>NW_027269263.1:11787500-13127474 GCF_023055355.1 Agelaius tricolor
TTTTCACAACAAAAGGATATACTCCTGGGATCACTCACTAATTGGATAAAAGCATCAGAACTACCCCATTGCCATCCCTAGAGGAAACTCATTAGCAACCTAATGAAATAAAGTGATGACAGGAAGGTATTCTCTCATCATCTTTTAATGCTAACGGCCTTTAAAGCTATTTTGCTTCCTCATCCCCTCCTATGGTGCCCAGAAACCCCATGGCACCTCTCAGAGCATCACAGGCAGTCCCCTCTCCTGCATATTACACAACATCAGGGAGCAGTTTCAGAGCACAGAGGGATTCTAGGGTGTTCGACTCACCATCTTTGATGAATCTATGCAATTGAAGCCTAATCCCTGCTCCACTTGGAAAATGCTCCCCAGTGGGTCAAGCTTCCTGATGAGTCATACAATTTAGAAGAAATATAACCTCACTACTAAGGACTTTGCTGTTTGGTTTTATGACAGGCAAAACTCATGAACATTTGAAAGAAATGAGAAATATTGAAACAAATTTTACAATTTTGAAATCCTTTGAAGTTGGTGAAATTACAAATGTTGAAGCGAGTTCTACATAAGCGTAGTGCTTCTAATAATTATGTCTCTATTAAACATTATAATTTTTTACTCCTTCTCTAAAAAGCATCAGCTCATACCCCCAAACACTTCTGTATCATATAGCCTTAATATGCACATATTTTAGATGTACATATTAAACACAAACTCCTTAGTAACAGCGAGGGAGGAATGGATAATTTTGAATAAATCTGAAAAGGATATTAGAAAGCAAGACAAAGTATTTGCCCACCACATTTCCTCCACCCACCCCTCTGACTGCTAAACACCTTCCTCCAAGTCCCTGGACATTGAAGAAGAGCCCACATCTCTCCTCCAAGAGCTCTTGCACGGAGTCAGACCCCAAAAGCACCGAAATCATTGATCTCTGCAGTGCATCTGTGGCCCAGCTGAGGTTACAGGGCTGCCAGCTGCACCGCTGCCAATCAGTGACCTCCTTGCTGGTGCTGCACACCTTACTGGCAGCCCCAGGGAAGGGCATCCTGCATCTTCTCATCTCTCTTGTTTAGACACAGGGGGAGCAATGAAGTGTTCCATTATACCTCAGTCTCGAGTGCAATTAGACACCTGCCTTCTCTCTGATTGCATGGCCATTTGTCTGCAGCAATGGGGATTAGTGTTAGGTAGTGGTAGGACTGGTGAGCTGGAAATCCTTATAGGTAGACTTTAATGCTATAACTCCCACCCCCCCCCAAAAAAACCAAAAATTTGCATGAACCAAATCATGAAATAGCACTTTCCCATTAGGAACTGTAAGTTTTGAACCTAGCAAAACTTTCAAATAGCTGTTAAATGGAAAGGGATGCTGGCAGTGCCATTCAGAGCTGCATTGAAATGGAAATCCAGAACTGAAGGGTTCAGGACCTCATTACCAAGGTTTTCCTAGCACAAGTGTTTCAAACTACCAAACTTCCTCAAAAATGCAATATAGATAGGTATTGGGAAATACCTATCAGGCTCAATTCCAGAGCACAGATAAGGTCAGGCCTGCACCAGCTTTCTTTGTCATGACATAGCATTTAGTGATCATTCATTCCTCAGAAACACCCAACAAACCCTTCCTTTCCCCTCAGCCTCTTCCCCAACTTTATGCTCAGCCATTTCACTAAATTAACTGAAGGTGTTGGTTGAGACATTCACAAGAACCACTTAGTGCCCTGTGGCAGCCTCAGGCTACAGAAGATCTTTAAAAAGGAGCCCTCCCACTTGCTCAATGAAATAAGTCAGAAGCAAAACTTCACAGAAACAAAGAAAGCTTTGGTTTGAAAAGGATCTTACAAATCATCTTGATCCAACACCTCATCCATAGGCTGAGACAATTTCCACCGTCCCAGGTTGCTCAGAGCTCCTTCCAACCTGGCCTTGGACACTTCCAGAGATGGGGCATGTGCAGCTTCTCTGGACAACCTGTGCCAGGGCCCCACTACCCTCATGGAAAGAATTTCATCCTAATATCTAATCTAAACCCATCCTTTTTCAGCTTAAAGCCATTTTTCCTTGTCCTGTCACTAGATGCCTTTGTAAAAAGTTCCTCTCCAGCTTTCCTGTAGGCCCCTTTTAGGTATATTTGGGTATATTATACTCCAAGCAAGATCAAATTATAATATTCATGCACAGCTGTCCTCTGCCTCTCCCCCAGCCTTCAGGTTTTCTCTAAAAGTTGCAGTTTCAATCCTTTTCTCTTCCAGTTTCCTTTTGGCCTGGATGAGAGGTCTTGCTCTAAGTGCTAGGGTTGAAGATCTGTTCCCACTTTGTCCCAGAGACTCCATCTGCACTCTAAAATAAGTCTCTCCATGTTCCTTTCCCTTTGCTTCTCAAAGTGCACCTACAAAAATTCAGGCTGCCTGTGCTATGGATTGTCACAGATTACAGCCCAACAGGTGGAAAAAGCTGAGACAGCATCCAATGGATGAGAATGACACTTTTAATTTGAGGTGAGGCTCTGACCAGCACACTAGATTTTTTTGGAGTCAAAACCAAACAGCCTCTTCCTTGACACTGTTTGTGGATCTCTTCTGCAGACTAAGATGGGGGACTGTGATCTTTTGTAAGAGAAAAAATTCTGGTGAAATTTAAGGTAAAAAAACCTCCTTTTTTTCCTAACCACAGTCATCCCAAGTCCAGTGTTTTCCTCAGAGACCAGTTCAAGCACTGACTGGAGTAGTCTGTGCTAGTGTGTGGCACACATTAGACAGGGTGGTGCTGGTGTGAGGACTGCACACACCTTAATCTTCATGGACAAAATCCTCCCTGAATTCCTTTATAGGCAAAACACAAAAGACAAGTTTCCAGGTAGGAAAAAAAAGCCTTTAGGAGCTGGCTGAGAGGAAATCAACTTTACTGCTCACAAAGTGGGCTGCATGTGCATCAGCAAGAGCCTCACCAGGAGCTCAGCATCCCCAGAGAAAGGGTAACAGGAGAATCCAGAGGCTGGCACAGCATGGCACCAGGGAGGAAGCTGCACCCAGCACATCCACACCAGGAGACACAGGGAAACAGAAAGGAAAAGCACAATATAGGCAGAAATGAGAAGTGAAACCAGAGAGATGTGGAGGCTTTTAAAGAGAGAAATGGGCCTGAAAACCTGGGACACAGCTCTTGGCCCTGCCCTTTCCATCAGACCTATGGCCTTTGCCATGAGCAAGCACATTAACATTTTGCATGCATAAATATGCATTACCCTAGAGAAAGGGACAGAAAAAGGCTGAAAACTCACACACCATACATTGGAATTAGCAACATAATGACAACATAATGTTGTTATTATGTTGTCGTTTATCCTTCATCTTTGTCCCTGGATATTTATACAGAGCATGCACCAAGGCCCACAAGCACACAGCACACTGTGGTGTGTATTTCTCAGCCCACAGAGGGCCCAGCAGGTTTTTGGTGAAAGCACAGATGGCTTTCCCACATGACTGCAACTTTTAAAGCACACAGCAAAGTCTTTCGTGCCCATGTCCCACGATAAACCCTCTTCACCTTGAAGGGACATCACTCCAGCCACACACAGCCACCAAATACCCAGCACTAACCCACACAGAGGCCCCTACAGTCTCCCTACACACACATGGGCTTCTCTAGAGGTACTCTCACACTTTTTTTTTTTCAGATATACCCCATCCCACACCACTTTTCTTTGCTAAGGGCAACAAATCATAGAATCATTCAAAAACTAAAAGAAGCGGGAGAAAAAAAATGCCCCCAGACCAACACTGGACACGCGGGTGAACATGTGCTCATATACTTGAGCTCATGCATTACTTCCACTTAAAAAGAGCTTTTAAAGAACCAAAACAACAACTTTGTAAAGTGAGACAAAAGAAGAGCTCCAAATTTCTACATACAATTTATTCCAAGGCAAAGTTTCTCACTGACAGTTCTGTAAGTAGAAGTGGATACAAAGATGTGAGGCTGCCACTCCTGACTTTTTATTATTATTATTATTATTCTTTCCCCCATTCCTCCTTTCTTTAACATCTGTGAAATCTTTTGTCTGACTGTCACATGTGCATGTCATGCTGCATGTAACACAAAGCAACAGAAAGAGCACAGGAGATTGTTGCCTATACACATCTCCTTCCCAAAACCTCAGCCAAGTTGCCAATTAAAAAAATTTGAAAAATTAAAAAAAAAACCAAACACCCAAACAATAAAAAAAAAATAACCAAACAGATCTATGAAAAGCCTGGTGAGGCTTCAAGAAGATCATTTCAGCCCCATGGCTGACCCAGGAGAGAAGAAGTGACTACCTGCTCGTTTATTCCAAAGGAATAGAGAGAACAAAATCGGTTTTCCACTTCATCAAAGTTATGTGGCACCTGATTCAGCACTTTTTACACGATGAAATTTTCCACCTGCAGGGCAATCTGAGTGTACAGGTCCGTGCCTGTCCTACACAACAGCTTCATTATGTGCCCACAGAGGCTCACCCTTTCGGATCACTGGTGCACTTATCTCATTTTGACTATGTACATAATTCCATTGCAGCTCGTGTGTCATTTTAGTCAGTCACCACTCACAGCACCTCTTTTGTGAGGTGCTGCTAAGCCCAGATACAGAAGGAAGAAGGTCAGACACGCTTTAAATTCAAAGACAGTCCCTTTACTTTGTGCTGCATAGAGAGACATTGATGGCCAGACTGGCAGCCACATCTCAATGTCAGGAGGGAGCCTTAAATGTCAGCTTGATTTTCCCATGGTAGGATTCTTCTTTCTGACTATCCTAGCATTTTTCTGCATTCTGCTGCAGCACAGAGCTTCCACCTCAAAGCTTTATAAATCAAATAGCTTCATGAAGGCCTCCTCATGTACCAAAAACATCCAGTCATCTGCTTTGGGTGGAAACAACAAAATGGTGATGAAAGTCTTGGGTGACAAAGTAAATCGAGTTACTGTTGCACGAGTGGGTGGTAAGAAGACTGCACAGTACCTACCCACAACTCCTAACAAAGACAGTTGCAGGCAGATCCTCTGAGATTAGGCCAGAGAGTGAGAATTATTTCCTTGACATTTGGTAGAAAGTAAAAACCCATCCATCATTTTCATGCAGAGTAGCTGCACTCATTTATGGGATTAGAATGTGTTAATATTCAAAGAAACTTAGGTAAAATAAAACAACACAATCAAAAGATCAAAGACTTGTGTTGGGTGTTTTCATTTTTACAAATGTCATTCAGCTTAAGTTATTTATAATACTTCACAGTACACTAGTGAATGCTGTCACATTTCATTAAACAATTAAGCCTTAGTAATAGGAGACACATCTATTATCTTGTCTATATTCAATATTTACTGAGAAGTGATACATGTCTTATGACTGTTATCATGTCTGAAAACAAAAGAACAAAAATAATGAGGATGTTTTCAAGTTTACATTTCTACTTTGGTCCCCCATCTGTAGTCTCAGGTACTTAAATGCTCATCAGCAGTGACAGGGTTTGTGTAATAAGGATTTCCCAGAATTTCCTTGCCATAACTTTTTCCCCTTCAAACGCAGTGACAAAACCTGCTCTAATTATAACTCCTGTTCCTGACTGCCAGGGCAGGCAAGCAGTTCCTGCTGATGGTGCAGGGGGAGAGGCCAGCTCGATTCTTGGCTTCTGCTGGCAGAGGAAGGGTCGGGAAAGCACACAAGGCACATCCCAAACAGATCCATTTGGCAGGAGGGGGGGAAACTCCAGCCAAGGGAACTCAAACCACCTCCTTGAGGTGCTTTCACAGTGACTCATTGCTCCAGGAGTGGAGCTGGGTGGCCAGGGGACTCAGGCAGCTCAGGAAAGAGTGCCTCCAACCTCTCCATCACCCAAAGGGCAGTGCATGGCTCCCTGCTGGAATTCCCTGTCTGGCCAAGGACAAGGCAGGAGCACAGAGCTGCCAAGACGCTGCCAGTTAGCAGCACAGGACTCTGAGGTGTTCATTACAGCCCCACATTTGGAAATTCCTGGCTCAGGGAGGAGCAAAACTTCTAAAGCCTGCCACCCACTGCCTCAGTCAGGATTTCTCAACCTGGTCAAAATGAAACTGCATTTCTCTAGGAAAACCATTCTCTGGTGACAAGTGTTTGCCAAACAGCACCTGAGCTCTCACAAGAGGGACACTAAAAATCACAACTTTATTTTTATCTACAATGCCACTAATCAAGATTCCCTGAAATTCTAAATAATAATTAATTAAGAAATTAAAAACCATTTGCTCTATTGATTGTTTCAGTTAGCTTGCTCTTTAGGTTGTCTTGTTTTGATTTTTAGGGATGATCTTTTGTTTGGTTGGGGTTTTTATTTGTTTATTTATTACTTTTACTGTTTCTCTAAGCTTAATTAAATGAGAAGACTGCATTTCAGATGAGATTTTGGAGGTGCAAATACCTGCAGGAGACTACCAGATAATGCTTTATTTTCCAGGTTTCCTCCTATCTTAGCTTCTTATTGTATATTCTTACTAAGCATCTATCTTTGGTAAAATCTGAATTTCTCTTTATATCACAAATTACTTCAGGAAAGCAACTTCTACTTAATCTAGAAGACACCACAAGGTTCCTCACAAGCTTTGTAATGACAAAATAATATAAATTAAAGGGGAAAAAAATTACCTCACAGCTTTCTGTTCCAATATCTTGTAAATATTCTGCTGGGCATAGAAATGTATGGGATAAATACTATTCTGAGAACCAAACTGTAAAAAGCATTTCTCTCTGGCAGATGTACATATTTAATTCACTTTTCAGTTTTCGTTTGCCAATCTTTTCACAGCGGGGCAGGAAACTGAACTTTTGGTTTTATCAGTTTATAATAAAAAAAAAAAGAAAAAAGAAGTTTTTCCTTTTGTGAGCCAATGTGTCAGATTTTCAGCAGAAGAGCCAAAATATCATTAAGATATTTAACTCCTTATGTGCAGGGAAAAATATAAATTAGGGCTAAGAATTGCTGCTTAGCTGCTGGCGTCCTGATGTCAGCATCCAACCATGGAGTGGATGGCTTAAGAGATGAAAAGGGAGATGGCTCACTGAAAAGGGAGATTTCTCTGGCTGTCACTCTCTTTGCAAGGCGACAGGAGCTGCAAGGGACCGAAGGTTCTGCCTGCAGCCCTCGTCCCATCCCATCCCATCCCATCCCTCTGCCCTCTGCCCCAGCGGCTCCCCCAGTTGATCCCAGCCCCAGCGCTCCCATGAGAAGGAATTTACGCTCAAGGGACCTTCCAGCCACGGACACGGGAGCAGCCACGCTCTAAAAAGCCACCAGGTCCCGCCCAGGCAGGGACAGTGGCACATGCCCCCCGTGCGTGTGTCCCCAGTTCCAGCACAGCAGCACCGGGGGCAGAGCGCAGCGAGCGCGGATCGGCTCCAAACGCAGCCCTGCCGAGTGCCAGCCGCAAGGTGATGGGGATGGCTGCGAGCATGGGAGCAAGGTCCTGGGCATTGCCGGGCTCCCCACCAAGGGTACCTGCGTTATTTACAGCGAGTTTCTCCTCCTGCTGGTTTGACTGGGGGACAAACACGCCTACGTTGGTATTTGCTACACAAAATCATGATGGATTTAATACAGCGGTTCCTGCCTTGCAAGCTACAGGCCACATCGGCACAAAACATTGATTTCTGAACATGTTACTCATAGTTTTGGTACAATTCGAGGGAAACTAACAAGTTCTTTGCATGCAACAACAACGTCAGCTAATTAGAGGTGTATTACATTGAGGATATTTGCTGTTCAACAACAAATTTAAAAAGAAGATAATACTTGAAGCCCAGACTCAGGCAAACTACAGTTCAATAACATTGGCACAGCAGAAGTTTTTCTTTTTTTTTTCCCCTGTAACAATACCCTGACCTCCCATTTCACTCCTTCAACTGCCACCAATAGATTTATTCTGTTACATGCATTTTCGTGCACCTTTATTATTTTAAGCAAGTTCCAGCTGTTGGGGTTTTTCCCCCTGAATGTATAAAAACAGCTCTATAGGTGTGTATAGCAATGTAATGCACCTGCATAGAGAGCCCTAAATGAGCTGTTTGAAAGGCTCTGTGAAGCCTTGAATAATTTCTATTGTGTCAGTGGGTAAGGGAGTCCAAGTGCTAATGTAAATAGGTTTTCCTGGACCGAATATACCCATTTACATTCACAAATGTATTTCAGCACCATAAATTACTGAGGGAAATGGTGGCAATTTTAAGAGACTGAGGTTACAGGGCGTGGAGAACTCAGTGGAGGTCCTCTGTGGAAGTTTTATACTCTTCTATCTATCCAGATTGTTCTCATTATGGATAAATGATAAAGTGAATATTATCTGTAGGAAACTGGCCATAAATGAGGAAAAGGTGTGGAGATCCACGGATGCAAAGAAAATGTACTTTCTTGCACATATCTTAAGTCAAGCAGAATGAGTGATATGCATCAAGAGGTGCTTAAGAAAAGGCTTTGATATCTGAAAGTTCAGGACTTGTTATATGCTTGCATAGATGAAGGAGATGAGAAGGAGAAGAAAACCCCTGCGTTTCCTCCTAAAAGCATCTAACATGAAACCCTTACAAATATCGACCATGCAGAAAACTTAAAGAATACCCACAACTTTAACACATTTCTCAACAATCTAGACAGCAGAACATTAGAAACAGATTTTACTGTCTCCTCTTCCCTACCCATGCCACCCCCCAAAAAAACAGAAGACTTATTGTAAACTCCTTGCTTTCTGTCCCAAGAGCAAACCTGTCTTGTTAGCAGCCACTTTATTTCAGCAGCTCACCTGAGACTTTGCCTTTACCTGCAAGGGATTTGCCCCTAAATGGCAAAAGCTAAGAAAACTGTCAGGGTAGAGATGCAAAAGTACCCAGAGCTGACTGATGCAATGCTTGTTTCAGAGGTATCCAGTAAGTTTTCATTCTCACATTGCTCACCTTACTGAGTCTAGGATGAATCATCCCAAACTTCACACTCACTGCTGGGACCATCAGCCCTGGTGGGGAAAGCCTCTCTGCACACATCAAGGATTATATAAAACTTCAGCTATGAAGAGTGTTTAATTACATCATCTTTAAGCCCTGCCACATGCAGAGCTTAGACCGGCTCCTAAGTTATCCCAGCTCTAAACTGACAGCACATCAAGCATCCCCATGGCTTGGGGGAGTCTTCAGCTAATTCACCTGGCGCTAGAGACACCCTTCTCTTGCAGGGACCAGTAACAGCTCTGTGGTTTCTGTCCTCCCAGCTGAGAGAGCTCATCCCTAAGCACACTACAACATTAGTTACTGATGGCGTGCTGCCTCCACAGGGGTTCTGCAACTAGAATTAGGTAAGACTCAAAAACTTTTTGGCACGGACCTTCTCAGCCAGCAATCCGTTTGGGCAGATGCTGGCAATTAGCAGCTCCTTGCTGGTAACAGAGGAGCAGACCAGCCCCACGGACGGCCCCTCCGCGCAGGTGTATTTACAGGAGCAACAAAAACACTTATTTGCCATCAGACACGTGAGGCAAATGCACAGCCATGAAAACGGAGGACCCTGGTTATGAAAGTACCGTCCTGCTCAGGCCACCCGGTGGCTGTCGCTGGTGGTCCCCAGCCCGCAGCCACGCCTGGGCACAGCAGCCCCCCTATCTTATCAGAGCCCCTATCTTATCAGCGCCCCTATCTTATCAGCAGCTGGGGCTTACGCAACGGCGGCCGGCGCGGGTGGGGAGCGGGCAGGGAGGGGACACCGCACTCCGGGAGAATCCCCACAGCCAAACCCCTCCCGGGAGCAGCGGTGCCGCCAGAAAGGTTTTTCCCATCCCCTTAAGGAGCGATTGGAGGCGCCGGGATCACGGGCGGCTGTGTTTCCACTGAAAAGGGCAAGCTCTAATCCCCAGCCAGCCGGGCAAGAGCCCCGACTCTGGCACGGAGTAACTCCGAAGTTCACCCACATTCCCCGTCACGCTCCCCATCTCCCCTGGCGCTGCCGCTACCCTGAACCTGACGGCAGCAGCAGGGCTGAGAGCAGCTCGCTCGCTGGCTTGAGATCTGGGAGAGCTCTTTCAGAGTTCGCGATGGTGAAGAAGAAGCCCCTCGGGTGTCAGGCGGGTCCGGCGGTGCTGCAGCCAGGCAGCGGCGTGAGGGCAGCACGGCCGGACCCGGCTGCGCCTCCCCACGCAGCGAGAGGCGCCCGCCCGGCCGGCACCCACCTGTAGGACACCTGCTTCCTGAAGGTGAGGCTCCGCAGCTTCTCCTCCAGCGACTCGTCCGCCGCGGACAGCCCCTGCTCCTCCGGGATCCCGGCGGCGCCCGCCGCCTCCCCGCCGCCCTCGGCCCCCCGGCAGCCGCCGCCGCCGCCCGCCGCCCCCGTCTCCTCCCCGCCGGCCGCGGCGGGGGGGTTCATTGCGGCGGGGCAGCGGGGCCGACAAGGAGGAGGAGGAGGCGGGGGCAGGGGAGGCCCGGCCGGCGGCTGCAGGCGCTGGGGGGCAGCGGCGGCGGCGGCCGGGGGACCGCAGCTCCCGGGGCCGCGGGGCGCGCTGCGAGCCGCGGCGGCTGCAAATGGCAGCGCGACCGCGCAGCATCCATCGGCGGCCGCACTGCAGCGGGGCATTGTGGGAAACTCCTGCCCGGCCACGCCCCCTCCACGCCCCGCCGGCCGCCGGCCAATGGCAGCGCCGCGCCCCCGCCGCGCCCCCGCGGCCGCGCCCCACCGCGCCCCGCCCCGCGGCCGCGCCCCGCGACACACACCGCGAACACCGTCCGAGAGAGCATCTTCCCAATGAACACCTCCCCAGCGAGCCCCTTCCCGTCACACCGCGAACATCTTCCGAGTGAGCATCTTCCCAATGAACACCTCCCCAGCGAGCCCCTTCCCATCACACCGCGAACATCTTCCGAGTGAGCATCTTCCCAATGAACACCTTCCCGTCACACCGCGAACACCGTCCGAGCGAGCATCTTCCCAGCGAACACCTCCCCAGCGAGCCCCTTCCCGTCACACCGCGAACACCGTCCGAGAGAGCATCTTCCCAATGAACACCTCCCCAGCGAGCCCCTTCCCAGCGAACACCTTCCCGTCACACTGCGAGCATCTTCCGAGAGAACACCTCCCCAGCGAGCCCCTTCCCGTCACACTGCGAGCACCTTCCCGAGCGAGCCCCTTCCGAGCGAGCACAGGAGCCCCGTGAAGGGCTGCCCTGCGCTGCCCTCGTCTGCCAATCGCTTCCAATTTGCTCCCCCTGTGATCTCAGTTTGGTGCACTGAGTCTCAAAGCGCCCAGCGGCAGAGACATGTGACAAGCATCACGGTGCCCTCTGGTAAAGTTAACTGTACTCCCACCTTGCTCTTTGCTTCTCCCTTTCCTTCATTAGGGAACACTAAGGAAAACTTCAGAGGAAAGTGTCAGCGTGTTTCAGCACAAGAGGTGACAGTGACAATAAGATTGAAAAGTACAGAAAAGGTTGAGGTCTGCGGCTATACAGAAATTATTGCAGGAATTATGCACAGACAGTGCTTTGTTTTCTGTATGCAAAAGTTCCCTGAGGTAATGCAATCCAAAACAGAAAGACATTTAAAAAAATTTAAAAAGCAGCATGAACAGTTACACTCTAGAGAGAAGGCAAACCCTACAGGAAGAGATTTCAGTAACTCCTGTGCTCCACAGATGGCTTCCCTAAGCAGCCATGCCTCTTCTGTGTGAGCCCTGTGCCAATCAGGTTATGAGAGTCAACAGATTCCTTACACCTGATCCTCGCTCCTTTCCAATACCATTCCCAGATTACTTTTAATTACTAGTGAAGCACGTAAAGCATAATCAAGCAGTGTAAAACCCTTGCTTATTAGAAGCAAAACTAAGGTTCTTATGCTGGACTGTAAAAGAAAGGTCTGGATCCTCCTCTGAGCTGTGGGCAGAGAGATCTCCAAACCAGAATGGAGCTCCACTGGAACTTTTCCATTGAGAGCTGGGACCTCAGCTGGAAAGTCTCCAGTTGAACTTCCAGGGAAATCAGCAGTGAATTTTCCCTGTGAAAACATTCAATTTAAGACCACGTGACAAACATTTTTTGCAGAACCAAACGAAACCATCTTGGGATGGACCTGTCAAAGAGCAGTTCAAAACCAGCCCAAGAGTCACTTCCAAGGGTAGGGAGTGGCACCATGAGTTCCTCTCTTATCGGTCCTATTTTGAGGTTTTGTCACTGGTGAAAATTGTGTGGCCTGTTGCTATGAGAAGATGCCAATGGCATCTGCTAAAAAACCTGTAACTGCAAATTAATTTTGCACTCGGAGAGCAGAACACTGTGCATCATCTCACAGCTTTATTCTCTCAGCCTCTGGTCCACACGAGAACAGCTCTGTCGCCTGTGCCCCAGCAAATGGCTCCACCTCCCCCAGAGCATCTGGAGCAGAGCCTAACAACTCATCAGGAATTCCTACCCCCTCTCCAGTGAACATCCATGCCACTGAGCCACCTCCTCCTTCTGCACAAGCTCTCCTGCAGCTCCTGCTTGTCAATAACCCTTTTATCCACATGACCAAATTTACACCCTGCTCCGGGATTACCTATTTTTCCTCTGACTGCTGCAATTTGCATGACTCATTTGCAACATGAAGAGCTAAATTGACTTCCTTTGCCTTTTTTTTTTTTTTTTTTCTGAATATGAGCAATTATGAGAGAGTCTGAGGCTCGTGAAGGAAAGCCCTGCTTATGCTATTATACCTGTGGTGGAGCTGTCAATCCCTGTGGGTACAGGAAGGCAGCAACAGTGCAAACTTTGTAGCAGTATCACGTTTGCTCCAAGGTGTGGCTGCAGACATACCACTGGGCCAGGAGGGAAAGGATGAGCACAAAAATAGATTTTTAGCAGGTTTTGCCAGTATCTGGGATTATCATGCAAACAAAAAAATCTGAACTCCCAGGTCTGGGTTCTCATCTCCAAAGTGCTGTTAAATGGAGGTTAAATGGAGCATCTCACACCACTCCGTGGTGCCTCCCCTGATTGTCTGGGAGAGCTGACAAGGTTCAGCAGGTGGGGAGCTCTTTTTCCTGGGTGGGAACTTCTCACCACACTGCATGCCATGAATAGCAGGGTGGATGGTGGGAATGATGGAGGAGCTGCAACGAAAGGAGGGATTTCAGCCTTTTGGAGTAAAGCCAAGGGAAGGTTTATTGCATTACTCACATGCCTGTAAAATCCCATTTTGAACACTCCAGTGTGCACAGACTGTGTGCACTGTGGTAAGTTTTATTGTGAGCAGGAGGGACTGAAAATTCTTTTTCTAATAGAAAAGAGATGGATATATGAAAAAGGGGATTGGGGAGGAAAAGGATGAGGCAACCTTACTTATTCAGTGTGCCAGGCTAGCTAGGGAGAAGTCAGTCTACTTTAAATGCTCCATATTCCTTAAGTTCACACAAAATTCATCCCCAGGTTAGCCCCCAACATTCAGCTTTCACGAAAAAAAAATACAAAACATATAAAAATAAATTTATACGCATAGACATGTGTATGCATGTATTTGCATCTCCTCCAATTGTAAATATTTTTTTTAAATGTGACATAAATGGCCAGCTTCTCTTTCCAGATCCAATGTTGATAAATTGGATCCACCCACAACATCATTCCCTTTTGGTCAATGTTTGAAGGTTTAGTAGAGTGCTGCTCATCCATTGGGAAACTGGGGGATGCTGAGGCTCAGCAAGGAGGGACCCACCTCAGCTGAGCAGATCGAACACAGATTTTTATCAAAAAGGTTTTAAAAAGAGGGCTAGCCAGACCCTAAGCATTGCTTTAGACAGAGAAAATGAGACAACCCAACAGTCATGAACTTATTCTTATCTTCCCTTAGCTGTGCCACAGTAAAGACAGGGGCTAGAACTTTTAATTTCCTTCTTACTGGAGAGACAAAAAATAGTAATTTTATACTAATGTATAGAACTCATGCAAATAGAGTGTAAGACTAATTCAATAATGAAAGCATAACCATTTGAAGCCCACAGGGAGGAAACACCAAGAAAATGAGAAATCAAATAAATCACTTTGTCTTTTTGAGGCACAAACTGGAGGGAGACAAGACATGCAAGCATTATTATTCATTAGAAAGGCGATATGCTTTTGTTTCCAATTGCTATCTCCTTTGAATCACCTTGCTTTGCTTAATCTCAGTGTGATTTACAGTGAGGAGGAAGCTACCACTGGCTTTGCAGACCAGGAATCTGAAGCATGGAATAAATAGGGCAAGCCAAATTCACCAGCATGCCACAAGCATGAGGCCCACGTTTCTAAAAAAAATCCTAAAGCAAACAAATCAGGAAAGGGAGCATCAGGAATGAATCTTCCATGAAATACCTTCAAGGGGGGTTAAGTCTGTGCTGCTGTAACACAGGTACAAACAATAGCTAACAGCACAAGGAAAACTTTCTACTTTCTAAAAAATACTTTCTACCCAAACATGCCATGAGAGGCATCAAGAGCTGCATTTGGACATCCTCACTCCTGTGCTGCAACAGGAATCAGCCTGAAAAAGGAGTATCAAAACCCAGCCTTGGATTCAAACAGCAAGATGCTTCTCCAAGAACAGCATGCCCTGGAGGCTGATAGGTAGGGAGGCTGACAGCTCATCACACAGCATTTCCCCATTGTGTGGGGGTTTCTTTTTCAGTCACAGGCTCCCTGCAGCATCACCTGCTGTGTGATGCTTCAAGGGTCACATGGAGATCTGAGGAGATTCTTAACTGATGGCTAATCACAGGCCTGTGTTTTGTTTGCTTGGAGGAACTGAGCTCAGCTAAAGCTAAGCTGAGGGGAACTTTCCCAATCAGTCACAGTCTAACGATTTTCCTCTAAAAATGCTATATATGGCTTGATGCTGCAAACAAGTGCCCTGGATCAATAGTCCTGGCAAGTGAAACTGCCTCTTTGGAAAGCAAGAGGCACACAGGGTAGATCCTTGGAGAAGAGCTTCTTTTTTTTCTTTCCCCACTGCCAATTTCTTTTGCTACTTTAACCTCTTTAGCCCCAAATCAAGGCATTTCTGAAAATCCACATCAGCCAGAGATTTAGTGCAGGCCACAGTGTTCCAATTTCCATGGTATGCTGCCTTCCCCAAACTCTAGAGCAGCCTTCTCTAAGAGGCCTTGGAAAGGATGCACCAAAGCCATCTGTCTCACCCCCATTTTCAGCTAAGCTGGAACTATTCCTTTCATGGCTAGTATTTCCTGTGGAAGATAAATTCTTGGTTGCTGTTCTAGGGATGCATGGTACTCATCTATGAGGCCTCCCTCCCAGTAGAAAACTGGCATAAAACAAATTACTGTATATTTGTGATGCCAGCTCTGCACAGGGTAATTTTCACATTGGCACTAGGCCATCCATGGTCCAGGTCCCTGGATGATCAGCTGTTGTGGTGTTGTGGGTCCCCAGGATGAGGTAAGAGATGAGAATCTGACTCCAAGTTCTCAGAAGGCTGATTCATTATTTTATCATACTATATTAAAGGAAATTATATACTAAAACTATACTAAACTACAGAGAAAAGAATACATCAGAAGGCTAAACAAGAATGATAATAAAAACCTGTGACTGACCAGAGTCCCGACACAGCTGGACTGGGATTGGTCATTAAGTTAAAACAATTCACATGGAACCAATCAAAGATGCACCTGTTGGTAAGCAACCTCCAAACCACATTCCAAGCAATCAGATTATTATGGTTTACATTTCTTTTCTGAGGCTTCTCAGCTTCTCAGGAGAAAAATCCTGGCAAAGGGATTTTCCATAAAATATCATGGTGACAACCAGCAAAGCCGCAGAGTCCCCAGACTGAAAGAATCAGGCATTTCCTTTTCCATGTCTATCAAAGCAGCAGAGGTCAGCTCTGTGCCCTGGCTGGATGCTGGGTTTGGGCTGCAGGGTGTCAGGCTGGGTGCTCACACAGGCAGAACAAATTCCAAATTGCTGCAGAAATCACCCAAATTATCTCAGGGGTGAGGCAGCCTAAGGAAAGGAGCTGAGGCCAGAAGAACCAATCCCAAAAAGCCAAAGCAGAAAGTGCTCTTTTAAGAGTTCACTCCAGTTTGAACAAGCCCAGAGCAGGGAAAGGCCTCACCTTCCAGAGGGCTGTTTGCCCACCCAGGTCAGCCCCAGCCAGCCCTGTCACTCCAGGTGACAGCTCCTCAGTGTCCCTGGGCTGAAGCAATGCCCCCTTAGCATCAGCCCTCCTGCATCCCACTTGTACAGAGAATTTACTGATAATGGGGCTGTAGCACAGTGTTGCACTGAGTGTCATTATCACTGTTAAATGCTGTTGGCCTTCCCTGATTTGCACCCTTACCGAGATATAATTCTCTGCTAACCTCAAAAAGGGAAGGGTAAAACTTCAGTAAAACCCCACATCCTTCCTTTTCTATCACTAAATTACCAGTTACTAAATGGACACATTGCTGGCACACCTGGGAAAGTTGAGGGCCCAGATTTTTTGCAGTCATCAGGAAATCAAACAAGTAGCAATTGCTTTTTTCTACAGAAAATATTTATTTGCAAGAAATGAAAAGCATAACATACTTCACTACATACATATTTAGGCGAAAAAAGCAGGTAGTCTGTTCTCTCACAGAATCAGGCAGATGATTTAAAAAGGAAAAACAGCAATTTCTTTCCACCCAATGGACATGTTTGCAGTGTGAACAATCAGGTGGGACTGTATCCAGATGACAGCACTTGTACAAAAATAGAAAGGTCACTGAACACAGACACAGAGTTAAATAGACATGGCAAAGAATAGAGATATCTGCAGTCAGAAGAGGCCCCAGTGAAGTTTACAGAGGAGTTTTGAGGGAGGAGTGGTGTGCTTTTGCACTGGTATCACTGTCCCTGTCCTCTTAGACAGTTTTAAATGTTTGCACAAACCTATACTGCATTCACATGAACAGAGGGAAAGGCAAACACCAGCTGAAGGGCCCTAGGGGGGTCACAGCAGGGTGACTGCTCTGCACAGCCCAAGGCAATGGAATTGGCCATGGATACTTCTCTTCAAGAGAGCACCAGCAGGTAATTTACCCTTGGAAGGCCTAATGAATCTCAGGGAAATTGGGATGTACTTGCAGCACCCTCAGAGAGGCAACTGCTTCCCCTGGACTGCATCTCACTGTGCCTGAGGGTGGTTAGGGCATCAGTGCTCCCAGGGGCCACCTTTTAAGGCAATTTACACCACTTAAAAAAGAAAATAATAATAAAAAAAGCATTCAAAGCCATAATTCTGCAGACCAAAAATTATACCAGAATATAAAATAATTAGTTTTTTGTACCAAGCCAGAACTGGTCTCTAGAAAGGCCAGACAATCTAGGCACACACACAAAATGACACAGTGCAACAACATTCAGTCGACAATTAATCACAGGACAGTCTTCAGAGCAATTCACACAACAGTTTTACAAGTGCTCAGTGATGTGGAATGTGAACAGGTTTCAGAGAGAAATGCCTGGGCTTTCTGCTGCACCAAGCCCAAAGTGCCCTGTGTGTTCAGGTAGATGCCTTTATTTAGCAACACTTACTACAAGAAGAAAACTCTGGGGTTTTGATACCTTTTGATCATTCACCATGCACATGTGCACAGATGCACACACACACATACACACACACTCATTCTCTAACTGTACAAATGAAGAAAGCAAGATGCCATTATATCACTGAATTAAAGTCTGTTATGGTAAAGTCAGATATGAGCAGAGTTCTGTTTAACAAAATTCAGTACCTGCCTCTGCTTCTCCCTCTCTCTCTTCCACTCCCTTCATTATGGACTGCTAAGGCTCAGAAAGATTTTCACCTGCTGTTCAGAGGGTAAAGTGGGATATAACATAAAGGTCAGGTATGCATAAACAGGACTGCATAGCATTAAAGAGCAAGGGGAACAGGAGTGAACCCAAACCTAGCAGGTAACTAATGAAAGAGACTATCACTGCTGATTTAGGCTATTACTGCTGATTTATGGAATCAAGAACTGGAAGGCTTCCCTGTGATGCAAGGAGTCCCTTTACCTGCCTTTTCTGTAAGACAGGTCTACAAATCCAGCTTTCCCATGTTCTGTTCTCATCTCTTTAGTTGCAGCTCTTGGAGGAAGAATCTGGAGATTGGTTGTAGGGCAGACAAGAGACTACTGCTAATAAAGAATATCCAAACTCCATTCAGCATCAGATCCAAACAGCATCACAAACGAGTTTCCTGCATGATGCACTTTTTCTACACAGAAATTTGATTCATATATATATATATCACACCTTGGTAAAACAGAAAAAGACCTGACATAAAAATGAGAAAACCAAATTGCAATTTCCCTCTCAATTCTAGAGTCTCCAATGGATGCTGATCACCTAAGCAACGCAGTATTAATCAGGACCAACCTTCAACAAATTCTCTGAATGTCCAATCACCAAATTCTCTGAATGCCCAATGTCACCTTATTGGCCATGAGAAAGCTACAAGATGGATTGAATCCTTACATTTTCTTTGTAAAGACCTTACTTAACACAGGCATCAGTTCATTCCCCTTTGCAACCCCCAAAGTTGTCAAACCTTAATGCCAGAAAGTGCAAAGCAGCAACACATCATAGCACTACACTGTTATATAGGCTGGGACAACTTTAGTAGCTACAAAGTACTGACCTATCATTTCACCTTCAGAATACAAAATGTTCCCTTTTTAATTAGTGACTGGAGAAAGAAATATTTTAGTCACCAGAAGTATAAAAATACTCTGTATTCCTCTGTTCTGAGCTGCGTGGGTTTTGAACAATGGCCTCTTGGCATTAGCTGGAATCTAGAGCCCAAATACTCAGTGGAAATCCCTCCCAACGTAGCAATTAGCATCATTCACTCACTTGACCTACATTCTAAAAGTGTCTAGACAGAATTCACCACTGATAGCTGGGAGGGATGGGAGTGGAGAGGTGGGGTGGTTTCTTTAGCAGGGAAAAAAAAAAGTTTTTAGATGAATATTTGGTCTATGTTAGAAGAATCAAGAACACATTAAGATACACTGTTACACACAGAGATGTAAAGGAAGAGGTCCCCTGTCAGTATAAATCAGACCTGCAGCCTCCAAGAGCAGTGTGTGAGAACCATGCTGGTTGTATCAGCTGGGATCTGGCCTAAGAACCTCAGCCTAATCCATCAGTGCTGCTGAAAAATATTGAGTGGTACAGAAGAAATGAAAGAAGTGCAGCAAAGAACTATAAATAGCCTGGGGGGAAAAGAACTGAACACTATCTACACCCTAGTAACAAGGTTAGAAACGTCACATGCCCTGTGATTCAGACTTTTAAAATATACATATATATAAAATAATGCCCTATATTCCTTCATAGCTTATCTCCCTAGAAGCAAAGACCCAGCAGATCTAAACATGCTCTAAAGCTACAGGCCAAAAGGTAAGTTTACTACTGTGTATAAAATTGTGCTGGTGAGCAACATACCCTTACAGCTGAGGACTTTATCACTTAAGTCCTCTACTGGAAATGGAAATTACATAGCACACAAGGCCTTTGCTTCCCCTGTCCGTGCACACACATTTGATTCCACAGCACCAAGTCACTGATGAGCAGAAAAAGCACACTGGCAGAAGGCTAAGGCCTCAAGTAATAGAGCTGAACTGACTAAAAGCACTTATTGGCATCTCCCCTGAATATGCCTCACTACTCCTATGCCCTTAACCCAGAGCACGGGAGCTGCCTCTCCATGTGGTCTGCAGTGCATCAGCATTCCCAGCCCTGCCTGCTGAGGCTGGCAGTGCAATGGCACCTTGTCCTGCCTCTCCTGTCCCCTGCTAGGCACAGAACAGGGGCACAAACTCCCTCTGGAGGCTGTGGGTCCTTGCCACACCACAGCCTGTGAGTAGGTGATGGCAGGGGATTCCTGGGCCCCTGGCAGAGAAACCTGTTGTTTAAGGCCCCTGAAGAAAAATGATCACAAACATAGCAAAGTGAAGCAGAGCTTTTCCTTATTATAAACTAACATGTAATACAATAAATCCCCAAGCAATGTGTGTGCTAGGTCGAGAGATTCCCTAAAGAAGAGTACCTAAAAATAACTTAAAGGAGCATACAAATTAAGATTATAGTACTAGATTATCAAATACTTACAAGAAACCAGAATGGCCATACTGGCTTGGATGGATTAGTACAGAGGCCTGACCCAGACCATGGCCAGTTTCAAATGCTCAGGATGAAAACATCATTGATTATCTTCCAAACAAGATTTGAACCAGTATGCCCAAATAAAACCAAAAAAAGGGGCTAAGTTTTAATGGTGGCCAGTGCAGTAGGCTTCAGAGAGGAGGAGCTATTTTGGTTGTGCAAAATCATGTATCCTGTAAGAGCTGAGAAATAATTCCACTTTGATTTTCACACAGTGAAGCCAGCCAGCTGTATCTGGAATGGGAGGTGATCCATTTAGCTGGCAATGGGCAGGAGCTCAGGCTGCACACTGCAAACTGCAAGGCTGCTAAGTGGTGCTGTGCTTCACACCCTGGGGCCTCTTCTGCAAAACATTCAACCACTTGGTTGCCCTCAAAGGCAGCAAACCAAAGGTGCTCTGGAAAAAAAAGGACCATTTAAGGAATTTTCTAAGCTATGACCTTGCCCACTTATACTGACCAGTTGGGGTCAATCCCAGCTTTCTCCTGTCACTTTGCTGACCTCAAGTGGCTGAGCAATGAAGCCACCCCTTGTGGCACTCACAAGTGATCACTGTCTTAAACCATTAAAAAAATACAGAAGTTGTTAATGGATACTGGAATGATGCAGAGAACCCAGCAGGATCACTGTGAAGGGAAACAGATGACCCATGCCAAGATGGGAACACTTGCAAAGCAGACTACAACAGCATTTCTCCTCTCATTTTTTTGTCACCTCAGGCAAAATAATAAGGCACTTGGGTAGAAGAATAGGGCATTACCTAGGAGAGCCAATCTGCACACCAGAATGAGCCCATGGAGTCAGGCACTTGTTTCACTGTCACTGACGTGAAACACCCTCTTAAAATGGCACAGGGAGGACTGATCCACAGTCCTCTCCAATTCACCAAATCCCTCCCATTCATTTCACTGGATTTTGAGTCAGGCCTGAGGGTGACAAATAGGATGCTGAAGGAAGAAAGTCTAAGGAGAATGAAGAACAAGGAAGGAGCTGGTGCGACAGCTGCTGTAATAAAATATAAATTCAATATTTTACAAAATAGAATAGCTGCAAGAAATATCTACTGTACATAGTAAAAAATTATTTGTAAGGCTAGGTTAGTTTTTCCCTTATTTAACATTAGGAAAAAAATTAAAAGAAAAAAAGAGCTTCAAAATCCTTTTTTTTTTTTTAATTGACTTCTTCTGGTAAACTGTTAAGTAGCTCTGCTAGCCTGCTGAATTAGGATTTTCACATTAGATCCATCCTCAATGGAGCAGGAGTGCCCTTCTGTAGGAACCAGATAAAACCCTGCTCAAATTCTGGACTGAGTTCAACGATGCCCCTGCAAGGACAAACTGCAAGAAGCACAGCTCAGGCAAAGGCATGACCAGGGTAGTGAGAGAGAGAGAGGGCACATGAAGACAACACCATGGGACAAGAGGGAAACAAAGCATGGAGAAGAAGACTGGAACCAGGACCAGACCAGAATGCTGCTCTTGGCTTTCTCAGTGAGCCTGGCAGTCACTTCACCCCCTCATGTGCTCATCTCATTCCTCTTTTGACAGGTCTCCTGCCCATGTAATCAGCTCCTCAGGTCAGAGGCTGCCTTGGCAAACACTTGATACAGGATCCACCACCTCTAGGCATGGGCTGGCCTATCTGTACCCAAAGCAGCTGGTCTCAGATCACACCTCTGGAAAAGCAGGTAAGAGGAAAACAAGACACCTGGCTTTATTTTAGGACAACTCAAGCTTAAGGGGAGGAAATGGGCATTCAGTGATGTCTGTCTGTCCAATTTCAGGGTCTGCCCAGATCACTTGCAGGGTTAGGAAAGCTCAGTTCTCTTCACTGCAACTACCTGAACAGAATGTTTCAAAGCTAATAAATACTATTTACAACAGTAACAGGAAGATGGCAAGGAAAGGAAAACACAAGACAATCTGAGACCGGGTCTACACAAGAATTTTCATCAACCAGCTAGAAGCCAATAAATTAAATCCATACAGTCCTCTCAGGAGGCACTTCTGGTTTAAGCCTTACATTGATTTAGTTTGTTGGGAAGGAACTGACTTAAGCTAAATAGATTAGCCTTAAGCAGACTAAAGGGCATCCATCTAAAATATTGCATAAATGTAACAAAACCTGCTTTCTAAACAGATTTAGTTAAACTAGTGTAATTCTCCCACACAGTGTGTGGTAAGACAGTGACTATCTTTGCTTAATTTCTCAAGGGTGGAAGCAGGGAAGCCCACTAGGACTGCATTCAATGCACAGAGAAACCTACCCTGCTAAGTAATGAAGAGACTGGAGGGGAGAAGAAAAAGAGCATGGGGAGGACAATTCAGCAGCACCATGGACCAGCCCTCTCCTGCCTGTGCTGTGAACTCAGCAGTGCCAGGGCCCTTTCTTGTCCCCTCAGCAGCAGGCTGCACATGTGCTTCTCTATCCCCCCAAAAGGCTCTAGGGCTGTAGACCAGCAGGCACAGAGCTGTGGTGAGACTCTAAGCACCATCATGCTGCATCTCCTCTCTCTCTCCATTACCTTCTCCCAAGAAAACCATCACCCACATGCTCCCATTGGTTTTGCACAATTCACCCTTCTCCAGAATGTCTTTGTGCTCAGATCAGGCTGTGTGCATTTACAGGCACACACACCCACCAGTCACTGGCACACTGCTGGCATCATCTGCCATCATAATTCAGTGCTGCCCTTGCAGTGTTAGACAGGAAAGGGATAAAAGCAGAGACAGGGACTGTGTGTGACGTGAGGAAGGGAGTTACAAAGACAAGAGATCCCATCTGTAGTCACAGCCTCATCAGTCAATGCAGAAGTTGAACTCCCTCTCTTTTGTACTTTGGTTCACTGAGGATGACAAGTCAGGGGAACTTTGGTTGAAAATATGTGGGAAGGAGGGAAGTCAAGAAGTCACTCTTTTTTATTTTTAAGACGTGGCATTGACTCTTCTGTCTATTTCAATTATCTTCAGTGTTTCATTTCCTTCTAGTTCCGAGTTGACTCTGTAGGGAACAAAAAAACAGAGGTTAATGCGAACAGTAAGTTTTTTAAGCACATATCCTGCTTGATTTGGCTAATGCTAAAGAGCCAAATTCAGTATTTCCCAGCTAGGTATTTGTCAGTTAGCTAAGTCTGGTAACATACTGAATTATACTGAAGTAGTCATCTCTTTGGTTCTATGCAAGCAAAGGGGCAGCAGATGAAAGCACATATATTTAAACCGGTGACTCTCTTTTCAGAGGCCTGAAAAACTTACATTTATGCTAAAAAAAAAAAGCAAACAAAAAAAAAAATGCCTTACATTTATGCTAAAAGTGAGGGAACTCAGTGTGGGAACTTAAGTAGTCAGATAATTGTAGATGTCTGTCTCTTGAGACTGAGTCCTGCAAACTTTCAGCAGTAATGCTTTAGTAAAATCACTGCTGTGAGAAACTCCAGCTCTTCATGCCCTAACCTCATTGAAATTCCAGTGAATCACAACCTCACACTTCCATACAACTGCCAAAAGCTTATTCCTTTGGGAAGCACAGAAGAAAGTGCTTTAAAGAAGGGGGCAGGCCCATCTAACAGGCTTACAGGGGTTAGGTTTCTGGCAGAAGCACCAAGTTTGGTAGCTGTATTACTACAATTATGATGCAAACAGTTCTCCAGAGCAACAGTGACTTTGCCTACAGGCTGTCCAGATAAAAGCCAAACTCTTACTTCATATAAGTAAGCTTAGCTGAGCTTACTTACAGCATAGCTGAGCTGCTAGCCTAACCTGTGTCCTTCAGGCATGAACAAGAGTGACACAGAACACCCGTGTGACAAGCAGCCTACCCTGCACTCACCTGTGCTGCTGCAGGCCCAGCAGCACTGATTTCTCTAGCCTTGTCTCGTTGGCTATTGTGACCTGCATGATTTCATCCTGCTGTGTCCCTGGCACAGCTTCCAGGGACAGTGCTGTGAACTTGGAGGTGTCTGTTTGTCTGTCACTGCGATCTGCGAAGGAGATCGGGCTGGATGGCTCCTCCAGCTGTTGAGGCTCTTCATAAATTAGGAGGCTCCTTGACCTCACTGCATACAAAGACAGAAGGCAAAATGAGAACAACCTGGTCATTTCAGGAAATGGAAACTGTTAAGGCAGAGCCAAAGCTGCAAAGGCCTTTTCTTTTCATAGTGATTAACTGGCAATTTGAGAGCTGAAGAAAAAAACCACAGGAATGGTCTTGGTAGGTATCAAAAAGCCCTAAATTATTCAGAAAACAAGAACAAAATTAAACAATAACTTTGATAATATATTGGTTCATTATGGTTATGTAATACTAACAGCAAAGAAATAATTTGTGCATTTTAACAGTATGAACATCTGCTACCGAGTAGAAACCCTGCTACCCTTCACAGACCACTAACTTTAGTTCTTCAAACAGAAGCAAAAAATTCTTTAAACAGAAGTACCAAGCAGGCTAGTGGGGAAGATATTTTGCTCATTTTTATGAAGTCTGCTGCCATCAGCATAGTTTGCCAAGCTATCCTTCTTAGAAAAAACAGGTATATATTAAAAAATGGCCATTTAAGGAGCAGAAATGCAAGAGGTGCTTGAGAAGGGGGCTGGGAATGGGTGTGGAAAACAAGTGCTTAAATACAACCAAGCAAAGAGCAAGACTGGAATAGCTGTCACTTACCAATGGAATCTGTGTAGGACTCTGGTGAGGAATGCTGCCTGGGCAACACCATCTTTGTAGCAGAAGGATATGGCCCATAGCTCTGAGAGAAGCTGCCAAAAACTACTGCAAAGCACAGCACCACCATCTGGCAAAGGGAGGAGGCAGGAGAGGTGAGTGCACTTGACCCACATGCGCACATGAGAACAGATACTTTATCAAAACAAACCATTTGGGGCCATCCTCACCACTGCACACCTACCAAAGGCACCTACACAATAACAGTTCAGTGCTTCAAAGGGCACATCTCAAAACTGGGGTTTGTTTTCAATGTCTGCGCCAGTCTGACCAGCTGCCTTTTCTACTCACAAAGCTGAAATGCAGATAAAGCTGCCATGTGTGTTTTACAGGCACTGCTGAGGATTTCCAAAGTTATTTCTGCTGCTGGCCCCAGTCTTGCTTCCAAGTGACAGTGAAGCTAGACTGGGAGAACAGCTTATGCCTTGTAAATTATTTCCATCAATTTACAGCACTTTGGGTATAAAGGGAACTTGATAGCTGAGTGTAAGGAGGGAAAAGCAAATGTTTCATTCTACTCATTTTCTTATCTTGACTACTACTACTACCGAAATAGGACAGAGGTAGATTTACAGCCTCAGTCATATTTTGATTTGGTTGAGCAAGTTTATTTTTATTAGTATCAAAAGTACGAGCCTCAAAGGTCACCCTCATTTTCATTTTACAACTCTAGACACCATTTCCACCATATAATACTGCAGGAAATAATAAAGTGGGTCCCTTGGAAGAGCATTGCTCCTTCTTTCATCACTGCAGCACCCAACCAAAAGCAGAGGCCCAGTCTCCTCCAGAACTCAGTACCTCCCCACAATCATTAATCTTCATCAGTCACAAGTCTCACCTCCCTCAAAATTATGAAAAAGAGTTAAATCATGAAAAGGAGCTCCCTAAGCTGCAAATTTGCCATTGAGAGGCTTTGCAGAACAAGAGATGTGCCTTGAGAGAGATTCTCCTTCCCTCAGAATTCCAGCCTTAGGAATACTCACCATAAGACAGGTCCCTGTTTGTGTGCTAGCTGCCTTACACGAGCGGGACACTTTGCCAGCAACCATGGCTTGGAGCCTCTGCAACTGCTGCAGAAGCGTTCTGGAAAGCAAAGATAACAAACAAGCATCAGACACACTCACCTGGCTTGTTGGTTAAATGGATTTTTGTTCCAAATTCCACACATGGCAATAATACAGCATTTAGGATAAGGTAGAGATAATTAAAGTCTTCTTAAAATCACTAGCCAGGAGTGTTTTTAATTTTACAAAGTTTTTATATGTTATAGCACTGAAATGTTCAAGATTTTTTGCTTTTCCCTCAGCTTATGTCCCTGAACAATTACTTCTTTAGTACTTTCAGTAAGTTTTTATAAATAAAAATTGTATTTTCAGTGTTTCTATACAAAATGGCACATTAACAACTGAAACTGCTCTGCATGCAAGTGACAAGCTGCATATATAACCTGACTCTATGTCATGAATTCAGCTGGAGTTTTGCCATTATTTTTAAAGATGCAAAATCAAGCTTATAACTGCTTAGTTAGTTTTAAAAACCTTCAACTTCTCTAGTCAGTTATCTAGTTGGTTATCAAAAGCCCCTTTTCCCAAAATCTTACTGTTTGGTTGTTTAGAACACATGCTGGCTGACTTTTAAAGAGAAGAACTTAAAACCAGACATAGGCACAGACTTCACTTCTCACATTCACTTATTAAATCAAACACTTTAATGCTATTTGTTAAATCCTGCAGAGTTGACAACAATTGCAGATGCTTCAAGTGGGTACTCTGTGTCTTTGACAATCCTCTTGTGGCTAGATTCAACAGTCCCAGACCAGAACAACCTTTCTGACTGGTTTTTGTTTTGTTTGGTTTTGCTTTTTCTGCTGTAGCATCAATTACTACAGTCAGAACACAAAGTATGATTGGTACAGGATTTTCACATAACTCTTTTTAACAATCTATTAGCAACCCAAACGCCTGTCCTCAACACAAATATAGTATAATTTTGTATCAAGATGCTAAATTTTCTATTTGTTCCCAAGTTTACTTTTCACTTCTCCTGTAAGTTTCACAATCTACTGTGGAGGATACCCCACAGAAACTCCAGGCAGTTTTGGAGGCTGTTATGTCAAAAGCTAAAGCAAGAGGCAAGGTCAGGATGTCAGAGAAAATAGAAAGAGTATTTTAAGACCAAACTGGCTAAAAGCTAATTGTGGGACAGACCCAGAGGTGCCTTCACAGCTCAATATACACTGGTCTGCCTATTTTCATAGATTTTTTTAATCATCAATGCTCATTGCTAATTAGGGTTTAATGAATTCAAGGACTTCAGGAATACATTCTGAAACGAGCACAAGGCATTCTCACAGCACAGATTTATCTGGGCCAGCAGATCCTTCTCAACTTGTTAAGAAAGGATATCTTGAATGCTCTTGAGAGCATGGCTTACTCTGCAACTCAGTATTTTAAAAAGAGAGCAATATGCCCACTACAATCCTTTATTCAGTAATACAGAGACCACAGGCAAATTAAGAGATACAAACAGTGTCCCCCACCTAAATGAGACCATCCTAACTCCCTGCTCCCTTTGGCATCTCTCCCCAGTTCCTCCTGACATCCACTGCATGGCACAGGGTTCACCAGACCTGTGCACATCATTTCCTGGCACAGAACACCTTGCCCACAGTATTCCCACCACGTGCCACCAGCTGGGTTAGACAGCAATGCCCTTCCAACCCTGAACTTTCTGTGCTATTTTGGAACAGTAAATCTTTCCCCCATTTCAGGCCTGACTCACTAGAGGAAGGAGCTCTCCTTCTCCTCCTCCTCCTCCTCAGCTTGGGGGCTGGCAGCAGCAGCAGCAGCCTTGAAATGCTGATCATTCCTGCCACTTTTTGTGGAGGCGTCAGTGAGAAAACAGCTAATGGCTGGTGAGGAAATCAACAGAGAAGAGGCAATTCTCCTCAGTTTGTTCATCTCTGCCTTTTCATGCTCAGTTTAAAAAACCTGTTGGGCAGAGTGGGCCCAGAGAGCTGATTACAAAACAGTCTCTTTGGAAAGTGTAATTAGGCAGGTATTCTGAGGTCTTCTATAGACAGAGGAAGATTCATCCTCCACCTTATTTACCAAATACCTTCACATAAAATGTCTTTCTTCCCCCAGTCATTTATCTGTTTGAGCAGAGCTACTGTTTCCTCCTCAACAGACAAGGACTCAGTGTTTGGAGCTGACAGGATACAGGTGCATTTGCAAACTGTGAGCAAGAACTGAGGCAAGAACAAGAAACAAGTTTGATCAGAGATGACATCAGTTTATCCTGCCACTGCCAAAATGAGACACACCTTGGGGCATTTATTCTCTGTTTGAATCTGGAATGGTGGAAGACTGGATTCTGAGGTCAAAAGATTTCCATGCAAAAGCTTGTGACTGGACAGCTGCAAGGGTTATCTGGACCAGGAGAGACAAACAAAAGGAGCAGATCTCTGATGCTCCCTCTAAATACCAGTAGAAAGGCCACAAATGCTTTTAGTGGAATACACTGCCTATGGGTAAGTCCTAACAGGAGAAAATGCAATGCCAAGACAGCATGCTAAGGGGGTTTGCACCCACAGGGATTATTTTCACTGTGTCTGACACATTTCCCAGGGATATTCAATTAGAGGGTCAATTCTGTAGGAGGTGTGAGTGTGCTTTCACGCTTTTCCCTGCCAATGGAAGCACCTCATAGGAAAGCTGTAAAGTGCCTGAAGACTCCTGCACTTCCTTCTACATGCTGCCAGCAAACTCAGTCTGTCAGTGATGGCTTGGTTTTGGTGCATATTCACAAATATTCATTTTCAGAAGAGGCCTTTTCACTACCAAAGTATGGAGCAAGTCAAGCCTTCTCCTCTGCTTCCAGTGATACTTTAATTAAGGAGAGAAAACTTGTCACTACAGAAGCACCTGGGAGACTTCCTCAAGTCAGTATTTCTGTTTAAAATCCAACATTGATGCAAACAAACAAAAAAACAACCAAACCACATCTTCTAGGGGACACCAAACACTTTATCCTAATCAAAGCTTTTAGAGGATTATTCCTATTGTGTGAGGAACAAAACCCAATTCTGATAAGGAGAGAGACAAAAATATTCTGTCTTTTAATTCTACACAGAGATTCTTCTCTGTCTGTCCCATTTGTAGCAAAGGGGACAAACCCCAAAGTTTTAACTAAAAGACCACTTAAATCCACAATCTTCCCTCATTTGAATTACAAAGAAAATCTCCACTAATTTTTTCATAAAAGATGTTTCAGCATAAAAGCCTAGTAAGTAAGTAAGTAAGGAGTTACTCCAGGGCTGCCAAGCTTTGTCAACTATTGCAAGGGTGGCCTGAAATTAGGTGCAATATATCTCATTGCAACTTAAACCTAGATCCTTTACTCCTTGAAAACAATTTGCTAAAATGACTTTATCAGTCTCAAATGAATGAACACCCAATCAAATCAGTGAAGTCTGGCAGCTTTGGTGCTGATAAACCCTTGGTGGGTCAGAGTGATGTGCAACTTGATCTTTAGGTGACTGGGAGTTGAAGGAATGGAAGAATATCCTATTTTTATTTACAAGGCATTGCCTTTAAGGTGCTTGTTAGTGCAGATCTACACAGCTGGCTGCTGTTACTCCATGGGAGCAACTCTGGCAGCCACTTGCATTCACTGTCCACGGGTGACACTCTCATGCACTGGATCCTATGTCTATCATTTCTCCAGGAAAAGAGACCATCAAGGTACTTACAAATACAGAATCAACAAAAGTGAGAAGCAAAAGCACTTTTCAACACATGATACCCAGCACCAGATGTTTCAAAATTGTATTTAAGCCCAAACAGACTCCCAGAGAGACCATGCTGGTGTCAGAGAGTGTTCACAACCCTCTGGATCACTGGCAGGTTCTGCCTTTGGTCTCAGTGCCAAAATATGAGTGGGACAAGCCTTCTTGGTGACTGGGACAACTTACTTCAATACCCAGCCCCAGCTTCTTCTCCCACCCTTTGCTTTCTGAGAGAGCAGCGTCCCACATGCTTAGATGCTACTCAAACCAGTGGCTCACTTGTGGCTATAAGACAAAACAGGTAAGCATGGAATAATGGGCTTCCTTAGTTTTGAGAAAACTGCCTAGGAAGGAACTTGGATGGGTTTCTTTTAAGGGATTGAGTCACACAAATGAGGAGAGGTAACATATGCTACTGTTCTAATACTAAAGCTGACAAAAATGCTGCACTCACCCACTCAGAGTAATGAGAATTAAAAACTCTGGCATCTTGATCCCCAGCCTCCTGCCTTGTCTTTTAAGATGTGTGAATGCCAAGGGAGATGCTCCTGGATGCAATTTTTTTGACCACAACCACACCTTTGACATTACAACTTTTCAAACCCAGATTTTCAGGCTAAGGCTGTCTTTCAAGGAAGAATTTTCTGAATTTTTTTCATGTTACTGAGAGTAACGAAGGAAAACTTTTATCAGAAAAAAATTCTCGTGTTTCCATGGTTTGGAGCCAGATTTTGAAATGCAAGCAGGGTTTCCCTGAAGTCTTAGGTATGTATCTATGCAAATGTTTTCTATATATAGATTAACATACTCTTAAAATCTGATTGCACATACTGAAAGGAAACTGCTGTTCAATAGTTGTATGTTTTGGAAATTGCTCTTCAGTTCCTCTCAATCCAGCCAGACTACACAAACATGATAGTGACTGACAGTAATACATGTTCATTAACTTTTAGGTAGGCAACTATAGCCCAAGTTTTCAACAAGGTAAAAATCCAACTTTGTCTACATCTACAGTTGAAAGCATTGTTTTAACACATAATCTTATTCTCCTGGTATCTTTCTTCCACTCTTACAGTCCTTCACAATGGGAGAACAGCTTTGATGTTTGTAGATCTAATTTTAGATAATATGTTCAATAATGTCTTCATTTTTTACTGAAATGAATACTCAAAGTTACACCTAAAGTCAACTAGGGCTTTGCTTTGGGCATATTAAATAAGATACATGTGTGCATAACTGTGCTAGGTACTTTGAGAAATAAAGTCCTAAACATATAAAATCAGGTATCTGACACACCAAACTGACACTAAATAATTTTGACCACCACTGCTCCAAAGTTAGATTCCTGACTGTATGTAGGAGATGAAAGTTCCAGCTATAGGATGCTGTGAAGACAAGTTCTGAAACATGTGAACAGTTTCTGGATGTCATGCCAAAGCTCTGTGCAAATACCAATGAGGAAATGAGACATTTTGCATTCACTGTAGGATGTGGATCATGTACATTAAACCAGGGCCTGGAACCATCCTCTGAATGAGACAGTTGCACAATTATACAGTAAAGAGGAAAAGTGGCTTTTTGGAATTAAGGTGAAAAACTCTATAATATGATATGTTACAAAACTGAGGTTTGATGAAAGCAGGCACTTTAACAAATTTCTCAGTATTTCACACATAAGCCTTAGCAGATTTTAGACACAGTTGATATCTAAATAGCCAAAACAGCATTGCCATGAGTTACAAGAATTTCTGTGCAGAAGGATGAACATCTGCTTCTCTGCATGAGATTACAGATCAATATCAATGCTATTGCAGAGGGAAGGAAACAATGCAACTCATCCCACATGGGGAAAGTATGAAGGATTTGGAGATCATATCACTTACCTAAAACTTTTTAGAGCATTTAGCATGAAAGAATTAAGATAATCAAATAGTAGGTAAGATGCCAAAGCTCCTTTTTGAAAGGATAGACAACAAAGCTTGAGTGAATCCTCAACAGCATAGAAATGAAAACAACAAGCCAAATTTATTTTAACTGGGGAGAACAACTCCAGGGTTGATAACATGTTGCCCCAAGGGGATAATCTACAGCTGCAGCTTTTCTTAAGAGAAATTGGCTTCAGTACCTTCTGGGACAGATTCTGGGTGGGACATCTCTACCCCACACCTACAGAATAGTTGCTGGTTTTTTTGTGTCAAACCCTGGAGGACGATATAAGAGGCACAGAAATGGCTTGGCTCTCTTCAAGCAAGCAGCAGATGTCTTTATGCATGAGCAGTGTGTGGGAGACACTCTGCAGCAAGTCACAGTGCTACAGGGTCTGGCTTCATGAAATCAGAGATAGGATCCAGAGATTAGAAACAACACATGCCACTCAATTAGCAATGCACTGGCTGCCAGATCAGCTCTAGGGCCATTTTCCATTTTCTTATCTTCAAAACCCAGCTTCCCCCCACACATCAGTGTCACCATCATGCTCCTTGGTAATATTCAGCCACCACTGCAAATGCCTCTAACTGGGAAGTGTTGAGGGTGGGCTCATCTGGTTCCTACTCACTGGAATTTGCCACTGAGCATAAGCCAGGATTGACACTGCGCTCTCTCAGCTAACATCAAATTAAAAGCTTAGCTATTCAACATCTTCTGCCATGTGTCCTTTGAAAAAGCCACCACTGAGTCACCCATTTTTTCAGAAATGAAGAAGCAAGAAGATGGTTTTCCCCTCCAAATGAAGGAAATTCTGGGGTGTGAGATAGTTAGAAGGGTGCACAATAATTGCAATGACATCTAGTAGTGCATAAGGAAGTAATAATGACTTTTGAGTTTCAGCACTGTTAATTCTGGAAGTGTCATGTCTCAAATTAAGGCTTCCTGGCAAAATTCACTAAATAAAGACAATTGGGAGAGCTAGACTGTAGGCTTTTTTGTTTTGTTTTGTATTGCTAATTACATTCCCTTGGACAGTGGAGGAACTCAGAGAAGAGTGCTAAAAGGTTTCTCAAGCACACCACAGGCTGGGGAGGCAGTTTTAAGACATGACATCAAAACCTCCATGCTTTACATCCCACTGCAGTCACAATAACTGGCATTCCACATCTTTCTCTGACATGAACCCTCTCAGACACAGCTATTGTTCACACCTCAGTTGATCTCTTAACCTCCAGATTTTCACTTTGCATGGTGGTATCCCACTACCAAGTTCTGTTTGATGATATCCATACCTTACCTGTTAGTGTTCTCCAGGACTTCAACCTTCTTACGCAGCTCACTGTTTTCATTTGAGCAGGTCTCAACTCTGGAGACAGCACAATGAAAGAGAAATATAAAAACATCAGTTATTTATTCAAGTGATTGTAAAACAAGCCAAACTTGCTTTCACTGAGAGCTCCATGATCTTGCCTGCATTTTAAGAAACAATTACACCAATGAACCTTAGTCGTAATATTTAATCACACTTTGTAGCATGAAACACAAAGCAAAAGTTGCATTAGCTGTCTGGCAAATGCCATGCTTCTGAAATCAGAGCCTCAAATTTCAAGTTTATGAGGGCTAATAAGCCACAAGATTAAGTACAGTGCTCAAGACTGTCCCAAGATACTACTCATTTCCAAACCACCCCTGAAATCCCCAAACTAAAGGACTTTGTCATACAACATGTAAGAGGTCCAAGTAAAATATGTGACTCCTAGGAAAACAAATAGAACCATCCTGAATAGCTTCAAGAAGAAAAAAGGGAAAAGAAAATATCCTTGATATCTGGTATGCATGAGGTGGAATTTCAGAAGAGTAACTCTGAGGAAGCAAGGCAGAGCTATAAAGAGACAAGAAAAAAATGGAAATTACATCAAGGATATCACCAAAGATGGTACAAGAGTTTTAACAGAACCATCTGGTGAATTGCATAAGAGTAATACTAGAATATTCATCTCCTGGAAGAGAGATTAATTTGGGATATAAATCACTAACTGGGGGTTGGGTCCTGCTTGCTAAGGGAAGCATGCTATTTTCCCGAGTCCTGCTTATTTTCCCAGGCAGTCCTGACTCACCCACTTCCTATTTCTGTTTTCATCTGCACTGGAAGACAGAGTTCACTCGCTCTGGATCCATCTTTCCCTGAACACTGCCTGTCCACTGGCCAACACAGTCGCCTGAGGTGAAGGCCAATGCAGCTGGGTCTTGCCTAATTTAAGGCGTGAAGTGTTTGCTGGCACATTAGCGACCCGCTGCAGGCAGGCACGGTCCTGACCCCGACAAGCAGCTGCCAGGAGCAGGGCCTTTTCTCAGTCACTGCCACGAGATGGCAGCTGGCACTCTGTGCATGGAACTGTCCCAGCAGCCACAGCTGGATCCCTTCCCAGTCCCACAGCTAGTGCTATTGGCCTGCTTGAAACAGGAAGGAGGCTGGCTTACTTTTTTTCCAGACTGTCCATGTATTCTTTCTTTTTTCTTCTACTTTCCTGGGCAGAGATCTAAGGAAAAAGGATGAAAAACACCAAATATTTGCAGAGAAAACAAAAGCATCAGAGACAAATTAATAAACTGGTAAAAAGCCCCAGTGTTATTGGATTCAAGCATCTGTCTTGTTCTCATTTCTATTCCTGGCAAGCAAAGCACTGACTTGATCTATTTCCACATTCTGAAGCAAGGCTCCTCCTTTCAATCACACAAAAAAAGATCATCCCCTGCTAACTTTAAAAAAGAAATCAGATTCATCTGGAGAGAATATCCCAGGACAAATACCAAAAGATGATCTCAGGATGATGTCCTGCATCCAGGACAGAAAAAGCCCATGAATGTATTAGAAAGCAGCTTTGCAGACAAGGACATGGGGTCCTGATGAACAAGTCAAACAACTGTCAGCAGTGTGCCCCTGTTGGAAAAGCAGCCAGCCAAACGTGGGTCTGCATCAAGGAAATTGCAGTTAGCAGGTCCAGAGGAGTGGTTCTTCCCCCTCTGCTCAGGGGCTGCAAAACCACAGCTGACTGCAGCAGTGCAGTCCATGGCTCAGAAACAAATCCTCTGGATGTACAGAAGCAGGCCCAGAGGCAGGGCTCTGCTATAATAAGCATGCCAGAGCACATGACATTTTAGAAAAGGAAGAAAAAGATGGGCTTGTTCAGATTGAAGAAGAGAAGGCCAAGGAGGGAGTCTGATTTATTGCTGTCTTCAACTATCTCATGCAGCAAAGATGATGTCAGAGCTCTCAGAGGCACACAGCAAATGACAAGAGGCATCAAATACAAGTTGCAGCAAAGGAAATTCCAGTCACACATTAGGGATTCTATTTATTTTTTTTTACCTCAAGAGTGTCCTAATATGGGAACATGGTGCCCAGAGACACAGGGGACTCATCATCCTTTGCAGCAGTAAATTGTGACTGGACAAGACCCTGAGCAATCTTCTCTAAGCTGACCCTGCTTCCCAAGCCAGGGCTTTGACCAAAGGACCTCCAGATTTCTCCTCAATATAAATGACTGATTCTATGTAAGTGGTACATGAAATGCACAAGATCACTTCAGAAAATTTTGAAAAAACAGTACAAGACCAAATTCCAATTTAGCGTGTCCAAATTTACACCTCTATCTGCTAAAACCGGTAGCAGACTATAGGAACCACAAAATATGTGCTAAAATCCTCTAGAACAAGTGAGCTGGCCAGGTCTGAAAAAAATTGCATTCTTCTCTATCACTAGGATCTTCCCCGTGTCAGAAGAAAAAAAAAAACAAAAAAAAACCAAACTCCCGGGGCATTTGGCATATTTGATGTCAACTTTACAAGTCACTGAATTCAGTGATCAAAAGACTAGTGCATTGAAATACAGAGTAATATTTTAAAACAGGAAACAGAAAAGAACACCTTCCTCACCATGCAGAGAATACAGAGCTCTTTGCCCACCATAAGGGTAGGATTGTTCTGATTTTTAAATGGAGCCAAGCCACAGCAACTTGATACCCTGCCTGCTAAATACTCTATTGTGAATGGGCTCAGGTAAATACCTACACTGAGGCACACTCACACTGACAGACAATTTGATGGATGTGTTTAGGAACAAAGAAAAGCACTTTGTTAAAAGACAACTTACAGCATTCAACAGTACCAGGGACCATTACTGCAGAATTCTGCAGCATTTTCTAAAATGAAGGACAAGCATGACCCACCCAGCAAAGCTAACTAACATTTACCTTGTTTTTGATTTTCCTGCGGATTTTCTTTAGGACTTTCTCCTCTGCTTTTGTCAGGGGTAGTTTGGTAGGGATTGGGTAGCCCTCTGCTATCAGTGTCCTCTTCTCTTCCTCTGTCAGGATGAGGGGGCCAGTCCCCTGTAATTTCTTCAGGGGTCATAGAAATGAAATAAAATAAAATGAAACAGTAAGTGCACACAGTCCTAGAAGAAAAGGTTGTTAGGGAGGAGAGGCAGCAGGTCTCCCACTCCAGACAGGACCAAGCCTACTAGGACAGCCTCCTGCTATTGGGAATGTGTGGAAGACCTTACAGGTAACTTCCATTCTGAGTTCAAACCTTTGGGACAGGATTCCCTCAAAAGAGTTGTTCTTGGCCCAGCTCTGTCCACACTGAGGCCGACAGTATAACTGCCTTTGGCTCAAACAGGGACAGAGACACATGAGAAACACCACTGAAAATCCCTCCCTAAAGATCACCACCTGCTAACGACATGACAAGAGGACAGATGCAGATCTACCAGAGACAGGTCAACCCAGCAGGGCTGGACCCTGAGGCAAAACACAGTCCATGATGGGATAAACCTAATAACACTGGTGAACCCTGTCTCAACCTGGAGGAGAGGCACATGCTGTTCCCTGTGGGAACAGAACAGACCGGTGAGCAAGAATTACCGGATCTGCAGTTTTGACCAGAGATGAATTCATCGAAACAACAACAGAAAGTTAGCAAATCTCTGTCAAAACCAGTAATTTAAAAAGTGAAAAAAATAAAAAAAGACACACAGATGGAGAAAGCCAGTTCAACTCACATGTGGTGCAGTCAGGAGAGGGGAATTGGAGAGCATCGAAGCTGCGCGCGACGCGACCTTGGCCGTGGCCTGGAGCTGCACTGGGCTGGAAGGAGGGAGCGAGCGAGCCGGGCTCTGCCCTCCCTCAGAGTCACTGCCGTGGCTGCTCGGAGGGGTGGGAGGCAAATGCAGGGGATCCACTGCTACAAGGCAACAGAGACACAAAGTAACACAAGGGTTTAAGGTGTCCATTCACACTGCCACTACAGCCCCACCACCACACAGTTCCCAGGACTAGGAGCGTCTCCTGAAAAATGGATCAAGCAGAAGTGGCAACTTGGAAGAGGTTTGGAGCATGCAGGTCTCCAAAGAAGGAATGAAATGCAGCAGCTATCTTTAGGTTTGACAGACAAAACAGGGCTCTGTGCATATGCTCCAGTCACTTCTACCTACACTTCAGCTCCTTCTTCAAATGCTTTGAGGTTCATGTATAATGTAAAGTACAAGTTCCCTGTTCCTGGGAAACCACATTAACAGAGGGGCTCTGAGCCAGCATACTTTCCCTCCAAAAACAATAGTATTTTCTAACTTTGCCATGGATTAAACAATCTGCCAGTATTTGCAAGGGAAGGGATCACATCCAAGGAGTTACATGATCAGGAAGGAGAGAAAGGCCTCCTAAGGACATGATTTGGCACAGCTGGGAAGTGACTGACAACCTAGTGACAGCAAAGGCTTCAGTGCACTGATGGAGCAGGAGCAGCACAGGCAGCCACCACAGGAACCTCTCTCACAGTGTCTATCCAGGGCCATAAGATAACCTCAGCTGCAGCCAAAAGAACCTGCTCTAGAATTGTCAGCCAAAGTGCTGCTTATGATCAAAAGGGTCTGGACCAAGAGAAACAGGGCATGTCTCACTCACTCTTACTAAATGGACAATTTAGCAGATGCTCAAAACAGCCATAACTGAGTCACACTTTCTCTGAGCTAAATTTAAAGCAATTGAATTCTGAAGTAGGAAGACACAGGGTTGATCTGCCACCTTTCACTTCTGTTATGCTTTGCAAATTTGAGTTGAAAAGATCAAATGGGTGGTAAGGGAGGATGGAAGAAAAATAGTAAAAAAAACCACTATAATACTCTTTTTATCTCACACAGTAGCTCTTGCAGTTGCCAGAAGAAGAAACATATTTGAAAAACAGAAAAGCCCTTAATCCCACAAAGTGAGCAAACAAATCTACACCTGGGTTGAGATATCCTTTTATCCACCTGCTACATCATTTGCTTCTCTCCCTGGAGCAGTGCTACTTACCCACAGAAATTAATTCACTAACAGAATATCAAGTGTTTCTAACTGAAATGCAGTTATCTGCTCAGATCTCACACCAAATATTTGGCTCTTCCAAATTTTCATGGCTTTAATTGTGTTTAGCTTTCAGGGTAGGGATCTTTGCTCCTCCTTTCACATTAGAGTGCAAGTACAAAGAGATAATGATTGTTCTTAAAACTAATTTGCTACAAACAGATTCACCTAACTTTTGTTTTCATATAAATTCACATCCTGCTTTTGCATCAGAGGTTAACAGTAAAGTTTCTTATATCTTAACTAAGTCTCCTCAAATTGATTTCTTTTCTATCCCAAATAATCTTGTCCTGGAATAATTCAAGCTCCCTTCAGTACAATTATTAATATCCTACAGAGAAAAAGGGATCATTTTCTTTGTGATGAAAAAGGGGGGGGGGGGTGTGAAAGAAAGAAAAAAGAAAGAAAAAAAACTTCCCATAAAGGCTCAGAGAGACTCTGGCTCTTCAATAGCCTGAGTTGAATCCCTATAAAATGACAGCTTCAGCCTAAAATCTGACATGGTGAACGAGAAATCCAAATATTTAATCAGGGTAAAGTACATTTATTGTACTTGCTGGACATCTAGCCCTACATTTTCATTTGGTATTTAACAGACCTTCCTTAGAAGAGAGGTTCAGGAACTGATCCACTTCATGGGGCTCCAATTTAATCTCTGGAAGAACTTTCTGGATCAGTGGTTTCATCTAGAAAAGAGAAATTAACAGCATGAAAACCTGGAGTACATATCTTAAAGTCTTAATAGAAGGCCACAAGGATTACTTCTCCATAAATGGAGAGGTTTCCTCTCCTCCTGCTCTGCCACAGGCAAAGCTTTAACTGCTTCACACAGTTTGCTAAACCAGGCTACAGAGAATATTGCCCTGACTACTCCCACTATGGCTTTTCTTACTACTATATTTAGCTAAAATAAAAGATTACGCCTCAGAGATGACATTTCAGACTGAAAGCTAACATGTAACCCACTCCAATTACTTCTCTTAGCAACAGAGCTGCTGCTAGGATTTGCTGGACTGCAGGGTCTGTTTGAGCAAGGACAGGAACACCCCTGGGAGTCAGGGACAGCCTCTTAAAGGCCATTGTCATCTGTGAGCAAGAGCAAGGTGCCAGTCGCTGAGCACCTTGGGTTTTGGGATGCAGGTTCCTTTCACAGTGCTGAGGAGCAGGAAAAGAGACAGTCACTGCTGACTGAAGTTTGGAACACACCTGGCCTGCCCCACTGACCAGGCTGGGGCACCAGGCTGCCAAGCTTTGCCCAGAGCCTGTCTGTGTGCTGCAGTGCCAGGCCTGAGGAGGCCAGACTGGCACACCAGCAGGCTAACTGCAGCCAAAATCTCTCTCAGTAACCTGTGTAACTAATCCATGCAACAGCAGTGAGCCACCAGCAGGTCCCAACACTCTGCAAATCACAGCATCCCAAGCTACAGCAGGACTGTGTCCTGGGAACAGCACATTCAAGCCAGGAGAAAATTATGGGAAACTTGTGCTTAGCTTTTTTCAGTTTCTCATAAAATAATTTCTGTTGCACCTATTTCTGATCCACATCCAAGTGGAAACATTTATTTTCAGCATATAACAACTCCCTCCAGCCTGGACTGACATTGCATGCTGGGGGCTGACAACAGCCATGCTTCTTCCTCTGCTGGCTGGGGACCCTGGTGAGCCACCAGCTGCTGCACTTCATTCTCCTTAACCCAACCACAGCCAAACTAAGCTCTTTAGAATGTCCACTGGCTGCTCCAGCTGTGGTCAGAAAAGCATCACAAAGCTCCTTGTGAGGCTGCTGGGTCTGGAAGTAGCAGCAGCCTGAAATGTCAGAGCTTCACAAATCTGGCAAAAGTTACTTTGCAGGCAAACAGGGAAACTCTCCAGTCAATCCAAACAAGGAGTCTTGTTCTGCTAAGGGGAAGGCATAGCAGCATTAAAGCAAGGTCTTAGCAAAGACACTTAGCTTGTCACAGGCTTCATAGAGCAAGTGGATTAGGCAGTTCAGGCACAACTGGCTCATTAGAAACTATTCAAATATTTCTAGAAACCCAAGAGCCGCACGCTTTGGGGCTAGCATAGAAGACAAACTTGTATATCCAAACATTAAGAGCTAAAGATGCAGACAACAAGTTCTTACAGCACTAGTGGGGCACCAGCAAACATTAAAAACCATTGAACAGACTGCAGTGTGCACCCTGAACTGCCAAGCTCTGGCACCAAGGAGGCTCCACTGGTAACAGCCTTAGGAGAAGCTGCAGCTAAGTGTGCAGAGAGAGCAGAGTCTGCAGTACCAGGGCATCTGTCTGGAGCTCAGGCTGTTCCCCCTCCAGCGACGTGGCCGTGATGGTGAGACTGACTGAGGGAGCAAGGCCTGATGTCTCACAAAGCCCTGGCTCAGTCTTTATTGCAGCTGGAGTAAACTCTGTAGCCAGACACCATTCCTCATTTTCCAGGTCACCTGCCAGGGAAGGAAATTGGACACCACATGTTTAGATCAGAAACAGAAAGACTACAAATGAAAATAATGTCATTCCTCTTCCAGAGAAGGGAAACAAACACAGAAGACATTTTAGTCTATCAACAAAACTCTGCCCTTACTATTCAGCTTTCAGTCAATGCAGACAACCATGCCATTTCAGGGCTGTAACCTAATCCTAGCCCCAGGATACACAGAGGAGCAGCGAGGAAAGACACAGAGCACTAATCACTGTGCATTGCTGAAAGCTGCTAATTCGTGGCAGAACAAGACTAAACAAGCTCTGGGTAAAGCAGCCAGAGAGCCCTGTTCTAAACAGCCTAATGCCTGCTGACTCAGTTTTATTCCTCCTTCTAGAGATAGCCTTTAGCCAGACTTCTGCTTCTTCTACTGCTTGCAGGCAGCAAATAGCTCAAATGGTGGGATTATACTCTTTAAAACAAAGTATTTTACTTAACTTCATTTTTTCCCCCCAAGGATTCATTTAGTATGTGCAAAAGAGGATATAGGCTTTGATGATTTCACAGGAGCAGCAGTGCCATGGTGATCATGCTGATTTCCTCCATAGAGCCTCTGGGAAGTGACAGCACAGGATGCATATTTTATCTGGCAGCAATGAAACGTGCATCACGTGTCAGCAGAATTATCCCCTAACTCCACTTAGTGAAAGCTCCCTAGTCAAGAGAAAGCCATGCAATTCTTTTCTAGACAAAGCTGAAGGGTTTGCCCAGCATTGTCAAGAACTGGAAGAAGGTTGGCAGGCAAGTTTAGCTCCCCATCTCCATTCCATTTCCATTCACTGTTTTACTTGCTGAAAAAGGACTTATTTTCCCAGGTCTGAAGTGTAATAGAGTACTAAGAACTGAGAAAGACTCAACCTTCGAAACAATTCCACAAGGCTATTAACAACCCTTTAAAAATACAAAATAATCAAATGCATTTTTGTCAATTGCAATTCTGCCTTAGAAAACTTCCTGTTCCAACTGAAATACTCCAGTCTTTCCTCTTGCAGGAGAATATCCTATAGCAGGGGCACTGCATCCCAGCTGCATGTGGCACAGTCCTCTGCCACGACTGAGCAGTGGCTGTCAGAGGCATATCCATTAAATACAGCAGCTGGAATCTCAAAGCAAATATACACAAAAGGAAGAAGAGTGCTGATCTTTCTTTCAAAGCTTTCTACTGCCTTCAAACCGATTCTTTACTGCATATACAAAATTAAAAGAGAGAGAGCAAAACCATACACTGTAGGGCTGGTAAAAGCAACAGAGCTCTGAATTAACTGTGTACTGCACCAACATCCTGGGAGGCAGCCATGGGGCTGTGGCTGTGCCACCAGCACTCTGCAAGGCTGCACAAGACCCTTCATTCACAGCTGAGTGCATCAAGCTGGTGAGATGTCAACAGAGCTCAGCTGCAAACAGGTAACAAAAATAAGAGTGGGCTTACAGCCTGTGCTGCTGTGTGTCCTTGCTATTAAGACCACACACACACACACACAGAGCACACAGGCACTGGGCAGAAGCTGGGTGCCTGGAGGAAGGGAGGAGAATGTGCATCTCCAGTGCTAGTAATTACTCTGTGGTGGGACCTAACCTCCACCACTGGCAAGGAAGGAGGTAATTTGAGTAAAGACACACCAAGGAATTAAAAATGAAAAATATGTATCCTGTAATCAGAAGCTCAAGAACAGCAAGGCCAGCGCTCTGCCAGGTTAACTGCAGAGCAAGGGCTAAACACCATATTTAAACTTCTGGAGAGCTTGCTCCCAAAGCTTCCTGGGAAATGCAAAAATGCAAAAATAGAAGTATTTATGGGAAAAAAATAGGTAGGCTTGCCTAAATATTAACTCAGGAGAGAGGACATTGCTCTTTTTCAACCCTCCCTGAGCCTCTCTAGTCACAACACAAAAGCAGCAGCTCCCTCCTAGCTTGCTGTGTATGCATTGTTCAGGTAAAACCTTTAAAGTGGTATCTGCATGGAAACCCAGAATCCCTTGGCAAATGCAACTTTCAAATGCCTGTTTGGATAAGTTGGGTCAAAACTGGCCCCACAACACCTTGGGCAGAGCCTCTCTTTGCTGCCTCTTGCACCTCTGGGTCAAGCTACCCCTGGGACAGCACCATTTTGAAGGCTATGGATAAATTAGAGCTATGAATGAGGCCAGTAATTAGCCCTTAATTTTCTTAAATTTGTATCATCATGAAAGTAGAAGGGAAATCCAGCCATGGGTGACCAGCACAACAGGGCATGTCCTCTAAGGCTGCACTTTATGATGTTTATCAAATCTAATCCCCAGACTCATCATGAATATTCAGCTGCTTTAAGACAGCAAGATATGCTGGCTTTGGCTGGTCACTTCACTCCTCTGGAATCCATCATTTTACTCCTCTGGAAGCCAACTCTGCTGATTAACCTGACATCCCTGCCATCACCACTTAGATCTGCATAAACTGCTCAGAGTTATTCCAGGCTTTAAGCCAGTCTAACCAGTCTGCAGGGTTACAGAGGTTGCCAGGACAGCAACATGCTGCGCTTAGCGCTGAGATAATTCTGAACAACTGCATCTGGCACTCCTCTGACACTGCCTCTCACAATGCATGGTGACAGCTGTCATTCCAGATGAACAATCCTGAAAGGAAGGGATGGGGGACTGGTCAAATCTCACCTTGATACTCTCCTCCCCTCCCCTCCATCCTCTCCCCTTCCCCTGACGCCTTTTTCCAAGTTGCAGTTCCACATTCCCTACCTGGATCACGGAGTGTTGTGCTACAAGTTACTTTGTTTTGACACATTCTGGCTTCTGAAGTCACCAACAGCCCCTCTCTGCTTCAAGGGATTTCTCACTCTCTTTCCTCCTCTTCCTGAGCACAGCAGGTTGAAATTATCTGAAAATCATTCTGAGTTTACTCTTATAATAGTCCCTTAGCATCTTAGTGTACTCTGCCAAGCACTGCACTAGCAAAGTGGCAACCCTTCTCCCAAAGCCCTTGAGAATGACAAACACAACATGAGAAACATGTTGAACATGAGAATGTTCAATTTGTGTTATGTTCAACGTGAGAAACATGTTGAACCTAACACAAAATGAGAAAAACTTAGGCAAAGAGGAAAAATGGAGCAGGCTAATAAATCAGTGGTCATACAGAGAGGTATGGTACACCCTCTACTCTTATCTAAGACAAGAGTATTTCTTATAGAGGGTTACAGAGAACCACGAGAGAGGTTTCACAGAATAATGAGAACAAGAAAGAAGGTGCATGGGAAATACTGGAATGAAAAGGACAACAGGAGCTGGCTCAAGAGACCCACTGGAGAAAAAGGTGTCTTCTCCAAACCAAATCAAGCAAGATGTGCTGTGGTAAGAGTAAATGACTGGTGTCAAGAACTTAGAGGTGTTTATGTTTATATTTGACGTGACCCAGGAGGTACATGTGAACTCTTGAGCCACAGTCCAAAACAAGAAGCTGAGAGTATGACCTTCATGATGATATGAATTCTAGACAAATAGGAATAGAGCAACACTGCATCCTCAAAGGTGAAACAAAATATGCTGCAAGTCATTCTGATATTGAGACAAGAAAGCCTAAACAAGAGATTTGGCTCTCCAAATGGCCAAGAAAATACACATCCTAAGTATTGTCACTTCGGCTCTCTTGAAAAAATCTCTTCTCAGGCTTCAAAACAGTTCACTGTTAAATAAGTGATCCTGGCTGTCAGTTCCCTCCCCAGCTGAAATTTTCTACAAACCTCAGAACTCTATCATGCAATGACTGTTTAAATGAGTAGCATTCCCCTTTACCTACACTTTCCCAAGTCCATGAATGCTAGGCATTTTGGCACATGGAACATATAATTTAGGGAGTCCACACAGTACTTGGCAAAATCCCAGCTAACACTTCTACCTGCAATGCCCTAGTGCTGGTAAATTGCACATATGAACTGAACATTCAGGCTGCAAAGCACCCAAGTATTAAGAAATACCTGTGAATGTTTAACTCAGTGTCCTTTTGCATATCAAATACACCTAAAAATAGGAATGATTTAATGACGAAACAGTTTCTCTACAGAACCCATGCTTTATCCAACAAGCAGAATGCATGGTGCTCCACTAATTGAGAAGATATTCCATGTTTTGTTCTTTGCACTGGCTCATGCACAGCCTCACCTCTCCTTTACCGAATACAATCCCAATTTTGTTCCCACAGGGCTATTTAATTCCCTGCTAGGGAAACACTGCACAATCTGAATTCATTTTCACAGTGGAGCTGAAAATTCAAGTGAGACACGGGGAGACTAAGGCCAAAAAGTAAATAGTAATTTGAAGTGGCCAACTGGAGACAACTGGAATTGGGTTTTTCAGATGATTTAGTCCTGTTACTACACTTGATCAAAATCCAGCATGCTTTCAGGTTGGGCTGTGAGCACCTACCACTGCTGCAAGTTAAACATCAGAGTTTCAACTCAGCTATCCAAAAAACCCATTCATCACAGCCACCCAGGGTTTGTGACACATGCACGTAAGATCTCCTGTGCCCAAGACTAAAATTACATTTCTTCAGAAAGCTTTTGTGTGCTTATTCTGTCATCAAGCTTGTGCCTCTTGTCATGCAGACTTGTTTAGCACACATCTTCCAGTGCACACCTCACACACTGTGATGATGATTGTCAACAGAAATGTGCTCCTCCAAGCACCACAGCTGTAATCAGTGTGTGTGATTTAGGCACACGTGAAAAACACACAACCAACAACAGCTGTGTTTTTACATGTCAGAATTCACAGATACCATTTCTGTGTTTATAAAAAACCATTTTTTTAATATATCTGTATTTATACACATATTTTAAAAATTCTACAGAGTCTCTTAATAAGACCATGTGCAGCTTTCTAGGATATTCATATCTCTCAGAAGAACGGCAACACTTTGTTTCTCTTCTTGTTCTGTGGACATGGTATGGAAAGGCAGGGTAGGCAAAGTGGAAAACAAGGTGAAAAATGCTTACCTCAACTGTACAGTTTTTCTAATATCAGAGTTCCCAAAAAGTTTTGCTTTCCTTTTTTATTTCTATCCAACTAATTCTTCAATCTTGTCCAACATACCACCTCCTTTCTTGTGAAAAAGTAGATCTTCTCCAACACTGACTAAATTTCACCCTTTCTGATAGATGTACAGGAAAATGTACAAAAATAACTAAAATGGTGTCCCTTGCTCCCCACATTCTTTTCAGCATTCTTCATTAGAGTTTACAGAGACACTTATTGCTGGATATTTAAGTTGCATGTGCATTTATTGTGCCTTTTTAAATAAATGACAGATGTACTCTGCATCTCATCCTCACTCCTCTCAAGTACAGAGAATGCAAGTACCCAGAAAAACCACATGGCTTTCACCTTTTTTTCCCCTGCAGTAAAAAGTATGATAGCACCACTATGTAAACAACCCACATGAAGGGTGTAGCACTGAACCAAATCTTTGAGGGTAATAAAAGCCCATACCAGCATTACAGATCTCCATCACAGAGAACAGATGCATGCACTGAATGTCATTTCAAACCAGGGTGCAAATAAGACCTCTAGAATCATCAAGGGATATATCCTTATCTGTATCACCAGAATGAAGAGGCAGCTTTTGCCTCTTTGGTAAAGTTCCCTGTTCAAGTGATGGAGAAAGTAACTTGGAGAAAAACAAAACTGAAAATTTAAGGTGACCACAGAGTATTAAAGTGCTCTGCACAGGTATCAGAAAAGCAATCTCTGAACAGGGTAATGCAGGAAGTTCCCTAATGAGTGAGTCAAAGTGTTCTCCAGCCAAGTGCACTTAAATAACCTCCCTCTTCAGCTGTGTTACAGATTTGAACAATAGGGTTTCAACTAATTCCTTCTGGCAGACCTTACACTGTCACCATGCACCACAGGGCTGCATGCACAGCCCACCTGGCTCCTGCACAACCATGTGCAGTCTCAGGCTCAGCTCACCACATGTTAATGACACACCTTGATGCAGAGGGTGCTTAAATTGCACCAAGGGTCCCTGTGTGCAAAGCTGGCCTTTGGACAAGTGTCCAGTCCTCCCCTGAATCCTCCCTCTGAAGGGAGTGCCTCTATACAGTGGGACCTAGGGGTGTCACCACCACAGAACAGCTGCCAGCTGGGAGCCAGCTAACTGCAAAGGGAAAGCACCTCTTGGAAGAGGCTCACAAGTTGTTTGTAGGGAAAATGTCTGCTTGATCTGCCAGAGAAGCACCTCTGCACCATGAGCCCAAAAGGGCTCCTGATGCATACATTTTGGGCATGTTGCTGGACATGCTACTTGCAGGGAAGGAAGTTCAGTGTGCCCAGCTTTGCAGTCTGAGCCTTTCCAGCCTCCCAAAGGCAAATTGGACCTTTCTGGAGAAATAACTGTTTCCTTCTCATTCCCCTGGGTTTGGATGGTTTGCAGCGCCCAGCTCTGGGCTCACATAGCACTCCCTGTCAGACACAAGCCCTGTTCATTATGCCTGAAATGCTGAACTCCAACGCCTCTACCTCTCTCCCTCTCTCCTTTGGGAGGTGAGAGCCCACATTCATCCACAAACAGCTCCTCTTACAGATTTTCCAGATGGCATTTTCCCTTCCCGGCGCGCACACGCTCCCACCGCAAATAACGAAACCGGAGCCCTCAGAAGGGCTGTAACAAAAGAGAGACTGTTTGACTACCAAACATTGGGGTCCTTTCTAAAGTGCCAGGAAGGGAAAATTAAATAAAGGGGCAAAGATAAGCAGCAGTAAAACACAGTAATTACAATGCATAGCAGAAATAGCTTTTTTCGTAACAAATGATCATCGCTCATACCAGCATCCCCTCTTTGACCAGCATGGAGTCCATGTAAAACCCACAGATAATTTGCATCACTATCAAAGTTACTAAGATAGAAACAAAAACATATCACCTTTATATACATGGGAGTCAGGCACAGATTGAGGTGGTAGCTGGATTTACAGCCTAAAAGTTGGATAACATTAAATGTCTTATATAAGATTATGATTTTTTTCTTTTCAGGTATGAGAAAGTTATCCACAGAAGCCCTGTGGTCAAATAAAACCAGTTTTTCTCCTCACACCCCACACAGATGCTGTGAAGGCAGATTTGTATTATGGCTTCAACACACATGAAAATGGACTTGAGGTTCACAGTACATAACTAAGTGAGCACAAGCTGTCAGTGCAACACTACAGAAAAAATGAGATCACTGGTTTGACAAACAGCAGGACTGGAAGTGGGAGGAGTATTCCCATAACATGCATCATCAGGGAAACTATTCCTGGGAAATCAGTTCCCGTAGTCACTTGACAAAGAGTTTGAAAAAGAAACTGCAAAGGTCCCTGCATTGAGAAAGGCACAGCAACAGCTGAAGGTCCAGAAGATTCCACCTAGGGGGAAACATCAAGGAAGTACAGTTCATTTAGACTGTATCCAAGCAGCAGTCAAGAGAGAACTTAATCACAGCCTATAAACACCTAGGGAAAGAGGTTTCAGAGAGAAGATGGTTCTTTAAAAGAAACAAAGGCTATAATGAGATCTCATCTGTGTGTAACTGGAAGCTAAAGGAGGCCAGACTGCAAATAAAGCTGACAATTAACAGTAACCATAAGTAAATGCCCACCTCTAAATCAAAACCAGCATTTTTCAGACATGCTGCTGCTCAAGGAGGAGTTACAGGGTTGATGTAGAGTGACCTGTTGAGACTGTGCACCTTGGATATACAGAAGTTCAAAAATCTTATACTCTGGTATGAATTTAGTTATTCTCATAGAGAGCAATGCTTTCAGGCACATGGTGTGATTCTTGGGGTGTCCTGTGCAGGGCCAGGAACTAGACTTGATGGTCCTGATGGGTGCCTTCCAACACAGAGTTTTCTATGTTTCTATTAATTTAACACTGCAGATGGTGACAAGGATTGACTGCTACCTTTCCACATAAAAATCAATACAAACACAGGCCACTCCCACTAAATGGCTTTCTCCTCATTTCCTAAATAAACACACAAAAGAAAAAAAAATTACACAAAAAACAAGTTGTAGGAATATGCTCTAAAAAATTACCAGTGTGGCTTTGACAGCAACTTTTGAAAGCATAAGTGAGTTTGTTCTTTCATTTCTGTTTTCTTTAAAGTCAGGGCAGCAGCGATTCCCATTTTCATTGTTCACATTACATCGATTCAGTATTTGGACAAAAACAGACAGTAGCAGGACATTGTACCTCTCTATATATAGAAAATAAATTAGGATATGTAATATAACCTAATACAAATAATAAAACTCTTATGACTCACATATATACATGTATATTAAATGTGTGCATACACATGGACACAAATAAAACACATGAAGACCAACGTGAGCCTCAAGCCCAGAGACAGCACATGACTGATTACTGCTTGTGAACTCCATACTTAAACAAAGCTTTTTCATAGCCCTGCCTGAGATGAGGGATGGATTTATTGTTGAAGGGAGAAAAGTGGGAGCCATGGTGCTGGGGGTTTCATTTGGTTCATTTGGGTTTCTTATTTGTTTGTGTTTTTCTTTTTCAAACCATGTATGGAGATGGACTTGAAGTTTAAAAGTTGAAAAAGAAAATTCGAGTTTGAAAAGCACATTACAGAAAATCATAACCTCAGCAGTAAAAAACTCAGTAACAATACAGGTTACAGTCTGGGGCCAGCCCCAGTTTTGGCACAGCTAGGAGTAAAACACAAACACACCATTTCAGCAATCAGTCTGTCAAACCTTCAGCCAAGACAAGCCTCTTCAAATCCAAAAGTAACTTCAAAGCATTCCTGAGCAGGAAAGCACCAACAGGAGGGGCAAGTGGGGACCCAGAGTAGCCTCAAAAGCAGAGCCCTCTGGGGACTGGGGAAGGAATGCACCCAGCAACCTGGGCACAATCTGAGGAGACAGAGCATCCAAGTGACTGGCCAGCTGCCCATTTGCTCTGCCCTGTCAGGCTCACAAAGTGAAAACCAGCAGGAAAATCAAACACACACCCACCACAACACACCCCCAGCACTTGAACTGATCTCAGAGGATGAATAGCCCCACACAGATGCTGCAGGCTCTGTCACCCATGCATCTCACATGGCCAAAACAAGGGACAGCACAATCCCAAAGTTTGTGCCCACAGCTAACAAGATCAAGCACGGGAGGGCAGGGAAAGAGCCTACACTCTTGAGCCTGTTAGTCACAAGAATAACCCTAGTGCCTGCTGAAACCTGGGTCTTGCCTTGCTCCTGGCTGTCTGACCCACAGCCCTCCCTTTCTAAAAGGCTGCAGAGACTGGAAAACTGAAGACAAACCTGCACTGACTACAACAGAAAACCAGGCTTCTTTCCCTACTTCTTTACAGTTGTCAGAAATGACTCTGTGCCCCAAAAGGCTGCAATGAGATCTCCCTTACCCATCAGCCCTATTCCCAGTCTGCCCTCCCACCTTCTTCATGTCCTTTCAAGAGCATTTTCCACTCCACAGCTACCCACTGTCCTTCTCCACAGCCACTCTGCAGTTGTTTCAGAAATCCCAGGGCTCAAAACTAGAAAGCAGAAACCTGGTGGAGGAGAGGTGGCAGTGCAGCTGGTGTGGATAGTTTGTACACAGGATACAGCCTCCTTTTTCATGTTGCAGCCTGAAGCCCTCCCCAGGCCATACTCCTTATTCACCACTTCAGGCAAACAAAAGTGATCAACCAGCTGCAAGCAGGCTGGTCAAGCCTGTATATCTTTCTCTCTCTCCAGTATCTTTAAAGTTTATGCAAAACTGAATCTAAGAATAGATTCTCATCATGGGAAGAAACCAAATAATGCATTAAGTAGCAGATGTCTTGTATACATGTGGTTTAAAACTGACACCTTCAGAAAGCCCACACTAGCAACAGGCTGCAAGTATTCAGAAAAGTTATTCTGCACAAAGCTGGGGAAATGGCCTCAAAACAGTGAAGTCAGAAGAGTAAGTGGGGGAAGCCAGTGTTTGGACCTTGACTTTATGGACACTTAAATGTGTGCTCACCTTGAACTTAACAGAACTTCTCAGAAAAGTTAAACCCAGACTTATGAGTTTCCTAAGTTTTACAGTTCTAGCTCTTTTTAGAAAAACTTCATATAAAATTTACAATTACAGGAATAGGTCAATTCAGCAGCTGCAGAAATTACAGTAATGGCCAAGCAGAGGCCAGCAAGAAACAGCTCACAGCAGAAATTACTCATTCCCCTGCAGGAGTGGGCAGGAAAATGGAATCAGAGCAACCAATTACTCCACCATAACGGCTGAAAGGAAACATTAAATAACATTGTCTGAGAGGAAACATTAAATAATATTTTCAATGAGGTTGTGAAGATTTGGGGCAGGGGGGATGTTGCTCTGTTCTTTTAAAGTTTTGCTAAGCTTTTTGGTGTTTACATTTTTGTAATGGAGTTTCTCATGCACTTTACATGTAACTAATGATTGTTTTGCATTCCTTTCTGGAGGAGGAGAGAATTGATGGACTGTTGGTTTGAGCAGTGTGGTTGGAGAGGTAGCAATTTCATCCTCCAAGCCATGGTCACTTTTGGAATTCTATAAATATTGAAGCCCAGAAATAAACGCGCGTTTTTTGCCTTCAACATCTCAGAGTGTGAGTGTCGTTCATTTCGTGTCCTATTGCAACGGGGGGGAAAACAAAAGATGGAAACAGACACCATAAGGCTTAAACCTGTCTTGAAGACCATGTGCTGAGCAAGGATGGCCTTTTTCTCAGCCTCCCTGCATGCTGAAGCTCAAAAACCATCCCTCACCAGGGAGAAATCATGAAAACACTACAAGACCTCTCCAATTTGCCCACTGGGATGGGTTTCTGGAAAATGCAAATTTTTGGGATATTCCACATATGTCTCAGCTCCTGCCACCCCACAAAACCCCTCCCAGCTCCCCAGCAGCAGAGGGTTGGAGCATACAGACCTTCCCCTCCACACTCTGTATTTCTGCTCCCCAAAAGGACACTGGTGCTCCCAGGACCTGTGCCCTTACCCCACCCAGGGGACTGGCCTTCACTGGAGTTGTCAGGAGCACTGTGTACCTTCACTGTTCTAACAACAGAGATGCCTTCAATCCCCAGTGTCAAGCCTTGCAGTACTGCCATCCACAAAATCCTCTTTTCCTGATCTCACAGATTCAAGGAATGGAAAATCATCAGGGTGATGCCTTTGAATATCTATCAGACAGCCAGGTTCACTCTAATATTGCAATTTCCTTATGTACTTCTCTGAACTTCACTCTATTGAAGTCAATAGGCACAGAAAGGTTGTGAGCACGATTCTGGGGTTAGGATTAAATAAATTCCCAAACACCAAGAACAACTCCTCCTCCTCCTCCTCCTCCTCCTCCTCCTCCTCTCTTATGAAACACTCGGCAGAGTGAACATAAGATGAAATGTTTCCCATTCATTTTCTATTTTTAAACCCACTTGTTAATGTTTCTCAGCGTTTTCAAACATCATTTGACTACAGCTCTATTACAGTGGTCTCAGCAGTATGAAATTCTTCAGAAATTTTCCCCCAAGGAAACTCCCTCACTTTTAGCCTAATTTGAAGCTTCCCCCTATTAACTTCCAGAAAAGTTTTGTTTCTGATGTTCCTTGTGCTTGTTTTCCCTTCCACAATTAATATCTCCTATACGTGTTAATTTTAAAATATTCTTATAAACCAGCTAGGAAAAAGAAAAATTTTTGTAGATTATGTTTCCCAATCATTTCCAAAAATCCTGACCCACATTGAAAAATCTTTCTCACAGGTTTTATTAGTTGCCCTCTTGTCAAATCTCAGGAAGATTTCATCTTGTTCCAACTGAGCACTTTGGACTACAAAACTGTCAGCCTTTGAAGACCTGTCTGGTGGATCTTCACAAACAGTTTAGCTGGTCAGTGCTTAGCCAAAAGCACTAATCTTTCTCCCTTTCATTCTAATGCAGCTTAACACTCCACTGCTTTGTACTGTAAAACTAATTGTGAAGATAAACCAATTTTTAGGAGTCTGGCATTGCAATTATTCCTTATAGTTACCAGATATTCATGGTCTTGCTCCTCTACCAACCACTTCACACCAGAACAAGAAGGTTGGATCTCCTCCTCCCACCATTCTTGCCCTTCCCCCTTTTCCCCTCCAGATGTTTATAACTGCTGAATTACAGGTAGCTGTTAAAAATGCTATGGGTTTTCATCAATTTCTGTGCATCACCATTTTCCACAGCCACAGTTCCACCAGGAGCATTTCATTACTGCATCATCACAACAAATGAACATGGGCTCAGTGTGCTGTACCTTCATTAAAGTTGTCATCAGTGGAGATGTGGGTCAGGGGAGACTGGGGTCGGGAGTCCCCACAGAGGGAATAGCTGTGCTCAGCCTGGATGAGGGGTGCTGGGGATGCTGGAGACAGTTCCACCTCCATGATCTCATTCTTCTCAGACAAGAAGGGGTCATTCAACAGCTGGCCTAGGACATCAGGTGAAAATTCATCCAGGAACTCTGTGAAGTGCTGTGGAGACAAAAAGGCAGGGGAAAGTTTATCTCCTTGCTGTCTGTCATGCCAACAACAGGAGGGAATAGATGAGAACAATTCTGTATGTGCCCTGGTCATCCGTGCCAGTCAGCAGCAGGATCTACCAGCCCTGTCTAACAACCTCCTCCAATCACTGCTTCAAGCTGAAGAGCTACAGCTAGAACAAAAGAGGCATGCATTACAACAGAAGAGCCTGTCATTAAACTGCAACAAAAATGGAAGCATGGTACTCATGTCCTGAAGCAGTCTCCTCCTGCCACACCAAAGGTACTCACTATGGTGCACTGTAGTGGGAAAAATGGGAAAGCACATCTCCCTCAGATAGAATGAAAGATCCTGGAGGATCTATCACCAGAACATATTGTGTATGGAATAGAATATAAGGGGTTAATGTTCACTGAAGCACAGAAGAAAAATGAAACACATTCCAGCACAGACTGACACCACATATGACTGTTTTAGCAGTGCAGAACATTCCGTGTGCTCCAGGAAAACGGGTCCATGCACATCCACAGCCAAGCAATTAACACATTTGCTATAAAATGGGTTTCCTGGTTGATTTATGTATCTATTTTAGAAGTAGCATTCCACCTAGAGCCCATACCCAGCTTCTAGGCCCCAGAGCTAAAGCTCCTGACAGCCAGTACTAATTACCACTTTGTCTATTGCACTGAATTCCTTACACCAGCAGCCCATGTTAGATCTGTATGTAGCAGAGTAATTCCATGCTTGTTTATTATTCAAAATGAGCACAAACCAAACCTTGCAATCTATTTCCTCCAAACTCCAATGCAGTTCCCATCAATAGCCAAAAACCTTGTCTCTTCATCTTCTTTCCAATGTCAGAATACTACATCTTTGACAGATGAAAAATCTGCACTGCAACAAGTCATTCCTGTTCATCTCATTGACACAAAGAATTCTATTTTTGGATAAAAATACTTGCACAGTGAATTGTAATGAGCTTTTCTGAACAATGAGCCATTATCTACTATCTTATATAGGAATCTTTGTCAGCTCAGGCATGATGCTATAAAAGTCCAAGTTTGTTTGATCTGTTTAGTTTTTGCAAGCAGTATTGATCTTGGCTCTTCATCGTGCTCTCTCCTGCACAAACAAACACTGAAATTCAAGATTCAGCTTCCTGTAGGCTAAATTGAGAATTAAACAAGTCAATATTGTGCAAACCCACAAGGGAAGCAGTGTGCTCACACCCTCACATTTCACAGCTCCAGCAGCACCTGTGGCCTTGAAGCCTCATGCTGAAAACCCTGAGCACAGCTGGCTCTCACAGAGCTCCTGGATGTTCAAGCACCTCCTCCAAATGCTAACTGTGCCTTTTTTGAAAATCAGTAAGTCTTGAGTCAATTCTGACCGACAACGAGGAAAAGAAAATATTGACCGAATACAAGGCAATAAACAGGACCACAGCTGCTGTACTGGAATAACAAACTAGCTCAAGAAAAGCCTTTACAAATGGCAAAACAGATTCATAGCCTCGTATTTACTTACTGTAAGTCATAACACTAATAAACTCTTAGAGGACTCTGCAAGAGGGTCATGACCACCTTAGAAAGCCTCATTTATTTTAATTTTGATACCCAAGGACTCACTAGCACTTCACAACCAGGTGCTTCCCAACAAGGATAAAAGTATAAACACCCCACTACACCACCCCACTATGCAAAGAAAAAAGGATACACAAGAGTAGTTGAACATCCTGGTACATCAATAAAGACACTGAATAAAACAGGGCAGGCAGCCATTAATGTGTAAAGAAGGCACAGAAGTACTTCCCATCCAGGAAAGAAGTCAAGGATGAACCTATAAAAAAGCAGTGCCTTTCTTAGGGACAATGCTTCTCCCCCCACTCTACACATTTCTTTTCATTTGGAGCAATGGCAAGAGTCAATTGTATTTGTTTACATATTTTCCTAAAGCTGGAGCATTTCCTTAATTCTTGCATGCATCACTGTGACTGATGAGTACAGATGCTGGAATATGGCTGCTGCAGTATTTCTACCATAGTTCCACATGCAGCTGCTTCACCACCAGCATCATCCAATTTCAGGATGTCATCCTTGAAAATATCATACCCATGTGCTGACTTAGTCTGACTATTTAGATGTTATAACTCAACAGACTCGGCTTAAAGAAACACGGTCACAGGCTACTCAGCTATTTTTGGCAAATTCACAAATAAAGATTTTTTATTAGCCTTCTGTCTATCACTGCTTTGATATGGAACAAAATCTTATCAAATGTTATTTTACTTTTTCATTTGACTGAAGTTAGGCCCATCAGATTTTGTTTATTTTTTTCCTTTCTGAATGGGGAATTTTACTAAAACCACTTCAGGAAAAGCAAAGGAGGAAACAAACATTCAACTTCAGAAAACCAGAGAGAAAGAGGACCTCAGGGTAGGGAAGGATGTTAAACACATTTGTCAATATTTGTGCTTTCTCCTTTTCACATGCAGCTGCAAAGCAGCAAGCTGTGAGCAAGAAAAGAATATGCATTTATAATAGAATTATCTGAAAGCAAATAAATGGCTGGTTTCTAAAATGATTTTCTAGTTTCATTATAAGTATCAAGTTTATTTTTAATGATCTGTGATGTAATATTGTACACTGGCCAATACAGACTGCCACAGGTCAGACTGTGCAGCTACTGAACTCAGCAAACAGACAATTTTAGGGATGTGGACTTCCCTGATTTAAAAAATCATTGATTTACAGGAATTTTTCAGATGTTATAAACTTCTCTATTACAGTGAATGCTTAAAGCTAGATCACTTTTTGTCCCAAATAAAACCATTGTCTCATTGAATGTTTGCTTAGAGAACTAAAGAAGAAAAGGCATCTGAGCAGCAGCTAAAGCAGAAACCATCTGGGGGCATCCAGACCTCCAGCTCCCCAAAACTTCCACCTACACCTAAGCTGCTCCTTCTCTTTTCAAAGCACATTCTCCCACTGCCAGCCCCTCTCCTCCTCCTCTTCCTCCTCCCCTCTCTGCTTCAACATGCACCTCAGCAGTCATCAGCCACTTCCATAGCTGGAAAGCCCCAGAATAACCCTCAATTTTGACACAGTAGCAACCACCCCTGTGCTCAGGAACAGGAAAGGGCAATTTGGGAAGGAAACTGAGACTTTGACTCTTAGAACCTGTATATAAATTTGCTTGCAAAATAAAGAAATTCTTTGTCTAAAGAGAATCTCTGGCTTTCAAGCTGGGCATCTTTCACCCAGAGAGTTCACCTTTACAAAAACTGAAAAAACAGAGGAAAGAGCACTTGCACTGAGAATCTGCCTTTTTTTTGTCCTTCTTTTCCCTTTTTGCTCTTACTACCTCTGTAGACAGCTCAGCTGCCAGATTCCTGCTATCCTCACACCCCACTGGCAGCCCCAGCACTAATTGCAGACATGTGTTAGTACAAGGAGTCTGTTTGAATTATTAAACTGTTTTCACCACATAGCAAAGAGATGTGTTCAGCTAGGATTTTAACCTCTGTAAAAAGTCAGGCATTTAGGACAGATGTAACCTTATCTTCCACCTCCCCTTCCCCCAGAACCCTGAAAAGAAAAACAAAACAGCAGCACTCCTGTTTACACACAGGAAGGAAATGGCAGCCCTGAGGAGTTTCAGCACTCATCTGCCTGGACACTGGCTCATGCCTACATCCTGGGTGTTTTTGGGGAACACAAACACCTCCAGCCATGCTGCTGCAGTGAGCAAACAGAGGAAAGCTCTCACATCCGGGTGCACAGGGGATTTTTGGGCAGCTCTTGGAAAGTAGCATTTGGCTGCGCACCAGCCGTGCCGCGGGCTGCAGCTCTGCACAGCATCTGCCCCTTCCTGCCACACAAAGGCCCTTTTCTCCAGCTGCCTCAGGGACCAGGGGCTTTTTTATTTCTTTTCTGATCAAATGAGGGTCTGTGAAGCAAAACACTCAGGTTTTGCTAGGTGCATGGCAGTGCTGGCTTCTCCACCAGCTGACCTGAAGCCAGATGAGAACAGCACCAGCCCAGTTGGTTGTTTGAAGATGATGTTACCATGCCTGAATATTGAAGTCATCTTCAGAAAATTGACCTTTTAAGAACTCATTAAAAAAGGAATCCAGAGAAGTCAAGAGCCCAAAATGACACTTCCCAATGATATTTAAATTTTTAAACAAGTAGCAGGCTTTGCTGAGCCTGGAAAATGCACTGCGTCAGCTGCAAGTGCCACACACCACTTGTAGCAGCACAATCCCACCTTTTCCAGCAGAGCCATGCCAGAGGGGAGCTGCAGTGACAGCACCTTTTGCACACTGCAAAACAAGCCTGGCTCTCCCAGCAGACCAGGGCAAGGCAGCCATGCCACATGCCAGGGTTACAAACACCCACAAATTCAAGATAACACCCTCCTGGGAGTTAGTGGCTCCCTCCTGGCTCACCCCAAATCTCCCCATCCTGAAGGGATCTGTCACCCCTGCACAGGAGGAGCTGTCAGGTACACAACAGGCACTCATAAAAAAAAAAAATCTCACCATTCACCTGTAGGTACAAAAAGCCTGGGTTTTATGTGTTTATTATACTGTAAAATCATTTAATGTCTCATTTGTGGGAGAATATGAAGAGTAACACAAAACTGGTATTTGAAACCAGCAATGAATTCCGCTGTAAGAGCAGACACAATTGTTTGGACTCTCACACCAGCATTTACTCACTTTAAGCACTAAAAAAAATGTGGACAGATTTAAAAAAATCCACTAAGTGAATAACATATAGGTTGTGTCATCAGCAAAACAAATGCCAGGAAATTCAGAGCTAATAGATTTACATGGTAATTAAATCTGCACATCTTCCCAACTTGCTCAGGTTACACAGTTGGAAATGCTGAAGTTCATGCTGAGCAAATCTTATAATCCACCCCATTATGTACACATGTATGCACACATTTCCATTGCAAACACTCAAATATTTCCACCCCACAACCAGCAAAGCAGACATGCATTTTTTTAATTTATCAGGGGGATTTTCCAAGAACCATGCTGACTCCTTTGCCTGTCTTCCAAAATATTCTTTCACTTTTTCCTTTAACAACCCCCACCAAAAAATATTTTGTATTTAAAAAGATAACTAAAACCTAAATTAAACTCTTAAACAGAGAGGACTAAATATGGGTTAAAAGAAAGAAAAACAGAAATCAAAGAAAGAAAGAAAGAAGCCCTTGTGCAGCAGAGGCAAGGGTGAGAAACAACCCTCAAGTTCAGTCCTTTAAGTCCACTGTCTGCAAGAAGAGAAAAGGATGCTATTGCTCCTTCCTAGCCCAAGCCTCCTGGGAGTCATGCAAAATAGGAAAATCCTTCTCACACTCCCCTGCCCTTCTCCCAGTGCATAGCTCTTGGATCTAGCCTAACTTTTCACCAGGCTGGGTGCATGTTTTGCTGTTTCCCACCCTCTTCCCAAGAAGCCAAAGCCAGAGGAGTGAGTCACTGGGGCAAGAGCAGTGAGTCAGTGGGCTGGAAGCCCTTCAAGAAGGCTCCCCCATGTGAGTCCCTGACTGAGACCTCAAAGTACATTACTAATTCTGTGTTGCAAGTAAGCATTTGGATTAAGCTCTCAGGTCAGATGTAGCTGTTTTTTCCTCTCAGCTCTTTCCCCACCCCCCAATGCCTTATTTTTTTTGCCAGCTTGAGCAGCAGAAACACAGAACACTGAACCTCTCCATTGCTTGTCCCCATGCCCTTCCCCTCACCAGTGAGCAGCAGGGTCACAATTCCTTACCCCAGTGGCTGCAGAGCTGCAGGACAGGCCTGACTGACCCATCTGCATCTCACAAGCCACCAAGAGTAGGGGCAAGCCTCTCCTTGGCACCTCCAGCCAGCGTGGCTCACACCACACAGAGAGGGGAGCTCAGCTTCCAAAACTTACTCACTGGGGTCTCCAAGGATTTTTAGCCCCCACACAAGATACCTAAAGAGACCACTTATGTATTAAAAGCTGTGTGGAGAAGAAAAGTATGTTTGGTTGGTTTGTCTGGGTTTTTTTTTTTCCCATGCTCCAGCCATGCAGTGCCAGTCATAAATATTTGCTGTGAGATAATATTAATTTGCTTGGTTACACCCCAGCTGCACCTCCAGGCTCTATGGAAGGAACTTGGATTTACTGTAAGTTTCACATCAAACTAGTGTCTTCTATATAACTCACAGGATTAAGCCAAAAAATAAACAGTGAAGAAAGTTTTCAGATTGCATACAAAATTTACAGTTCATTGGTGGGCATTTATGGCCCTCTTTGCTGTCCAAGAGCTTGGCAGCAGGGATAACACATTTTGCTCTTGCACACCTGGTTCAACTTACAGCCATTTTTAAAAGGACATGGTTGCTCCAGCTCCTTCTTGACAGGAGACAGATCTTAATAATATAGGAGAGTTTACACCACTTGAGCACACTGCACTTGACTTCATTTAACATCTTCCCTCAACATGGAAATGGGAGGGGATGAAAGCAAAGAAAATACATCTCAGGCCTCCTGCAACAGCATCCCTTGTTGATGGGTACAGATGAGCCCTTTGTAAAGGGCACAGCCAGCACAGTTCCTGTATTTTAAACAAAATCCACTAGTCCTGCATGCATCTTAGAGATCACAGAGTATCTCAAGTTGGAAGGAACCCATAAAGATCATCAAGTCCAACTCACAGCTGACTTTAGAATTATAACAGGAAGGAGGAAAAGACAACCACTGATACTGCCAGGAAACCTCAGAAAAATCTTAATTTCACATTTAGGTTCCCATTAGTGCAGGGGACCTCCTACAGAACACAGATGCTTTCCAGTTCAGCTGTTTCATGTTTAAAGTGTTCTCAGCAGCCTCCTCCTTGAGGACCAAATTAGTATCTTTCAAAGGAGGATCTTTCACTAGCCTGACTGGTGTAGGTAGGAAACAACTTCTGCTCTATCAGCAGTGCTTGCTAGTCCTGACTGACAAGACACTTGACATTTAAAATAAAAATCCTAATTCCTTCCTTCAAAAGTGTTTCTTTAATGGTTGCAAAGTTTAAATGGCAGGGTTCCAGCTTGCAGGAGCCATCATTCCTTCTTTTTCCTAATGCTGGCTGCAAACCTACACACCACCCATCCGAATCCTGCCCTTTAATTAAAGCTGTCTGTTATTATAAAATAAGTTGAGCTTTATGATCAGTATTGGCGGCTTAAGGAGAGACTGGGCATGTTATTTCACAAAAGAGTTTAGTTTTTGTTTTACAGATTTATAGTACTGGTTGGGGGGTGTTCTGCTGCATTGTTTGTTTGTTTTCAAGCCTCAACTTCTATTCTTGAAAAGGCACAAATTTAAGCTCCTTGATGTTTATTTAGGCACTCTTCAGCTTTGAAGAGTTAGACTATCAAGTGCCTAGATGCAGACACCCTTAGTTGATTATGGAAAATATGAATTAGCTTTTATAAAAACTACCAAAAATCCATACACATAATGGTTGAAATTGCAGATGTGTGCATAGTTTTAAAAAGAAAAAACACACCATGCACATATAACCCTTTCTTGAACTCAAGAAACATGTGTCTGAGCACAGTGGAGGGAGAATAAAAAATGCAGTGCTTCTGTGAAACAAATGTAAAGAAATCAACAAGTCATATTGCCCTGCCCAGGGGGATGAACTGCCCAACCCTTGCAGAGCTCAAGGATCAGCAGCCTTTGGCTAGCAATGAGCTGAGCTGCCAGAGGGTTCAGACCCTGCCCAGCAGGACCTGTGTCTATCACACAGATATCTGCTATCAGGGCAGAAGGAGGAACACACTGGCAGGACTTTGTGTTCAGTGCTGCTGTCACTGAGGGTTACACATTAAGTACCGTGCACTAAAAAAGTTGGTTGTGTGTCTAATACTCTTCCAGTGATCTCACTAGACAGTCAAACAAACAACCACACTGAAGAGCACCTTTCCAAACAAGTTCTCTACCTTGCTTTCAGTAGAAACATCCTGGGGTTTGATGTGATGTACCTCTCAACCCTTCCCCTGAGCTGCCACTAAGCCCAGGCACCATGGATGCACACAGAGCTAGGACTTCATCAACAGCAGGTATCATCACGTCCCTGACTGACAAAACATTCCCAGTTTGCAACTTTGCAGCAAGTTTAATGTCAAACCTGCTGCTGCCCCAGGAAGCTAAGGAAGTGTGACAGTACTTGATGATGACAACACCAAGAACATCCCTACCCTGCACCTGAAAGAGAACATGGTTTTTAAAGCCATGACATTGCAGCTGCTTCAGATGAGCCAGCCCTACCCATCCCACAGCAAAAAGCCTTGCCTTTTAAAGCCACCCCCAGTGGTCCTCTGTACCATGAGATGGACACCTCAGGACACCCACATTGCACTTGTACAGCCTTAACTCTGCAGAAATCCACACAGGAACCCACAGAAATGGTTTTGACACCTCATTTTGTCTGGACCAGCGCTTCCATCAGCACTGGTACTTTGGGACCCTTCCTCTGAGGGAAGACACATTTCATTCCATATGAAAACAAGAGTGTGGGGGGTCACTTGGTTTTTACTTGTGTCAAAGGAAGACAAAGTTTGTTTTGAAGCCCTGCTGAAATCTGCAGAAAGTAAAAAAAGGAGACACAATATGAAAAAGATCAGATAAATATACACTTACAAGCATGTGTCTGGAAAAATAATTTTAAGATACCCCACACTTGAGAGCTGGTATTCCAATTTCCTATGACAAGCCTTTTGTCCCAGTGCCAGTAAACATTACTTCACTCAGTTTTATAAAAAAATAAATAAATAAATCATGAGTGGTACTAGACTAGGGTTCAGGACCCAAGACAGCAATAGATGGAAACATCTGTATCCTAAGACCAGGTCTTAAAAACAAACTTCTGTGCTTGTTTTTCCTCTCTGCTTCCTTCCAGAGATGCAGGGACTTGTGGAAAGGTTATCTAGCAAGAGGTATGGTGGCTCTCTCTCCTCACGATTGCTGGGAATACAGGGGAGACTTTCAAACCAGTGTTGCCATCAGTTGTCTGTGACCTGACACTTCAGCTTCTTTTTTTAGCCCTCTCCCACTCAGAGCACCCCTCTGCTTCATCTCTAGCTCCTCTCTGTACCTTCCATTTCCAGGCCTTTGCTCCCAAGCAGGTAAAACTGAGGCCAAGCTACTCATCCATCCCCTTGCAGGACATCAAGAAGAGCAGCAGAACTGGGAAGGAAGCTGCAAACTGCAGGCAAAGACTCTGGAGGAGCAGAGCCAGAAAAGCAAGGGTCCAGAAGGAAAACAACAGGAAAAGTCAAAGTCACAGCTCCTGGAAAGGGATAAAATAAACCAATGACAGATAAGCAGCATATTAAGATTGTGCAAGAACTTCCTCCATCCCCAGCTGTGTATTTTTGCCGAGTGTCATTGACTTTTGTGCACTGCCATTTAAATCTCAGCATATTACAGTGTTTTCTCTCGTGACTGCTCTGCACTTGCTCTCATTTGTTCCTCCCCACCTGAAAGGCAAAACCACTGCCACCTCACCATGGCAGGTGAAGAGAAAACCACACAGGGAAAACAAACCTGCTTACCATGGGAACCATAAGTGTTATATACTTGAGCTACTGAAAGAAAGGAAAAATTACCGAGAATTAACGTAAATCAGAATCCAGAAAACAAGAAAGAGTTAATAGAAAATGCAATTCAGAGGGAGAAAGATTGCTTCTGACTTTCTCAGGATCCAGAAGAATGTTAATTATAGATCAGGCCACTGCTTGGCTGCAGTTATTGAGGGGAGAAAAAAGAAGATCAAAATGTTTAATTGAATATTCCTGGGAGGGGGCGGTTCTGAATTACTGCTTTTTATATAAGACCAGATGATACAGCCATCCCACAAGATGGTAATGAAACGACTTTTATTCCAACAATAATGGAAGAGAATATAAAAACAGCTACTCAAAGTTGGCCATTTTAATTAGTAGACCTAGAAAACTTCCATCTGAAAAGTCTAAATAGAGCTTCTAAGGAGTTCTTGAAACTATTTTCAGTAGGAGACAATATTAATGGACTGTAAGAAATAATACAAAAATATTTAAATGTAAACAAGGCAACCAAAGTAACAGCAAATTAACCTACCTACAGTTCATTTCTGAGGAAGGGAAGAGATGGAGAAGGGAAGAGAGTAGTGAAGAGCCCAAAAACTTCCAAAAGGAAATCTAATTTATGCTTACTATTCCACAATAACTGATAATCAAGCTTCTTACATTTTCTCTCATTCTGAAATAATGTTACAAGCATACAAGCTTAATGCCCCTTGTCGTGTAAGGCAATTGACTTGGTGCTATACAAACAAAGCCAGAGTGAAATGAAGTCAACAGGCCCCATTCAGTGTGACAAGGAAATCAGAAATCTCCAGATGTGAAACACAAATGAGCTGATTGTGCCACACATTTTCAGTGGGTTCCCACAGGGATCAGTTCTTGGCCCCAGACTCTAATACTGTGACCTGAGAGGAAAAGCCACCACCACTGAAGGCTGCAGATAATGCAGTATCAGCAGGGGCAGCAAGTAACAAAAAGGTCAGGTCACCAAACCAAAACAGAGAGAACTTGGTAAGCAACCATAAACAAGAGACATGCCTTAAGTAAAGATGAAGGTAAATTTAAAAGCAAAAAAACCCCAAAAAACAAAGTATCTTATGGTGCAAACCAAAGGCTCCAAGTCACACTTGGGCAAGGACAATCAGAAGCCAAGACCCCAGGACTCGGGGACATGGCTGAGGAACATCTGTGGGACAGGTCCCACAAGCACTGGGTCCTGGGGAGGAATTCCTGCAGATGTGTGCTCATGCTCCAAATGCAGGAGATCCCTGCTGTATTTCAGGTTCAGCCTCTCAGCCAGTACTGGGGTTTCACTCAGCTCCAAGCGCAGCCAAGCACTGGGAAATCTTGCATGGTCATCCCATGCTGTGGGGCCAGCACTGAAAGAACAGCAGGGAGGTACTGCAGAAATTTTTGCCCTTTTTATTTATTTAGGACTTCTTTTGTTTGTAACTTGTTTCTTAAATGAGAAACTTCCTTCATATTTAAAAGAAGTGTGCCCGAAAAGCTCAACCCCCAGCTACACCTCTGTACTGCAGCCTCAGCCCAATCACACAACCTGCTGCACAAGTCTGTGCTCCCTGCAAAACCAGAGTTTGAGGACTTCAGGAGACAGAGAGGTGTGAAGCACAAGCTCTGTGCTCATGGTGCATGCAGCTGCTACTGGCCACAGCCAGGCTCCACTCCTATGCTACCAAATTTCATAAAAAAAGGAAGTTGAACAACTGGAGAAAGTTCAGAGAATCACAAGAATCACTATAGAAAGGGAAATCTTGCCTCAAAATAAAAGCAAATATAATAGAAGAAACCAACGTATTCAGCTTATCAAAGTGGAAACAAATGCAGAACATGAATGTTCCTAAGTAATAAAACAGGGAATAAGACTTCAGAGGATGGCTCTATCAGCTTGCAGCTCAGTTTACCATCTGGAGCCAGATCCACTCATTGTGGTTCACAATATTAAAAAAAGGGAGAACAATCAATCATGAAGGAACAGTGTGAATTCTTCGACCCAAGCCATTCTTAATTGAAGACCAGAGGTTGCCCTAAAAAGATATGCAGGAATTCAAACAATCTGGGGAGCTTTTATAGCCCTTGATTTACATAAGGTTAAAATAATTCATCATAATTGTTTCCTTTGGCCCTCTGGCAGCCAAACAAGGCTGTTTACTAGAATGTGTTCTGAAGAAACTGATGCAAAGCCAGAGCTGGGAAACCTGCTGATGGCAGCTTTGCATTCCTGTATTCCAGATAACCTGATATGCTTATCAGGAAGGCAGCTGGGGAACACAGTTCAGGAAGGCAGGTTTGGGACCAAAGGTTGTTGATGTCACACACAACGCCCGGCCCAAAGCCTGCTCCAAACACAGCGCTCAGCAAACTCCAGGTGGCCAGCACATCCCACAGCACTAGCCCACTGAAAGCCTTTGCCCTTGTTTATTTTTAAGGCTAGGTTCTCCAGCTCTGCTGCACAAGTGAGTCAGCTTTCCTCCCCACACCAGAGGGCTGCTAGCTGGGAGAGGGAGCCCCTGCTACCTGTCATCACGGCAAGAGCCCCACCTCAACAGCGAGCTGGGAGAGGGTCTCAGAGGAGGAAAGATTTGGCAAGCCTGCACTGGACTTCAGGGTTTCTCTATCAAAGAGACTGAAATGCAAACACACACATGCAAACTCTCCCCATGCCTTCTGAAACTAATTTGTTCCTCAGGACACACACACACAGAGCAGTGGTAGCTGCAGCCACACCACACCACAAGCAAGTGGCTGTGACAAACTGCAAGGAACTCACAAGCACAGAGCACTGTTATAATTTTCAGAGTCCACATTTGATTTCCATATCCAATAGATGGCCAGTTTCAGTGCTGATGGGAGATTCCCCATGAGCCCAAGCAAGAGGAATGCTGAAGTGCATGGGGAAATTAAAAGGGAGCTTCCACGTGAAGGAATTTGCTTCAAAAGAAGTCATTTAGCAGCTGCTCACTTCAAAATCTTTTCTAAGTCTTCTAGGTAGTAAAGCTGCATGTGTCTGGGCATCTCTTTCAGGGCCTATCATCCTTTCCAAGTGCCAAGTTTGCAGCAGCAGAAGCCTGCCCACAGCAGAGAAATCAAAGGCAAGTAACTTTATTCTTGCTTTAAATCTGACAAAGAGCACAAACACAAGCGTGTTATGTGCAACCCTGTTCAAACACAGTGACAACAAGGTTACTTGTGCTCTTATTTTACATTAGACGTAAGCTTTTTTAAAAAAAGGTTTTAAAGCTTTTTTAGTTTGATAAAGAAAAGCTTTAAAAGCAGCCAGCTGACAGAATGAAAGGAGAGGGAGCATTTAAGGAAAGGAGGAGTGTGATCCAGTTTTAAAGATTAATTACAAGATTAATGCCAGCAGAAGGTGCTCCAGCCAACACCTTCAGCCAGCACGCACACACAGAGCTCTGCACAGCATCTTCCTCAAACCCTAATGCACAAACAAAGCCGCTTTCACTTGTGGCACTGAAACTTAATTAATTGGATATATTGAGTGAGTGAGTGAGTGAGTGAGCTGTGCAGCGTGGAAGATGCCTCTCCTGAGGCTGCAGAAGGAGCCTGCCAGCGTGCTGGGGACAGAGACGGCGCAGGGGAGTATCAGACATTGCATAAGCACAGGCACACGTCATGGCTCATTCCCGCTGTCCTGCGCCAGCTCAGACCCCTGCCAGCCACGGCCAGGATCTATTCCAGCCTTTCAGAGGTGGCCGGGTGCCCGAATGGGGGAGCAGGGAGGGGAGGCCCAGCCTGGGGGTGTGCCTGGGGACGGACAGGGGACGGATATGGGGCCTGTCCCAGCACCCAGCCAGTGCCTCCAGGGGCCCCTCAGCCCCTGCTTGTGCAACCATTACCCCACAGTTCAGAAGCGGGGGGAGTAGGGTGGAAAATGTTTTTCCAGACTTGACCAACATATTTTCCTTCTTCTAAGGAAAGAAGTATGGCCTGGTGGTTAGAGGGCTGGGTAGGAGCTGCCATCACACAGCACCTGGGCCAGCCTGGGCCTCTTGTCCCCTGAGGCAAAGGTGCCCTTTGCCTCTTCATTCCACACACCCAGGGGCAGAAAGGAAGAGATACCCTCCAGTCAAAAGGGAGGGATCTCAAGGGTAGTGGCATGGAAGATTGCATCACATTCAATGCCAAAATTATCAGGATCATAAGAAAACCAGAGCCAGCTGGAGATAGAGAAAGCACCTTGTTGCAGGGCACAGCACTGGACACTGCACGAGGGCCAGGAGCGAGACACACGCACAAAAAAGTACTTGCAATTGCTTAGGTTAGTAAACACCTTTGAGATCAGCAACTCCAACCCAGCACTGACAAGTCCAACATTGAACCTGGTCTTTAAGTGCCACATCTGCACATGTTTTAAAAATCCCCAGGTATGGTAACCCAATCCCATCCCCAGACAGCCTGTTCCAGTGCTTGACAACCCTGTCAATAAAGAAAAGTTTCCTATTATCCAATCTAAAACCTCCACTGGGGCAACTTGAGGCCATTTCCACTTGTCCTTGGGAGAAGAGACCCAACCCACATTGCTATGACTTCCTTTTAGATAGCTGTACAGAGAGCAAGAAGGTCACCCTGCACCTCCTTTTCTCTAGACTAAACAACCCCAACTTCCTCAGCTGCTCCTCATAAGATCTGTGCTCCAGATCCTTCACCACCTCTGTTGCCCTTCTCTAGACTTGCTCCAGCACCTCCGTGTCTTTCCTCTTGTGAGGGCAAACACTGGATTCAAGATGTCACCTCACCAATGCCACATACAGTACACTTCAGGCTCTGAGGCTACCCAGAGGCAAAGTGCAAGCTCAGGAGCTCAGAAATGAAAATCTGCATTCAGGAATTTCAGGTGTTGTGATTTCTTCCATGCAGCCTGTAAGGCACCTGTGGCACATGGCCACATGAGACCCCACTGCCAGGGACCAACCCAGCACAGCCCCTGGCATTACACAGCTCAAGCAGAGAGACCCAGAGGGAGGAAAACTCTCCCAGAGCTAAATGAGTCTCTTTGGCTCTAGGGAAACACAGGTAGAGAGCCAGAAAATTAATCAGGGGAACCTTGTACTGCTTATCAGCACTGTGTAACTCCAGAGCCAGTTAGGACTATATATACATAGATTTATATACATGTGTATGTGTGTGTGGGCTTGTGTGTCTGTGTGCATTAAATATAGATCATTTTTCTAACATTTCAGATGAGCATCTGCCACAGACCATCTGGGCTGGGAGGGAGGGAGACCGGAACACCAAGGGACTCTTGAGGAATTTGAAACTTGCAGCGGATTTTACACAGAAAGCTGTTGCATAAGGGACACTGACAAATGTGTGGTATCAGGAAGGTTCTTTAACTAAAAGAAGGAAAAAAGAAGAAACAGAAGTGATCCTAAAACTGCTGCTTCCTGTGGGGGTTGGAGCTGGCTACAGATGACAGGACTGACTTCACACCACTTCTATTCAGCATCATGAAATGAAACTAAGCCAAGTTGCCAGGACAGGCATCAGTGTGCCAGGAGATCAAGCACTGAACTGATGTTGCCCCAGTGAACTGAAAGTGGTACCTAGTGTTCAGCAGGTTAGCACAGAGTGTCTTCTGCTTCCATCAAAAAAAGCACATCAAAGCCACACAAGTTTCAATTCATTAAACTAACATACAAGAACAAATGGTTCCTGTGTAAAGCATTCCAACATCCTTCTAGCCAAGACAGCTTCACATTCATGATGTTTATGTGTAGATAGAATCTCAACCACTTCCCTGGGCAGACTGTTGCAATACTTGACAGCCCCTTCCACAATTTTTTATCATATTATCCAATCTAAACCTACCCTGGTACACCTTCAGGCCACTTCCTATTGCTTGTTACCTGGAAGAACAGACTGACCCAACCTCCTTTCAGGTAGTTGTAGAGATCACTAAGGTCTCTCCTGAGCCTCCTTATTCTCTAGGCTAAACAACCCAGCAACCTCCTCCACTCCTCAGAAGATCTGTACTCCAGACCCTTCAGCAGCTTCTGCTCTCCAGAGACTAAAGCAAAGCTTTACAAACTAGAGGATTTTATAAATCAAGGCTCACAATAATCACATCTTATGCAATAACAATACAAAGACTCAGACATGCCAAAACTAAAACCATCAGATTTTCAGAATTGCTGAGCATCCTCCTCTCTATACCTCTATTTTTAATTTTTTTTTCTAGTTGCAAGAGCTTTAAAGTCTAACAAAGGAAACTAAAGAACGTGAAATAGATTTGAGTTTGCAGAGTCCACAAACTTCCCCAGAAAAGTGTTGGGTGTCCACAAACAGCAAGGGATTTAAAAGCACTGCTCTGTTCTACCAAAAAGTTGTGGCTTCAGATGGCTTTGGAAAATCTGGTCTTTGGCAAGGCAAAATGAGCATGGCTGGCACTAATGCCAAAGGAGAAGAATTCAGTATTTCTGGGGTTTCTGAAAGCTGAATTGCTCCTGTGTTGTAACAGTTGCAAGCATGCACACGCTGGGAACCCAAGCATAGGACAGTAGAGGGAAATAGCTCTTCTTTTGGAAAGAGCAGCTGCCCCTCTTTTCCCCACTAAGTTATCTTTATTTTTCCAATAGTGCAGTAAAAATATCTAGTAACATTTCAAAAGGTCCAGTAGGGCATCATTTTGTAAAAGGAACAGAGTAGGCCATTTTACAGAAAGACCTAACAGTTTTGTTCCATCAAAGGGTTCTGTTACACAAGCCTCCAGTTTGAGCTTTATGGGGACAGCCAGGCACACCCAGAAAAGCCTGCAAACAGATGAAGATAATAGAAGTTTAAATGGACCATCCAGCTTTTAGCATAATTCCCATATGTGCCATTCTACAAGCTACCAGGTGGGTGGGATGGGGGGAAGGAGTAGAAGACATCATCAATCTCCCCATCCTGCCTACAGTGCTTCAATCTCTGGTGCATGTAGCTGCAGTTAGACCTACTCCCCTATTCACAGGATTTGTTAAACCAGCCAGAAAAGGTCAGGACAGAACATGGAAATAGACTTAAACCAGATTCCCATGCTAATAACAACTCAAACTGCATATTTCCTAACTAAAATGAAAATATTAAATAAAAGCAGCGACAATCTGATATGCTTTTAAAGGTTTAGTGCTCTAGCCATTCTTATTCAAGCAGATGATTTGTCTGATCCTGATATAAACCCTTTCTTAAAACTTCAAGCAGTAAACAAGGATACATGCTGAGAATCAGCCTTTTTTGATGTGTAGAAATTTGTATTCCTGGCTTTTCTGTTGATAAGATAGAAGCTCTACACACAGTGCTGTACCTAGAGGAATAAAAGCTGGACAGGGCTTTTCACACCACATCACAGTATTGTCAGGCAATGCACTGTATTATCAGACAACACCACAACTCTCCACCTCCAAGAGGGGCAACTGGGCCAACAAGCAAACGGGCTACAGACCCCACCAAGGGCTGTAAAATCTCTCACTGCTAAGGGATGTCCACGCACATGTTCAGGTGTTCTCCTGGGACACTCTGAAGTCGGTGTTTTGTTTAGGGAGAAAATCCAGCACCACCTAAGGCGGACTACAGAGAGGGTCCCTACCAGGACTTAGAAGAACAACAACACAGACCTTCTGAAGCCTTCAGTGATAAGAATACACAAAACCCAAAGACACAACTGGAGAGCAGAAGAGGAATGTGCACAGCTCTGCATCTTGTCCTTCAACACTCAAATTCCCATGGCAATAAGTCTTTTCTTTCCAAAAACAAGAGCACAATTGTGAAACTGGTGCAGGAACACCAGCAGCAAGCCACCACTACTGACACGCACAAGCTTCATCTTTGGCAAGATAACCTCTAGCAGCAAAAAGGTCCTGTGGTCATTCAGCCTCTGCCAGTGGTGGCACAAGAGCACACTTGATGGGGAAGAGGCCTGGGGATGTTGTGGAAAGGGACAATATTTCACCAACAGCCACCAGAACAGCCCAGATGCTTTTTATATCAATACCTATCAAGCCCCAGGATACCTGAACCCTTTAGTCACTGCCCAAAAACTCAGATAAACAAGTTCTAGAAAAATGTCCAGAAGAACAGCCCTGGCTTAAGATAACATCGTGCCAGACACCTGCAGGACTAGCACTCTCCTGATGGCAGGAGCAGGCCTTCACCCCTGCCCTCCTGTTCTCAGGAAGGGACAAGCAGCCTAACTCGCCTTCCTGGGCAGGGTTAGGCTAAAACACTGGTGCATGAGGCCCAGGCACCTCTTCCCACGACAGTCCCCAGCAGAGACACCAAAGGGACAACTTTGGCAGCAGCATGGAAAAGCAGCCTTGTGCAAAGATACCAAGTGTGTGCCCAGAGCGGCTCCAGGCCTGCCTCAGCCCAAAGCACAAACACAGAGCTGTTGTCCTTGGAAAGAGGCGAGAGCATCCCCACAATTCACCCACCAGCGTCCCAGCCGTGCTCTCACCCGTTATATTTAACTACCAGCAACCGATGTGCTAACCCCTCCCTGGATTTACATCATCCCTCTGGCAGAATGAAACCACGTGGATTCCGCAGGGTTCGCTTAAAAGTTATGCACACACGCACGGCTCGGTGGTCTCAGGGTCTCAAAGGCCTGCCCTGTCCCTCCCGATCCAAGGGAACACAGAGCCAATTGTTGGGAACCCGCCCCCACAGAGCGGGGACTGTGCGGGGAGAGCAGAGGTGGGCTGCGCTGGAGGGAGCTGTGCTTTTTATATCAATACCTATCAAGCCCCAGGATACCTGAACCCTTTAGTCACTGCCCAAAAACTCAGATAAACAAGTTCTAGAAAAATGTCCAGAAGAACAGCCCTGGTTTAAGATGACATCGTGCCAGACACCTGCAGGACTAGCACTCTCCTGATGGCAGGAGCAGGCCTTCACCCCTGCCCTCCTGTTCTCAGGGACAAGGAGCCTAACTCGCCTTCCTGGGCAGGGTTAGGCTAAAACACCGGTGCATGAGGCCCAGGCACCTCTTCCCACGACAGTCCCCAGCAGAGACACCAAAGGGACAACTTTGGCAGCAGCATGGAAAAGCAGCCTTGTGCAAAGATACCAAGTGTGTGCCCAGAGCGGCTCCAGGCCTGCCTCAGCCCAAAGCACAAACACAGAGCTGTTGTCCTTGGAAAGAGGCGAGAGCATCCCCACAATTCACCCACCAGCGTCCCAGCCATGCTCTCACCCGTTATATTTAACTACCAGCAACCGATGTGCTAACCCCTCCCTGGATTTACATCATCCCTCTGGCAGAATGAAACCACGTGGATTCCACAGGATTCGGTTAAAAGTTATGCACACACGCACGGCGCGGTGGTCTCAGGGTCTCAAAGGCCTGCCCTGTCCCTCCCGATCCAAGGGAACACAGAGCCATTTGTTGGGAGCCCGCCCCCACAGAGCGGGGAGAGGTGGGCTGCGCTGGAGGGGAGCTGTGCTCCATCTGCCTTCCACACGCATTCCTGAGGCTCTTTCTTCCTCCAGCGCAAGGCACATAAACACGGCCAGCGAGACATTTCTGAGCAGAGGCAGGAGCAGTCCATGGCCCTGCGGAGAAGGAGCAGTAACCCCCGCCTGTCCCCCATCCCCGAGTCCCTGCCGAGGCAGGGCTGGCAGCGATCCAGCCCACCCGGACACCGCGCCAGGAGCCTGCAGCTGCAGGAATGTCTAGGACCGGCGCACGCAGCTTTTTTTAATTGCATGCCTCTGCTTCCACCGTCTCAGACTGCCCTGGCTGGGTACGTTTTGGGGTCGGCTTCTTTTTTGTCCTTCTTATTTCTTTCCCGAGTTCTGCTTTTAAGTGGATGGGAAAGGGGAGCAATTATAAGGCAGGCTATGGTGATGGAATGCTCCTCTGCCTGTTCCTAGACTTTGAAGGGATGCTCTCCAGCCTAAATGACCACAATCTTATCTTATCCTCATTTTCGGGTAACACTTGTGTTTTTTCAAACTCTGAAAAACCATTTTGCTCTGTTGATAGCGGTGGAGAAAGCAGGGATCTCAGACGACACAAACCAGTGTGAACAAAGCTGAAAGAACACATTTCAGAAAACTTCGATGTGCCTGAAAACACACATGCAGAAAGGAGTGTTATAACAATATCAAGCTATGAAACATACTTTGGCAACCTATCTTTAACAGCTCAAGAGTCTAAATGCTGCTCATATCCAATGGATGAGAGCACATCTTGAAAACTGAGCAAGTCCTGGCAAAGTCACATGCAAACTACTCAGCTACGCCAGCTCTGTCATTAAAACTCAGGCTGAGCACAACAAAGAGGCACATTTCAACCGCAAGACTCAATCTGAAGCCATCACACCAGACTGTAAATGCAGGAGTTCATAAATATGCAATTTCTTATAGCCTGACTTTCCATCCTATCTGTTTCAGCCTCTTGTCAGCATACCACAGCATCAGTAGACCACGCAAAAGGCCACCACCAAAACAATCCTAGTATTGCTGTGTCACTGGAATTCTGAGATAAAAATGTTTAACAGCCATAACATGCAGAGATATGTGCCCTTCTGCCAGAAACTTTTTCGTTTATTCCTCATATTCAACAGAAGGCACCATCCTTCCCAGAGGTCACTGTTCTCTCAGCTTCACTCCACATCTGCTGCTCCAACCCAGTTCCACCAGGATGGATTCGTGGGTTATTCAAGCTAACAGAGACCACCTTGGCAGAGCAGTATGAGGGAGCTACTCCAGGTTCAGTTATGCCAGCAGCTCTGAAGTGGACAGCCAGAACACCTAACCACTGGTTCATTTATTGCTCTCCCTCCCATGGGTGATTTCCACTTTATTTCTACCTGTTTGGTCAATCAGGACTGACCTCATTTAAGAAATCAGAGAGATTCCACAACTTCAGAGCAGCAGCAGCCCAAGCACTCAGCCCTGTACAACTCAAGCAAAAATTGGATTTCTTTTTTCTCTCCACCTCTCAGAACTGCATTGTTTATAGCAGCAGCTCACCTCACAGACTGTTTCTTCTTGGAAACATAAGAGAATGTAGAAGTATGTAAGTAATTCAGTGTTTTCATGCAGAATGTTACAGTGACACGATAAAAAAAAATCATACATTCTTCCTGCATCATGTGGTGTGTGTAAGTCTTTATAAAATGAGACATTATGATGTAGGTTGTTTAGGCTGCTTCATCTAAATCACACTGCCTTGCACAGAGCACTGCTCCCTTTACAGGTATTACAAATGACAGGATTTGGTGATTTAATTGCAACAGTTAGACCATTCTGCCTGAGGTCAGGTGCACAGAACTTCACTGAAGTGAAAAATGCACCTCCATAAAAAAAAATAAGACCCATATTCTTGCAGCGAATCTTTGCCAACAATATGGGCAACTCTTCATTTTCTATAATTATTCCATAAAACACAGTGAGGGATGTTAGCATCTATTTTCCAGATAAGGTAGTGCAAGAAGTGACCTCCTCCAACTAGAGCAGCATTTGGCATTGAAAATGCAACAAAAACTTGAGTATTCCTGTAAGAGATCTGCAAACCTACCTATCCCCATATGTATAAGTCTGGAAAAGAGATTCTCTGTCTTCAGCCTCAAGAAGAACCAAAACTGGTACAGACAAAAGATATCTTTAAGAATTCTTCTTAAAATCATGGAATGAGCAATTTGAGCTCTATCAAAAGCTTCACAAAATTTCTTTGAGTGACGATGCACTTTGAAGTCCAATTTCACTAAATTGTCATGCCATGGTCATAGGAGAGGAAAAAAAGCAGATTGATCTGGACATCTTGTCCAAGTTTGCACCGAGTAGCTGTACTATCTCCAGGGTGAACAGCTCTTTCCTAGAGAAGAATGTGTGGTTTGTGTGGTTCTCTATCTTTATGATCTCATGGATTAGCTTGAAATGCCTGGGGCTACAGTGCATCCTGACCAGGACATGCTGTCTCTTAGGATGTTGCAACAACACAATTTAAGTGCCGAGTAGATTTCACAGGCTACTTTCCCCAGCTCCGAGTCACCAAACGGCCGGAGGTGTCAGAGTTCCCATAAATCACAAAATCCTGCAAGCTGTACTGACAGGACTGCCACTGCAAGCTCTGGGAGGGCACTAGCAGCGCTGCTTCCTCCAAAATCTGTGCACACTTTTGTCACAGTACACACACAGGACTATTCAACCCTTCTTACTGAAGGGAACGTCTGCTTCTGGCATGTAATGTTCCCAAATCCCACCAAAAAAGATTACTCTAGGTAGCCACGTACTTCATGATGGCAACAGATCAGCCTCAAACTGAGCAATCCACTCATCTCTGGGCCATCTGCCACCCACCAGACACAAAGTACCTGACTTTGTTTCTTACTAGAGAAACAATCCAGCCACGCTTTAGCAATTGGAAAATAAAATTCAGCTGAAGTTCTTTTGGCCTGACCACTGCAGTGGGTTTGTTTTTTTTTTTTTTTTTTCTGGTTTTCCATATATAGTTGTGACAGCAGCAGTAAAACATTCTCTCAGCCGCCCTCCCGCAGCTGAGTCTGTACCCGCCCACACCACAGATGTACTCAGAGGTACCAACCCCTCCCTCCCTATTTACACAGCCTGACAAGCCCAGGATGCCACTTGCTGCAGTGCTGTTGGTGCTCCAGCCCTCCCACAAGATCCCAAATTTGTGTCTGGGGTCCAAGGCAGCACCTGTGCCAAGTGTAAGGACCAGGAGGAGCCTGCATATCTCAGATTCCTGAGCAGAGCACTTCCCGTGCTGCCCAAGAACACTGTGGGGTCAGAGCTGGCAGGTAACTATCAGAAACTCATAACAGGAATTATTTCATTCTTACAGAGTTATCAAGGCACATTTTAAGCACTGCCTTCAGGAGTAGATTTCAAAATGTTTCACACTTCCATGTTTTCTTCTTCACATATGCTTCCATCTAGCAAAATCCCACTGCATTAACAAGCAAGATCTTTACCTTCCTTGTCGTTATGCATAATCCTAACTAAGCAAAACATGCACCTTCCACTGAAATTTCTTTAAGTTACTTAAGCTACATTAGCTAAACATTATTTTGCTAATGTGCCAGTGCCACATTCTGATATATTCTGCTTTGGATGGTGCACTCCCACTCTTTTCCCAAAATACAAGAAACTGTCTCCAAAATACTGCACACCTCCAAGAAAAACAACACACCAGTGGACAGATGACAATTTCTTGCTAAGGCTGAGTACACTCCTTCCCCTGTTGAAGAGGGAATCAAATTTGGATCTTTTGAGGTTTGCATCACTTCCTGGTAAGGGCACATTTTGTCTTCTTTTTTTTCCCTGTCTTTAAACCCCTCCAAGCCCAGGCAGAATCCAAACCAAAGTGGCTGAGCCAGCTTGCACTACACTTTATCAGTCAGCCTGTGACCGAAGCAAGCACCCCAGACTTCCCAGAGGTACCCCTGACCAGCAGGCCCAGCTTCTCACAGTGGCATCAGTACACACAACTACATCATGTCTGCCAGGGAAAGATAAAAAAGCACAGCCTGCAGATAAACATTCTGCTGCTAAGTCACAGGTTCATCATGCATATACTAGAAATATGGAATAAGAGGAACCCAGCCTGCTCTAGTGATAACTCTTGTTTTAAGTGAAATTACAGTTTCTGTTTTCTTAAATTTCATCCTGGTCCAAGTAGTCTTTATTAAAGTTTTAAGCAAAGAGAGCTTCTTCCTAGTTTTTCCTCCCAAATTCTTGTCAAACTGGCTGTTGTTCAGTCTATGCCCTGTCCCTTAGTCTGAACCCCCTGAAGAGCTCTGCAAAGCTTAATCTGGAAAGGGAAGAGGTTCTCCTATTGAAACATATTCAGCACAAGCTGGCAGGTCTGAATTAGACACACAAAAACCTTACAGTGAGAGCTCCACAAGACCACCAGCACCTACCAGCAAGGTAAGGAGCAGAAGTGACACACTCCTACACTGTATGGTTTCTAGGGCAGGAGATGGCTGAAAGAGCACACATTTCTCAGCTCTTCTACATCTCTCTGCCCCTTCCCTGGATCCCCTCAACAGATTCTCTGGCTATACCCTTTTCCAGTAAGATAATGGAAACCCTTTTTACTCCCTGTTGTGGTTACACTTGTGCCCTTTCATATGAGCCTGCCCACCTCAGGGAGGTGTGAGAAACTGTGCACTGGGCTATAGTGAAGAACACCTAAATGAGGCAGAGGTGTTCCTCACATGAAACTATTTTAAAAAAGACATTTTATAACCCTTTTTTTCCTCCCTGCCAGAGAGGGATGGAAAAACCCCCTCCTTCCTCCCAACCTTATTTTCCTGTTTGGTTTTCAAAGGAACACGAGGATATAAAGGAACCAGGTCACAAAGACAATTTGCTAAAAAGGAGACTCTGAGAAGTTACCAGTGACCTCAAGCATTTGAATGTAGTGTCTGCAGTTACACTGACCATAAGGTCCTAAGGCTCCCTGCTCCTCCCTGAGTGGGGAACATCCCTGTTTGCCTTGGCTCCGCTCCCTGAAGCGCTGCGTCACTAACTGGAAACAGCCGGGCTTGCAGGGAGATTCCAAGAACAAACCCAAAGGAGCAATGCAACCACAGGCACCACTCCTCACACCAAATCAGGGGAAAATACAGGAGGCTGAAGGAGCCTGGTCCTTGCTTGGCCCCTGGCTAAGCTAACAAAAGAGGGTTTAAGTGTCTCTGTGTTGCAAATAAGCACAGTGAGGAACCTGAAAGTGCTGATTATATTAATTGTGCTCTTGTACTTCAGAGAAATCCCTGACAATCTGTTTAGAGACCAAAAAAAAAAAAACCTCCTCCCTGCTGCTATGAGACAGCACTAGGCCATGTGTAACCTCAGGGCTGCTTCTACACCAGGCCTCCCTCCAAAGTCCAGAGGGAAGATGAGCTCCTGTGTGAGTACAGCTCCAGTCTGAGACGTGTCAAATATCTCTGCTTAATGCAAGAGCTCTGAAGCAAAGCATCACCCAGACACATTTCAGATTGTCACAGCACTGCCTCAGATGCTCACAGAGTGCAGCATCTGCCAGTGACTGAGCTGGTCAAAGAGCTGTTTCCCAGCACCAGCACAGCCATCTCTCCTTGGCACGCAGTGCAGACCTCTGATGTCACAGCCTGGGCTGCACACAACTCAACACATTTCCTCACCCCATCTGCCTCCACACTTCTTCACACCCCTGCTTGGCCCAGGTTTTCTCAGGCATTTGCTCACTCACTTCATGCCATTTCCACAGAATTCTGACTCCCATTTTTCTCTGTTGCTTGACTGAACTGATGGAATGCAGCCTGCCTGCCTCAAACACCACACCTCTTGTTGGAGATCTCGGCAGAACTGAGGATTTTTGGGACACCTGCTGGAAAGTGCCTTAGGAGGGCTCAACCAAGACAGGATATGCAAGTCAGGAGAGACCCCTGAAAGGCCTTCTGGCAGTACTCTGAAAAGCCAGGCATGTCCTGTCCTGTGGCTCCACTGCCACGGGTTACCTTTGCACAGCAGAATGATGGAGGTGGTCACAGGAGGAGACCTTGCCCCACAAATTAAGTGGTGCTGAACGACCAGCATTGCTCATTTACTCCATCCCCAGGCAGGCTCTGGAGGTGACTCCCAGCAGCACGTAGCTTCAGCCTCTCCTGGTGGAGCCTGACCAGCCTGACAGGATCATCAGGCTGAGGAGCTTCATTCCTTGCCAGACATTCTCCAGGAGGCACTCCATGCTGAGCAGGTCAGGAAGGGGCCACTCCACGAGTGCAGCAGCATTTCCCCACACACCACCACACCACAGGCACACTGGGACTTCATGCCACAAGGAGAAGTAACACTGCTTTAGAGATGATGTGCACTCTCCTGGTCATTGCTGTGTTTCCAATACAGCTTCTGGACACTTTCAAACCACATCTGCTGTCCACACTATACTGGAACAAAATATTTTTGCTTCTAGCATATTCCAGAGAAAAACCAAAACAGCATTACCACTACAAAAGGTCATGCCATGTCATGGAAGCAGTTTAAGGCAGTATCTTCTGTCTGCCAGCTGCCTAAATACAGAGATGCCAAGGGAGAAAAATTACTCACCCTTCCCAAATGTCCCAGGCCCCCTTCTCCTCCTGTTTCAATCTGCATGTCAAAATTAAAGACTATTTCCCTATAAACTATGAGGAGACTGACCCTGGATCACACAGAGACCTCCAGGCTTGCTAAAATGCTGCAGAAGTTCTGGACAGACCCTAATGAGATAAGGCTGCCATAGCCAAGAGATTTTAATCCTCCTCCAGCTGATGGTGTAGAAAGGTACAGGCTTGTAGAGCAATGCACAGAGACAGAGGGACAAGAACAATCTTCCACTGTTAAACACTGGGGTAAAAGTTAGTACCATATCAACCACCACTTTCCATTACTTACACCTTTAAAATAAAAGCTACAAACTTTGCTTTTTTATCTGTATATTTATCCCATCTTCTCACACATTCCCTCCTTCCTCATACCTCACCCTAACTGCCTTGCTTTCTGCTTCTCCTCTGCCCTTGCCTTGTCAGGGTTGAAGACCCCTGGCACACTGACACCAATCACGTGTGTTTTACCCACTCTATACAAGGCCACCTTTGGTACTCAGCTTCAAGAGGGAACATACATAAAGTTGGCCCTGTATTTTGGGACTAACATCTTTTTTCTAGCTGAAATCTTATCCTTCTCCATCTGCCTTGCATATTTTCCTCCTTTATATGTGCCAAGAGGTGTCGTGATAAACACAAGCAGTTCAAAACCAGCTTGAAGCAATTAAAGCACTTATTTAAACTTCACTGAAATTAACAGTTCAGGAAAATGACCAAATGCTGTGATGCATGTGATGTATGTTCTGCCTTGAAGTATCCAGAATCAACAGACCCAGCAATAAAGTTTTATAGCATTTCAAGCTAGAAAGGACTATGAAACCTTCCTAATCTTCCCTGCTCTAATCCACTGTTTCCATAAGGTACCCTTATAAAGGATCTGATAATTTGTTGAAATATAACTGCCAGAAGAGAACATGGGTGTGCCTCAAAGATTGAGGAATGAGCATTTTTCTTAAGTCAAGCATTTTTTAGCACATTTTTTTGTAATGCATTCCAAGTCTTGATTTCCAATTCACCTGTATTCACCTGTCCCATAGGTAGACACATCTTTGTGCTCCTAGTCACATAACTTTGCTTCCAGATCATGGATGAAAACCTTGAGAAGCCTCCTGTCTGGTTCTTTTTGCAGAACCCAATAAATCTATTCTCTGACACCAGTTCTCTGTTAGCAATACTTTGAGTCAGTCCTTTAATTCCATACACTTTGTGGTACAATCTTTCAGCCAATACAATGAAATAAATAGCCAATTGCTTGCAAAATTTCTCCATTTACTATCATTGTTTTTCATCTCAAAGAATGTAACCAGGTTTGTCAGACTATATCTGCTTTCCCTTAAATTCTATCTACTAGGGTTAAATCCTATCTGTATAATTGCACTCTGTAACAGTGGAATACTAAAAGATTCCAAGTATTTTTACATATCTTTGGTACCAGGATCTCCAGTGCATCGTTTTAATTTCCTCCCCTTTGCTCTATTAATTGAAGATTTTCAGCTATTTCCCCATAATGTCATGACCCAACAAAAATCAATGTCAACAAGCCAAACTTCCCCTCTGGGACCTTCCAGCCTATCTGGATTTCCAGTTATCTAGATTTATTGGTTCCAAGGCATTTTGTAACCTGATTACTGACAGTGGCGAATTTTCACATGACACCATTTAGAAAGGTAGACACCTTTCTACCCTTACACTTGCCAACATTGTGTTTTCCCCTTGGATATTCTTTGCTGATCATCCTCAGTTTCTCTTTACTTCACACCAATTCTTTTTTACCCTTCTCTAGTAAGCATTAGATCAGACAAAAAGAGAAAAGGTACTACCAGAGGACATTAGCAGTTTAAAAAAGGCACAGCATAATATAGCTTAAGATTCATAATCCCCTTTATGATAATTTTAATCTAAGCACAAAGCTCTGAAAGGATCCTGCTGGAAATACAGAAATATTCATTATCTGTGTGTTATGAGAACCACAGCTGAAATCAAAGTTTTCAGACACTCTATTCTGGTACAATTACTGAAAATGACATTGCATACATCACATGAAACTGAGAAAGATGCCTCAAGAATAGTAATGTTAGCTTAATATAAACTGTTCTGATCACATCACTTCCTCAAACTCCTCCAAACACCTGTCCACCTTTAAAGCAATACATATTTAATGTTTGTAATAATTTCTCACAAACCTGCTACTTCAACCCCTTACTTTTGCAGCTGTTCTTGGAATTCTCCCAAATGAGCCTCTTTCAGATATCCAGGTGTCAAGAACTGAAAACTCCTCAGCCAAACTGTGACATACTGACACCTGCAAGAGCCAGGTTTTTAAGAATCTCCCCAAACCATACTTTTCAACACTTTCATCCCCACAATAGCAGAAGCACAGTTAATTTGCCATCCCCAGCCACAGCCCAGTCTCCTTTACACCCAGACTTCACAGCTTTCTGCACTCAATAACTGCTTCAGAAGCCTCTTCAGCAATGCAAGTTTCTGCAGACTCTTGTTTCTTGCTTACAATTCCAAGCTCCCTTTTCCCCCTCAAATGCCTGTGAATTTGAAACAATTTCCTTGTAGTTCCAGTGGCTCCATCCACCACACCATGTCCCTCTTGAGCACTAAAACCACATCTTAAAACCTAGTAGGGTTTTTTCCCATCCCCAACTAATCTTGCCAGCAAGCTCTCCCAAGCACAGTTCTTTTTCATTAAATCTAAAAAAAGATGTTCTGGACACAAAATGGCTTTAAACTTTTTAGAAAAGTAATCAAGATTTTAACTGCACATTTTTGAAAGTCAGTGACACTTTTTGTGTTCATTTTGATCTGGCAGTGTTTGTAGTTGAGAAAAAAACAGCAACATGAATTAAGTTCATCTTTTCCCTGTGGTTTTTCTAACATATTTCTAACAACCCAACAAACAAGCAATGGCAATAGGGAAACATTCTCAAGTCACAGAGCAGACTCCCCAGAGCACTTTTCTGATGGAAATTTAGCTGAAATTTTGCTCTGAATTAGAACAGCCAAGTGAGAAGTCACAAGTCACCCTGGGCAAGTACAAAATACTACTTCTTCTCTTTTAATCCTCCTGGCAAGCGACAGCATCCCCTGAAAGCCATGAGAAGCAAACAAGCTGAATTGAAAAAGAGCTGCAAAAGCACTAAGGCTGGAGGAGGAGACAAATTTTGCATCCAGAAAGCTCATGCCTTAAAAGCAGTGAGTGCCAAAGCTCATTCCTGCCATGCCTGCTCCTGCAGGCAGTCGTGCCTGAGTGGTGCCTTCCAGCAGAGAGAGCTGCAGATCCCGAGGGAGCAGCACCCATCCACATCTGGAGCCCCCTGCAGCCGCACCCATCCACATCTGGAGCCCCCTGCAGCCGCACCCATCCACATCTGGAGCCCCCTGCAGCAGCACCTATCCACATCTGGAGCCCCCTGCAGCCGCACCCATCCACATCTGGAGCCCCCTGCAGCAGCACCCATCCACATCTGGAGCCCCCTGCAGCTGCACCCATGCACATCTGTAGCCCCCTGGCAGCTGCCAGCTCCTGCCCTCTCCCAGTGAGCGTCCCTGCAGGAGTGCCATGAGGGAAGGGGTCAGCCAGGCAAGCAGGCACTGAATCATGTGGATGGCACTCTCTCCATCTGGAGAGGCAAGGGGGAAATGCTTCCCAGTGAGAGGAAGGGCAGATGGCTCACAGCCAGCCATAATGGACATCCCCAGAGGGCCCTCAGCCCCTGTGGCATTTCACCAGGGAGCACACAAGGCATTAGAGCCATATGTAGGCAGTGCCAGTTTGCTTTGCTTTTTCTAAAAAGAACCCTTCTGCTTTATGCCCTTTTTCTAACAAATACATCTTACCAGCCTGCCTGAAAGCCCACACCACTGCCAGGCCTGAGTCACACAGCCAGCAGTGCAGGGGGGAGGCACAGAGGAGGAGGGAAGGGAGCTGCAGCACCAAGGAGCTCCAACAAGACACACCATCAGTGCTGATGACGAGGCCAGTCACACCCATGATGAGAAAGACAGATGTTTTGCAGAAAGTCAGCCGCTGCCTCATATGAGCAGTTATGAAAGTGGAGAGTTCAGACATCATATTTTCCTTCAGTCTTCATCCTTTTCTAGCCAGGACGGATCCCAGAAAGCCAGGTGTCTGGCTGCAGGAAACACTAGAGCCTTAGTTCTAAGTTCTTAGTCTCGGCCCCTCCTGAAGGCATCACTGTGTCTGGAACACCCCAGGCTTTCTAAGGAAACCCTGCCATCACTGCTCCAGCACTGGTGAGAACTGATCTTCCAGCACAGAAGATCAGTTCTCTGCTGCTCCTGAGTTTTGGTTCTACATGTACACAAATCTCTCCTGCGGGGACCAGAGGCTCCATAAATGAGAACACACATGTCTTCAGATAACCCCCACAAAACCAAAACATTGCAGGTGGATTACAGAAACCAAAAGAACCTATTTTTTTTCCTAAGACTGGAGAAAAAAAAAAAAAAAGCAGCCTTGGAATAAGCATTCTCTTGTGCACAGAATTTGCTGCAGGGCTGAAGGAACAGAGATCTGCTTGGTATTCAAGGACTGGAGTTTGGGGTTTTTTTTTGATTGGGTATTTTTCAGGTTTTAGGTCTACAAAATCTCCTCCATGCTACTCACATGAGCTAATCCATGAGGTGGTCTTTTTCCACACCCACAGTTTCAGGGTTATCCACAGAAAGGAAATAACACAGGTATGAGGTAGCATAGACAAACAGCCTTGAAACAAACCAGCCTGGTGCCCAGCAGTGCCCTGTCTCCATCTGAGCAGGTCAGTGCCTTGAGACCAGACTGCTGTAAAAGGAACCACAGCACAGGTCCAGCTGGAACGGGGCTCAAGTCATCTCTAGCCCAGCCTTCTACCCAAACAGGGACAACACTAAGCTAAGACCAGCTCACTCAGGGCTCAGTCAGTCAGGTCTTAAAAACTTCCAAGGAAGGAGGTGGTGCAGTCTCCCTGGGCAGCTCTCTCTCCAGTGCTCAGTTATTCTCACTGTGAAGCCCTTTTTCCTTACCAGTCTGAACCCCTCTCACTTCTGCTGGTGTCCATTTCCTCTCACCCTCCTGCTATGCTGTGGTGTAAAGAGCCTGACTCTTTTTCCACTCTTTTCTACAGACCTTCCCATCACAGCATCCAAACTTTGGAGAAGAGAAATTAAACCAGGTACTCCTAAGCACAGCAACTGAAAGATGCTTCTCTTGCTTCACAAGTCACCATGTGCTGCAAAGAATTTTGCCACAGCTGAGGACTCTGCTCACATCCAAAATCAGGGGCAGCACTCAACATCCTTAGTGCAGAACAAGGGCAAATGGCTTTCCTCGTGTCTCCTGGAGATCAGCCCATCTCACCCAAAAAAGCACACTCCTTAGCTCTGCAGGCAACTTCAGCTGCAGCAAGAGTGCTGCAGGCTCACCAAACAGCCTGGGCTCACCACAGCAGAGCTGCAGGAGTGCAGTGAGCCCAGCCCCAGGTGAGCCACTAAAGCCCATCAGGAATATTGCTCCTTGCCCCTACACTACAGAGAGAGGAGCTTCCAGCAATTTGTGCCCTGCATTGCTGCTCAGGACACATCCAGTCTGGCAAGGAAGGAGGTCTGGAGCTCCCTAAGACACCCAAAGCTCCCTAAGGCATTATTAGAGCAGCCTGGTGCCTATTTCTCACCCCATATGACTGACAGATTGCATGAAAGGACAAAGCCAGCCCCAGCACAGCTGCAGAGAAATGTTTTTCTTTGGCAGAGAGGAGAGAGATGAAGTGGGTGTCACGTTTTTCCATTAGATTTTTGCCTGTCGCCACAGCAGAGCCAGATCACATACAGAAGATTGAAAGCCAGTTAGCAGCAGATGGCAAAAAAAAATAGAAGGTAGTAGTTTCCAAGACACAGAGAGGTCACTGGCAGTATTCAGCTCCACATTTGGATGGATGGCACCTGTGGGGACAGCTCTAGCAATTAAGGTCTATCCCATTTAACCATACTTTATTTTCCCACATTGCCTTCTCTGCTTCCCTACTCACCCTCAGGAGAGGGAATGCTCATTACTTGGTAGAGTATGTGTATCCTTCCTGCACACATTTAGCACTCCACTCAATCCAGTGACTTTCTTTTCTGCAGTTGTGATCTGTGTCTGACAGCTCACAGGCAGAGAAATGAGGAGAAAGTCCCTGCTCTGAAAAGCTCAGCATCTCAGACTGGATGTGCACCTCAGCTATGCCTTGTTAAACCCCACCACTTTCATTTTTCACCTGTCTTCTCTACTGCCTATTACTCACTTCAGAGAGGTGAAAGGGCAACATATTTGCCAGCAAAATTGTGGCCCTAAGCCAAGCTTATTCTTTGCATGCCATTCCTTTTGCTTTTATGAAAGAAAAATAATTTAGCATCGAAGGCAGCCTCCACTTTTCACCAGGACTTGACATCATGGAGGGGTGGTGGGGCCATGGACCAATCCAACATCAGTGCTTCCCTGAAAATCAGGTCTGTCTGTTTTTCTGCTACATACCCAAGCCTTTTTGCTACTGACCCTTGAACAAATACTTCTTCCAGGCAAACCCTGTTCTTTCCAGTGACATCCCAATCAGAGTCTGCTGGTATCAAATAAATACACACATGCACATCAGGCTTGCATCTAAGCAGAACTCATAAATCTACTCTGACTATTCCCACTGCACACTCCTTTAGCTCAAAATGCAGTTCCACTACCCCTTCCCCAGCCAAATATTCCTACCTGCCCTTTCACATCAGCATCAGTACCTGGGCTGCTACAGGGCAAGCTGTATCAGAGAACTGATCAACCTGAAAGCTAATTTCTGGCAAAAAAAGTCATTTCAAAACTGGATGAGCTCGCAGGCAGCTGCCACAACAGCCTGTGGTTACATCCAGGTGCAGAACTGCACTGTCAGGTCTTGTCACCCACAAAAAAACACAGCCAGAAGGCATCTCCATGATTCAGAGAGAGATGAATAGGAAGCAACAGCACAAAAGAATGTGCCCTCCTGAAAACACAGACTAAGAGCTCTGCTGTTAGAGCACCCCTCAGGGACCCACCAGGAACCTATTTCTCTTGGAAAAAGGGCAAGATGCTCTAGGGAATCAGAGGAGTTAAAGGGGCTCAGGTTGGCAGCCAAGACAGCCTGTGACAAATGCCACAGAGCCAGGTCAGACACTCTGTGTCTGACAGCAGTTTCACCTATCAGTAATTGCTAATCTCACTCACAAAATGATCCCTCTCCAGAAGTGAGAGAAGCAGCCAAAAAAAGAGATGATGGATGTTTAAACCAAGTATCATGAAGAGACTGGAAAACAGCTTTTGGGAATGCAGGGAGGAAGGTCTGCAGACAGCAGTATGGACAGCAAGGCCTGATAACCAACATTTGGATACAAAAAAGCACAAAAATGCAGCACCTGTCTGCAAGTGCAAAGCCAGCAGTAAAACTTGCCTGGTCAGAGACAGGGGGCTACTTTCAAAGTGTCTTCAAAGCAACAGCCAAGTACCTCAGAGGGACCTTGTGAGCTGAGGGACCAAGAGAAAATGAGCCCACAGTGGCACAGAGGTCCCAGCTCTTTGGAGGGAGGAGTAGCCAGCAAGGCACAGCACACACTGGCCTCCTCTACAGACACGGATAATCCTAAAAAAGCGAGACTGCTTTAATAAAAAACTAGTCCCCATCCCATGAGAGGGGAAACTCACTTAGCCCTAGCTAAGAAGGGGCTCTTCACATTGCAAACAAAGACCTGCAAAGAGCACAAGTTCCCACCAGCCCTGTAGATAAGCTGAACAACTCCAGACACAGGAAAGCCCTGTCTGGTAACACCATAAGTGAAATTCCTTTAGCCCTGCTATCGTGCACAACCTGCTCCATGTGTAAGGACTGCCTTTCCAAAGGAAACATTTACACAGCACAGTGCACAGCAGTCACGTCCATTAGGAAAAGGAATAAATAGTGGGTTTGTACATTATGCTGGCTCATTCCTATCTACCACGCTTCAAAGTTGGTCCCAGGACAGACTGACATTTCTTCCAGCTCCTGTCTTCACTGCAGATCACGCACTTCACTATACAGTTACAGCCAGCAACTCAATACCCCCATTTTTCTAATTTTAACTGTCAGAAAACAGCAGGGTTAAGTTTCAGGGTCTCCTACTTGTGTTTATCTCAGCTTTTAGAGGAACTGTAGATCAGTTAGACCCATTACAAGTAAGTGACATGTCTCTTGGCAAACTGGAATAGTTTTCTTATTTAAATCAGGGAAGAAAACGAGGAGAAATGGTTTTCAGTGCAAGGCACCATGTACAACTAATTTTGCTGTTCAGCAGCTGTGATGTTGACTTTTTTATTGATATGGAAAGTCATTGACAAAATTTAACACTACTGCTTTGTATGAGCTCTGTATACAACTATTTAAAAATCTCACTTTCTCATTTCCCCTCCTCACTGCAATTTTGGAAAAATCTTTCCAAGTACTGACTGTACAAATATTTTACATAAAGCCAGCTGCAGGTGTATAGAGAAGAAAGAATGAGGGATTTCAGCTTTATGGTTTGTGGGCAACAGACCAAACCCCACGTGCAAATAAATGAAGTAGTTCTCCCCCTACCCAAATGAAAGAGAAATTGGATCCAACTATACTGACACCAGAGAGCTACATGCAGCCACCACACAATAAGATACAGCCAGCTCCACATCCACACCCGCTGCAGCAACCACAGCTTTCAATTAAATACACACAGACTGTAAAAATCAAGCCCTGCCATCCATTAAAATAACGACTGCCCTGCTCCAAAAGCTCGAGGCACTCCCTGGCAGCTCATCCAGAAGCAGCTTTCCTGCAGAAGTCATTAGACACACAAAGCAGCAGCAACCATCGTTTCTGTGGCAGAGGAAATGAGTCACCAGGCCAGCTCCGCTGAGGTTCAGAGGTTTGTGATGGAGAGGAAAGGCCAGCTCAGAGTTTCCCCAGCTCATCTTAGATGACAATCACAACCCTGACCATTAACCTTCACCTTTGGCTTTGCTTTCACAGGGAGACAGAAACTTGCTAGCTGCAGCCTGGGAAGCCTCCTCCTCTCATTCCAACCCACAGTGCACCCCTGAGCCAGGGCTGAGCTGCCCACAGCATCCCCAGTGACATGGAAACAGGATCACAGGGCTCAGACACCACCCAGGCAACAGCAGCAGCAATGCGACATTTCACCAATTTCAATGCAGTGTGACATCTCACTAATTTCAATGCTTTCATGAGTTCCAAGTGCAATAGGCAGGCTCTTTAACAAATAACCCATTTGGGCTACTTGGCACTTGAAGTTACTTTCCAGTTAACCACTCATCCAAACAACCAGGATATGACATCTAGGAATTTAGTCCTAAATATCTGAGCCAGCTGCTGTCCCCCATACCTGCAGGGCAGCTGCAGTTCTGCATGTGCCATGCCATGATCACATCCATGCTTGCATTCTGCTGCATTTGCTACCATCTGGAAGCAGCATCCCATGGGTTAAAAGAGCCATGAAAATGGGGGGAGGAAATAAAAATGTCCAAGAACCACCTGCCTTTCAGCCCCCATCCAGCCATGGGACAGGTAGCTGGCATTTCATGGCGTGTTTGTCAGACTTATCCACCTACATCAGACGTGGCACTTGTCAGAGAAGACAGGGTCCCAGCTGGGCCATGTCCAACCACAGACCAATTCCAGTGGAGCCCCAGGGCCTCCAGCAGAGCCCTCACACTTCAGGCCCACCTGTGTGTTATGGAAAGTAACAGCAGCAGCAAGAAGCTGGAGGTGTTGCCACACTCCTGCTCCCCTTGGACAGTGGCAGGTGTTGTGTTTCTCTTCTGTTCAACCACCAAAAAAGCACAAACTAACAATAATAACACTAATAATAATAACAACACTGCCTTGCACAGTGCCAGCACATGGTCCTACCAACACAGTCACAACAAGCTACAGCACAGCTGAAGATTGATTATATAATGCAGACACGTGACACATACCATGAACACGCCTCTGGGAAACCTTTCAGCCTTTGCTTCCATGGGAAACCACTCTGGAAAAATAACTGCTATAAAGCTATCTGGCATGCAGGTGAGGACTTTAATGAGACTTTAACCTCCGGGATTGCTGCCTGCCAATAGCAGAGCTGAGCTCCTCGAGGCCCCACTTTCTCCAGGTACAGCTGATGGTATCACTGACAGCACCAGTGGGGTGAGGGAAGGGCTCCTCACACAGCTCCAGGCACTGGTGAAATCATCAGCTGTTAAAGAGAAATGTAAATCCCCAGGAGGTTGGATTTCAGCCCTGGTAATTAAGGCAGGCTGGAACAGTTTAAAATAGAGGTCAAGTTTTTAAGTGTATGCATACTTTCACACTTGTCTGCTAGTGTCAAATCAACAAGAGCCAGGGGCAGCCTTTTTGGTCATAGAAAGGTTAAATTTCAACTCAAAACACACAAAAAGCAGTTGGCACAAAATTCTCACCCTCACCAGTCCGTACACACAGGTGGAATGACACTGACCCTTCTTCCTGCTGGTGAGCTCTCCCCTCAATCATCATCTTCTCCCTCCTGCCCCTGCCGGTCCAGCTTGTGCTCCCAGGGCTGCCCTGACTGTCCCAGAGGCTTTTCCCAAGTTTTCTTGGATGCAGACCTGCACATCCAGCTAAGGGGCACCTGAGGAGTGTGTGAGGAGCAGAAGATGCTGTAGGACCCGTGTTCCTTGGCTGTGAGGGTGACAGCCAGCACAGGGCGTGGGCACTCCTGCGCAGGGGGCACGGGAAGGGTCTCCTCATCATCCCAATCTTTCCAGAAAAACCCTGCAGTAAGTTTGCAAACAGCAGAATAACGGGGTCAAACCAGTCCTCCCAGAAGGAAAGCACAGCCCAGGAGAAGAACAGATGTTTCATCCAGAGAGCTTGTTTGTTTTGGGTTTTTCAAATGATTCTGTGAAGTTTTGGCCAGAGGTAAATAGAAACCTTGTGTTTTATGGTATTAAGCATGGTATTCTCCTCCACATGGCAAAGCACATGCACAAAAGAAATTTTTCACTCTAAAGAATGTCAATTTCATAAACATTCCTCTCTTCTTTAAAGATTGCAATACCTCACTAAACCTACTTTATAGCATTTAGTTGGGCATTTTTTTTCTGAAACTTTTTTCAGAAGAATTCCAAGAACAACCAAAAAGAGAAATTGATTTAATGCTTTTTATTTGGCTTCAAGAGGGTCTCTAAAGAAATCTTAAACTTCTAAAAAGACCCAATCAGCAAGACAGCAAACACAAACAAATCAATGTCAGTGTTACTCCCAACAAAAGTCATCACAGCCCAATATTTTGCAGATCCAGCTACACACTGCCCCTTACAAAATGCTCACCATCATAGCATTCAAAGCTGAAAATCCCCAATAAAACTTGAAAACAGAAAAGGGAAAAGCATCCCATTTCCATCCACCAGACAAACAGGATGTTTTCTTTATCAAGACACACTTAATTCTCAGGCTTCTTGAAATAGGGCAGAAAAGACATATACATGTCACTGCAGCCACAGTTTCTAGCCCAAGTGTAAGATCTCCTTCAAAGCACTAATTAAAGAAGACATGAGAACACCGAGTAAGAAAACAAAAGTTAAGAGTGGCAACTCCATTCTCATCACAAGGATCCAAACAGAGCAAGAGGAAGTATGCCAGCACAACCATAAAATCTGAAGGGGAACACTCTCCAAAGAGCCTCTCATTTCATTCACAACATTCTTGTTGATAAAGAAAAAAAGCCACAAGAAAACAGCTGTTTGAAGGAAGAGCTTTCCATTGCTAAGCGCTCCTGCTGGCTTTTAAAAGCCCAAGCCACCATGACAGGATTGCCTTTCCCCGGATCTACCAGAAGACACACATTGCGCAAGAAAGCCCAAGACTTTCAAAGACAAAGAAGCCAAACACTGTCTAAAGACCCGTCAGGCGTGCAGCAGGCTCGCTTCCTGCTGGGACCAGGCTTGGAGCTTGTGACGGACACGATCCCGGATCACACTAGCACGCACCACAAATAAGGTTTTCCTTGTTTGCCTTACAAGACCAACGCCAACATCAGCACGGGGGCAGTGCTGCGGGATCCCCGCTGCTCCCACGGAGAGCCGGGCGCCTCGCTCGGGGCTGCATTTGCACATCACCCTCCTGCAGGGTGCAAGGAAGAGACGCGGAGCCCGTCCTGGGGCGCCATCCCCGGGGCGCTGCCACATCCCGTGTGGATGTCGCCACCTCCGCGTCCCTCTGGATCTCCATCCCAGCACGTGCCCGACAGCCACACCGAGCGGGTGGGGGAGAATTCCACGCCGCTGTCCCGAGGTGCTCCGGCACACTTCCACTCGGGATTTACACCGACGGGGCTTTGCAGAGGTTTTAAATCGCTGTGCTTGCGAGAAGCCTCCCTCCTGAGTAACAGCGAGCCAACAGACCCATTTCCTCGGAACTGTCCTAGCTATGCGTTTTACGCAAGCCAAAATATGGGGATCCCAGCCAAAAAACAAACAACAAAAACATCGAAACTTGTTTCACTTCCTTCCTGCGCTTGGGGAGCGGGATGGAGCCGGGACAGTCCGGTCCTTAAGAAGAAGACACGGCCGGCGACTCCTGAGCGGCCGCCCGGGAGAAGCGGCAACGCCGAGAGAGCCCCGGCCGGGCGGGGGAAGCGGCGCCGGACGGAGCGGGGGCTGCGGGACCCCGGTTACCGGGAGCCAGGCTCGGAGGGGAGGGAGCTGAGACCCCCCCCCTCGGCGCACAGGGGACCCCAAGGCCTGCCCGAGGACAGCCCGGCCCCGGGGGTGCACTCACGGCGAGGGGCGCGGGGAGCACCTGTTGGCCAGACCCGCCCGGTGCCGACCCTGGCGCCCGCCGGGCACGCACGGGGAGCCCGAGGAATCCCGCCACGGCCGCCGGAACGCGGCCCAACCACCCCACCCCCGGCCTCCGGGGCCGCCGCCCGCCCCCGCCGCTCCTCACCGTGCGGCTCAGCAGCGTCTCGGGGTCTGCGGGCTCGCACAGCTCGCTCAGCTTGCGGTCCCAGTGCAGCAGCGGCGGCTGCTCCCCGCCGCTCTCGCACACCTCCATGGCGGCCGCAGGCACCCGCGCCGGCCCGTCGGTCGATCGGTCTGTCTGTCTGTCGGTCGGTCCGTCCGCCGCCCCGCCGTCACACGCTGCCCCCGCCGCTGCCCCGGGCCGCGGAGCCGCGCGCTCGCCCCCGCCCCGGCGCGTCCCCTCCGCCGGCGGCCGCGCGCGGGCGTGGCCGGGCGGGTCACCCCCGCCGCGCCCCCGCCGCCCCGCCGGCCAATCGGGGGCGAGAGGCGCGGGGCGCCGGCCAATGGGCGCGCAGACCCCGAGAGGCCGCGGCCGCGAACGTAGGCGTGGCGCGCTCGGCCAATGGCGCGGCGGAGCGGCGGGAGCGGTGGCCAATGGGGCAGCGACAAGACTGCGGCCGGCGCGCACCGCCCCGCCCCGCCCCGCGCCGGGCCGCCCTCAGGGAGGGACCCGCGGTGGCCCCGGGAGAGAGGGGCCCGGACTGAGGGAACGGGACGGGACGGGAGGGGACAGCGGGGACGGGGGTGCCCGTTCGGTGAGGACAGGTCAGAACGCACCTTCTGAAAACCACAACTTCACTGCTCGGGGCAGCCGCACCGAGGCCGCTGGTGCCTGCCTCAGATCGGGCCCAGAGCGCTCATCAACTGGCGGCAAAAATAATCCCAGGCAACGGGAAATGATGGTGTTCTGAGACTTGTGTTGCTGCCAGGCCGGGGCAAGACTGACTGTCCATTGTTCTTAAAAAGTGACAAGTTGCTAAATGTTTCGGGTTCAAAAAGCATTGCTCAGGGTGCCTTGTGCAGGAACAGAACTGGAATTCCTGGCGTGTTCCCTCTCTCCTAGAGCTCCCCTGAGACATCACCTCTGTGGCAGCCGCTTCCACCCACTCACAGAGCCAGCACCTCATCCAGGCCTCACTCTGCAGAGCCCAGACTAACCCTCTGAGGAAAACAAAGCCAGAAGGATTGCCCAGCACTTAATAGGCACAACAGCAACAAAAATAGGAAAAATTATGGTGACTCCACCACCTTCATTGCTTTATAGTTTATTAAACTGCTGGAGTTTGATTAGGGAAAAAAAAGTGTAACAGAAGTTACATTATGTAAGATCTCCTGCAAAAATTAGTTATTTTAAGTTCATTATTGTGAAAGAAGTCAGTCTGATATTTGCCTTCAACAGCAAAGAAAAGCCAAATTACCAGTACCTGAATTGCTACCTTCCACTTTGGCAAGCCCAACCAGAGGTCCAAACGTCTTGTTTGTACTGCCAGGCACTGTTATTAAAGCAATTCCATTGTGCCAGTCCAGAGATGCAGATTGTGAAATTCGTAAAGGTCAGTTCCTGATCCAGGAGCCTCCGTGTTTTCATTGGATGTGTTCTTCATTTCAAAGCTTTTGAGGCCTTGTGATAATCCCTTTAGCAAAAGGCTCTACATCACCCTGCTGGCTGACATTAGCACCTTCTGAAATCACTTCTATGACTAGATAATTTCTGGGGGCTGGGGCACTCAATGAATGTTTTGCCCATATGAGAAGTCTAAAGGGAGACCCGTGTTTGCCTTGTAAACCAACAGAACAAAGGCCACCTTAGAAGAAGGTGGTCCTGACTGGGTGAGTGCAGCTTCCTTTGCTGAGCATGATGAGAACAAGGGGCTCCCAAGGACTGGTGTTTGAGTACTGGGCTGAATTTTCTCACCCAAACACATTTCTCAGGCAGAAGTATTTATTTAAGGAAGAAGTTGCACAGGCACACACTTCTGTCCTTCCCCCTTGGGTAAATCACTCACACAAACTGAGGCACCCTGGGTAAACACCACACTGCTTTTCCCAGTGGTTTCCACTCTTCCTGCACCATGTAAAGCTGTGTCCCTCTCCCCTCTGCTCTTCCCCAGGAGCTCTCTCTTTATCACTGGTACTGAGGCACAGCTGCTGCTGTGAGACACAGAGCTGCTGAGAATTCATAAGTGTGCTGGAAGACTTCTTTGGCCACTGAAATATTTTGACACACAAAACTATCCATTTCAGGGGCTATAAAATATAAAACACAATATTGGTAAACGGGCATCCTGCCCAATCGCTGACACATTATTAAAATTAGTCTTCAAGGCTACATGTAAGTTTTGAGCTTCAACATCTCTGAAACAATGACCCAAGACTGTGTAAGGAAATGTGACCAGTTTGCTTTGCATGGTGGCAGCCAACAGCACAGAGACCACACACTGATGTGTTTGTGCTGCAGCACCAGTTCTTCTTGGGAAAGGAAATCTGAAATAGCAAGGTTCTGCTGGAGGCTGGCAGCACATACAGGGCACCAAGAAGGAGGAGACAAAAGTGGAGGAAAGTAATCCTTTCCAGAGAATATTAATTATTCAGTGTGCTGATACAACACAATGTGTCACATGTTGCTGCCCACAGACTGACACTACACCAGCAATCAGGCACTGGGGAAAGCACGTTAAAACCTACAAGAACATGATACAGACACAGCTACCCTAACTTTATCCCATAGTCCCTGGAGGATTTGAATGGTGGACTTCAATAGTTACCAGCCTGCCAAAAATCAAGGCTGTTTCTCCATGCTTCATTACTTTTCTCTTAGAACAGTTGTAACAGTATTATTAAGTTCCAACTCATGTAATTCTGAGAGCATTTTTGTTTTACTCTTTTGTGTAAGACCCTTTCCTCACCCCACTCTTCTGAAGTGGGTTTGAACTCACCCTGCAGCACAAGGGGGGAGAGTGCAAAAATCAACCAAAAATCTACAAGAACATAAAAGGGTGGGGAGTTATTGTCTGCACATATAGGGAAGAGAAGAGCTCAGCTTTTGTTTATACTGAGAATTCTCCTCCCTTTCTACAAGGAGCAAAAAGCCCACACAGAAAACACATACAGAAAACCAAACCAGCTAAGAAAGAGGAGGCTGCTAAGGCAGAGCTCCAAACAAACACCACTAAAAACATCAAAGAACAAAGCAAGGAACAAAACAAAGCCTGGCAAAGGAAAGGTGCTCTCCTTGCAGATCCGGGTTACAGAAGCCACAACTCCTGCAACCACATCATTACTCAGTTCTCCATCAGGTCAGCTGCACAAAGGTTCATTAAATATTTACAGGTGACATTTTTCTGACTTGTGACAACCAGGATCAAGATAACCATCCTTTTTCTACAGCCACTCTGTTCAAATCAGTTTGAGAAACCAACCAGCAAGAAAAGAGCAAACAGCAACAGAGCCCCCAGAATGAAAACTGCCAGGTTTGTGACCAGCTACCCTTAAAAATCTTAGCCCTTGAAAGCAACAGAAAATAGCCACAGCTAGAGATTTCTTCAACAAATTCAGCTCCTCTTAAAGAGTGCAGGACACAAATTTCAGGTCTAAGAGTACAAAGAATAAACTAGCAGCCAATTCCCAACCACAGTTGTTACTGGAGATTTTTGTGAAATGGCCAGGTATGGTAATGAGCTGAATTTTGTATGTGGGACTAAGCAACAAGCAGAAGAAAAATCTCACACACATTGGCACACGTTCCCCACAAGAGGATGTCTCAGGAGAAACCCTGTGAAAGCTATTTCTTTATGTGATGTGCAAAGACTTTACTTGCACTAACAAAGCAAATTTCTTGTGTAAATGAGATTTAAATCACACTGCTGTGCTGAGAAGCTCACCACTGCTAAGATAAACAGACACCAAGCCTTAGTTTGTACATTTAGACATGCTCAACTACTTGGCAAAAAGGCTTCCACCACAGAAATTTCAGAGTTAAAAATAGAAGGTGAGCTTGAGAATAGTAAAGTTTTCTTCCCACAATCCTGGCATTTCATTCCTTTTCTGACACATGAAAAAAGTGGGATAGCCAGCCCTGCAGACAGCCTGTTACTAAACCCACATAATTGGTACACTGACAGAAATACAGCCTCCCTTTACCAGAATCTTTCTTGCTGTTGTACCCAGGGGTTTCTCTAAGCTCCAATTCAGCTTTCCTGTCCCTCTGCAAGGGCTTTCACCAGGCCCCCACAGGCACTGCTGGCCTTGAACTGAAGTGTGAGCTGTGTTTGGGAACAGACACAGTGCCCCCAACCCACAGAACACACAGGAGGAGAACAAGAGGGCTATTTTGGTGAAGCAGGACTTGATTTCTTTGGCTGAAGCATCTTCTCCTACTTCTTCAAGCCTCCTAATTTCTGTGGGCAGAGAAATTACTGCAGAGTAATGAGAAATAAAGTTGAAAGGGTTCTTTGCTGTGTGACACAGGCACAATGCTGTGGTGTCTTCCTCACACCAGCCACAAAAACAAGCAGAGAAGAGTGTTTCCTAGACCTTACAGCAGGCTGACAGAAATAACTGAGTGCCATGGAGCTGCCTTGCAGACCAGAATAGCTCTGCCTCAGAGCTGCTCAGAAATGCTCCAAATACTTGGTGAACATGCTGACATTTTAAAAAGAAGTCACCCATATTTATCTTTTGTAATTATCTCCATAAATACATAAAATAAATTCCTTGTTAAGGTCAAACGCTTCTAAATATCCTGGTTGATGCAAGCAGCCAGGGTTTGCCTCATCAGGTTTACACAAGATGCTAACACTGACAAGAAAAAGCAGAATGCCATTTTCTAGGGCACACTGTGGGAAAACACTCATTGCCTAGTTACAAGCAAGGAATCACTGTATTTCACTCAGGTGATACCATTCCCATTCCATTTCCTCACAGAGCAAATACCTATCCATAAAAAAAAAACCCTGAAACCAACCAGATGCTATAGGAATGCTGATTTCACACAGGATTTTCTCACAAGTGAAATGACTTAGTTACAGATTAACTTTGCCCCAGAGTGGCAGAGCAGACACGAGATGAACAGCAAGCCTTTGCCACTGGTTATTTTTTGCTGTAACTAGGGCAATGCAGAATCATTTGGGAAGGCCTGCCCTACTGCCAAGCTGTGCTGAACATTCAGCACACTGCTTCCAGTGTGTGCTCAAAGTCAGTGTGTGTTCTTTGTAGCAGGGCAATCTTTGAAGTGTACTAGCTACTTTAAATAGAACTGGAAGGGCAAGAAAACTCAGAGTTCTTGAGTAAATATTTTTCCTTGCTGGCACCTAATCCTAATACCTTGTGCTAGCTCTGCTGTCTCCAGTTTGAACCAGGGGCAGAGATTAGCAGGAGCCATTCAGCAGCTGCAGAGTTCTGGCAGTTCTGGCCTCTCCGTTGTGGTGGTGAAGGGAATCCTCGCTGCCACTCCTGCTCTGAGTCTGGAGGAGAAAGGCAGCTCCCAGACACCAAAACAGGCACTGCCATGAGCTCCACCACCACAGCAGAGTGCAAATTCAGTGACCACTGAATGAACAGCTCACCACATCTGCTCAAGGCCACCTAGCAGAAAGCTCAAGACAAACAGGAAAAAATTGTGCACAAACTACTTGGATCACTACTGTGCAAGGGCACCATCGCACTTCTCACAGCAGTACAACAGGCTCAGATTAAACAAGTAGTTAAAGGAATTAAAGGCAGGATTTTCTATTTAAAAAGACCTTCTCCTATGGATCACAACCCACTGAAGTAGCTAAGCCTTTGCAATACATCTGACATCCCACTATGCCAGTGACAGGGGCTCAGATACTTGTCAGAGCTTTAACATCAACCAGAAATAGATGCTGAATTGAAAGAATTGAAGTTTTTGTTAGAAAATGTGCACAGGGCATTAAAAAAACCCCAGCATTTTGTAGGGGAAAGAGCTGCAGACATTAATGTGTTCTGCACATTATCAGAGAGATCAAAATCGCCCAAAAGAGATGGGATCAGAGAGAGAGATGAGATACAAAATCTCACCAGCTCTGAAGGCAGGAAATTGCCACTTCTAATATTTTTCTTTCCCTGTTCCATCACGTTGTATTACAGTGAGAATTTCCCCTTTCTCTTTTTTGTGTAGTAGAATTAAACACCTTTTAGATGAGCAGGTTCTTGCCAATAACACAGTAATTCTCACTGTGACAACAAAACGCGGTGGAACAAGGGCCACTCCCACACTGCGACTCCCGGACCCGAAATGCTTTTCACGCTTTCCACGCGACTGCCCGAAGGCACAGCCAAGGCAGCCGCTCCTCCAGCTCCTCCTGATGGCAAAGCACGGGCACAACACCCTATCGAGGGCCGGGATGGGAATGCTGGTGTCATCCTACACCAAACACCACAGCAAACAAGACCTAAGCAGGGCTTCGTGAAAGACAATACCGAGGATCAGCAGAGGGGCAGATGCAAATGCACAGGAAGCTTTCTCCGGGTCTGTGACAGAAATCTCCAGCTGAGCACTAGTCAAAGCCAATGGTTCTGCTTTAAACTCACTGTCCAGCTGGCTTAGAGAAGGAAAAACAGGGAATGATGCCTATAGAACAGAGGAGGGATGCCAAAAGTGAGAGGGGATCAGGCTGGCAGGCCCCACAGGACAGGGGAGAGATTAAGGCAGACAGGGACAGAAGGTTTGAAATTGGCTGAAGATGCAAAGAGTGACTCCCCATTTACATATTCATCAGCTCAAGAATTGATACAGCTGCCTAGGGTACTTCTCCTTTAAAGAAGAAAAAAAGAAAGTAATCCAAAAGATCATAACAGAGAGAAAGCACATGGGAGAACAAAACACACAGAAATACCCTCTAGGTAACAAACATTTTATTTATTTCATAAAGAAACTACAGCAATATATGTGACTACAGAATTACGAAGCACTGAAAAACCAAAGGAATGAAATGGCCTGGATCCAAGCACTAAGGGACATCACACCTTTTCTCTCACCGAGCCATCACTCAGAAAAATCACATTATCTGAAAAAAAATTTAAAAAATTAATCTTAAGCATTGTTTTGCCTTGTTGTAAGCCTTCACACCATGAAGCCCAGGTATTTGTGTTAAAAGAAGTTGCTAAGATGTGGATTTTGGAACAGAATAATAGTTGATAAAACAAAACAGTGTCCAATACAAGGCTCCTTCTCTACCTCCCCTGAAAGCAGACACTTCAAGGTGGCCACACGTACCATGAAACAAGTGTGCTAAAGCTGATGAAAAGCTGCTGAACAGTGAAAGACACTAAAAACATTTTAAAATAATGGTTTAATTCTTTGACTACAATCTCCATCAGTTACAGCTTATTTCCCTTTTCTTTTGTCATGCTCACTCTGCACTATATACTATACTATATACCATGTAAACAGCCTGTAGGACTATGGGAAGTTCCTACTTCATCAAACCTAAGGAATTTCTCAAGTGCCTTGAGACTAGGCCTCTTGAACAAGAATCCATTAGGAGAATACTAATTAAAAAAAGAGAATTGCTTCTCCCTTCCAGTAATTTATAGCACTGCTAGCATTTAAAGAGGCTGCAGAAAAATCCAGGAATACGACTGTTCCTTTTTTTCCCCTCTTTTTCCTCTGTTCTAGTTTTTTTAGACATAGTTCTGTAACAGAAATGTTTGCTTTACTACCCAATTAATTTATCCCTTATTCAAAAGCAACACAGGAGCAGCTCTATCCACAATAAAGATGCTGCAGGATGCTCAGTATTTAAAGGCTAAAGGAAAAAGTTGAGTTTCCTTGTTTTCTTTGTTGTATCTCAAGGCACAAGTCTACTCCTTATCCATTCTGTGGGATAAGCAAACAACACCAATAGTTTGCAACTGGATATTCTCATTTTCTGTGTGTTCACAAGCAGTGCCAGAGGAAATCTGCTGGTACACACTATCCATTCTCTCAAAATCCCTGAATGTGGATACTGAGGATGAAGACAAACCAAGCTTCATTTCAGAGGTCCTTCACCCTCTTTTCATTTTAAAAGGGCAAAGGGCACCTTGGTGCTTTGCTCCTTACCTGCTATAATTGTTGTGGCCTGTCGCCTCACATTGTTCTTATCTGTATATTCACCATAATCTATCTTCCCTTCAACAAAGATTCGAGAGCTGAAAAAAAACAAGAATTTGATTTTGGTCAGAGAACTGTGCTGCTGTTTTCCACTCTGTAATCAATTTGGGATTGAATTTAAAATGTTGCCCTAAAGACCACAGGTTCCAAACCCCTGGCCATGGGCAGGAATACCATCTACTAGATCAGGCTGCTCAGAGCCCCATCCAGCCTGACTTTGAACACTTCCAGGGATGGGGCATCCACAGCTTCTCTGGGCAACCTGTGCCAGGGCCTCACTACCTTGACAGTAAGGTTTACATGCATATATCCAACCTGAATTTCCCTTCTTTCACTTGGAGCCCATGACTCTCTGTCTTATCACTACACTTCCTGATGAAAAGGCTGAATTCAGAATCTGATTCAAGGTACACAGGCTTTTGCATCAGTTGTTTGTAGCTGCTCTGCTAACTTGTTTTATGCCACCTGTATCTTATTACAGTTCCTGGTCACCATAATTATTACAGTAATCCATTATGAAGGCATTAAATCCTCAGCCACATTTGTTGTTCACTTACCCCTTCCTCACATACTGATAGGTGACATCCCTGAGGCCAGGTCTGAAGACAGAGATCCTGTGCCATGTCGTCTTCTGACTGACATCACCTAGGGTACACAGAAGTAACAGAGCTGGATGCCAAATCCTCTTTGTGACACAAGACTCAGAAATTAGTTTCAACACATTTATATTCTCAAATTATGAGAAGTGATTTGAAAACAGAAGTATAGTAGCACTCCATCTCCCACTTCACTCCAGAACTAAATGTTCCACTCATCCTTGTCCAAACAAATTCTTGTGCAGAAGCACAGTTCAAACCAAGACATTGCTTTTTCTGTAAGACAGTGCTCATGGTATTAATTTTTTCCCCCTCATGTAGTACCCACCATTCTAACACCCACATTTTTACCCTCAGACACTCCACACACTGAATAGAATCTAGAGAATGAGACATCTGCAGATGCAAACTGATGACAGAATCACTAAGAAAATTATCTTTTCTTTATTTTTCTCATCCTGAAACACGAGTAAGAGCACAGAACCTGCTGTGCCTCTGACACACCCCCCACCAGTGACAAACTGCCCACTCAGCACACTCTCCTCTCCTCCTGAGGAAGGCCAACAGCAGATCAGTACATGCTGCTGGGCATCAGTGAGACACACACACACACAAATGCACCAGCATCTCTGCTGAGCTCAAAGGAACCTTCCTGCACCCCAGAGATTTGCCAGTGTGCTGCTGCTGGCCCTGCAGCCGTGACCTGGGACATGTTGCTGTGCAGACTCACCTCCCTGGCCCACTTCACTATCTCCTGTCCGCCACATCTCATTGGTTGCAAGGGAAAATATGGTAACAGGATTTTTTCCTTCCACTTGCCTCATGATAGGGTCCTGTCCAACCCGACCAAGCAGCTGAACACGATTCATGGCTGAAACAAGAGAGACCAAACACACAGGTGAATTATGATGCTTCTAAGCATGGCAAGCCCTCAGTCAGCAGCTTTTCTCAAGGGCCAAGATCACAACTTTCTGCACCTCCTGAGCACTTTTACGTTCTTGTGACATTTGGCTTTTTCAGGCCCCAGCAGATGGTTGACTGTGTCTGTACTGTCATTATCACTGTGAACTAACTGATTTAAAAAGCCAAAGGTTCCTTATTCTTTCTGTTCCATCTCTTTCCCAGATACATCCATGTATCACTGGAGACTAAACTGCATTTATGTGGCTTTTATTTGTTTCATAATGATAAAGCACAATGCACAGCAGTACCTTTGAAACAAAGTTGCATTACTGTACTCCATCCTCTGAATGAGTGAGTCAGTTTTTACACCATTACCAGGCCTAGGCAGACACAGTCTATCCCTTCCTTCTCCATGTTCAAGGACAACTGGAAGAGGTCAGGGAAGTATCCCTTGTGCACAATGAGCATGTGAAGTGAATAGTGAAGGCTGAAGTACACCTGCAGCAAACCCTGCTGGGGCAGCAGCACACACACAAGTGCCCCAGGAGTGTGAGAAACAAGCACACAAGAGACCTGAAGGCAGGTTTAGAAACCATGCCAAGAGCAGAGCCAAACCACTACCACAGATAAAGCACAACTATCTGCTCTATGGCAGTCTTCATCAGGGCTTTCTTCTTTCCCCCCTAAAGTGCTGCTTCACCTGACAGAGACCAGGCAGGAAGCCACTCAAGACTGTGGGCTTGAAACACAATCTTAGGTGCTACACAGAGGAGCCACCATTCCTACTGCTTCTCTCCTGCCCTATTTCAGATGTCCTACAACTGAGATAAACACAATGAGTGTAACAACTAAATTGCATCTCGGGGGTACTTACATCTTTCAAGTACCAGTGAGTTAACCGTGTCAGAGTCATGTCTTACAAACTGGCGGAGCGCCTGAAGGAACAGAGAAATGTCAGTTTCCAAGACACAAACTAGGAACAGCATTCACAAGCCTTCACAACTTATTTTCTGAGCCCTGGCAGAGGCTCTGCAAGTATGTACTTTGCCAGGTAACTAATGGGGGACCTGAGGAGAGAAATCTATTCAGCCAAATGAAGCTAGTAAGATTATTTAAAGAACATCTGGTTAAATCAAAGAGTGCCTAGAAAAAAGTGTGGCCCAAAGGTACACCTCCAGCAATTATTTTTGAGACATGCAGTAACTACTGTTTTTCTGTAATATGTAAATAAGAGGGGAGGAGATTTGCAGGAGAGTGGAGGTTTAGTTGTTTGAGCTTCAGCCTTTGGAAACAAACAGGTCTGATGGTTCTGCTCCAAAAAGTACATCCATCCACTGGAATGAGCAGTGGATGCACTGACACCCTTGTTGCCAAGGCAAATCGAGGACACAAAATTCTTAGTACTACAAGGGGGAAAGCTATATACCAGCAAATATTCCATCTTAGAAGAGAGGCGGGGGGTGGGAGGGGGGGAAAACCCAGAAAGACTTCTGCCAGAGATCCAGGTGCAGAAACCGGAAAAAAGGGCTCATTTCCCCGATCAGGTGGTTCCAGAGCTCCTTCTCCCCAAGGGCAGACCCAGGGCCGGGGCCCCGGCCCAGCGGGCACGGCCGGCCGAGGGCTCCGGGCGCTCGGCTCTGTCCGCCCCTCCCCTTCCCGGAGCGCTGTTCCGTGTCCGGAGAGCCGCTCCGGGCTCCCGGCGGGGCACAGGGGCTGGAGCCGCGGCTCCCCCGCCGCCCCGAGGGCGCCGGGCCCGCACGGCCCTACCTGCCACGCCGGTCGCCGCCACATGCTGCCGCCGAGCCTGCGCCTGGAGGGAAAAGCAGGGCTGAAGCAGCGCCCCACGGAGCCCCGAGCCCGCGCCCTCCGCGCCGCTCCCGCCGCCGCCGCGCTGCGCCCGCGGCCGGCCGGAACAGGAAAGGGCCGGGCCGCGGGTTCCGGGCGGAAACGCGCCCCAGACCCGAGCAGCGCCCGCACCCCGAGCCCCCGCGGGACCCCGAGGTCGAGGAGGGGGGAAAAAAAAATAACCAACAAAATATCATCACTCCATCATCCGTTAAAAAATGATAAAACCTTTATTCGCACTAAACGATAGGCTCGAACAGTTAAAAGCCAGCATGTGCAACATCGTAAAACAAACCAGTAAAAGCTGGAAATGAGCGAGTTACCAAGTGCTCTCTCAGAGCAGTGCAGCGCTCTGTCCAACCAACTCAAACAAGCGACAAGGACCCCCCAAAGTTACATTTAGCGGGGAGAGGGGGAAGCGTGTATGAGATCTCAAACACGAAATACATACAACCATCAACACGGGCAACTCTAAAAAGCTGAAAGAGCCCTTTGTAATTGCCCTCATCTTTGCCGAAAGGCTGCAGTTCACAGGCAGGCAGCCGCACCACGTGCGAGGTACTGGAGGGGAATTGGGTACAGACAGACCCAGCTACCAACACCCTGCAGCTGCCTCCCCCAGGTGAACAAGGAATCCTCCCCGATTGACAGAAAACGAGGCGGGCACCAGGGACTAACTAGTCTGTTAGAGCACACCCAGTTACAAAAATTTGAAAGAAGGTTTTTCTTCAACTCCCACTCCTTAACTCAAAGTATTTCCTATGACTCTGTGTCCCCCCTCAGGGAAAAACCACTCCAGCTGCACCCTGAGCCCCCCAGGACAGCTGTGTGTAACCAGCCTGGCTCCTGATGTGTAGCTAAAACTGGTTGTCGTAGTCTCTGTCTGCTTGATCCTAGAAGGTACCAGCTGTAGATGCTGTCTCCCTGTACAGCCATTATCACCCCTCTAAAACACAGTCAGCCCAAGTGTTAAGACCACAAAATCACCAATAACAGGGCCCAACTCAAGACAGAGGGAAGTGAGTAGAGAAAATGTCATTCTTTTGTCACAGCAGAGTTAGACTGAGTCTGTAGCAAGGCCAATTACACAAGAAATTAAACAAGACTGAGGACAACGTTAAATCCCATTATCCAACATTCGTAAGTCAGTCATTCTTTTCTCAGCCAACATCTCATAACTAACAGGGGAGCAAAACAAAAAAAAACACAAACAGGGAGAGAGAATATGGGGCATTGGTCTGTGCAGACCCTCTGCTTTCACAGGGCCATCATTCAGCAGTCTTTGGACAGCACAAATTCAGAAACCCAGAGTAAAGCTAAAGGAGCGACAGCTCTTCCCTCCCACCAGACGCTTGCTCTTCTGCTTAGAAGAGGTTTCAGACTCTTGTAACTTGGCACTTCCTAAGGCTTGGTCCTTCATGAGGCTCTGGGCAAGGCGAGCTGCTTTAAGTTCCCTGCAGGGGGGAGACGAGGGAAGAGGAAAGCAAGAAAGCCATGTCATGTCATGGGCATGAGTCCCCAGCAGCTACAGAAGCAAACTACGAACAATCTTGCATTAGAGGGTTACTGTAATACTCCAGCTCTGCTCGAAAGGGGCAGTTTCTCAGCCCAGAGGGTAACATGAAGATTACTGTAGCTGTCCCTAGAGTTCCTGTTTGAAAAGATAGGAGCTCTGAAGATTTACCAGAAGAAAACCATGTATCAGATCAGCAACACACTGGCACCAGTATGGGGAGCACCTGGCTCAGTTTTTCTCCCATTGTTTCAGATAGTTGTGAGTGCTGAAACTTAGATCAATGTCATCTCATACATATATAATACCTAAATAAAGGCAGATGCTTCTTTTCCATTGCCTTTCATCCCTTCCTGGTACTTGCTGTTCTTCCAGATCATTCACTCTTCTGTCTGCACAGAAAACCTCCTCCCCAGCTGAGCACTGCACTTAGAGGGGTTGTGGGGCAGTTCTTAGATCCCAGCACCCCAAAACACTGCTGCCAACAGCAGTGAGAGGGGACAAGGGAAATCTGCCACCACCTGATATTTCTCTTCCTTCTATGCTTAGCCCACTATCTCAGTGCATTATCAATTCCTCATCTGCCCACTGGCTGCAGGTTGTATCAGCATTTTACGCCACCAGTGGTTGCAGGAAGTGCACGAGTTCACTGTTAAAACTCAGCCAGCTCCTTCAAGCCAGAGCTGAAGCACAGCTGCTGCCTGGGCACTGCAAGTCCCTGTTTTACATCCCCATCATCCCCCCAGCTCTAGGCACAGGAACTGGCTGGGGATTTCTGCATGTGCATTCTCCCAGCACTACCACCCTCCATTCGAAGCTGGTGACCAGCATGGTCATGCCCACACCTTCTCCCCTTCATGCCCAAGCCAGCCCTACCTTTCCAGCATGGCAGTCTTGCATTTCTCCATATTGAGCTGCTCCTGGAGCTGCACAGCTTTTCCACAGGAAGGACGGAGAACAGGGTGTTTGGTGAGAGCCGTGGCAGAAGGTCTTTGTGCTGGGTCAGGGTGGATCATGAGCTAGAAGGCAAAGGAGTTCAGAGTTTAACACTCCTTCCTATCACATGCCAGCTGCAAAAGCCACCATCCCATAATCCTCACCTTGAGGAGCTCAAGAAAACGGTGGGGAAGCTTCTGGGGGATGGGTGGGACGTTGCCTTTGCGGATGTGGTGCCACAGGGCCCCATTGTGGGGCAGTGGCGCTGTCCCGGCTGCCAGAGCCACCGTGAGTGCCAGGGCAAAGATGTCTGCCTTGGGCAGGTAGCAGTATTGCTGCAGAGAGAAGGGAAAGCTGTTAGAAAGGAACATCTTGCTGCACTAAGCAAAGGTGAGGTGCAGTATGAGCTCAAAAACAAACAGCCAAGCAAATGTGTGTATGTAGCACTGCCTTCAGTGAGCTGTTTCCTGCTCTTCAGCATGAAAGCACCAGCAGCAGGCAGTAGGACTAACCAGCAGCACGTTGGATCTCAGCCAGCCATAAGGACCTTGCAGGCCACGTTGGAATCACTGCAGTAACTCCAGAGGATGGCCTAACACGTGTGTACCTCCAGCCTCCACCACAAGGCAATAAGCTACCCAAGCCCAACTCAAACTGAAGGCTCATCTCATACATTGGCCCAACAGTTCCTAAATCCACTTGCAGCACAGATACTGTCCCTTAAATATCTGAACAACACATCCAAGCTGGTTGTTCCATTCTGATTCCCTTTCCATTTGTTGGCTGGAGTGTCAAAACTGCAGTCAGTTCAAGAGATATGTTGTGCCTCCCACGACTATTTGTTCAGCGTTTGTTTTACAAGGCATCTGTCTGGGTAAATATATTCCTCAATAATCACATCCAGTAGTTTCATCTCAGCTGGATATGCAAATCAAATGTCTTTAAACTGATAAAGGTTTTGTCTCACTGATCCCTCAAGGGGAATAGTTGCAATAATCCAATGATAGCTACTTATGAAGTATTTACATATTAACTAAGTATTTACATGATAATACTCAGACCATTATTGTTCACGATAAAGTGCTAATTTCACAGATTTCACAGCCAGACCAGACAGATGAAAGAGGAGATAAGGTGAGGAACAAGTCAGACTAATGACTGCTCTACAGCTGATCTCTCCCCACTGCCCTGCTCTAACAGTTTTACCTCTTGCAAAATTTCATTGGCCAAAAACCGTCTGTCTCCTTCCTCCACCTGAGGGTTTGTTATTGATGTCACATGTCCAAGGTCACCTGAGACAAAGAGCAAGCAGCTGAAATGTAATGAAGCAAACTGAAGTCATTCTCCAATAAAAGCCTGCACTTGATAGGCACCAACAGAGAAATACTGAGTAAGAGAGCAAGCCTGCTCCTAACTCAGGAATCTGCACTTGGAAACAAGCACATGAATTTTCTGTGACTTTTCTTAGAGGGATTAATCCTGGTGAGTAATCGGGGCATTCATGACTATCCTATCAGTTCTGTGTGCAAGATTCCTCAGCCAGAGGACACAGCAGTCTCAGGCAGTAATGGGCAGCCCTAATCTTATGCCAGCTGTAAAGTAGGTTAAAACCTACCAATCTTATACACCACACCAGGAGAGAACTCATCTTCACTGTCACTCTCCTCCTGCCCAGCAGGGCCTGAAACTGCCAGCTTGTGACAGATGAAGATATTACCTGCAAGACAGAGAAGTTTAGCAATAAGGTGATACCAGCAGTCAGGCTGCAGCAGCCTGACAACTCTGTCAAAATCCTACCTGTCAAAGTAGTTAAGCTTTGCAGCCAGAGAAATTATGCACATGCTTCCCACCTAGTAGTCAGCTTTCTGCCCAGCTCACATTCAGCCACACAGCTGGCATAAGACAGTTGTATCTTGTGCATAAAATATCCCAGTGAAATCAGCTTTCCCCTCCCTCTGCCCTCTATGGGAGAAGCATAATTTCAGTAGGAAAACAGAGTTCCCCTCTAAGAATATTAACTATGTGACAGAGGAGAAGCATTGCCCTGGAGGTGACCATCCTGCAGAGAGGAAACTGTGTTTCTGTTTTTGCAGGAACTTAATCCCCCCCCAAGGTAGCTAAACACACAAAAGACAAGTGTTGTGCAACAGGACAGTAAATAAGGAAGTGCCCATCTTCCCTGGCAGCCCTACTTGCTCCATCAGTATGCAGGCGATTCCCATGAGCTAGGATTACAAAGGTCAGGAGACAGGAGTAAAATGCTGCCAACGATCAGAAAAATCTCAATTTTAGAGCAGCAGTAGTGGCACAAATCAAAATAAAAATTAAAAAAAAACCAAAACACCATACACAACACAAGGGCAAGGTCCTCTTTCCTTTGGAGCACTACAATCAGTCCACTCAGAAGGATTTATTACAGGTCCTACCCCTGAGGGTTCACTAGGAAACCCTCCACAAAGGAGAAGGGCACTCTGCTTACTAGGTTTGATATCCAGGTGCACAAGGCCAGAGTTGTGGATGTATTTTAGACCCATGGAGACTTGCAGCAATATTTCCTTCAGCTCTCCTTCTGGGAAATACTGCCCAAGCTTTGCATTTTCCAGCAGCACATCTTGGAGACTCCCACCTAGAGGAAAACAGTCAGCCTGAGACCTGACAGAGGTTTTATGGAACAGCATGTTTGAAACAGTTTAGCTGCCCAGAACACTTGGAGGCTGGCTAGTGACAAACCCCCAACCCCAGCAGCTCTGTGTGCTCTCCTGAGCAAACTTGGCCATCACCACTTGGCTGCAGCCTTCCCACTGCCCTGGAACACCCAGCCTGCTGCTCAACAAGGATGGCCAACTGCAGTTCTACCTCCAGCCTACAGCTCTACATCCTGCCAGGAGGGCTGACCTCTTAATGATGCTGGTGCTGCTGCAAGTGAACAGCAGAAAAATTAATTGCTTCTGCTGTGCTTAGATGCAGAAAGCAGGTGTAGGAATGGTGGAACAAGGAAATTCAGTTCCCACTAGCAGATTTTCGACTGAAAAGCATTAACATTCGACAAAGTTTCGTGAGTCTCCATCAAGATACTTTGGATATTTCAGAGCTAGAAGCTATCATAGCCTCTGTCTCCATCAGCTTACTTTTGACCACCTCTCCTTTAGCCTCAGATGTTCAGCCACCAGGACACAAGCAGTACACTGATGCTGCAGCAATGAGCACCACATTTTGTGTTTGCCTCCATCAAATTTTAGAGCAATACTCCAAACAGCTGTCACCACTCTTCGTTGAGCCCCAAGACTACAGCTGCAGTCCAAAGATGAACATTACATATTTGCTTTCAGCAACTCTGGCAGCTAAAGGCATCTTTTCCAATTTCTCTCAAGCAGTGGTATTGCCAAGGGCAAACTTCAGTAGGAGTTTGCCACCCTGCCTGCAGCAGCCCATTTATACTTAGCCTCATCATTTGCTGCATTCCTCTGCAGCTGTAAACCCCTTTTTTCAAGTCAGGATTCAAGGTGCCTTCATCCAACCAGTCACTGTCCACGCCCATTAAGAGGAGGTTTTGCCAAGATACAGGGACCTTGAGTCAGCAGCTCTTGAGTCATTCATATCAGGTGTTACCTGGACAGTCTCAGCACAACCCTGAGCATCAGAACGGGGAATGCTTTTCCAGGCCAGCCAAAACAGAGAAACAGCTTTCAAATCCCAGCAGTACAAAACTGCTTCTAAAACATTAGCACACTCAGAGCTTCACCTAAATATTATGTACCCTTACTGGATTCTCCACAGAAATGCAGCCCCAGGGCAGTTTGCTTTGTTGTAAGCCACCACACCCACATGAAGGTACAAAAGAAGGGAACTTTGCCCATGCTGGGATGTCAGCCTTGAGCAGAGTGCACCCTTACCATTGCAGTGCTCATTCTGGATAATCATGTGGTCATCCTCTGCCCAGGCCGAGTAGTAGCGCACAACATGGGGGTGGTGCCCCAGCACGGCGTGGGCATACACCTCCCGCAGGGCCAGCTGCCTAGGGGGCACACAGGGAAAAGCTGAGCTGACAGGCTGCCAGAGGATACCAGGCACCAGGAGAGGAGCCCTGCCAAAGTCCTGAACCCCTCTGTTCCCCCTTTCTCTCAGGTTTTGACAGATAGACTGGCTCTCCCAGCTGCTGAGGCAAAACCTGCCCTTGCTCAAACGCCCTGAGCAGCTGTTAAAGAAAAGAATTGCTGAGCAAGTCTTTTGTTAAAGAGGCAAAGGCAGCAGCAGCTTCAAAGACTTTGCTTTAGCTACAGGACACCACAAGCTGGTCAATACAGATAAGAGTAGTGCTGGCCATACAGCAAGGCAGGGACAGCAGTGTGTCTGTCAAATAAACTTCTTGGCAGTTATTGTAAAGAAACTCTCTGGATGGACCCAAAGTGTTCAGGTATTCCATCCTCCCACTTTGCAGTGCATGTGGCTTCTTCCTTCCCTAGACATTTACATCCCATAGTTGTATAGTGGTATCTTCCCCCACGTTCCCAGCTGTTACTTGTGTGCAGCAGTAGCCAATTCTTGCTCATGCCACCCCATCAGATACTTTTAGATCCACACTCCCTCCTTCCCGTCACACCTCTCAAGAACATGCCCATCATTTCAACTGGCAGATTCCAGCAAGCACACTCACTCATCTGAGGATCCTGCCAGAGGCCTTTTGGAGCGTTTGATGGCATAAACACATCCATCAAGGCGTTTGATGCACTTGTAGACAGAGCCAAATTCCCCCACACCAATTTTTTCTAGTTCCAGGAACTCCTTCTTGTAGCGGGAAACCATATTGCTCGCCTTCAGAGTGTATCTCTGCAAAGAGACAGAAACAGCAAAGGCAAACAGGAGCTGAAAGCCTCAATAGCTGTCATTGTTCTAGAGGTGTGTAACACTTGCTGTCACTGAGCACCCCCATTGCTCCCTCTCCCATTCTGGGTGCTCATCCAGGCATAGGTGCAGGTGTGTGGCCAGTTCTTGAAACAGCCATTTCAGTTCTTGAAGTCACCTTTCACTTGTGTTTTTTCTGACCACTTTAAGGCCACCTTCCCTGGGTTGGCCAAGCTGCAAGGCTGGTTGGTTTTATATAATCAGGATTTGTTAGCCATAGAGGTAGAAATTGTAGTTAAGGAGAAATTTAGTCTAGTTGGCTGTATATGCCTAAGCTCCTTGGGTTACTACCATGAAATCCCTTCTCCTGATAACCCAGACCAGTTCCCACAGCTTATGGAGGCACTCAGGGATGAACAGCAGGCAACAACAAGGTGTTGGCCTAAAGACAGGACTAGAGAAGGCCTTAGATCTATTGCCCATTTTGAGCTCAGGAGAGGAGCTTGGTGTGTTGGCTCTGTGTGACCCCAGCTATGCAAGAGCAGCTCTGCCCTGGCAGCTGAGGTTGCCTGCAGCCAAGGCCATTCTGTATCAGCTCAGGCTCTGCAGGTTTGAAGCACCAGCTGTTGGCTCATGGCAGATTAGCTGGTCTCAGGGTATTTGTTTGTATTCTCGCTGAAATCTCACCCAGAGGCACTTTTCCACAAAGAATTGAAAGCTGGCAGAACTGCTGGAACATAATTATTGCTACAATAATGGCCACTAGGGATTGAGGAACTGCTGGTGCTGCTGGGAGAGTGATGCCTACTGGCAGGGGAAATAAGTAGAGAAAAGATAAGCACTGGAGCATGAAGTGAACAACAAGAGTGATCTAACTGATTTTTCTCCATCCCTTACAGGGACAGCAGCTCATGTTGCTCAGTGGCTTCCTCAGCAACTGCTGTGATTGCTGTAGTTTATGATACAGAGGAGAAGGTAAGAGTTGGTCCTCACAGCCAGTAAAGTGTGGTTCACATGAAACAGCAGCCCTCCCCAACAGGCTGCATTTCATAAGGCAGCTGTATTTTACACTATCTTAAGAAGCTTGGCAGTAAAAATACCTCCCAGTACACAATTTTATACCTATATTACATACTCAATCTCATGTGCAATCAAGCAGAATAATATTCCAGTAATTCACAGGTTACTTGAGGCTTTCTTCTAGGTAAAACAATAATTGTGGCAGCCTGGATGTTGCCTGGTGGCAGATTTGCTCTGCAGGTGTAGTTTTTCCAGGGAGCCCATTTGCCTGCAATCCCAGTCTGCTCGGCTAGAGGGTACCGTTGTCCTTCCATAAGCCTGGCTATTGCAGTTGGAAACAATTCCACCTTTTCCAAGTTTGTCATCGCAAACAAACGTTAACAAAACATTCAGCTTAAACCTTTTCTGTCACAGGTATTCATCCTCTGGCACAGTGCCATGGTTTCTACTCCAAAAACAGAATAAATTCCATCAAACACCAAGCTTTTGCAAACACCTTATCCACTCTGTGGGAGGAAAACATACAGACACTCACCTTTGGAGGCAGCTCCTTTTTAATCTGGCTTCCTGGATGAGAATCCTTCCTATAACAGAAGATTAGGAAAGTCGGGTGTATCATTTCAGTGCAGCAATCCAACTGGGTTTGAAATTAAAACATCTTTCAAATGAGCCTCCAAACCTTGCTTCACAGCCTAATCATGTATTTTATAGAGTTGATAGACAAGTTTTTAGTTGAGCTCTTAAAGACTGCAGTCCCAGGTTGGGAATTCTTTGTTCTCACTTAGGAGGCCTCCACAAAGCAATTTCAGCACTGCCCACAGGACAGAGTGGCATTTCCAGAGGCATCATCCCCCTGGCCTCCTTATTCCTGCTGAAGCTGCAGCCATAGCACTGAAGAGAGCTCTTGATCCCCCACTTACCTTTGTGAACAGAGGCAATGATTGATTTTTATTTATACTTCTGTTACCTTGATACATCTGCTAACATTTACTCTACAGCAATGAATACTACAGAACCAGATGATTCATTGTTAGCAAATAAGTCCAGATACTGAACATCTCCATTGCTTATCCCCTTCCAGCAGTCTGATTCCAGTCTGCTGCCTAAGAGAAGCTCACTTACAGCTCTCCTGCAGCCTTCCTCTTCCCATTAGGATGGAAGAGCGTTTGTCGATAGGACTCAGGTGTGAAGGGGTTAATGTTGACAAGAGAAGCGTGGGAGGAGTCCTCAGGGTCAGTACGGGGAGTGAGCCTCAGGTGTCGGAGGCCTTTGGGCGGGACCTTTGTTGCAGATGAAGGAAAAGCTGTCTTCGATAACAGGCTCTGTGTTGAGAGAGGAAAAAATAAGTGGCAAATAAACCAGGACATTTTTTTTGTTGTTGCTATTTCAGAATAAAATTCTTGTTCTCCTGTAACTCAAGGAGAACTCAGCTCCCTTCCTTGGCAGAGCTGAATGATTAAATCCCTGTGTCCCTAGTTTAGTCCCCACAGTTTTCATTTTCCACAAAGCATTCCATTCTTTGTTAAGCCCTTTCATAGTCTATTCCCTGCTCACTTGGGCAAGGCCTGCAGAGCCATTCTGGCAATCACAGTCCTCAAGAGGAGCCAGCTGCTCCCCTTTCCCTCCTACAGAGAGGTAGAAATTGCATCATATGTTGTATTAACATGGAAGACCTAGTTCTGCCAGGCATGGACCATTGCATCAGTTCAGTCAGGACAGGTTTGTCAGGAGATGAGCTAGAACACCAGCCAGATTTCCCAGCACTTAGCAGCATTAGGATAGGGGAAGTTGCTAGAAATATTTTTTTATATGGCTACTAGCAAAGAAAAATGAACCCATTTCTCTTCACAAGTGAAAACCAGAGTTTCAGAAATTAAAATTCAGAAAGAAGATCTGGTTCTTCTGTAGTTCACCTTGCCACAGAACACAGGCCATTGTGTTTCACTCACTGGTCCAGAACCTTGGACCACAGAAAGTATATTCAGCAGTCTTGAGCTGAAGACAAATCTACTCTCTCTGATTTGACTCCTTCAGTAACCATGAGCTTTTAAAAAAATACATTTGGTTTTGACTTGTTTCAGCTTCAAGAGAGTGGCTTACAGTCTAAAGGATCATTTAACATTGTGCTTTTTTTTAGTTAAAAGCCCTTTAAGAACACAAAGTCTCCCTGTTGAAGATCAAGGCACTCTTATATCTTTTCAATCCCACAGTGGTCTCACTATTACAATCCTGGAGCCCCATCTCCACTCACTTCTGGTGGCTCTGCCTGCAGTTTTAGACAGGGCTCTGCTCTCTCATCCTTTCTATCACTTTCAGATGGTCTAAGGCCAACACTCCCAGATTTGTCTACAGGCAGATTTAGGCCCTTTAGAGCCCATCTTTTGCAGCATGCTTGGAAAACAAGACCTTTATCCCAGGAGAGAAAGGAAAATAAATGGTTGATTTCATGTGATTGCTGCTTATGGGCTACAACATGACAAACTACAAGTTTTGAATCATTCAGCCAACATGTTACCTACACAATGCACACCCTGAAAGCAGCATTCCCTACCTGCAGCCCATCTGCTCTGGAGAAGATTTTTCTACACCTCTATTGTGGTTTAACCCCAGCCAGCAACTAAGCCCTCTGCTTTTGAACCCTTTGCTCACAGCTACAATGCCTTCCTCAGTGGGATGGGGAGCAGAAATAGGGAAAAACAGGTAAACCCTGTGGGTTGAGAAAAGAACAACTTAATGATTAAAATAAAATATAATCATTATTATTGCTATGAAAAGAGAAATAAAACCCAAGACAGCCAAATGATTCACAATTGCTCACCACCTGCTGACTGATGTCCAGCCCATCCCTGGGCCCTAATCAGCCCCTCCTGGCTAATTTCCTTCTGTTTATATGTTGAGCATGACATTCTATGGTATGAACTTTCCTCTGGTTTGTTCCTGGCAGCTGTCCTGGCTTTGGAGCCACACAGCTGCAGGTGCTTCTGCTCACTGGCAGAACATGGGAAACTGAAAAGCCCTTGACTTTGGGTAAACACCACTCAGCAACAACCATGTTTTAGCAACACTGTCCTGAAGCCCAAAATCACAATGCAGTACCAGTTACTAGGACAAAATTAACTCCGTCCAAAGCAAGGACAACTTCTCACCTATGTTAAGGTGAGATTTAGGGAGATTTCTTATAAAGGGTCATTACAGGAAGTTTTTTGAGGGATGCCCTTTAGATGCTTTCCCTTAGAGAGTGGCAGGCCATTCCTCAGGAAATATTGCCACACAGTCAATCATATAAAGCCAGAGGATCATCCTTCTCTCCACACAGTCAGGTTTCTGGAGGAGGACAGAAGTCACAGCCTAGCTCAGAAGCATTAAAGCACTGATCCTCTGTGTAGCACTTAAGGAAAGGAGCAAACAATCTATCAGTAGAGCAGGAACACTGAGAGAAGAGCAACAGCCACGCTTCACTGCAGGTCTGGACTGCTTGGAGCCATGCACACACCAGAAATCATCTAGGAACAGAGAAGCTGGTGCCAAGTCCCCACCTGTGCTTACTCAAGACAAAAAGCAGTTGTATTCTACTCCCTCCAAGAAGTTACACATAAAACAGGGGCTGGGATCATTCTCCCAAGAAACTGATTCAGTAGCTAAGTTGCATTTTAGGACAGTGACACAGGTGAAGAGAGGCTAACTCCCCTCCACAAGCTCACATTGGTTTGCTACCCTTCCATAGGAGATTTGCTGCCCTGAGAACAAAGCCCTGCTTTCTTCAGATCTGCTGAGCAACTCTTTCCCACAAAAAGGAACACTGTGGCACCAGACAACAAGCTGGCTGGAGCTGACCACTCCTGCCAGGTGAAGTACACATCCCAGCCATAATGCCACTTCCAATTTTCAACACCAAACCTGTTAGCATCCAAAAATGTGCTGAACAGAGCAGCAAGTGCAGCTGCCTACCTCCAAGCTCCCCCCAAACCACGAGCTTCTTGAAGGGAGATGCATTTCTCTCCTACAGAGGCACCCCAGACCTACCATTACCTTAGGAGTGTGCGGGGTGTCACAGAGCTGCAGTTTTTTCCAGGTGATGTGCAGTGGTGTCTCAGGTTTACTCCAGCTCTTGCTCACAGATGGGGAAGACTTCAGGGTGGGACTCATCCAGGCTTTTGTTCTGCTCAGGAAAATCTCACTAAGCTTTCTCTGAGGGGTTTTTGGCAGAGGACTGCTCTCTTGCCATTTCTGGAACTCTGAGCTTCTGGGGGGGCTCAAGTTCAGGGAGTCCTCCTCATTTACACTTCTTTCTTCACTCTCTTCACCACAACTGGAAAAGTCCAGTCGCTGGATGAACTCATTGTTGTTGTCCCAGTCATCCATGTTAGCACATGAAACAGAGCAGCAGAGCTGATACTGGCCTGTTTTGTTAAAGAGACAGAAAGTTTATCTGTAAATACTGCTGCCTATCTTCTTCCTCACTTCATTAAGGGCAGCAGTTCTACTGACCACACTCTGCAATCCCACACACACAGAAACCTTGATCATTCATCAGTGTAACCAGACAGCATTGGTTAATGAAGAGCACCCCAGAATTACCAGGTACAAAGCCATTCCACTACTGCTCACATAGAAACAGATTTTTGCTTTTTGCCTTACTGGCATAAGTCAGATACAACTCAGAAGCCACTGCCTTTGCTAGCAAGTTTCCAAGAGAACTCCACTCTCCCCTATTCCCATCACACAAGGAAACACATACTGAAGAATAACACATACAGCCTCCACTCACTCTCTTCTACATTAAATTTCTCAACCAGAAGGGAGAAAAAAAAAAAAAAATCCATGCTACGTACAGCTGTAAAAGCAGAGGGTGCCCCAGGGAGTCACCAGATACCCCACAGACAGCCTCTCTCCTGCCCTGGGCCATTTATAACCACCCCACACCTGAGCCAATGCTAATGGGAAACATCTGGAGCTTGGCAGCACCTGTCCACAGTTGCCTGGTGGATGAGGGATTCTCTCTGGATGTGGATTTGCAGTGCCAACAACCAGCTCTGAAAGGAGCTCGACTCCCTCTCAGTCTGTCATCTCCCTGCTCCTGCATGCTTATCCCTTCTCCAGCTTCCTGGGGCCTGGAAGGGGGAGTGATGTTTGCTGACAGCCTGTCTGCTCCATAATCCCATCAGAGATCCAGCCTTTGCGGGCTTTACCTTTTACCTGTATGCCCCTGTGATGATGGGGGCCTGTGTTTCATCCTTTGAAGTCTGAATTTCACTTCCTGCATTTAGTTGTGTGTTAGTGTGGGCAAGCATTGCAGCCTGCATGGAGAGGACATTAGCCTAATTTATAAGTACAGATTTATGAGTGTATCATTTATAAGACTTCAGGAGAGAGTCAGGAGCCATACACAGGTCTGGGTACAGCTTCCCATTTGGGGTTTCAAAGGAGAGGAGGGAGGAGCTGTGCTGGGAAGGCAGCCCCAGAGGTGGGGTTGCTCTGTTCAGGTCAATGTCTCTCCTCACTGCAGCTCTTTGTAAAAACCAGCAATTTTCTGAGCCTTTGGCAACCTGTGTTTCAAAGTGGGACTAGAGCAAGTTTTAACTAATTGGGGACAAGGTGACAGCAGCCTTTTCTCTTAGCCTTGAGGAGAGCTGCCAGAAAGATGTGCAGAGATTGGAGGTGGCTACTGCCCATAGGAGATGGGTGCTTGGCAGAAGCAGCACCTGCTTTCCTTTGCACACATCAAGGCAATTCCCACCAGAACACACAGGGCCACACAGGGCTGAGCTCTCTGTGCTCTCCTAACCCATTCCTTAAATGAAAATTATGGCCTTATGAGTCTCTGAAACTGCTCGTTAAGACTGTGATGAACAATTCATTTGACAGAGAAATGATTTGTATCCAATTCACCAAAATAGCCTCAGGAGGACATGCCAGGAGCCCAGTGCTGGTTGCATCTGGCCCAGAGTTGCAGTATTTTTGCAGGCACAGAGCTGTTGCTGCTATGCAGCCTCTCTTAGCCTGAAATGCAGCTGCTGCATCTCCCTGTGCCTTATCCTGAGCGAGGTCCAAAAGCCTGGCAGTGCCAGGGCTGGTTGCTGTGACAAGCTGTGTCTGCAGCACCTGGCCAGCTGAGATCCAGGGCCACTTCAGTACTGCTGGGATCTGACTGCATCCATCAGATGTTCAGTACCTGAAACAGTAAATTGAAATATATTCATTCTGAACAAATAATGCCTTTAGTCCCCAGGACTACATGTTTTTAATACCCAGAAAGGAAATTCCTTCAGACAAGTTTTCAATCCCACCTTAAACAATTTTTAAACTTTTTCCCCCCCTCAGGATTTAGAGGAACTATCCATTGTTCTAAAGAGGGATGTGATATGTAAAGGTGAAAACTTGGACCTGCTGTGTAAAGAGGGACCAGCTTGTTCATCTTGCATTTTAAAAATAAAAGCTACCACACTTTCATTTACATTTTTCCTGACTGTTCAAAGACCTGATGACAATTTCCTGAGCCCTCAGCTGGAGGGAAAAGGTGTTCATTTTCTTTTGAAGTACAGTTTTTATTTCTAAAGGGGTAATATTATCTTCCAGCCTAAATCATTTCAATTTTGGTGAAATAATAAAACAGTAGAAAATGTGGTCTTTGTTTTTTGCATGTATCCAACAAAGAGTGTGCTCTCAGCAGGCCCAGATTTCTGGCCAAAGCCATATTAATTGCTCTGGTACCCCCAGGTCCCTTGTCCCACGGGTTTTTTCAGCAAAACTCAGAGCTCAGAGCATGATGACGTTTCACACATCTCAGAGCCAGCACTGGCAGCCCCTGCTCCCTGTCACTGCTTGCTCTTCCCACTGCATCCCTTCCCTCATGCTGGGGCAATACTGGTGTGACTGCAGTGCAGAGGGGACCAGGAACAGCTCTGCACCACAAATAGCTCATGTGGGTCATGAAGAAATTCTTATTTGGGATTTATTTCCTGCCTGGATTGCTGGGGGACAGACACTTGACATTTGTAGCAGCACTACTGTGGAGATGAAGATAGAAGCGAGCTGTCACTTCAGCGTCACCAACATGCAAAAATATATTCATCCAAATGAAGATTGGCACTGTCTATACAGTTAAAGCAAAGCATGTGGCCAAGTATTTGCAGAATCTGGCTTTTCTTTACACAGTAACAAAATATTGTGCAGGGTTTGTTTCTTTTTTTCTTTACCAGTCACCTTCTCTGAAAAACTCCATCTGCTAAAAACCACCTACTCTGGTCTATAGCTCTGCAAAGTAAACTTGTGCATGGGCTTTGCGAAACAAAATGCCCACTCAGTGTTGGAGCTGTCTGAAATGAAGCTCACAGCAAATGGATGCTAATGTTACCAAAAAAAAGAGAAAAAACCCAAACCCCAGTGCTGAGGAAACTGGATGATGGGTTTCTTAATGGGGTATTGAACGCTCAGAACTGCTCAACAGGAAAAAAGTTAGACAATTGAGGCTTTTATGACAGTATCTTCCTTTTAATTGTGGCCTGCTTAATTGGGCAATTCAATTAATCAGAAAGACCTAGGGAACCAAGTTAATCCTAGTGACACTTAATGACATTGGTGGTGGCATAAGGAGGACGGTAATTACAAAAAGCTGGCTGACTGTAGATGCCTTGGTCATGCTTCTGCCCCCATCTTTCAATCTGCTTCTTCTGCCCAGAACTGTTTCACATCCTTCTGTAGCACATATGTACATATGTGTGTGTGTGTATATATATATATATATACATATATGCGTGTGTATGTGTGTGTACACATACCAGTGTACTGATACTGGACCATTATCCCTGACTCCTTCAGATTTGTGGCTCACAGCTTCCGCCACAGCCATTTGAGGGGGTGCGAGCCTGCCCCCGTTGCTCTGCCCAGTTGCCGTGGCTTTCCCAGCAGGACGGCGCTAACGGGGCTGGGGGAGGCAGCTGCTCGGCGTTGCTGTCACAGCAACGGGGGAGGACAGAAGGCGGGCAGCTGGCTCTGCCCGGAGCGAGGAGATGAAGCACGGGCAGGCGGACTGTCCGCAGCCCCCGAGCTCCTCCAGGAGCCGGCACCGGAGAGCTCCGAGCCGGGATCTCCGCCGGCTGCCCCGGCTGCTCCAGCCCCGCCCCGCCGGTGACACCCCCGTGCTCCCGCCCCTCGCTTCCCGCCCCCCGCCGGTGCGGCGCGGGGGGTGCGGCTCCGCTCGGCTCAGCTCGCTTCGGCTCGGCTCGGCTCGGCTCGGCTCGGCTTGGCTTGGTTTGGCTTGGCTTGGCTTAGTTTAGCTTAGCTTAGCTTAGTCTATCTCTGCCCCGCTCGGCTCGGCTCATCTCGGCTCGGCCCGGCTTGGCTCATCTCTGCTCGGTTCATCTCGGCACGGCCCGGCCCGGCTCATCTCTGCTCGGCTCGGTTCATCTCGGCTTGGCTCGGCCCGGCCCGGCCCGGCCCGGCCATGGTGGAGCGCTCGGACGAGGCGCCGCTGCTGTTCTGGGCCGAGGGCCCCGCCGTGTCGGCGCCGCCGCCCGCGGCCGAGCCGGGCAGCAGCAGCGGCGGCGGCGGCGGGAGCGGCGGGCGGCGGCTCGGCGGCGGCTGGAGCGCGGCTCCGTGGGACGGCGAGGGGCCGGCCGAGGCGGCGGGGCCGCAGCGGGCCGAGGCGGAGGAGGACCAGATCGTGGCCGTCTTCGTGGTCACCTTCGACCCCCGCACGGGTGAGCGGCGCCGGGAGCGGGCGGGCCGGGGCGCGGGGGCCGGGCCTGGGGCTCCCGGTGCCGCTGGAGTAAGATGGATGCGGCCGGGACCGGGCTTCCCTTGGGGAGCGCTGCCCGCATCCCGCCCCCCCAGAGACCGCTCCTCCCGCCGCGCTGGGCGGCGTGGCCGGACCCCGCGCTGAGCGGCCGCGGGAGCCGGGCTGCCCTCCGCCCCCAGCGGGACCGCGGCTTCACCGCACGGCTGCCGGGGTCGGGAGCGGGGGCCGTGGGCATTGCCGAAAACGGAGCACAAGGGGATTGCTTTTGGTCTCCATCCCGCCGAGAAGAAGTTCTGGCGGGAGGAAGGCGCCGCGTCTGGTGCCGCTCGGATGAGAGGGATGGGTGTTTCTCCACGGCGCAGGGAGTTTGTGGACGGCGCTGGGGCATCCCCTGTGCCCCGCACAGATTTAGGCCGAGCCTCTGCTCAGCGCTGCCTGGAGGGCACCAACCTGTTAGCAGCATCTTGAGAGCATCCTTCTGTCTCCGTGGAGTGGCGCAGGCCTGCCCGCAGCTATCGGTGATGGATGGCGTTTGTGGCAGGCGTAAATCCGGCAGGCTTGCAGAGCGTGATCACCAGCAGCAGCAGCAGCAGCAGCTCAGCTGCCTATTTCTTGGTGACCAGTGTGTTTAGAGGCTGGCCTCTGGTGGATCTCTGGGACTTAGTGCTTTGAAGGAGTGCTGCAATCAGGGAGGGCAGAGGAGAGGGGCAAGGGAATTTATTTTCTACTTCTCACTGCCATATCCATCACTCTCAGTGTTGTTGGACTGTGCTGTTGTATCACTACTGACAGAGGTTATTAATTTCAAACCTGTAAGTCAGCATTTCAGAAAATGTCTTAACTTTTTCCTAGTCCCAGTGCTCCCACAGTATCCACCAAACAGGATCTTAGGACACAGATAGGAAGTTAGCACCTGCCTTGTACCTGTGAACACAGGTACCACTGTGCAGAGGGGTCTGATGTCCTGAGACACATTGCTGGGTCTTTTGGCTGCCAGGCACCAACCTGGGGTTCAAAGGCAAGAGAGAGATTCAGGAGCCCAGGAGTGAGACTGAGCTCCTCTTTCTTCTCTAGACCGGCACTGCCTTAGCAGATCCACAGCAAAAGTACAAGAGACAGGAGTCTGTAAAGCACAGTGAGGTTAGTTCATCAGTGGAAGGGGAAAGTACCTGACATCCTGCTCACAAGAGGGCCTTGGCAGTGAAGACTGAATGCCAGTCCTGAACTGAAAATCCTAAGGAAGTAGAGAACAGGAGGTAGCTGCTGGAGTGATGTGGTGTCAGCAGTGCCCACTGTCAGACAGCATGGTTGCTGTGTCCCAAAACACCCAGGGATTTTGAGAAGTTACCCTTTCATACTGCACCAGAGGGAAGTGTCTTCAGTCTAGAGGTCATTCACTCATAAAAATCTGAAATAAGATTGGATGTCATCTTTCCACCAGGAGATGGAAAATGGAGGTGTTTTTCCTAAGTATCCAAAACATGAGAGAGTCTGGGTGACTGCAGCAACAGCAGGTTGCCTTTCAATCCGACAGCATATGCCTTCTTTGAAATTGTGAGATTTTCTTGAGAGTTGGCAGAAAGCTGAGCTTTCTCAGGAGTTTTTCTGAACCAGCTGTTGCTTTGAATGAATTCCAGGGAAAGTTGGGCAACAGCTCTTCTCACATCTGATGTGCAGTTAATGCTGGGTGTCATCAGCCTTGGAGTAGTCTGTCAAGTCCAGGAAGATTCAGCCTCCTGCTGCTACCCAGCAGGGATGATAGGACTGTGAGCAATTCACCAGCAAATGTCAGCTTTACAGCTGGGGAGCAAAGTGCCCCGTGGAGGGTGTGGACTTGAAAAAACATCATGAAGGTGCAGTGGTGTGAACTTGCTAAGGTCAAAAAGAGAATACAGGAATTACTGGTAAATCACATCAGATAGTGTGAGGGACTTCTGTAATGTTTGTAAGGGTAGCTGGTCCTTGTGTATGACTTAAAGGAAATCATCCAGTTAGTGTCTGAGCTGGAAACCTGCTTGAGCCTGCCTAGTAAAAGCATGGACCTCCTTTGGCAGCTTGCTGAGGCACAGGAACAGCTGAATTTCTGGTGGTGGCTGTGCAGGTTGTTATCCCAGGTAGTGTCTGCCCAACCACAGGCAAGTAGGTGGGCAAGAGAGGTTTTACTGGAGCAGCATGAAGTGGTGACCATGCTAATAAAGAATGTAACAACTTCCCTCCAAAATTTAGATGAGCTTGAAACAGAGGAGCTTAGTGTACAGCAGTTGCATGTGATGAGCTTCCAAAGGTAGGTTATGGGGTTGCCAGGTCACTGTTACAGTTCCGGTGTCCCTGTCACTGTCAGTGCTCATGTGAGTGACTGACATAAGAGCCAGAGGCAGCTTCAGAATCGGTGCTGGTCTCACCCCAGCATGGTGAACCCTGTGGCACTTGAGAAGGAGCTCTCCTCACTGCTGTTGTGGGACAGCTGATAACAGTCACCTTTGTAGAGGTCCCACACAGTCTGTTAGTTTAAAGGGTCTGTGAGTAATGGAGACAAGGAGGGAAAAGAGGGAAGTAATGTGTTTTCCACCAGTGAACATGCAAATATTCTGTTTTTCTGTCCCTCGTTTCTCCTGTGCAGGAAATGGAGTGAGTGTGATGTTTAGATTTCACTTTTTGCTTCTCCTGTCCTGGCACAACATGGTAGCACTGCACAGCAGGGGACCCTAAAGCCCTCAGCAAACATCTAATAGTGAGGAGTGACAGGTGATGACCCCAAATGCTGGTGCCAATATCTTCTTTGGGAGGATGTGGAAAGGGGAAATACAAGGGAAAGAGGAAGAACATCCTTAACTTTGCACACTAGAAAATGAGTGCTGGCTCAGACCTGACCTGAAGGTGGGAGATAGCTTCCAGGAGATCAGATCTGCAGATCTGACTCTCAGCAGAATCACTAGTCTGCTCCCTAATGCTGGGTGACTCTCACTTGGAAAGTTTCCTGTGTGCATGAGAGCTGCTTTCTCCGTGGGGAAGGGCAGTGCTTCCTGTTTTTCTACAACATTGTTCCCTCCTCCCTGCTCTGGTTTCTCGGGTAGACTGGTAGTCCTGTTGCATCTGGGTGAAGTCTCTCCTTTGTTTGCTCTCCTGTTTCGCCAGACTGACTTTCCTACTTTTTAATCTCGGCGTTTGTTCTCTGACTGCCACGTCACTCATGTGCTCATGGGGCAAGGTGGCGTGAGGAACAGCCAGGAGCACAGCTGCAGGTTGCTCCTGATAGATCCCAGAAAAAGAAATAGCTACGTGATAAGTGAGCTGGTTTTGAGGTCACATGCAGGGTAAAGATCTGTTTCAAGGCATCCTTTCCTTATTGCTGCTACAGAACAGGCATTGTTTGAGCAATGTCCGCTTTAACACCTCCGCCGCGGATGTGACACCTGACGGTGTTTGTGACTGAACTGAGCAAAGCCCATCTTCCTTAGCTCTTGCTGGCACTTTCACCTATTGATCTATGAATCTACAGGTAGTGACCAATAAGGGATGCTTAAAAGCACATCTGGCCTTAACCACAATTTCATGGTTATGAGGCAACAGTCTCAAGAGTTGACTTCCTCACGCTTTCAAGGAAGGTTCTTGCGCCTTTAAAAAGCGAACCAAACAGGCTCACACAAGCCCCAAACAACAAAAGCCACCATCTATATATAATCTGCAGCCCTCCAGGGGAGCGTGCAGGCTGCTATGATGTCAGTGGCTCTCTCTGCCAGCCTTTCACACGCCTCAGAGGCCGAGGCTCCGCACAGCAGAGCTCTGTGCTCCCGCCTGTCACTGCACAGGGCTGCGCTCGGGGTCACGAGGCTGCTGCTGCTCCCCGGCTCTGCAGGAGAGCTCTGCTTGTGCACTGCCACTGGGCTCCTGGAACCACAGCTCCTCCTGTTGCCATGCCTAACGCTCTTGGGTTTTTTGAAGTCCTTGCCAGGCAGGGCTGGGGGAGGTCTAGTGAATACAGCATCTATGTGAGAAGAAAAATAGCCTATTTAAATGTCAGTAGCTAAGCCCTATTCCTGTGCAGGCATATACTTGTGCAGTATGAGTAATGAGACAAAAGACAGGCTTCAGAAATGAGGCCGCAGATTTAAATATCTTCAAGAGTCTTGGCTGAGTGTAAGGCCCCTCCAAATGTACGCTGTCTGTGCAAGCACTGCTGGAATGCTCACCCCAAAGGGCAGGGAAAGGAGTGAACCAGTAGGAAACACCTTTGTGCTGCACCTGCCATTGCATTATCCTGAAGAATGTTGGTTTGTTTGCCTTGCTTTTAAAACTAAGCCACATGACTTCAAATGCTGTGGGCAGACTGACAGAGAACATAAACTTGGTGGGTAAATTTGGAGCACATCTCAGTACAGTGGGAATGTCCAGGTGAGCAGGTTGGGCTCTGAAGTGCTGTCATGGGAAAGTGTGAGAAGTCACCCCTTTTTTGGTCTGTGGTAAACTTGTTGGACTTCATTTGCTTTAGGGACATTTTGTGACCTTTCTGATATCATCTGTTCCAGGATCAGGCTCCTCAGGCCTGGCCTTTTCCCCTGAACAACTGCATGCTTTCTGGCTGGGTTGGCAGGTGACAGATGTTTGCTGATCTTGATCTAGCCTGTAATTTATGTACTTTTTTGTTGGTTATTCTAGCATGCACAAACACATTGCAGTACTTGGATCACCTCAGTCCCCATATAAAGCTTCAGGTAACTCCTCCTATCCTAAAGAAAATAGGAGACATTTCAGGGAAGAAGTGATAACTTGGATGATAGCTTAGGGGTTTCTGTTTGACCAGGCCTGCCAAGCACAGGCAAAGAACAATACTGGTGGTAGTGTGAGCTATCCCAGAAATTCATCCTAAAGAGCAACAGTCTGTCCTTTGGTTCTTTCTTATGGGATAGATGCTTGTGTAGACCAAAGCTTATGCACCATCAGGTAAAATCATAGCTGCTCTGTAAGTGAGCTTATCATGGATAAATCCACAAAATATCACTAGCTTCAGAAGTGGCCCCAAATGTCCTGCAGTGTCTGTGTGTTGTGCTACAACAAGTAACATTTGCAAGAGATGTGTGGAGTATTGTATGTCATGTACTGCCTGTGATAATTTGGGAGTTCAGGAGTTGTGTTAGGACACTGTTAACAGGTGTCCCAGGGTTAGAAAAGCAACAACTTGCTGTTGATGATATGTGCATTTTAGAAAGGGGTACTGTATTCAAGCTTACCCAAATTGATTTGCTTCTCTGCAGGCAACATGGTGGAATGGTGTTTACCCCAAGATATAGATTTGGAAGGTGTGGAATTCAAATCCATGGCAAGTGGGTCCCACAAAATCCAGTCAGATTTCATGTGAGTACATCTGAGCTATGTTACTTCTTCCTTTCTTGGCTGTGCACCTAAACCACCAGCTCTTAATTCAGAACATGCAAGGAAAATACCTTCTAGGAAGCTAGGGTCCTGCAGAAACCGACTTGCTAAGCTGTTCTACCTGTGCCAAAGATACTTTTCAGACACTTGCAGTATCACGTTAAGTACCAGCCAGCTGCAGGGATGTGCTGTATGTCTGCTTTGCCTGTGGAGACCAACTGGGGCAGACCAACTTCTTGCTGCTGTGCAAATCTTAATGTGTACTGGGCAGATGATCTGGACTGCCACTACTGAGACTGTCAGCAGAGGCCTAGGGTGAAGGGCAAGGAATGGCAGACCTGAAATGGGAAGGATTTTGCAGGACCAGGACTTAGAAAAATGTTCTTAACTCTGACAGGTCTTTTGGTTCCTTCAAATGTTGTTATAAACAGGTCTCACTTTCTTCTTTGCTAGTTCCTTCAGTGGAAACACATAAGAGAGGAATTTTCTGCATTCTGCTAACCCAATGTTGCAATGCAGCAATGTTTTGCAATGAACTGCAGTGTCACAGTTCCTTTTGGTCAGGAATAACAGTTACTTTCTTAAAGGCATGTGAACTGAACTCTTGCAGTCTGATAGTCAGAGTGTGCTTCAATGTGCTGGCACCCAAAATATGACCAAGTAGCTGTAGTGTACTCAGACCTGCATTCACTGCAGGCTTCTTCCTTGGAGGAAGGGCTCTGCTCTGACTGAATCATGCATTCTGTTGGTCTTCCTTCTAAGTTACTGATTTATTTTATATTTACTGGCCTGTGACGTGGCTGGTAGGAGCTTTAGTGGAAACTCCTGGGAACTCTTGCCTTAAATATTTTGTCTTGCTACTCAGAAGACTGGGGCACCCAAGGCCTGTCCACAGCCCTTCAGTTAGCAGGGTGGGATTTCAGGGAGCTCCTTACACAAGAAAATATATTCCCAAATCAGCAATTTCAGCCCTCAGTTACCTTTCTTCCTCTTCCCTCTTTGTAACACTAACCCTTCTGTCAAACCTTTGTCTGCAGTTATTTCAGGAAGGGGCTCTGTTTTGGCCTGGCCTGCTTTGCCAACATGCCTGTGGAGAGTGAGTTAGAGCGTGGTGCCCGCATGAAGTCCGTGGGCATCCTCTCCCCTTCCTACACACTGCTGTATAGGTACATGCACTTCCTGGAGAACCAGGTCAGGTAAGTTCCCTTGGGAATGAGCCTGGCCATTCCCCACCTGGGAGAGGTAATGATGTTCCTTCTATGGAGAGCAGTTTTAGGCAAGTGAGAATTCAGTGACAATGCTCTGCTGTGGTTTCCTTGACTGGCTATTTCTGCAGAAAGTATTACAGGTTCACAGTGTGAAGGAGACAAGGAACTGATTAGCAGCAGTTTGTTCCTTCCTTAACAGGCTAGTCAAATGATACCCAAACCCTGGTTATTGTAGGCAGACCTAAGTGTCATAGGGAGAGTTGAGAGAACAAGAAGTTCCCCTTTTCACCTTTTGAAAACTATTGTACTAGGGGTTTACAAAAGGCTTCTAATTGTGTAATGATGCTCCTGGCTAGCTGTGTGCTTCAGTTGTGTTGAGTGGATCCAGCAGCAAAAATGGTGATGGTAGAAAACTGTTTCTACCTGAGTGTATTTAAAACAGGACCAGTGCTATGCACACCCCAGCTCACTGCCTGTGTCAGTGTGTGTGTGTTCTCTGGCTGCACTGAGAGCTGGTAGTCCTGATGTTTCTTCAGCCCTCCTGGATGAATCTGTGCAACTGAGGCACCCAGGATCCCTTTTAGCTGGGAGAGCAGATGTTTGCTGGGGGCAAGGCACTAAACAATAGTATGGAGATACTACAGATCTCCCCTTTTTTCCTTTCTTTTCCAGACACCAGCTGGAAATGCCAGGGCACTACTCCCATCTAGAGGCATTCTATGATGACAAGAAAGGAGTTCTCCCTGATAGCAAGGGCACCCCCAGCTCTCAGCAACCTGTCCACTGGCTGCCTTCCATCCACAGATACATGTACCCAGAGATGAAGGTGAGGCAGGTGCCTGAGGCCTGCAGGAATGGGCAGAGGGCTGCTGCTCCTTGCTGGTGCCTCAAACTCCTTTATGTAAGCAGTCACTCCCGCGCTTTGCAGGCTGCTTAGATAAGATTTTGTTACTTGGACCGTTGCAAGCTGTGTGCTGGTCTTGCTCCCACATTTAGACTTAGCATCTGTGCATGTGTCCCTGCTTCACCTCTAAGCTGTTTTCTTCCCTTTCGCTCCACCTGCAGATCACACACCCTGCTGGCTGTATGTCTCAGTTCATCAAATTCTTCGGTGAGCAGATCCTCGTCCTCTGGAAGTTTGCCCTGCTGCGCAAGCGCATACTGATATTTTCACCACCCCCAGTTGGAGTTGTCTGCTACAGAGGTATGTTTCCAGGGACACTGCAGAGCTCTGATCTAGTAGGCTGAAGCATTGCAGAAATTGCCTGCAAGTACTGAGGGGACAGACATCATGCAGGTGTTCAGAATCCATTGTGACCATGCCTCGTGAAGACACCGCTCAGGCTGCATTTACACGTTTCCTACCAAATGCTTTTCTTCAGGCCTCGTGAGTAAGGACACATCTGGCACTGTCAAACTCAGTTCCTGTCAGCACAGGATAATAAGAGCACTGACTGAATGTGTGGATTCTAAAATGTGGGATTCCTATGGGAGAACTGATTATTTCCTATGCAAAACAAGATGTCATCATTTGAGAAGTTCTGGTGTTCAAGGGCATTTCAGAGCTCTGACCATGGTTTTTCTAGAGGCCTGTGGGAGAACTGGGCAATTGGGGTTCAGAGTGCCTTGAGGGAAAGCAAAAGCATCTCAGGATGTACTTCTCTTGTCCACAGTGTATTGCTGTTGTTGCCTTGCAAATGTTTCTCTGCCTGGTCTTGGAGGAACTGTCCCAGAGTCCAAACCATTCTTCTATGTGAATGTGGCAGACATAGAAATGCTGGAGACAGAAGTATCATACGTGGCCTGTAAGTATGATGGATTAGGTGTGATGTTTTTAGCTTCAGGCTGCAAAAAGTCTTGAGACACCAGACTGTGGAATAGAACTGATGAGAAATAGGTTGTGCATGGAATGACTAACTATGCAAGCAAGAGAGAACAGTTGGTCTGCTGGGAAAGCAACATGCTGCTCTGAAAATCTTCTCTGGTTTTGGCAGGTACAACAGAAAAGATCTTTGAGCAGAAACGGGATCTCTATGATGTCTATGTGGACAACCAGAATGTGAAGACGCATCACGAACATCTGCAACCACTCCTGAAAATTAACAATGCTGACAAGGAGAAGTACCGACGGCTCAATGACCAAAGGTAATCACAGAGGTCTGGGTGCTCCTGACAGGAGATGTGGAATCAAGAGGACACTGCTCCTTTGTACTTTCCTCCTTGTAGTATTTTCAAAATATCCCACTGGTTCAGCTCATCTCTTGAAGACTCTGGTTGTCTCATAAAGCTTTGAGGTTCACAGTAGGAACATGCAATTAACTTGTCTCCCTTCTCTCAGGCAGATGTTAATGTATTCTCAAGAAGTGGGCGAGGATTGCAGCTCCTGTGAAGAAGACCTTTTTATCTTGTGAGTGGCTACCTCTAATACTTAGCTGGACACTGCTAGTTTTAGGGAGCCTCTTGCACTTGATTTTGTGTTGCACTGTTTGACATATTATGAAACAGCATGTTTGACATAATTCCATAGTTAGCTTTCTTCCTCAAGGGTTCCAAAACCATACTCTGGCTCTTCTTCTTCAGATCACCTTCCTTTCATTTTGAGAAGCCAAAATGTAGTATCCACTGGGGTTGCTTATGTGCCAGAAGGGAGAAGCAAATTTTAAAAAACAATCAGAAATGTAAGAATGCCCTTGCAAACATAAGCACTACTGCCAGAACATTTGGCTCTGGAAAGGACAGTGTTCATGGAAAGCAGGCACAGTACCATACTGGGGGTTGGTACAGTGTGGAGATCAGGCCTGCATGTGAAGGATTGGCCCACTGATGTGGCTGACTTCATACCTGGCAAAGAGAGGAAGCAGAACTGGGTATAGAGTGGGAGGTACAGAATTAGATAAAAACCACATGCTACCACCTCTGAAGCCCTGCTGTGCCTGTTGCTACTCACACTCTGCAGCAGGTGAGAAGTAATGGAATGAGACTCTGTGAAGGGCTGTGGGGGCAGAGCTCTGATTGTTGAGCTTCACAGGTGTAGCCAGAGCTCTTTCTGAATAGCTTTGCATGTTTCTAGGAAAGCAACAGGTAAGAAGTAGCTCTCACTGGGGTGTTCTGCACCAGTAATGGAGAATTTATTTACCCACTGGCTTATCAGATGAGTGAAAACGCCATTTCCTCGTTCACATTGTGGGAGCTGTAGGTGTGATGTACCTGCTTGGTGACCACAGATCACACTTTAGCTGATAACGTGGCTCCTTCTGAGGGAAATGGCACCCAGACAGGAGCATCACTGTCAATTAATAGTTCCTGCTTTATCTTTGTTTATTCTGGGTCACCGTAGAGAGAATAGAAAAGTACTACAGCGCCACCCAACAAGGTGGGATCTCTGGCTGAAGGGGGTTCAGTGCAGTTCTGGGGCTCTGCTGCCAGTTTGGTAAATACATTGTCTTTTTGGAGAGTGTGTACAATCCCTTTTGCTAACTTTACCCTCTAGGTTTTTCATGGAGCAGAACAACCGCATATTCCAGACGCTGATGGAGGTGTCAGCCAGCCAGGACAAGACCCTGACAGCTGAGCATGCACGAGGCATGGGCCTGGATCCCCAAGGGGATCGAAGCTTCCTCATGGACCTCCTGGAAGTGTATGGCATTGATGTCATGCTAGTCATTGACAACCCCTGCTGCACTTAAACCAAGGGCAAGAGAGATGGGGAGCAAAGATCACTTTTTAAAGACTGCCGGACATTGCTTAGGAGGATCACTGGAACTCACCACAGCCACAGTTATTTAATAACTTTATATGGAGAGTATTTATAATTTTAAAACAAAATGTGATTTTATTTTCTCACACTCAACTTCCCAGTGAGTACCTGCTCTGAGGTTCCTTTTGGTTTTGTCTCCCTTTCCCTTTCCTTTGTGTTTTTTTGTTTTGTCTAGCTAGGACCAGTGGCACCTTTGCACCAAATCTCACTGTTGCCAGTGATAGCTAGGTTTTGGCCTAGCCTGGATACCTGAGGGCTGAAGACCTCAGGAAGCACTTTGATGACAACCAATGTGAAATGCTATAGCTGAGCTTTCAGACTTGACTGGAAAATCCTCCTATCAATCCCCCTTCCACTTGGGGACTGAAGAGGGCTTTAGCACAAGCTGTTAACAGCCCAATCTCATAAATAGCTCCTACCAAATTTATTGGTGGGGACAGTTAAACCAATGATAAGAACCAGAACTCCTTTAAACATTCCTCACCCAACTTTAAGGTGAATTGGAGTCAAGCCACTCTTCTTTGTAAATGGCAGAAGCAAGTTTGGGATCGGGGATGCTACAGGATCTTCTGACTTTGCTTACTGGAGCAGCACGGTTTCACTTCCAGCATCTGAGGTGCTCTAAAACTGGCAGAGACTGCGTGGACCTATCTCCTAGCTGGAGAAGAGCAGCCTCTCTCCTCAATCCATCCCACCACCACCTTTGGGTTTTAGTTGCATCCCACCTGCTGCTTTGGTTTAAAATCTTCAAACCAGCAAGATGGTCTCCATGTAACAGGGACCAACACCACTGAGCCACTTTGCAGTCACTTTGTTGTCCAGCCTCAGCTTGGACGGTGCTGGGCTGGAGGGGGTAGAATAAGAATGCTTTAACTACTGTCACTAGCCCTTCCTTTGTAGCTAATGGGACTTGTTGCTCCTTTGCTTTAACACTGTCTGCTAATCCTCCTTTTGTTGAGCCTTCAGCACTGCCTGCTGCTATCCCTGGCTTTCTGTGTGAGACAGAGAACAGACCTTTCAGCTGGAACAACTGAAGTTTGCAGGAGGTTCCCTTGGAGTTTGGTATTCTTACCTGGCACAGCTGCTAGGAGCAATGTTTAAAAGCAAGTCTGTCTTTTTTTCTGGGCAGAGCTGTAGAACCAGATGAAACAGATGTTTTCTTATGCTGTTGAACAGGATTCAGTTCCTGAAGGACTGGTCATTACCTCTAAGAAGGCTATCCCAGTAAAGAGTAACCCCCTGGCCATACAAAATCCAAGAATGCTACTGTGGGTTCCACGTGTGACATACAGCTTTGCTCCAAATCCTTCAGCCAATAGCAATATCAGCTTTAAGCTGACTGTTCTTCCTCCTGAACTGTGGCTATAGCTGAGAAGTTGCTGCTTCTATCATTACAGATTTCAGCACCCTTGGAGGGCTTTCTGTGCACTGTAGGAATGCAAACTGTAGCTGATGTATCTGTTTGTCCTAACATTTTATAGGATGAGACAGAGCCTGAACCACTCTAAGGCAGGCAAGCATCTTTTTGAAACAGGTGAAGCAAATGTTCTCCAAGCAAATGTTCTCCAAGCAAAACATTCTCCAAATGTTCTCTGTGGTTTGTCTCCCTCTGGAAAGGAGGAGGCAATTGTTCCTGCAATTTGCCTGTCTGAGCAGTCACTCCCCTAGCTGCTTTTTCAAGGCTTTGGGATGTTTTTGTACAGAAGAACATATGCTGTTGTTCATACTATCAATTGTTCACAACAACTGTAACATCATCCTTAGAAGGCTGGGGAAAAATGCAGAGAGACGTAAAAACAGCTGAGTATCATTTAATGGAAAGAGCAGTCTCTTTTCCTTAAGAAATGGCTATGTTTTAAAATTTACACCTGAAGTATTTAAGTGGCCCACAACCTCCACACTTTTTTCCTCTAACTTCCACTTCCATTTTAACATGCTGCCTGCAGTGATGATCCCTGAGGAAGTACAGCTGAACTGCCCTTGTACTGCTGTCACTTTTTCAGACATCAAAAGAAAACCAGAACTGAAACTAGTCACAAGCAATTTCTCCTCTCACTTTCTGGAAGGTTTGCTACATAGTTTAGCTGTAATCAGTTGTTAATGACTTTCTATTTTCTTTGTCAGTAGTTCTTTTGCTAAACTAAACAGAAACCTTTGATTTAATGTTGAAATTTTACAGTGACTGCAGTCAAAGGCTTTCCAACACCTTGCATTAGAGCAGGGTTGGAACATGAGATCTAGTAGATTGCACTGACATAGTCCACTGCACAGAAGCTCCTGAAATTCCTATTTGACATTTATTAAACCTCTGCTTTCCAGAAATCAGGTCCTCACTTGTTAGCAGTAGCATGGGTGCAGAAGCATCAAAGCAAGCAGATTGCTGCAGCAGCATCCATGTGCTACATCCAATTGGATGCTTGCAGCCTATCTTGTTCTTCCTTGTAATTTTGTTCTTCCTTGTAATTTTGCTTCTCTGTCAAGGCTCTCTTGGCAGGCAACTGCTGCAAAAGTCAGGAAGTTGTCCAACAGAAGACAGAACAAGAAGACCTTTCTCTCCTAACCCTTTCCTTATTTGATTAGCTGCAGAAGTGCTTTCACCTGCACTCCTTTTCTAAAAGATAGTGCTTTTATTTTTGTCATGTGGAAAGTTCTCAAGAAATGGGTAATGGGTACATAATAGAAACAAATTGTTATAGCTTGGGACATGAAGGACTGTTCTGTGGAACCAGTTTAACTGAGTCTTATCTTTCCAGAAGATACCATAATTCAAGGTAAAACAGTTATGTACAGATATTCAAAATCCCCTCCTGGGCACTCAATTGGTGCTTTGCTGCATAGTAGCAGCTGGGACACATCTACTGGGTATGTTTTGAATCAAAAGAGGAGTGAAAATGTGGCATAAGACAGGATATTACTGATTTGTCTTCTCCCTTTGCCTTTACAGTGGTGCCTTCAGTTTCTTGGGTGTAATGCCTCTGGTCAGTTGCTGTGATCAGAGCCCAGGTTTGAATGGTGGTTACAGTAACCAGGTCTGTGCTGTGCCCCTGTGTATTCTCCAAAACTCAAATTGTTGGATACCAGTGCAGGTTCTCAGCTTGTACTTGCTTGACTTGAACCAGGAGAACAAGAGCTTCCTAACTGCATCTTAAATCAAGCTGCACTAGAAATGCATAATCAAGCAATGAATTATTACTACTTGTTTTGCATTGGAGGGTAAAGCTTATGAGAGACATAAAAGCTTGGTTTTCTAGCTGAACAAGCAACACCATGCCAGACACTTAAATCATCCAAAAGTCTTCTCACTGCAAGGTTAGGCCAAGCTGCATAGAGCCAATAAAGAACTATAATGGATACTAGGAGAAAGGCACTTTAGGGAATCAGAATTCAAATTTGTCTTAGACATGCCACTTCCTTTTTTTCTAGCACACATGAGGTACTTACTGCAGTGTATCTTACAGCCAATGGTCACCACTGTCACAGGAGCTGAGCTTGCCTGCTCATCATCCTTTTGGGCAGAAAAAAGTTCCATCACTTGTTCAAGAGGAAGTAGCTCCCTGTACAGGTTATTCAGTAAAGCAGAGTTATGGTGATAGCCCATTTTAACACCTGTCAAAGTTAATGAGCAAAAGGCTGGGAGTAACTGTGGCCCTCCTGGTCACAGACTGTGCAAGGGACAGGCATGCTTTGCTCAGGGAGGTGGAAAGACAGTGGCTCCTGGAATAGCAGGGGAAGAGCACTCTAACCTAAAGCAGAATCCTAGGTAAAAAGCATGCACACTAACCCAAACTCTCATCCTAGTCATTATTTCTAAGTTAGTTGCTGTCTTCTTCCCACCTTCCCAAAACCAGTGGGGTGTAGTGATTCTGAGAAAGGACAACATAAATGTCTTTTACAAGGGACTGGAATGTATTGACTTAACAGTGTGATCTGTCTAAAACTGAGGGAACTAAATCCCTGTGAACCAGGATTTTAGATTTTGGTTAATAGAACATGTCATTCAAATGGGAATGTTTAAATGTGGTCAAAATAAACAGGTGCCTTGAGTTGGTCCACCCTTAGATTGTTATCCCTCCTTTTTATTTATGTTACAGTATTTTAAGCCCTCCTAGAATGGATTGTAAGTTGATGCCAGAATAAGTGTTTTCTTGAGTGGGACCTAGGATTCTACTCCTCCTTCCTGTCTTGGAGTTTTACAAAGAAAGATTTTTGTGTTGCTGTCAGCCAGAAAGATGAGAACTGAGTCCTTTCCTCAACACTTTAGATAGTGGGTTCAGCCCCTGCCTATTTTATGTAGTGTCTGTCTCACACCTCCCTTCTGAACGTTGCAATTCAGAGGCCTAGAATTACCCTATACTGGAAGAACTCTGAACTGCAGAGGAAGGAAAAAAAACTACCTGAATGGTATTTGTACAAGCTACTCAACTTATGCTGATATGAATATTTAAATACCTGCCTGTGTCTCAGATGATCCTTGGTACATCAACATCAGAACAGCGTCAGCAACACCAATTCTGAAGGGATCTCTTGGTTACCCTCAAGCGAGGAACCACACTGCAATGGGAGCTATGGAAGAGAACGAGTGATTTTCCCTGTAAAATGGTACAGATGAACAAGGAGCCAGTTCTCACCATCTCACCCCTTGCAGCAGGCTGGGTGTAATTCTAACAGCTCTGATGTTGTTTGCATCTTGCAGATGTGTGGTTGCTCCCATAGGCCTGTGGCTCTGTAGAGAAACTGCTTACTAAAAACATGGGTATTTTTTAATACAATTAAAGCTTACCTTTTTGAAATGGCTGTTGCCTTGTCTTTCCTGCCATTGGAGAAAAAACACATTGCTGATTTTATTACAGAAACGTCAACTTGAGGGAAAACTCCAATGGTGAGAACTGCCCTTGACTCTGAATGAGCCAGGGGCTGCAGAGCCAGGTCCCAGGTGTCTCTGTGGCAAGCAAAAAGAGGAAAGCACAACCACCATGTTCCTTGGAGAGTGACCCAGGGCTCCACTGAGCACTCTTGATTACTGCAAACCAAAACAGCACAAACCAGGTCCTATCACCAGCATAACTATGAAAAGGAACTAGCAGGCTTCTGTTCCCTTCAGTCTCAGTCAAGAGTTACAGAACAGCTAGGGCTGGAAGGGACTTTAAAGGTCACCCAGTTTAGCTAATTTGTGTCTCTGCAGTAGTCCAGGGAAGAACCTTCAGCTTGGTTTCAGCATCTTGCAGAAACCCAACCCTGCTTCCTCTTTCAAGGCATTTTTCCTTTAAGATGTCTCCAGCAGAGGACGCTGTTGGAGCACAGGCTGCCAGGATTCAGTCCTTGACAGAGCTGCTGAAAGCCAACTCACTTAGGTCTGTATTTTGGTAACAGCAGTCAACAAGGGAACTTAGACCAGACCACAGCGTAACACATTGACTACAGACAATCACATCAGAAAAATAAGTTCAATTTTCATTCTTCCAGTAAGCAAGGCAGAATCACATGAACTTCTAAGTTAGAACAAGGGCAACAGATAAGCTTGCCTAAGTCAGTAATACTTGCTTTCAGCAATAAAAGCAAAGCTATAAACAAAAGCTCATAAAGGCAACAAAACTAATTATGGTACTGAGGCTCAAGTGGAAGGAGGTTGCATATGGAGTGGTGAGCACTGTTTACATTAGAGAAGAGCAATCAGCCACAATAAATAATAAACTTTATTTGGATATCCTTACTGGTATTATAATACTGCAGGAATAAAAGGAATATTTACAAAAAAAAGGTCTTTTTGACTCACTCAGCTTGTTAAAGAGTCTTTCCAAATGTACTTCATACAGCTTTGGGTCAATGATGTTTTCCAATTTGCTTCTGTGAAATATACCTAAATTGGTCAAAGGAATACATTTCTACTATATAATTACTGGAACTCTGTGCTGTTGAATCTGGCAAGATGAAAAATTAACAAATATATTATCAAGATACATATGGGGAATTTTTAAACTTGCTCCAAAGCTTTGTATCACCAACCTCCAGTTTATTTTGTGACAGAGTTGATAACCAACCATCTATTTTAATGTGGCAATTCCAGTATTTCATAGAATTCCTCAGCATTATTCCCCCCAAATATTTTTTTCCCAGGATCCCAAGTTTTGCAAGATTTTTACATGGGTAAAGTAAACCCAAACTCTTAGAACACAAGGACAAGTATACTTAAATTTTACTTTAATATACAATTGCATTACAGCAGTAGCATCTGGCACACAGCACTCAGCCTGTAGTGCTGTAAATGATGACTTCTTAGGGGAGGGGGAAAAGAAGATGTCATCAAGTTCACATGCATTTTTCAGAATTTTCATTTGCATTTTTAACCCCTTTGAGACCAGTCAAATCATACACTTCCAATGGAAGTATCTTGCACATAAAAATAGCCAAAAGGCTTCTTAGTCTACTGGGGTTAATCAGGTTGGCTAGGTCTCATGTGCCTTGAAGAGTCAGACCCTGGTGAACACTGGCCCCTCTGCCATGAACTTTCACTGTACCACTGCCTGCAGCAGCTGCTCTCTTATTTTGGGATCACAGAAGAAGCGGAGTTTGCGGGGTAGGAGCTTCACCTCCACAGGCATCGCTTCATACTCCTCATTATCAATGCCAAAGGATCCCTCAGTGCCCTGTGTGCAGTGAGTTAAACATCAAATGTTATTTCAGCAATGCTGATTTTACTAATAAAACAGCTGCATACTTAGCTCAGTCTCAACCAAGATGACCCCCTGCCTGTGCCTTCCAGCCCATTTTCTCTCCACAACACAGGGAGACCTATCCTTCACCACACAGAATGTATTAAGAGTCTGGTGCATGAGATGTTACCTCACTTAGTTACTAATTAGTGATAATTAAACACTAGGAAGCTCTAATGACCCACATTGTTTATACTGAAGGTTTCTTTTCTATTGGTACTACAATTATGTGCACTTAAATCTTGGGTCTGCCAGTGGTGACATAAACTAATCTGCAGAAATGCCTGTTAAGTAACTTCTATTAAATCCATGTTACAAACCCCTTTCAGCATTGTTTTACTATATTGATCTGAAACATGAGATGCAAAGTAATTACTGGCCACGAATTACTCAGCAGTAGAATTTTCTCAAGTGTTTAATGCTGATAAAGTCCCCATGTGATTAAAACCATTCATCAAAATGGCAGGCTGACTACCTAAAAACAACTTCAGTGACTGCTTTGTGTGCCCTTGACTCACAGAAGGGCTGTGGGTACTCAAACAAACTCCAAGAGAACTGGGACACCAGAGCAGCACAGACGAGGGGAACCAGTACAAGTTCTGGCAGTCAGAGGTAGAGCAAAGCAGTCCACCTCCATCAACATGAACTGGTGAGACTCATCTGGGCTGCCTCCAGTTCCTTCACTGGAGCTGGGCCATGGAGTCAAACAGGACTGCTCTGTACCATGCACCCATGTTCTGAAGATCTTAGCAGCAGCTGCAGTATGAAGACCTCATTTTATACCACAACCCTTACTTATGGCCCAGCTGTACTTAGCCCAGCACTGCAGAATATTCTTTCAGAATCACAAGTCTGCCATGATCTGAATTCAGGGCAAGCATTAGGATGCTGGTGAATCATGACATCATAATTCATGATTTTTATTTGGTAGCAACAAATTTTTTTACCTTTCAACAAATTCTTTATCCCTTAATATGGAAATATTTTACCAAATGATAGATCACTTGAAAACAGAAATTGTCTATGAGATTGATTTAATGTCCTTGTAAAAACAAGAAACTGTCCTCCCAGGGCTGCAATAACAGCTCAAAGGCAGGAAAAGACAAATCTAAATCTAGAACAGGCAGGCACAGCCTTGGTCTTCTTTCTCAGCTTCATCATTTCAAAGTTTTGAGGCACTTCCTTATACTGATCTCAGCTCCCCTGCCCTATCTCACCCTCCTTTGTCTCTAATATTTATCTTCTTCTCTACAGCACAATGCCTTCTAGGGTAAAATGTACCCATCTTCAGTGCTAAGGAGAAGATGATCTGCATATCACAGCATTACAGAATGTTTGAATCAACAGTGGATCATCTGGTCCAACCTCCCTGTTCAAGCAGGGTCATTCCCAGAGCACATTGCACAGGATTGTGTCCAGGTGATTCTTAAGTATCTCCAGTGAGGGAGACTCCACTACCTCTCTGTGGAGTCTGTTCCAGTGCCTGGTTATCTGCACAGTAAAGAAGTTCTTCCTAATGTTCAGGTGGAACTTCCCATTCCTATGCAAGACACTCAAGTAAGAGACCCTTTAACCATCATGACTGTCTTCATAAAAGATCTGCCACTATTTCCTGGCAGAACAAAGCTCCCCCATCAGGTTTTCAGACTACCTGGGGAACTTGAGTATGTCTGTCCTAGTAGCAAGGGACTCATGGCTGCACTATGGAACTTAGTGTCTCACGTGCAGTGTAATCCATCTCCCAGATTTAGAGTAGGGATTTCTTAAGTGCAGCATCAACAGGTACAAGAAACAAAGGGAAAGAGTTTTTCAGCTCTCCCAGCTTCTCACCTCTGGAAGTTGCAAGATGCATCTGCTGGCTTGGATGCACTGACTCCCTTCAGGGCACATGTGTGGCTCACGCATCTTTTGACTTCTGTCCAAACAAACGGAGAGGTCAGGTAAGGACATGCTTCTCTCAGAAACAGCCTTCTTCAGGGATGGCATTTTGTTGTGGTAAATCACTATGCATTTGGTAAACTTAGAGGTTATATACACAAATATTTATGGGTTTAACTCTGAAAAAGTAGAAGAGTCCTTCCCTCTTCTGCTGCAGTCAATGCATATCATAATGCACCGACAGCCTCCAACTAGCTTCTGCTCTGAGGCTCACTAATTATATTTGAACACTGAGAACAGTTTTGTGCTCTTCACTTCCATGCTGAACTATGCACTTCCTGCAGTGACTACCATCTCCTCATAGCTTATGCAACTAAACTTACCAGCAACCTCAAAGACCTAAGCCAAAAAAAGATAGTAACTTAATGGTTCAATGTAATTATAATTCTATCTAAAAACAAACAAAACCCCCACATTTTTCATATCAAAAAATATCAAAACCAAACAGCATAACATTTCTTATCAGCTGCTTCTGTTATGACTCATGAAGAAACCCCCATAATTTTATCCATTCCAAACAACATGCCCAGTTTTGACAGTTTCTCTCTTCTGCTACCTGTGAGATTTTTATTTATGTATTGTACTTAGGTAAGTGCTGCTTCCTTTCCCACATCTGCTAATGTCAAAGGGGACCACATGGAATGCAGTTTCCTGTCTTGGAAAGCTGGTGTTGCAAGTGCCACATGGTCCATTTCAAGGCTAAGGCTGCTGTCCTGTCACTGTCTCAGCTGTTAGAGACAGTGAGTTGTGATTCCTTTTCCCCACAAGTGCTGCTGCAGAGTGAGCACAAGCTCTGGGCTGTGCTGACCTTCCTCTGGCCTCCTGACTGACCACACAGAAACCTTTGACTGACCACTGGCAAAGGGTACACTGCAACCCAGGCAGCAACCTCTCAGTCTGGGCCCCTCTCCAGACAGACAGCAACACATAAATAGCAAAGAGAGCAGCACAGAATTACAGTGTTAATACACCACAACTCTCAAGCATGGTAGAATTATCATAGATATTTCTCTGACAGGCAATGCCTGTTGTCTCCAAATTTCCATCTCTAGACTGATATGAAAGAAGGGTGTATTTTAATATTGCCTAGGAAAAGAACTCACAAAAGCATGTCAGAATCTCCCTGTACACCAAGTCTTCTATGCCCCAGAGAAGGCAGTGCCTCTAAAGTCACAGAAAATCCCAGAGAAGGAACATGAGAAGAGAGGGTTGAAACAGAAGATGAAAATCAAAGACAACGGAAGAAAAGCTAAGGAAAGGGCAGGGAAGGACAGAAGCAATATTAATGTGGAAAGTTTGGTTTTAATCAAATATGTATACACTAAAAGATTGATGAGTGACTGTGAGGGAATTAAACATCCTCCAGCAATATAAATTATAAATCATTGATGGCATGCAATACTGTCAGTTTATACAGTGCTGTACAAACAAGCAGCAAGATTCCTCACTTTAAGTTTAACCTGCTTGGAGTTTATCATACAAGGTCCTAGATACATACAAGACATACTCTGGTGAGCGAACAGATTTTTTTTTTTGGCCAATGAAGGCACATGAAGCTCTATAGAGATGTAATTGTGGGGTCAAGGTAAACTCCAAAGAGCCACGACATGGAATTCAAGATCATTCAAAGGAGAACACTCATAGAAGCAAATAAGACAACTCCACCTGCAGTGATTGCCTCTCTAGTGGTCCAGCAGAAAAGAAATTATAACTAATTTCCCTTAGACTCTACTCCTCACTCAAGACCAATGTGAAATAGGAACAAGCAATGTGAAATAGGAACAAGCAATGTGAAATAGGAACAAGATCAGAAGTCTAACAGCAAGTTTCCATTGCTTGTTGCATCCCACTCTATGCTGGACCACAAAAATACAGGCAGAGAGCAAACCACAACACCTACTGCACATAAAACACAACTGGAATGTCATTTTCATATCCAGAAGCTGCCAGTGTTAAATGAGTCAGAGTAAGATCTCTAACAAAGAACTCCAGTTTTGTGCACTGGGGAGGATAACTGCAACCATGCCCTGGAGTGACAGCTCTCCACACTTTCATATACACAATCTAAACTGGCTACCAGGATGTGGATTACTGATGCCACACTTCCCATGCCTGCTCTCCTTCCCTGCAGCACACCTTAGTAAGCACTCAATTGTAAACAACTCACTTCATTGTAAACAACTCTTCTGCTCCCCCCTTATCTAAACATCAGCTCTATGGCTGCTGTAGATGCTCTTGTTCACACAGATCTGATCCACAGCCAGAGGGCACTTTTATACACCTGGGATGACTTCCTCCTTTCTTGGAAATCCAAGAGCAGCTGCCCTGCAGCACACTGATGCATCCTCACACCCACACACTGCCATGGCAGTTTCCTGCTGGATGTGTGGTTTTCTCTGTGTGACCCATCAGTTCTCATCAGCTCATGTCAGTGCCCTCTCCAATATAAAAACCTCTTGTTACCTGCACTGATAAGCTATTTCCCTTAAAAACCTTTTTCAACCCCCCAAATTCTGGTATTTAAACTATGCAGTAAAAAGGAAGAAAAAAGAAAGAGCTGTTTCACACATTTCCAAAGACAAACCCTGTTGGTGCTAGGCAATGGGGGGCCTCTGATAATGGGCTTAACTCAAATCCAGCTGGCAAAGGCACAGTGGGACCTCAGAACACCCTGATTCTGCCTTGAAAAAACAGGGCACCTTTGCTCTGCTCTGACTCCTCTCTGTAGAACTAACCATCCCCTCCAACTGCTCCCCTACCCCCCCACACCTCTCTTTGTCTTTCTTTGTTACCTACAGGCTTTTTGGCGCTATTTAATCAAAAGAGCTTGTTTCTCTGAACTTTGCTTGAACAGCTCAAAGCTTTCAGTACTGCCTCTAATTAGCTCTCAACAGCAGGGCTATGGTAATGCTCCTCAGAGGCTTTTTCTGCACGACACTGTAACTGCAGTCAGAAAATGAGCCACACTCCTGCAGGAAGCATGTCCAGTCAACACAGGAGGTATTATTTACACTAGGAATACACTTGAATACCCCTGCCTCAAGTCACACAAGCTTGTCTACTTTTTTCTGCCAATAAAGTGTTTGAGAACCCAGAATAACATCTCCTTTATGAGACCAGATTCCTCTTGCTTCTAACAGGAAAACTGCCTCCTCTTTTCCCTCTGTAGCCTTCAAAGCAAACAAATCAGTCCCAGGCAACCACAGTCCACATGCTCATGCAATTTGAAAACAGCTGCAGGTGGTAACCTGACTTACAGTGTATGCACAGGTCTGAAGATTTTATTCCTACTGGGGCTCCTGGGAGGCTCAAATAAGAGGCCTGAGTTGACATCAGTATCATAAACAAGTATCTTGCAGGAATTATTAGAGTGATGACAAGCAGTTAAAACTGCACTGAAATCCCCCCATTGATTTCACTAGAGGGAGCTCGAAGACTGAGAAAACAGCAAATTAAAAGGTAATATGGAGAGGAGCTCCCCTGGATTCAATAAGAAAATCTGTTGCTGGTAAAACCTGCACTGAAGATTCAATGTATTTGTGAGTGGGACTGTAAGAAGGAGCCAAAAAAGGCAGCTCTGATTTGCTTCTTGTAAGAGCAGGAGGAACAAGCACACTGCAAGACAACATCACAGCACAAAGGAAGCAGTAGCATTCACTTTCTCCACACACTGCTTCTACATACCTGCAGCCTTTCTTATTCCACATACAAGCAGGACCAACACATTTGCTTAAAGTCCCTGTTTAATTCACATCTTCCAAAGTTCTTCCAGCCTAGACCTAATTTCTCCCAAGAGCTATTGAGATAAGGAAGCTCTTTTCTTAGAGGAGGGCCTGTCTAATCACAGTTCAAGAATTCCCAGGTACCACTAGTACAAACAAACCAGCTCTATGACCCACCTCTCAATCCACTGAGCAGCTAGGGCTAAAAGATTCTGGGCTAAGTCTGCACAGCTGCCTATAAAACTCAGTAAGGACAGTAATATCCAAGCAGTACTGACTTACAGCAACAGGGGAAAAGATGAAAGATATAGCAAACTCAGAAGCTAGAAAGAACTCCAGGTTCTGAATACTCCAGGTTCTGGAGTTCTGCCTTGTTTACAGAAACAGAAGATGAGTAAGAATTTCAAAGAATCAAAGTCCTAGTCCCTGAGAGCAGTACTGACAGGTGTGCTTTGCAGTCCTCTGCTTCTGAATTTTGCAGCACAGTATGAGAGAAAACCAGCACACTTTTCAGAGACCCTGCCCCCTTTTTGCAGCCTTGCCATACTCACCCTCTGTGAACAAACTCCCCTTTGCTGACACTCTCTGCCTCGATGCAAATGTCCATGAAGTCCTTAGTGCGCTGTGCAAAAAAGGATTCAGGAACCAAGCAGTTAACATCTGAAAATGCCACACCCATGATACTGCAATATGTTCACACAATGGCCAGTCCTTTGTCCCCCAAAAGGAGGCAGAAGATGCATTTCTGCATTTCATGCTTTATTCAAATCTCAACTTGAGATTTGAATTAGGAATTACAGACTTTATTTTCCCATTAATGAATATTCAATAAATACCACAAGAAGCAAAATAATGAGTCACACACTTGGCTTCTTGTTATATTTAAAGACAATAGCAGATCTCTTAGGCTCTTATTTAATTTCTATTCAATGGGTCTTTCATGAATTTAAGCAATAGTACAATGATACAACATTTGGCCACCAAACACCCCAGTAAGAGAATTTTAAACAATACAAATTGGAAATCAAAGTGTCCTTGGTAACAATCCTTTAAACTCCTTACTTAGCTTTCCTATTTACAGCCTGCCCTTAAACTGAGTACACAGTACAGCTTTTTTCAGGAAAGCAATTTTGATTAAAAGATACAGCTTCTTTTTAATGTATTTTAATATTTTTGTTCTGGCAAAAGTTGCAGTGTGCAGATGCAATCAAAATGACAGAATTAAAAATAAATGCATCTATTTATTGAACTTGGTTTATTCCTTTGCTTCTCTGCAGAGGCACTGCCTGAGCTGCACCTGTATGGCTTTATCAGCTTCCCTTCAATGGGGCAGCCTCTGCATGAGTCTGAGGTGAGACACAGATTGGCTGGCAGCAGATATGGCCTGGTATTGATTCCAGAGAGCTGCTGGGCAGCTTTGAGGACTACAGGGACAATGGTTTCAAGAGAGAGACTTGAATACAGTAATAAGGGATCTACACTTGTAGAAAAAAAGATGCAATATCAAGATACTTCCCAACTCAAGAAACAGCAAAGTACAACTGGCCTAACATGAACTTGTCCATTTCTCTAGGTTTTGCAAGAGACCTGAGAACCCTACATCACTTCCTTCTTTTCAAAACCAATATTAAAGTGCCTCTTGAAGGCCTAAGGGAGGCAAAACAGACAAAACCACAGGAAGAGCGTAAGGGAATTTGAGGCAATCAGATACTTTTTCTGTTCTTGGTAGGTCTGTTTTTACTTTACATCACTGGCTCCAATCCAGTTCAACAACCAAAACTCTTCTGTTCAAATGTCACCTAGAAACCACTACAAAAATACCCAAATACTAGTCTCTGTCTGGCTTCTACCATTACTAGGACACTGACAGTCCAAATCATAAACCACAACAAAGAACAAACTAAAGTTCATGGTGGCATATTCTTAAGGAGAAACCAGGAGAATTTAAAAAAAAACTAAATTTGCCTGTTTGGGTTCTTTTGGTCTGATCCTACAAGATAACATACCAATATAACTCACATTTTCATGTTCTTAAAGACCCTGACTTCTAAGGAAGAAATATGTTGCAGAAAGTTCAACACCTCCTGTTAGCCTGGGTATAGTGGAAGGGTTTCCTGCACCCTTGAGGAGGAAATGCAGGGCAGCTCACAAGTATAGGATCACTGCGCAAGCATTTTCCTGTAAAATTAAAGACTGACATCTATCCAAATAGCTTTCACAGCAGTAAAATTGCACCAAAACACAGGCATAAGCCAAAGAGAGGTTCTAAAACAGTGAATGAACAGCATGAACGTGCTGAGAAGGTTATGACAGGAACAGTTCCTTTGATGCCATGCTTCTATACTTTCAACTACATGCACTTCCTTTCCTTCAAATCAGTGTAGCCCATGTCCTTTCCCTAGTACCAATTATTTTTAACTCCACTCTGCAAGTCTAAAAAAAGAGAGAAAAATAAAAAATTCCAGCCAGACACTCAGGCTCAGCTTCCTTCTAGCAGCAGTTGATAAAAGAGAATCACTCTCACATAAGTGAAGAGAGAAAGGAATGCTTTTTGGTGCTTTTTTTACTCATGGGAAATCCTAAAACTTCTGTTTGGCTACTGAAACCTTGTACAAATTCTTTCTGATCCCACTGCATCCCAGTTTTACTTTGGTCTCCTGTGCTTTCACACTGGATCTGAAACTTGCCCATTCCTCGATCATGGACCTCTTCTTCCATGAAGCCATAAATGTTATTTATATACACCCAAGAATAGGAGTTTAGCAAGACAGGAAAACTCTGTGGGCAGGCAGCATTTGGAATCCCATTATGTTAGGGTCTTACTGCTAGGTCAAGCTGCCTGTTCCGAGTTGCAATGGAAAGCTCAATGGTGGACAGCTTCAGCTCCTCCCAGTCCTCCGGGGCTACCTCGTGGGGGAACTCTGTGTAGCAGGAAGAGAAGGTATCAGTCATTAAGCACAATTTAATTACACAGATCACTATGAAGCAGATGCCAGACACAAAAATCAGTCTGAGCCATTCTGGTTAGTAGTTTTGTTTCTCTAAAATGTCAAAATCTTAAAAATTTCAAAGGAAGCTTAGGAGTACTGAAAAAAAGAAAAAATACTATCAGCATTTGCAGAGTATCAGAAAAGACTGTCAAGCCCAGTACATCACAGCCCTGTGAATCCTTATGTCCAGAGATTAACATATCTTCTGGGCTGGTGACAGGAACATTTAGAAAACCCGTTAAATGCTAGCACCAAAATACCAGGAATCCAATGTTCAGGAGGCTGTGGTAACACATTTTCTACAGGAGGCAGCTCCACAGTTCAGTTCTCATATCCAGGTCACTTGCTTCATGCTCCTACATGAATCACCTCTGCTAGCCAAGGAGGAACCAGGTCTTAGCAGAATACCCACCCTCCTTCCTCCTGTGGCCTGCCATGTGCACTGCCCAGACAGCAGCCCAACCCAAGAGAGGCTCAGAGAACACAAAATTTATGGCACAGAAAGAATTTCACATACTAAGAGAAATTTAGGCCTGGCCCAAATTTTACCGTTCTATTTAAAGCAACATTTGTTGCTCTGTGTCAGCAATTCTCCCCACCCTGGAAAAACAAAAGCTGCTCCTCTCTGCCCAGCTCACTAAGAAGCCATTCTGCTGGAAGATTTCAAGAAGCTCACCCAGAAGTGCCAAGTATCCTCAATGGATGCCTCCACTGCAAAGGCAACTGTGAGTCCAGGGAATGCCCTGGGTTCTCTACAAGTGAGTATTTGCTTATGAGACCACAAACACTGGCAGGACTACTCTGTTCCATTTCTAACAGACGCCTCTATAACAGTCTTGACAAAAACAATAGTTTAAATAAATAAAAAAAGGAAACAAACAGATAAATAACAGTAACAAAAAAGAGAGCAGTGAAGCAGACATGCCCTCCACACAACACACCCCTGGATGTGTTAGAGGAGTAGAGCCTGCATGTGAGTTGATGCCAGAGCACAGCCAGCCCACCTTTTGGGGATGACCAGTATGATCGAAGCCGTCTGTAAAGCCTCACGTACAAAGGAGGTCTGGATGATTTCTCCTCCGGCTCTTCTGGAGGTCTCTCAGTTGGACCCACGTACATGAGAGCAGCTTGATGTTTCTGAGGCCACTCCTTGGATTTACATGGAAAGAAAAGACAGAAGATAAAGGACATTTTGCTTAGGGCATGTCCTGTTTATTCTGTTTAGTCCTGTAGCCTAATTATTGTGTACTCACACACAGTCCTGCAGAGCTACTCAGGCCCCCTCACTGCCTCAGCCTACTTTATGGCTCGCCAGTCTCCAGGTTCATGGGGGAAATGACATTTCTGCAGTTTCAAAAAGATTACCCACAGTTCCCAAATCCACTAATCTAATCCTTCCCTGCACAGAAGTAAGGGCATTTTCCCCTTGATGAACAGAGGGTGAAGGGATGTTTCCTTTGCTGCTGATGTGTGGCAGGGTGACACAGCTGCTTCTGGCTGGAGGGAACAACCCAAACCAGCCAGGTCACCAGTAATGTCTGAAAGCACAGTTGGTTTCTGCATGGCAAAAAAGGCAACCTCAAAGAGCAACTGCTCAGCAGGATCCAGTGCAAACAGACAAAGCCTACAGTGCTGTGTGCAGCCAAGGGGCACTAAAACCTGACAGGCCTTTGTTTTCCAGCAACTCAAACAATCCTGACCTGAGAGTCAGGTGCTTCTGAACAGCAACTCAACAGCTCTTAAGGCAAGTCATGTGAGCTCCCTAAAGCATCTTAAAAAAAAATAAAGTACCAACACATTATTCTTGGTGATATTTCAGATTCCAGCACCAGGGCTACAGAAGAACCTTAGCTTTTGAAATATTTCCAGACACTGACAAAATTCACTTCCTGTCATTGTTTTGAAAATAATTTCCAAAATGCCGCAAACACAGGATTTAGGGAGGGAATCATTTAATAGTTTTTTAAATTTATATACTAAAACAACACAGCCAAGAGCCCACATGAACTCAGTACAATTATTTTTCCAGGTACAAAATTTCAGAAGTAGTTTTGGATCATATAGCACAGGTTGGTAAACTAATTCACCTCACACCTCTGAGAGCAAGGAATACTTCCATAATAAGCAGGACAAACAGAGGTTGTATCAGTAGGGCAGTACACAAACAATAAATATTAATGATTAAATGGAAAAGCAGCAATGCTGTGATAATTTAAGCCTGTGTATTTTAGAAGGGATGATAACACTCATAACAATGCCCCTACCAATATGAGAGGTGCTATTTCCAATTACACTTTTTTTCAGCCACGCATCATCCTGTTTCAAGAGACCCCCCGCAGTAAAACCAGAAAATATGAAGTGTGGAGCAGCAAACACAAGCCAGGAAGAGATTAAACTCAACAGGCTGGAGACACTTCTTGTAGAAATTAACAAAATCATAATATAAGAGGCACATAAAGCAATGTGAATATCACAACTAGGTGAGATCAGGTAGAAAGTTTTCTATCTAAATGGCTGAAGAAGTGGGCACTTCTCTTTAACCTTCAGCAAATTAAACAGATCTTTTTAATGTACAATTAATAGCTCACCAGAGAAAGCCACTATCACTAGCCCCAGCTGAACCTAAGGACTCAAAGTGAGAAAGGAGGTGGACAGAAAAGAAGAATAGGTTTTTACCTAGAATGCCAGAACACAGAAGCATAACCTCAAATTTTCTGTGGATGAGAGGGGGGAAAGCCATCCCAACTTTTCTGGATACTTTACTATTAAGCCTCCCTTTACAGGAGCTGCCTATAAAGGAAGCATTGGCATTGTCACAGACAGCATGGCTAGACTGCACTATTTGATCTACTGTACCAGCTCCTGGGCATTTTCCCTGCCTTTCAGGAGGTTCCTTATATGTTGAGAGAAAAGGAAAACCATGTGAATGAAAATGCCTTACCTTTAACACAGGTCAAATTTTAATCTTTCCAGGATCAATTTTAAGCAACAGGAAAGTTTAAGGTGAGATAAAAGCTACTCATCTTCATGTTCATTTTACTACACAAGGAAGCCTGATTATCAATGTGCATGAGCAGTCTAATTATAGACCCTTCTGCCAGAGGAATAAATCAGAGTGAAATGTTATTACAAAGACTGTTGAGAATATGTGGCTGAGCACTTTAGCACTTCACCACTGCTGCTCACCAGTTTCACAGGGGGTTACTGGCTTCCCCAGGTGATCTTGGAGCAAAAATTTAAAAAAAATTTTACAAGTATTTTTTTCTCCTTTCTCTCTTCAGAAGTAAATCTATCAGTTGGTAGGCTTTTTAACAAGTTGAGTTTTAGGCCCATTTTATTTTGTTACCAGAATCCTTCAGGAAAGCTTGCAGACATATTATACAAAGCAAAGTCAGCCTGTTCATTTCCCAAACACTCTCCTCACAATTATTATTTACCTTAAATATACTGAACAAATGAGCTGCTTTGGTTTTCAGAGGCCCAAGGTACCAGTACCTGGAAAAGGAACAGAAATAGAACTTCTAAGATATCCAGGAGTCAATACTGGGAAAGGGAGAAACTCTGCCTGAAGTCAGAGCATACAGACTTGTTTGCCACTGAGTTAGTGCTCCCTGACAACCTTTAGCTTTTTGATTCTGTAAGATAGTTTCTACACATCAGCAGCCTAGCAGTGACATCCCTATCCTGAGTTACACACCACCAAATTGCAGTGTATAATCTTCACTACAGGCAGCAGGACATCTCACTACCAGAATTTTACTTTGCTGTGTGAGACAACTGGGGATGATTCAAGGGTCTGTGGTCTAACAGCTCGTGGTGTGCATCTCAACAATATGCAATACAGCAAATTTCCAAAGGTTAGAGGAAGCAAACAAAAACCAAAAGCTTCAGTGACAAAAGAACCAGCAAACATTCATTAGTCCCAAAGGATTCTCACATCAAAATCAGAGTTTTACAAAATAAAAACCCTGCCAGCCACACAGCACGGTACAGCTAAAGCTAAAGATGTGACTGTATTTAGGCAAGCTTGGCACACATTTTGATCAGTGTCATTCACCAAAGAGGGTCAACAAAGCACATTGAACACCACCAGCTCAAGAGTTCTGCAGATCTAAGGATCTCATTAACCATTAAGGCATGCAAATGTGCCACCACTCCCCTCAAGCCATGAAATTGTCTGTAAAATAGTAACAAGACAGCACCAGGTCTCCAGCAGCACAGTCATTAGCAGAGGGACTGTCAGACACACTTCAGGAACTCTGACTTATGGCTTAACTCCCTTTGAGTTCTTTTCAGTTTAAGATCTGCTGCACTGGAACACACCAAATGTTTTTAGTCCAATAACCCATCTCTCACAGGGAGCAAAAGTGGATGAAGTGGGAAGGTATAAAACCAGGAGTAGCACACGAGGATTTTGATCCAAGCAGACTCTGAGCACTTGTCCATTTGTTGCTGAAGTGCTTTCCAAGCTGGACATGTTTCTCTGCATTCAAAAACATTTATGGAAGGAAGCAGGGCTTGAGGATGTTCGTGTGCCTCATGTACCAAAGGTGCTGTCATGCCTCCAGCACTGAGCCCAAAGGACTCTTACAAAAGGGAAGTGCTGCAGGGAAAGATGTGAAGGCTGACACCAGGAGAAGAGCAGAGCATGGGCAGGAAGCCCAGCAGGAGTGCAGAGCAGAGGGAAGTGCACTTCCTTGAACTGGGGGCTGCAATTAGCAGGAGAGCCTGCAGCACAGCCAAGTCAGCACCTACACAGCCCACTAAGAATGTCCCTGGCCTGCCAGGGACAAACAACCTGACTATTTACTGCATCTCCCCCATCCCCTCTCAAACCTACTCAAACATTTGCCAGACAAACTCCACAGGTCTGCTACCTCTTCCTTCCTGACAGCTCATTCACAAAGCACATGGTATTTCCTTATAGCTGCACTTCCTCCATAAGAGCTTGGGAAGTGAGCTGCTTTGGCTCTGCTGCTCCTTCAGCAGATAATACCTGTCACTGGATACACAGACACTGACATGTTATGTGTCCATCTGGAAAAAGCCCAGTAATTATGAGTTTAGCATCCTGAGAACAGTCATCAGATAGCACAGTCCATGCCACTTCTGGCAGGAACCTGAAGGCATTTCTACGGCATCTAATGTCTCTTGCTGGAATTGAGTTTCAGAGTACACACACAGCTTTTCATTGGCAGATGATGAAAAACAATGGCCAATTACTTTACTTAGACTTTACTCAAGGGAGAGATTTTCCCCCTGTTACAATCTGAATAAAGTTCCAGAATCAGATACCACAAGGCAAGAAGAAAGTAAATACTTAAAAGAACAGGTCAGCACCAAATATTTATTTCAATTTACAAGAATTCTGATACATCTTACACTCCCATGTGTGTAATGAAAGATCTAGCAAGAGTGGGTGCCTCTGCCTGTCAGATGCCTACATTCAGAAAAAGACTTAAATGAGAGAGGGGAATGTGTCTTTTTAGGCAACAGATACTAAAAAGGGGACTGTTTCAAAAAATAGTATTTTCTTACTTGCTAGCTTTAACTCCTGCATCTCTATAAGATCCCCATCTTAAACCAGAGACTGCAAACACTGGCTGCTCCTTTTCTCCCTGTAAAGAAAAACAAACACTGCAAAATTGCTTTCTCTTAACTTCAGAAAATAAAGTTGGAAAAAAAAGGTACAAAAACAGCATAGCTACATAAAAATGTCTGTTAAATTTCTACACAGAAATTTAACAGAAGAGGTACGACAACAAGCTAACAACAATAAAGCTTAGCAGAATTTAAGCACTGTACACTCCATCTGCTCCAGAGAGGAATATAAGAGGTGAAGTTTTGAACAGGTAGCCTGAGTTTGACTGCACACCCAGCAATGGCATTTTCATTTCGTGGGTTTGACTGTTAGCCAAAAGCAAGGAGCTCTGCACAGCAACACAACACTCTTGCTGCAGAAATGTCCATTCTACAACTGAACAGAAAAATAACATTCAGAAACCATATGAGGCATAGTCAAAGGTTTTCCAATTTTGTATTTTTCCATTTGTCAAAGAAAGCTATTAACTTCACAATCCACATGAATGCATCCAATCAGCAGACAGCTACTGCTCTCACCATTGCTATAGAAACACCACTGTAGTAAGTTTTGTATTCATCAATACTCTGAGTCTCAAAGAAAGGCAATGTTGAGGCATTCTAGTGTTTTCTTCTGTTTAGATTGTCTGATGCCATAGCACATGGTGGAGAAATGACTGCCAGCAGAACTGCTGATATCATAAACTAAAATTCCTAACAGCAAGACACAGAGGAATACCATAAACATAAAAAAATCAGAATGGGAAAGCTTTAGAAATGTTGCTTTTCAAATAAGTAGACGCTTTCACCTTGATCTGCAAGACATCAAGTGGAACTGTCTCTCCTTTCAAAATGGCCAATGTAGCATTAGTAATATGTCTGCAAAACAAACAGGAAAAAAGCAAAGAAAAACAAACAGGAATAAAAGAAATGAGTAAACTTTAAAATTACTTTTTTTTTTTCCCAGCAAATTTCACTACAAGTCCAAGTAGGGCTTTTTTTTAGCAAAAGTAAAAACCCCAGGGAAACGTGCTGCACTTAACTGAAATCAGAAAGCAAAATGGGTGGTTGCAACACATGACAAAACCTAACAAACAGCAAAATACAGAAAACAGCAAAAGGAAATTATCAGCCTAAGCTTTTGAGATATTCCTCCTTTTTGAGTTAACTTGAGAGGTCAGAGGCCAACTGTGTTGCCTCCTGTTTCAGATACTTAACACACTAAGGATCCAAATCCGGGTTTTATTTTAGCGGTAGCAAGTATTACAGCCTGGGAGAGAATGGGACAGAATGACTGGTCTCAACTCATGTGTCTGAGATTGAACTGCATTAGTTGTGTGTTAATTTATTTTGAAGTTTTTCATCAATGTAAATCTACCTATCAGCAGTGCCCATACTGTTTAGGTCTCCAGTAAGTTGTGGGCAGTAGCCAGGGCACTTTGTCATTTCAAGCTGTAAAGATTTTGTAACCAAAGTGTCTAAGCCCACTAGACAGTCTATGTTCAAACCTTGACGCATATACTTGACTGAAACCCCTTCTTTGTTTTCAAAGTTGGGTAACATTTACTTTCCATGCTGCATACATTTCAAATGTCTCAGCTGGACAAGGAAAAAAATGCAGTTTTCAGATCCAGACCAATATTGATGTGAATCTGTGGGAGAAACTGTCCTTGGTTTCATCAGGATTACAATACTGAGACAGATAAGGAAGCTGTTCTTCTCACAGCCCATCTTCTCTCCCAGCTCTTATCTTTCTCTAAGACCTTTAGAGTTCCTACACTCCTAAGAGAGTGCTGAAGGAACCAAAGCCCAAATATTTCTTCAAAAAATATCACTTCTGCACTTCTTAACTCGGGCTCTGCCACTGGTGCGGGCTGTTAAGCAGCCTATTGACCAAATTACCTTCAACTTCTCCAGTGTGCTGCAGTCCCACCTGCACAGTTCATTACCTTGGCACAGGAAGATCATCCATTTCAAACAGCTTCTTTAGAACCCAAACATAAATTATTATTTTAATCTTAGCTGCTGATGACAGCCTTGTCCACCTTTCTGAGCTTCAAAGCAGTCTGGTAGTTTTAAGGAAGGATGTTATGCCAGCTGACTCGTGGGTTTAATGTATGATGGATACCAGCAAGGGCTCCACAAAGAGAACAATGTTAATGAGTTACTGGGAGAGTGAGACTGAAAAGATTTCAGGACCAAGAAGAAATATATTTATTATTATGAGAGGAGAGGAAGGGAAAAATTGAAAAGAAATGAAGTGTGGGGAAAAGAAAGATTGACTCCCTTTTTTTCTTTGTAAGTGGACAAAACAATCCTGCAGCAAACTGAACTGCAAACAACAGATACCACCAGACTGGATCATATTGAGGCTGCTGAAGAACTGGGTTGTTGGATTACTGCCACCATCAGTCCCATCACAGGGAAAAGTCACCCCTGCCCTGCAAAAGTCAGTAATGGGAACCAACCTTTCCCATATTGCTGTATACCTTACTTTGCAGGTCCTAACCAGCCTATATGTGGACCAGTTTCTAGAATTCTTAGAGTGGAGAAGGGTCAGAAAGAGGACTTATTTTTGGCTTATTTTGTCAAATCCTTGCTATATCCTTGTCATACACTTTCTGCTATTCCTAAGAGGCTGATCCTTTTAATCCCTATTTAAACTCTGAGCATCACATGATCACAGAGAAATTAGCCACAGCAAATGATATCTAATAATACATACATTTCCTTCTTTTAATTTTTAGTCAGTTTTTGGAAGTCATTAACTCCGGTAAGTCCAGAGAATCATCAGGCTCTGCCCAGAGACTGCCAACTTCTATGTAACACAGAAGAAAAAGAAAAGCATCAAGCTACCAAGAAGCACTGCTTCTTGAAAACAACCAACCATGTTTCAGAAACATGTGATACTTACTGGACTTGATTTGTGCTCTCAGGGTACAGTGTGTGGCTCAAAGTGCAAGTTTTTCCAAGGGGTATGAATCCTATAGGAATCTTACTGAAGGCAGCCTGGACACATAAGGAGAAGAAATTAACATTTGCATGAAGCTTCCTGCGTGGAGATCACAGCTGTGTCTGGCATCACCCCTTTGGCACTGTGCACCAGGCACTTCCTCACACAATGACTCAGAACATGGCACCCAAATCCGTGAAGCCACCACTGCCAACTGGGTACAAAAGAGCTCTCTGTGATCATTAAGGGCATTGTTACATGCATTTTGGCAGCCACATCCCAACTAATGCATGGATTCTGTCAGCAATCTGCCATCTTTCTTAATACTGATGGAGGCATCACAGGCTCTGAATCCCATTTACCACAGCAGAAATCCCCCTCTGACAGAGTAACCTTGCACAGCAAAGAGATTTTCTCACTTAAGGAAATTAATTGATTCCTCTGCCATCCAAATCATGAAGCAGCAGAAGGTCTAATTTTTGGAAGTCACTGACCATATTATTTTTCTCTACAGCTGTTCAGCAAAAGGGCTTGTTGAAGGAGCAGGTTATTACCCTGTACCTCATCTCAAACCTTGCTTTCTGAAGCATGTCAGCAAAGCAGTGTAAGCTACCCCATACCCCAGTGCATCATGCCTGTCCTGGGGGATGCTGCCAGCAGCAGCAGGACACAGCCAATCTGCAGCCACCTAGGAATTTCCCTCTCACTGCACACCCACGCCCTCTGCCCTGCTGTGTCTGTGTCACCTGCAGGTGGCTAACACTCTCAAACACCCTGCTCTCATTTTCCTCAGCACTGCCTGCAGTGTGCAGATGAGAGGCTGTTGGCAGCTCCTGCAGTCAAGCTCTGCTCCCCTGGCTGCTAGGAACAAGGCTTCTGGAATACCCTGCACAGGCTCTTATCCAGGCAACAGTGGTGTGACACCCCCGAGGGAAAAGGGAAGCAGGGCACAGAGAGAGGCAGCTCGAGTGCAGATCTCTACTCCTAGGACACAGTGACATGATGGACAAGAATTCCTTGGCCAAAAACATGAAGTGACACGGTGGCAATACTACAATGCAGTATTCCACCCATAATTGTGCTGGATGCAGAATTCCCTACACTACTGCAAAATGATCCAAGCTACATCAAGATAAGAAGCCAAAAAATAAAGACAAACTAGCCAGTAAAGCCTCTAAACTTTGCTTTCACTATTGTCAGATTATAAAAGTCTCAGGATCCAACTATAATAATATTAGATTTAAAACAATGATGCACCAGAATTGATATAACTAGCCTTCCTTTAAAAATATTGACTTGGTTGCAGAGTCCCCCTTGTCACATTCAGACACAGCAAATGTCTAAACAGATACAATTCTAGCTGCCAAGGGTATCATCATAATCTTGTCTGGATTGTTTTAATTGAGTTTTAGCCAGCTCCTGCCAGAAGGTTTTGGGAACAATGATTCCCTCCTTTCTTCAATAACACTGTCCTCCCACTTGAAGAAGAAAAATCTCTCTCATTTCCATTCAGAGTGATCCACCTTGAGAGGTTAAAATTTGCTTAGTACAGCCATCTGCATAGGTAGGTATGCACTGCTTGAAGAAACAGCAAAGCAATCCCAAAGCAGTAGGAGTGTGACCATAACTGAATTCAGTTTCAAGCCTGTACAAACACAAGAAAAACATGTACTTCTGCCCAATGCTTCTGCCAAACAAAGTGGCATGCACAGCTGGTCCATGGGTCTTTGAAAATTGAGCATTTGGCTTCTCCACAATCCCTGCTCTGACGCTGGAAACTTCCCAAAGCCATGGCTTGGGAGTCACTGCATTCACTCAGAAAGGGAACAAAGAACAGCAGGCAGCATTGCAGGACAGTAGCCCAGCTGGATGGCTGCACAGAAAGCTGGCTTCAGAGTAGTAAGCCAAGTATTTGCTGGAGGCAGCTGAGGCCAAGAGATCACAGTGGATGCATAAGACACTCCAAGAAATAAACACAGTTTTTAAAATGACAACTTCTCACCTCGTCTGCTCTACGGAGAAGTCCAGTTATGACCTGAAAAACATGGGAAATGCTCTAAGAATTTTATTTTTCAGTTACAATAAGAACAGATGAAGTTCTTAACCACATTTAATCTTGGAGATTTAAGGAGCAGCTACTCTTTTATGGAAGGTGCTACAGTTGTTTACATGGGAAAAGAGGAATGTTCAGCCTGCAAACATGTTGGAAACAGCAGGTTTATGAGTGTGCCCGAGTACATGCTGGTACCACAACCAATGCCAGTGTAAATGTTTTAACACTGAATAATGCTCTGCATAATGCAAAACCAGCACTGGTCAGTGCAATTAACACAAGGCCAGAATGACCTACAGATGCATTCTGATCCCTTTTTCTTAAGGTCACTGTATTCATTAAGCCATTGTCTTATGAAATCAGTAGTTAGAAATCAGGAACTGCTTGAATAAAATACAGTCTTGAAAAAGAGAGTATCCCCCAGTTCTGCTCCAGTCATTAATCATCTTGACAATAGGCATTTATTAAATAAGTTCCAAGCTTTGTTATCATTCCCACGTAATTTTTAAATTATCTGATTCCCACTTAGCAAAATATGCATTCCTCTTGGGGAGTTTATAGAGAGGAAGGAACTTTGAAAATCAAACCACTACAACTATACCACACAGAAAGAACAAGTTAGAATCATGTCACTCCAAAGAGTTTGCTCATTCCAGAATAAAGTTCTGGAAGACAGCTATGTCACCCATTCTTTTTGTCCCCCCTCCCATCATCTCTTAAGACTAATACCAACCAGCAGAGTGTTCTGTCCCCAGAATATTAGAACATTTACTAAAAACACAGATTCTAACTGCACAGATCTCTAGGAACAGTTGTTATGAGGCTGCTGCATTGCACAGACTCAATCTTCTTGCCTTCAGCCCAACCATGATTCTCAACAAACCAGGCTCCTGCAGTACCTCTTGGACTGTGCCATCTCCTCCTGCAACAATTATCAGATCTGTATTTTCCATTATTTCCAGAAGCTGTTTTGCTTGTCCCTCGTAATCAGTCTGAAGAAACAGAGATCCAAACATGAGCACTCAAATGACTATTTTTAGTATATCTCTTTCCTAGAAATAATCACCTATCCATTTGGTTAATAGTTATTTTTATATAGGCACACAGTACTGTATATTACTTACATTCAGAGTTGTTTTTTTTTTCCAACTTACAAAACCAGATTGATGCATAATACAATATGTGCAAGTAAACACACACAGACACACACACACACACAGAGGTTAAATGAAATATCAGAGCAAATCTTACTCAGTAGATCTAGAATACCACAGCAACCATCTTATTTCCAGGTAATATGACATTGAAACAAATCCAGGAGCCAATCACTTGCAGAAAAACTCCCACTTTTTTTTACAGCCAAAGTGCTCAAGTGCATCTCCTGAAACACAGCATCAACTACACAAAAGGCCACTGCCTGAAAGCCACTGACAATGGATTTAGCAGTAAAGAGTACTGACTTTTTAAACCATTAAAACTGTTTTCTGAAAAATTCATGTCTTTTCCAGAGTCATCTCAACCTCACTTCCTGGCCCAGCCCTGTTTTGCCAACTTGTTGGGTCTAACACTTCCAAGCATCAGTTTTAAGACTTATAAAATGATTTCTTCTCTTAGGGTGGGACTAGGTACATTTAATGATCAGAGAAAGGGATTAATAAAAAGAGCATTTTAATACTAAACCTTGTGGAAAAGATTCCAAGACAGAAAGATGCATATCAGAGTACTCTGCTGTTAGGACACACTGACTATTAAGCAATCCACATATCACATATCAAAAAAACTGCAGAAAGAGCAGAATCTCTTCAAAGTTTTGTTGTTCTTCTCTTTCCAAAGGAAACCTGTGTGTTTATTCACACCATTTAGAGCTCAGTGTTCTGTTTTTGTGGTGAGAATGTTGAATTATTTGGAGAGACACAGAAATAATTTCAGTGTAAAGATAAAAGGTTATTTTTAATTAATCTGAACAGTTTAACTGGATGTCAAAATTCCTCACTTTTCATTTCTTCAAGTTCAGGCAGAAATGACAAATTCAACAGCAATGGGCACGCCCCGCTAGCCAGCACTCAAATATTTAGAGTTTTTTCTCAAACATGAATTATAGAAGGGCTGCTTGAGACAGACAAACAAGCACATGTACTGCTTTAGCTGAAAATTAAAATCTCACTACACTGTTTGAAAACCAACTGTGAATTAAAAAGATTAGGTGTTGGCCTAATAGCTCAGTATTTATTTCTTCCTTAAGATGTCTACAGGACAACTGAGAATTTCAAATGCATATGGATTTGAATTTCAATTCTTCGAGAAAGAAGAGAGTCAATATTTCTACTGTAGCAGGACGCATCAGTTCTTACCTTAACCACAGTTACATCCAAGCCAGATAAGTGCAAGATTGGTGCAGCATTCTTTTCAAAAAGGTTCCCAGCTTTGCTAGAAATAACAGAGTAAAAACTGTTTAATGATGCCTGTGGCTGAAAAAAAAATTAAAAAGGAAAGAAACAAATGAATAGCAAAAAGAAATCTACTTAAAACCAAGCATTCAATCTCCACAATCAGTCACTCAACCTGACAGACAGGAAAGATGAGATTTCGTGTGGTTCAAATGCATTACATTTCTAGTCTCATATCTCAGATGTCAGGGTTTTGTTGCAGTTTTAATAAGTGCACAAGAGGCTATCTAACTTTCGCCAAATATAATTTTAAAAATCCATTAAAACAAATTAAGACCTCCAGAAAGAAATTTGTTAGAAAATTAATGACTTAGAAAGCACTAGCCTTTAGGACCACAAAGAAGCCCATGTAGGCTTTAAGAACTATTTTTAAAAACCCGATTATTTATTAATACATATTATTTAATAAGGTTAGAAGCAAAATGTTGACCTTTTTGTTGTAGGACTGATAATTTTATGCCTGTCATTGCATAACAAAAGAACTATATCTCTAACTATAAATTGTTTACAAGTAGAAACATGAGACTTGGTCAATACTATGCATTTTCCAGACTCACAAGAGCATGTGAGTCTGAGCACTTTCATGTGCTCATCTTGGTAGTAATAACTCCACCCCTCCACAAAATGCAACTATTCCAAAGCTTATTTGATCAGCAGAAACAGACATACGTCACATCCAAGATTATGGTTTTTCTGCTGATGAGTATGTAAAAATAGCAGCCGACCTCTTCCAGGAGTCTTGCTCCAAGCCCATATTTAGCCTCTCAGTTTGTGGGCACATCCCTTTCAAGGGCAGGTTCCCACAGAAGTAAGATCACTTCTTGCCAACTTCAAGTCTTGAAGCAATCAAGGTCATCTCTTACTTCTATAGTTTTTGAGGATGAAAACGTATCACATGCAAAAGTTTGGAAGGAATACAAAGGAATTCTACATACGAGGGAATGACAAAGGCCAAAGCACAGGATTAAAGAAAAAACAAAATATACATATATATGTGTGTGTGTTTAGAAATAATTCTTCCACCTCTAGCAACTAATTCTATTTCTCATCCCAATATTTTTGGTGAAATAAAGTTTGGCATAGTTACACAGCACCAGCTTGGCATCAGAGGGAGGCAAAAATGAGCTCAAAAATCTGGCTGGCTTTTATAGTGGATAGCAGAGCAAAAAATGCAGAAAGAGTGCCTCAAATGAGAGTGCTGGGAAGGGGAAATTTTACCCTTTGCAAGCTGCTGGGTTGAGGAAGACTGTTGCTTTCTTCAATGGCATAGTGGCAGGCATCAGCTGGTTGCCAAAAGCCTAAGGAAGAGAAAAAGAGCAGGGCTCAGTTTATCTTTATCTTTTAAGCAGACTGCTAAAACAGTTCCAAATAATGCATCTCTACAAATGTCAATGGGCTTTCAAGCCCCATGACATTCAAATTACTTCCATCTTCAGCCATTGTACAGGTCTCTTATTCAAAGACCCACACTCTTAGCAGCAGCTCACATCACTGTCCTAAGTACTTTTTAGCTCATTTTTACAATTCCACCACCATTTCATTTTTGTCAACCTCTGGTTTTCTGCAATGGGCAGAAATCCAGGGAGCTCTCCTTGACTCCAAGGTTACTGGATTTTCTTTCTTTAGGTAATTCTCGTACACCTGCCAGCCACCTTCTTTCTGCATTCTTTCCAACTTCTGAACTTTAATTTCTCTATCTATTCTACTCATTTTAGTATTTTGTATGCTTCAGTTTTTGAAGACAGGAAAGATAATTACAAAGAGAACCTGCCATGACCTATAAGCAAGTCCACTGTTTCTTACACTTTTTTTAAGCTAATCTCTCTCTCTAAAAATCATTAAATTCCTCCTCAACTTTTAATTCAATTCTGAAGAGGTGTCTCAATTTTAAATTCTTTAAGAGTTTCTCCAGAAAGCCTCTTGCACTTTGGACCTATTTCCAAAGCTCTTCAGCACAGGCAAGGAAACGCAAAACTTCCACACACGTTATATCCTGCTCTATAAGCTTCTAGAAGGTCACTTAAAGGCATCCTCACTAACACACCAAATCAAACTGGATTTGAACACAAGAAATACAAGGTATCCAGCAATACCATCCAAAGCCCCACAAAGAGAAGGAACCAAAGACTACCACGCTGAACATGGCCCAGTCAACTGTTCCTGGCTTTTTGTCCCCTTTCCCTTGGAAGTTAACCCCCTAGCAGGAATTTTAATATTGAAGGAGGTAATATTGTACACAAAACCCAGTACATTTTAGTGGCTGTTAGCTACTTAAACTCATTATTAATTCCACATGCAAACCTTGCTCAGGAAACTGTTGTCATCTTATTGCAGGGGTTCCACACTGTTGTCTCCTATTACAGAAGTTTCATACCTTCTTGGTATTGCTCATGGGCATCTCCTCAGAGCACTGACTCTTTCCTCTTCACAAAGCAGCCAAATGACTCCAATTCCCTTCTCAACCACCCACCCCACTCTTTTATAGCATCTTCTTCCCATTGCTTACAGCTGTGGCCTGTTAAAGTCAGGCCTGTTCCTAATCTTTGATAATTGGCCCAGCTGCAACTCCTTAGGGGTAAGATTACTCTCTACACTGTCTTTATTTTCTTATATTCTATTCCCCTACAGGAAACCTCAATTTAAAGAAGGGTACAGCTGGCTGTGCTGCTTAAAACATCCCAATTTCTTCTTCAGGAAAGAAAAAGCATGAGAGACGTTGCTGAGAGTAAAGAAATCTTCGAAGAAAGTGAAACAAATCAATAGCACTTAAGTTTTACTCAAAGATCAGCTGGAAAACAGACCAACTTATTATATTGCTTATTATATTGGGTGGGAATTGGGGAATAGGGGCCCTCTAGTATGTTACAGCTGTTAGAAACAACTAATTATTTGCTTAGGGGGCACAATATGATGTATTTGCATGCTCCAAACAATCTAGCAAGGCTCTAAACAACCCAACAAGGCTCATAAAGATTTTATTAGTAATGACATAATTGCTTCGTTATGTAATATACTTAGACATTTATGTTACATACAGAGGCATTTCTAAAGCAAATGCTGATTTGTAAGACAGGAAATAAAAAAATAATAATGCAATAATCTAGAAGTCTTTCAGAGCAGAACATAAGTAAAGACAACTTACAGTCATACCATAAAAATGGTTATTAAATATATATATATATATATGTATATATGAAGGTATAATTTAGGCAAGTCAGTGCCTTTTTCACTTTCTGGTCACATGCACACTTACAGGTGTTACATTTCTGGACTTCTAAAATGACAACCACTATTCTACAACTTTGAAAATTCCTTTATACAAAGCTTTTATAGTGCTTTATGAATACCAGCAAAGAAACTACATTCTTTTACAGGAAACTATCCTTGAGTGAATTGTTTGCCAGCTAAACAGCACCTCTTTACACGTGCCCAGAGTTCAGCAACAACAAGGTCAACCAGCAAGACTGATCTGCCAAGGAAGACTGAGTCACAGCTGACACTGATTTATCCCAGAGACAGAGGTGTAAAATGTTAAAAATATAATAAATGGGTTCTTCATTATAGAATCTTTCCATAATCATTTGCCACACCAAGGCTGTCATCATGAACTGATGTATTTAAATTCAGACACACATGGCAGAACCTGTGCATGAAATACTGCTGTCATGGATTCTCTCTCAGGCAGGCAGCTCCCTCACCAATTTGATAATGTAACAGGCTTAAAAACCTAAAAATCCAATGTAAAAATGGTAAGAACTTCACACACACTTCATTCAAACTGAACTTTTTCTTTGGTGAGTTTTTTTCTATTTTTTTTCCAATACTTATATACAGCACTATAAAAGCAAGTAGCATTTTACAAACAATTTTAGATTGTTGTTATTCTGAAGAACATACCAGACACTTAATGCCTTAATGCAGTGCTGCTGTGTGTTTTCAAGCACTATTTGGCAATGACACATCAGTGAGAATGGAAATTGCAGCAAGAATTGATTACTAGGCTTTCTGGTTCATTCCTTTCTAATGCAAGAGTCTTCTGCAGGACATTTTCTCAGGCTTTAACCACTAAAATTGCAGGAAGCTCTACTGACAGTGCTTTTGTATTTTCATTTGTAAGAATAAGCCATAATGGAATAGAACCTGTCTCTAAATAACTGGATTTAAAAAATGGGAAATTCAGGATTTCTACAACTGAACTATCTGCTGGTACCAATTTTTTCCTTAGCATTTACACCTTTTTGACAATACACACAAACCACTTCATCAGCTCCTTTTAAAAAAATTGGTTTAATTTGGTCAGCATGCTTCAAATACTGAGGGATTAATGGTTATTTTTTGTGATAGAAAAAAACTTCTATCACTTCGTTATTATGTAGTAAAAATGAACAGTGAAAACATAAAGACTCTGAAATTACAAGTATGGTTTATGAAAGCAGTATTTTCAGGGAAAGATTTTCCTTGTTTTTTCATGAGCAGTGAAGTCCCTGACATCTATTCTGGCATGAAGACCCACTGCACAAGACAAGTTGCTGTGAAAATCTTTCAACAGCAGACAGGCTAAATTTGGGATAATTCAGGTGCACAACACTTCTTTACTGAAAAAAATTATTTTCACCATTCTACTCAGGCCCCCGTACATAGCAATGATGGGAGCAGTGTTACACCCTGCAAAATGTCAAAGATCTGTCATGAAGAAGCAGGTTTAGAATAAACTTTATTTGTGGGAGGTAAAAACTCTTAAAATCCTACAGAAGTGATGTCATCCATGGGCAGCAGCACTTACACCTCCACAAGACTGCTTATTAAGGACGAGATTTCTTTGTGGGAATATTGCAGTATGGGAGTTTGCTGACTGCTGTTTGCCCATGCAGGACACAAGCTAAGAAATACAACAGTCAGTATCCTGAGAGAGCAACTCTCCCCCCTGAACAGTGGCCTTCTTGTCCCTGATCAGCAACCAGGCTGTCCCCATTCAGTTCCCAGGAGATGGGTCCCAAAGGAGCTGGGTCAGTCAGTCATCACAGCTGGCATCCCTGGTAAAGTCACTCGGGGTCAAACAGACAAGGGCAGGGTCTTTGCAGCTGAGCACTGACACAAAGTGGTTTGTGCTGCTTCTGCCCAGCATCCACCCCTCCTGGTGGGGCTGGGATTTCACTCTTATCAACAAGTCACCTCCCTGACAGAAGTTTACAGGCACAGAGCAATTGCACATGCTGCAATGGAGGTCTGGGTACTCCAGCAGCAATTAAGATCACCCCAGGGATAATGCTACCCTCCCCTGCAGCAGCAGCCAGTACACACAAGGGGCAGCACCCCTGGGCATCCAGGGAAAGAACACAGATGATGGCATCATTAGAAGGCTTGTCACGTAGGAAAGGCCCACTGGGAAAATCTCAGGAGCCTTGCACAACCAAGATAAGAGGCAGATTTTAATCAAATTTTATTACTTTAAACAGTATTACCTGGGCTTCTTGGCATGCAGCTCTTCGTAGCAGGTTATCACTATCAGGTAAGACAGAAAAGAGAGGGGACATTACGTTGTGTAAGTTTAAAACAATTTGCCCATTTTTTTAAAATGTAGGTACATACCCTTTTTACACACAGTTTGACAACACTGGAACAGAAAAAAACCCAAAACATTTTAAGGATAAAACACCCCCATTGATGCACATATGCATATTCTTTTTTTCTGCATGTGCACACAAACATTCTTTCTACAAAAAACAAAAGCAGAAAACAAAGACCAGGAGGCCAAGTGTGCTGAGATTATGTAAGCTCTGGCACACTGTGTAACTGTGATTTATTTATTAAATTACTACAAAACTGTACCCCAGAGCTCAGGTGTGGGTTTTTCCAGTGCTCTTGCTGCCTGGTGTTTGCACTAAAGGTACTTACTTACCGTTCTGGCAGTGCAGAAGGGTTCTAGAGAGGACTTTGAGCATTACAACTGTGAACTGCCCTTTCCATCAGTCTGCAAGCCAAATACACATTAATGCAGCACCTCCCACTCACCCAGGTCTGAGCACGGCCCAAAACAGTAACTCAGAGAGGTGAAAAACATTCATTGCATTAAGGGAAGGGTAAAATCAAAAGAGAGGTGCTCAGTGTTAGGTATGTCACAGATGGTCTGTTCAGAAATATGTTCCTGACTTGTCACTGGCCAGGGTATATAGACAGCAAGCACTGGAGACACAGCTATTGAGTGAGGAATGAAAGTCTATTCCTTCCCCAGCCCCAAAAATGCCCTATTTCACCTTGCAGACAAAATGCCAAGCACTGTTCTGCTGTGCCCAGTGTCTTGCGTGTCCTCTAGATTCCAACTCTCCATCCTCCAGCTTGTCCTTGCCTAGCACCTAGCCAGACCATATATTTTTGTCTCAAAATATCACATACAAAACCCCCCACTTACAGTCAGCATACCAAAACAAACACTGTACCAACCAAAAGGATTAAAGACCAACCAGACAAAAACAGGTGGCTGGGAGAACAGCACACTTCTGCCCCAAAGTGTGGCTCATCAGGCCAAACCCTGCCATGGAAATGGCAGAAGAGAAGGCAAGGCAAGGCCAAACCCAAGTGCCATCTACTTGATGCCACTGGTTTACAGAATTTATCTGTCACTGGAACTTCATAAGCTGCTCTTTTTGGCATCACCAAGAGATGCTGCAGTGCCATGAAAAGAGAAGTAGGGTGACTTCAGGTGAGATATAAAATTGGGTTCTGTGAAAATAACTACACTATAAAAGCCACAGATTTATTCCTGGTAATAATGAAAAGACAAAGGAAGAGTTCAAGCACAGAAAAAGAAAATATGTGAATAATACCTCATCAGGATAACAAGTAACTGGAATGTCTGATGAAGAATTCCTCAGAGGCATGCTGTCATATTTGCTCCTTAAAACCAAAGGAGTAGATAATTTGTATTAAGCACCTGCAATATCACTTAGAGGAGCAACAGCCTTGGGTTTGATTGCAGTAATATGATGGAAATGCACCAGTTAAAATAACTCTGCAAAGTTTGGTGTTCCAGGCTGTGCAACAGCAGTGTCACAGCTAATTCCAGACACTCAGGACAGTGTGACAGGCTGAGTCCACACTGTGCCACTGAGGGCATGAGCCCTCACACAGGGACATTTTCACCTTCCTCTGTGACTACGTGCGGCCAAAGCAAATAGAAAATAATTGTGATTTCAATACATAAAATTGAAATATTATGGGATATCAAGGAGCCCCCATTATCAAGTGATTGCTGCACAGTTGATGTCTTTGAGAATTGCTGTCCTAACCTTCTGAACAAATCCCAGCCAAACCCACATTATCTGTTTACTTCACATTGAAGCTATTTTGTTCAGAAGTCAAGCTCTGTCACACTGTCAGCCAGGCTGTTTTCCTGGTGCCCCCAGCTTTATGCTGAAGTGTTAATTGTCTTGAAAATTAAGTCCAGAAACACTTCCCAAATACAAGCTGAAAATACTGTATTCTCTTTCTCAACCTCAAAGATCCTCAAAACAACTGTCAAGGATTCACCCCAGTGAGTTTTACCCATGAAAATTAAGCTTGACAGTTTAGATGTCAACATTTATGCTGATTTTCTCCTGCACTGAAGCACTTAAAGAGACAGAAGAAGCCTACTTTGACACTTACCATTTTGGTGTCAAAGGAAAAGTCTAGATTCTGAGACTAGAAGAATCATTTACCACCCAGCAATTTCCAGGTGATTTGTCTCACTTCTCCAGCAGCACAGCACCCAGAATCCCACACCATCCCAGCCATACTCATAATGTTGAATCCCATAATTCAACTGGGATATTTCAAAGTCCTCTGAATTTGTCAAGGATGTCCCAGGTTTGGTTTAAAGATGCCAGGTAATAGGAATTTTTTCATTTCCTTAAAATATGATGTCAACACTTAACTAGATTCAAACTCCAGAAAAAACAGTACACGTGCACTAACAGGGATGCATTTTTCAGAACAGCAGTCCCCCTCCTGCACGACAGCTGCTGCATTTACTCACCTCACTGGCTCACCTAAAGTACCCCAATGGCCCTGCAAGTCCTCTGCAGGTCATAACAATCACTAAATAGAGCTAGAAAAATGTGAAAACCAGCTAAAAGGTAACTTCTTAAAGCCTTCTGCCTCAGTATGTATTCATTCTAAAAATATGACTGCTCACCAGCTCCCAGAAAAGATGAGACTTTAATAACAAACGTAAGGTTTTGTTGATTTTTTTTTGTACTTTATTGTCTACTATTAGGTAGTTACAAAGCTTTTTCAAGAATCCTCAAACGTGAGCAGGTGGAGGCGGAGGGAAATTGCTCCAATGCTTTAAAGAATACAAAGAAATTTCTTCTGACTTGCACCATATCCACAGCAAACTAAAAATCAATTTTTACTTCACATTTCTCCTAAGGCCTTATCTACAGCATTTGGCCTTAAAGCCAAACAGACAAGCAGTGTTGCATCTGCTGGCAAACTCAGGGCTGTCTTCCTGCTGTGAGAATTAAGCATCACACAGCTTACAGCTGGGCCAACTTGCTTAAGCAGTAAAAAATTGGGAAACGGAGAGGAACAAACAGTGGCAGCAGGGTATGGAAGAAAGAGACTGTCCTAGGCTGAACCCAGAGCCAGAACATTCCCAGCACAGCCTCAAGGCCAGCAGCCACAGCAGCACAGACTCTGTGGAGAACAGAGCACCGCACCAAAGGATGGAACCAACACAGAAGGGACACAAGAGTGACTGTGCACAGCTCCCCACTCCCCAGCCATGCCAGGCTGCCAGCACACAAGGCTCTGAGAACACAACATCTGTATGACCTCCTCTGATTCCTCTGCAACATCCCTAGGGCAGGACAGCTGGCCACTGCTCCTGTCCTGAACATTTTCAGCTGGAATAGGGCATTGATATTCTTACACATAAGCACAAGATGCACACAATTTAGTATGGATGCTGCTCAAGATGAGGCTGAATTCTGTGCCTCAGAGCCAGCAGAAGCCAGGGTGGAATGATAGTTCCCATGATGAAAGTCACTCAGGCCAGCAATGAATGCAACAAGGAGAGGACAGTGAAGTTGAGCTGAAGCTGTTTGAGGCTCTCAGCTGCAGCAAGGATCTGTCTTAGATCCAAACAAAGCAATTCCCCTAAAAGTGATCACACTACAAATGTAAAGAAGCTCAGGATCTCATTCCAAAATGGGTTATCAGCATTAAATCTAAGACTATTAAATATACTCAAATATGAAAAAGTCTAAAAACTTTAAAGTTTAGTGACTGCACCAAACAGTTTTGTGAGGAGAAACTTGACCAAAGCTGTGCACACAGGATCAGTCCTCAGGAGCTATATCAGAACTCCTGAAAAAGATTTTATCTTAGCAGAGAGCTTTTTTGGCTGCTCCTAATACAGCAAGAGCACAGAATCCTCTTTACTGGGTATTAGAGTTTACTTCCATCTTGGCCTTGGAAGGACATGAAAGACAAATCTTAGGTTTCATCAGCTTTACCTAAGACTCAGAATTTATACTCTGTTTTTTTGACAAAGTTTGGATGAAATAAAGTCAGCTACTCAGGAAGTATATGCAGAAAGGTGACAAAGTGAGTTATCAGCTGGCAAACACACAGAGACTAACATTCAAATTGTAGATAACAGCACCACTCAGGATTACTGGCAGGCAGTCAAAGGCTCAGGTGCTTTGCCAGCATTTTCTACTGAGAATGTCAATACTTTAATATATACAGGGTAAAACTAAGTATGTGATGAGTCCACAGCCTGAGCAGAATATCCAGTCTCCATCCTGACATGGTGATGATCACTTATACAGTGACATCACTGTAACAGTCTGGTTAAATCTGACAATCAGTTCAGCTGATGTCCATCATGCTGGAGATTTCATTTGTGCTGATTTGGCAGAGCTGGTAACTCACTGCAACCCCCGGGGCTACAAAGAACAGCTGCAGTTCAGTTCAGGAAAGGTGACCCAGGACATAAAGTTGAGAAGGGATTCCAAACTTGGTGAAAATTTTAGAACAATCAAATGGTAAAGAACAATCTTTATTTGTAATCACCCTCACCTGTGTATGTTAAGCAGAAGTATGTTACTGTGTATGAGCAGACATCTGACAATCTGCATACCCTGCAAACTCTGATCTAGGATATTAAATTAAGTGTCCCTTGTACCTGCAACATGATATGCTATAGATTAAAATGAGCCTAATATATAAATTCATGCAATCAAGACAACCTCACATGTAGCTACACTGATGCTACTTCTCAGATAGCACAAGAGTGTTTGCTATCCCAAATGCAAGATAATGGATCTTTAAAGCATATTCTTTTCTAAGAATAAAAGGGATTTTAAGATGCTTTATGGTTTTGTAAGAATGGCAATGGGGTTCTAGTTAACAGTAGTTCAACCAGACATAATTCCTATCATTAGAAACATGAAAAACCTTTGCCACCTCCTGACTGACAGCCCTGTGAAGAGGTATCTTCTGCACTATCACATGCTCAGAAGGGCTGAATAACTCATGGCAGAGAGGGAAAAAGCAAAAGGTTTCCTACTTTAATTCTTCCTGCTCATTCAAAACTCCTTACTTTAAATCAGTCAGTATTTGAACCAACACCCCCAAAATGAAAGGCTAATACACTGATCCAGAAACTAAACACTGCAGGAAGAAAGTACCAGGACTAAGCAGCCCTGGTAAGACTAAGCATCCTCAACCTTTACAGTTATTGCCATCCACAACCTTCAGACCAACTCAGTGATGATCCATCACACTGCAGTGCCCCTCTTCCCTTTACACCCCAGGGAGCACAGGGCATCCACACCAGGCTCCACAGCACAGACTTTAGGGTGTGCAAGGGGCACTCCCACATCCACTTCCAGGCAGGGAAGAGGCAATGGGAACAAGCCTGGAAAAGGTAACACTCTTCCTGTCCATACATCCCCCAAAGTCTTAAGGAAGTACTTCATAGTTCTTCTGTCCCTGTGAGCTGGGAGAGACTGCCTAGAGAAGAGCTGCCATTTATCTATCTGCAGGACAGATTGTTATTGACAATAGCTCCACTTAATGCAGGCATCATGGCTGCTGCATCCAGAAGAAGAAGGAACCTTGAAAAGTCAAAAAAGCAAATCACTTTCTCCTGCAAGAACAGTATTTTAGAAAACCCACAAGGACAGAAAGAGGGATGCAGGATGGCAAACAAAAATTTTCTTTGGCTGCAAATAAATGACCAACATCAGCTACTTCCAGGAAGTCAGAGGCCAATCTGAGCCAATGCTGTGCTAAAGCAAGGCCCTTCATCAGGAACTTGTGATGCCAGAAACCAAAGCACAAACCTCACTACACTTTAAATGCATTCTCAAAGGGCAAATATCAGTCTAGTCAGGTATGGCTCATGCACAGCAACTGAGCCTCTGATGTGGATAACAAGAAGCCTCAGGGCCAACCCAGCCCCTACAGATCCTTCCTTAACCTCCTTCTCTCCCAGTGCTGTCTGTGACCATCTGTGCGTGGGGCAAAAGGCACCTCTAGGCTCCCCAGCACAACTGGGACACAGACACAGAAACTGGGAACAGGGAATGTACAAAAACACTCACACCAAAAGCCATCCCCACAAGCTGCAGAGAGGCATCCTGGCCTACTCCCTGCTGTCCACCTGCCACAAGGTAAGGTCCTCACTGTTCAGAGAGTATCACAAAGGGCTGTTGAGAGCACCTTTGAACTCTTCTTTACACTCCTGCCATCAGGTTCTTGTCACTCCTTGTTTTTCTCTAACCTGGATAAAACAACTGCAGGGAATGGCTCAGAAATTGCTAAACAGTTGTCAGTGTTTCCAAACAGTGTTTAAAACTCTTGTGAAAAATGCATGTATTTTATGATTGGCTTTTCGCAAATATTAAAATGAATAACATATGTGTTGTGTTAAAAGTAATGCTGTATTAATTCTCTTAAGTACTGTGTTAAATATAGTTTTAGGTTATAAAAATTGTTAAAATAGAAACTATGCTATGTAAGATACTCTTTTTAAAAAGAAAGGATTCGTAGCAAGATAGCAGCGACAGGACACTTGAATCTTTCAGAGAAGAAGAATTTATTGCTCTCTTATCAGAAGAAATGAACTGCTTCCCACCTCGAAGGCGCTGTTAGGATTTGGAGGGAGAAGTTGACGATGACCAGACAGAATCTTGTATTTAAATGGAATTTATGCATCATGTATGAAGTGTATGAATATGCAACACGCTGTTGTTTTTAAGGGTTAATCCTTTGTTAACGTGGGTCCTTTTTCGGGCTCCTGTTGCCCAGAAAAAGGTACCCGGACTGTCTGTAACTCTTTGTCTTTATTGTCTCATATTGTCCTAATTCAGTTTGTCTAAATTATTATTACTCTAATTGTATTACTATTTTTATAACCATTTTATTACTATTAAACTTTTAAAAATTTTAAAAACAAGTGATTGGTGTTTTTAACACTCTGAAAGCAGTAGCTGTGGCCTGCATCAAAGTCTCACTGAGCTGTCTATCATCACAGGATTTCCTTCCTTGCACTTCCAGTGCCTCCTAAGGAAATGCTGTATTTTCCTTTACAGACAACAGGGAGATTGGAGGATGGAATATGTAAAATTTTTCTGCCCCCAGTACATCATCTGGGTTAAAACACCATGCCTACACTTGGGGCAAACAACTCCCACACACCAAAATTTAGATACCAAAGATTCCCTTTTTGGTTGTTTGCCTTTCATATTTTTCTCCTTATTCCCTACCACACCACCTGTGGCACGCTCCACATTCTCAGTGATCCAAACACAATTTCACCACTACCACACAAGAAATCAGTGTACATTTGAACCCAACAGCACATGGGCACAGGAACTCCCAGACACAACAGATACAAAGGGGACACTGAGCCTCAGTGCCTCAGGTAAGAAGCAGGCAACTAAAGCAGATGTACTATGTAAAAAAAAGGCTGAATTAATGTGAAAGTCCCTAGGTAAAAGGATGTGAAGAGAGCATAAAAACAACATAAACAGATTTATTTTCCTAACTTTTCCATCGAGGCTTTGGCAGCATTGCAATGTAAGCAGAAAAGAGCACTGTTAAAAGTAAACAGTGAGTAAACAATTAAAAATCATTAAGACAGTGACAATAAGCAGCAGAACCAAAAGTAAAAGCTTTTAAAAATAATTTGGCTACACCTGCTTTTCAGTCAAACGCATTACCCATAATCCCGAAGGACAAGGATTAAAAGATAAACTCAGCTTTTTAAAAAACACAAATGAGGATTTTACTTACTGGAAGGGACATTTACTCCCCAGGTAAGCAGTGCCAATAACACCACCAGGTGTAACTTAGGGAGGAGCAGCTGCCAGGCTTCTTCCAAGCCAGGTGGGTGACAGCAGCAAAGACAGCACCGGGGGTGGGGACAGCTCAAGGCTGTCGGTGCCAGGGCTCAGAAAGATCCAGGGACTCTTTTTGTACCCTGTAGCCAGGGACTACAGCAAACAGGACGAGGGAAAGCCCACAGGCACAGGACACCACGCTGGCATGGGCCACGCTCAGCACACCCTGCAGGCCTGGCTCCAGTAATCCCTATTGCACAGGCTCAAAGCCAGCTGAAGGCACACGTGTGGCTCACGACATTTTTTTTTAGATTAGAAGACAGAAAACCTCTCCTCTCCAAGAGGCCCCAACACCGCTCATGCCAGCCAGACATCCCCACATCCCCTCTGTTTAAAGCTCCCGCCTGAACCCGCCCCAGTCCTGCAACGCGGCCGGCGTGGGAAGGCAGAAAAGGCATTGAGCCTCCCACGGCCCCGCTGCTGAACGGGAGGGAGATCCATCCCCTGCTCCTCATTCATCCGGGAGGGAGATCCATCCCCTCCTGCTCACCCATCCGGGAGGGAGATCCATCCCCTCCGCCTACCGGGGCCCTCCGAGAGCCGACCCCATTTTAGGCGCTCCCCCTCCCTCCATCTCTCCCTCCCGCCTCCCCGCCTGACCCAGCCCGGCCCGGCCCGGCCCCAGCCGGCATTACCAGTGCTTCCCATAGAGCCAGTGTCCGCCCCAGCCTAGCAGGCAGGCTCCGAACGTGGATTTCTTCCAGTGGTGCCTGAGGGCTGCCAGCACTTTCGCCATGGTGCCCCGCCGCGCCGGGGGCCGCTGCCGTGCCCGGCCCGGCTCGGCTGGAAACGGCTCCCGCGGCCCCGGCGTTCCGCGCACGCAGCCGGCCCCGCGTCACGGAAACAAACAAACAAAAAAACAAATTAAAAAAATGCCGCGAATCCCAAGGAAAAGAGTTTTCACTCTTTCCAGAGTCCCGGCTGCCCCGCTCCAGCCCCCGAGAGGACTTGTTGCCTTTGGCTCTTGGCTGCCGGCGCTGACGCTGCCGGGAGCACGGGCAGATGGAGATGGAGCGTGGCGAAGGACAGAAATGAATAGGTCTTTTTTCCACATCGATAAAAATATCCATGGTGTTGCCCCAAGAAAAAAAACAAAACCCAAGAAAACCCCAAACTTGCCAGAACCACCAAACCCAAACCAACCAACCAAAACACAACAACAACAAACCCAAAGAAAATCAAAACAAAACTCACAAGTAAAACAAAATGACGAACAAACAACAAACCGAAAATATTCCATTCCAAATATTCCATAAAATGCAGTTAGAAGAAATGTTGTCCAGGAAGCAGGGGGGTGTGAATAATGCATGTATTTTATGATTGACTTTTCGCAAATATTAAAATGAATATTATTTGCGTTGTGTTAGAAAGTTATGCTGTATTAATTCTCTTAAGTACTGTGTTAAATATCGTTTTGGGTTATAAAAAATGTTAAAATAGAAACTATGCTATGTAGGATACTTTTTTTTAAAGAAAGGACTCGTAGCAAGATAGCAGCCACAGGACACCTAAATCTTTCAGAGAAAAAGAATTTATTGCTCTCTTATCAGAAGAAATGAACTTCTTCCTGCCTCGAAGGTGCTGTTAGGATTCAGAGGAAGAAGTTGAGATGACCAGACAGAATCCTGTGTTTGAATGGAATTTATGCATCATGTATGAGGTGTATGAATATGCAACAGGCTGTTGTTTTTAAGGGTTAATCCTTTGTTAACGGGTGTCCTTTTTCAGGCTCCTGTTGCCCAGAAAAAGGTACCTGGACTGTCTATAACTCTTTGTCTCTATTGTCTCATATTGTCCTAATTCAAATTGTCCAAATTATTATTACTCTAATTGTATTACTATTTTTATAACCATTTCATTACTATTAAACTTTTATAATTTTAAAAACAAGTGATTGGTGTTTATCACAGGGGGTTTGCTGTTTAAACCTAACCATCAAGATGGCCATAAGAACCTGGAGAAATGTCTGCAGTCATGCATGGAAAACACCAACATCACAAGGATGCCATGCAGCCATGAACAGCAGGAACATCCTGCCAGGGGAAGGTGGAAACATAAACAAGGGGCAAGATCTGACCTCATCATGGAAAAAAGCTTTGGGACAAACTAGTGGTGGTAGCCTCTCCCAGCATGAGGTTGTAACTAGTATTAACTATTTTTCACAAGATTACCCACCCAGCTGACCAAGGGAAGCCAGTACATGTATTCCTTTTGGATTTCAGTGAAACTTTTGTCAGGAAAAGCCAAAAATGCCAGAAATTTATGTCCAAAAGAAGACAGAGGAGTCCTGCAACTTTATTGGAATAAAGAGGGAGAGTCCACTGGGGCACACCTGCGGGGTTTTCTCTCTTGAGGCTTTGGAGGGTGCAGCCTCCTTTTACCCCGAACTCCCGGCCACACGTTGCCCTCTTCCTTTCCCCACTGGCTGGGGTGCTAGGAAGGTACAGCCTTCCCAAACCACCTGCAACATATCCCCCCTTGAACCTCTCATTTTACCCCAAAGTTCTGAAGCTCAATCTTGTGCAAACCCATCTCTGTTTCAGGAGCCAAGCTGTCTGGGCTCTGCAACAAACCTGCTGCAAAAAGGTCAGGAGGGACATTAAGACCCATTTCAAAAACATTAAGACCCACACCTTCACCCATGGAATTGATGGTCAAGACATGAGCTTTCCTCTCAATCCCTCCTCTTCTTATTTCTCAATTTGTCTTTCACAAACCCTAGTTACTATTAACATAACCTCTTATAACATCTAGAACAGTTGAAGCATCCTTCCTGACTTTTCCACCTCAGGGCCCTGCACCAGGTGTGGCAAATAAATACAGAGAATAAAGCAGACAATGACAGTTCATATTCACCAATTAATCCCTAGAGGTCCTTGTCTGTGGCTACTGATAGCCAAGGTCTCCAATCCTTTTCCTCCAGTTGAGAAGTGCAAATCTCTGGGGCTTTGTAGACCTTGACCTGTGTGTGATGGGTCCACCCATGTCCAGCTGTCCAGGAGACCTTGACCTGTGTGTGATGGGTCCACCCATGTCCAGCTGTCCTGGATGGTGCTCCTGCAGTCCTGGTTGGATGTTCTGAACAGCAAAGTCCAAAGGCAGTGTCTGTGCTGACTGTGCTTTCCTGTTTGAGTAACCCCAAATGAGCTCAAGCAATCCCTGAGGTTCTGCCCCCCAGCTCCCAGGGAGGAGCAGCCTGCAGCACCCCAGAGCAGCCCATCATTACCAGGCTGGCAGGGGCAAGGATATGAAGCAGAATCTCCCACAGCTTCTCTCCCAGCCTGGCCACATTCATTGTGTTCTTGAGGAGCTGGCTCCTCAGCAGCAGGACCTGGGCAAGCCAGAGAACTCACCTGGTCCTTGGTAGCCCTTCTATTTTGCTGCACCCAGTCAGTACAGAGTCTTAAACTGGGTTAAAGCGATGAATATTATTACACAGAGAAAATGTATAAAACTCCTCAGTGGACACAAGCTGTCACTGTCATATTTTCTGGAAAAATCCCTTCACCAGGATTTCTTCTCCTGGGAAGCTGAGAAGCCTCAGAGAAAAAGGAAAACAATATAATCTCATTTGCTTCTCCTGTGTTTTGCTGCTTTGGAATGTGGCTGGAGATTGTTTATCCAACATGTGAATTGTTTTGACTTAATGACCAATCATGGCCAGGCTGTGTCGGACTCTGAGGAGAAAGTCATGGGTTTTTAATTAGTATCTTGTTAAGCCTTCTGTAAGTATCCTTTCTCTATTCTTTAGTATAGTTTTAGTAGAGTATTCTTTAATATAATATAATGTCATAAAATAATAAATTACCCTTCTAAGAACATGGAGTCAGATTCTCAATTCCTCCTCTGTCTGGGGAACCCTGCAAATACCACAACAAGCCAACTTCCTGCTCGTGTCTCATTCTTCCTGGCCTCTCTCAACCCTGTACAAGGTGTTTGAAGGAAATGGGCAAAGGCAGCTAAGAAAATAACACAGACTGGGAATTCACATACCCACACCCATGTTCACCAATTGCAGTTCAATAAAATGCACCTGCTCATCTTTTCCACAAAAGAACATTTGGACAATTGTTCCCCCTTTGGCATAAAATGCAAATTAGAGGAATTCCTGAGTCTCCTAGGAAACACACTTTTGTGGTTCAGCAAGGGCTGCAGTGTGATGAGCCCCTGGTGCAATACCTGATCCTGACACCCTAAACAATCCCTTTCTAATGTTCTTTTTACAAATAGCACAAATTGATTCCTTCCCAATCACTGTCCTGGTGGCTGCCCCCTTCCCACTTGTCCTGGGGCTCCCTGCACTTTTCCCCAAAGTTTCTCAAGACACATGAGAGAAAGTGAACAGCCACAGAGATTTCATAAAAGTGCTGAGTTATTCCCTCTTACAAAATGCCATTTTAGCAATCCAAAACATCAAAGTCAATAAAATGGCTTTTTCTTTTTTTTTCTTTTTCTTTTTTTTTTTAAGCTTCTCCAAATCCTTCTCTTAAGAATGTCAGGATGGGATATGAGTTGTAACATAAGGTGGCTGCTTAAGGCTAAATTTGGGATTCTGGGTGTGCAAAAGTCTGTTCTGCAAAAATCAACTTGATGCAGAAGATGGTCCAGAAGACGCTCTGCTGTTAGTGATAAGAAAAGCTGATTAAACCCTAGGGATTAATATCCATACTATGTTTTGGGTTTTCTTTTCCCTTTATTTTGCAGAGCAGAAGATCTGGGATTTTTTTTCCTTTAAATAAGAAAACATTAAATTATCTTCTCCTGATGAATATTTCAGGCATAGCCTCATAAAGTAGCCATTGCTTCCCACTTAAATATTCCAGGTTCATCTGTGCACTGCATCCCAGTGTGCTGAGTATGTGTACTTGATGCAGGGCTGAATGTTCCAGGTGGTGCAGAGTGATTAAATGTCCTACTTTTCTTTCTTTTGGTGTTTGTCCTACATTTTTAGAGAATTCAGGTGGTATGGCCAACTGCTAACAGCAATGATAGCCTCAGATATTAGTACTCTCATCCTTTACTTCACTTATGAAAAGATTGTGTGCTGATAAATGCTTTTCAAATTCATAATTCTCATGTGGTGCCACAAATAATTTACAAACATCTATAACTTCCTATTTTGCAACCAAGTCTACAGAGTACAGTTACGTTCATTAATGATGTTTCCAAAACAAGCTTGAATTTTTAAAATAAACCCTCTTTAGTATTCAAATACATGTTCAGAGCAGTCAGAAAAAATGCTTAAATGTATGAAGGAGCTGAGCATCTCTAAGATGGCTGAATGGCAATTTTCCTGTGTTCATAACCATGAAAACACATCAGAGTTAGCATAAATGAGAAATTTTACCTCAGTTGCTAGTTGTCTTCAGCATCCCTAGCAGAGGGACTTGACCCTGCTTTGGGCAGGGTGGTTGGACAGGGTGAGGTCCACAGGTCCCATCCCAGCTCCCTGCTGGGACTGTGTGACACTATGTGAGATTTTGGGTTGCTGATTTTTGATGTGGGGCAAGAGAGTTGCCCTTAATAGAAAGAGACAGTGCAGACAGCAACCACAGATTTTGCACTTCTTTTTTTACTTGGCATTACTTAGAATGCAGTGGCCATTCTGAAATCCCTCCTGGCAAACACGTATGTCCTAGTTTTTGGCTGTGGCTGTCTGATCACCCTCAAGGTAGATCACACCTGCCATGCTGCTGCATGTACCAGGTAATTCTCTTTTAGCTGTCCTAGTTTTCTGCATGTCAGATCAATAGGAGCAGGTATTAGAGTGTGTGCAATGGCAAATGAGAGGATAAAGGACTGATCTTGAGCATCCTCTAGATTATGTGCTGTAGTTATTTTTTAGGCCATGTAAAATTCCTGCTCTCTTTTTCATAACACTGTTCAGAGGAGGCTGGAATGTGTGATTTTGTTTTCTTATGATTGCTAGGTGCTTTTTGTAAAAAACAGACTAATTCAAAAAGCTGCTCTGTAACTCTTAAAACTTGACTGGAGAAGTGTGACCTAAAATTATCTCACAAGTTGTGTACGAAGACAGGTGAACACCTCATCCTAGTTACTCATGTCTGACCCTTGTATGAGAAGTAATTTTTTATCATTCTGTCTCTACCATCAGTTCCAAGCCTGCTAGCAGGAGAAGATACATGATCATGCTTCAGGCACATGCTTATTTGTTACTTTGGAAAAGTCACATCCTCAGTCATCTCAGTGCTCAGCCACACAATGTAAAAGAGACAGTAGAGAGGTTTTTTTGTCTACTGCTTGGCAATGCCCTACAATTGATAAGGACAGAAAATCATTTAGTCTCCATTTCTGTCCAGCACAATCTGTGCCTATGTTTGCATAAAAAAAGGGACCTCCCCAGTCCACTGTAGTCCTTCTGTCATCCTTACAGCAATGGAGAATTGGGAGCCCTCAGCTTCCTGGGCACTCTGACATTTGAGATTCGTTTATCAATGCTCTGGGGGTATGGAACTGCAGTGCTGTCAGCACATCCCGTGCCATCATGGCAATTCTGTCTCTTCAGGTGCTTTCTTACAAGTAAAATGCAAATAGCTGCTTGTGTTGCAAAGAGACCAAATGGAGTGCTCTGCAGGAGCTGTGTGTTTACTGCAGCGCTGCAGGTCCGTGCTCCTGCCAGACCGAGGCAGCCTTGTCTGTTCCAGTCTGCCCACGTCCCTGTTTTTCACATGATTAATATCCCTGTGGCCAGAGTGACAGGGAAGAGAATCCTCACACAACCTTCAGGCTTTTGTGCAGCTGATGAGGAGAGAAATGGAATCTAAATATTTCCATGTCTCTGACCCAGCAAGAGAGATTACAGTTTGCTTTGTTTTCATTCTACAACACCTGAACACCAAGCATGGTTTAAGCTGAGGGAGAGCCCTTTTCCTTTGTGGATGTGAGATGCACTAACTGCATACCTCTCCAGATCAGGCCGTGGGATGGGAGCTCCTGCCTTTCGGGCACATCCACCTCCATCTTTTCTTAACCACAAGCCACAGGCATAGGCTTTAGGCTTGGCTGCAGACAGAGCTCTTTCCCTTCCTGCCCAGGAGGGTCCCTGGGCTAGCTGAATTCTCTTCCCACTCTGTGTCTCTCTGCTTCTGTTCTTCTGGTTTTGTGTCCAGGGCCTGAATCTCCTCCTCCACAGTGCGTCCCAGGTCCCACTCCATTCTACCCCAGCCAATGATTTATGTAAGAGAGAGGAGCACTGCAGCCACTGAAGCTAATCAGAGAAAGTTCCTGCCTGTGAGAGCAGAGAAAGTTCATGATGGATTCTCTTGCCCTTATTTCCAGCTCTGCCTGGAGGTGTGATTCCCTGGGGCAGTCATGTCTGCAGTCAGTGCCTGCTCCACTGGTTTGGAGAAAGAACTGAATCACATTGGCAGGGTTTTTGGTTGGGTAACTCAGAGAAACTCTGCACAGGAATAATCCCTCCCTTCTTCCCCCTCCATGCTCTTCCTTGGCTCTTCTGTAAGCAGAATGTGACCTGAGCTTCACCCTCCCTAGAAGGAAATTCAAGACCATGCCTAGTGTACTTTTATGGCAAAACCCATGACCTTTACACCCTGCCCCCTCTTCCCACATCCAAGCTATTACACAGAAATATTCCCTAATTCTCTGAGTTTATTAACCTTTTTTCCAAGGGAATGAATAGAGATATTCACAGCTTTTGAACAGAAACCCATTAAGTTGCTCTGTGGCAATCTTGTCAGGAACTTGTTCCTTTAGCAGAGACATGTTTCAGATGACTCTACACTCACTCCCAAACCATTTGGATTCAGTAAATGCAGGTGCCACTGAGGCATCAGCATGAGCAGGCCTGGACCCTAAGCTTTGAGTGTAGTTAGATCTCCTCTGGGTCTGCTCCAAATGGGGGAGCAAGGCCAGTGCCCTGGGACTGGGATCTCTCCATCCCCCTAGCAGCACATGCCCCTGCACAGAAATGTCCAGCAGCTCCTGTGCTGATTCTACACTCTGCTTCTCAGGGAAGGTCTCAGTGAGAGCTACATCAAAGACATCCATTTTGTTGCTGGTACAGGTTCCTACCCTCAAGAAAGTCCTGCTGACTGAGGCTAAGGTCACTCCTCTCTAAGCTCATGCTGTTACTTTGGTACTGCTACATATTAGAGGACTCAGCATAGAAAATTGTAGGATAGCAGGAAGGAGAGAGAAGGAGAGAGCCTGACCTGCCTGCAGGATGTGCATTCCTGTCTAAGCAGCACCTGCTTGGAAGGGATGTAGCTTCCACCCAGCAGGCTGGCAGCACCAAACCTCTCCTGCCTTACATCTGCAGGCAGGTATTGTCACTTCTGCACTGAGTCTGAGTGAGGGATGTCACCCACGAGACTCCTCACTCAGGCATTTTGCTTTTGGCAGAGATTAATGCTCATTGTTTAACAAAAGAAATAAGTTGTATTCTCTCCTTTATCCCCGTTGTACAGCTGGATGAGAGAGAGTAGGAAATTAAGGCTTTTCTGCTGTTTCTTGATTTCAGTGCATCCACAAATATTACATGTACTTCTCTATATTCACTCTGAGATACTGCCTACCCAAAAATCCAGATGCTGCTATATACCATCCTGGTTATATCTCATGGCCAGATGATCTCGTATTCAGAAGAGCTTCTGAAAACTACTAATATATCTGCAGCAATGGTTCATTTTTCACTGAGGCAGTGACATCCTAATCTATGGACCAGATGGGGCCTTGAGCAATTGTAATCAAAGAGCAACAGCCACAGTTTGAAGGAAAGAGATTCCCTGTTGGTTTTCTATTAAATGCTTCTATTTTCATTTTCCTTTGACTCAATTGTGTGCATCACCATGGCCCACTGAACACATCTGGCTGACATCTTAGATCAAATACTCGGCACATTACTGTGTTTGCTCAAAGTTTCACTCCTTCCAAAGTCAGTGGCAATGCTCTGTGACAGTGACTTGTTTTATCCTTGTCCTTTGATGGAGTTTGGGGATCAACAGAAGCAGTTGCAGGCAAAGGCAGGCTGAGAAAATCCATCACTGTAATGATGAACCACTCCCATTCCTTTTCACCAACCAAATACCTTTGCTGCTGTAGAAGGTAGAAGATTAATTTGTCTTGGATGCTGGAGTGCAAAATAGGACCACTTAGAAAAAGTATAATCCCACTGAGTTACTATAAATTGGTCTAGTTCAGTCCCTGCCAAAAGATACATTCTGCATCTTATACTGACAAGGATCTTTGCTCACAAATTGTAACTGGCCACTTCATCAGTCTGTGAAGCAAAAAGTCTTAATGTCTTCAAGTAATTGTATTTTGTTTTCTTTTCTCTCAGTAAATCAGTTAAATCAGAATAAAATCTAATATTCTACTTTCTCATAGCTTTCAACTATTTGAAGGTAATCACTTTTCCTGTGAGAAAACAGTTGTTGGAGTTACAGATCCTGTCATATATACTGGTTCCTTAGCATTAGAAAAAACATTAGAGAGTTCTTCCAAACATTTTCTTTACAAACTCTGTTGCATTTTCAGCAAATGTACTTCAACAATCTCTGTGGCTAGCTTGGTTTTGAACAGTTTAACATTGCATTTATCTTCCAGAAAGTTGCTAAGTGATATGGTTTTATGAATTGGTTTTGTTGTTTTCGTGTTGTTAATTGACATGCTAATTATGACTGACACAGGCACTGCTTTTAAATCCCATGTTGTTTCTTTCCCTGCATACAGTGCATATTCTTTGAATTCCTATCACATTGTGATCTGGTATCAGTTCAAAGACTGGCTTTGCTCCTCAAGCTGTTTAGACATTCTTTTCACTTAATATGCTGCTTTAAGGATCTCTGATAAGATGTTGCTGAGGGCAGTGTGAGACTCTGGGACTTGACTAGGCTCGGTTAGAACAGCCATGTATTTTACATTAAATGAAAGTGGTTTGAACCACAGTAACGAGCCAATACTTGTTATCCATGCTCTCCAAATGCACAGGCATTACTGACTCATTTATATGACATCTTTGCTTGCTTTGTTTTCTTGCTTTCCCCTGCTAGGAACAGATGGGAAGAGTAATTTAAATACCGAATACTATAAGGTACCTGGAGTAAAGTAAATTAAGGAAATACCATAAGTGAGAGAATGAAGTGTTAAACTCTAACAGGAGATTTACAATTAAGAATTAACAGAGATGATAAGCTTTGCCAAGAAACAGCAATCACTTCACAGAGTGAATCTTGCAGAGGATGGGCAGGGCTCTGCCATTACAAATACATGGAGGAACCCAGGTCACAAGAAACAGAGGACTCAAGATGTCACACATGTAAAAAAGTGTATGGACTTATGCAAGCAGCATAAATTGGGATAATGTCCATTCCATGATGAAAGAGGCAAGGAACACCAGACTTGACTTTGCTTCACAAAAACATGTGAATACTAACAGAAGGAATATATAGGATGGGTAATGAAAACAAGGACAACACCACATGCTTAGATGAAAATTATACATAGTGGAAATGTACAGCATAGCAGCCAAAGATGAAATTATCTAACTGGAAATAAATAAGACTTTTTTTTTTAACTGTTATACAGAAGCATATGTGTTGCCAGAAATACTTTCGGAAGATACTTGTAGGAGAGTCACACACAGCAGAAAGTAAATATGGAAACAGAATGGACAGTGATAAGCTTATTAAGCACAAAGAAGTATGTGAAAAAACTGGAAAATAAATGGGCAATATACTGGAAAAGGCATAATTTGTAATATTGACCCAAATACCTCATAGCACAATGCTAATATTGTAATATTAGCATTGTGCTATGAGCTCCTTGCAGTTCTTATCTTTAGGAAAGGTAGTCTTAAACCAGAGGCAAAGAGGGGATGTTGGTGGGATCACTGAATGGACGATGTCAGACCCATCACATTAATTTTTGTAGGAACAAATCACAGTTTCTTCTAGTACTGGGACAAAGCTAAGCAAACAAAACAGAAAACTCTAGATAATGCAAATAATGCTGGAATAAATAACATAACATAAAAACTGCAATGAGCATGTCACGGGTGAGATGATGAGGGAGAGCCTGTCCACATAGATGAGGAAAATATGTGAAGATTCATTGGGAAGGCTGCTAACATTTGCCCCTAATCTGGCTGCTTGCAGCTACCACCTGGAGCACTGCTGCTTGCTGATGTTTAATGGATGTGCAGTGTCAATATTAATACAGACTCTGAGAAACTGAAGGAGTTTATTAGGGCACTCTATTCCAATGGTTCAAAGCACAAGAGTTAAGCTATGCATTCATTTCTCCAAGGACACTATTAATGGTCCTGCAAAGCTTTGCTCAATGCTGCAAAACAATGACTTCTGTGGTACAGATGCCAATGAAATGTGATATTGGTGTGTTCTAGTAAATACAGAGATTTTGGGTTTTTTTTCACAGAAAACTGTGTCTGCTGAAATTGGGCATGTCACACTACTGAGGTTGCCAAGCCACTTCATCCTGGGAATTTCTGCTTGCAGTTAAATACACAGCTGGCAGGCATTTTGGGGGCCTAGAGCTACTCCCAGCTACCTCTGTGAAAATGCAGTAGGTACAGCTTAGAATTACATTGTGTGTAATGATATGACTTTGAAAAACAACAAACCTACTATCCAAAGGAATATTCAAAGGTTTGCCCAACCTTGAACAGAAGATAGACTGAGATTGCCAGAAATATGACAGAGAGAGACTATAGAGAAAATGAATGTTATTAGCAGAATTGCTATTAAAATTCTGTAGAAACTCTCATTAGTTAGGACCAAAATGGATCCATGATAGTCCTTAAGAGACTGAAAAATTTAAGTGAAGAGCCAGGAAAATATTACACAAACCTTTAAAGGCACTAAGGAAGCTGGCAAAATTCACTAAGTATACCAAAACAAGCAAGAGATTTAGCTGGTTCATCTTGATGGTGGAGGACAAGCTGCAGAGCTGTGCATCTGCCTGTGTGTGTGCACTGTTGCTCCCATCACCTTCCTAAAAGAGTGGGACACAAGCAGCTGTGTACTTAGTGGAGTTTGGCACCTGGAGCACAGTTGGTTGTGTGAACATGCCCAGATCCAAGAAGGGAGGCAGGGAGGAAGGGGATGGTGAGCCTGTTGTTTCAGCCAGGACAGCTGGGCAGCCTCAGGATCTGCAGGTTCATGGATGTGTGAATGCTTTGTCCCCAGTCAGCCTTGCAGATCCAGGCAGCAGATTCCTTGCACTAATACTGATCCTGAAATGTCACTAAGCATCGAATTAGAAAGGAATGTGTGGCTTTAAGGTTACAACTTTGATGGCCAAGCCTCCCTGTCAGGCTTTTGTGGCCATCACACAGCAGTAAGGGGAGCTAGGCAGGATGTAAGCTCTCAAAAGCCAGGCACAGTTTGATCACTTGGACCTCACCATTCCCAACCCAAGGTGTTCATGAAGGGTCTGCTGAGTCCCACCTCATCCACCACATTCCACCACATCCTGGCTGTGAGGAACCATGGCTGCTTGTCCATCCACACCCTGGGCAAGGCTTTGTCCTGCAGCCTCAAGAGTGGATGGGAGAGCCTGGACCAAGCATCAGTCACAGGTAATGTCACTGTAACGAAATGTGTATCCTGGTAATTTGGGAATAATTGTACCTTAGGTTAATAGCCATTGGTATCTTCTCTCACCAAGTTTATTTACTCCATAACATAGTTACTGTGTCTTAAACAGAAATCACCCTCAAGGTATCATCTTATTATCTTCTCATCATTCTGCAAATCTGTTTCATATTACCAATAATCTTATTACTACAACTGCAACATTCATTAAGCAAATGGAGAACAATAAAAATACATACAGTAACAGCAATCAAATTAGGTTTGAATCTCACAGTGAGTGATGGATAATTCTGGATCAGATTGTTTTCATAGACTTTTCCCCATTATTTTCTAAAAAGGTTTAAAGAGCTCAAAAAATTTCAATTACAAGGTTCTCTTCTAGTGTCTGGCCATTTTATAGGACCTGGTTACCACAAAATGGCACAGTCAGGACCAGAATTGGTTGCAGAAGCTTCCCCTTGTGGGCAGGGAGACCTCTCAGAAAAGACAACATTGCTGGGCTCCTGTGGCAAACACCAGTCCCTGCACAAGCCAGGTGAACTCTGTGACAGTGATCCAACACCTTGGGTATGTCAGATGCTTCCAGGTGACATCCTGAGTGGGCTTGCATAGGACTGGGAAGCCATCACTTTCTTCTCAACATGTAGTGAGTGGCTCCTGATGTTGCACTGAGCAAAGCAAAACCACAGATTTGTTCTGAGCCATCTGTATTTAAGAGATTTGGGGCTTGATCCTCAGCTCAGGGGAGTAAATGGAAATGCATTCATGAAGTGCAGGTGGGTTGATTTTCAAGCTGTTCTTGCCTATAAGCTGTGCCAGTTTATATTTAGGTCTGTTACACCTGCATGAAGCCACTTGAACATGTATCAAAACAATTCCTGTCCCTAGCTGTGATCTGTACTCTCTAGTCCAACAACAGATCATCATTTGTCTCACTGGTAAAATAACTGCTGAGGAATAGAAGTGATTTTTTCCATCTGCAAATGCACAAAAATATAGGTGGAACATTTTATGGGTACATTGCACACCTGATGGAAACATGACTGCTTCTTCTCTGGGTACATCAAAAATATCCTCAGCCAACCTCACTGTTTTTATCAGCTCTACTCTTTTATTTTATGTTCATTCTGGCCTGGATTTTTTTTTTTTTTTCTGAGCATCACAGATGAATTTTTGGCCACTTTGGTATGCTCTGCCAAATGGTAGTAGAAGAAATCCAGCCTCTGAAGTATAGTATGTGCCATTAAATCAATGAGGGGATGGTGTGATGCATGCTTATGTGCATGTGCAAATTGCTGTGTGGGACAGGGCCAAGGCAGAGAGAGGTGCCTGGATTTGGTTTGGACTCAGAAGAGGCTACTGGTCACTGCCTTTTTGTGCTGGCCCAGTGCCTTCCTAGTTTGTATTCCTCCAAATAATTATAATCCTCTTTTGTTTTAATATGCAAGTTTGCATTTACCTCAATAATTCAGTACCACTACTACATATATAAGAGAAATACAGCTACACCCAAGTACATTTTTTAGCAAAATGGGCAAAGAGATAATAAATAGGAGTCTTTAAAAACATAAAACTTTCCTGGATCCATAAAGAAAGAATAAAATGGGAAGTTGGAGCACAATATCCCACCCCTGATGGTATGACAGCCTGTAAATATCTTGTCCTTTTCCCATTCCTGCTGTGTGACCCTCCTGTCTGGGCTGTACTTGCCTATGACTGTGCTCCAGTAGAGAAGTGCATCCCAGATGATGAATGCAGCCAGTTTTAGGAGGAATGAGGCAGGTCCCAGGGGCTCCCACCACGCTGATCAAAGAGACACAAGTGTTGTGGTGTGTAAAGAGGAACAAGAGGTCAAAGGGAATAAGCTCTCTGGCCAGCTGCCCTGTAACTCACATCCTGCATCACACACTGCCAGCGTTTGTTCTGCTGCAATCCCATCTGGGCTCAATCAGGAAATGCAAAAATGCAGTCACCTTTAAGGAAAAAAGTGTTTGCTACATGTTGGGAGTCATCTGCCAGCCCAGTGCTCTGCCTGGCTGGAGGTTCCACTCAGCACCCTGTTCCATCCTCCCTATCTCCTCTGTCTGCAGCTGCTGGCTTCTGATCTCCAATGCCCTCACACAGCTTGATGTGGGCTCCCCAGGATGCAGAATTTGTAGGAGATCCCTTTCCAGCCAGCCCTCCTGGGGCTGCAGGAGGGAGCCAGGACACAGCAACACTCTGTCAGCGCTCACTGTGGTTTGCAAATTTGGAAATGACTCATGAGGAACTGGAAATCAGTAACATGGCTCCTCCTGGACATTCTCTTGGTAGATGAAAGCTGAGCTGCAGACCTTGGGAACTGAGTTTGCCCTCAACCTCCTTGGATCTCTGCAAGCAGAGGGCATTTTCTGAGCTGGCAGGAGCAAATGTGACAGCAAAGGACAAATGAGAGAGGAAGGAGAACGAAGGGCTCTGCACAGAGGTGACAACCTTGAGGGCAGAGCTGGCAAGCTGAGACCTTGGTCTATTTGCACCAGCGTTGCTATTTGTGGCTGGATGCAGACAACAGTGAGGCAGTAAAAGGCCTTTTATTTAAGGTGCTGACACCTCAGGAGAAAATGAGAAAAAGAGAGGTGCTAAAAGAGAAATACATTGCTTTTCATTTTTCTGTCCTTTCACTTCTTCCTTAAATTTTATGGGATGAACTCGCTCAATTTAAGTACTTGTCAGCAAAGGTGTGACAGGACAATCAAGAGCCATCCACTGTGCCAGCTGGGAACACTTCCAGGGGCCAGGTGCTGGCAGGTACCTCGGCACTGCCTGAAGGGAGAGCTTCCCTCCTCCTCCTCCCCTGTCCCCTCCCCACCAGGCAGTGAACCTGGGGCACAACCTCCTGCATTCCCATCAGCAAGTCCTGGGAGCCCCTGGGCTGCAGGAGCACATTCTGTGTTCAGGAATAGATGACTGTGCTCCTAATAAATGTGCTGCTTGAATCTAGCTCTGCAGAGAAGTTGTGGGGCTGGTGGAAATTAATTTGTTGCTGGCAAAACAGCAAAAAGGGACTGTTTTATACAGATTGTGACTATGCCACCTGGCAACATTTGAGCAGCACTACCTCAGTAGATTTCACAATAAGCTCCTGCAGATGTTAACCTCCATCCCTTCTTACTTGTGGGCAAAGCAAGGCTGGCAGGTGGGTTGTAAGGTTTTCTTCAAGGCTGTTCTGGATGGGGCTACAGCTGGAGGAGGGAGGAAAGCCTGGCTGACTGCCTGTCCTGAGATACAGCTTCCCTCAGGGCATCTTCCCATCTCTGCAGATGTGTTTCAACTTGCCAAGTGTACCTTGGGAGCATTCAGATCCTGACTCAGAGACAAGGTGGATCTCCGTTCCGGCCGTGAGAGTTCCCCTGTCATCCTCCCCGGTGGGCTCCTCTTTGGGACTCGGTCCCAGAGCAGAGATCTCAACACCAACAGAGCCTCCCAGATGAAAGGAAGCCCTGATGGCAGTAACAGCAATGACAGCTGTGATGGGCAGAGGTGTCACCCAGGACACAGAGCTGCTGCTGCCACCTGCGTCCCCTGACTTGGCTGGGCCTCCCGGGAAGCTGCGCATCTTTACGGAAAAAGCTGAGCTCTGAACAGGATATTTTTAGCCTGGTTTCCTAAGGAAATGAAGGTTCTGTCACTTCATGTCTGCCCATCTGTCCCCATCAAACTCTGGATCCACTGGTTATTTGCAAACGAGTTTGATGGAGCATCAGAAGTTTCAAAAATATTTAGATTTCTATTTGTGAAAATCAGTAGCTGGGAAGAGATAAGGAGTGCAAGGTAATGCATGAATCTCTATCTGACAGAGGGGAAGGAAGGGAGGACTCAGCAGTCACCTATTCTGTCTGAAAGCTCTTTACAAACCTCAGCACATGGCATTTCTTGCTGCAAATACGGTGGGTAGAGAATTCCCAAGGGAATGAGCTAGGTTAAATGAAGCAGAAACTGCAGCCTGTCAGAAACACCCCAAATGTGAAACTGAGAACTTGAAGCTTTGTTCAATGCACAGGGCAACACGTTTCACTCAGCCTCCCTTGCTCTGACAGGTTTGAAGGAAGCTTGTAAGAAAACATAACAGAAAAGAAGGGAATCTGCATCACTGTGAAGGTGGATATTTGGGGTTGTTTCATGTTTCATATTTTACCTGCTGAGGACCTTGTCTACCTGCATGTGTGTGCTCACTTTATTTAGTCATTAGAAGGCACTGAAGTACCAAGTGGCTTTCTGTGCATAATGGTTTCAAATATATATGGCCAGCTCCAAGTGCCAACTGCTGCTATGAAGACTTTGCCTTTGTGTTTTATTCCCTTCTCTCCCCCTCTGCCTGCCTCTGCTTTTCCAAATCACATGCTCCTTATGGCAGGGTTTATTATTTCTCCCTTTATGTTTCTGGCATGCATCTTAAGTATTGCTGTGAACAGTAAGCCAAAGCCAAAGCAGGATACCTAATGCCTTCAGTTCTGCTGTAAAATACCTCCTGAAATAGCCACCACTCCCTCTGACTGAAAGGGGTGTCTCTGGGGAACTGAGCAGGGCAGAGATGACGGCCCAAAGCTTGGGCTCTGTGACCTCTCTCCAGCCATACCTGCTGGCAGCAGAGCCCTCCTGCTGCTGGGCGTGCCCTTGGGCCACAGCTCATTTCCTGCTACAGAGCTGGGCTCTGTGAGAGGGCTTTGCTATCACAGGCAGTGCCAGCTTCACTCTGAGCAGCCTGCTCCCGGTGAGGTCTGCTTTGAATTTCAGAGCTGAGAAGGCCAAGGGTTTATCTCAGGATGGGAAGAAATAGCAGGGAATTAAACAGTCAAAGGAAAAGTGCGGTTTCTGAAGAAGAAGCGGTCAGTGGTCAGTCTTTGCAAGTCAATAGCATATGCAGGGTAGCAGGGACACTGTGTTTGAGGCATGCTGGGGATGCTGGGGCAATCAGGGGCCTGCATGGTGAGCTCTGGGATGGCAGCAGCCTCTGTCACTCCTGCCTGGCCACAGGTTCACTGCTTTGTTTGATGTGGGTTAGCAGGCTGATAAAATCAGAGCTGAGCCGGTGGAGCTCTTCCACTTCTGTCTCATGCAAATGAACAAGACCGTGCTCCCTCTGAGCAGGGAGGGAGCAGAAATTTTAGTAAATGTAGCTTGTTAGGTGGTCTGGTTTTGGTCTCTGCAGGAAAGGAGCTCAGGCGTGACTCTTTAGAGGGCCCCTGGGGAAGAGCCCGATAATGTAACAGAATAATGAGTGTCGAGCTATGAAAGCATTTCATTACCAGCATCCTCACCCCATGCAGCCCCAGCCTGCTGCAGTTATCATGTGTGTCTGACAGGAAAGGTCACCGTGAGATTATCCTGCCTCTGAAACACAGAGCTTGCATTCCAGTGAGGGGGTCCTCACCCCTGGGTGGGCACAAAACATTAGCAGATACTCAAAGCAAAGGGGAAGCTGAACTTTGGGGTGCTCCTCAGGGACACAGCAGGTGATTTCTCTGCTATGAAGAACTGGAGTTGTTGCTGCCTGTCCCTCTGTTCAATCTGCTGGGGCCCCACTGTGTTGCAGATGAAGCTGAAAAGTAGATGTCTTTCTCCTAAACCTAATTCTCAAATTTTGCATTATTTTCCTTCATAATTTGGTAGTTTTTTCCCCTTCATGACTGGCTGGAATCTTAAATAGATGGAGCTAATTCAAGACACGAGTTGGGCCTTGAGAGATGAGCACTCCTGCTACACTTCCCAAACTGAGCTGCCAAGTCCAGGTGCCCAGAATTGTGGGGGGACAATGTCTGTGTATGAGAGCCTCAGTCCCTGCCTTCCTGACTGAGACAAGGGCACAGCAAACCCCTGCTCTTCTATGGGTGGCTTGTGTGATACTGGGTTATTGAAATCCCTCTGTTCATTTCCTCTGCGGTGAACCACAGTTAATGAGTTTTCCCTTCTCTTGCTGTCTGCTTTATCTAGCTGCATTGCAGGCTTCTGTGTGACCCTGTGGCTCTCATGTGTCCTCTCATGCCCGAGGGCCAGAGCCCAAGACACGAGCAGCAGGCTGGAAAGCAGCACAGAGCTGGCAGCAGCTGGGCTGGGCAGCCTGGGCACTGCACAGAGCAGCAACGCAAGGTGAGCTTAAAATTCAGCCCTCATGTGCCTAATGCAAACCTGGACTTTTATGCATAAATCTTTGAAGTCAGGCCACTTTTTTCCAAAATGCAGGACCTTCCACGACAGCTTCCCTAGCTGAGCCTTCAAGGGCCAGCTGGCTTTTTAAGTTCATGTTCTTCTTGCCCCTTCCCTGTAGGAGCGCTGAGCAGCTGAGCCCTCTGCCCCTGCGGCCACGCTCCCGAGGCTTCCCCATGCCGTCCCTGCCACAGGAGAGGGCACCTGCTTTCTCCCTCGCCACAAAGCAGGCTCCGCAGACTTCTTTTTTTAGCTCTGATGAATCGCCTTTCCCCTGCCGATGGCACAGAGCAGAGCCCAGCATCCCCGAGCACCGCCGCTAAACTGAGCGCTGTCCCTGAGCGGATGAGGATGCCCGGGGGGCGGCTGTGCCTGGGGGCAGCAGTGCGCAAGGAGAGGAGAAGCTTCATCCCAAAGGTTTTGACACCTCGTGGGGCTGGATATGCCGCTCTAACACCTCTGTTCCCTTCATTTGCTCGGGGGGGGTTGCCAGCTCCTGCACCCCCAGCCAGCTCTTCCCTGCTCCTGCTCTGCTTCACCCCACGGATTTTACTCGTAGCAGCAGACAGGTCATAAGCACTGGCAATACAAGTGGGTTCTCTTGAAACGTGACAAAAGTAGGCACATTCTTGGAGTTCTGTGTGTAGGTTATCACCAAGATGTCTCCCCTCCTCAGCCATTAGTGCCCGGGAAGAGGTCAAGGAATTTACACCAGTACTGATGGGGTTTTTGGCAGAGAATTGTCTTTTACACTTCTCCATTCTGATTCTTCATTTTGTTCCTTGCTACCGCTGGTGTTTTAGACAGGACCTCTTTGGGGGCAGGAGGGACTCCATCCTGAAAACTGCAGGAGACTCTTTGTTTTTCTACAAACCATAGTCTGTCATGAGAAAACCAGTCAGCTTTGGAAGAACCATCAGGTGCCTTCTTATTTTTGACTGTCAGGTTTTTATAGGTACGATGCCTCAATCAGGTAAAAAGAGTCAACACAGAAAATTTTGATATTTAACACCATAACCAACAAAATAATCATGTTTAAAAATACCTTGCCATTATTTTTTAAAATATTTTAGTTCTAGATTAGTTAATTTAAAGCTCAGTAATTAAAAAAAAATACTATTTGGGCTTTTCTGTTTGATCCACTCTTTTGCTCTTCTTCTGCTAGGACAGTTGCAAGCACTTTTGTCTAATTCTTTTAATTTCTTTTTTATACATCTGAGGTAGTTTTGATACCTTTTATGAATACCCTGAACATTGCATGTTCAGCCTGGGACACCTGCAGCCTGACTGTGGCTGCACACTCCAAGCCCTACAGAAAATGTGTGTCTGATGCATGATTATCTGTCTGCTGCATGATTGCTGCGTTGTTGTCAGCCCGAGGACACAAGTGCAGTGAGGAAGCACTAATATCAGTGCAGTTGTGTCTGCCAGGTTTCCTGAAGCCCTTACAGCTGAGCACTGGAAACCCAACAGGCTCCAATCCATATTCAGTTTTAGTTGTTTATTTGCTGGGGGAAGGTGGGAGCTAAACTACTCTGATATCTCTATACATTTCAATCAAATCACAGACTTCAACACATTACGTGGCTCTAAAAAGAGATTAATGGTGTTAGAGTACATGCAGTACTGTAACATCAAGGTTCCAGCAGGAATCAATCCCTTCTATGACAAACAGAAAACCTCCTCATAAACAGTCCCATTGAGATCCTGCTTGTGTTTGTAATGTCTTGTGCAGTGATCCTGATCAGAAGCCATCTAATCTTTATTATTGTTAGTTTTCAAAGAGCATTTCCAGTACCCCATAACTCAGAGACCACCCACCTCCTAGTTTTGCTCTTCGTCCTCCATCCTTCTGTGAGGATGGGGATGGTGAGAGGTGTCTAGTCCCATTCCTGACACAAGCAAACACAACCTCTTAAAACACACAACATGATTTTTTTTTATTTGTTTAATCAGTTTACATTCCACAACTGACAGTTTACTTATTTATTTTTTTAATTTTCCATGAACAAGTTGTTTAGTTAGTTACCAGACAAGATTTTAATTGATGGAAATACAGTATTCTGTGCCAATCTGAATAAAACCAAAACCAAAACAAATCAAAACAAAAGGGAAATTGTAAGATGTAACCAGTTTTTCGGCAAAGTCCTGTGACGCTTTCTGCAACTCCTGTCTTTCAAAGTTATAGGGGTTTGTTCATTCTCCCTATTAGTTCCCTGATCTCAACCCTGCCACTGAAATGTTCCTTCAGGGCCACAGTCCTGCAAACACTGATGCACATACACAAACACCCGTGTGTCTGCAGATTAGCACCTTGGATTAACAGGACAAGAAATTTGGGGGTGTTTCATGTTTAAACAAATTCTGTTCACCTCTGCTGCAACAGATTACAGGAAGAAATGGAAAAGTACAATACACTTGATGTCACATTACTTGTGAAATTCGCCACCACACTCACATCTCACCAGAACAACCTAACAAAATAGTCAGTGGTTGTTGATGTGTTGTTAGCACCGATGGCCACAGGAGCCACTTCATCCCTTACAGCAGCACAGAGTCCCAGCCGCACAGGACATGTCACTCTATTACTTCTGAAACTGGATGTTCTTACCCAAAAGTCATAAAACTCTGTGTGTATTGGCTAAAAAGTGCTCTACTTGGTTGAGCAGCTGCATACACAGTCCAAATATCCTTTACAATGGCCAAACCATAATCAGAAATAGACATGGTTTTAGACTTTTCAAAACATGTTGAAGTTTTATATATTTCAATGTAATTCCCAGTCTAGCAAAGCACTTAGGCATGTGCCTAGCTTTAAGCATGGCAATAGCATTCTTAATGGGAAATTTATGCTTGAAATTAGGCAAGTGCTTTGTGGGATCAAAGCTCTGTAGCAGTGCTCTGAAGAAATCAGGATCCTGAGTGTCCTAATCCTGGCTTTCACATTGACAGCCACTGCAGACTTGAGTAAACCCAGCTACAGTCTGGATTTTCAAAAGTGCTGAAAAGAGAAGGCTCCACCTGCAGCTGGTAGAACTTGTGAGGGGGCATCAAACCACTAAATAGAAGGTCTTTTCCCAGGCTTTTGGCTTCCCATCTCCAAAATGGCTATAATACCTACCTGCCTCAGACAGGTCTGATGGGACTCATACTTGTAAAATTTTCTATAGAGAAAATATGCCACATAAATGTGATGTATTGCTGCATTTCTCTAAATATGCCTGAGTATTGTGGCATTCTAGGCCTTTCTCAATCCAGCTTTGATGTGTGTACTGCACTTAGAGGAAACATAAACAGCTGGCCAAGATGTACCCGCATGACAAATGCCTTGTACCAGTCATATTATTTTACTTGGGAATGTCCTAGGAAAGTGCTGACATGCTTCAATTTGCAGGCATTTAAGTGAATTATTATCTTAAGCCTCCCAAACTGTCAATTAGAAACGGTGTTGACTGCAACTTTTATCATCATCAAAAGATGATTATGGGAATTACTTCATTTCTTCTGAGCAAGAAAAAAAATCATAAGGAAAAAAGGACCAATGAGAAAGTCAAGAAAGGGAAACCCTCCAAAAACTTTGTGGTAGCATGTGGTTAGGCTGAATATTACTTGGGGCAGAAGAAACCCTGAAAAATAAATATCTTAACGAGATGCACCTGCAGTGGATGGTGGGGAGTCCACTGTGTCTGGTTTCTCACTGCCCCTTGTATCCAACGCTCGTGCCCTCACACAGGAGTGTTTGCACATCCACACACAATTCCCTTGGGCACAAGTGGGAGAGTGAGAGTGAGACCCACGGGCTGAACTGGCCAAGAGGTTCATGAGCAGCAGGGGAGCTTGCAGGAGAATGTGACACTGGAGCCCTGATGGCCTGAGAGCTGCACCCATTCTCCTTCCTTACCCCCAGGATCGCCCCAGTGCCAGGCATTGCTCTGTCCCGTGGAGCCTGGGCATTCACTCCCTGTGGCAGGGTCACAGGAGTGGTTATGGCTTTCATTAGGAGCTGAGACAGGTTTTTCTGAGAGAAAGTTATCCAAGGGCATCATGGGGCTGAGAGGTCAGGCAGGCCCCTCTTGGCAAGCCACACCTATGCAAAGTGAACCCAGCAGGGAGGAGAATGTGCATGGCTGGGCAAGCAGGACGGTCGTAAAGAATGGGAAACAAAGATAAACTGGTATGGAGTCACCCCTTAGAACCTCCTCCCACGTGGTATTGTGCATTGACTTTATCACCTTTTAAAAGGAGGGTTTTTTGACACTAAAACTCTGAAAAACCTGTAAAATCCTTGTGGGACACAGTGAGTCAACAGCTTAAAAAGCAAACTTAGAGAGTCCCACATCCCAGTACCTTTCTCATCCTTCTCACAGAGAGGGAGGGCAGGAGAGTGATGATGAGAATTTAGGAACATTCTGAAAAATCTTGCAGAAAATGGTGCTGCATCCTTAAATTTGATATATTCTCAAGCTCCACCTCATTTCCAGAGTTCACTCTTAAAGCCTTTATTTCTTTTTCACAGACATCTTAAATAACAAAACAGTCACATATGCAAGAGCTGGTATGGAATGAAATTTAGAGAAAAATGTCTCTACAGGAAGCATGTCTGTATTCTCACACACAGGGAGGAAAAGGAAGAGAGGGAGACAGAGATATATATCTTACTCCTCAAAAAAGGGAAATGGAGAACAGGAGAAGAATGTTAGGATGATACACTACAGCTTGGGCAAGGTAGTACCATGCTGAAAAATAGCATTTCATCCCTGGAACTCAGCTTTATCTTCCACTTTCTAACTAAAGTCTTTCCTTAAGTACTAGTACACAGTATTGAATCTTCATTTTACAGTTCCCTGAAATCCCTCTTGTCAAAACCTTAACAGTATTTTTAAAAATAAAGTTGTTCTTAGAGATAGGTGAAGATTGTTGAGTCACTGACTTTAAATTTAGCTGTAGAAACAAATAGTAGTGACCATACATTGGCACAAGATCCAAAGCTCACTTAGCCTTAGAGTTTTCAGAAATCAGTTTAATTTTCCCACTCCTCTGACTGTGTTTGTTTTATTCAGGTAATACATGGGACTATACAAAAGTTCCAAAGTTCTAATACTAGATTAAATTGCTGGTCCTTCTAGATAGACTTGCTATCAATATGCAATTCCAAATTTTAGCTCTGAGAGACTCTCACCATGAGATGGAGACGTACATTCAGCCTTGTCAGAGCAGCTTTCTGAATTATGCAGCCACAGTTCATCCTCTTGTTGAGTCCTCAGTTTGGTTTTTCTGAGGACAACTATAATCCCAACAATAAGGGATGAAATTGCAATCTCTTTAATCTTCATGTAAGCTGTTTGTAAAGCAGTTATTAACACTGAAAAAAAGAATATGAAACTACCCAGACTGTATCTTGGAGGAGAAGTTTTTGATTATCACTACCAGCTAGATGACTTTTTCAGGGCAGTTTGGGAATAAAGCAAGAAAAGTAACCTTTGAACAGCTCAGCTGTTCAAATGTTTAAGATGTAAATTCACTCTTTGCACAGCTTCAGCAATGCCCAGGACTGGCAGAGAAAGGTGAAGAGTTCAGACCAAAGATCTCTGACCTCCAGCACTGGGACCACCCAGTCATCTGTGCCTGGGTGCCACCACAAGGCACTCACCTCAAATGCTATTTCCAGGGGTTTGGACAATCCCTATCCTTTGCAGTCATGTTGCAGTTTGGGAGAGGAAGGCTGCTGTGAACATCTCCTTTTGTTCCAACAGGCTTTCACAATTCAAACCTGTGTTTTACAAACAAGCCCAGGCCATGCACCAGAAGCACACAGACACAGCTGATCTCCAGATGGATGCTCCCCTGCACTAGGTACCTGATTCACCTGATTCACCTCACCAGGATTTAATATCTTTGAAGATCTTGGGATCACTCAAGATAGGTGAATGATCATTGCATGAAGCAAGAAGGAGTTCCTAAAGCTTAGATGTCAGTTTTGCTAAGTCACCACCTGTAAACAACTGTCTTGCTTTACTACCTGTACAAGAAGCCAAGGGAGATGAGCCCACTAACATCATGAACTCAGTGAAGTGTCTAAGGTTGATGGGGACAAAGGCAGGTCAGAAAATCCTGGCCTTTCAGTGGCTCGGTATCACACACAAAGGTGCTCCTCCCAAACGTACACCTAAGGAGAAGAACAGCATCTGTACAAAGGGCCTCCTAATAAAGGACAAGAGAGTCAATTGAGAGAGCTAATGCTGAACAGAAATTCTACCATTGCTTTTTCAGTCCATTCCTTTTCCTTAAAAAAGCCCTTGAGACCCAGTCCTTTGACTGGATGTACATGTGTAGATGTGTGTGCTGCTGACTTAAGTGTGGTACCCCTCCTCAACTGGTGCAATGGCAAAATGAGGATTTTACTGGGAAATAGTACATTTTAGTTTGTTTTGGTTTAAATCTGAGATACGTGAGGATTGTGAAAAAGAAACAGTCCTTTGCCTGAAATTCTGTACATCAACCTCAGGTTATTTCAGGCAATCATGAAGATACGGACATTTTTCATAAATTTACAAATATATATACAAATATACACATATTTACAAGTATATGTGTGTCAGCCTATGGGCTAGATTTACTAATGCTTTATTCCAGCCACACACAAGTATAATGGTTGTTTTTTACAAAAAGAGATTGGTAGAAAGTTGGAGTGACTTAGCAGTGACATTTCCTACATCTATGCAAAAGATCCTTAAGCAGGCTGACATTGAAGTGCAGCCCCCTTACCTAAGTCCCCTCATCACATATACACATAAATAGGACCCAGTCTTACATCTACTAATGAAACACATTTCTTCTTTATCCCAGTGACCTGTAATCAAAGAGAATTTAACTTGAGAAAGAACTGAAAGTTCAAGCCCATTTTAGATACAGTTTAGAGTTTTGAAAGTTGTAAAGTCTATCATACTAAGCCTCAAAGTTCTTTAAAATAATTAAAGTTACTGCAGAAAAAAACCTTCAAAGTTCCCAAATATGCTTTTCTGTGTAAGTAGGGGAAATTTTGTCCTGCAAAAGATCAAACTGGAAATACATAGATATAAACACTCTAAGTGATGGAAATTGCCAAGTAAAAATAGTAACAGTTTAAATTAGATATCTGTGATTGCTGTTGGTGCCCTGGAGTTATAAATAATTCAGTACACTCTAACTGAATAGTCTAAGGCTGCACTTTTGTTGTTCTGATTACTGAAACATTTTTCTTATGATCTATATTGTTAATGAATAACTCTTTGTAAAAAAAATACAGCCTTATGCTTTACAGCCAGAAGAAAACTCTTCTTGAGATAAAACATCATGAGAGCTTAAGCAAATTAGGACCGTATAAGTTTTTTAAAAAAAATATTAGGCACCAAAAGCATTTAGTGCTTTATTCACTGTCTAAAGAGGAATTGGATGCTGAAGCTGTTTTGTGTATCTGGCCCCAGGAGACTGAGCCATGACTGATTCACACTCCTTGGAGTCTACATCATTTTGAAACTGGGGCAAAACCCCCAGGTTTCTGAAGGCTTTACTCTTTATCTCACCCACTGCAGAATGGCTGTTGCTGCTTGAGCATTTCTGACCCGCTGGCAAGTAACAAGGCCACTTGAAGGAACTGCCTTTACAAAGCTATTCCTGTGTCCTGCTGCCACAGGTAGGGCTCAGAGCCACGGAATGTGAAGCTCCCTGCTGTGCCCAGAGCTTTAACCACAGCCTTGATGCTGCCAGCAGCCTGCTCAAGCCCTCTGCAGGCTCAGGAGTGTCCTGAAATTGTTACACTAGGGGATCATAACATTTCTGATTTGAAGGGGATGCATGGGCATCTCTTCCTTAAATATCCAAATACTTTTTGATGGAAAATACCAGATTTATCCCAGTTGTCTTGTGCTTCCTCATGCGTCTCCAGCAGAGATTTTGCATGTGATCTGCAGGCACAACCTAACAGGGACACAGATGGCATCTGAATTGCATTGCATCTCCTGAGTTAAGTATAGAAGAACAGAGAACAATTATGCTGCAGTTTGCTATGTATTTTCTCTCTATATAAGACACCTTTACAGGTTCCTGGCATCCACATCATGTGGGATGTACACATGTGTGTGTTTAAGGAAAGAAGGGAGTGAGGGTGCCCATTGTACACACCCTATGCAAGAAAACTTTGGAAGTCACTTTTTGCCCATGTGCAGGAGTGTTAATCAGCAAAGGAAGAATATAAAAGTGCAGTCCTAGAAGGGAATGACAATTCCTGCTGCTGATGTTGAGGGTGACATTGGATTACCCTCACAGAATTCTACCAATTTTGAAGCAACTGCTGTTGGGTCTCCCTTTTTTCAGTCTCCCACTTTTCCCTGGAGATAACCTATCTGAGACTGATATTTTCATTGAAAGTCTTCCCTGAACAAGGGAAGGACAATTGACCTGTGATTCTGGAGTGTTTTACTGGAGGTGACCAGAATTTAATTTCCCTCTTGTGACCTATATTGAGGCAGTTGTCCAGACTCTTTCTCAAGTTAAATCCTAAGCTTGTGCAAAGCCTACTGCAATTAAATTGACAGCACTGTATCGGGCTACAGTTCTCCAACTGATGTCAACATGAAGCTTGTCAGAGCCCTTTGGCACCAGCAGCACTTGTCAAAATGTTGCAATTAATAATTATGGCTCTGAAGAAGGCTGTATGATTGGGGTATTAGTGGGGCATACAGGATGGAAACCCTAAGTTGAACTGGGGGAATGGCAGGGAGGGAGGGGAGGTAGCCTCTGATGACTTTCTTTCTAAAGCCAAGGATAAGATATTGTGAGTGTGTAAGCACACATCTCATGTTCGGTGTTAACCAAGACAGCACTAAAATATTTTCTAAGGCATCTGAGCTTTCTGTGAACCTCAACAGACTATGGAATAGTTGCATTATATTCCTGGCTATGACTGGAAACAGTGGCCTATAACTTTTGAGCTAAGCCCTGGTTTTTGAGTTTTCACCTTAGAAAGCTTTCAAGTTTTCACCTTGGCAGAATCAAGATTTTATGGATCTGGCCTGGAGTTAGCAATCAAACTTTAGGCTTTTTAGAACCTAATTTCCTGACCTTGGAAATTCATCTGTCACTAATCTTTACATGCTGTTTGTGTTTCATGCCCACTTTTTACTCTTTGTCTGTTGTTGGTACCTGGCAATCATTCAGAGCTGTCTCAGTTTTTCACCTTGAGTCTTCCCTTGCTGGCTGGATGAGCACAGTGGTTTGGACCAGGAAGGAATGGGAAACTTGGGGGCAAAAAAATGCAGTGGTGGTTCGTGTAAATGTGCCTGACACTCCTGTAGCCCTTCTAGGCCTATGTAGAGACACAGAGAAGAAAGAGGCCAAATAATGCATGTCTTTATTTAAGCTATACTTGGTAACATATTATTTTCCCTCCATTTCGCTGCCGGCAGTTAGCGTGGCGCTCAGGAATTAAGGACAGATTACAGTGATTTTCTTCTGAGCTCTGCTTATCAGTGGGGCTCCAGGGATGAGCCTGATTCAGAGGCATTGCATGGTGGGTAAATGGACAGCCATGGAGACACAGTCTTCCAGGAATGCTTGGGAAGCTGAAATAGCCCTTGCACATCAATCCCCTCCTTCACCAACTTTGCTTTTTTTCACCATCCATTGAACTACACAGCTAACGTGCCATAGCTAAAAAAGGTCCCAAATGACTTGCATCCACAGGAAAGCAGAATACCTGCACTCTCACAATTCACTCCTGGGAAGATAAGGATCCTCTGTTTAGAGGACTCTGAGGATGCTTTTTTCCCCCTGTTCATTTGTTATTGCAGCTGGAATAACATTTTAAAAAGTAATGACAATTTTTCAAAAGCAGTATTTCAAAGAAATTGCTCTGGTCACTGGTGGTTTGTGATCCACTTGTGACTGTCTCTGGGGTAGAAATAAAAAAGCCCAACTAGAAAAAGAACTGGAGGGACTGTACTGTTTAGATGAGGAAAGATCAGTTGTGTGTTTGCAGAGAGGAAGAAGGGATTGATGATATATACAGGCAGCTAATATGGGTTAGGAAATACAACACACAGACAGCTTTAGCTTGAAGAAGGAGGTGTCCTATAGGACACCTATCCTATAGGACATAGGGTACAGGGCACCTGTGCTGCTGCCACATAGCCCCTTCAGGTGTACAGTGTCCCAGCAGGGACAGACAGCAGGTCTGTCCCTGCAACTGACTCCTTACAGTCACAGGGCAACACAACCGAGCCACTACACACAAAACCTCAGCCTGCAGATCACTGTGGGCTGAGCCAATTCATCCTGCATCCTTAGGATGGGCATTTTAGGGTGTCTGTGCTCACTGCACTCCAGTGGCTCTGTGGTCTCTGGAGAATAGAGATGTGTTGTCCCAGAAGTGCACCATGAAAGGCTCTGTGTGGCAAAGAGCCTGCCAAATACGGATCCTGCATTTCCACCTCACTGAAAGGGAGACCAAGAACATACTGGTTGCTCAGGCTAGGACAGAGTGTCACCTTAGCTACAGGGGAAGGATGGGAAAAGAAAAACATGGGCTGGACTCTGCAGGAAGCTGAATGTCATCCAAGAAAGCACATTCTGGACTTTAGGCATATGAATAGTCAACCAAATTTAAGGGGATTAGTCACGTGCTCCAAGTACAGCACATGCTTAGGCACTTGGCCAGAGCAGATCTGAGGGACAGGGTCAAGCCCCTTAATGCTGGGATCACTGATAACAGATTTCTAATTAGCTGCTCCTCCAACTAAGAAACAGCACACTAGTCAAAAAGCTTCAATCTCTGTTCAGAAAGATACTTCAAAGCCTCCCCCAAAATGCAGAAACTCAGAGTAGCTGTGAGTGTGCTTCAGCTCAGGAGAGATGGAGACATTAACCTTCACAAATTTACATCTGGATGTATTCTGGATCAACCCTGCCCTAAAGACAAGTCTGAGCACTCAGAAGGCGTGGTGGGGCTGTGACCCCCATCCAGGGGTATGGAAGCACACAGGACTCCTGCCAGGTCTTCGAGAAGCACAGAGGGGAAATTCACAATCTCCCAAAAGGGTTCTGCCCTTACTTAAAGCAGTGATGAGAGAACTGGTGTTTGGACAAATGATCCTTTTGGGGATCCAGCTGGAGAATAAGGTGACATGATCACCTGCTGCTTCAGACATTCCCATAGATTTTAAGATGCTTCATAGCCACACAGGCCTTACAGACACTATGCTAAAGCAAGTGGAAAATCACAGAACTGGCCCAAAGATTCAGGGTCAACACTTTTCTGTTGTTAATAAAATAACCATAACCCACTGTCACACACAGACAGACACAGAGGCTTATATACAGCTTGTAAACCAACACCATCAGAGAATACTTCATCAAGGCAAAACTGGTTTTATGCCAGCTGCAGAAGAAAAGGAAACCTTTGAAAATCCATCAAACAGCAAAATTACTTCCATTTCTTTAAATCTTACTGCTATACCTCTTTCAAAACTGTATCTGTAGAATCCACCCTGTGAACACTCAAGGAGCACACAAGGATACATCATCACAGGAGCTGCTGTACTGCTCTGCCTGCCACAGGGCCTGATGGTAGACTCCAGATAGGTACCTCTGTGACTCTGGCTTACCTGTGTCACTCCAGATATCTGTATTTACATGAAAAACCTTTCCTAGCACATTCAGCACTGCAGAGGAGGAAGAAAGTTTGCATTCAAAGCTGTTTTAATTAAGCAGCTGTATAATTCCTTACCAATAAGTTGGGGATTTTTCCAAAATTTTTCATGCTGTGAAGAAATGAACAATTTTTTTATAGTTTTCTTTTGAAACTATGGTTTTCTGCATTCAGCCTTCATTTAGCTCTCCAAGGCTATTTTTGTTTTAAATTCCCTTCTTCTGTTCAATGGTAATTCATCAACCTCCTTACCAAATAGGCACTTGCACAGTCAAATGATTTCGAAACTTTTCAAAACCACTCTATTTGAAAACCTTCCCAGGAAAAAATAAATAAACCAATCTGCTTAAAAAGGAAGTTTTTTCAAAAGGCTTGTATTTTCAACCTGAATAAATAAGTAATTTCTCTGGTCACATCTGATGTAAAATGAAATTGTGAAACTTCAGTTGACAGGGATGGCACTTCAGTGGAAACACACTGACTTAGCAGCTGGCATTGGCATGTTTGGGGAAACCGTAGACAACAGAAAACAAAGGCTAGGTAGTTGAGCAAGAATGGAAGAAACCCAAATCTACTCTATTCCAACATGCCCTCCAGAAACTTCATTTCTTTGAGCACTGTAATACAACTACATGTGTAAGAATTATTTGTTAGCTGGATATTTTTGAACGAAGCAATACTGTTTCTTGCCAGCTGTGTAAATGGCATGACCTGGAAATTAAAGCCTGCATTTCTGTGCAGCAGGCACAGGCTCCTTCTCCTGGTGAGATATTTTAGATGGAGAGGATTACTTTTTATTGACTAATGAGGACTGATATCATGCAGCTATCAGGTAAAGAAAGGATTACTGGTACTATCCCTGAATTAAGAGCATGTTGGGTTCAATTGGTTTTGGGGAGACTTTTTTTTTTGCCCTGTCTCCCTTTGCCTGCATATTTGTCAGTGGTGCCCTCACTTTTGCACATGTCAATTCAGTCATCGTTATTCAGAGTCCCTTTGGCTACACCCTTGGCCCTTCTTCCCTACCTTCCCCTCAGCCACTGGTACCCTGCAAGGACCCACTGTCCTCACAGCCAAAATGCTTTTCTTCCTCTAATGGCCTTCAACCACCTCTCCAGACTTAGCTGTTTGTTTAGCTCTTCTGGGACCTATGACCTGAACAATGGGAAGAGCAGAGGGAAGGAAAAAGGAGACAATAGGAAGAGGAGTAGCAGGAAAAAGAGAAAGACCAAAAAAAGAGAGAGAGTTCCATTTGCAGATTCACAGTTATATCATACAATGCTTAAGCTCATGGGAAATGGATCTCTGTTCTCTGCATCTGACCCTTTCACATCCATCTGTACACAGTTCTCCCAGATGGAGAGAGGAGATGTCCATTGAATTGGGGCAGTTTCCAAAGACAAGATGTGGGAAGGTCTCATTTGGCATACATGAACACAATGAGAGGCATCTCTTACTTCTCTTCTACAGAAATTAGCTCCCTTTTCCTCCTCCACAATGGCTTTTGCTCAGTTGTCTCAAACATCCAAACCGGAAACTTGATGAAATCCCATTCCATCAAATCCCTGGGAAGAACAGCTACCAGGCCTTCCCCCACCTCCCTTCTCCTTGGTCAGTCTTCCCCTGGATCCACCATCCTGAACTCTCAGAAGCTCCATGAAAAAAAAAACAAACTGCTGAAATCCATCAGAGAAGACGCGCTGTCTCAGACCTGACGGCTTTCCTCACGCTTCTGCCGCTGGGGTGCCTCAGTCTTGGGCCACAAACACAGCATGGATGGTTTGGTGGACAATCACATTGCAATGTTTTAAATTTTTCTTTTTGTTAAAAAAAATAAATAAAGTAAGAGGGAAGAAAAAGTTATACACACATGTATCACAGCATTTTCAAAAGGCCTTCTGCTGCATTTACATTAGCAGTTCAGCCTCAGTTGTAAGCCTGGATGTAAGGCAGCTGGAAGATTAAAACCACATTGTTGGAAAGTCCGCTGAGATGTCCTCTTGGAGATTTTTATTGTTTTCTGGTTTTATTTTCTTGGATGTTTATTATTATTAATTATTATTATTATTATTATTTTCACTGGTTTGCTTCTCTCTAAAGTTTGGCAGGCAAAGAGAAAATGCTTTTCTACTTTTCCTCACACATTCTGTCCATTTTGTTTTCTGCGTTTTAAGGAGAAAAAAACCCAACAAAACCCCAAAACCAATGACACGACTTGTGTCATTTTGTTTTCAGAAAGAAAAAGAACGTGGGTGGGTTTCTGATAATGGCCTTGAGGAGGTATGTTGTTGAAGTGGCTCAAATGCTTCATTTGCTTGCTGTTTACATTTTCCCTTCTGGCTGCAATGGACACGCTTTTTGTGTCATCCCCCCCACGCCTCTGCCCCCACCATGTGCTGTACAGATTCTGGTTCCAGATTCCCCACATGGATCCCCTGTTCCCCCTCCCAAATGGCAGTAGGTAGGTGCAACTGTAGGTTCATTTGACCTCTAAGGTATGATGCTGAAGTTAAGAGTTGGATGGAAGAGCCATGTGAGAGAAAAGCTTTCCCATCACTGTGAGAAAGAATGAAGCAACACAGAGTCCAGTGGAGATGTGAGTGCCATGTTGGACTCAGCTCTACCTTGGCACTGGCATTAATTTGAGATTTTATATATATATAATTATATATACATATATATGCATGTATACGCATACCTAGGCATATATATATATATATATACGTCTTTGTGTGTGTGTGTATTTGTTTGCTATTTGTTTTAGCACACTGTCCCGTTCTCAGGTCTAGATTTGGGGCAGTTGGTCCTGGGGACAGGTTGGACAGAAGGGGCCAGAGTGCAGAAGAAGCCAGAGATGAGAGTGAGGCCCAGGCCCCCCCACGCACAGAACATGGACCAGCCATAGCCGTGGCTGATGTCGTCGGGCAGTCCGTACAGGTAGCGGGGGTAGCGGGACAGCTCAAAGTTGATTCCAGCCACGCACGTGCACAGTGAAATGATGCAGAAGGTTCCTGGAGGAGAGCGGGAAGGGGAGAAGGAGGGAGGAGAAAAACAAAGAGAGGTTAGAAGAGTGATAGACATACCCCTTTCCAAGCTGCACGAGAAGAGCTGGTGCGAGCAGTAAGAAAGTGCCTAAGGGAAGACGTTTGTATAGAGAGTGGCTTAGTCTGGAGGCTCCGTGGAGAAAGAATTGAGTGCCACCAGAGCCCTGAATATTGATCTGCTGCTGAACAGAGCTGTATGGAGAAACTTCAACAGGAACACTTTTTCATTATGAGCACTCCCGTGGGAACCAGAATGCTCCATGGAACCATTGATTTTTCTGAAACTTTGCTTTACAGAGTAAATACAGAATGAATAATCTTGTTTTGACATTTTTGGGAGGAAAAATAACCTTGGATTTTTTGTTTCATTCCAATTTCTCAGTGATAGGCTTTATAGAATATTACAATATACTTGTCATGTTCTGGCTCCGTTGAAATGTACATTTGAACTTACGTGGGAGATTTTCTTCATGCTTTTCTTATATCAAAATACAGAATTTTTCATTATACAGTCTCCTTTTAAATATCACTAAAAAAATCTTTAAATCCTTCACAAAACTCAGATTCTGCCCTCTGCATGACTCCAGTTTCAATCCAGATGCCCTCTGCCACATTGCTGAAATCTTCAAAATATCCTGTTCTTGTTTTCCATCTCTGCAGAAATATTTAATTTCTTATTTCTTCCTGAGAACACAGCGAGGACAAACTTCCTAACTCTGTCAGGTGGTGTTATGGAAAGACACACATATCAGATGAGGCTGAACTTTATCCCACCCAGATGGGTTTAATTTTGATCTTTGGCCTCCAGCTTCATTGGAGCTAAACTCTGAGCTCCTGAAATGTCACAATTGCCACCCACACACCAAATAATGGATAGATACAGATGCTACACACCTGCCACAAGAGATAACGACTCACATCAGCGTGAAGTTGGTACTTTATTTTTCTCCTCTAATTCCTCCCTTTGTGGGCCTCTCTGAATTGCCTGGAGAGCCCTGGGTACAGAAGGCAGCCTCCAGGACACACACAGTCAGTCCTGTGCGTTGTCCCTCTGTTCATGCATGCATCAGTAGTGTGTGACGTGTGCTACCTCTGCAGCTCATCCTGCATCTGTTCACTTACAGCTGCTGGTGAGGAATGTCCTCTTCTTCCTGGTCCCGTCCCTAAACCAGCATAATCTTCCAAAGCAGTTGCAATCTGCCCAGTCTCAATGACAAGCTCCTGTCTTCTGCTGAACAGATGTCCTTGCTTCTACTCCTTCCTGCCCCTGGCTCTGCTTCTCTTCTGCAACACTTTTTCTGTTGTTTCTCTGCTGCTTTGCTCTTTTTAGTTGCAGTTGCATTGAATAAATGAATTTGACCCTCCCCACTCTGAACACAGAGGTAAGATTATTTGGTGAATTCCCATGGAATTCGATTCAGAAACTGGGAGCATTTGCAGGAACATACCCACATCACCAAAATGTGTGGACTTTCCATTATACCCACTTCCTTTATTTAGCAGGAACATTACACAGGCGTTGAATCTACAGGCAAATCTCTATCATGGACCTGCAGTGAGATCACTGTTATGGTTCCCTCTTCTGATCACTGCTATGCCTGCTATGGCCTTTTCTCCACTGTATTTTGGAATGTCACTTGTAGATAGTCTCTGCTGTAAAGGTCAGGTGTTTCTGCTAATGCCAGGTACAGCTGCCAGATGGCCCAGGATATTCACAAATATTATGGGAGTGCCACTGGGCACCAGTGAGGACCAGTGAGCTGCTGCAGTAGGTACTCTGCCTATTTCATTCAAAACAGTCTTCTTGCCTCCCACCAGCACCCCAGCAGTCTGCAACCAGTGATCTGGATTCTTGCAAAAGCCTTGTGAGATCCCAGGCTCTGGAGTTCTACTATACTACTTCAAAGCACAGAGTAGGATAAATGGGGACATCACCATCCCAAAGTCCATTAGTCAAAAAATCAGGTTGTTTGATTAAAAACCACGTGTCCTTTCCATGTTTTACTATGTTACTAAAGTTATTCAGTGATATGAAGATGTTTGACAAGAATGCAGTTACTCCCTGTGTTCTATGTCAGAATGACTAGAACATTGTGGGATCGGGGAAGAAATGATGCCTCAGAGGCACTGTGATCTGAACTGAGCTCTGTGGCTTATTTCAAATGGTTGTGGTTAGAAAATGATGGGGAAGGCCTTTCTTTGCTAGTCAGAACATGGTAATTTTTGCTCTCAAAATACAAGATTGTTAAGAGAGGTGGGTGGGAAAATCTGTGTGGCCAGACTAAAGCTGCATTTGCTAAGTACAAAAAGGGAAGGAAATAACTTTGGATTTCAAATACTCCCCATGCTTTCACGCTTTGTCATGGCTGTTTTGTTCACAAGCTCTTCAGTGCAATGAGTGTTGCTTACTCCTTGTATTTGAGCAGTGCCCAGTATATTGGCACTCTACCTTGCTGAGGGTATTCTGCCCCTTAACAAAGGAACAACAAAGAGAAGCATGTAACAACACTGGAGAACTAAGCAAATCACAAGCATGAGACTTCTCTAAGAAAAGCTTGGCCCCTTTCTGGAGAATGTGCTAACACATGGTGACAAATAATGGCTGCCATGCACAATGTCACAGAGTGCAGAGCACAGTCCTCAGCCTGTCATCCCCCAGTGCTTCTGCAGGATGTCTTGTACAACACAGACTCCTCTGTCTCTCTAGCACTGTTCATTGCAGACACAAAAAATGCCATTTTATGCCATCTAGAAAAATCTTTATGGCCATTTTATGAGTCCTATGTGTTGCTTGTGTTCAGCCAAGCAAGGAAGTTCCGGCCTATAGTTAATCTGGCCTCTCACCAGGAAGGCTACTGATGAAAACCAAGTAAGGTTCCTACCTCATGACTGTTCAGTAGTTTTTCCTCATGAACTGGCAGTCAGAACACAAAAGAACATCCTTGCAAATTGTAGTGAGGGAGTAATGGGTAAAAGGGATGCAGAACATGAGCTTACCCATGGAAATGAAGCCTCTGCTAGTCCAGGTAAGACATGGAGCTGAGGCGGCAGGAGGAGGGAAGCTGTTGCTGCTGCCCATGACACTCTGCACTACAGACACAGTGCTTCAGAGGCAGCAGCACTGTAGGAAGTCATGAGCATTCCCAATCCTATGATCCTTTTTCTCCCCAGAAGTCAAACTGAACCCTTCTGCAGTTTCCTCCCAAGTTTTTGCTGTCAGTGAAGTACCCTCCTACATGTGCATTAATGCCTCAGATCCCCTGGAAACTGCATCGATACAAACTTTAATTTCTTTGTGAAAAACACTCCCCATAGCTGTGGTCCAAGCACATGACCAGACCTGAATGTTGGTGGTCCAGCCATGGCCCTGACACAAAATGTGAATGGCAGGTGTCAATAAGAGCTCACTGGTACATGAGCTGCACAGGGAAATAAAGGCCATGTCCTTCAGCAGTCGGGGGGAGCAGAACTCACAAAGTTCTTTGTGCTGGGATTTACGCTTCATCCTCCAAAGTGAAACCTAATGAATGAGACATGGCAACAGTGGGATTTTTGACAGGTAATTCACGTGTCACTGCAAAACGCTTCAATCAAGTGAAAGATGAAATTTCATGTAAAGCTGTGTCTGTGCCACAGAAACTGCTGTTTGACATGTAGTCAAACCTCCATCCTGACTCCTTGTCAGGTAGCCTCCCTTCATCTTGGCCCGGTTCTGGCAGTCCCTGTCCTGCTAATGGCTTGATGATCATCAGTGGTTTGAGAACCTGAGCTATTAAATACCTCTTGGTTATCTTGTGCCCATCTTTCTTATATATTAAAGAGTAATCTTAAAAATTACACTGGATGTCCCTATAATTTAGAATGGAAGGTTTTTTAGGACAGAGATTAACTTGTTTCCTTTATATATATATAAGACTGGGATCCTGCCATACTTGCTGAAGAGGCAGACATGGTCTGAAGAGGGATGGCAGGGAAAGGTAATGTCAGTGTTGGTCAAAGCCTAATTTCATGTTGATTATGAGTCAGAGCCCTTTGCTGTAGCTGTTTTCAAGCATGATTATATCAAGCAGTGCCATAGGCCTCTGCTGCAAGGAATTATTGTTTTATTTTTTGTAAATGTCCCTTTCTTTCCAGTCAGCCCAGCTGTGTGAGGGTCTGCAATGCCTCCACAATTTTTAAACCTCACCTCCAGGGTAGAGCAAAACTGCTTGTGAGCGAACTGATTTAAACACAAACAGGCTCAAATCATCCATAGCAAATCTGTTTGAATTTTCCCTGATGCTAGTATCCCCTTGAACCATGTCAGAAGCCACGTCCTTCACCCACAGACCTGGCTCAGCTTCCAGAGCAATGGAGCTTGAGGATTTCCCAAGGTCTGTGATGTCCTGAGACAAGAACTGGTGCCTTTTTTAGATGCACTGCAGATGAAGGGGAACCTTCGTGGTGCTAAGGCATAAACAGACCCTGCTGGCAGGAGCTACATCTAAACAACCTCATCCTTATTATTAGAGAGGAGGTGTCTGACTGGAACCTGAAGGAGACATCACCAATATGAAGGCATGGGAAATCCAAAAAGCCAGTAATTAAAATGATCTGGGCACCAAGCCCATTTCTGAGACCCTCCTCCTACAGATCATTTGTCTCATGATTTGGAAATCATTTCCTTTGCATCTGACAGAATGATGTTCATTCCCTCCCTTCCCCCCACAACAGATAGAAATGACTCACAAACTGTGCTGTCAGATGTACAAAGTAAACAACCCCAAAAACTGATTCTTCTCACCTTCTGTTATTTTTTAAAGCATCTAGAAATGTCAAGTATTACTTATAAATTGGTAGATAAAAAGAAAACTGCAAAGGTATGGATTTTAAATGTCCTTTGAAACCATGCAGTTTTCAAATAAATGTAAATCTCTGCCTTTTAAAGTATTTCTAGTAGCTTCTTGTGGCCACTAATGTCTTTGAAAGGAGTGCTGTTTACTTAATTATCATCACTTTCCTTTATTATAGGGCTACAGGAGAAAAAAAATCTCACAAGTGAAACATTATCTTTACTTTTTCTCTGCCCTACTAGCTTTTACTCTTTTCAAGGTACATCAAACAAACAAATAAAATTAGGTCTGATCCTAAAGTGGAGTGTGTAGCATTAACTATTTAAATTGTATCCAAATCAAATGAAATAATTGAAGAATACACCGAATTCCCTCCCAATACAGTGATGACAAAAGCCTTTTGGAGGGAGGGCGCAGCTTTGCAGTAAACTCCTTCTGTGCACGGATTAAACGCTTCAGCAGCACGCAGCTCTTGAGAACACTTTATTGCTCTGTGCATACATGCATAGAATATAAATTATTGCTTAATTATGTACTGTTCCAGCAGAAGAAGCTTGCAGCATCACCAATAGGCTGCAGAATAGCAAGGGGTTTACTGGAAAATTGCCCTTCTGAAAAAAGCGGAGATGGAAGGATAAATCTGACTGGGTGATGGAGATTTAGTGCGGTGTCCTTGTGAGATCACATCCCCACCTGGGTTGGGACTTAATGCATTTTTATCTTATATACCATGGACCAGATAAACTGCAGGGTCTGTCATGATATTGCATTATAGCCACTCTCAGAATGTGGTTTGCATTTGGCCTTTGGCCTCCTGCCTCACAAGGTGCCAGAGGTGCCCAGAAAATGCCAGAGCTGTGCTCCTGCTGTGTGCCACCTCCTCTATGTGCCTGTCTAGGGACTGCTGCTGCACAAGCTGTAATTTCTTATGGCACCAGAGAATTATGTGTCCTCAGCTACAGCCCCAAACACTTAATGGGGACCATGCTTAGGCTTGTGCAAATCAGTATCTCATATATAGGAACAATGCTACAGCAGCTGAGGGCTGAACTCCAGTTTGCTCTGCTGATACAAGTGTCAGTCCATATTTCACACTGCAAATTTGCACATGGTGACATTTCCATGACTGTATCCCTCGGGGCATGGGACTGCACAGGGAGTGGATGCCCATGCTGTGCACAGCCGCAGCCAGTGAGCTACAGCGATGAGCAAGCACTCTCTGGAGCTGTGAGTTGGCACGTAAGGCAAAAGCAACACTACTTAGCTAAAGGCACAAAGGTTTGCTGGACTAGGCAGAGAAGAAAGCTTTCAGATCAAAGCCCGAGTGAATAAACTTCTGAGTACTTTAGCAATGGTGATTCCTATGACCCAACCAAAATAATAAAGTGGGTTGACTACAGCCATTAAGCAAACATAACAAGTCATGAACTTGCATCCACAACACAGGAGACAGCAAAAATTGTGCCATTTGTAGCACTGTGATATTATTGCAATTTTACTGGAGCATAAAGCAAAAAAAGCACGTCAGTGTCAAAATGAAGAAAAATTCTAATCCAAAGTTAGAAAAATTATCCCATCCGTGTGCTGGCAAGCACCATGCTTGGCAACATATACAGAGGCTTCTGGCAGGGTCTTTCATCCTCTGCAATGTGGAGCTCACAGCATGACCCAGGCAGAGGCCAAAAGATTAAACAGAAAGAGATGCTGGAGGTCTGAAGAAACTCAAGTAACTCCATCACACCTCAGATTTGCCTCAGATGGCAAAACATAAGCTTAGTATCAAGCTGTACCTTAGGCAGGTGCTTCCCCACCCTTGGCATTTGTCAGAGCTAAAGGGACACTTGTGGAGTCAGGTTGGGTTTGCCTTGTCACAGGACATGGTCTGTAGTATGAGGAATCTGTGCACCATGTTGCATCTGGTCTTTTAGTAATGTGCTCATTACACCTCTAAGTATGTAAGACCATTTTCTTCCAGTCAAAAAACTGGACATCTCTCAGAAGGAGCCTCAGAGGATTCGTGTAATCTTTCTTGTGCAGGAAATCCTAAATGGCTGAAAAGTCTACTAATAGATGTTCTTCAAGACAAGACTGGAGAACAGGTACAACACAAATAAATTCAATGCAGCCTTCTTCCATATTGCCTACTGTGTGCCACTATAAATACTTCTAGAGGGAATATTTTCAGGTCTAAAAGGATAGTTAGTCACGTGCCTTTTAAATACTTCTGTTTGCTGAAGGCAGTACTAAAGAAGTCATTGGGAACTTGGGGTGATGGTGGTGGCTACCTGATTTGGATATTTTCCCCTTTAGGTACTGGAGAAAAGCCCATCAATTCATTTTTGTCAAGTGACCAAAGGACTCTTTGCTTGTACAGCTTTCAGAATCTTTACTACAAAAGTCTGTGGGTTCTATTACTGTTTCCCTGAGTTGACCTGTTAGGAAGAGAAAATCCTTTCTATATGTGCTGATACAGTTACTGACAGAGAATAGTCAGAAATCAAAATTAAATGCAGTTTTGTCTGGTCAGCAAGAACCACTTAGTGCAGGGCACCCCTATGAAGCTTACATTATCCACATAAATGCCTGCAAGCAACAAACTAGACTGACACTGTACAGTCCTAAAGGACCATGCTGAAATCTCCTTTCCTGTGGCAAAGGAAATACCTGCTCATCTTCTGTAGCCCATACAAGTACATTGGCATGACTCATCTCTGTATGCCCTGGAGGAGCCAGGTTGGGCAGAAATGAGGAAGGCCCTACTCATTTATAGTTTTTTCCACTTGTTTTTTAAATGCAGTTTCCAGTGTCCTGTTGGACTCTGTCCAGACAGATTAGACCAAGCAAGTGCAGCAGTGATTTGCCCAAGGGGAATGTTGTTTTCTGTGCTGACAACCTGGGGAGCAAAGAAAGTGAATCTAAATCTTGCTGCAGCCTCTGCATTTAACAAAAAGATCTGCCACGCACAGAAATTTCCTCCCCATTCTCTCTGTGAGGTTTTCTTTCTGTCTAGCAAATCATGCCAGTATTAATCTTCCTTCTGTTGCATGTGCAGTCTTTCCACTTTTATGTCAGGCATGCAAACAGCTCAGCAAAATTTCCTTTTAAAAAGGCCAACCCAATAATAAATGCCAGTTTTGTTTTCATTGTCTTCCTTTGGCTTTGGTGCATCTTGCCATTGGAATTCAGAAGCCAACAACAGATCAAAGGCCTCGTGACATTATTAAAGGATATGGGACAACTACTGAATTTTAAAACACACAGAACTTGTTTTCCAGGGCTGTGGGTGGGGAAGTCTTTTGTATTTCTACAGAATCTGTCTCCTCTGCTTTATTCCTACTTTATTTTACCTTCTGTCAGCCCCCCAAAGACCTACTGACATTCCTGAGAAGGAACTTGATTGCACGCCCTTCACGGAGCATGAAGTTGTCTGTTCTCGTAACTTTGGAAGGTACTGATGCTTCTGCCAGTACCTCCCATCCTGGTGAGGGAGAAATTACAAATCAGTATAGCTGACTTAAAATGAACACACAGAGGAATATGAACAGCTCTTCCTGCTGAAAAGCCAGACTGAGATGACTCCTTAATTTACTGCACACAAAGTTCAGGGAGACAGATTTGAGCTAGGACAGAAAAACAATGAATTTAGAGGTGCGCATACACTACTTGCCCTGTCTTTTGCTCCAGACTATAAGATCTCTGCACCTCATTAAAGAAGCTTTTTCTCTCCTTCTCCTAAGTGCCAGTGCCCTCTCATGATCAGGTACAAGGCTAATGAAATTGTGTTGGTATTTCTTTCCCCACAGCCTGCAAGTGCACATCTAGGAGCATCAGAAATGAGCCACAGGAAAAAAAACAACCCACAACACATTTGAAGGTTGACTTTGAAGTCAGCTGATAATGTTTCCATGGAGATCAAATGCTATGGAATTGACAATGAATTCTCTTGTTGAGCCTTTCCTTCCAGGGGAAAAAAAGCCCCACAGAACAATACTTCTAAATGACTACACTCTGCAGTACAGTTGTGTTATTGACTTGCAAAAAACACATCTATATCCCAACTCTGTTTTCTTATGGAGATGTTACCTCAGGTTTCAACATTTCAATGCCAGGTATTCACCCAGGAATCAGATATATTCCTGAGGTACTAGAAAAAAAAATAATATCTAGTGAAAATAATATTCTATGAGACAAAAGATATAACTCTGCATTTGAACTTATGCTGTAAATGAGAGTTATGATTCCCCTTGAGGAGTATTATAACATGAAATTATAAAAGAGTATTTCAGTTGCTGATAGGCAGTGACACACAGATGTCTGTATTGCAAAAGTGAGTGATCTTTCCTATTTCCAGAGTCTCCTATTTCCTTTTCAAAATGACTGCCAGCATAAATAAATAAATGCAAAATGTGTTGTTGGTGCACCAGAGAGGAGAGAGAAGTACTAGCAGTTAAGATGTAACATGGACCCCCAGCTCTTTTAAGCCTTGTCCTGCCATCTGCTGAGCAACTTTTTTCTAGCTGGGAAATGCTCAACAGGCCATCCTGGCAATATATTAACCTCAAAAGATGGCAAAGGGAATGTATGTCTGCCTGAGTGATTTCCTAAATCTTTATTTTTTGAGTGAAAATAGGAAATTAGATAGCATTCAAAAGGCAAGAGATAACAGTTGCTGACACTGTTGGATGGTTCACTGGTCTGGATGAAGAAGCAGTTCCAGTTCTACCCCATATCAGGACACGTGCATGTACAGAGAATCCATATCCACACATACGTGTCTGGATGTGTATCTGTCAGTATCCTGGTTTTGAAAGACATGAGAAAAGAAAAGCCACGCTTCAGACTCCAGAAACCTGGCCTAAAATGGGACCAAGGAACATGACCTTGAACCAGGTCTGTGAGAGACACCACAAACTGTGCAGGGAGAGATGTTTTAAAGGAATCATAGGAGTGCTTAGGAGATCTCTGAGATCATCAAGTCTGACTGTTAACCCAGCACTGCCAAATCCACCACTAGACCATGTTCCTAAGTGCCACATCTACACAGCTCTTGAATGCCTCCAGGGATGGTGACTCCTTCTCTGGGAAGCCTGTTTGAACACAGAGGATTTTTGCTATTACTTGCACTTTTGCTATTATTTGCACTTTTGGTGCAGAGGTTTTTGCAATCTAAAGCTTCCCTGGCACAATTTGAGGCCATTTCCTCTTGTTCTATGATTTGCTACTTGGAGAAGAGATCAACCCCTTCATAGCTACAATTTCCTATCAGGTAGTTGTAAAGAGGAATAGTCTCCCCTGAGCCTGTCTTCTCCACAGTTAAGAACCCAAATTTCCTCAGTTACTCCCCATAAAGAGGGACACATCCTTAAAAACAAAAAAGGATATTTTTAGAAACAGGTTGAATATGAATGCTCTTGGCCTTGTTACATTACTTCCTGATGGGCATAAAGCCTGCTTTAGTGCTCTGAGCTCTGCTTCTCCTCACAGGTCCAAAAAAACCCTCATCAGCTCCTTTTCTGCCTTCCACAACACCCTTGTCATGTGTTTGAGGGTTTTAAGCAATCAAGAGCCTTGGAGAGGTTTAAACATTTAAAGCCTATTAATGCTGTACATTAACTCAAGCTTGTTCCAACTCAAAGCCTTAAATCACTTTAGAGCATAGTGCAAAATTTAGCCAAAAGCACAGGTAGGAGCCACAGGGTTCACGTGTGTGGTGGGGGAGGCTTGGCAGAGGGGGGAATAATTTTTTTGTGCTGAGCCTGGTCTTCAACATTTTCATAACCCATTTATGACATCTCTTGATACAAACCAGCCTGTGTCTCCATCTGGAGGTCAATCCACATAAATAAGTTCTCACAGTGGTCTGTAGGGAGTTTTGCCAAATTTTTAAGCTCTTCTGCAGTCATCATTAATTTAGAACCTCCCACAGGAATAAAACATGATTGGTATCTCATTTTTTTTCTAGTATTCCAACTTGTTTTAAATTATAAATACTCTTCAAAGTGGCCAAAGGTATTATGCCTTTGTGAAAACTGTGTTTATCCCAAGCTTCTCAGTTCACATTCCAGTAAATTACTGCAGATCTTGGTTTTTCTAAAGATCTCAGGCTGCTGTTTAAGATCTGTCTGCATACACTTGTGCACACACATGTGCATTTATATTTGCCTTTACATAGGGAAAAAATAATTGATGTAAACTTTCCAAAACTATTCCTTTTTTTGTGAAGAAGCACAAGAAACTGAACTTTCAAAGAATAATGTTGTATAAATGAAATATATATATATGAGCACAGGAAATACCTTCCATATTCAGTGTTGTGGTTGATCATGTCACCACAAGTAAACATTCTGAAGAATGCGTAGAGACCTTGATTATTAATGAAAAATAGAAATCCTAGGTGCCCTGTGGGACATATCATATTTCCCAATGATTTCCAAGGAATGCCTCTTACTTTCTCCCTTTGTTTATCTTTCTCTTTGGCAGCTACTATGAAGGTACTTCATAGCTGCCTAGGAGATGTCAGTCACAGAGCTTTGCCTTACACCTGCTACATTAAATTGTTCCATTTTTGTTAAATTATTCAGCAATGGAAGGATTATTTTGAGACGGCAGGACCACAGATGCGTAGAATAAACACTCTTATTTTCTACCGTTCCGTGCTATTTTCAAAGTACAGTGAGTTAAATTTGAGACTCAAATGACTCAACAGCTGGTAACAACCCATGGCTGCAAATCCACAGATGCCTCTGTTGTCATCTCCTCACACATGCACAGCACGGGCGGAGGAAGCCCAGCCGGGGGGTTTGGAAGACAAGGCTCTCTGTGGAGGTGGGAGTGAAGAGGATACGGACGTGTGCAACACAGCTACACCGACAGCAGCTCCCAAGCCCTGGTTTGAAGCCCCACTTTCTGATGGGGTTGGCATCCCAGCCTGGCCATCAGCTCCTGGGCCCAGCAAGTCGTGCTGTGACAGCTGATGGCACTGGCACAGAGCCCTGGGTGTGTCCCCATCCCTGCTGGCACCTGGCGACAGCCCCACATGAAGCGTGGCACAGCTGGGGACAGGAAGGTGACCCAGTCTAAATGGTCTGTCCATCCTCTGGCTGTGAGGATAATAAAGCATTTTGTTGCCTTTTCCCTGGACTGAGGAAAGGAATATTTTGCAAGTATTTCTGAGAAGGCTGGAAATTACTTATTAAAAGCTATTTCTCCCTGTTGAGAGCTTTTTGCAGATTGAGGAGTTTTTGCAAGACAATGGCCATATTCAACCGATGCACAAGCCAGATGCCTGCTTGTACTAATGGACAATGGACACGTTCACAAACAATGAATAATGGACATATTCAGAAATGGGGTCGGTATATCCTTGAAAAGGATACAAGAAGAAGAGTCATCAGGACTCAGCAAGTTTGTCAGCAAGCTTGGGAAAGTAAGAAGAAAGTGAGTCATGGGTGGGCCAGACGACCACAGCAAGACGCGTGAAAAATTAGATGATCCAGTCAGCATTCTAATTGAGACGCATGAACAGCTAGGATTAACCAATCATGTATTAGCTAGAGACACGTGGACAGTAGAGATTTATTATAAACATAGTCTTTTTAGGGATAATACATTTTGCTTCACTGGATCATATTGGTTATGGTGTGATGTCCCTGAACCTCTGCACCCCACATCTCCCTAGTTTAAAATTTAAAAAAAGAACACACTCATAACATACATAAGTGGGTTTTTCTTTATTTCTTTTAAAAAAAATTCTCTCTTGCATATCTGAAATAAAACATTACATTATGCCAACACACCTGCATAACTTAATTTTTTATTCCCTCTCACATATCTTTCCTGCCTGCTTATCTTTACTGCAGCAGCCAGCATTGGAATGAACAGGTGATCACCTCTGCTGTGGGAAAGATTTAAAGCTTTTCTAACCCTGACCTAGGTCCTCTGAGTATGGACAAGCTACAGAGAGTAATGTCTCTGCAGCACTCTTAGAGGGGGTCAGAAGAAGCCCAAATTAGTGGCAAAAGTGGAACTGGCAAATGGCACTGGAAGCCCTCAGACTGGCAGATCACCACAACAAGGGAGGAGAGGATGAAAAAAATTCCTGATTTTTTGAAAGCAAATGCTAGAACAAAAAAATCAGGCCAGAAGAACTCCATACTACTACTATATGTGTACAGCATGACTTCCAGGCCTTTCAGTGCCAGTAGAAAAGGAAGTTTCAGACTCCCAAGCAAAGCTCCAAGCCCAGTACCTCAGGCAAAAATATCACTAGGCAAAGACAAGAAATGAGCTGCTATATGAGACTCCAGATCATTTTATTACAGAACTGCATGGTGAAGGCAAATCACATAGGAGGGCATTTAACAGCTGGAATAATTTCCAAATAGACTAATTAGAGACTGAATTATTAATGGTAAAACCTCTAATTGGCTCAAAGCAAGGTTACAGCAAGAAATTCACTTGACTTTGCAAAGAATAATGAATATTTGCAAGGCTAGTAAAATTACATGCTTCTCTAAGGAAATTGGTAGCAAATGGGGAAAAAACCATAAAGTCATCCTAAAGTGTATGTCACAAGACAAAACTGGCAGAGACCTGATAAGAGTGAAGAAAACAGGTAAAAGAGTAAACAAGTGCAGAGATGATTTATTACATTCATTTGCAGTAAATTTGGAACGAAATAAGACAACGCAGAAGTCTCTCCCTGAAGGGCTGCCTTGTTAGGCATGCAGTAAAACCCCTAACTATTTCACTGAAATGTGTTCTCAGTACAAATTACAGACTTAGAAAAGGAAAATACATGGATGTGCAGCTGACGGACAGAGCTCTGGTAAGTACTATAAAACGTCATTCTTTGTCAGTCTTTTAATACATTTGCAAAGGCAAGTGAGGTAGCACTGGCCAGGGATAATTGTGTGCTGAGGCAAGTACCAGAACATGATATTGGAAGTGCCATTTTGTATTTCCAGCTGGGACAACAGACAGCAGTTCAGCAGGGAGATGCACAAGCTAGAGAGGGGGAGGATGAAATTACTGCCAAAACACTGGATCATGCCACCAGGAGGCAGCCACCCCACTTTCCCCACAGCAGGCACTGATGAGGAGGAAAAGGCTTTGAAGTATTTAGGTAAGAAGTTTGCCCTGCCCTCAAATTAGAAATAATGCAAGCCATATGATATTTCAAAACAGCCAACTGAAATCAGCTGGGAAAACCTCAGGCTATCAGAGATTGTCTTTAAAAGATGATTTTATAAAGCAATACAGTAACAGAAGATGTGGTGAGGTTGGCTTTGCATGACTGCAAACCTGAGATGCTGAAACAAGAAAATCCTGTGGATGAATTTGCTGGAGAGTAGGTAGAAAAACCGAGGGTTAGATGGATCAGCTTGTCTGGTGATCATGATTCAGGAAATATTCACAAACAACTTGATGGAGAGCTGAAAGAAGGGATTCCTGGAGACCATGGAATTTGCCTTGGTAGAGTTACCAGTGTGCCAATTTGTAGCATCTCAGCTCTTTGGAGCTGGAACTAAAGCTGACATTTGACCTTGACAATATTGGCTAAATTAGATGTCGAGGGAGTGAAGACACCAACCAAAAGAACTGGCAGGTTTGCCATGAAAATAAACCCAAACTAGTCAAAGGTTTGAATACTTTCAAAAGAACTGCTCAAAGCCAGAAAATGTAATCACCACTTCCTGGGAACTGATGAGGCGGCCACGTCTAGACCTGAAAATGCAAAGGCATAGTTTTGGTGCAAATAAATTTACTTTGGTCAAAACACAGTACATAAAATATCGCACATGCATTTCCTCAGGTAGATGTTTAACTGAATCCCTGTTAGACTAGGTACTTTATGAGCATGAAAGCATCACGTTTGCCACAGGACTCTGACATTTGGAAGTAGTGTTACAGATGCTCCTAAGGTTCCAGAAATTACTATAAAATTAGAAAATTACTGGTTGGAGCTTTTACTGGTGCACAGATTTTTGCTAATTTGCATGAAGAGAAAACACAAGAACCTGCAAGAGGATGTGCTTGGAGTCATGTATAATTTGAGTGTGACCCACTTCTGTAATAGAATTAAACAGTCTCAAGCAAGATGAATAAAATGAACTGATCACAGTGAAATTAAAGAGCACAATTCCATATGAAGAAACTATCAAAAAGGGAAACTCTCCCACCTTGCAGGCTAAAATGATACTGACAATACTGGAGAGTAACAATAGTGTAATTCTACGTATAGGAGGCTGTGCAACAGTACCATCATGCAAAGTGAGATAAAAAGTGCTAAACATAATTTACAGTATCCATCTGGCTCTGTAGAAGAGGAGGGACTGAAAAAAATCATACTGTGGTCAGGCAAACACTGTTGTTCAAGAGAAGGAATCCAAGTATAAATTGTACAATAAATACCAAAAATTATGCAAAAGACCTGTGGAAGCCATAAGGGATCTGTGATTGCTGTTGATACAGATACATTTGGACTAAACAGAAAAGTTGAATTATTAATAATTTTTAGCTTGTTATAAAACATGCAGAATAGCAGTGTAAAACAGACTCTAAATCATAGTTTACTTGTCCTGGATTCTGGATGAGCTAAAAACCAAATAATGGCCTGCATTTTGTAAATGACTTGTTTCAGCAATTTGCTTGAGAAATTAGATCAAGCAAAGTAAAGTCCTTATGAGGCACTGCCACATGGGTTAGCAAGAGGACTGTTTGGTAAATATAATAAAGAACCAGAGGTCCAAGCAAACCATGTCTGGTCTTATTAGATTATTATAGCACGCTTCTCAGTGCTCTGTTGAGATTTCCCGTTCAAAGAATTATGGGCAATAAGGGACAAACCCCATAGATATGTTAAGCTGGCAATATTTAAGCATTGAAAAAGAGCTATTTGCCTAGAAATAAAACCAGAACAAATGCTACAAGCGTAGCCAAGACAAGTGGTGTTGAAAATGGAAGGGAAGGTTAGATTTCAGTCTGATTCTATGGCTACCAGTTGAACACAGTCTCCTCTCAGCTGCAATGAGGTCAGATGGCAGAAACCTTCCAAAGCAGTTTTCCCATTATTGGATCTGAGAAAAAGGCAAAACTAAGAGGCACTCTGTCTCCGTGCATTTTAGGAAACAGCACGGTAATATGTTGACAGCACTTATGGCATGACAGAAGCAACAGTTTTGTATTCAAATGCTGTCCAGCAATAAAAGAGTTTAAATTAAAAGACTCATTAGCTGTAAAAGGAATGACCATGTAACACATGACACAGTCTGAAAACATTGATAGCTACTGACTTTTAGATTAGATGTCTCTAGTTGTGTATTTTATTAACTGACTGCTTCAGTTTGTAGATGTTACTTTATGCCCACTTGCTGTTAGAAGAAATCAGTTTAGCAGTTGCTATTGACTTGTGCAAAACAAGAAAGAGGGTAACCTTTGGGTAATACTGATCCACGTGTCTGCACTGAAGCAGAAAATAAGTTTGATCTTCTCCCAGCACATCTTTATTTATAATATTACACATCTTGACAGAATTTGGCAGATAAAATAATCTGGCGCCTCTCATTTAAATTAGTGTTGTGTTCCAACTGCTGGATCTGGTTATTATTTTGTCTATGCAAAGAGCATGCTACTATCAGATGGCTTCCCACTGCATAGGTACTTCCACTCTGTGTTCAAGTCAATTACAAACCTTCTGGTAAACAGTTTCAAGCAATTGGCTTTTTGTGGCATGCTGTCTTTTTCTTGTTTTTCAAACCACATTTTTGTAGTTCTTCTGCAAACCTCTCCCATTCTTTCCACATTCTCCTTTAGCATTAACACCTGATTAGGATGTCCAGAAATAGTTTTGCTTAGCCCAGAGATAACCCCACGTCGTGGTCTCATTGCATAGTCCATAAAAAAAATAACACATTCAGCTGCATTGCACTGAAAGCTCCTGTGCAGCTGGATGGTCCCAGCACCCACGATTCCAGAGAGCTTTGCAGAGCCACTGCTCTCTGAGAAGGAGCAGCTTGTTCCATGGGGATGACTGAGGCTGCTCCCAGTTGCATGACCTTGGCTCCATCTCCACTGAAATGTGTGTTGTTTGAGCACTCCAAAAGATGGCTTTGTAAGCTGTGAGTGACCCATTTCCTTACACACAGTTAAAACTGAATCTCTTTTCACCTTATCAGTCATCTTTCAAATCCCTCACAAATACCCTGGAGCTAACAGGTTAACAGGTAATCTCTGCAGCCGCACTGGAAACCAACCCATAAATAATGATAATTTCCGAATAGCAAACAAGACATAGCTAGTTTCTAATAAATGTAACTTTTCTGTACTTATTTAGTATACTCTTAATGTTTTAATCTGAATGTTGGGCTGTAGTAAGTTAAATACCACACAGATATCTGAGCAGATTAGAGCAAAATGGCCCCTGTGCAAACTAGGCTTTTAAATAAATAAGAAACACCGAGCTTATCTGGCAAACCATCACCTATAATGTTTTGACACCCACAACAGACCATTTACAGACATCCCCATGAAGACCAGTGTGTGCTTGCACAAGGTTCTAGCAGATTTCAAATGTGTTTGTGGGCACAGAGAACTGATGTCTAATGTCACCAGCACAACACCACTAGAACATAAATACTTGTTACTCCAGCACTTAACTCCTCTTCTGGGACTACAGAATCTCTCCTCTATGTCACACACTGATCTGTGTCACACCACAGTATAGATAAACAGATGATAAAATGCACAGAAGTGATGATCTGCCTGGAGGGCAAAAACCCAGCTAAACAAAAATCGGCAGCAGAGAAAAGAAGAGAGAACAGAAGTAGTGGTGTTCACTTCGAGGCATTCACCCAGAGCTGTGTTTGGGACTTGACTTTCACACCCTTCATTTCAAGTAACTGTGCCTTGAAATTTGCTGCTAACAGAAATGTTGATGGCATCTGTAGTAAGGAAGGCTGGTCCATTACATGGGAAATGCTGGATGACCTTCAGGGCTGTTGTAGTAGGAATGGGAAGAAGTTCAAAAGCAGAGTGTGTCAGGGTATGGACCTAGGGGTTAATAAGCCAAACCTCTGCTGTAAATTGGGAGAGCATCAGTAGGAAAGTACAAAGGTGGAGAAAGGTCTGCATGTCTCACCCAACTGCAGGATGACCGTGGGTCTCCAATGTGATGCAGCATGAAAAAAGCAAATACAACCACAAAATACTTCAGGCAAGGAATCACCAGCAGGGGAAGGAAACCATCACAACACTTATACAAGGCATTGATTAGACCTTGTTAGGGAATGGTCCTTCTCATCCATATTTGAGAAAGGCAAGTACAAACAGGAACAAGTGGGAGAAAAGGCTGCTAGATTGATAATTATTCTTACAGAGAGAAGTCTACAAGAAAGTGTATGTAGAGTGGGAAGAGGAACACAGAGAATGCTCTTCATAGGTACAGCAAAGAAAGAGAAATATAAACTAAAGGTTACATTTGACTCATGAGCAACTGATGAGTAATAAATATAGATTATAACTCTCAGCACAGTTTCTAGGTATCAAAGTGTCCCACTGTGGAATTGGATAGTAGTGGGAATAACATCTGCATAATCCTTGGATTTTTATTACTGAGCTTGCTAAGTGACAGTGTTACATCCAACAGGGGAGTACTGCACTAAAACACTCAGATTAACCTTTGTACTACCATGAGTTACAGACACTCCAGACAAGTTTTGTGATGGAAGTTAAATGTAACTATGACTGCACGATCCTTGATATGCACCAGAAGGAGCTCAGAATGAAACCAAGTCCAGATCAGGCAAAACAATTCCGAAAACATATTTTCAGTGACTTAGAAAAGGAGGGACATATGGAAAGTGGCAACATGAAAACAACAAGAAAAATGCATTTCTTCAAACAGCACCATCCTTACCTCCCATGAGGAAGAGAAGCCCTGCCACATACTGCATAAGGCCTCGGTCCCAACAGCACCCCAGGACGCCGATAATCCACCCAAAGAGGATGATGGCCACGGCCATGCCCATGAAACCAGCGGTCATCCTGCGCAGATCTGCAGGGGGGAAGACACAAAAACAACATGAGTGGGAGCAGAGATAAATCAGCATCATCAGAGGTTCATAACAGTCTTAATCCAAAATGCTACTGGTCTGCAAGGACTTCAGTGTGTGTGGTATAGGATGATTTAAGTAAGGGTGATTCAGAGCGAGGACAAACCACAAATTAAGTCACTAGCTTGGGCTGGGGAGAGAGAGCAGCTGACTGTTTTAGCACACAATGAAGCTCAGTGCAGATACACTCAAGTGACTTGTGACAGCTTGCTCAGGAGCTAGAAGTTGTAAAATGGCCTCAGTGCAATGCAGTGCCTAATAACTCCAGTCTCTGGGCACTAGCACAACATCTGTTTACATCTTGCCTTCTCATCTCTGTCCATTACTCCCCAGCATCCAAAGGATGTCCCTGCTCCAACTGATCAGCAAAGCAGTTTCCTATGCTTTGTGCCAGCACAGACATGACAGAGCATGCACCTCAATTGTCACCCCTGTGTGTCACTGAGCCCCTCTGGGCCACAACTTCCCACGTGTAAGTTGGGTCATGGCATCCAGGGGTGGTAGGAGTGAAACGTTGTTCCTCCAGAGCAGCAAGGCACACAGATACTCTGGTGTCAGACATCCTTAAATGCACTCCAGAGACACAGCTGGGACAGAGGACACATCATTGTCCTCTCCTGTACCCAGATGGCGACCTAGCCAGATGATTTTTGGTGAGGGTGTTTTTCACTGCTCCAGGGAGCACTAGGAGTAGGAGGAGGGCAGGGCACTGGAGAAAAACATTTTTTGCTCTTCAAGTGAGGACTGAGTACATCTGATGTGGGTGACAGGGGCTGGCCTGCATTTATTTCATAAATAAAGGAAAAGGACCCCCAAGTCTTAATGAAAGGAATACTTAAATGAAGGCCTGGCTATGTTGCATATTTGTCTTCTGCAAAAAGGATGGGACTATGGGACTGCCGGGAACCCTCTTCCTGCATGTGCTGGGAAAAAAAATTCTTCACAGTTGGTTTGGATGTGAAATCTGGGCAGTAAGACCACGTGGCAACTGAAAGAGCAAGGACTATGTGAGCTAAAGAGCATCTTCACACCCTCAGATAATGAAACAGATGGGGGCATCTTCACTAACATTTGATTATTCCCTGTCCCCCCTTCACGCACACATAAAAAGTTTAAGCACTGATATGTCAAGAGTATATGAGCAAAGAAAATTCCAGCCAAGTCAACTCTCTAAACATTTGTTTCCTTCTTGAAACTTTTTTTTTTTTGAACAGCAATGATTTTACTTTTTTTTTCCCCTCAAGAAACAGAATGCTTATGACAGAGAAGGAAGATTTGAAAACTGTGAATCATCCACCAGTCTCTATGGCAGCTTTTCTCTTTGGCTGGCCTTTGACTGTGTCTCAGTTTCTGTTATTTTTTATGCTTTTCCCACAGTAGATAAAAAGACCAGCAATACCCACAACACAGATTCAATGAATTTTGTGAAGAGATAAATTACCATCATCAGAGGTTTATAAAACTTCATTTCCAAAGTGCTAAGTGTCCACAAAGTCTATCAGTATGCTAGGACAGAGGGACTTGAAGGCAGTTTACTCAGGTCCATGTTCATTATAGCACTTTGTATGCAAGATCAAGTTGTAGAACACAACCTCTTCCTTGAAGCTGTAACTCCTTCCTGTAGATTATCACTGATTTTCCAAGGAGTCTCTCTGACAACATAAAGATAACCAGGCCTTCAGCTCACCAGTAACCAGGCTCTTTTGACAAGATACACATCTTAAAAGTACTTTTGTCTTAGGTTTTGTGACTGTCCTGCCACATTTGAGTATGTTCAAGGAGCTCTAGCACAAAAAAAAAAAGCATTTCCTGCAGAAACTTGTAATTCCCCCAGGCAGTGTCTCTGTTCCTTGGGAATTTCTCAGAGTGCTTTCTAAAACAAGCAGTAAGTGTTAGTAAGAATTTTTGATGGCCTAGTGTCTTCCTACTTTTTCAGTCCATGAGGCCCTGGGCTCAATTTGAAAATGAAAACATAAAATCTTTACTGTTTCCTGTATCATCTTCCATAACAGCACAGCACATCTCTCCAAGGTGCTGCACAGCTCTTTGTGTCAGCCCTAACAAACCCCTTGCAATTTAACTTGTGAGTGCTGACTCCAAGTAACACCATTTGCCTGTCCAAATGGAAACAACCTGCCTCTAATGAGCTCAGCTTAAATAGCTTTATTCAGCTGCAAGATGTCCAGAACCCCTCAGATCTACCTCAATGGATAAAACTGGTTGATGGACTCAGTTTTCATAGGCCTCAGAGTGGACCACAAGCATCCCTACAACATGTATGCCAGACTCAGGAATGGTGTTTATCCTGCTAAAATCTCTATGAATTTTGCCATTAAACAGAAGACTTAAAGGAGCAGGACCAAGATTTCTAGGCCAAATTTTGACATTTGTTTCCCTCAGCCTCTTTTGCTGATTGAGTCTGAAATTCCCTTTCTAACACAGCAAAATCCAAACAGAACTTCTTTGTGAACTCTTAGTTCTCACAAGTTCAGTGAGCTTAGTTTAAGATTGCCACTGCTTAGGCCAGTTGCAAATCTGCTCCTCGCAAGTCTACCCACTAGGGATTATCTGAAACAAATAAAATATAAACTTTCTTTTCTATTTAAAACTATTTGGCTTTTGTCCTGCCATAACATCTCTTGAGGGGAGCCCTTGGAAAGAGCAGTGGTGGGAAAGGGGGTTGTAAAGTTGGTTTCAATAACAGCCTTCACTTGTCCAACAGCATCCACCTGGCACTCCTCACCTGTCAGTGCCCACATGAAGCTGAGGTCAGTGCTGGGATCAAGCCTACTCAAAGTGATTCTTTTGTGGAAAAGTACTTAATGGATGTAAATGAATCATCACCCTCAGGCTATTTAGAGGAATAGGAGCCTATATTCCCCAGACTCAAACTCTATTAATGGGGTTGTTTATGATTACTGTTTGTTGGTGTGGTGCTTGACATGGAAAGGACAGAAGAAAAGCAAAGATTTGCATTGTGTACTCGAGGCAATATCTAAATTTGTTCTGCTAATTTAGGATGGAGAGATGACATATAAATAAACAATAGCTCATCAGTACAAATTGATGGGGTTTTGTCTGAGTTTGATTGGCACTGATAAAACCCTTCCTGAATGCATCCTGCAAAGGTAAAAAGGGTCATGCTGTCATGTAACACCACTTTATGACGTTTGAGCACATTCTAGGTTAGGTTTATTTTTCTGAAATTGCTTTTATTTATTTTTAGACTATGAAATTAATAGTTCTCTGCATTCTTTCTCTTTTTGAAAACCTCTCTGAGTAATAGGATCTCAGGGTCATGGCATGACAACACCAATCAGCTGAAGAGTGACTATGCCAGCAAAATGCATTGTTGAATCTTATACAGCCAAATGGGAGCTGCAACAGCAAACAAACTTATCTCAGTGCATTCATGAGCATTGCTTAGCTGGTCTGCAGCTGATCCTCTCCTGAGTACCCATCCCAAGCCCTCACACTGTAGCAAAGTGCACAGATTGCAGGGACACTGAATTCCCCTTCACCATCTAGCAAACCAAACCTTTAGAAATGTAGCTACAAAGTGAAAGTAAGAAATGTATTGCATTGCTTATTCCATAAGCTAAAATACAGAAGTTAATTTTTAATGCTTGGCCTATATGACTGCTAGTTTCAATGATTTACTATGTGGACATAGATACCAACATCACTTGGGGGTGAAAACACAATATTATTTATCCACACATTTTTTAGAAACACCTTCTTCATCCCTTTTTCTTTTTAATGTTGACTAAAGGCTATGAGTGAATTATCTTCTCTTTGGGAGACTTTTCCTACCTAGCACTGCTACAGGTGCTGCTGCATGTAAAAGGCAGGGAACTTAATCCTGACTCAAAAGCAACATGGATCATCAAGCAAAGAATACAGGTATCATTTTCATGTAGGTTGGGAACAACAAACTTCTTGACTGATAACATTGGAGAAGGGACAAAGAATGGAGTAATCCAAGTCCCATGATGGAAGCTGAAATGATAAATTTGAAAGTCACAAGGTTTGTGAATCATGATGAAAAGAGACACATTAGCATTTTAGACAATGTCCTTAAAATATAGACAGATTCTCATAAACCAACATGCATTTCTTTAAAGCATTTTTGTTTTCTGCTGGGAATATTAACTCTATAGGTTTCCTGAAGATAAAGAAAGGGAGAAAAGCTGATTAAGAGCCATTTATTTCCAAGCAACATGTGATGGAAGGCTCTCTCTGTCAGTTTGCAAATGACCCTGCCCTTCCTTTCACCCTGATATCTGTCCATCTGTATTTGTTATGAGCAATAAGGTAATTCATGCTGGTTATCACATCATGGAAGAAGTTTCACACCCCAGCAGCTGCAAACATAACATGTTCTGATTCAGCTTTGCTTTTTAAAAATTTCAATATGCCTTTTTGACTTCTGAGGTTCCATTCACTTCCTTGAAATTGCAAGTCATCTTTCTAAAGCAAGGGCTCAATCTTCCTGTTGATATCTATCTTCCTTTCCACAGAATTTAATAATATCTCCTAAAAGCTAGAGACTGCTTTCCTCACAACACATGCAGGAAGGACTGTATGAGACTCTTCTGAAAGATGGGGACACCAAGTCAAGGGTACTCAACATGCCCCCAGCTACATGAAAATTTTGTGGAGAGTGTATAATTAAATCTGTATTAGCAGGATTTCTGGACAGACCTTGAACCACACAGCACAGCTTTTGCTTTCAGCACTGCTTGTTCTCAAGTGTTTGTTAGCAAATCAAACTACAGTGTTTGTTATCAGACCCTCAGAAAGTGCAATATTGCTGCAAATAGTATTTCAGATAGTCCATCCTACATGTCCTCCTTCCTTCTCCCATTAGAGAAAGGTCTGCAGGGACTAAGCACCCTGAAGTCTATATCAAGAATATCTAGAACAGCTTAGAAGACATTCTGGGTACATCACAGTTCTTTCCTGAGGTGTTCCAAAAAATGGGAAAATCAAAAAGGAAATCACAAATGCATTTCTGTGCCTGTCTAGGAACAGATGTCAGGATATAGTAACATCACAAGTAGAAATAGACTGGGATGGTGTAATTCTTTAGCATAATCCTTCATTGCAGGTCACTCTGATCTATACCCTCCTGTACTACATTCCCTCTGATTTGTCTTTACCAGGGATCGAGGACATTTGTACTTGAAAAGAGTCAAAATCACTCCTTTTTCTTCCTTTTCCAAACATATGTATTGGAAATTGTTCAAGAACTGCACACAGCCCTAGAGCACAATTTACCAGATTTCACTGAATTACTTCTCTTATAAAGAATCAGCAGCACAGAGGTATCTTTCTCCAACATAATCCCTTCTCTTATCTCACCCTGAAACTTCAGCGGGGGCAAGACAGAATTGGACAGACATGTCTTTTATTGAATGCCAGCCCAGCAGCTCCCAGGTACAATGAACCAGGGAGTGTTAATGCAGGTGATTTTGAGTGGCATTTTCTGGCTCTCACTATTCTCTCTGCAGAGCTTAAAACTGTATTTTGGATGAGGTTGGCAAATAGAGGGTGAGGATTTTAATCTTTCCCTTGCACTTCAGGTATGAAGAGATAAGAAAAGAAATATGTATTAGCCTACCTGAGACTGTTGAAATCTCTGAGTGCCTTTCACTGAATCATGTGGTAACCCAGTCCTCAGTTTAAAGATTACTCTAATGCAATCTCAATGAGTACAACCCACTTCAACCAAGCAACAGTAGATTACATTTACATGTAAGTATCTGCACCAGAGAGACTCAGAAATATGCACATCACAAACATACACTAAAACACAACCCTCTCAAAGCTGAGAGAAAGAACAGCAGAAGACCCTCAAAAAAAAAGGAAAGCAGCTCTGTCAAGTATGAAGTAAGCCTTCATATCTCAAGAGGTTATAAGTGGCCTTTATAACACACCTGTATAAATTCTCCTAAACAACACAATTCCATCATCTTCTGTTGACTAGAGATTGTTATTTGTGTGATAAGTTGTTTGATTGCCAGCAATGTCTGGACCCACCTACATGGAAAAGCTGATGGGAAGCTTTGCAAGCTGGCTGTGGTCTGTGCTAGTTAACACGTCCCTGAGGATGAGGGGTATGGAGAGTGGACATCATGAAATTGATTTATTCTTGTCAGAACAGGCCATCGATATGGATTTCCTCCATCAGAGTTCTTAAGTGTTCTTACAGTTATTTAAAACAGAAGCAATCACAAAAGGAAGGTGCCAGCTATGCACTGCTGGCACCTCAGTCTGCCTTCCTTCATCAGAAATCCCACAGTTTCAGAGCCAGGTGAATACCTTATCAAGGGAGGGATGAAGTCATGTCTTCTATAAAGGCTGACACCTTCAGAGGTTTTTGCTGGCAAATAGCAAACCCCACATGACACTGCAATTTCTTATCTCTGGTGAACTGTCATAAAACATCAGAGGAAAGGGGAACTCCCAGACCAGGTCACATACTGGTGTAACTTCCTGAAAGCAATTCCTCCTCTATTTAGGGAAAAATACAGGAGCCTAAGAAATTCTGCAGTGGTCTAAGGCACTATCTGGAGCTCAAATAGCAAGTTCTGATTTTATTCTTGCCTCTTCCTCATGTGGAGCAGGGACGAGGCAAAAGAAAACCCCCAGACTGTAAGGGAGGGATTTAAGAGGGAGGGAGGGAGGGAGGAAGGGAGGAAGGAAGGAAGGAAGGAAGGAAGGAAGGAAGGAAGGAAGGAAGGAAGGAAGGAAGGAAGGAAGGAAGGAAGGAAGGAAGGCTTGTTTAAGAACACAAAAGGGTGAGATGAAGTGTCCTATGAGGGTGAGAAGATTGATTTGTCTTCAATAGACTTTATGATATGGATATCAGAGAGTTCAATGCATAAAGGGGACATTTGTACAGCAGGAATTTAACACATCTGAAGCAGTTCCACTGTAGAAGGTGCAAGACTTATGGTCTGAGAGAAGGATGGCTGTGAATACCATCCCATTGAATGGTTCAGCCTTTTGCTCCAATCCTACTTTCCCTTAGCCTCAAAATTAAACTTTGGCCAGAGAAGATTTTGGTATCTGTTGTGTTGCTACTCAACCCTGAGTGACAGCAGGGTCGGAAGAAAAGCTTTGCCCTTACAACTCCTGATCTAGTGAGCCAGAGTAGCTGAGCCTATGCCAAAACATCATTCCACTCAACTTTACTCTGTCATGCCCCATTCTACCTTTCCTAATCCACACCATTCCCTCTCCTTCCCTGGTGCTGCTGAGATTTTATCAGAAAGCACCTGAAGCTGATCATTTATATTTCTTCAGCAATGTTCAAGAGCTGATCTTAGAAAGTCTTTCTCTCTCCAGATTTATTATCCTTGATTTCAGCTCTGCAATATATGATCATCTAGGAATATTTCCAAGCTTTGGTCCCAGCAGAGTACACTTGCAATTTGGCCAGTCAACCCTTTCATCCCACTTTTCCCTCTCTCCACAGAAACAGGGAAGTCTGAGGCACCTGCAATTTTGGCCACTCTTCTTCATATTCAAAACTTTAATCCTTCCTGCTCCTGCTAGGTGAGGCCACACAAAGCAAACATTTCTCAGTTGTTACCAAGCTAAGAGGCTTTTCATTACACAGCTTCCATGGATTATGCAGGTGTTGAAAAATCTGAGGCATTTGAAGTAGGCTTCTGCTCAATTTCAGTGAGGACTTTGTGACTTTATGACATCAAAGCTGTGCCTTTTTCATTTTTCTTCCATCCTGTACATTTGAAAAACTCAGGTAACACACACTTCTTTATGCTGGTCATCTGTTATTGGAAGTGACTTCTACCTGGAGCCCCCACAGCACAGTACAATCTTGATGGGGAGGAAGGACAGCACAGTCCCTCAGCATCATATTAGCCTGACCAGAGGGATCCTTCCTGCAGAATGTGGGGTGCCATCTCCCTGCTCCCAGCTCCTCCACCCCTGGGGTGGTGGGAGAGGCCAGGGGGAAAGCCCATTTCTAAATGGAAGTTTCCCTGAATGGTCTAGAAGAAATCAGTGATGGGCTCTGGGTTCAGGGCACAGGTGACTCCCTTCACTGTAAAGGGCTCTCAGCGCTGGTGAGAAGTGCTGCTCCGACACCACTAGGACTGAATGCTCCATGCATACCTCCACAAGGCACAGTGCACAGGAGGAGTGCAGAGCAGGGCACCAGGGCCAGCTTCACCCCACAGCTCTGCTGCCAGGCTCTCACAGGAAACTACAAACACCTTGGGGGCAAGGAACTGAGATCAGTGAAGAGCCCTGTGAGCTCTGCTTTCTCCCTCCAGTTGGAGGGCTGGGCGCTCCAAAACTTTCCTCTGAAAGTCAGATTTTCTCCTGTCTCCCAGGAGGACCACGGAAGACAGTTTATCACTTTTTCTATATAGGCATTCAGATAATAATGATATACAGTAACATTTGTATGAAAATAATCTGGACAAAGAAAGCCGTATTCTATATATTAGTTACTTTATTATTTAGTTTACAGAATTGCCCTTATCTGTGAGCAGACTCTGCCCTGTTACAGTCTGCTTTTTACATGCTGGTCACCATCAGAGTATCAACATATCCACTAATCACATGGAATTTTATTAAGATTTAATCTTCAGTTATTATCTCTTGAACCACTTCTTGTAAAGGTGGAAAAGGTTCATCAGGGCCAGAAAGAAGCAGAAGAAAAAGCAGAACCACTTCTTTTCTTTCAGTGAGGAAAGAAGAGTGGATAAAAACACTGGATGGATAATTGAAGAGTGATGAGAAAAATTGAAGAAAACCTTAAAGATGAGAAATGGAGTGTGACAAGAAGCAAAAACCATAGTTGTATGTAGAACTCCAGTATCAGACAGTGTTAAGTGCTTTTTGTAAAAAAGCAGATTTTCCCTAAGCTTCTCCCAAAGATAAATGAAGTTGGAGATGTGCAGCGAGGGAGCAGTGGAGGAGCAGGAGGAACAATACAGAAAGAGAGAGACTTGGCAACAGCACCTTTGTTTTATCTATTTCCCTCTGCATTTCACTTCCCTCCTCTGCTGCCTGTCCCAGCACCAAAGCTTTGCTCACAATCAGGAGCAACTAAAATATTATGCTAAAAGGTTTTCCTTTCTTTTCATCCCCTGCCCCAACCACTGCACAAGCCTGAGCATAATCCCAGCACAAAGCAATCAGAGCAGTGCACTTAATAAATGGCCAGCATGAACAAGGCTGGAGGTGGAGGGATGGTATCTCTGCTTTATCAGTGCCCCAGCCCTCTGCTCAAACACACTCATTTCACAGATCCAGCATTAAACATTTTCATTCAGGAACTCTGAAAGATGTATTCTTGTTTTTAAAAAGACTATTTAATGCAAGTGAGGCTGGGCTGAGGTGCAGGAAGAAAGGAAGGAGGATGGAAGAGAAAGAGGGAAGAAGTAGAGAAAGACAGAGCTGTGAAAAAACACTGTCCCTTATGGAGAAATTTTGATTTTGAAGTTTACTCTTCTATTAACATTTAAATTGAAAGGCGTTTCTTCCAAGCTCCACATATGAAACCAGAAAATCTGCATTTAAATAGATACCATTTAAATGTGGAGAAAAATATATATCAGCATTGAATGCTTTCCCATTTGCCTGAAAAGAACTTCTCTTATAGATGATTATTAATTTTTTTCTTTTTTCTTTGTGTGTGCTAAAAAGAGAAATTGGAAGTACATTAAAATTCTGCTTGGCACAAGGAAGAGGTGGGGGATGGTTGCTTGATTGACCAAAGCCCTGATTCTGAGCTCAGATTTTCTCCAGGAGAGCTGCTGGAGCCTGCAGGAGGCAGTCCAGCCTGCTACCAGGGTCAGGGCAAGAGGGGTCTGTCCTGTCTGGTCCTGGAGACATGGCACCCATGACCACAGGGCTCCAGCTCCCACCACAGTGCCCATCTCACTGGGGACATCACCAGCTCCCCATTCCCAGCTGGAGAATCAAACTTTCTGCAGTTCTGTTAGACATCTCTCTGGCTTCAGGACACCATCTAGAAAGCAGGGACACACACCTCCTCACAAACCACAGGAAGTCAGGCTTTCTGTGTCTCAGTTCTCAAACCAGAAAAATCTCACCTCAGCAGGTCATTTTGAAGTTTAATACACTAAAGATTGCCAGCTAGGTTCTCTGCAGTGGTAGCCCCAGAAGCCCTAAAAAGGCCTTGGACAGATAAAAACTGCAGTATGGGAATTTTTTCAATGGTAATTTGGAACTCATTCTGATTAAATAAAAATGAAAAAAAAAAATAACACAAAGATGTAAATAAGCAAAACAGTAGCTCTCACCTAAATAAAGGCATCTATAAACCTGAGGAGAGCAACTGGAAATCATGACTCTTATGGGGCCAAGCTTGTATCATGGAACAAAGAATCCACAATTTCCCACTTTGACACTGGGTTTCCATCAGACCCAATTTTTGCAGTATGATCTCGTTTCTAGTCACTGGATTGGTGAAAATAAACACCTGTTGACACTCAACACTCAAATGAATTTGTCCAACTTGCCCCCATTGCCTCTCCATCTCCTTCTCCCACCCAGCTGGAATCTCACAAAAACCAGCTTTATTCTTCATGGGTCTCCAGCTGATTTTTCTCCTATGCAGATGGCAACCACTTTCTGAAAATATATATGTGACAAGAAGAAATGTTTAGTAGAAAAAGCAGGTGCCTGGAAAATGGATTCCCATTTGTCCTTCCCTGCCCCTCTCCAAAACCCAATCATTTCTGTGTTAATAAGCTCACTGACTATAATGTGGCACTAACCTTTCACAACTGATGCCAGTGACATTTTGACAGTTCCACATATGGACCTGCCAAAAGCAGAAGGAAAATAAATTTGCAATTTGGTAAAAAGCTGGGTAAGCAGCCAAAGCAGCTTGGGGGAAGGAGAAGAAAACCACCAAAGAGCCAAACAAAAGCCCACTGCACAGATGTTACACACAGCAAAAAGGAAAAGCACATCCACAGCTGGAGTACCCCAGTGAATATGTGCTTGGAAAAAAAACCTTAGGCACCTATTAAGTCCAGTCTAGCTTGAGATGCCTCCCAATAAATTCTTCTCACGTGGCAAATTTAGAAGTCTTTTCTAGCAGAAGGGAAATGGGACATGGCCTTCAATCTGTACAAACTATCTGGTTAACATCAGATATCACAGGACTCAGCGTCTGCTCTAACAAGGAATCTTCCATATTTCCACTGATGCGATCAGCTGTAGGGAAGCAACTATTTCCTAACATTGTTTTGTGTGGTGTCTTTGAATTTACTTTTCAAAGTATCACTGCACAAATCACTGACACTTCACAGATTGAGTCAGATACTTGGTGCCTGTATCACAACCCATCTTCTTCAAATGACATATATCAAATCTCATCATATTTGGCTAAAAAAATAACTTCCAGAAAGAGGTCCAATCATCATGTGAAGGAAAGAAGAATGTTGCACTTAGCAGTTTGTTCAGATGGTTAATTAACCCCCAGCTAGGAGAGCCAATCTTTCAGCTGAACAGGTCCAGTTTCTGCTGGCAGGCAGTTACTGATAGGAGGTGAAGTGGTGCTGTAATCAGTCCACTTCCTTCTGATTCCCATTTCAGCAACACTGCAATAACTTTTCCCCTGAAATTAGAGGACTATGGCTTTTATGATGGTGCACTGATGCCCTTGGTGGAAAATGTGAAGGTGTGTTTGCTGTATTTCTGTATGTAAATAGTCATGTGTTGCAATGGTATAGCTGATGTACATGGCTAACCAGAGATGCAAAATTACCACTAAAAGATAATAGTTTATTGAATTTTCTTTAGGACAATGTGGGTCTTCTTGGAACACCAGTCAGAGAGGCATCACAAGGATCTGGACAAGCATACTGCAGTTTGCAACTGAGAGGAAATGGAGCATGCTCTTTCCATGTTCAGAAACACAGAGCCAAATGTGGAGCCCAAAGGAGTTCTAAAAAACCTTAAAATACTCCTGAAGCAAGAGCAGTGGGATCTACTGGCCAGCTGGTGGAGGTGGGCTGACACTGAAAGCACAACTTCAGAAAGCTGACTCTCTGCACAGGCTGAGGACAGTAAGCCTGATGAAAATGTCAGATAAGCTCTTTTCAAAACATTTTCCCTAAAGCATTTTTGTGTTGAAGAAATAACTGCAGGGCAGCTGCTGAACCACTGTATTAACCATGCTTATGGGGAATGTGAACTGCAAGACCTTTTCCAAGTAATGTCACTTGATAGGCAGGGGACTGTGGCCAAGGCTGGAGCACACATGGGAGTTTGATGTGGCTGCAGGACACAGGTGACTGCTCCCAGTGAGACGTTTGTGTGGGGTTACATCTGATGGAATTGGGAGGATGATGGAGGTCAGAAGTGCAGAGTGGCCAGCAGTTGTGACAGAGAGCATGCTGGATTTCACTATAGTGAGCTTGATTTGAAGCCATTTACTTGTCAGACTTCAGGAAACAGCATGGAGCTGCTTCCAAAGCCAGTATGCACAGCTCTGACTGATTCTGGCAACACATTCCTTCACCTAAAATAGATGGTAGGATCCAACTTGGCATGTGAGACCATCTGGCCTCATCAAATAAAAAAAAAGTGGAAACTTAGTCATTATTTGGCCATAACACTGCAAGCAGGTAGGGTTTCCACACATGGCATGGGACAGAGTGACCCCTTAGCTTGTTCTAGCAATGCCACTGGCACAGAACAGCCTGTAGCTGCTTAGCCAAAGCTTTCTCCTAAAGTCAGCTTGTTTTCAGTTTTGCAGAGGGCCTCCCTCTCCCAGCACCCAGTTCCCACTCCCCAGAGAGCCCTCTGGGGGCTCATTTCCTTCCCTGACTTCCTGTACTGCTATTCATGCTTTTTCAGGAAGACCTGTCCTTGCACAGGCTTCCCTGATGGCAGCAGCACTGGAGGCACTGGTTAGCAGCACATTTTCTCTTGGGCTCATACCAGCAGTCCTGCTGCTGATATAATTTCACAAGCCCACACCAAACTTGGGCAACTGTGGGAGATTTTCTGAGAAATGACCTCATGCTAATGGAAATTGTCCAGTCTAAACAGCCTCCATGCACTGACTGGTAGGAGCCTGAACAATCTTGGAGCTGTATGTGGTCTCACAGGACCTGTTACCTTTTCATGGAAAGCACCCCTTGATCTTTGCTAAGGAGAACAGTGAGTGCTGCTAATGCTGCAGAGTCCTGCAGGCAGCACTCTGACTCAGTCTGACAGTGGTGTGAGACCATGAGATGTGGCTTGAGGTCTCTGAAGGGACTGATATTTGCATGGCAAACAGAATGGAAGGGCCCAAATTCCTGAGGATACCAGTATATATTCTAGCAAATGATCTAAGGTCACTTAAGCCCAACAAACAATTCCCTCACAACACCACCAACAGACCCTGGTGGTGTTCCTTCATACCATGTATTTTCCAACTATCATCCTGAATGGTGGATTATTGTTGTTGTCATATGCTCAACGCTGTCACAGACACATTTTCTGAAAAATCCTTTTGTTAGGATTTTTTCTCCTGAGAAGCTGAGAGGCCTCAGGAACAAAATGTAAACAATGGTTATCTGCTGCTGTGGAATGCAACAGGTGGATCTGTGATTGGTCCATGTTGGTTGTTTCTAATTAATGACCAATCACAGTCAGCTGGCTTGGACTCTCTAAGAGTCACCAGCTTTTGTTATCATTCCATTCCCATTCCACTTTATTTTCCTTTCAAGCCTTCTGATGAAATCCTTTCTTCTATTCTTTTAGTATAGTTTTAGTATAATATATATATATAGCATAAAGTAATAAATCAACCTTCTAAAACATGGAGTCAACATTCTCATCTCTTCCCTCATCCTGGGACTCCTGTGAACCTCCACACAAAACTCCCAAAACCAAAAGTCCCTGTGCGCCTCTGTCTCTGAAGTCTGCAGAATGCACAGCAACGTGAGGACAAACGTGACCATCCCCCACCTACCTCATCAATCAGCCAGGAGCAGGGCTGATTATGTGTTTGGAGACAGGCTAGAGGAGAGACAGGGAGAGCAGTGACAGTTATAAATGTTTTGCCACCTGAACATGACATTAATGTATGTATGCAGTGTGCTCACGACATCAGGTATTTGTGCACAACCCTAATAAATACCATGTTTGACAGCACTTTCAGAAAACCACTCAATGAGCTAGAAGAACATGCCATGAGACAGTTTCTAGTTTTACTGTGAAAAAAAGAAATATCCCTGTATTAGTCAGATCCTTGACTAGTGGAAATCTAGAGCAATTCCAATGAGCTCCACATAAAGTTTAATTACTCAAAACCATATTGAAATGACCAGATAGATAAGTGATAAAAACCTGCTCCATAAAGCACATTTAATTTCTATTCTCCAGAAGAGAGCCTTAGTTAGCTTCTGAGTTAGAAAGACCAATGTAGGATGCATGGCATGGCAAGATCTCCATCTCAGGGACTCTTTTTTGGGGGGGAAGGCACAGTTGTCCTGTCTCTTTCACTGGATGATGATCTGGTGGCTGCACTCCAAAATCAGAAATTCATCATACTACAGGACTTGCCTCATAAGTTCACCTTAAAGGCCAAGTCTGTGATTCTGATGTAGATCAGAGATGTTTTTAACACAAGTTGGAAGCTGACTGGAAAACTACCCTGGCAGTTTCCTCACGCTGCCCAGGAGCTGTGGTGCTGCATGTGGACACGTGGGCCTGCTGGGTGCTGTCCTCTCTGAGGGACAGCCTCACATCTCCTTGTCAGCAGAGCACCCCAAAAGCAGTGACACACGTCAGTGCAGTTACCTGCTTGATTCTGCCTTTCTATTGTCTTTGAGATGTCACAAAAGAGGGAAAGTATCACTTAAAAATGTTGATATACTCCATATAAAAAATCCAAAAGGTCTCATATGAAGATTTTCTTATAATAAAACCTCTGACTTTTCATTTCAAACAGCCTTTTTTAAAATTGCACTTACATTTAAAGAAAAAAAGATTCAAAAGTGTTAAGACAATCAAAGCAGCTCAATTCAGCCAACACTCTATTGGCTGCTCCAAAATAAACTGTTGGTCATTTTGCTGAAAAACTTTTAAAAGCCACCTGCAGCCCTGCCACCACGCTGTTTTATTCACTTTGCCTTTCCAGCCAGAAAGCCTTTTTATTTCAATAGCCCTGTCCATCAGTGCAGCACCTGAGCAGTGGCAGAGGGCTAATAATATCCCTGGCAGGAGCGAGAGAGCTAAACTGGGAAGCCAAGCTTTGACAGCGGTGCTAAAACCAGAATTGATTCTCAAATATTTTGTTTGTGAGATGGCATATGGTCCCATTTTTGGGCCTCCTCAACTGATTTGGGATCTGAAATCCTTGTAGCACATTTTCTTGCTCTTAAGAAGTGTCTTGGTTCATCTGTGTTGGCTGATTTGCTCACTCCCTGATGGGTCTCCCTAGATCTGATACAGCATTTGAAGTTTTGGTGGGTACATATGTGAAGGAGGGGGAACAAATGGAGGGAAGGGCCCACTGTGCATTTCTAGCAGTCACACATTTCCAAAAAGCTGTGGTTAGGAGATCCCTAATTCACTTAACCTCTTTGATCTCATCATGCAGTATGAGATGCTGAAAGGGAAAGAAAAGATTGCAGGCAGCTCTGCTATGTTTGCACATCAAAACACCCGCCTCAACCCGGTACAGAGCAGCAGACAGATATAGTAAACACACTTGTGAGAGGTGGAAAAAATAGCTTTTGACTGGGAAAGAAGAGTTTTCTTCCTGGTTGTGTAGTGCTCATGTATGTGCAATAAGAAAAAAACCCAAAAAACTCAAACTGTTTCAGGAAGCTGTGCACACTGGGGCCAGGATTCACTTCTACAGCACTCCCCCGGGCTACAGGCAGGATTTATCTCCCTTTTTCCCTTGGCAATTAGCAGTACAGCACAAGGCAGACAGTTGTGCCTCAGACAACAATGACCTGCACCTTAAAATAACCTATTCTACCAAATTCTCAGGCACCAAAAGATGAGGTGCACTTTATCAGGGTCCAAAACCCAGTTCCCTTTTCCTTTAACTGAGACCTGTCTGTCTGGAAAGCCAAGACACAAGCCCAATGCATGCTAATATCTGTTTTTTAAGAAAATATAACACCCTTTCCAGCTGGCTACCTGCCCCTCCAGTCATCTCCCCACCTTCCCTTCTATCTGTCCCTCATCCCTATCTCTGGTGCAAATCCCTTCTTTTCTCAACCTGCCCTTCTCTGCTTGTCTTCATTTTGCGTTGTCTTTTGCTTCTCCTTTCTTAACACACACACACACCCCTCCCTTTCCTTCCTAACGTTCCCCTATAATTTTCTCCCATCTCCTTTCTCTCTCTCACAAGGCTGACACATCCTAACACCCTCCCTGTGACTTTCAAGACATGTGAAAAGCTGTAGTCAGGTATTAGATTCCTTATCAGGTCAAAAGAAAATATTAGGGAAGTCAGAGGACAGATGCAATGATTATGGTTCAGTGTGGACAAGAATGACATCAGTCTCTATAGTCCCAGATGGGATTTAAATTGTTGGTAAAATGCATGATCATTGATTTTCCACTTCCTCCCTTTGTGGTATCTCTTCAGGGCTAAGGTAAGACAGTTTGGGTACCTTATCTCTGCATTTCTTATCTCAATGCAGTTGCTTTCTCTTATATATGAAGTCAGCTATGAATATCTGGAATTTGTGCAGTTAGATATTGTCCTCTGCTATTTTTTATTGTTAAGTTACTGATACTCTTAACTGTAACAGCACTTGCTATGCTTTGCATAGCAATTTTTTTACTGTGCTTTCTTTTATTATTTTTTTAAAAAGCACACCTAGTGAGGCATAAGAAAGCCCAAGAGAATCCTACCTTATGATATTTCTAAGGGCTTGGTGTCCTGAAGTACTAATTTTATATTGTTCCTCCTAATTTAAGTTTTTTAGGACATGTTCACTGTGTTCCTGTAGCATCACACACCCAAACCACACTTGTGACTTTGGCCTTTCACCTTTGAGCAGTGTTTTTATCTAGGGCCCTACATATGAGCCTTTCACTCAACAAGGGGGGCAGAGGATGCTCAGATGAGTCTCAGAGTCTCAGTGCAGGCTCCATTCTCCCACAGACTGTGCTCCAGCCACAGGGAACCATCCACAAGGCATGGTGGTTTTCTGGGTCCTGGCATGTCCCTGCCAATGGGATCTCCTCCTTCAGGGAAGGGGCATCCCCAGTGCCAGAAGTGCCTGCAGACCATTGTCCTGCCGTGTCCAATGAGCCACAAAGGAAACACAGCAACAGCTGGGGCTCCTTTGTCTGCAAATCCAAGTGACCCAAGTCTGGCACGGACCCTGATCATCACAGCATCTAGACATCATTAACAACTTAGCTTAATTACATCCTAATTTCTTTACAAGGAGCCTATGAGCAAGATTTCAATTAATTTTAACTATATATAAACTATAAGTTTAATGTGTCTCTATCGTTCCATTAAGATGATCTGGGACAAGACAAAGATAAACATAGATATTAACATTCTATAAAGTATGAGATTTTTAATTAATTTTAACAAAAAATTAATTATCAAGTTATTTATAAAGCTCATAAAATTCATTTTCTACTCACAGAATGTACTATCTGTACATTTGGGATAGGTTTGTTCAGTCTCTCAAACAAAACAAAGATTCTCAACCCCTTTTGATCTAATCTGGTTTTACCAAGGAGCATAATCAGCAATTCTTATTAAAAAGAGCTTTGGAACCCTCAAATAAAAAAACCCATCTAAGTGCAGAGTCCTATTAATGTTTTCAGTGAACGTTTTTATTATCATGTGCAGAGCAAAATAAGGTTTAGCTCAGGCAGGAGCCTTTTTGACTGAGCCAGAAACTCGTCTAGCTGGGAGTAACAGCAGGAAATGTGCCATGCCCTTAAAATGAAGCTCCTTTAAAGTCAAGCTCGGCTCTGGCCCAAACAAAGTCACTCTATTCCCAGGACAGCGTTTGAAGCTCTGCAGGCACATCATTAAGTAGGCATTTTCAAGCAAAGAATTCCACATGATAAATTAGAAGATGTATCAGTCTGTGGAAGAGGATGTGTCCTGAGTCTAGACTCTGGATTCATTTATTAAGAGGGCGGCTCAGATTCAGAATTGCCAGGTCAGGGTTTGCTGGCCATTAAAGCTGCCCTGCTTGCTGGCTGTTAATTTTAAACATGACTGCATAAGCAGCCAACAGCCTCCCATGTGCCCCTGTTGAGCCAGCAGCCAGGCTTCCTGGCCACAGAGCTGTCACTTGTAGAGATGCTCAGAGCCTGGAGGTGGCACCTCGAGGCCCCCACCCAGGGACAGCCATTCCCCACATTTAGGGCAGAGTCTGACTGCACCCACCTGCAAATACATTTATGGGAACATTTCTCAAGCTGTGAGCATGTTTTGTAATCCATCTCCTGCCCCCACAGATAATTTTGAAAAGCCTAAGGGATTTGCTCCAGTGAAGCCAGACTTCTCTCTGGCACATGGCAAACACAGTTGTACCACTGGATTTGGTGCACTGAGAAGCCCCAACCCTGAATCTCCTTCAGTCCTCCCCAGACAGGCTCTGGGGTCAGGGGCTGGGTGCAGCCATGCCAGCTGCCATCCCTATAATCAGGGCTATTAGCAGGTTGCCATGGAAGTTTCCTCTCCCTGGAGAAGGTGTCAGGGCACTGCTCAGGAGAGACAGGAAATTAAAAGAGGAGGAAGGGAAAATGCAGATGACTGGTGAAAAAACACTGTCTGTTGAAGCTCCCCCCAGAGCATTATTTCCTTGGCCAGAGCAGACCACACACCTTGTAGGCAGGACTGTCTATTTTGTCTCCAGAGAAATGCTCGCCTTAGCATGACTAATACAACAAGCAAACCCAGCACAGCAGAAATGTCACCAAAGTCTCTCCCACACAGGACCTGTCATTACTATAAGTGAGTATTCTTAACCTGCTGCACCTTTAATGGATAGCTAAGGAAAGATGGGAAGGAGAAGAAAATTATGCTGAATTTTAGCATCTTCCTGACTCTCAGAAAAAACATGGCTTCTGTAAAAAAAAAAAAGAATTAGCAGCATCAGGCAAGTTCAATTTTCTTTCTACTGCTGATTCCCAGTTTCCAAGCACTGGAAAGAAACAGAGCAAATCCCTCACGAAACCCTATTTCCTGACTGGGAAGAGAGTGCAAACAGGACTGAGGGAGAGGTTTAGTTCCCACCCACACCGACTGCTGTACCAGTGGGGAGAAGCAGCTGGGGAAAAAGACTGGTAACGAAAAGTCTTTAAATGGTTTTGGTTCCTCCAGAGTCACAGGGGGTGAGAATCCATAGTCTAGGTAAATCTGGATGTAAAACGAGCAGGGACCCAGCTGGAATCAGTTTAGTGATATAAAGACACATAGTCTTAATTAAGGGAATTGTGATTTGCCAATGAAATCCCAGCAGGGCGTCTGTCTGCCTGATCAAAGACTCGACTTTCTGATGGAATCTTAAGCGCATGAGCCATGAAATTACTTTTTGAAAAGGGAACATGCAGCACAAAGAGGCAGAGCTAGAGGGGAGGAGGTAGAGGGGAGAAGGGAGGGAGTCAGACTGGAACTCCAAGGCATGCTACTGGGAGCCTCCATTCCCTCCCTCCAAACAAAGCTAGAGAGGGGCAGGCTGGGGAAAAAATTATATCAAACTGCCAGCAGAGTCAGCACCTAAAATCATTACTGAGCCCACTGAATAAAGACACATTCCTAACTTGCTTTTCTTTCTGTTATGTTTTGGGGGTTTATTTGTTGGTTTTTTGTTGTTTTGTTTTGTTTTCCAGCAACACAACACATTTCCCTCTATTTTCTTCAAGAACAATGAAAAAATAAGAATATCTGCTCCAGAAGATGTCAAGCTTTTCAGTATATGGGAGGAGTTTTGGATCAAGTCCCAAAGTAGGAAAATCCTGCATGATCTGGAATTACAGTGCTGTGGAGCCCTAAAACACTGAAAGCTCCATAAATCAAGACACAAAGTTGACAGAAGAGACACAATCTACCAGCTTCATTTATCATGTCTGTACCACATAAGCATTCCCACAGCACTCAATAAACTTTCCAAATCCCATCTCCTCACATAGCAGACTCAGTACAAAGCTACATGGAATTAACCCAGAAAAGCCTCACCTCTGTTTATGAAAGTCTACCAAGGCATCCAAGGGACATGACATTTCCAAACATCTCACACAGGTCTTCTCTGACATTTAAATATTTATTTTTTTAAAAAAGCTCTCTCCTCACCAGACTAAAACCCAACTGCAGAAACTATTATATCAGAAAAAGCCAACTGTCACCTTGTCATGCCATCTTCCTCAAAAATGACTGAAGCAGGGGATTCAAAGGAAGAATAAAGCACCCATATGCACCTGCTGTGAAGGGCAGGGCTCCATTTAATGGAAGAATAGTCTCAAGCAAACTCACTGGGCTGTATTACTGGTCAGGAAACAGCATGACCTAATAAATCTCAGTTGGTATAGTGATGCCATGCCAGGATCTAAAGTAAAAGAGAAAATAAACAATCAAACCCTATGAATTTCTAGCTGCGTTCAAAATACCTGGAAGAAAGCATTGGACTTGGTAAAGTAAAAACAATGAAATAAAGATTAAAGCAGTGAGAGAAAACACTCCATTTTCAAGCATCTCCCACCATTTGTGTAGCAAAGAGCCTTTGGATTTCTGACAAGTGGCTGCACAGCCCAGAGAGCAGCTCTGATCCTAGCCTGGTGGAGGGAACAGGGTGCCTCCACTGCTCCCCACTGTTCCCTGGTCCTTAGGGATGCTGTCAGATCTACAAGGAAAACAAATCTCAGCATCATTCCCTGAGTCAGCTCTAAAGCTCTGCTTCAGGACTGTGAGCCCTCCAGAAAAACTGCAGGTTGAACAAATAAATAAGTGGATCAGAGAACTCAAACATTCACCTTAATTACTGCTTCTTGAGCCAAATGGGAGCTGCCACAAATAAGCAGGAGACCTCCTGGTCATGGGTGCTTTGCTTGCACTGGTGGAAGAACTTTTGAAATTTGCTCTGGTGAAAGTATTTTCCTTGTTGCTTTTTGCCCCACAACATCTGCTATCACGAGACCCTTCTCTGCACAGATTCACCACTGTGGGATGAAAGGGCCTCCATCACCACAGCTGTGGCAACCAGCTCTCTCACTCAACCAGATTTTCTCACTTTTCAATCTTTTCAGGGTCCAGGGAAATGGATTTTCTCTCTTGCCTCTTTTCCTTTTCCCCTACCACTCTGTGTGCCAGCTGTTCCTGTACTTGAAATTTTTGAAGAGCAAGTTTATAGAAGAAATACAGCTCAAAGTATAAAGGAAGGTGTTTTCCAGGAGCATATAACAAAAAAAAAGTTTTAAGGAGGATTAACAGCTATTTCACATATGTGCATTCTTCAAAATACTTTCTTCTGACTATTAGAACAGGCTTCACAGCAAAGCAGCAATTTACAAGCTTGGGTTTTCCAAGCAGGTTCTGTGCTGTGCTTGAGGGGCTAATTAGAAGCACCAAAATACACAATTAATTTGTGCATCCTTAGTAATAAACTGCTGGCTCTGTTGTTCATCCCCAAGCATGCTTAAGATTGGAGGAAAATTTCCCAACATAACTCCACCAAGTTCTCAGTTACTCACTTCTGACCAAAGAGCAGACAGCAGCCACTCAGGATCAGGAGAAAATCTACACTTCTGGTTGTCTTGACAAACAGAATTTCTTGTGCCTGGCACTTCACATTTTCTCAAGGTTTCTGACTCAGGAGTGCCCAGCACCAGCTATTGAGCCACCGCCTACCTCTGTGTGTGTATGGCAGCTGCCATATGGCTGTTAATGCTAAAATGTGCACACTACAAAGTCTTTGAAAGTTTCTTTGAAAGGCTTCCTTTAGGATACTCTTCTGTATTTCCTTGAAAAACCTAAAGGGCCAGAGTCTTGTAATGCCACACCAAGTGCCTTTTATCACTACAGGATTTGATCAGGAGAAGGATGGTTTTGTAGTCGTGGCAAAATATGAATACCAAGGAGAGGCCAGTCCTACTTATGGATTTCAGCCCTCCACCCAGGAAATTGCACATCCCTCGTTCTTTCCTTCCCTCCATCCCATAGTATGAGTCTGGTCACCTTTTCAGATGCTACACCTACATCAGACTAAATGAAAACAACAGGAGTGGGGTGCACCTGCCCTTCACAGACCATGTTTTTTTCTGCTTTCCCCATGATGTATTTCTGAGCATTCTGCTTTCTCAGAACTCAATGAGTTCAGACAGCAATTTCTCCTTTGAAGAATAAGGGTTGCTTGTAGAGAAGATGTGATCAACAGTCACTTCCTGAGTGTGAGTTCTAGCTCTCTTGCTGTTCATACTTGTTTTGCTCATTAAGAGATTCTCTCTCCCCCCCCTTTCTTATATAATGAAAAAGTCCTAATCCCACCCTCCCCACAACACTCTGCTTAAAATCAGTGCTCATTGTAGTTGGTCCTGAGATCTCAAAGGGCATTAATTGCTTTGGGCTTCACCTCAGAGCTGTTGAATACTGATAATAACTGGTTTGCCTGGGCTTACTGCCTAAATAGCTGATAATTACAGCCCAAGAACAGCAAGGAGCATGCTGTCTTTCTGCCACAGCCGTCTGTCTATCTGGTTTGCTAGGCATCTGTCCACCTGTCTCCAGGCCATCGTTCCTATTTCTACTTGACTTCCTTCTCTATTTCTGTCATTTATTTTTGCTTTTCAGTCTCTCTTTTTTGTGTTTTTTTTTTCAAAGTTCTGACATCTTTGATCTCTCGTCGACAAAGAACACAGCTACATGTTCAGAGATCCAAACATTTTATCACCCCCTAGAAGCAGGGGTGATGTGCTCACTCAGGATGTGTCAGGTGAAACGTCAGAAACAATTAGAGAAGGAGAGAGACTTTCCAGCCCCCAGGGGAGCCATCCTGTCTGCATTCTGCACTTCACCTCCTGACTCTGCAGGAATCAGAGCACTGAGCTGCCACAGCACCCATCCAGAGAGACAAATGGGAAGAGATACAAACATGCAGGGAGGATGTTAAAGGTTTGGGAGGATAAAGGGGTGTGTGTCCTGCAAGGGAGGCCAGTTGGATCCTCACCTACCTTCTCCTTCAGCTGTGACAAGATGCAGTCATCCCTGTGCATCTGAGAAAAATGTGCCCCCAGCAGAGACAGTTTTCCTATAACCTCACTGTGTTATTGTGACCATCTGCTCCCCCATCCTTGCCAGACTCCCATGGACCAAGAGGATCACCGTACTGACCAGGGAGTCAGGCACTGAAATAGAAGCACAGTGTTACAAGCCAGAAGGGTGATGCAGAAATTTGGGTCGTGCTCTAGCTCAGTGCACTGGAAACACAGAAGGATAAAAAGAGCACAGAAGCCTACTGGCAATGTGGGCCAAAACCCAGGGTTGGCATATTTGTTTGCAGACCATGGTGAGAATCTGTGGAGCCTCTGATGTCTCCAGAGCCTGCTGGGTACAGCAGAGAGAAGAAAGGGTTGCCATGCCTGCCACTCTGTCACACCATCTGAAGAGTCACAGGCCACCTGGGACTGCTGGGATGTGTTGTTTATACAACCCAGAGCTCCCAATCCTACTAGGACTGCCACATACTGAGGGCTTTTCTAGTTAAAGAGCTTACAGAACTTTTCCTCCTCACCTGGTTGCCTGAACAGTGTAGATGGGCAGCAGAAGGAGCCCTAGATACTGCTGTAAACATCTTCTCACAACTCTAAAAATGTTGTCATTTGAATCCTCTGTGAAAGTTTAGGTCCAAACTCCCCTCCTGCCTTTGGCTCCCTCTCTCATGCACAGATTCTAACAGGCAGCTGCTGGGTCCTGGAAGGAGCAGCCTATCTCTGCCCTGAGAAATGATCTCACTCAGCTCTTCAATTTCTCCTGTCAATTGTACAAAATGGTTTTCCTGCACTCCCTTCTTCCCTCTCTTTTCCTCCATAAAACTGATCCAGCAAATAGTCCTTTTCTTTCCTGACAAATAGCACCATTGCCTCTTGTGTTGTGCACCCTGCCAGATGGCAGGGGGAAACAGCTATCTGCACAAGGAAGCTTTCTGGCTCTCTGTGCACAGGAAACAGCCAAAAGGAAAAGGAAAAACATTTGCAGATGATGTGCCTCCTGACACAGACTGATAGCTAAGCCTCTTGCACTTGTCCTTCACTTCATTTTTTCCTGTGCTTTGATCTGTGGGAATAGATGACTGCCAACCAACAGAGGCTGGAGGGAAGTAAAGATCCAAGCTCTTACTGATACTGACCAAGTGTTAGAACTCCGTGTCTTGGCTGCTGTTTTCCAGCCCATCGCTCTCTAAAAAACAGATGGGAAAGACAAAGCCCTTCTTGCTCCAGCTTGATAAACTTTCTGTAAAAGTCATGCACCCCTGTCCAGAGGTGGGGTGGATGTTGTGTTTGCCTGGATATTGTTGCAGTGTCATGGACAGTAATTCCTTGTTTGCTAATTTCATTCAGGATATCTGGGACATGAGAGATGTTTAATCATGTTCTTGTCACAACACTGGGGTTCTTTACTGAGGCTGTGAGGACATGGATCACGTCTTCTAAGTCTTCCAGAGAAAACAGCCCCCAGAGCTACCTGTATCTTCATCCAACCTCACCTTAAAGACTTCACCTCAGATTCAGACCTGAATATGCACCTTCAGGAAACATGGATGCTGATGAATGCATACACAGCAATATTACTGCTGTGGCCTAAGGCACCTCAATTATATCCTCCCCTGTTGTGGTTTAACCAGCTCTCAGTCAGCCTATGGAAAATATTCCATATTTAAAAACCACCTTTAAAAGTGTGTGTGGTGTGTGTGCTCAGATATGACTTTCCCCTGTACTGAAAGAAATTCAGTTTGAAAGTCTCCTTCAATTGACACAGTACTTAGGAGGACAAGAACAGGTTGCTTGGGAAGTACAGATCCCTGTATTCCTAGGCTGTCTGGAGAAGAAAACTGCCTGGCATCTTAAAATTTTGAATGATTCAACCTTTAATAGCAGTGAACGCAAAACAAAACGAGCCTGATGCCATTTTCTCCAGTGATGTGCCATGGCTTATTAGGAAGGGGTTATAAGCTGCTTTCCAGTGAACTTGTTCTCAGACAGATAAGCTGACTAGTGGGAAATCAATCACTATGAATTTTGATAGCAGTGCCTGCTGAAGTAATTACTTCAAACATCAATAATGCTGCTCACCTGCCTGTGCAGTTTTCAGTCATGCTGAAGGTTAGATTAACGCCACAGAGCTCCTGGGGACTTGTGTTTGTTTTGTTTATGTTTTCCCTATCTTTTTCCATCTACTTCCTTAAATATTTTTCTTAAACACTGATTTAATTAAAATGTCACTTTGTCCTTTTCTCTTTTTCTCCGTCTTCTCACCCAAGTAATCAAAAAGAGTTTGCTCGTATCAATGTCTCTGCAATTGTGCGCATACGGGAGCTGCTGCTGATCCCTCCTGGCAGACTTACTGAGCATTGAAAGCTCACATCACATCTCTCCTCGGCTGTTGGTGCCTGTGTTTAAGTTAATATGTATTTAGAGAGAAGGTCAAAAACACTTTGGAGCCAAATGCTCTTAGAATCATGGAATAGCTTAGGTTGAAAAAGACCTCTAAGATCATTAAGCCCAACTCTTAGGCTAGCACCATCAAGCCCACTGTTGAACCGTGTCCTTAAGTGCCACCTTTACACAGCTCCAGGAATGGTGACTCCACCACTTCCCTAGGCAGCCCATTCCAGTGTTTGACAACTATTTTGGTAAAGACATATTTTTTATATCCAATCTAAAACCTCCCCTTGAAAAACTTGGGGTAATTTCCTCTTGTCCTATCACTTGTTCCTTGGGAGAACAGCCCAGTCTCTGTGCTCCTTTTGAGCAGTGGTAGAGAGCAATAAGGTCCACTGTGATCCTCCTACCTTTGGCCTTAGCCCATTGATTCAGCCTGTCCACATCTCCCTGCCAAGCCTTCCTACCCTGCAGCAGATCACACACCCATCCGTCTTGCTGCCACCTGACTGAGAGAGCACTCATCCAGATAACTGATCATGGATTACACAGGGCTGCCCCAGCTGAGCCCTGGGGAACAGCACTGGTGACTGGCCACCAGGTGGATGTAGCACCATTCACCACAACTCTCTAGGCCTAATCATCCAGAGTGTTTTTACTCCCCAAAAAGTGCAACTAACCAAGCCACGAGCAGCCAATTTCTCCAGGAGAATGTTGTGGGAAGTGGTATCAAAGGCTTCAACTAAAGTCAACTTCAACAGCCTTTTCCTCATCCACTAACTGAAGATCCTCACCCTGGTGTACGTTGTGATTTCAGTTCCCACACAGATAAGCCTGTCAGTTCAGGTTTTGCCACATACACTGGGTGCACTGAAAATTCATAACTTAAAGCACATCTTACCAAAATTTTAGGGTGATACGATATCATCTAAAATGTCCCTGTCTCAAAATGAATTCCCTTTGGAAGCAACAAGAGAATGGTTGGAAAAACATGTGCATGTATGCTTGTATGTTTATCATATAGTAAATTAAAGAGATATTAGTCCACAGAGAAACTAATTATTTCATCCAGTTACTGAACACCATGATAAAATTATAAAATTATCCAAAATGTGTATAATTTTCATTTTAAATACAATGAATGATCTGAGTTTTGGACTACTGTGCTTCACAGACTGCAACCTCCTCCATTTGCCATGTCTCCTAAGCTCCTGGATAACTCCTGCTGCCTTATGCTAAATATCCTCCAGGTCTCCCACTGTTGCCACTTTTATATCCAAATTTCATGCAGCCCCAGAAGATCTGCTCTCTCTGCTGGAGCAGCAATATATTTATTACTATATTATTATTGTATTTCAGCTCGTAGCTATAGAAAATTCCATCCTGCTGTAACCCCTACCTCCATCTACCATTAGACAGCCTGGGATTCCCACAGACTTGGCAAATTTGATAGATTTGTTTATCAGCTCATCAGAACTGATGCGTGCATGGACTTACTGCCTGACTGAAACTGAAAGCTGGCAGAGATGTGCCAGGGGGTATTTTTCTCACTTTCCTCTCCTTATCTTTCTCCATCCAGTGTGGAGAGCAAACAATAGTGATACTCCAGGAAGCATTAATTTGCATTTGGCTTTCATTCCAATAAACAGCCCACTCCTCTCCAATTAAACATTCTGGAAGCTCCTTTTATTGTCCATTATACTGAACTAATATAGCTAATATCGAGCTTATATAGATGTCCTTTGTTTATAGCAGTGATTGAATACGCATCACACATTTCAGCAGAGAAAGTCCTCCACAGACCCAATTTCAGATCCAAAAAGTGTCCTGCTGATGATTGCCCACATAAATCCAAGCAAGGAAAGAATGAAAACCAAGCACTTTCCTGTCTGAATGCCAATTTCCACTCCCAGCAGAAGATGACATCCATCACTTTGGCACCACTTAGCCAATCACCACAGACACAGTAAGAAGGGAAGAGCAGGGCAGGGAAGAGCACTCAAACCCATGAATAATCAGGATATTTTCATGTAGGCTTACTTATCACTTAGCTGAAGATAGCCAAAAGCAAAAATAAAAACTGCACCTTTATCTAAATTCTAGTTCCTTATCTTAATACAGCTTTACAGAAGTCAGGCAACTGAAAACTGAACATGGTCTGTATTGTCCATTATGACTAATCAAGCTTTGCTGACCTCCTGTGAGAATGTCTGTTCAGTTTATTTACAGGAAGGTGCTCTTAGTTGACCTCTGACAATGTTTTATCCCATTGTTATCAAAACTCCTCCAAAATTAACTGTTGGGAGAAATGAGGACGTCTCTGCAAAGAGGAACTTAAGTAGAAGAAAGAAGATTTTGGTGGCTGAGAAGGGGATTTCAACACCATCCAGACAGGTAACAGCAGGTCATCAGATTTCCCAACTCTGGATTTTAGAAAAGATTTTACAGTACTCCAAAATACATTTGGGATCTTTAAAAAATTCTCCTCTGTCTTCGAAGTAGTTAGGAAAAATGCATGGAAAAAGATCTGAAAATTCTGGTATTTGTTTAGTACTTCACATAAACACGTTTAGAAGAGATCTATGAAAATGAGTGAAGAGGAGGTGATTAAACCTCTAAACAATGCCATTTATTTATTTTGATCAAGAGTGAAGAATTCGATAGAGACTTTTAGCGGAACCTGGTGAACCTTTGAATAAGCACAAAGACAAGAAATGAAACTCAGTTCTGAAAAATGAAAGGAAGGAATGACTTGAACTCATGGCACACAATACTGACTTCTAAATTATCTATGAACTCCATGGACAGATCAGTGTGTGACAAAGGCAATCTTCAGGACAAATTGAATATCTTCATAAGCTTTATGAAGAAAAGAGGAAAGAAGAACACTGAAATATGATAGTTTCTATATAGTAATCCATGATGTCCATGTAGGGAAAGAAATTAGTTAAAAAATTGGAAGGGTATGACTGGAAGGAAAAAAAATCAGGGGAGTCAGTTACAGAAAGAGCAACTGTTACAAATCTGGAAACACTGAGGGGAAAAAAGACTATAATGACTGTTCAGAACAGCAAACCCCATTCCGTAGGGAAGAATTGCATGAAAACAAGAAATGGTGAAGACAAGTTAAATTAAGACATTCTATTTCTCTTTTCTTCCTATGAGAAGATAAATTAATCATTGGATTGAAAAATGACAGTTTTTGCCTGGAAACCAAATATCATGACCAGATTACAATCAATAAGGGCAACAAAAGTTCAGCATCCACAAGCAATACCTACATATCCATACCCACATGCATAAAAAGTACACAGGTACCAAAAAAGGTCTTAAAGCTTCAAGAGAAGATATTTGAAGAAAATCTGAGTGAAACTGAGAAGGGACCAAAGGTTAGAGAGGTAACATGACTTAAAAGTGGAAGTCCTTTATGTAAAAAGAGTTAATTGACGCTGGTATCATATGAAAAGCTTACAACATTGGATAAGAAAACAATCCTTGGTTTGATGGCAAATAAAGCAGTAATTAGAAATTAAAGCAACATATGGTAAAATGTAAGGCAGCAGTTACAGGTGGCAGTCAGTACAAATGAAAATTGCATGGGGTGTAAGTAACTGATGAGGGAAGCTGAAGAACTTAGGGAAAAATGCCTGGCTGACAGAGCTAAGAATAACAAAATCATAGAATCATTAAGGTTGGAAAAGACCTCCAAGGTGATTGAGTCCAGCCCTTGACTGAACCCCACCATACCAACTTCACCACAGCACTAAGTCCAGCTGTTCCTTGAACACACAACAGAGTTGGTGACTCCACCACCTCCCCGGGCAGCCTGTTCCAATGCCTAACCACCCTATCAGTGAAAGCCTTTTCCTGATGTCCAATGTAAAAATTCCCTGGTGTAATTTGAAGCTATGTGCTCTTGTTCTGTCACTAGTTGTAAGGGAGAAGAGGCTGGCCCCAGTATTCCTTTATCCTGCTGGCCATACAGGCCAGGATGTCACAGATCTTCTTGGCCACCTGGGTACAAGCTAGCTCTTGTACAGCCACTGTCACCAGCACTCCCAGATCCTTCTCCTTTTGGGCAGACTTCCAGTCACTTTTCCCCCAGCCTGTAGCACTGCAGGGAGTTTTTGTGACCCAAGGGCAGGACCTGGCCCTTGGCCTTGTTGAATCTCACACAGTTGGCCTTGGCCCATCGATCCAGGCTGTCCTGATCCCCCTGCAGAGCCTTCCTACCCTCCAGCAGATCAACACTCCCACCCAGCTTGATGTCATCTGCAAAGTCACTGAGGGAGCACTTAATCCCCTCACTGAGGTCATCGATAAAGATATTAAACAGGACTGGCCCCAGCACTGAGCCCAGTGACCGGCCACCAGCAGGATGGCACTCCGTTCTCCATCACCTCATTCTCTGGGCCCAGTCATCCAGACAGTTTTTCACCCCCACAGGGTGCACCTGACCAAGCCATGGACTGCCTGTTTCTCCAGGAGAATGCTGAGGATATCTGAAAACACTCTGAGAACAAAAGAAATCTGCAGGTAAGTGGAAGTATGATACTAGATGAAAGTGGCAAAATTATTAACGCTGAGGTAGCAAAATGACTCACGACCATTACTATGGCTGTTTAACACACTATGTATATATTTAATATTTACTGAGTTAGCAATAATTAATTCCAAACCTATTGGGAACCAGGGACAAGTTCGGTAGGCCAAACAGCCAATACCCACAATTCTTGAAAAACTGGCTTACAAACATCCCTCAGCACCACGATGTTAATTTTTAATACACTATAGAATGTTGAGGAATTTGATAGGACAAATTTGTTGAGGAATGTTGAGGAATTTGATAGGGGGAATCTTAATGTTGAGTCGACAGACAAAAAGGGCAAGGGAAGAAGGGAGGGTTCTCAGCCTGACAATACTCCCAGGAAAAATCACAGAAATGCTGAGTCAACGTTAAACACATAAAACAGTATCAATAAAATTCGTGCCAAGAAACACAGGATTATGGGGACAAAGTATTTTTAAAGCAATAGTTTCATACTCTAATTAAATTACAAACTCCGTTGACAAAGGTAAGCGAATATCCTGCAGAAATTCTGGCTTTTGTAGAGTTTCTGACTTATTATCTCATAGCACTGTGATTTAAATTGCATTATACCTTGACAATAAAGTACCTATTCAACTAATTGAGGACTGTCTGAGGAATCTCAAAAAGGAACAAAGAACAGAATCATCATTCAGTAGGAGGATTTGGTGTGAGGTTCTGCATATATCATGAGTAAACAGAACGTGATTTTACATCTCATCACCAATGTAGAAATAAATGCAAAATACTTGAGGTGAACTTTGCAAAGACTGGTAGAAAAGCAGAAATATTAAATAAAATTGATCCCTTCTAAATTATACCTATTCAAACTGAATACATTTTAATTCAGCCAAGTAGAGAATAATATGTTAAGGACTAAGAAATGCAGACAATATCTACAAAGCAAGACACTGCAACTGGGAAAGCAGGGACCTTGAGGAAGATTAAGGTTCATTGTGGGTAAGCAGAACTATAGAAAAATGGGTGAATGCAAGCCAGGAAAGTGAAACACCTTCAAATGAGAAATGAGGCACAACTTACACTGCAAGTGTTTAACTACTGGAACAAAGTACTAGGAGAAGCAGTAACTTCTCCATCTCTCAGACTTCTCACATCAAGGGTTGATGCCTTTTTGGAAAATGTGCTTTCACCAAATACAAATGATCAGCCTTCATACAAATGGAAGTCAATGAAATTAAATAGCCTGTGTTCTATAAAAGGGTCCCACTATTACAATGTCTTGTGTCTTCTGGCCTTAAGGTCTTTGGCTTCGCAAAAGAGTCTTTTCAATGAACCAAAAAGATACCAATATAAAAATGCAAATAGCAGAGATTTTCAAACCCAGAACATGGAAACTTTTCTCCCCACACTTTGTGGACTGACTATGCTATAAGCTGCTGCATTCTTGGGCTCAGCAAGAATGCTACCTGCAAATCACTGCTGGTCTCTTTCTGGGCTTCCAAAAAATCTGCTGGTTCTGTGCAAATCCTGACCCTCTGTAACCTGCCATGACTCAGGGCTGAGGTAAACTGAGCTTCCTTGCCATATCATAACAGAACTTGGGTTTGATTGTTTTGCTTTGGGCAAGAAAGGAGCACAGTGGGAAGGCACAGGAGAAGGACTGCTACTCCCATGACTGAGCCTGTACCCTCACAGCTCTCCGGCCTTTGGAAAAGTGCTCAGACTATGGGCCACCTCATGCAGGTAAGTGGGAAACAGGAACCGTGGGGCTACTGGGAGAGCACATCTGTCCCACAGAAGAGAGCTCAGGAGGATGCCAGGCATATCTAGAGGAACTAAAGGACCCTGGCCAGCTGTGGATGTACATCTCAGAGCAACTTTCCCAAACAGATCTGCTGATGTTCAAGGAGTGACTCCTGCAGGGGGTTGTCTAACCAATTTGGCCAAAGAGGTTCAGACTGAATTAAGAGGAAGAAGTAATTCTAACTCTCGTTCTCTCTCAGTGCTAGTATCTAAACAGTTTTCTTAGAAAACTGGAGTACAAAAAATTCAGTATTTATGGTCTCTCTTCATACCTGTATGAAGCCCCCCAAAAATATAGTGGCTCAAGAGGGAGCAGAGAACTGTAAATGCTTAGAAACAAGTTCTGTCACCATACAGTAAATACAATCACTCAAAACCAAATTAAGCTATTTATATGCAGTTTTGACACATAGAATTCGAGGTATAAGACACTGAGACATGCAGACCTTTGGCACACATGCTAAAAGGATGTCTTGTTTGCCTGCCCTCACACCTGACAACAGACATAACAGAGTTATCGATCTGTTGTCAGCTGTGAGGGCAAAGAGGGGGCGGTATGAAGAGGAGTGGGCAAGAGGGAGGGTGGGGCTGCAGTGAGTGTCTGAGGCTGGTATAGTTTATCATGACAACTTACACTGCCATGTCCTGTTGCACTAGATCCACTGGTACTGCACTCTTCAGCATGAGACAGCTGGAATTGAGGAGTCCTATCTCATGGTGTTAGTGGTGAAGCAAACTAAGCCATTCCCATGACTTCATCCTGCCATGTCATGGGCTGTTTCTGGGTATCAAGAATATTGTGAGAAGACACTGGAGAAATGTAATCATGTCTTTGAGTCTGAATCCTTGCATCAAAGCAGGCAGTTTGTCAACTACAGTAAGAATAACACCCAGGCTTTGTCTTATGACCAAATTAACTAGTTCTGGTTTAGAACATTGTGTGCACATATATACACACACATATATGTATATTTGTATGCACATTTATGTCATTGTCAGTGTGTACATATAAATAAATAGACATTTACATGTAAGAGTAGGACACTGGCAATGCAGAACACCAGAGCAAGAACCTCTAATTTCTGGACAAGGAAGATAAGTCCACAAATAACTCACATATGGGTAAGAAAGAGAAGTGTGAAAGAGAGAAAGGGAGTAAGGGAAAAAGGGAGACACTGGTTATGTGTCAGAGAGCCTGGGAAAAGGCAGGAAGGATATGTGAGGAAAAGGGGTGTGGAAAGGGCATTTGGCTGAAGCAGAACATGGGGAAACAGAGGCAAAAGAAAAGTACAGAAGGAGCTGAACATAATGAAATGCCAGAGAAGTAAAATAAACATCAGAAGGGAATTCACAGATTAAAAGATAGGAAGGGAATAGGACATGTTTCCCTCCCTGTTCACTGGTTATACTTCTCCATCTCATGTCTTTTATTCTCTCTCATGCACTTTCTTCTATTCTTACCAGTCCCTTATAGATGTTTCTCTTAGAAGCATTAATCTGCAGAAATTCCCTCACTGCACCTCTGCCCCTACACTTCCCTCCCTCCCCAGCACACAAGAATGATAAGAGAGAAGACCTCTCTCTCACCTCTACTTCTCTCCAGCGTGAGCTTTTGTCAGCTTATGAACCACTGCCAGGTACACGATGCAAAGACAGGACAATTTACCATCAAACAGAAAGTCTCATTCTGACACACCCAAAGTTTGTTTCTATCAGAGTATGTTCCCCAGGGGATGGAGTTTAACAAATCATATGCAGTGTAATATTAATTTTTGCATGCTACTTCAAGCTGACATGCTGTCTGTTAGATGACTGTTTTTTCTAACAGAACTATTCCACTGGGAAGAAAATTAACTCTTAATATGCATTTCTCTTGTACTCTGCCAGGTTCCTGTTCTCACTCAGTTTCACATACTCCCTCCATCTGCCATCCTCATCCTTTTCCCTGATTGTTGTATCCCATTTTCATCTTTCTTATTCTTACCATCCTGATTTTTCTTCACTACTTTTTTTTCCTTCTTCCATTGTGCCTCTTTTCCCTGGCTTTCCCATTCTATACTTTCCTTCTTTTCCTTTTTCCCTATTTTTAGATTTTGCCAGTTTTGCTTACTCCCTCTCCTGTCCCATTCCCCTGCACCCAGAAAATAATGTTCTATGTAGCTCTGCAGCCACAGAGCCATAAGAAGAGTCAGCCAACTTATTTAGAAACCCCAGCAAGTCAGCCCCATAGAGCTGTCAGCATCACATGCTGTTCTGTAGGCTGGCAATTCCAATAAGGGAACCAGAACAAAAACCAGAACCCTCTTGGAAGCAGGGATTCAGCATCTTTGGGAATCTAATTCAAGAATCTGACTGGGCCTACACAGTGCTATGGGCTTTGAGATGGATGTGCAGATACTGCCCTTAAACTTCAGTAGTTGTTTTGCCCAACCCTGCTGTATGGTGCTATAATCAGTAGGAGGAGAGCAGGGGGAACAGTTCCAAAGAATGAATTATCCCATAATAAATATTTCTCTTGGCGTAGCTGTCAAGAAAGCCTCAAAATTAGCCTAAATTAATAGCTTAACTTTCAAACAGTTAAAGCTATGTAATATGAAACACCTGAGACAGGAGAAAATAGAAAGAAAAGTCTGCATGAGGGTAGAAGAATGGTAGAAAGTAGAGGAAAAACAAGAGAGATGAGAAAGCTACCTTGTTTACTAGTGGACACACAGAGAAAAAAAAAGCCTTTGCTAAATCAGCAGTACCTAGAGGGCCAGAGTTCCAGACAAGCTGAAGAGCTCCCATTGATTTCTCCCACATTTCAACTGCTCAGCATTTCGAGGAGGCAAAACCCTAACACCTCTCCTGAGCTGGGGACTAATCTAAGAGACTTGCCTTTCACAGCTACTGCTCTGGCCATGTCACCCCCAAAATGCTGACTGCATTGCATTTTGCACAGAGCTGCTGCTGTGGAGAACAGCGGAGTGAAGGAACAGAGAATTAACGCTAACGCGTCTCGCGGAAAAGCGCTCAGCAGCTGAGAAATCTGTCTCAGGCTATTTCCCTCACACCCTTCCCACAGGATAATTAAATCTCCTGACAGCACAGCCTGTCGAGCCCCGGAAGGGAGGGCATGTGGACACACAGGCTGCTGCGTCTGGCTGCTGAGGCAGCAGCAGCTCAGCTCTGTGGAGATGTACACAGCAAACTGCCTCTTGCCAAGACTGGCAAGCACATGGGCCTTTTCAGGGGGGTAAAATCAGTGCTGCCTTCTGCAGCTAGTGGGAATTGGCCATGTCATGTGTTTATCCACTCTGTATGAAGACACGGGCTTTAAATCATCAAACATGGAGTGCAGTGCTGCTTAGCCAGTGGTACTGTCTGCTCAGGTTCCTGGTCAAAGCTTCTCTGCAAGGCAGGGTACACAAGGAGCACATAGGAGAAAGGGTGAAAGGTAGGAGATGGAAATTCCAATAAAATTAAGAAAGGAGGAGGCAAACATAAACATGCAGCACAGGCTAATAACAATCCTGCAAACAACCAAAGCTTTCTATGTGCAGGACATCACAGACCATTGCAAAATTGGAGGGAAGCTTCCTATGTGCATGACGTCCCAAACCACTGCAAAATTTGTGAGTTTTATAGATGGCTTAGTCCCCAACCAGCACCCAGGATCTTCATTTGCTTTTTGGAATTAATGACCCAATACACTACAGAAGTAATGTGGTGTCAAAAATCTTGACTCTGACTTAGAAACGACATAACTGCATGCTGACTGAACCAAGACTTCCAGATATGCACAAAATGTTTGAAGCCTACCACCTCCAAAACTCCAGATCCTGGCTTGAGGATGGCTGGGAGGAGAGCACAATTGGGAAAACTCCTTCAGCTGTTTTGGTCTACAGAGTATTTGCAGCAGAGTACCTGGGGTGTTAAGAATCAAATTTCTTGTGAAGTAAAAAATGTATCTACAGAAAGAAAAGCAAGCAATTTCCAGAATGTTTTCATAGACAAAAAAGGATATAAAATGGAATCTATAGTATAAAGTATTTTTTTTACTTTTTTGGATCTTTTAATGGGTTTTGGTTTTTTGTTTGTTTTCTGGTTTTTGTAGGTTTGTTTTTTTTTTTTTTTACTTCACTTGTGTAAAGCAGCTTCAAAATAGCCTGTGAGCTAGTAAATCAATAGAGCCCTTTGTCCAGGAATGCTTTTGATTTCGTTCCCATGCTTAGTCTGTAACCTATGCTGCCTTTTCACTGGTCTCTGACAACTGAGAACATTGTGACTTTTGAGCTGAGACTAGGACATCCCAATGACAGACCCTTAGTCCTGGAGTTCATTTTCTTCATTGTCCCTGGTCAACCTGGGATTGAAGAGCAGTCACTTATGTGATTTATAAGGAATTCTGGAAATCTGATTTTACCCTAATGAGAAGGTAGTTTCCATTTTCTAATACAAGTTAGTGTGTAGGACTGTATGCTATTCCTACCTTAGCCTTCATGATCAAAGATATAGGACTTTTCTGTAATTGTATATTAGTCTCATACTGTGACTATTATCTTCTCACATTTTTTTCTGCTTTTTTTCTGCAAAGAATTTGCTCTGGAGAGGCTTTAGAAAACAAAAAAAACTACACTATTTGAGAGTAATGGATGCCTCTGCCTGATGGCCACATAAAATCTATTAAGTTAACATGAAACCTTACATGTTACTGTTAACATTTGGAAGATTCTTCTGGCATTTCTTTCTTTTAATTCAGTGTTAATAAGTTTAAATAGGAAATGTTATTTGTGATTAGGAAGAACCTGGGTTTGAAGGAAATGCAGTGTCTGGAAAATGCCCCAAAGGAAGGAACAAAGATGGGACATTAAAGATTTGCCTCAGAAGTAGAGGGCATGCACTAAAACCAAGAGACACAAAGAATCACAGAATAGTTTGAGTCAGAAAAGACCTCTGAGATCATCAAGTCCAACCATTAACTCAGCACCGACAAGTCCACTACTTGATCATGTCCCTCAGTGCCACATCTACACAGCTTTTAAATACCTTGTGAGTTCCACACTTTGCTGGACAGTCTGTTCAAATGCTTGACAGCTCTTTGAGGGAAGAAATTTTTCCTAATATCCAATCTAAACCTCCTACGGTGCAACTTGAGGCAATTTCCTCTTGTCCTATCACTTGCTACTTAGGAGAAGAGACCAATCCTTACCTCACTACACCCTCCTTTCAGGCAGTTGTAGAGACCGAAAAGGTCTCCCCTGAGCCTCCTTTTCTCCAGGCTAAACAACCCGAGTTCCCTTAGCTGCTCCTAATACAACTTAAAATGCATCTATTTCAATTTATGTTGTATTTAACTTAATATGCATTTCAGAGGAAGTGGTGAATACAAGCAATAGCAGTGATTTTGTACTAAATATGGATTTCTGAAAAGAAAACCCAAACCAGGCACTACCTATGAGCAAGCATGAGTAGGAAGAGGAAAAAAAGAGGTAGTGTTTGAGCTGGATCATTGCTGGGTGAAAGTAGACAAATCCATTTTTGCCTGTATGGAATTTAGTGTTTTGTGGCACATTTCCCCACCATTTTGCCTTTTCTCTCTCCATTTTAAGATGAAGGGTGATGCTCCTCAAAGCTGTTGTCAGTGGAGAGGTTGAGTAGACCAAAACCCCTTTGACTCTACTTCCCACTGTATTTCTCCTTCCAATAAAAACCACTGGTGGTGGGCATCTTCTTAAGCCTCTTGTCACACGTGGCTGAACAAGACCTCTCCCCACCCCTCATTCAGATCAGGGGAGGAATGTGAGGAGACAGAAAGGGAAGGGATGACACAGAAAGTGGAGCAGAGATGGGAGAAAGGCATAGATAGAAGACAGGCTAATAGACTGACAAGGCTTTTATTCTCAGCTATAGAGAATCTCACCCTCTGGAAATTAGGTAATTTGGGGCTTTTCAACAGAATGATTAAGGAAAGGCAAGGACTATTACCTAATATTATTTATTTTATAGGGAAACTAAAAAGGCTAAATAGGACAGCTAAATAGAAAAATTAGAAAGATATGTGCACAAGCTGTCCCTTGTACAGCTGGATCACAGAGAACACTAGTCCTGGAGCCCACTGCACAATACCATGATTATGGTTAAACCTAAGGAGGAGATATTTAGATTAGATTATCAGGAATAAATTTTTTTACTGTGAGGGTGGTGAGGCACTGAAATGTGTTGTCCAAAAAACTTGTGGATGCTTCATCCCTAGAAGTGCTCAAGGCTAGGCTGGCTGGGGGCCTCAGCAACCTTGGTCAGCAACCTTCACCTAGTGAAAGGTGTCCCTGCCCACAGCAGAGGTGTTGGAACTAGTTGATTTTTAAGATCCCCTCCAGCCCAAACCATTCTATGACTCTGATTGTGAGAGACAGACCTCAAAATGCTCTACACACATGTTGCCCACCTAAAAAATACATAGGAACTGCAAAAGGCAAGCAATCAGTGGTGGAGGACAAGAGAAATTCTCCAGATGGGATACAAGTGAGTGCACATCTATCTGCTTGATTTTTTCTACCATGTATACTTTAGCAAATATTTAGGAACAATGGGATGAAAATTAGCATAATAAATAACAGAGTGATTTCCATGGAAGCTGCTCTAATTCTGACTGACCCAGGCAAAAGCTCCCTTGCTTCCACACGAACATTTAAACTTGACTGAAGACTGTATTTGAGGAAACAACAGTGAAATATATTATCTAGGGAAGGGACATGCAATGATCACTGCACCTTAGAGAGGAACCTCCAAGCTCTTGCTAGTTCAGCTCTGGTTGGCACCATCTCCCTCTCCTCCTCCTTTCATACACAGGCTCATGAATGATGCTATTAATCAGCATCAAGTCCCCAGAGCACCTCCTGCTCTGGAATGCCACTGATGAGCAGATGGGATTTTTGGCAAGAAATGACCTGGCACGAAAATGAACAGAGGAGAAGAATATGAGAGAGGAGGGGGAACTGCCTGGAGCTCCTCATTTAAAAGAATTGAGTAAAAGAGATTTATCTTCTCTGCTGATACCACATTCCAATGTACAGTCATCTAAGGAATTATCAGAAGCCACCTGTGCACATCAACACAAGCCAATTTCCTTCTTTAACAGTCTGGTATATCTATATTTGTGTGGGTATATCTAATAGGCAATGCTAGCAGCTACCTTTGTAGTGGCTCAATGCAGGTTAACTACAAAACATTGACTCAGCCTCTTGGCTGGGCTCTGCAGCTCACACTGATGTCCAGCAGATGCTGTGCTAAGATCCCACTGGGTAATTTTAAACTAGCAGGGCTACAACTGTCTGAACTGCAGCAATGGTCAGCCTAGAAGAAAGGCCTGACCTAAAGTCTTTTGAAGCCTGTTGCTCATTGCTCTTCCACATATCCTTTTGCTCAGCAAATAACAGACAGGCCTCCCCCTGACAGTCATGAAATTCACATACAGGAGGTGGGAGCTAATATTCTTCAGTCATGAAATGAGCAAGACATCTCAGGAAGTATTTTCACATTAATATTACAGGAAATAGCCTCACTGTGAGTGAAAAGAAGATTCAGATCTTACAGGTCAGGGATCACTCAGTTTTAATTCTGTGAATCTCACTGGTGGTAGTGGAAGCTGGGGAGATACATCCCAGGTTACATTCTGCACCTTTGGAGTGCTATAATGCTGAAAATCACATTACACATCTTGGATTCCAATATACATATAACACTTGAAACAGCAAAAAAGACTATTTATTTCTGACATATTTCTCATTTTTTAAAGAAATCTTCTGTCTTTTTGCATTTACTGAATAAAACACACAGCAGAACACAGAGTTATTCTGTCAACAAACCAGTGGATGTGCAGCCTGGAAGACAAGCACCTGCTCAGGGATCATTAGTGAATGGAGAGGGATATCTTCCCTGTCCCACGCTTTCACTTCACACACACTTTGAAGAGACACGTGGTGCATCGTTTGGTGATGCACATGGCACAGAAACGCTGCTTTCTCTAGCTCATGCCATACAAGGCTCAAGAAACACTTTACAAACACTAACAAATGAAACTCTGTCTCTGTAACACCAGGGTTATCACCTCTCTTGATTTTACCATAAGTCTCTCAACTTTACTTGTCCTACTCTATTTTATGTGAAGCTCTAATTCTCAGAAGTCAAATGATGTGCAAGATCCATAGCCATATAATTGGGCAGCAGCTGGCAAAAACCAAGTCTTATGATTCAGAAATCTGAAAGTAATTGAAAAAGTTCCCACTTGAGGGGCGAAAAATGTCTTGCTTCTTATGTAAATTCACTTATTGCATGACGGGCTTCTGATTTCTAATTCTTGGGCTGGTAAACTGGAGCATTTCTCCACTAATGGGCAAGTACTCTTATCCCCAGCTGGCAGATCAGAAAATTACAAGGCAGCACTAAACCTGGCTACAGTATAAGTGAGTGTTCAATGCAGCTAAATTCCTGTTACATACTGCAGCATTGAGCTGTGCCTGTAAAAAGGACAAACGATGCACTTAAGAACAAAACATGGGCAAAGTCTGGAGCAAAATCCAACTGTCTTACTCTTAGCCCAGTGTTTCAACATCCAAGAGTGCTCTTGTCTGACCTTGGAATTCAGAAAAAATCGCTCCTGTTTTTAAATAAAAATCTGCAAGCCTCTACAGATATATTTGAGGAAAGAAAAACCTAGTAAAAACCACTGGAGCCTCTCATACCTTGTTAGGGACTTGAAGAGAAAAAGGAGTTCATTTTTAAAGGACTTTGAAAGTATTGCCTCCTGTATAGATTGCTATAAACTAAGGATGATTTCCCAGCCCATGCAGCAGCAAGAACAACAGCAACACTTCTAGACTCGCATGATGCAAGCCAGCTCAAAAGACAGCAGACAACAAGAAGATTAGGGACATCCCCAGGAGCTAAGGAGTTAAGCAGATTTCACTCCCATTCATTGCACATCCTGAAGGAGTCATTCCAGAGCCATCTCTAGCATAGCTGGGACCCTTAAAGCTTTTGTTTGGCTTGCAGTGTGTGATGAGCTGGAGCCCACATGGTGTCACCTGAACAGGGTGACAGGAGCTGTCTCATGCACTGAGGAGCTTGCACATCATTCCCAGTAAGTACAGGGCTACTGACTTTTCACTGACAATACCTTGCTGTACAAACAAAACAAGAATCATATATTCTTCTCTGACTTATCCTGCTGTCCCCCTCTGTTCCACTTTCCCCTGGATGCCCCTGCAAGCTGGACACCTGGACGAATAGAGCAATTGCTTCACACCACCCAAACGTGAAGGAAAAGAAACAGCAAAACAAAAATTAGGCAAATGCAAAAAATAAATAAGCTCTCCCCTAAAAAGCTTCAAAAATAAAGAACCCTTTGCAGGCTGTTTAATTTCAACACCTACCTAAAGGGAACAAGTCAACTGGATGGTGTTAAGGTCCATAAAGTAGGTTATAAACAGTTCCACAAGGGCAAGAGCATATATTGTAACATGCAATTTTATAGAGGCCTTCAAATGAAAATAAAAACACTGGGTAGTTGGGGCTCTCTCACATGCCTATGAAAAGTCAGGAAAGAAGAGATGATACCAAGAATTGATAAACTGCAGAGGAGAAAGAAAGCACCAGAAAAAAAGGAGCTAGGAAACATTTTATTTTAAAATACTGTTTTGTTTCAAAAATAATCTGGTGGGTCACTTCAATTTATTTGCACGTTAAACAAACTGAGTAAGTCTTCTGTGAACTCTCTTCAAGGCATAGCTGTTAAGTAATGGAAAAGATTCCCATAAATAATCAAGCCAGGAAATAGGGAGGGATTTTAGGAACACAATACCCTACACAAATTAGTTGGTAGCCATCTCTTAGATGCCTTCTGTTCTCTTCTTAACCCTGGGGGAGAGAAGGGCAAAAGAGATAAAAAAAAAATAGAAACAAAATTTGAATAATGCTTTGCCCTTCCTTGCATCTGTCAGGATGAGAGTGAAAGTTCCTGGAAGGTGAAGGTCAGAGGAGACAGCTACAACACATGGGTGAGCATGCCCAGGAAACCAGAGGTCCTTCAGACTTCCCATGATGGAGGAGCTTGGCCTCATGTACCCTGCATTGATCTCCTGGCACTTCCACACATAAAAATAGATCAGACTGAATCTATCCATGCTCACCCAAGGGATTCTGCCTCTAAGCCTCTTCTGTTTGCTACCAGACTAGCAGATAATGTGAGCAAACTTGTCAGAGCAACAATGTGGGCACTGTGGCAGAGCTCCCTGTCATAGTGCCTTTTGAACTGGATGTTGACAGCTCCCACCTCCTCACAAACCAGAGCTGAACCCATGAGAAAAAGCAATGAGCTTATACCAGATAAGGAGGACCTTCCTGATCTGTAAAAAACTTCATGGGTGAGCACAGAGTACTCCTCCCAAACAACATATACCTTCCTGGGATGCAACCATTATCACCAACACTACATAGATGGCCATGTGAAACAGGTTAATGAGGGGGCAGAAATCAGTCATGCATGTAAGGAATCAAATCTGTCCTGCAAATGAACCATTTCACAGACTAAATCACTTTCTGAGATGGTAAGTTTGTCATTCCCACTTTTCACAATGGGAAACAAGTCTTTATTCTTTTCTCTCTTCCCTTCAACTTCTCTTTCTCTCCCCGTCAGTGACTATTGTGTGTCGTGTGGGCCACATTCCTGTCTACTGTAAAATCCTCCGAGTGTAAAACAGAAGGTTGCAGCAGAAATACAACTGGCACTGAGTGCCAATTCCATTTCCTCCTCTATTTCTTTCTCTCCATGAGTCAAGCTCTTGCTCCCTGCTTCCACACATGCACAGAACATGGCACAGCACCTTTCTGTATGAAAGCAACATTTTGTTAAAGCAGCCTGAATTCTTAGTGAATTCCTACTCCAGCTTTTACCATAACACTATTCTCTTGTCCTAAATCATGTAGCTTTCATGTAGCTTTTCCCTAGGTAATTCCAAAATAACAACACTTCCTAACTGTACCATATGGCCGACAAGGGACAGCCAGCCACAGGTCACACTGAGACAGATTCCAGCAAAGGCTTATTCTCTGCAAAGAAACATTGGAGCACCTTTTATTAACACCGCTGTTTGCAGTAAGCTATGGAGTCACAACCTCAAATAACAGGAAACATTTGCCAAGGAGACAAGGGAAAAAGCCAACAGCCTAGTTAAGGTCCAAATCCCCACTGTCTTATTCTGGGTTCTGGTTTTGAAGCCTTCACTCCCCTTTACAAACTAATTAACTTTATGTACCTAGTTGCCCTATTACTAAGGTTTCCTTTCTTTACTTCTTTAATTCTGTGGCTCAGAATTCCTAAATGCATTTATATAGGAGGCAACTATGCAATTACAAATGCATCCTTTTGTTGTTCATGTTATTTCATCTTTCACAGATCCCAGTTCTCAATATCATATAGAAGGTAAATCATCATCTCCCAGGAGTCCATGTGAATAGAGCCAAAAATCTTATTCACTTGAGACCTTGTTTATCTCCTGTTCTGATGATTAACACTGTGAGCAAGGAGGGACTGATGCAATCTGGGTTAAAACCAATATTCATTAATGACAGTAACGACCCTCACGCCTTCAACAGAAGCAGACAGATGCTGTGGGTCAGGCTGTTGCTTTCCTCACATCTTTTATTTCAAATGAGATAATGCTGCTAAAAAGCACTGTGCTAACAGCCTTAGACACAGAAGTTCACCATGTGCATAGACAGGTAACACAGGAAAGCAGCAGTGGTGATCAAACATCTGAAAAACCTGTCCAAGGGGGTCAGAGTTTGAGGGGAATTCAGGGTATTTAGTCTCCAGGAAGCTGAAAAGAGGTACAGCAGTCTTGAGATGTATGAAAGGAAACTGTGGAAAGGCAAGCAATACACAGTTCTCCTTGCTCACAGGGAACAGGTCAAGAAAAAAGTTTAAATTGATTGTAGGGAGCAAGACACAGGTGAGACCTTAGGAAACTGTCTCCAGTGGGATCTCACCATGGGAGCAGACAGCCCAGGCTGACTGCAGAACTTCCAGGGCAGAACAAGACATGCAAACATCTGGCAGAGCAGGTGTGAGCGTGGCTGGTTCTGCCTGCACACAAGGCAGGGCTGCCTGGCCAGCAGAGATGTGATTCAGGCCTTTTTCCAGTGACTCTCAGATGTCAGCTTTATAACCTTTGCATTGCCAGTGTGTTTGTACTCTCAGCTGGCAATGCTAACACCAAAGTTTATGGGCTCTCTCCCTGCCCAGGCCATTTAGTGGATGGTTGTACTGCTCAAAGTGCCAGCAGAAATGCTACACAGTGCAATTTGCACTTCAGTGTTGCCAGCATCAGTCTATTTGCAAAGGAACTGAGACCAATTAGTGCAGGGTATTTTAAGTGATCATCAAAAAAAGACTGAAACAAACCAGAAGTAAAAGAAATCACTTCCAGAAGTCTAAATAAACAACATCCACACCACAGTGCTCCATGTCCTTCTGTGTTTTAAAGACTTGGTCCACACATGTGCATCAAAGAGGCCAAAAACTAGCTCATGGTGTAATAAGAGAGTATTAAAGGACACCCAAGCTTCCAGTGGCATGCACAGCACATGCACAGCTGAGAAACTTGCCATGAACTTCTCCAAATATGTCTATAGCTTTATCCTAACCCTGACTACTCCAGACAGCTCTGAACTGCACTTGGTGGCTATGGACCATAAGTCCTTCCCTTTTGATTACGTTCCTTGTGCCTAAAATATGAGGTGGAAGTACCTGCAAGCCAGCAACTCATCTTTATCCTAGTCATTTGGTGGCAAAAACTTGCCAGCTCACCCTCTACAGACGTAGTTGGAGAGATTGGGCAGTTGAAAAACGGTGTACACCTACCCATGCGCTGAGGAGTGTGCAATAGAAGAAAATCAGGAGGACACCAAAATTGCCATTTTTTTAGAGTTTCCATTTGATTCCAGACAAGCTACAGCAGTCTCAGCAAAGTAAAAAAACACCTCTGTTTTCAACAGTGTCACCATAATCTCTGCTGTGATTGCCACTGGGACTCAATGGTCCTAGAAGCAGAGTGGAATAATCTCTAGCTCAAATTCCTCTAGCACCCTGACACCATGTTTTGCCTTCCAAACACAATGTTTTAGGAGAAGCAGAAGAAAACCAGAAAGACCTTGGTGTCAGTGACAATGGTCTCCTTGCTACGAGTGATGAAAAATAAAGATGGCATTGACACGTCATGACTATGGTGATTATTATATTGCCTGGAGTTCAACAGATGAGGGAATAAATCAGTCTTCTGTCACTGACAGCATGACAAAAGGAGTTTGCAAAGGAAGTAAGTAGCACTCAATTTTTTATTTTGACTATTTCTCCTGTTCCAAGTTCCACCACCCCTGCAGCTGACAGAGCAAAGAGAAGTGGTAACCATTCAAGGATACGCTGACCAAGCTAATTTGCTTTACTTGCTCCCAAATCCCTCATTCATCCACTATATCTTAAAAGGCAGCTACTAAGCCAGTGGTCTAACGAAGACATTATGGTTATTAAAGCAGGGTCTTTGGCATTGTGGTGCAAATTAGCATAACAGCATCACACCCTGTGGGGGCATTAAAACAATTGCTTTTATCATTTCAGTTTAGGTCTTCAGAGATTGAAGCCTCTGATTGTGAAATGGCTCTCAAAAGCCTCATTGAAGTCACCCTGCTGAATCTTATTAGGATGAACCTGACTCCAAAGACCACATCTGTGATTTTCTTTAGATAATTCTGAAAAGATCTGGCATGTCCTAGCTCTCATAAAACATTAACACATTTACAGCTACCTTGGTTTTGTAGTTATGTAAATACATTTTATCACTAAATGATAATCTGGTTAGTTACGGTGACTTGCTCAGGGAAAAACACAGTATATAAGTGGTTGGTCCTGCACTTTGTAAACTGCCTAAAATGCAAATTGAAATTATTCTTGTACACAACTGCAAGAGAGTAAGTTATAAATCAGCAATTTTTCAGTTGCTGAATAGCCATATATTATGCCTACACATGCCATCATTTATTTTTTGCAAAGAATAGGAATTCCCTCACCTTCATGCATGAATGTCAGGATCCCTGGTACCCAGTGTTCCCTTCTTACAGAAAGAACCAATGTTATGGAAACGCTCTAACCACTCCATACAACTGGGGCAGGAATTCCAGCCCCTCCTTCTGGTTCCTTTGAATTACCTGCAAGTAGATTACGTGGTTTGTGAACAAACCAGACAGCAGTGCAGAGATGTGAGTTAGCTCTGTCTAGATCCAGGCAGGAGGGGTAGCCATGACTCAAACACACGGTCCCGCTTCCAGATCAAGAATCCGAGTGTGTTCTCATCATCCATTTGTTACCTACACAGCTCAAAGCTGACACACTGCTACGTGCTGCTCTGTCAGTTGTGCAGAGGACCCTCCTTTTCCATGAATCACAGGATCACAAGGTTGGAAGAGACCTTCAAGATCATCAAGTCCAACCCATTCCCTAACACCTCAACTAAACCATGGCACCGAGTGCCACATCCAGTCTCTTTTTAAGCACATCCAGGGATGGTGACTCCACCACCTCCCCGGGCAGACCATTCCAGTACTTTATCACCCTCTGCATGAAAAACTTTTTCCTAATATCCAACCTATATTTCCCTTGACACATGCAAAACACATGTCTGCTGGTCTGCTGGTGGAGCAGCCAAGGCATGTTTAAGCACAGAAGTTCATCCTGCTGGGTGAGACCAGTCTTAACTGCTTTTCCAAGACCCACTATGCCCTTTCTGGGCCATTCTTCCAGCCCAGCTGTTCCTGGAAGTCCTGCCCAGGGGTGGGATATCCATCAAGCTTTTTCCTGTTTTGCCGGGTCTGTGCAGCTCCAAGTACTGGCTCTTCCCTGAGTAACAGGTACTGGGCATGACAGACCAACAGGTTTGGTCAAAGCACCCAAGCTAGTTCTGTAGCAGGTTTGCTTTTGAGAGTGGAAACTAATACGGTCTGTGGTTTTCCATACCTGGAATTATTGTTAAATGGACTATTAGGGAGTTTTCAGTATACAGTCAGCATATTGATACACCACCTGCAAGGTTTTTCAGTACTCTTCTCATTACTATTTTAGCTACATCCAGCTGAAAACAGCTGGTTCTTTTTCAGACCAGACCAGTACAAAAGAGAATCAGAGCCATCAGTGCAGGGATTTCTCTTGAAGTCTGGTTCTTGGATCTTGCTGAGTTTAAGTGGTTAAGAATAGCAGTCATTGCATTTCTGACTCTGGCCTGGGGGACTCCCTTTGCACTGCAGTGCTCCACTTCTCAGTGCTGGAGTGAATATTGCTTCTGTTTCTGGCTTTTCAGTGAGTCTCCCAAAACCACTGAATTCCAACTGTGACACCACTGTACAGGGTGGCAAACTCCAGCACACAGATTCTCCAGAGGTGTGCCACAATCCATGTGTGTCTTGCTGAGCGTCAGCTGTTTGTTTGCAAAGAGCTGCCTGATCATAGTTCCCCACCTAAAAATGCATTCCATGCCCTCTTAAAATTACTTTTTCCTCAGTAGGCAGTTGCCACTGCTATCACAGGGAAATGTGGTTTTCAACATCTGGGGGCACTTGTGCAAAATGGCAAATTGGAAGAAGTGCACCAGCAATTCTTTTTATATTAAAATACGGTTTGCAGTTATGAAGGAGACTGGAAAGACCTGTTGTGCAGTAGCTGAGAAGGGGTTGATGTTATGAATTACACCTTATCCAAGATGAATAACAAGTCCTCCAGTAGTCCAGCTGAAGTAGGCCACAACCGGATGTGTATTACAAGAGGCTGAATGCCATTCTCCCTCTAATTTGAGTGTCTGGATGAGAATATAACACTGGGTGCTTTCTATGGTGGTAGGTGGATCATACAAAGTCACTTTCATGCTGCTTTCTGTGCTCTCCTCTTGCCTTGTGTTTGTACAACTGAAATAAAAGGTTTTCCTGTTTTGGCTGTGCCAAAGAAACCACTTTGCATGCTCATCTTGCAACCCTAAGAATCAGCCCCCAAAACAGCCAAGGCAGAGAGGCAGTATGTCCTGCCCCTTTCTTCTGCCATCCTGAAGACACCCTGGTCCCACCTGAGAAGCTTCCTTAAGGTTCTACACCTCAGAAGAGGCACCAGGCCTACTACCCAATACTGCTAACATACCCCTGTGACCTAAAATCCACGATCAAACCAGCAAATATTGGCCTGTGGTGTCAGCTCTGCAGCTACTGTGGTGACAGCTCAGAATGAGCTGATACCACACACAGCCTTGATATGAAGGTAGAATAAAATATGAGGCGGGAAGTGAGAATATCAAAAGGAAACATGAGAGGATGCTATGCAAGGCAGGGTTCTTTGAAATATGCTGAAAGACTGAGGGTGAAATAAGAAAAGTTTTCAGCTTCCCACTGTGAGACTTCTCTGTGATGGGGGCTCAGTAGGGACTGACCCAAGCTGGGTAATTTCCATCACCTGCACAGCTTTCTCCTAGACCCAGAAAAATTATCTTTATGATAGCCTCACAGACAAACAAGTGCAACTCAGATGAAGCAGTGAAATGCTGAATTCCTGCAAAGTGTCATGGGCAGCATTAACAGGGAAAAGGACTATTTGGCAAAAAGAAGCCAAATAGAGAAGACCACGGGTAGAGAGCTGTGGTGAGCCACACCACCTGTGGCAGGTGACTCAGGTAGAAGGAGTGAAGGCAGGCATGTGGCATCTAAAAATGAAGAAAAAATAGCTGGGTAGGAGGCAGGAGGAAAAGGGCAAGGCTGAGGCAGCCACACAGACTGATTCATTCCAATGGCAGCTACAGTGGCACAGACCTGAGCTGTAATGGAGCAGTGAGTCAGCCCCTTATAATTAGCCCTAATTGGCAACCTAGTGAAAGCAGGAGGGTGGGAGAAATAGCAGAGCAAATTCTGTTCTACGTGCTCCGATGCAAATCCATAATGCGTAATTTAAAAATTCATCTTATCAATGTTTTGTTCAGAAAGACTAAATAAACCAAATACTGTATAGGCAAAGGGCTTTTTGAATCACATGGAGAATCCTAAAAGTTTGCCATTTTCCTTTTTCAGTACATCCATTTTTAGATCTTCAGGATTAATATCATGGGGGTTTCCATATTTCTAGTAGTTTTTCAGGAAACATCACAAGCAGAAAGGAAGTTATTTCTTATAACACAACACAGCTACTAAAAAACAGCCTCTAACTATTTTTCATTCAATACAACCTATTTACTTGACAAGCTAAATGTATCAATACAAGTTGAAAACTATATTTCTTTGAAGACAGATTTTGTTGTGGAATTTTCATCAACAGCTATTTACAGAAAAGAGATGGCCCTGTGAGTCAGGACACTGGCCTCTGGGAACCTGAATTCACACTTTAACTGAGCACAATGAGTTTGATAGTTTGTTTAATTCTCAGCTTAAAAGAACCCAATCAAATCCATTTTACAAACACACATCCTTATCCAATGTGAATGGCAATTTCTCCTCAAGATCCAGGAGTGGAGCACAGAAGCAGTTACTGCAAGTAAAACTGCTTGGGAGATTTAATGTATTTGCAGTAGGGCCTTTCATGTGTCTACCACAAGGCAGCATATCAGTGGTATCACCTCTGTTGCCATGCTGATTTAATGAGAGCTAAATACAGTTGTGATTGCCATAGAAGAAAAGCCTTTCCTCCCTAACTGGTGACAAGGGCACTCAATGTCTATGAACCCTCATGGAAATTGAACTACAGTCCATGTTCTGCTTTAGAAGTAGTGGGAGACAGGTTGGGTTATGCCAGACAGACTCTTCATGCCTCCAGGTATTGGCTGTGTGTGGAGCCTCAGTGGGTCTGAAGCTTCTAAAACCAGCTGCATCCACAACTTTTCCATGCAGAATAATTCTCCTAACACTGCTCTCTCCCCAGGCACAAGAATATCCCAGGGACCCAACTGGCTGCACTCCTGGTGGAGGTGATGTTGCCCACACACACAGCATTGTGCCTCACTGAATAACTCTTCTGGGTTCAGGCTGCCCCTACATGCAAATCATGGATAACCAGCAAGCAGGAAACACCTTCCTACCTGTTCACTCTGCATCATGTGGCAACAAAGGCAAGGTAAGGCTCTCCCAGCCACTAAACTCACAAGGTAAAATGGGAACCTTCCCAAACTGCTCCATCCATGCTGACAGATCCCAAATGACACTCACCAACTGCAAAGCTAAGTCCAAACTTCTCTTAAAAGTGGAAGACCAGAGTAAATGTGACACTGAAGTGAAGGAGAACTTTATCTTGTGGAAAGGGGAAAAACTCAGCACAGAACAACACATTTCTTGCTGTCAAGCTCATCAGCACCAGAAAGGTATCTGTTCCATAGTTGCTACCCAAGGGCATTTATCTCACAGTTATGAGTAAAACTCAGTAGACTATCTCTGGATAACAATTTTTTACATTAAAAAAAAAAAAAAAGCCTCATTCTAGAGAAAGAAAATGAGCATGAGAAACATCAAAAAAGGCAAGTGAAGGTGAAAGGATAGAGCAGGGACTCTGTTTCACTGCCACACTTCCCATTTGGAAGGACAAAAAAAAGTGGAGAGAAACTTTATTTTAAAGTCTTCTATCAATTATTCTTTCTGACTTAGAGCCTTCAAAAATCAAATGGGCTTAACAGTGCAGGACACCTGCTGAGCCAGAGACCATCATGCCAAACTGACCTCCAAATGTACAGGTTATTTACAAACTAATGGAGGCAGCAAGCAATTCCACTGCTGCAAGGGCTCTTTCCAGCAAGAGGCAGATCAGGAGACATCACAGGCTGATTTAATAGATCATCGAAGCCAGTGATTGAATTTTCACATCAGACATCAATCTCGCTCCTCGGTCACTCTTTATTACATAGAAACAGTTATAGAAGGACCTCTGTGAAGAAGCCAGAGAAAGACCTGCATTTCAAAGAAGTGAGTGAGTCAAGGGGGAAAAATTATATCTGTGATTCACCAGAGAAGAAAACTGCTCATTTCAGTCAGGAGGAATTACTGACTAACCTAGGCAGGAGATTGGGGTGGCAAGGGGACCAGTGTTTAACTGCTCTTTGGATTTTTATTGATGTATCAATAATTTCCTTTTACTTTACTAAAGGCTCATGAGTGTCTTTGGAAGGACTTGTAATGGGGTCTCCTGCTGGAGAAAAGGTAAGTTTAATTCCATCTCAAACCAGTCTTCCTTCTTTCTAATTCTCCTCATTAAAACAAGAACAGATGTCAACAACAAATTCATGTCTGTCTCTTAAAAATTACTTATTTCCTGCTTGGGCCCCAAGCCTGGGAGATAACAAATGTTCTCCACTGCTACTGGACAGTGAAGCTCAGAGGAAGGCCTTAGGGAGGATTAGACACCAAATGTCACTAGTCCTGATTATCTCCCCACCAACTGCCACAGAGAGCTTCTGAGAGAAGGTTGGGACTGGGATTCCCGGGGGTGGGTAGGAAAAGACAGAATGGGAATGCAAAAATGAAGATCTCAAACAGTTCAAGGATATCTTTCCTCAACCCAAATTTTGTTGGGCCTGGAGCCGGTCCCATCAAAACTAGTGAAAGATGAAAATTAGAGTCACTTGAGGGAATGGTAAAAAGAGCAAAACTTTGAAGACTTCTTTGTCTGACATGTATTTCACCTTATTGTACAGCAATTTTCTTCTCTCCTTGGTCTTTTAGAGCTAGGACCTACAGAATTATTTAAACAATGTGTATTAATGCAACATTCATGCTGTGTGCTACCAATGAGCTATTGAAATACTTTTACACTGATGTGCAACTCTGGAGAGCAAAACAGGAGAAGCAGATTTGGGGGAAGTATTTGGCTGAAGCAGTGGGTGTGGAGCCTGACCTGGCTGTCAGCAAAGTGCTGACAAAGCTTCAGGAGGGCTGAAGGCTGAGACAAGAAATCCTTTTCTATGGGATGCTGCGTGCTGAAGAAATGATGGCAGAGTGTGGTATTTGGAGGGAGCCTGGTCACGAGTCAGTAACTGGGTCTACGTCTCTACACCCATCCATGGCTTTCAAGCACCAAGAGCAAACCTGGAAGATTCTATGGCAAAAGAGTAAACATAGAAAGGTCTAACAGTAGAGAGGCCTAAACGGAAAAATAAAAAATCACCTTTTTACAGAACACTGGAAAGTCACTTTGCCCTTTTTTGTGTTGTTTTTGCAACTCCTAGTTCCTCCTAACCCTGACAGCACTAAATAGAAGTATACATGAAAAATACATGTGGTTAAAAAGATGCCCAAAAACCCAAACAACCCAAAACAAACTGAACACTTCTAGAAAATTTCTAGTTAGAAATCTAGAGAAAAGGATGAACCTGTTCCGCCTCCCTCCCTCCTCTTTCCCCAAACACATCCGACAAGAAGACACAGGTAACAGACATTGTCAGTTCCTGATATACACGCTCATTTTTGATGGAGAGAAATTAGAAATTCACTTCTCACCCACCTCCACCCACCCACTGGAGCTGAAAATGATAGTTCAAAATAAAATGATGATATTTCCCTTTTAGTCTCCAGGGGAGTGGGGAGTGGAGAGTTTGGGGGTGGGAAGAGCAATTTTACATAGTCTTTTCATTATTTTTACTTTTTTTTTCCTTTTTCTATCTTTTTTGTTTTTGGACCAAGTGTGAGACATTAAAAAAAAAAAAGGGTTGTATTTGCTTTGTTGAGTTGTGAAAGGCGTGAAAATAACCATTCTGTGAGATAAGTAAAGAGCTGCTTCCCCCCTTCCATCAAAGCTACTACACCCACAGCACATGAAGAGCAGAAACCAGCGGGAATTGGGATATGGGAGCATGAAGAGCGGGAATACCGTGTTTTTAATTCAGAAGTCATCTCTGGCAGTCTTTTGCCCCTCTTGTCTCTGCTGGTCTCCATGGCAACAGCAGCCCAGCAGAAGCATCGTTCTCCTGCCGGCTCCAACACAGATGAATTCAACCAGGGGTCAAAGGCAGCCCGGCTTTCAGGGAAGCAAGAAAATGTGCTGTCTTCCTTCCACTGCCAGCCTCTTTTGCGATTGTTTTTTTCTCTTTTGTGCACTGGGGTGGGGGCTAACCTGTCACACTTTTTTTTTTTTTCTCAGAATAGAATTGAAAGGAATGTGTTTTCTTTTCAGTCGTCACTCCAGACAGCCTGATCAGCCATATTGCATGTGGGACACAGACATGCCAGCAGAAAGCCAGGCTGGGATAGAGGCCTCCAGACCAGATGGATGGACACACATGTCATGAGATGCTGTGGGAGGGCTGCTCAAGAGGCCCCCACACTGGATTGATGAATAAAAGCAGGGACTGCACTGCTGAGCTGTTCTAATAATTGCTGCATTGCTGTTTATTGCTGTGTTCCTTAAATATCTGGTTTGAAAACCCAGGAAGCTCCACTTCATCCAAATTGACAAGAGAAATTTTTTACTCTCTACTCTCCCTCTGCATTTCTTCTACTTAAAATGTTTCAGATACCTGGTTAAAGAGCAAAAGCACCACTGGAAAACCTACTCCATGGACAATTCAGCTGTGCAGCACAGAGCAGAGACCTTTATTGAGCAAAAAGTCCCACACTACTTGGACAATACTCAGAAAGAAAGCAGTAGCCAAAATCAGAATCAGTGTGCAGACAGAAATGAATCATTTTCACTGAATATTTTATCTGGAGCTAAAAATTCTCCCAATTATTTTTCTGATTTCTTTGGGTTTGACAACAAACTTTGTGTAAGACTACAGAGACATAAGATAAATTGTTAAACGGCTCAGTATTTTCTGAACACATCTGTTAGCACAGGACACTCCTGAATATAAATACAAGGGAACAACATTAGTCCTACATGCAAAACATATCACCCTGTGCTGAGTGGTGTTCAACATCTTGCCTAATCTGAAAGAGTCCTGGAATAGAGGAGGGTGGCTAAACTGCACCCTTGCTTCTCCACTCCTTCCTTCTCACTTTGTCTTTTATAAACTCACCGGCCCTCTTAATCCCTACCACAGCCTCTGGCAAATTTTGGACGAGGCTAGCACCAGGAGATATGTCTAGGTCTGCCTTGGCTCCAAGGCCAAGCTGTTTGCTGTCCCACCCTCAATCCTTGCTTCCATTGCAGGGGTGGGCAGGAGGAGCTGGTACTGCTGCAGGGAGTCAGGAGCACTTCAGGCCAACCAAGTGTCACCATCTGCATGATGGGAAACAACCCCTGGGCAGTGGGAGACTAAAAACTGTGAGACAAACACTTCTAACACTGTCACCACAGGTGATGCTGTATGAGGCCCTGCTGCCAAGAAGTGTGGTATCTGACCATATCCTGGGGATATCCAGGTTCCTTGCTAGAGAGCAAAGCATTTAAATGCTTCTGAAATGTCTTCTGTCCTCTCTCCAGGCTGGGAGGTGCTACCAGCTGCCTCTTTCCATCCTCTCATTACCTTCAGACGTGCCTCAGAGAGGAAGGACACTGCTCTCCGACACCAGAAAGAGAAGAAAGCTGTCTGAAGTAAAAATGTGGTCTTTAGGTGGCTGTGGGCCCTTCCCACTCTTGCTCCATTCCCGCACATTCCACCCGCTCCCAAACTCATTTTCACATGTCAGAACCACTCCTACTCTACTTCCACAAGTCCCATGTAGTCTTCCTCAGCTTCCACCTGCCTCCCCCTTGCTTCCTTTCCATCTCCACTCACTCGACCTACTCCTGTTCCAGTTCCGTGCGTCATTCCACGTCTGGCATGGGGAAGGGTTGACAGCCTTAATGCTGAGCTATTGCAGACTTCCCCCACTCCCTTCCCTTCTCTCTTCCCAAACTTGCACCTATTTATGTTGATGAAAAACTTCCATCTCCCCTTCAGTAATCCCCTGATGGCCTAAAAAGCTTAACTACTAATTTTGATTACCCATCTGGTCTCTGTTTCACATGCAACCCTCATGGCAGAGACTGTAAGAATATTTTGGAAAAGCTTTAAAAGAGCCAATATTTCCTCAGCCCAGAGGTCACCACTGCAGAAAGCCCTAGGGCTCCCTTCACAGCATCAAAGACAGACAACCCCAAAGCTAGCATGAGTTTTCAGGTTTGGGGGAGCACAGTGGTGCTGCAAGAGAAAGTAAAACATGGCTTTGTTCCCTCAAGATAACCAATATCAAACAAAGCCAAGGTGGGATGAAAGGGAGCACAAAATATAAGAAGGATTGTGATAAGCTGTCAGGACCTTATTCCTTCCCAATACAGCTACACTGAGGTACACCTTTTCACATCTGTGGATTTTGATTGACATCCAGCACACCAGTTAATAACCTCCAGAACAGCAAAGCCTTGGATGTTTGGTCAGTAAAGCTTTCACTCCTAGGCATCCTTTCCATGCTTTAATGGAAACAGATGTCAATTTACCTTGGGAGGTTTTATTGTAAGAGACACTTGAGATGTCCTGAGAGGGTGTACTGAAAGACAGGAATGCACACAAACACACACACCATCACCTCTTGCTTTTAAATAATCACAGTGGTATGTGGAGGTTTTAAATCATCCTGCTGCTGAAGGGATAGGTGCACTGACTGGAATGAGGTTGACCCAGGAGATGAATTTAGAATTAGACGCCAAGAATAATATGTCTGTTCTTCTGATTTTCAAAGTAGAAAACAAGGTGGAGAGTGAAGAGAGACTGGAAGAGGAGTACCTAATTGCCTAATTAACAGGATTTTCTCCACTGATTAAAATCACTTTCAAATTAAAGAGGGTTTAACTCCATCATAATGAAAATTTTTCTTTTTTTTTTTTTGCATTAGAGAAGTGCCAGCAGTGTCCAGAAGACCACTGCAAGGTTGGGGCTCCAGAGATAGAGCTCTCATTAGTGACCTGGGGCCAAATTTTCACAGCTGACCTAACCTGGCATGACTCCAATGAAGTCAGCAGATTAAACACAACCTCAAGACTCATTCGCCTACTGTGCTGTGGAAGAGGGGAAATGCAAATCTTATCTGGGTTGTTTGGCAGCATCCAAGAATGTTCAATCAAACCACAGAAAGATTTCAGCAATTATTTTGGAAAAAGATGCTCGGTAAGCCATACACTATTATGCTGTAAGGTAGGATGACAGGACATGCTCTGCAAGGCAACAGCTCAAACGTCATGAGATGAAAATTTCATGCTATGCTCCAAACTGCAGAATTTTCATACATGTTTCTTGGCTGCTGCAGACTGGCACTTGGGCATTCAAACTTTGGATTGATTGCATATTCAACTATCATTTATTTGTGTAAGTGAAACATGCTACAAATTTGCATTCATTACCTTTCAAGCTTAGTTTGCTGTTGGCTTTTTTTTCTTTTCAACCACAAGCAGGCAATACTAACCAACCCTTCAAAAGCATTGTCTTTGTGAAACTTTACCTTAGTTATGGCAAAATTTAAAAATATTAAAAAAAGAGCAGATGTTGCACCATATCTCGACCACTTCAAGTGAAGAACACCTTTGGACACACATGATAACCACAAAAGGGTCAGTACATAAAATACTTTGCTTGCCCTGGTTAGTTTTTTCCCTTATGATGGCTGCAGAAAGATCCCATGATAGCTCTTTTCCAGCTGAGGAGAGGCACTGGACACTTTAAATTAAAATTTTTATGAGTGAAATGGACTTTCGTCTCTTAGATGTGGAATGACCTTATACTGAAAAATGAAGAGCCATCTTTTACTAATGAACTGATGGCCCCCTGTAGAGAACATAATGCCATACCCTGCACTACACCGCATCTTTCTCTTCCTTTGAGGAACTATCAGAAACATTATCAGCTTCCCAGCAGAAAAGAAAATTACCTTAAGAAACTACTCTTATATTTCTCTATATTTTACAATAAAAAGACACCTGTATGCATAATTTCTTCAATAAATCCATAATATTCTTATATTTGAAAAACAAGAATACACCAAGACACACAAGGCATAGTGCAGATATGCAGATTTAACACACAAATTTTTACCTATAACTCAGGCATCTATGAGCAAAGACTTGGGTATATCTAACATGCATCCCCACTTCTGAAACATACACCTTACTTTAACAAACAGTAAATAATGATGGCAAGTGTTCACTGTGCTTATTCAGCAATATATTTTCACTCCTATTCCCCCACATACACCCGTAGTACACTGCTGTGACCCCATGGCTGTGAGTTAGCATCATGCTGTGTGAGCCACAGCCACGTGCAGATGGAACATTACATTCCTACAATGCCATGCAAGGGTCCTGCACCCTTTGCTAAAACATGCATGTGCAAATAATTCCCAGGGAATCAAAGGAAGGAATTACAAATAAGAAATCTCTTCAGGTGACCTAACCTGGTCTCTGCTAGTACAGCATAACTCCCTCGAGATTGCTTCCTATTTACATTGTAGATGACAAAGGCACCTCTGACTGCACACAACCATGCAAAACATTTCTGAGGAGCACTGAGGGCTTGAACACATCAAAAAGCCAAGTGCACATATCAGTCTTCACAGAAGGCAACATACAGAAATACACCATGTATTGTCTCACATAAAGCATTTCCCCCCAGAATAAAGAGATATGATGAATATCTGACCCTGGTCTCCCTGGGGAGCTGAAATGACATCTCTAGCTGCCTGTTTATCACCTCCAGTCCTTGACAGCACTGGCAAGGCCATCCATATTGCTGACACTTTCCTCCGCCCTCACCTCACCGCCACCCTTGCTGCTATGGCTGGGTAGTCCTGCTAATGTTGCCATTTAGAAGAACAGCTGAGACAGTGGTGCTGATAAAGCATTCCTAAATCGCCATTATCGATTCAACAGGCGTGCAGAAACCCAGGGGTGCTCACAGTTTGTCTATGTACTTGTGAGAAGGAGGGAGAGCTGCAGAGCTGCCTCCCTCTGTGCCGACATGCCTGGCTCCCTGCTTCTCTCGAGCACTCACCATCCCCAGGCTGGCCCTGGATGCTGAACACGTCTGCCAAACCCATCAGCAACTTGGCCCTTTGCCATAAATCAATAAGTTCTCTTTAGAATTCTACCTTCCAAAAATATTTACTGTACATAATTTAATATAATACTCTCCTGGATAAAGAGCTGACATGTTTAATTACTGGCTCAAGTGTTTTTCTTCTAGAGAATACTGTACACCCAGCCAGGAACATGGACAAACACGGCAAATTTTTAATCTGTTGTGAGCTTAGGGAGGGAGAAACTTCAGCCTAGAGACTCCTCTGACAGTGTTCACCCCTCCTGGGGTGAGTTTGGGTTTGGCCTGAGGAGGAGCAGCATCATGCCCACACAGCTGGAACAGGCTTTGCCTTGCCAGCACCTGAAGCATTTTCAGGAAGGGAAGAGGTGCTGAAAAGAAAGCTCATCTCTTAATCAGCTCAGCAGATCACTGTTGCCATTGATTTGACCACTGATCCTGGAGGGACTTCCTGACCAAATAGCACTGGCAGAGTTGTGTATCACCCACTACTACTTTGTAGTTTCAAATATCCGTGACCCCTGTTGATGGGCTGGCCTAATCACACGGAAGAAATCCACCATTTTTTCCTCACAAATTTTAGACTGTAGTTCTGCTTAAAAACAATTTTTTTTATGTTTAAACCCTCATTTTTCCTTTGTTTTTATCTTCCATCTTAGCATGTACATACTGCCATTTGTCAAACATGGCACCCTTGTCAAATGCCTCCCCTCCCACACTCAAGATGCAAACCTAGAGACTACCACCAGCAACCATGGCTTGGGTTTAGCCCCTCTTCAGTCTCCTTTTGAACAAGCAACCCAGCTGGGGAGCTTTAATTTCAAGGTCAGGTTCTTGGATCACTTATCCCCTGCTGGCTGCTCTAAATTGCATAATCTCAGTGAATCACACTCTGAAGGCATGGTGGGAACCAGGTATGGACTGCTGGATACAGGTGCAGGAGAAGGTTGCATGTGAGAACACTTGTAGGAGCCTCAACAAATACAGCTCACAAATACTTTTGCAGACTTTGACTTCTGAACATCCAAAAGCTCCAAAACTTAGGAAAACTCAGCAGTGCAGACAGATATAAATTATCTCATATTCATTTATATGGGAATAAAAATATCCCATCTTGCTTATGCTGCTGAGCAGTTCCTAGTGACTCTGCCAACTGCTTCCCTTTGATGACCAGGGTCAAAAGGCTCTGCATCAAAAGCCAGAAGCAAAGTCAAATTTGTCTAAGTATGTTAAGAGATGTCCTTTTTTTCCTGCATGATACATGTCAGCAAAGTTTTCTTGGGAAATGTGTATATCCCACTTCTCTCACATTTTCATGAGGAGGACCAAGTGATCAAGGTGTAGGTGAAGCAGCTTCTCTTTACATATACTTTTGTTATTAATATTGCTGTTCCTACTGTGCATTTCTTATTCCATATTCCTATTATTGCTGCTGTCTTTCAGTAAATTATTATCTCACCCCATAGTCTGCCTTTGTCCCTCTGTTGCTCAAGGAGGTGGGGGGAAGAGGAGTGGCTTATTTGGAGTTTAATTTCCGGCTGGTGCTAATCCACCACAATCCCTTATTCAAAACAGAACCCAAATTTCATCTTGTTCTCAGAGGAATTCTTTGAACTAACCCTCAGTGACTTCTGATCTCAGTTAAAGCTTGGTGATCACTTCCAAATGCAAATCAAAACACATTTCTAAAGCAGTAGACGTGTACTTTGAGGAGAAATATATAAATTTAGACCTCAAATGTTTTCACAGTAGGAGCTTTGTCAGATTTACTGACAAATTTGCTCCCTCTCTCAATAATGCAGGTCTCAACAAAGTTTGTTTTTTTGGCTTTTTGGTTGGATGATTAAGGGGTTTTGGCACCAAGGCTGGTCTTGTTTGGTCAGATTGGTCATTAGCTTGAACATGGCCTAAACCAAATTGGAAGTAGAAGTGTCCCTGCCTCCCTTGCCTCTGAGGAAAGTGGAGTGGTCTGGCACAGTGCTGAGGTGGGTCTGACACCTCGTGTGCAGAGCTGGTGTGATGCTGTGCTGGGGGTAACGCTGTCACACGTGACATCCCGTGGTGATGACAACGTGCATGCCCACAGCTCACAGAGCTGTGAACAGGAGTCACCACACAGCTCTTGAAATGCAAGGAATATGAAAGAATTTGGAAGCTCTTCTGCTAAAAACAGTCTGAGACCTTCAGACTAGGATATCTGTGGAATGGATAGAGAAGCTTATGTTACATGCTCGATCCAGTCATGCCCCATGCAATTTCTCTACATGCAATAACAGATCACTCTTGACAGTGCACCTCAGTCTTCATCTACTGCACTTTCTGCTATTCTTGTCCCCAGACAGCCTTATGCAGAGGCTGCCTATCATGCCAAATTTGCTGCTAGTGACAAACATCTCACATATAAAAATAGCCCTGAACCAAATATCTTTTTTTCTGGCCAATTCCACAGGCTGAGAGAATACAAATTAAGAGCAAACATTTGGATTTCACAGCTAAAGTCAAAAATCCTCCTAATCTGTGCACTGTATAAATCTGGTACTCTTATAAGCTACATTCAGACCTGTAGTCTCCAGATCACCTCTAATGACCAGTTCTAGAGAGAAACCAAAGATTTGTTTTGTTTGTGACCTAACAACAGTCACTGAAAGCAGAGCAGGGGGTTTTGCTGTATTAAGAGGGCTGAATCAGGCACTGCATCAGCTTATGAAACAGATGTAAGATGCAGTCAGTGTATTTACCACTCTGTATTCATGTATCCTTGTCTCTGGTCCCTCTAGAAGAGAAGAGGGCTTTGCTCTTCCATAACATGCTGCATAGCAGCTCCCTGCTTTTCACACAGGCTAACTCCTACTCTCCCCAGGAATAGCTTATCAGAGTCTCCGGCATTGTTTAGCTGGCTATAAACCAGCAAGCAAGTTCTGTCGCCATGGTGAATGATTCTTTGTCATCTTTTCCTCAAAGCTTTCTAATTAGACATCCTGTAATTTGCAGCTTTTCTATAACATATTTGCAGTGGGGTGGGCGGCTCTGTGCGTAGAGAATAAAAATTAAAACATGGCAGTGAATTGGCAGTCTGTAAATAATTGCGATAAATAAACAAATTTTTAATTTTTTTGTTAATGAGACAGGGACTGCATCTTCCTTTCAGGCAAGCAGCTGGTCATTTTATTCCTTCATCCTTAAATCCCCAAACCAATCTGCCGTAACAAAGAACAACACCAGTTTCCCCCTGTTCTCAACATTATGGGATGACATGTCCCATTTTGGAGGTCCATCCCATACTCTGGGGGTGAAGCAAAGAATGGATACAAAGAGAGACCACAATAAAATTATGTGAAATTAATGTGAATTTAAGAAAACATTCACCTCCAATTTGGAGTTTCTTCTCTAGTCAAGAGCTGATCAAAATTTGTTAGCATTTACCAGTCATCTAGCTGGCTTTTCCTTTGTGCTGCTGATTTCATCTGGTTCCCTTTGGACAGGCATTTACCTCACAAAAGCAATCTTTACAGTGGGTATTACTTATCAGGACATAAAGACATGCCAAAATAAAAAAAAAAAAAGGAGCTATAAAAAAAAACTGCACTGAAAGGGGTAAAAGCAGGGGTAGTGGGAGAGAGGAGAAAAGGGAAAAAAACAGATCTAGTGATTCAAATGATTGCTTTTCCCACAAAAGATCCACATAGCTTAAATTCTTATGGCTGTGTCCGTGCCCTTCTCATGACCACTTGGCCACCCAAATCATGGAGTCCTGGACGCTGGTGCAGTCTCCTCAGCTGGGAGTGAGGACTGCACCTGTCTGGCAGACCTCCTTGGGAATCTCTAAGCATGGAGCTGCTTCAAAACCTAGACCTTCCCAATAGCACATACTCAATCCTGACAGAAGAATACTTTCTACTACCAATACTTTCTATTGGAGTATTCCCCCCCCTACTCAATCAATGAGTAAGCTCTCTACTACTGCCTTCTGACCTTCTAAATTAAATGTTCATAGGAAAAATAATGTGTTTTTACATGATGCATAGGCTTGCATGTACATCATACAGGCTTTCTCAAGCTTTTTTGATATTGCTAGGAATACTGCAAAGAAAAGCTGAAATTTCATCTATGTGTCACTCATTCCCTGGCTGAAGTTGCAAACCACTGCTTCTAATAATGCAATCAACTCCACAGAAATATATTGCATTGTCACAAAGACAGGCCTACGATTTCAATTTAGGAATAATTAGATGGAACAGATGTGAATGTCAAGAGTATCTGTGTCTGCAAATTCTTCCAATAATGCGTCTGATGACCACAAAATGTTTTATGAGGTTCAAGCCTCATCCACAGCTAATGGCTCACAGTTAATAGAAGCAGTCAAAGGGCAGAGAAAGGAGAGGGGGTGTTCATGAATATTTATGAAGCAAAATAAGCAGCCAAGATATTCCCTTTTAACAGGCTTCATTACTTCTTTCACTCTCCTGATGAAGTAACAGTATTAAAATCCAGGAATTTGAGAGTTTTTCATCCGCCACTCACAATCAGACTTGTAAAATCATTTGAACATACATATATTTATATCTACAAATGGAAACAAGAAAAATCAGACACAGTCTATTGTTTTTAAACTATTTTGTTGCTTGAGGACAGGACCAGACTGACAGACAGCTTTCTTCTGTGCCTCATTCTACAAGCTGCTGAGTGTCTACTGAAAACACTTGAGCCCTCTCAGAGCCATGAACAAAAGATGAGAGCCAAGCTTTCCTGAAAGATGTTCAGCAGCTGGCAGGATTCCTTTCTTCATCCTCAAACCAGAGGCAGTATGGGAAGGTTTCACCAACATGGCTTGTGTCTGTGCCCTTGGGCAGCATGGCTGACTTCTAACAGCAGGCTAATTCTTTTGTTAGCCCGGGACAGTTCTGGTGGGAAAACTGATGGGAATGGGCCTGGACATCTGTAGGCATGTAAAAACTTAGGGGGATCAAGGCCTACCAACCCTTATTACATTTGCCTATCATTAGCAATGAATTACTGCTCCAAGCAGGTTGGAGTTGCCTGGAACCATACCAGCCTGCTTGTCTGAAGCAGTAGGCTAACACCAGCAAGCAGTTCTGCAGCTGGACTTTCTTAATCTGCTACAGTCCCTGAATGCCACAAGTTACAGGAACACTCCCTTCACCTAGGCATGATGCCAGGCAGCTACCAGCATATTGGACAGCAGAAAGCAATGGATGTAGGAGTGGACAGGCCCTCTGTGTGCTGGATTTATTCACAGCACTTGAATAGTTCACCACAGACTGCTGGCAGAAACTGCAAACACATCAAACCAGGCATGAAACTCTGAGTTCCTGCCCAGGTCTGCAGAACCCACAGTGCCAGAGAAGGGTGCATGCAGAAAACACACTCCATGTACCATCATGAGATACAGAAATGTACCTAAATTCAAACCACAGCACACAGAGGTGGGTTATGATTGCAACTGCAGTGTGTCTTGTCCTCTCTGCTGCTCCCCACTGCACACTCAGTAGAGAAATGGTGCTGCAAAAACAAAGTTTTGCAAAACCTCAAAGAATAATACCCAGACACATTCATCAAGACAACCTAATTGATACAGAGAACATTCCCTTGGGCTAAAGTTAAGACCTTGGGAGATGAAGGTTCCAGCCAGTCCTTCTCTGCCTCCCAAGCAGTCTTATCTTGACAACCTGTGGAAGGATGAGGCTAGCAGGAGTTCTGTATGCCCAGCTATGTCCTTGCAAGCTGTAAGGATCAAAGAGAGAACATTTAACAGTGTTAAAAGCCTGAGTTTCGAAAATAAGTCTTAGGTCTGATTCCAGACTTTTAAATTTGAGAATGTGCTGAGCTGGGAGGCTCTCAAACTAAGCTCCTTGATAGCAACTATATAAAATCCCCATATCCTGGCCTGACACTGTTGGTTAGTCCTGTCAACTCTGTTCTATGAAAAAAAGCAAAAAGGAAGACAGCAAAGGGGACAGAGAACACGGCATCTTTTCTTGGTGTCTTTCAGTGCCTTGGTTACTGTGATGAAGTCCAAGTGGGAATGTTTATGCACATTTCTGCAGAGACTGCTGCCTGGATTGGCATGTCAGTGATGCAGAAGGTTTGAAATGGCAGCTTGAGAAAACACTGATTTTTTTTCAGAGCTCAGCAGCACATGCACACAGCCTACTAATACAGCCTGGGCAGCTCCTCCATAGACCAAGCCTTCAGAAGCTCACAAAAGCACAGTGCCCACAGACACATTGCTCAGGTCAAGGCAAAGCTCCTCACTGACTTCCTTAGCCTCCAAGCTCTTCAGCCTTTCAGGAGGTTGAAACATTGTTTGCTTGGGTTTCTTTCCTATGGACATTTCTAACTACAAAAAAATTTACATTCTTCTTATCAAAAACTTCTACAAGTAATGCAAATTTCTACAAGAAAATAAAACTTTAAAAATGTAGGTTTGGATCAAATGCTTGTCTACATGTTCTAGGATTTGGCTAATGATTTGTAAACAGAAGTATATTCTTGTAAGAAAATGCTGAAAACAAGAACAAAAGTTAGTTTGGGCCAAAATTAAATTTCACATCAAAAAAACTCTTGATAGGTAATTTTTCTACCCATCTCTACCCAAAATTGTATCAGAGATGCCATTTTGGCACCTCTTCCACATGGGGATAAATTGGTACATCTTTTTAGCACTTTCCCAGGGCAACTTCTCAAGCAGCTTTCAACATCTACAGCCATGTACCCTACTGTTCACACCTTCTGTTTGTAAATCTTTCAGTTTTGATTGCTCCCAAATTATCAATGTCTGTATCTTGTCACAAACGTACCCAGTCCTTTTAACAGCTCTTGACCTCTTATCCTTACCTGTACATGTAAACCACATTAATTCTGGAGATTTTAGCAAAGGGTAGACAGTTAATTGGTGTTCTAGAATTAAGTATGGATCAACCCATTTTAGCTTCCTGCTGTTAAATGTGCACTGGGGCTCAGCAAGATATATACGCTGAAATATCTCATAGAAGCCTGTATGGGAGAGCCAGAATTGTCCTTATTGCAGTAGGAAATGTTCCTTCTTTCTTTAAAGAAAGTACTTCCTTTAGTACATCCTATTTGCTAAATGTATTTTTTTTGTGTTTGAAACAATGAATTTTATCTTTGGCTTGCATTAACATAATAGGCATGAGACTCCTGTGATATCCATGCAGCTATTTTTAATTTATTCCAACAGAAAGGCAACTAGGTTTTCATTCTGCACTTATTCTCATACATAAGAGATATTTTTTCCACATATTCATCACTCCTGAAAGCCAGTGCAATCCTACTAATCAGATTAAATCACTTATTTGTCTAACATGCAACTTTTTGCCAAGATGAGAGGAATAAGCAACAACCTTTGCTCCAGTATGAATTGGGAGACATTTGGCCTTCACGGCTCACATCTGTTACACTACACTCAATACTGCAATACTGCAAATGTACTTAAGTCATTAATGGATTCTGAAATATATACACATGAGCTAAACTAGAGTTCATCCATAAAGCATTGTTCCCAATGCCTGGAAATATTTGGGGTCAAGTAAAGTTGAAGGCTGTTAGTCACTTCTAAGCTCTCAATTCCAGTCTGCTCCCTCTGACATCTAGCTGCAAGCAGTGGTGCCTTCTCAAGGACTCGTGCAATTTTCTATATAGGTCTCAAAATTTCCCAGAACATTTTAATGCCTTTAATAAAACTAAAAGCTTTGCTAAATTTATTCAAATGGATGCTTTGTAAATTTTCAACATACAGAGAGAAACTTAAGTTTGCATTTAGACTCACAGTGGCACAACTTTTGGGTTTTGTGTACTGACAGTATCAGAGCTTGTTAGGAAACAAATTATTTCCCAGATTAATAGAGTACTGGATGTCACACTCCTACAATTCCATTTCTGAAGGATTTTTACAATGCTCAAGCCTAACAGAATTGTTTTCATAGGGCTATTTGTTAGTTTAAAAAAGGAACAAAATAGCAGAGGAATTTTAAGTATAAACTAACAGTCTGCTCTCATGATTGCATCTCTATGTTGGGGCATAAAAATCTAAAAACGAAACTGTGCAGAAAATTACTAAATAGGCAAAACCAAAAACCACTAACACTTCATTAACAGAGGAAAGTTGGATAGTGGTCAAAAATATGAATACTGACAAATGAAAACTATTGTTTTAATCTTCAGTTTTAATCTACAAAGCTTATTTTAAGTACCAAAGCAAGTGCAAGTACATTTGTTTCACTATTATTTTTAAATACTGAGTCAAATTATCTGCTGGAACAGCTCTGTGGTATAATAGCTGCCCCATGATTTTTCCCTGATCAGACTCTTCTAACTTCTCTGTTGATAAGGAAATTCCACCCTTGTTTTTACAGAACCCATTCCTTTCTTTATCCTGAAATTCTATATATTTTTGAGGGGTTATCTCCAGGACATAATTCAAGAAAAACTATTTGGAGATCCAGAAACTGTCTGTGGGAAATCTAGGGTCAAATGTTTCTATTACAGCTTTCTAGATGATGTATCAAAGGTACTCCCCAAACAGATGAATTTCCTTTGAGAACTTCCTAACTTTATCAGAGACTGCTCCCATTAGCTCCTTTAGAACTCTGTGACATGCAGACAAAAGTGCAGGAGAAGCATTTCCCTACATAGCTTCTTAGTGGCAAACCCTTTTCTAAACCTGACCTGACACCTTTTGGCTCCAGAAGCTGGAAAAAGCCATTGCCAGTAGCTCTTGTACTTCATGAAGAGGGTGACAGCACTGGAAGGGCTTCACAGAGCCTGCAGAAGAGAGTGGCTAACCACAGCCACCATGTGTGACTTGTCCTAACTGGACAGGCATGGGGACTATAGCAGAGATTACTCCTAGCAGAGATAACAGATACATGATTTAGGAAGTGAAGAATCTCACATTAACCATTAGACAGGTGGGTAACACAGAAATCACAGCCCACACTGGTGACATCTCAAGCCACCAGGTTCCCTTTTCAAAGCAAGTCAGCTGAGAATCTGGCACAAACCCAGACTCGTGGCAGGGTGCTGGATGCTCTTTGGTGCCCTTTGGACCAAGGCACAGCATGAAGACAGGACCTGCTTCTCACTGAGAGGAGGATGGGCATAGTGTATCTCTGTTCTTCTGGTTTTCACTGCCCTGGAAGGTTGCAGAGGTGTGCACAGGGACATCCTTGAAGCAGGGTTTATACAGAGAGATAATATCTTTTATTTAAACTGATACAGTTGGAAGAAACAGAGAGACCAGCTTTGAGCTTGAAAAACCTTTTTGTTTTGCTTTCCAGCTATGCCAGTTGAGCTAATATAAGATCTTCTCTCCCTATAAAACTTGGCCTTACTTATGTATTTTAGACAATCATGACTACAGAAATCCTCCCACTGTTTACTTTAACCACTCTGTCCCAGGGTCCTTCTTCTTTAGTCTGAGAGGTTAATTTTTATCTTCAACCTCCAGAGACTGTGTGGGTCCATTCCTCCCCTACCCAGGCTGATGGTGTTAGTGATAAGACCATACAGCATGCAGATGACTCCAGAAGGTATTATCTTATAACCAAAATTAATAGCATTGTTCCCAAATTTTTGAACAAAGGCTTGCAGAAGGAAGGAAACACATCAAAGACCTCCCACTAACACAGCAAGTCTTCTACCAACATGTTAATCCCACATGATCTCACAAGCCACTGCCCTAACAGGCATCCTTGCCTTCCCCAGCCATCCATCCCTTTCATTGTCCTCTCCCTGATGGCAGGAGACTGAGAACCAAACCCAGACACATTGAGTATATCTTAGAGTCACCAAATGCCAAAATAATGAAGTCAGAAAGAATGGTACCCATACCCATTTGGTGCTGTATGGACTACATCCTATTTTATCATATATATCTGACTATTGTGGTGCCATTATCCATCATGTCAAGATTTTCTTGTTCCACGGTTTAACCCCAGCCAGCAGCCAAGCCCCACACAGCCATTTGCTCACTCTCTCCACCAGTGGGATTGGGAAGAGAATCGGAAGGATAAAAGCTGGAAAACACATGGGTTAAGATAAAAACATTTTACTAGGAAAAGCACAAGCTGCACACAGAAGTAAAGCAAAACAAGGAATTAGTTGCTTGCTTTGCTTCCCATGGGCAGGCAGGAGTTCAGCCATCTCCAGGAGAGCAGGGCTCCATCCCATGTAATGGTGACTTGGGAAGACAAACAGCATCACTCCAAACATTTCCTCCCCACCCCCCCTTCCTCTTTCTTCCTTCCACTTTATACATTTAGCATGATGCCATACAGCATGGAATATTCCTTTCGTCAGTTTGTGTCACCTGCTCCTCCTACCCTCCAACTTCCTTACCAGTATGACCCTATAAAAAGCAGAAAAGGCCTTGTCTCTAGGTAAGCACTATTCAGCAATACCCAAAACATCTCTATATTACCAACCCTGCAGCACAAATCCAAAACACAGCCCCATACCAACCACTGGGAAGAAAATAAACTCTACCGCAGCCAAAACCTGCACAGGCTGTGACAATTAGTGGTGTTCAGTTATCCAGCCACGTAATTAGAATAAGCTTCAGTGCATGTAAAATGAAGCTGGTTACTTATTAATAGCTATATCAGGTCATTGTATACATTGGAGACTCCTCATTATGTTTGAGACCATTTCCATTTCTCTGTCCTCTGCTAAAGTTTTTTTTCACAGTACTGACAGCAGCTACTCAAGGGACCTCACTGTAATCTCCAAAATAACAGCACCACACCTACACAATTACACCACTGAGTAGCAGCGGGAGGCTCACAGGATGCAACTTCTGCACACCAGAGCCATCACTCACATATTTGTTAGAAGTGCAGGTCTGCCCACATTTAGAGCTGAACACAAACCACATCCCTGTTACTGCCTGTCTCTCTATGGAATTGCAAGTCGTGCTTTCACCTGCTCCAATACACCAGATACATACACATGTACATGCACAGCCTGTGGAATGGGAAAAATTATTATTAATGTTATTTCACTCTTAATGCCTTAGCAAAAATTCACACACTTGATGTATGAGGACATATTAAGCATTCATGTGATAGTTTGATCAATCAACAGATCAATAGCTCAACTGATCATCTGTCACCTTTAATTCTTCCAGGATTATATCTCTTAAGACAAAAGACAGTTCTTTCAAACACCTTACAAAAAAGCAGATGTATCAGCTGTTTCTCTGGCCTATATCAGTATTAATAATCACAGGATCCTTGTAAGCTTCTTCTTGTCTTCTGCATCTTTTAATTTCTAGCAGCATTCAGTCACTGCATAGAAATAGATGCATTTGCATTGTTTGCTACAAACACCAAGGATTTTAATAAAGCCACAGTTAGGTCTCTGAATGATGCCAAATCCATGTTTCATTGCTTTTTATAGTAGGTCCTCTGGTAAGCTGAATTCTTTAGCTAGATTATTTGACCAGAAAGCAATCATCAAACACTGGTGCTTCCTAAACTACCTCACATGACTCCAAATATAAGTCAGTCTGGCAGTTACAGGAACCGAGTCCAGATTCTCAGGTAGGTCCTCCTCTTTTTTATGCAATTGCTTGCCCTTGAACTTGGAAAAACTATCTAGCCTTGCTCTGTCCCAGCCACTCAGCTTATGGAGTGGATGTGCTGAGTACACTAGGCATGGCAGGCATTGCTAACCAGCATCAGCAAAGCTGCATGTGAAAGCCTCATGTCTGGCTCACAGGAGAAACTGAACAAGGGTCTTGCCAGTGCTGAAGGCATTGATCCTTCCAGCTTCAGGCAGACGAGAGGTTGCCTGTACTGCCATCTCACCCAAAGGAGGAGGCACAGAGTGCAGCCCACACATGCTGCCCGTCATGGCACAGAAAGGTCAAAGCTCCTACAGTTTTGTCTGTACACCCATAAACAGTCCTGGCTCTGGAAAACAGCAATATAGGGATGACAAAGCAAAAAGGACAATTTGAAGACCCCTTTCCAAAAGCAAGTCATGCTCTTGGGAAGCTCCGAGAGTCAGGAAACTGAAGGATCTGCAGAGGGCAAGGGGTCAAAGCAGCAGGAGCTGTTACCACAGACAGTGATATATGATTCTTGATTCATAGTGAAAGAAAAGTGCTTGGAGCAGAGGCTGGCACTTCTTCAATGCCAGAAGAAAATTGAAACATGAAGAAGCAATGGCAGGTCCACCCATCATATTTGGATTTCTAACCACCACATTCAGAGTGAAGGAGCCCTGATAAAAGAGGCTTACCATGTTTCAAGTGAAAACATTCAATGACAAGGATCCTTACAACAGAAACTGCTGATCCTTTAAGTTGGGATCACATCTTGACACTAAGATCAGAAGACAAGACACCACAAGAAAGAGTTAAAGTAATGTGGTTCATTTCTAGGGGTGTTGTCCTATGAACAGAGAACAGAAAGGACAACAAGAGAATCCTCTCCAATGAAACTCTCCTACTCCTGCCAATGCAGTGATATACTGTGTTTTTCAGGAATTCATTTAGTCTGAATAAACTTAATGCAGAATTGGCCAGATGCTTAGGTCAGCATAAATTGGTGCAGCTCTCCTGATTTTTAGGTGCCAAAACTCAGTACAGGGTATACCCAAAGTGCCAAACATTCATCATTACCTACATAACACATCACTGCTCACGGAAGTAAAAGTTTTAGTGCTGCTTCAAGACCCACCCAGCTACAGTACATTTATCTTTCCTGCTGTTCAGTTGTTCTCTGTCTCCTTGAAATTAGTGTGCAGATTTATTAAGCTATTGTTGTAGTAATGTACATTACTTTTACTTACTTCTGGAAAAAATTACACTTCTTTCATTTATCTCACAACACATAGACACTCAGAGTGTATACAATCAGTTTATAAATATCATGTGACCTAGCTGGCAGAAAGGTGCTCTATGAGTATCATAAATCATTTTTTTATCTGCCTTGGCTCTTTTTATAAATATCACGTCTTGGCTTTGGATGTCTTAAATGCTTTGGATGTCTTAAATGCTTTGGACCATTTCTTTTGTTTAGGCAGTAAAAACAGCGATAAGAATTTGTTTATGAACAGGGAAAGAAAGACAGGTATTAATATTTCTTTGCTGTGGCTGAAAGCACAGTCCCAACAGGAGCTGAATTTCCAATCTTTTGCATAAAAGCCATCAACAACCTTTTTCACTGGGCTACCTGGGATGTTGTTTAAAGCTCAATGCACACTAGAAATTCCATGTAAATTAGTCACCTGAGGGTATCAACATGAACCCAGGACTATAATAGAAGCATATTGACATAAAAAAGGCTAATTAACTGCTTCCTTTCTGTGAGTTGCACACTGTGTACACCATGCTCAGCACCTTCAGAGCTGCTGCAGACACACCAGCAAATCCCTTCATTCCATGGGGCTCAGCACAAGAGCTGCTTAAAAGCTCTGCACAGAAGCACAGAGGAGCAGCAGTATGAGGGAATGAGTGCTCCACAAGCAAAGGGATAGAGAGTTCAAAGTGTATCCCTTTCCTTCATGTGGAGCAAAGCTCCCTTCATGCATGCACCATTGCTGGAAAATCAGACTTGACTTCACATGTTTTTATTCCTCAGTACAAAGTGCCACTGAACTGCGGTAGTTCTATGCAGCATGTTTGGGGCTGATAAGAATAACAGTGTGTGGGGAATTTAGTCCTTCATTTCTCACAGGGAAAGACAGACTTTGTGGCAATTTCTCCCTGAAAGACAACCCCAAAGAAGGCTGTGAACTCACAGCATCTGGAGGTTAAAGTCAGGCAATTCATCCAGGAAGTTGCACATTCTGATTAGAGGATCTTAAGGTGTTAAATAAAAACCAGTACACTTCCGTGAATGCAACTGAAACAAACTGTGAATTACTGAAGTAATTCTCAAGCCGTACAGGCTTGATTGCCTTGTATAGTGATTTGCACTCACACACTGTGAGTATCAAAGGCAGGTGTAAAATGCCTGCAGTGGAGAAATAGGGGATGCTGATTAAGGGCATTTTATACACACACTGTCCTGAACTTAATCAGTATGAAAGCATACTACAAGGTAAAGAGGAAAAAATTCAGTCCCCATAACTCCAAACACACATCCTTTGAGGCTATCAAGTCCTTTAGACTTGCAGTTATCCTGATATTAATGCTTATTCCTTACAATTCCTTTCACTAGAGAAAAGTCCATAGCAAAATCTGTTCTAAGTCCCTGAAAGATCTGGACTACCTGAAGCCCATTTGTAGGTTTTCCTATTCATTCCCACTTTTTCAGTTTATAGCCTCTACAGTGTTTTTTGACTTGCCTCTTTTCTCTGTTCTGCACCACAGAAGATGATCACCCCTTCAGTGTTTTCCCTCTAACTGTTCTGCAGCATCACCTTTCACCCAGAGAACCTTTATGTAGCCATGAAGGTGACGTGAGAATGAGCAGCTGCATGGGTCAGGTCAGTGGCAGTGGGACAGTAAGCCTTTCATTTGGGGTCACCAGCAACAATCCTAATCATCTCAACACAAAATGAAAGTAAAACGACTTTTATGACTTTTCGGTAAACTGTTAAAAAGGAGGTAACAGTTTCACAACAGACTGAAATGTCACAGAAAATAGATAATACAATACATAAACAGAAAACAGTGCGTTCATGTGATGCCAACACTACCACACAATAACAAAACCAGGTCTGAAAACCACACTACTAACTTCTCACCTTTTATATTCTAGGTAATGATGCAGGTGCTCCGGTGGGAGGCAGAAACATGCATTTCTGTTGCCTCTGCTGTCCTCATTCAGAAGTAAAGCACCAGACTCAGTGCCTGGGAATGTAAAGCCCATACTAAAGCCACCACGCAACAGGGGAAGAAATTATGGAAATGCAGGGTGCCAGCAAGAGAGATTATCTGCTTGTTCCTTCCACAGCTGCAGTCCAAGGAGGAGCAGAAAATGCTTCCCTGTAACATCAGGTTCTGCTGAGTTAGCATTAAGATGGATGGACACAGCTCTCGGGTAAAGCTCTTTATGTGTCAGAGAGCACCAGAACCAAAAAGAGTAATTTGTAAGCAGCCAGCACCCCTACAAAGCTAGCTCATTTCACATTTTTATACTCTCCACACTCATCTTAAAGATAACACTTTCCCCTCTGGCTAGGAATTAAAACATCTTTTTTCTCTTTTATTTCACTGGCTCTAAGGAAAAAGCAGCATGAGAGAGATAATGCTGTGGCAAATGCACAGTGAAAATGCTAAGAGTTAACAAAAAAACCCTGGCTAGGAATGGGAGATAAGGTTAAGGGCAATGACCTTCTTTTTGCTCCTAAAAATGTAGAACAAAGGTTAGCTGTTCTACTAACCCTGCTCCCTGTTATTTTTTGACTCCTCGTGGCCCAAAGAAGGCCCTGAAGCAAAAAATTTGCCTCAAATCTCATGGCCTATTTGAGGTGCATTCTTTGAGAACCTCTTTCTTTCATCAGATACAAAGCAGCCAATGAATGAAGACAGCTGTCCCTGAAGAAATGAGAGCACCCAGCCACACACTGGGTTCGAGGTGCTTGGGGCACTCTGGCAGCTATCAGCAAAATCTAGGGAATTTTTTTCTCCTTTTACATCCCATCAAATTAACCACTGCATGCTCAGTTGGACTGCTGCAAAGAAGAGGACCAGAGCTTAATTTCATTAGCCATCACTGACTAAAATTCCAATAAAATAGGATAGGAGAATAATGCTGGAAGGCATACTGATCTGTCACAATCCTAACATAACCCACATTGTAGTTGACCGTAAAAAAGCAAAAATATCTCACACAGCAACTCCCCCTAGGCCTCCAGACTAATTCTGACTGCTGTGGCTATTCTGAATTGGGTTTTTTATCTTATTAACAGCAGCAGTGATATCTGCTTCCTCTGTCTCAGAACTCTGCTTGACATTGGAGACTTGCTTTCAAACTCCAAACAGCTTTTGTGCAAGAAGCTTGCTTGCCTCTTTTCTTCTTAGATGTCTGTCTTTAAATGAAATTGTAAGGCTGGCAGGACTGGACTGAAAAAAAAAGAACCATTAAACCTTGATAATTTTCTGCTAGAAGAAACAATTTAAGCCAAAATGACAGTCAGATCAGGAAAAAACATCCACTTTGATAAGCTGGTAATTAAACAGAAGCTGATGAGGCAGTGTGATCAGTCAACCATGCTGGCCAAGATGTTACTGTCAAGTAGGACAGCAAGTTTTAAAGGCAAATTATACTCATCACCCTCTTAGAAGATGCCACAGATATTCCACTATAGAGGAGAGGTCATGTACAGAAAAACAGGAAGGATCCTGGTCCTACAAGAGAACCCCAAACACAAGGAGCATGCCATCAGAATGAAAAAGCTAAAGGAAAGAAATGTTTTGAGTACTTTATTGATTTTGTCACATGTCTGGTGATGTGTGAGAGGAAGGATAACTGAATTGGAATCCCTCAGACAGCACATTAAGTATTTCAAATGTTCCAGGGCAATAAGCCATCAGCTGGAGCAATCATAAAGCTGAAGACTTGGGAAAGGATGGGTTTACTTGGTGTATTCTGTGAGGGCCAGAACTGGCTCTGAAGACCTAGGACTCTTGGAAGTGATTATGCGCCAGAGGAGTCAAAAGAAGGGACAGTACAGAAATCTATGCAGAGGAACAGGTTTGAAAACACATCAGCTCAGCCCATGGAAGCTGAACAAAGGCAGGTGGGATGGTTCACAAGATTCAGGCCTATGAGAGAACCAACTCACATTTATTAAGGTGTCAAGATTTGCACAGCTCTCCCAGCCCACTAGGTTTGCCAATGCTGCCAAAGCTGTTGCTATCAGTCCCTCTGTCTCCTCCCTCAGTGCCAGTACCCAACATGAACAAGGCACATGTGGGGAGCCTCCAGTCCAGGGCTGAATGCCCTGTTTGGGAAGGGAGCTCCACTGGCCCCCACACAGGCCCTCGTATCTGCCAGGGAGGAGAATGGGACCAAGAGGTGCCGTTCATTGGGGTTGTGTTGGCATGCTCAACTACCAAAGAAGCAGCCACAAAGCCCTAGCAGCACAAGTGACAAAGAATACTAAAATCCAGCCTTGCTCCGTTTCTTTCTTCTTTCCCTGCATGTCTAACCCTTCCATGGTCAAAAGAGATTTGGCACGCAAATCACTCATTAGTATGCACACCAGAGATTCCTCAGTCCTGGTAGGTTTGAGTGAAAAACACATGTGGCAACTGTAACCCCTGTGACACTACAAGTTCACTATCTAGCTATCCAGATATCTCAGTTATAACCTATCAGACTAATAAAGAAATCAGCTTCTTTTTTAAAGTTAAAGAATTTTAAATGGCACAAGCTAAAAAGATAAAAATTCTATTCCTTTGGACTGCTGCAAAGAAGAGGATCAGAGCTTAATTTCATTAGCCATCACTGACTAAAATTCCAATAAATAAATTCCTATTTACATTCTAATGTAACAACATTAAGGCTTACAAAGTCTATGCATGCAACAGAGACCATCACAACTAGTCTACTCCCTATTTAATACAAAACACTGAGGACATGGGACAGGTTGTTCATAATGCCCAAACAATGGAAAAACACAAAAAATCCACAGCAATCATTAACAAGATTAACCAGTGATATTTAATGTCACTAGAAATTTATATTGCCTCCAATGGATACTGGATTGGACATTTGGAGATCACTGATGGATCACAGGGAGTGAAAAATGGAAGGGGAACAGGAAAAAAAATAACAAATGTGTAAGGTTAAAAAGCTACAAGGTTCAATTCAAGTTTCAGACCCTTCCAAATGCACAGGGATTTGAATCTCTAAAATTTAGCTTCAAATTCATAGTCTAAACTTCTCCAAAACCTCCAAGGATTTTTTTTTTTATTTTAAGGTTTGTATTTAGTCATATGAACTTCAAAACTGATAGAAGTATCCTTGTTGCTCTGAATAGTCTGAAACATTAATCACCAATAATGTTTTCATTATCACAACCACAGTTTCTCTCAGAGCAGGGAGGGTTTCTCACTCTTTGCTCTTAGAAAAGCCAGAGTTTCTTGAGTGTTGGCTGCTAAACAATTGATTATTATCCTGTGGGCTTTTCCCCATCCTTTCTTTTATGTAGGCTCACTGTGTGCCTGCACAGATGATAGGATGTATATTTTGCAGCGTGCTGTTTTAGCACATGGCTCAGCATGCAGAGCACACACTCTCCAGTCTGACTGTCAGTGTTCCCAGCATCAGGACATAGATAAATAGCTCTCAGGATAGGGCTTATTAGGCTCCACCGAATAGCCAAGAGGAGCAACAGATTCGTGAAGTGAAAGAATTCAGCAGGTGGAAAATACTCGTCACTGGATTTGAGCAAGGACACATGATGCTCTGAAAATACTTCCTAGTAGCTGTAGAAAAAGGTAGAAAACCACATTTGAATTAGTTCTCTCTGGCTTCATCTTCACTGAAGGGAAGGTGCATTCTGCAGCACACCTCCAAGTCCTGGGGTGCACCTAAGTGGGGAAACCACTGCAGCCCTGTCATTCCCATCTGCCTGGGTTTACTTTCCAAGGAAACAGCAACAAGTTTGGAAATGACATCTGCTCAAGCCCTACCCTGACAGACAGTTGCAACACCAACAAATTCACTACATACAGCAATGAAGAATTCCCAATCCCATTGTTTAGATAAATGGGACCATATCCTATTATTTTTATATTGAGCTCTCTGTGCACCCCAAAGGCCTGAAAGTGGCCAAACTGCACATCTTGATTCCTAAGATTCACAACCACTTGAATTCACTGAATACATTGGAAAGCATAAGTGAAAAACAAAGGTGATGACCAGGCATTAGGGTACACTGTGGCAGTACATCTCAGAGCTGCTTCCTGATGGAAAGCTATTTCCATGTCTTTATTTGTATAGAGGAGTTCTCTGCTACTTACACTGAATTTGAGAATCTCTCATGCCCCACTAAGTAAATTTGCATGACGCAGAACTAACTTAGCACAGGCAGAATTGTTCTACAGAATATTTTTTGTGTGCTTGTTGTTGCTTTGTTTTAAACCTTCTCAGGATTACTCCAACTAGATTGAGGGGGAACTTCTGCATAAAACAGTTCTCTGGACAGCCCACGTTTGCAGGGTGAGAGGCTAGAAATTTCATGCGGGAAGCATCTGCAGTGGCAGGGACGTGGGGGGCTCAAGGAATTTGCCTTCAGATAAAGCTCTACCCAAATGGAGCCAGAGCAGAGAGCTGGCTCCTGACAATGAGGGATAAATTACAGCTTGGAGAGAGCTGAAGGAAACAGAGTGTCAGGTCAGAAAGTGAAATCTGTGAGGAGACTCTGAAGTGACAAAAGCTGCCATGCCAGAGGCCATGTCATCATCACCTTCTACCACACCCCTCCAAGAGGGGACGCCGCTGGTGCGCGGGCAGAGATGGCACCCAACATCCCCAGGGACAGAGTGAGAGGGAGCCATCCCTGCCTGCCCTCCTCGCTGCCATAGGCAAGGCACTGGTGTCAGGACTGTAACCAGCCTTGTGACACCAGAGCTGAGGGAAGCACTGCATTTCCAGAGGAGCCTTTGCCCTGCTGCTGCCAGTGCAGAGACAAGTGCACAACATGTTTACTGAGACAGGGAACCGTGGCTTTTATACTAATGCTGTCCCTACTTTGGGCTTTTTATCTTTTTACTGCTGATGCCTGCCCTTGCTGAGACTACAAGTCCCATATTTAAATGAAAATGGTTTCATTTCAGGAATTATAAGTGTGTTTAAATATTAAACAGTCAATAAATGCCAAATCAAGACAAATACTCGTTTAAGATGTAAATAGAAAGAAAGGTTTCAAGTCAGCAAAAGCCAATGAGACATGAGATCCCACTCAGGGGAGGGCACAGGCCCGACAGCACCAGAACAGATGTCCCATCCCAGAAGCATTCTTTCAACTTCTGTTGGCACTTTAGGACTTCTTTATGGTTTTTGTTTTGATTGCAACCCCAATTCCAAATTTACCTTCTTTTAGGAAATAAAATAGTAATAGAATAGCACACATACAAAATGCATTTCACTGCTCCTTCCCCCACTCAAGTCCTGAGGGGATTTAGAAATATCATAGAAGTCATCCCAAGCCAAAATCTCTGAATGTCCAGTGTACCATGGATGCACAGGATGCAGCAGAGGAGCACTGAACTGGACAGGTCTTGCCCCACCCCTACCAGCCCCAGATATGGTGCAGCATGGCAGGAGGACACCCACAGGCTGTGCTCAGCCTCTGCTACCTTGCAATGGATGCAGTCAATACCAGGCAGCACTGAACACCCCACAGCTGATGTGAAAATGCTGCTGAGCATAATATTCATTGCTGAAAGAAAAATCAACACCTTCTGTATTACTTTGCCTGTAGTGGCATGCTCATGGTGCCTGCTTTCCACTGCTGCACTCATCAATATGGCAAAGCTACAAGACTCTTGAAATTACAACCATGATTATTCGTGCCTTACCTAGCACTTGCCTGCAGCCAGGTTTCCTTGAGAATCTATGGGAGGCCTGAAAGGGAAAGATGCTGTATAGAGAAGTGTCATGCCAGAGAAAAAACATTCTATAAAGGCAGTCTTCTCAGAAAAGGAGTATGGTTAGCACCCAACCTGAACAAATTGCTGGAGATCCACACCAAGTCACAGGTGCAGCTGCAGCTGGAACACAATATTGGGGTGAGGAGCAGGAAAAAGGCACACAAGGTCTGATTGAAACCCCAGAGGACTGAATCCAGAGGACTTAGGCTCAGGTTCTTGCTTAACAAATCCTCCCAAGGCTTGATTTCCACACCAGTGAGGTCTGCATGATTTTACATCGTTATGTTGAAGAGTGTATGAGTCACAATACCTGCAGAAGGTTCCTAGAGGTTCTCTCTTAGGTGTCTATAAAGCACATGTTTAAACTGCATTTCCTAAGTCATAAACAGATACATAAGGGTTCCTGATTTACATTCAAGGTGGGTTTTTTTTAACATGAAGGTCACCTTGAAAGCTGCAGTGCAAAGAGATAACTCATTTTATCTCTAGTATCACGGTCCTGCCTCTCCCTGCCATAGCAAAAGATTCTCACCACATGAAAAACTCATTTTTAACTCTTATTCAAAATGGACCTGCCACAGATTTTGAATATACAGCCATGATTCAAGAGCACCTGCCTGGCCACATCAAAGAGCTGTATGGGTAGGAAAGTGAAAGATCCCTTGGTGCTTTGCTCACTTTTGAAGTAACTTTTGAGAGGCAATATGGTTTTGGAGATATGATGGCGGCTCTAGCAATCAGAAAACCTGGATTCTATTTCTGGCTCTGTCACTGACCTGATGAATGACTCAAGACAAATGACTTCCACATATCTGCCAAGTTTCAGAGAGCAAGTGTGAGACTCACACTATCCCATTTTCCCCCAAGCTGCCCCTTCACAGCCCCAGCTTCCCACACATTTGCAGCACAGTCAGTCGTGACCTCTGTTATGCCTTGTGATACCTCATACAAGTTACAGCTTAGCAGCTGCCTCCTGACATGCCAGCCCTCTGTGCCTGGGGTGCAGAACCCCAAAGCAGAAGGGAAGGTTCAGTCCTACAAGTCAGTTTTATCAAAAGCACCTACTTCAGCTCTCTGTCCATGAATTAAAGCCAGATATATCCAGGGAGGCTTTATTCCTGGAACACAACTGATCCCATTTCCAAGGGCTGGCACTGATTATTTGCTGAAGGACATTTTCAAAGTATTTTACTGTCACGGGCTTATGTATCTTCTAACACATATATCAGAACATATCAGTAAGAAGGGAGTGCTGTAATCTTTGACTGAAAAAATCTATTTGTGAACCACCTATTATCATTATTGTTAAATATTATGATTATTTCATCAGTTACTCTAACAGAGGAAAATATGTACTATGACTAGGAGTCACTGGGGAATCTCTGCCCAGCCTGATATCTGACTCTTTTCTGAAAACAAAGACTGCCTACAGCATATTGATTTTTGTTTACCTTTCACAACTGAGAGGTAGAACTCTAAGGAATCTATTTCTTGATTTTTTTTTTGCACCAAAAAAGTGCTATGAGGAAACATAACAACCTGTATAATTTAAATTAGACTTTCGTGTATAAATTCATTAATGTTGTTTTTGATTTGGTACCATTTGAAATCAGCGGAATTCTAATCTCCATTGCCCTGGTGTAGAAAGGCAGTAGAGATTCTCTCTTGTTCTGAGTGAAGGAAGAGCTACAGCAAGCAGCAGATGACCAGCCCTTTCTAAAAACAATTTTAGTCTCTGTGTGCATGATGTAACACCTCTGCTTCCTAAAAATACACTTCAGTTTAAGTTACTTTATGCAAAGTGTCCGCACGGCCCCTGGATGGTAACGAGAGGAAAACACATAGCATCAAGTCATCAGCACTATAAATGGAAAATACACAGGGGAAGAGCAGGGATAACAGAACACAGAACAGGTGGCAGAGGAAGAAAATCTCAAAGGGAACATCAACTGTCAGTGGAAAAACCCTCACAAGGCTTCTCCCACCAGTGCTTTTGTTCTTCATGTAATAACAGAAATGCCAACAAAGTAGAGGATATCATTGAATGGGCACTGTACATAGAGAGCGACAACAGTGAGCCTAAGCAGTCTAAAAACTATATGATGAAGAGACAGAAATGGGAAACAGAAGGAAAAAGCCATTTGACAGAAGAAATACTGGAGTTAAGAGAGAGCAAGTTCAACATCACAGAGGAAGCCTGTTTCAGAGGCTGGAGTTTCAGATCAAGGCAGTGCCCTCACTTGGACAGCACCCCGACATAAGAGAAGCTGATTGCCTCTCAGTGTCCTTCAGCAGTGAGGAAATGGGAAAATGGAACAGGCTGAGGAAAAGAGTTCACCTGACTTTTCCCAAAAATGCCTGCATCTAGAAGGCAAAGAAAGTGGGAATTTTCTTTCCATTTAAGGAAGGGCATAACTTAAAGCAAAACTCGAGAGTAAATACTTTGACAGGAAAGAGCCAAAGCCCTGTAACTGAGAGGTTGGATTAACCACTCACACAGGCTTCTCTTAAATCCTTGTTATGTGATTCTTATCTCTGAGAGTATAGTAAATTTTTCCACAGTTTTTAGCAACCTAAATAATCTTTAGTATTTGAAAATTGGGAAACAGGTAGTTCCTTCACCTTGGCTTTAAAGTAGGGTCCACAAGAGTATAGACTAGAGAACATTCATCCCACTAATCTTCATTCACAAGGAGTCAAATAGAAAGAAAACACTATCCCAACCTTTATTCTTCAAAATTGCTATGGGAGGACTGCTCAGTCCATGCTCCTGCCAGCCCATGGAGCCAGGAGTTCCTCAAGGCTGGACCTTGAGGTCCTCTTCAAGCTTGCTCTGTGCAGAGAGACATTTGTGCCTTGGCCGATTAAGTGTGTACCAGCAAGGATCCCAGAGCTCTGTTTTACTGCTTCCTATTTCATGATCTTCTATTTTTGTAATGCTGCCAATCCCAACTCATTGCAGACTACCCTCAGTGGATTTGCAGATTTATCTGGAGAAGCTTCTGGCTGCTCAGTGCACAAATCCTAAACCCTGACCTTGGGAATGCAAAAAAATTCAATGGCAACTCTGTCAATATTTCAGGTCAATAACATTGCAGAGATTGTGGTCTTCTGGAGAGCAGTGAGCAAAGGCTCCCACAGCTGTGTTATTCTGGATGTTCAGGATAAGGTTAACTATTTACAGATATAGACCTGTAACCAGGTTAGCTGTGCATGCCAATGAGAAGAAGCAAGAGCAGCCTCCAAGATGTGACAGCACTGCAGATCTTCCCCTAGCAAGGCAGCACTCCCCTCCAACAAGCTCAAGGCTTAAGATTCCTTACTTAGAGGCAAGTAAAACAAAAGCACTGAAGAGATAGGCATGACAGAAAGGAGAATGGAGGATTACATGGCTCTAGCAAAGCCACAGGGAACCCATCCGCATGAAAGTGAAATGAACAATTCACCAAAAAATGTGCTGTGGATATAGGGTCCTGTTGTCATCCCCTTCACTGCTAGCTATTGATTTTACAGTATTTGGAAGATTTATTCCCTTTTATTTTCACCAGGGGAAATTAGGCTGTCAAGATCTATTAACCCAAAACAAGCCATTATCCCTCTCATGATTGCAGCCTTCCAGGGCTGGCTGCAAAATGCTCCCAGGCTCTGTGTGACAGGGAAGGAAACTGCTGGCTTTTACACACCCCTCACAGCCACCCTGCCTGTCCCACTCAGGGGCCAGCTGCATATCCAGCTGACCAGCCTGCAGAGGAAAAGCCAGAAACCTGTGCCTGAAGTGACACATGTCCCCCTTCTCCACTAACACCCAATGCCCTGCAATTGTGTCCTACAATTCAGACAATCCCATTGAAAAGCATCCCTCTCTTGTGTCCTTTCAGAAAACCAGGAGACCTCCAGGGTAGGCATGAACAAAAGACATGAGTGCATGCATGGCTCAAGACAACTCTGGCATTCACACTCAAATGCAACATGGGTTTCTCCATTTATTTTTTTACAGTGACTATATCTGGTCACTTTATGAGAAAGAAGCAGAATATCAAAAGAAATACTCTCGAAGCCACAGGGACATAAAGCATCCAAAAATAGAAAAACTAGTTGGCTAAACACCAGAATGGTGCTCTCACCAAATTTTGTTTGAGAAGTGTGCAGACTCCTCAGTGGTAGTTTCTAAGGAGACTGGGATCTGACCTCAGTTGAGGCACTATTGTGGAGAACAGCCATCCTCAGGGGCTGTGTTAATTCTCCTACTAAAATCTCTGCTCTACACATTCAGCATGGGATTTTCAAAACCCCTTAAAGTGGTCAAATAAAAATTAGTCACCCTTGAAACAAGACCCTGTGCTGTTCCCCAGTGGCAACTATTTCCATAACAAACTGCATCTCTCAATGCCCAGCTTGCTCAGCACCAGTCAGACATACTAAATAGGAGTTGTGAAGTACAGACCTGGAAATAGGACTCATGCCCTCTTGACTTCTAGAGCTGAGTGCATTTCCCCAGGCAACAAGGGCATTTTGACTGGTGGAATAGCAGGCACTATGGGACACACTTTTCTTACCTTAAGTTTTTCAAACCACATGAAAAACAGCCTGTGCTTTTAAAGCTCTTTTGAGGCCCACCCAGTTGACTGCAGAGTGAAGTTAATTCACTCACGTACAGTGCCTCATTTCTGAGATGCACACTTAAGCCCAGGAAAAACACTCCACAGTACAGGCTCAGTATGTGATTTTCAGTGCTAATAGTGTGGTAAAATCAAACCCAATTTCCTTTGGAAAAAGGCCACACATCATTCTCCAGTGAGGAGCATTACTGCCTTAAATCACAACTTTCAAACATCTGCCATTACCACTGAAAAGCAGCTTAAGAAAACCATTACCACCTAAAAGACATACCCTCCTCTTTTATTTTTCTCAGGAATAAATAACTAACTTTACTCTTATTTGAAAGGACAGGATAGGAAAGAAAAAATGGAAAAGTTTTATTTCAGACCAGAAAGCAAATATGACAAATCTTTGCCAAATGCAGAATGCCTCCTAGGCTCAGTCTGAAAACAGGATTTTGAAATTTCAAGTACCTTGATAATCTTTAATGCAGTACTAACTGCACCAGTCCCAGCTAAAAAATATTCATTCTCTAGAATTTCTGTCACTTAAAACTCCCAGTGCATACGGGAAGAGTGAATGTGGGAAGTACATCAAGGCAGATGTGTGTTGGTCATTGCTCTGCTAAGAGAAGAACAGCCAGCTTCCTCCTCACAGCTGCTTACCAGAGCTGGCACTGCAAGTGAGAACCCAGCTTGGGACCCAACCACTGCAGCCAGGCCATAACTCCTTGGGAAAGGCTGAGCTGCACCATCTGGAGCTGGCTCATTCCTTGCCATGGGGGCATCTGCATTTCTCTGATGTTCAGCCTCACTCTGCAGAGACACACATGCAAGAAGCAAAAATAGAGACTGTACATCCTGTGGATGTGGTTTGAGTTTTCCCTCCTGACAGCAAATAGGGATCAGCCCTCTAAGTTCTGGCCAAAGGCAGGTATGTTGCCAGCCAAGCCACTGAGATAGAGTGTTTCCATGCATGTGATACCAAGGGACAGGGAGACAGGATTAAAAATAAACCTTGTAGAGCAAGCTCTGATCATGTATTTGAGGCTCTATGAGCATTACAGCCATGCTCATGGATTGGAATTTGACTGCTCCTGCAAAGAAAATGGTGTCCTGGACTCACTTGTACTGAGGCACTCCCAGAGCAGCCCTGATGGCACACAGAGTGTGTAAAACCCCAGCTGGGAACCTAAGGGCCAGCCAGCACCCCAAAGCCACTTTGTCTTGGGGATGTTTGAGCTAGGCCTAATGTGTCGTGGAGCTTGTAACACCAAAGTGCTCTGGGGAGAAAGGAAAGGAACAGTTTCTGACACACCATTCCTCATTTAATTCCCCCAGGAGTGGGATGATGCCAGAGCTGGCCAGAGTAATTAAGCACACCATCTGGGCCTCTGAATCTCATGTATGAATAGACTAAGCCTACGTCTAAGTTAACCCTTCTGCAACCAGTGACACACTGAGAGAAGTTACACACTAGGATGGACAAAAATTTGGAGTAGGCACAAAGGGTGCAGCTGTGGAGCCTTACACAGGTGCACTCAGCACCACCAGGCTGAACTAGATACTCTTCAGTCCAGCCATGGGAAGGAGCATATAATCCAAGGATGGACAGGGTGCCATGTGAAAATGATCAGCCACAACACTAAAAACAATGGTTGTGATCTTTCAGACATGTCAGTCAACCCTTTCCAAAGAGTGAAATTTAAAAAACCAATGAAAGTGACCCCGTCAGCAAGAGCTGGGGACTGGCCAGATCACAGCTGCCTTGACTGAAGGATTTCCCAGGTTCAAATGTTGCAAGTCAGGAGAGGAGCCAGTGTGCAGATGGTGCACTGCAGATAGAAATCAGCAGAAGTCCTTACAAGAAAAACCCTGAGTGAAGACAGCAAATGGGCCTTCTTGGACCATCAGAAGAAAATCAGAATCAGAGATCATCAGAAGAAAAAAAAAAAACCTTTGAGGCTTCTGAAGACAGTTTTAAAACCCTTGCTGCATTTTGTTTCACTGTAGTCAGAGAAATAAAATTTGGTTTAATTATCTTAGGCAGAAATTAGGTTACTGCATATAATCTCTCTATTTTATTCTACTGACTCACAATCCTCAAAAATCCTAAAGGGCCCAGCTTCATGGAGCCACAAAAGGAGCAGCAAATCATCACCCAGCTAATAGAGATGGTCAAAAGGAAAACCCCAGTTAGAGAGATCAGAGGTGCTGAAAGATTTGTTTACTAAAACATTTGGTCACTGTGAGATTTTCCCAAAGACTGGATTACAGAAAGTGGAGAAGGCAGTCAGAGAAATTGTACATCTCAGGTTATGCAGAGATTCACAGCTAAGGGTATGATATTGGTCACGTTAAGAGACTACAGAAAGACTAAGCAGTAGACAGGTAACATTCAGGATTGAGGAGAGAAAGATTAGGTTCTGGCATAAAGCTCTAGAGAGTCCAAACTGTGATGTGAACTGGCCTTAAATGTGCAGATACTGCAGTTCATTCCAGCAGTGACAGGCCAAACTCAGTTAAGAAAAACACCTGTTAAGCCCTGCCTGAACCAGAGCAATTTTAAGGTTTATGGAACAACCCTTAGCTGCGCCTTGGCACTGCACAAGAACACAGGCATCCCTGTGGAAAGTGAGACACATGATAAACACAAAGAACTCTGAACCAGCTGAGAAAGCCCACTGCCCTCTCTCTGCCTGCCTTCAGACATGCAGGGAAAAGCAAACCAACCAGCTCATTAATACACTCATGACATCTCCAGGCTCTGTCATAGGGCTTTCTGGCTAATCAAATATTCTTCAATGATTCTGGAAAAGGTGTTCTAATAAAATACAGAATTTATGTTCTGTTACCACATCGTGTATTCAGGCAGCTTTAGAAGCCAGGGAGCACTTTCCTCCAAGGATCTCAAGGAACTCAGCCTACATATAGAAAGGAAGGAGAGCAAGAGCACCATCTTGTTTTCTTCTTTTACTGCCATGGCACACAAAAAATGCATTCCTTTATTTCAATAAGCCATGAAGCTGCATCTTATTCCTTTACAGTCTTGTTCCTTAAGATGTGCTCTGCAGTCTTTGACACGCTTGAGCGCCTTGGTGAAAGCAAAGAGCGAAGAAGGAAAACATGGAGCTGTGAGCAAAGAACCAATAAATGATGTGCAGTAACAGACACTGCTAAGGTTGCAAGGCAGAAGTGCAGCCTGATAGGTAAAGCAAAAAAAGGGCAGAAGTGTAACACTCTTCTCCATTTTGCTACTGGCTTCCAGTTATGGTTATGGAGCATCCCATCTCCTTCACCTGTTAAAGGAGAACAGTAATGCTAACTTACCACAGGGAAGAATAAAGATGAGCAATCTCGTGTCTTTGGAGAGCGCTTTGAGAACTTGAAATGGAAGGCATTATAAAACACTATGTCATTGCTTTCCACAAAGGACCACACAGACGAATTTGAATGGGAAAAGCTATCCATGTACATTGTCTTTGTGTGGCACATCCATGGCATGACAGGATCTGTTTAGATCTATGTTTTATTTCAGTAACATGAGAAGGGAGATTTAGTGGAAGCACAAGAGGAACAAATGAAATTCCAGAGCTTTTCTTCATTGCCAGATCTTCCTCTGAAAGTCCTATTTACTGCATTTTCCCTGCAGCAACAAAACCACAGCAGCAGTAGCTATTACTGTTTCATATACAAACCATATTAGACAGAATTTACAATATTAGCTGTCAAATAATATCCTTCCCTCTACCACCCACTCCTTAATATACAGCCACTGATGTGAGAAAATGAAAATTTGGGTATTGGGAACGGGGGCATGTCTTCAGGCAGGAATATTATCTGCAGGGTATGCCAGGAAGAAACTCAGAATTGAAAAGGAAAGATAAAAGGGCAAAATCTGAAGTATTTTCTGTTGAGATGACTGTGCTTGAATTTTCTAAGGTATGTGCTGTTAGACTGCTACCAACAGCCTTTTTCAAGTGATGTGAAAAGCTGTGATTTTATCTGTATTCCTGCAAGAGACTGATTGCTCAAAAAATGCACAATTAAAAAAATTGTTTTAAAAATTGTTTTGAAAACTTGAAAAAATTTTCATTTTTTTTTCAACAAAGCACAATAATATAACTCATTTTTACATTAGTGCTTTCAGCTTGCAATCTCAAAATAATTTTGACTTTATCATCATTACAATACAGCAAAAAAGCACAGTCCCTTTTTATCAGCACAAAGATGTTGTGTGAGCAAGGTTGTGGTCACAAAGCACAGTTGCAGGATTAGGAGTGGAATCCAAGAAGCCTGACTCACAGAGCCATGAAAAAATAGGACCTCATCCCTCATCCTCCACGTGTTTAGCCTAAGTCAATCACATCCCCCAGCCCTGTCTGCTGCCACAAATATGCCAGCTCAAGAGCAAGCACAGCTCACCTTGGAGACAGCCCTCAAAACAAGCACAATACATCCACCCTCCCTTGTGCACAAACTCTTGCTGAGAACTTCCCTAGGACAGGAGAACCCAAAGAGCTCCACTGTCACCTGCAGCAAGAGAGGGACAGGATCACCTCTGGCCTCTCAACAAAGATGTCCTGTACCACACATCAAAGCCATTCACTGGGCCCTGCAGAATGCCACCAGATCAAAATGGTGGCACTTTGAAGTCCATTTTGCAGTGATGTACAGGACCAGAGATAGTACAAGGCAGCAAGGGACCAGGATCTATCCCCCAGCCATTTTCCCTAAAGATAGATTTGCTTTCAGATGCTGAAAATCCTCTCAACTCTAAAGCTACCAAAAAAAAAAAAGAGCTGTGATAGTGACTTGTAGTCCTGTACATGTCCATCCTTTCACAACTACCAGATCACATGGACACACTTGGGAAGGAAAAAGCTGATACCTTCAAAATGCAAAGCTTCTGTACATGAACACACACAGTGAAAGACACCTCTGGTTGTGCTGACAGCTTTGACACTCTCCCAAATTGCTTCTGCAAATGCAATTGTTCATCTTCTGTCAAAACATAAGGAAATAAGTTTGCTCTTTGGTGGCAGTTTCTTAATGGGGAAGAGGAATTAGCATCAGGCTTCAATACAGAATGAAGGTCCACTTCATCATCACAGACAATTCCACCCAGGACTATGGGATCTAAGCATCCACCTGCTATCAACAGGAGGGAAAGGAGGGAAAGGAGGGAAAGGAGGGAAAGGAGGGAAAGGAGGGAAAGGAGGGAAAGGAGGGAAAGGAGGGAAAGGAGGGAAAGGAGGGAAAGGAGGGAAAGGAGGGAAAGGAGGGAAAGGAGGGAAAGGAGGGAAAGGAGGGAAAGGAGGGAAAGGAGGGAAAGGAGGGAAAGGAGGGAAAGGAGGGAAAGGAGGGAAAGGAGGGAAAGGAGGGAAAGGAGGGAAAGGAGGGAAAGGAGGGAAAGGAGGGAAAGGAGGGAAAGGAGGGAAAGGAGGGAAAGGAGGGAAAGGAGGGAAAGGAGGGAAAGGAGGGAAAGGAGGGAAAGGAGGGAAAGGAGGGAAAGGAGGGAAAGGAGGGAAAGGAGGGAAAGGAGGGAAAGGAGGGAAAGGAGGGAAAGGAGGGAAAGGAGGGAAAGGAGGGAAAGGAGGGAAAGGAGGGAAAGGAGGGAAAGGAGGGAAAGGAGGGAAAGGAGGGAAAGGAGGGAAAGGAGGGAAAGGAGGGAAAGGAGGGAAAGGAGGGAAAGGAGGGAAAGGAGGGAAAGGAGGGAAAGGAGGGAAAGGAGGGAAAGGAGGGAAAGGAGGGAAAGGAGGGAAAGGAGGGAAAGGAGGGAAAGGAGGGAAAGGAGGGAAAGGAGGGAAAGGAGGGAAAGGAGGGAAAGGAGGGAAAGGAGGGAACTATGTCAAATAAACATTATTTCAGGGTACCCTTCCCCTATACTGGGATTATATCACTACTAGTATTTCTACAGCAGACTGGACTATGATTCTGCTGTGGAAATAAAATAGAAAGTTTGGTGAGCTAAAAGAGAATTTAATATTTAGTATCCTAACCACCCATCCAGATAACATCAATGTCAAGATTATTTTCATCTCAGTAATATTAAATTGGAAGGAACTTCAAACATTAGATTCAGGTTTATGAAGGGTCAACATGTGGCACTCCCTGCATTAAAAACTGTGTAAATGTACACAGAAATCAGTGTTGTTAGAACTAGAGGAAGCTAATTTTTAATTTTACTAACTCTAATAACTCTCAACAGCCATCCCTAAAATAATTCCAAAAATAGATATAAAGTTTTAAAAGGAAGTTTTCATTTAGAAATTAAGTTTCTTTCAATATTTCTGTGGGGGGGAAAAAGGAAAACAAACCCCTTTGCTTTATAAAGTAATGCTTACAGGAGTTTCCATATGATGCTATTAAATCCGCTTAATTTGCTTACCTGTTTATGGAGGTGGTTTGGGGGGGTTGAGGGGGAGGAGGGTTTGTTTGTCTGGGGTTTTTTGGTTTTGGGGGGTTTTTTTTGTTTGTTTTTTGGAGGTTTTTTCCTAAGGAAGCTGCAGGATGCTGTGGTGTGGGCAGAAGCAGCAACTTTAGTTACTGGAAAGTTGCTGCCTGTCCATAAGGCCTTTGCATGAGCCAATCATCAGAGGGAAGTACTTTGCTTAAGGAATGTGCAGAATCTGACCCTTTTCCCCATTGAACTTCATCTGATTGGTGATCGCCCAGTCCCTTAATCTGTCAACATCTCTCTGCAGTGTCTCTCTGCTCTCCAGGCAATCAACAGCTCCTCCCAGTTTTGTATTGCTTGGAAACTTCCTCAGTATCCCTTCCAGTCCTGGAGCCAAGTCATCAATGAAGGTGTTGAAGAACAAAAGGCCAAGGACAGGGCCCTACAGAGCCCCACTGGTGACAGGTCCCCAGCTTGATGTCACCCCATTCACAGCAACCCCTGGTGCCTGACTCCTGAGCCATTGCTCACCCATTGCAGGGTGTGTTTATCCAGCTGGGTGCTCACTCAGAGCACTCAGCCACCCAGCAGGAGGAGGAGCATGGGCCAGCCAGGCAGTTATTCCCCCAGGAAACAAAACAAACCCTTTCCCTCCATGCTGGAGACAATACCAGTACTTCTTTCACTCCAAGGAGAAGTATCACAGGGGGAAGTGGATCCAGTATTAGCAAAACAGGTGGGGCTACCTGCCAGGGACACATGAACTGGGGCCAGAGGAAATTCAGCCATAGGGTGCAGCTCCAAGTCACAGCATGGGTATTGCCCCAGCAACATCTGGTGCAGTTACAGCCCTGGGTTGCCCAGTTTTAAAAGGCTATATTTCACATTTTCCTGCAAAGATTTTTTTTATTACCTCTATCCATTTCCCACAGTTATACAGCACTTTACATTGTAAAAGGCCAGCATAACAAGTGACACCAACCCCTTCCAGAAAGCTTCCCTGATGTTTTTTACTCCACATAGAGTCTCCAAATATCATAGTAATAAGTGCTTTATAAAGGGCAATAAATAGAATCTACAGATTTTGACACCTGCTAGTGTAACAGGCACTTTTCAAAGATGAGGAACATCAAAATGTTCAGCAAATTGCTAGTGTCTGAAAACCTAATTCCCTAAAACAGAACCTGATGTAAAAAAGGCATATACTTTTGAGAGCTATTATCACTCACAAATCCCTTCTTTTGACCAAGGCAAAGATACAGAGCTAATGGATCTTTTATAAAATACACTTTCACTAAAAGGTTTTCTTATGACAATTTCAAAGCCATTACAGGTACAAAGTCCCTTACAGAAATTACTAGTCTAAACTGAAAGACTCAATTCTTAAACTGAATCATTATTTAATTTTTAAGCATCATTCTCTCTTTATTAGTGCATCAACAAAAACACAATTAAATGCTTTATGAAATATTCAAAGGCTTGTAAAATCATACAAGGAAGACATTTTGACTTAAGCAGTGGTTAACATTGCTAAGTGACAACAAAGTATTTATTCATCCATAAAACATGGATAACATCTTGGGACAAACAAGCAGTGATATTTTCTCAGTCATCAGTCACAAAGCACAATACTAATCTAATTTGGAACTAAGTATTGACGTACTAGGTGCAAAGCATCCTACAAATTACATCCAACAAAGCAAAGCATCACCCACAAATTTTGCAGCTCTTATAACTGTTTCATCCTTGTCTATATGTTCAGCCCTTTAGTGCAGCACCTGCTGACCAGCAGTGCAGAGACCCTTGATGTTATCAATGAATTCTCAGTATCCAGTCCTCAGACCTGCACATCACCAAGACACCTCCTGACATGTCCACCAGCTATGGTTGCATGGCTGCCTTCAGACTTAGGTGGAAACTGATGACTCATTTTCATAATTTCCATTCCAGATAGGAAGAAAAGTGACTTCCTTTGAAAAAAATCAAGGGTGTGAAAATGGAGAACAAAATACAATCTGGTTCAATTCAAGCCCCAGGAAATAAATAGCTAAGGAGTTCATAAACTGCATTCTATCCATGGAATAAACACATTTTTATTAAGAGGGAAAAGGTACCTTTCATCAGAGCTCAGAAACCTGACGTGTAAAGGGATAACAGCCTCAGATTGGAGTTCTGTTTTTTATTGTTTCATGAAATATGATTTTTTTTTAAATGCATTTACATTTTACAAGGTCTTTTCCTGCTAATTTCTTACATGTGAAGTCTGGTTATTTTCTGGAAGGTGTTATAATGACTTAACAAAGTGTGAAAGGTTATGTATCATAAGTCTAAAGCCAGGGAAACTCTAAGAGTCATTAGTAAATGGGCTTGCAATCAGGCTATTAAAAAGTTTGGGGAATTAGGCTGTTGTAGCTAAGATGTGTGAGTTCAGCTGTGTGAAGAAAGCTGATTGCTTAATTTTCTTACTTTCTAATATGAGAATTTGAAGGAGAGTACCCATTTTTAAAGATTCTGCATCTTCAGTTGTATAAATCAGTTATAACCTGCTGCTGGCCCACCAGATCATGAACTTGATCTCAGGATCACAGGCTGAACTCTGGACATGCACCAGCGTCCTTCAAGAAGATCAGAAGTTTTATTTCTCATCTTTTCAGAATTGCTTGGAACTATCACAGGCAAGCTTAAACATTCTATTGACAGTCGGCCCAAAAGGTTTGTAGGACAGTCAAATAGCAGCACTGAACAGGAAGGACACAGTATTGCCAACATCAAGACATGCCAAAACACTAATACCACCCAAAATAAGAGATACATTTTCTGATGCAAAACTTGATCAGGTTGTAAAAAAGTAGTATCTATGCTGCAACATAGGATTTAGGCTATCACTACTTCCCAAAATCTTTATAATTGCTTCTTCATGAATGCCTGCATTTTGTCTGCAATGCAGGAAGCACTTTCTCAAGCCTTAAACCAATTGAAGGAAGCTTTTTGGTTTGGATCTGTCTTGCTTACCTAGCATTCCAACCTTGGGCATTTGCAAGGTACAAGTTTAAATAAACTATATCTTTTCTGAACTGCAGTTTGCTAATGACCTTGCTTTCCCCACCAGAGACTTTTCACACAGATCAGCATTTAGTAGAGGAAGCAAGTCCACGAGTACAGGTCGCTAAAAATCACATCTCCATGATGAACCACAGACAGGCAGCACAGAATAGAAAGAATGATGTTGACATATACAACAGGACAGAGCTTCTTCAAAGCTTTTTGGCTTTGTAGGCAAAATGTACATTTTGAGCAGCAACCAAGAAAGTTTGGGGTTGGGGAGTGAAAAGCAATGGATACCAGAGGGGTGAAGAGGGCTGGAAATGAGATGAAAACTCTTTGGATATGGTGAAACAAAGAGCCAAGAGAGAAGAAAAGAGTTTTAAGAAATCCCTTTATTTGTGTACATTCTGCTCTTCCCCTTGGCCCTCTCCCCCTATCCCCATGCTCTGGTACACAGCACTTGTTTTAGTTTAACCTGAGACCCCAAACCTTCTGCTTCCAGCCCACTTCTACCACAACATCTCCTCCAACATTTTCCCCCCCAACAAATCTCTTTTCATTCTCTCCTACTAGAAAGGGCTTGAGAGGAGTAAAGGGCAGGGCTGCCCATGAGAGGAGGAAGGACAGGGCTGGCAATCACTCCTCTCTTGCCTGAAGGGCAGAGAAAGGGCAGGATCAGGAGGGGAAGAGCCTCCAGAGGGCTAGGATTCTGCTCCACTCATGCCAGGAGTGGAGCAGGAACAGAGGTGAGGGCTGAGATTTTTTGCTATTATGAGACACAACAGAGCAGCTATCATCCCACCTGCCATTGTCCCTTGCCTGGCTTCCCAAACAGCCTGCCTGAACCAGCAGAGCTCTGCTTCCATGGTGGCCTCCTAGGGCAAAGGGTCTGCTGGAGCAGACTGCCAGGAAGGGGTCCAGCCTGGTGACAGCGGGCTAGATGATGTCACTAGAACAAAGTATGGCCAGGCAGGGGCTGGAAGTGCAGAGCCAGGAGGAGCTCCTAAAAGGCATTGCAAAGCAGAGACAGGGAAAAGCTCCTCACCACTCCTCAAGAAAATCAGGCCAGCTGCCATCTCAGCCAGCCTGTCCCCTCCCTGCATCACCTCTGGGCAGCCTGGTGCACTATAGATTCATAACACTCTGGCTTTGAGGGAAATGCTGCTTCTGCAAAGCACCCCATGGTGCTGGGTGGGCCTAATGCCAAGCAGAGGTTGTCAGGTAAATTCCAACCACTGGGCTCAAGAAATAACATATCCTGGAAGGATGCCAAACCAGAGGCATCTCCACAATGGGCACTACACAGCACAGGAGTTAAATGGACAGCATACTGAAACAGAATAAATCCAACAAACTGCAGCTGGACTACAAGGAACCCTCTGGAAAACAGCTATTTACTGCTCTGATTGAGCCTGGCCAAACAGTGCTGTGAAGCAAACTCTGCCTGAGAAAAAGATATGTAAACAGAGCTTGCTGTGAGGAAGGAAAAGGGAAGAAAGGGTAGAAAGAAGATAGGTAACTTTTCCAGCAGCTCTTTCAAGTTTGTGTGTGTAGAGAGAAAATATCAAGTGCTATATTCCAGAACTAGGGGCTAGGGATCAACTGCCATCTTATCACAGAGTAGCTGGCTCCAGCCATGATGTCACATCAGCTTTTAACTGCTCCTTCCAGCTCTCCAACTGGTTTGTTTTCTGAGATTGTGTGAAATGTCTAAACTATATGGGACTCAATTTCCTTAGCTCCAAAATACAGCAGTTGTGTCTCTTCACTGGGACTTTGAATTTCTGCCACTCTGTAGCCTGCTCCCCCAGCCTTACCCCACGAGCACGTGTGGCAGCCTAAGCCCTAACCGCTACCCTCTGGTGAAGGTTCAGACTTCTGTTCACACTGCTATTGCCAAAACAGGAGGAGAGGGTGGAAAAAATGAGAGAAAACAGATGCTCTCAAAGTGATCCAGTCTGGGAGATGCTCCCACTGCTCATGGCCCCTGGGTGACCATCTTCATGAAGGGAGAACATAAGTACTGGAAGAGGAGAAGGAAATCAAAGAGAATACTTAAGACAGGTATTGAAAGACAAAAGAACCATAAAGAAATGAGGAGATAAAATACAGGATAAGGAAAAAACCAAAAATTTAAAAAAGGAACAGAGAAGGGGGTATTATCTCCTGAATTGAAGGTAGGAGTAAGGCCATCCTACTTCATGTCAATGCATTTACCATGAGCCTCTGTGAAGTGTGTGCTGGTCATTTGTAATATGTATGGTATTCCCCTTGAAGGGACACCTCTCTTAAAGGACTGAGCACAAGGCAAAAAAGATTCACAGTTTCAGTACTAGTGCTCTGGATACCCCTGAGCTAATCACATAACTTTTGTACCTCAACCTTTGCATCCCTTGGAAGAAATGGAGAAAATCTCATTATCTTCACAAGGGATTAGTGAGCCCAAATTCAACTTTTTGTTTCCCAGGAATCTGGAGGCCAGTTCTTGGCTTCAAACTTGTTTCAGAACGGCAAAAATGAGTTGACCTGTACTAAATATCAAGGGACCTACTTTACCCAGACTTAATACAGTCATACCATTAGATGGCCTGAAAATGAAACAGATTAGCCCTAGGTGGTGCTAACAGATGGCATGGCAGAGCACACACATGGCAGAGCAGCAAGGCACCACTTGGTCATCTCCCTGCTCTGCTGTTAAACTTGCTGTGCTTCAAAGTTGTATTCAGCAATGGGCATTGGCCCCAGTTTGCTCCACTGGCAAAGTCATCTTTGCCTGGGAATAGGACAAACACTGAAGCCTTGTACTTGTCATGCAAAATAACACATCCCAAAAGCCACCCTGGGACTCCTTGTTATGGTTCCTGCTAAAGGGACTGTAAAGTGAAATCAATTAATACCAGAAGCAGCAAAGAAACTCAAAGAGACAAGGAGCAATTAAAAATGCCTGTCAGAAAGGGGCAGAGACAGAAAAAAAACAACTTAAGCCATCATTAAAGGGTTGCAAGAACACAAAGAAAGGAGCACAAATCCCCTTCAAAAAGGAACTGCAGACAATTTTTCAAAACATCTCTTGAGAAGACATGGTCTGTAAGTTGTGGGGCAGCCCTGGAACCAGCAGTGCTGAAGGAAGGGAGCACCTCCTCTTTTGCCAGGATGGCCTGGTGGCCCGGCAGTACAAGAAACAAATATTCAAAGCAATTTTTGCCACTTCTCCATTTCCTTCTGCAAACCCACCCCTCCTCTCTACCTGTAGCCCAGCAGAATAAGAGAGCACAGGAAGCCCTGCCAGGGGCAGATTCATTCCCAGCTTTCAGGGCAAGCACGATGACAGGTTTTCACTTGACTGGGAAGCAGCAGTACTGTGGCTATGGGGTCCATAGGCAGTCCCTAGGAGTGAGGGGCACCGATTTCCCCTTCAGAAGAGGCTTTGCGCGTTGCCTGCAGCAGAGCAAGTGCACTGCCATCTCGTGGTGCTTTGGGATGACTCAGGCCAGGTAAAAAGTCAGGATAACCAACAAATGGGGCTCATCACAGCGTATTTGTGCTGGGGCCCAAGCAGCCACACCCGTGAGCAAAACGCCAGTGTGGGTGGAGAGTAACACAAACCCTGCCTTTCCCATAAGCAGCGGCTCGAGGCTCCAGAAACAAGCGGTTTCAAAAAGATCTTATTTCTCCCCTTCAAACAATTCACAAGACATGCACCCAAGCAAACACAGCTTCCATTTCACACAGAGATCCCACAGGGAACAGGACAAATGACACGAATTTGGGCAGCAACATGAGGTGGAAATACCTGACAACATAGGGCAGGCAGGCTGTGTTTACCCCAGGCAGCAAATTATGCTCTTCTCACTGCCCACCTACCACAGAACCTTGTGCTGCAGTGTGGCACAGCATTAAAGGCATCTCTAATCAGTTCTGATTAAAGCCCAGGATCACATGCACAATCCAAAGCCCTAGAACTGCACACATACTGTGGAGAAGCCTTTTTCTTTTTTTTTAAGGCCAGCACTTTGCTCATCTGAGATTGTGAAGATCCAGGGAGCTAATATAAACCAGCAGCAAATAGGGAACAAAGACCTTGTGTATAAATAGCTCATCAGTACATAGAAAGACAGCTATGCAAAAGCAAAAGGAAGAAGACTTGTACATCTTATTAAATTTCATCCAGCAAAAGTAGTTTTAGGATACAGTGGTGGTTCCAAAGATTTTGCAGAACTACTTTTCCTCCTCAAGATCAACAGTGGATGAATGGGTGCACATATGCTTTGGTTATGCTCTGTTATTTTAAGCTACAGGAATGGTACTAAATCCCAAATTAACATGGCTTAGGGACTCCATTTCCCCTCCATATAGAAACCTGAATTCTGACTCACAATTAGTAAATGGAGCTCATTGCTGCCCTTAAGGTGCTGTGAAAACACACCTGCCTGCTCAGCACCAACCCCTCTGCCCTTCTGTGGGCCAGCAGACCTCCCTGCTAGACAGCAAAGGTAACATTAACTCCAGTTCTGTGGTCAGTGAACTTAAAAAGCCAAGCCTCAAAAGCAGGAAAAGTTTTCTTTGGTTAGCTGTGACTTGGCTATTAATTCTCCACAAAACAAACAAAAAAAGACTGACTCTGTCCCTACATTTCCTCCTTTTCCTGCATATGCCTAAATAATCTTTCCTAGGTAGATGCTACTTTCTACTCCTGCCCCATGCTCAGCCCAACCATGACTCCAAGCAAGCTTTAGGGATAGGAAGAGTGAGCCCACTTGACTCTACAAAAGGCTGTAGAGACGCATTGGTTGTCTCTTCACCCCTTCATACACATTCTTCACTCTTAACTTTCTCATTAATGCATTGATATAGTTATTGTTTCAATGTGAAATATCCACATGGCACTAAAACAGTCAGTCAAAAAAGCTAAGGTTTGAAAAATCTCAAAAAGACAATAAATATGAAATACCAGGCAGCACAAGTGTATGCTTAAAAAGGAAAATCCTAAACTAACATTTTAAAGGACCTTCTAAAGAAGCCATAAATTTTTTGTCCCTTTTATAAAAGAGGCAGAGACAAGACAAAGAGCAAGAATCTGAAAATGAATGGAGGAATGCAATTGTCCAAATTCCCTCAGTGCATGCAGGAACTCACCTGTACCCCCATACACGCTGTGTGAGGGATCTCCATGTGATCTTGAGCTTACCAGATGAAAAATCCTACACCACCTCTCACCTACAATAGACTTCCAGTGTAAGAATTCCCTACATTTGTGGGAAATCTACTGGGAAGAGATGCAAAGCCTCATGTCTCTCAAGGGTGCAAACAATCAGCAATAGGATAGAAAAAAATTTATACAGCCTCTGAGGCTCAACAGGTTTGCAGCCAGAGGAGGGAGGAGAGGAAGTTGTAATGACTTTTATTACAGTTACTCTCCTCCTTGCTCAAAGCTATAAAAAGAAAGCCAAAGGGAGGATGAGGATGGTGGCGAAGATTGCCACCATCCTAAAAAGCTTACAACAGTTTTAGAAGGTGCCTAAATCAGGGGCTCTAGCACCTCTCAACAATAGCTTAAAAATCTATAGAGTTAAATAAGGTACAGAATATAGAGGAAATCCTCTTCTGGATGTGTCCTGGATTGCCAAGCAAATTGTATTCTATTTACCATCTGTATGGCAGTTGTTTTCTGTTCAGTGGGCAGTTTACTTATCTCTTCCACACCCACTCCTCCCTCTGGGGAGACATCTGCTGATAACAGCTATTGAATGTCACTGCATGACTGATAAGAACTACAGCATCCCACTGGGAGATGCTCCACCCAGAGGGAAGAGCCAAGCATTCCTAACTGGATATAATCTGAGACCTTGGGACAGCAGAATGGCATTTCCACTGGATTCCCAGAGGAACAGCTGCCTCTTCCACTGGATCTTCAGAGGAAGAACACACCCTTCTACAGGATCACTGCTCCAGCAGAACCACACCTGACACTCCAGGAGGACTGCAGCCACATTTCCAATTGGACTGCTACCAACACCCTGACCCACAGGGTGTCAGGTTGTGTTCTGACTCTGTCAGTGTTGTTTTGATTTACTGGATTGTTTATTTTATTTTTTTATTTTCTTCCCTAATAAAGAACTGTTAATCCTGCTCCTGTATTTTTGCCTGAGAGCCCTTAATTTCAAATTTATAACAATTTGGAGGGAGGGAGTTTATATTTTCCATTTCAGTGGAGGCTCCTGCCTTCCTTAGCAGACACCTGTCTTTCCAAACCGAGACAGGATGCACAATCTGATCTTTTATTACACATTGTCCCTACACTTACATTTGCATACAGGTGTGCCATATTAACAAACACATACACAAAGGTTTAATAGACAGACATATACAAAATGCTGACATTATTTCAAAGCTTTAGTGAGAAACACTGTACACAGCAAGAATACCATGAAGTTAAATCAGGTAGAGCTTGTTTCAATATCGCTTACCAGACAAAAATAGTTCAGATGACTCCCAACAGAAACCAGGCAGCATGGAATATCTACATATTTTGCCAGGACTTTATCTTAAACACAACTCAGATTTATGGACCAAGTCTCCTGGTGACCTTTAAGACACAGATTAGCCACTAGCAACCCTGACGTGCAAGGTCTACAGGGTGGAGTTCCTGTTCTGCAACCTTCAACATCCTTTTGCTCGAGGCACAGAGGAAAGACATGATGCTGGAGTGAGGGCAGTGCCTTGCCCCAAAAGGCTCTGTGGCTTTGCCCCTTGTGAAGGTTGGGGAATATGGACTGGAAAACACCTCAAGTAAACATGTCCCTTCATATTTAATAGTCAAAAAAGAAAGTGTGAAGACATAGCTTCAAGGAGAAGATTAAAAATTTGTCTGCCTGGCAGAGGTTACACAGAAGGCTACACTTTTTTTTTTGTGTCCTACTGGCTCATAGGCAAGAAAGTAAATGTCTTGGTTTAGGGGAGTAAGTGGCTGTAATCCTTTACTGAAAGTGGTTCCATTATGTGGGCTCAACATTTCATTTAATTTAAAACTGTCACATTCAGGTACAGGTCTTTGTGCCTTTTGCCTTGTTCATCTGATTAGATATCCCAGTGAAAAACTGTGTGCAGGGATGGCAAAACAACACCAATTCAGAGACCCATGTGTTTGAGCAGCCCTGCCTTGCCACAGCAAAGCCACTTCCCCTGCTCTCATACCACTGCCCCCATTGCACATCACATGGGCTGTGGGCCTCTACAATAACCTGGGCTGGGAAACTGAGTCAGGAAAAAAAGTAAAGATTTTTTCCCCCTCTGTGGGTCCTTATTAAGGGGAATCTGCTCCCTGATCCAGGTGACTGTGCAGGCACCCAAGGTTTGGTCTGGCAGCAGTGAGGAGCTGGCAGAGAGGAAGGAGAAGTGGCAGGAAACAGCACACTACAGATAGAAAGATGCACATCACAGGACTTGAAGTGACAACATCAAGAACTGCACAGTGCCCCTGTTCCATATGAAGTAGACTTCATAGCCTACTTCCAAAACTTTATACTATCATATATTCTCTATGTGCTCCACGATAAAAAAGGTCTTTTTAGAACAATACAAAGAGCTTTCAAAAGTGCTGCTAGGACTGTATTACTCATTTTTTTCCAGCACAAGCACCAGGTGCCTTAGTTACAACCACCCCAACCACAGAGGGCTCAGAGGGAGCTGTTAAAACTGGGGGGGGAAAGAAAATAAAAAAGGGGACATAAAAATAGCTCTCATGTCTAAAAATATCTTAAGTTTTATCTCAGACCTTCTGAAAGCTGTAGGAGTTTTCCCCACAGGAAAAAGAGGGTGACTTCCCACACTCAACTCCCATCTCAAGCTTTGCATGGCTGCAAGTGACCTTTCACCATATCCTATCACTTTCTCCAAAGGATCAAGCACAAAATGATGGCCATTCTAGGCCATGTTAACTACCTGACACAAAAAAATATATAAGATCATGGTAGGAAAGAAAGGATTGCTCTGCCAAGCTGATTATTTTTTATTTAGTGTCAGTATTTAATTCTTTTAAGATGCCGGAATGCCCTCAGAAAAAATAAATTACTGAACAGAAGCCAGCTGACACACGTATTTAATTGGTATCACATGACTTCTCAGTTTAATATCACCTCTACATCTGTGAGGGGACATTCATGTGCATCTAATCTACAACTGCTGCCAAGAAACATTGAAAGAGTAATTTTCTCTGTTTATGTAGGTCCTATGTTGTGTTATCTTTTCCAGCTCCAAAACAAGCAGAGGGAGCATCTGCTAACTGGAAAAAAAAAAAAAACCCAAACCAATTCCCAGGGCAGAGGAGACATTATCCAACATTGTGCAGGTGTTTCAAATAAGGTATTAAAACCAGGTTAATTTTACACCTATTGCAAACAAAGAATTATGGAAAAACATTTTAAATGGCATTCATATAATGTGTCTCCATCCCACATATACTTCATGGCATAATGGCAAAGGATGGGAATGTTATTTATATCCCTCAAGAAACTTGACAAATATCAGAAAATATTAAAAAAACAAAATGCAAAGTGAAATCTTACTTTTCATGCCAAAAATCTGGCTCCACTTATTAGCTCTTTCACAGTCATTTATACAGGTGTTTCAAAGTTCCCTTTACATCCAAAAGCCAGAATTCGACTAGGGCCATAAAGCTGCTCTTTAGAACTTTTCTCTCCAGCTGTCCAGCCATAATCCAAAATTCAGCCTTGAGTGTTGCATTTTTACCACCACTGTGTATTACATTCATCTAGGTAAGAAATCAGACTGAAGAACATGGTAGCAGTTTGCCACTGGGATTAATCTGATTCTTATTTTTGTTCTTTCAAGACAGTGTTACTTGTGGGGAAAAATAAACAAACCAGCACTGCTTTGAACTGTTAATAAATGCATCTCTACTTTCCTGTTCTTCCAAAGCCTTAAATGCTAATGTAAATCCAGTCTGGTTTCTACTATGTCCATACGTAAGTATTACTACCTGTCTGTCTGTCACTCAGACTTTCTGAAATACCAGTGACAGTAGAAGAGCAATGAGAACTTGGATGGAAAAATGCAGATTTTTGTTAGACCAACTGATAGAAACACCAAGATGCAGTCAGACATCACACAAGGAAGACACATGACCTCTTCCTAGAAACATCATCTTTTCTTGCAAGAGCTGATGGAATTCTATCCTGAAACCACCATGCCTAAAATAACAGTGTCAAGAGTACTTGGGTGCTGTTCATAGATTATAGTCAGATCACACTCACACAGGACTGCCTGTGGTTAAGCACTTGCTTCTGCCGTTATATTCACAGCTAGATTTTTTTTTCTGGCTTCCCTTTAGGGAAGCTCTCAATGAAATGGCAGATCCTGCAGCAAAACATGAAAGCAGCAAAATTTGGATCTCTTCTTGGAGTACCACTGGAAGCTTTCACAGAGGATGCTTCCCACTGCCATGCTTCATGCACTGCCTGTCCATGATGGACTGTGTTTGTCTCCCACAGGGTCACACCTGGGCTCTCTCTGCTGCAATGTACTGAACAACTGCAGCTTTCTGCCAAGTCCTGGCAGGCTTTGAGACCACAGAGCTCCCCCTGTACACAGGACAAGGCTCATCACACCATCCACCCATTTCATAAGCACAGCTACAACTTCAACTTGAAGTTAGTGCAGTCCTGGAAACCACAGAGTATTGAAGTTCTTCAGTTTTTGAGTTCCCCTAGCAGAAAAAAAAGTGCATTATCACCAAATACTGGTGATATATACCAAATCTATTTAACAAAATAAGAACAGACTTTTAAATTATATTTTTACAAGTCTGCCAGTATGAAAAGGTACTAAGCTAATTTAGAGCAAATTGTTTAGATACTTAGATATTTCACTATTTAAAGCAAATTTAGCTCTCCAGCTCCAGTTCTGACCAACATCCTAGAAAGCTGTGCTTATGTACCTGACAGCAGAATTCAGTCCCTACTCTCCAGAAACAGGCCCATATCAAAACACAGGGTTAAGATACAGGGTTTGAACCTAAGGCATACTCATAGATACAGATTTTTTTGGTAATAAGTCAAATGTCAGAAAATTAAACTGAACCAACTTCATAAATATTTAATATTATTTAGTGCTAGAAATTTATGTCTTATCACCTAGCTCTGCTCAGAAAATAACTACAGTTTATGGACTTTCCCATATATATTCACCCAGCAGACTGGAATTCTGCTTCAGGTTGAACTTCTTTTCATTCTACTCATCCTTCTCCAGTTATGCTCATCTACACTTCTGCAATATTTACAGGACCTTCATTTACACAGTATTTAAGTACCTTGTAATAACATCAATCAGGGAAGCAACATTTATCCTGATTCTCCAGAAAACAGCTGAGGTGCTGCAGTTACATGGGTTGCACACAGCCACATCAGCAAGCATCAGTGATGAAATCTGGAACTTGAGGCTAAAATCAAGCCTGCACATTGCCTCTCCCTCCAGCTCATTTCAAGGAAGGTAATTCTTTTTTATGATGCCAGTTCCCTGGTATCCTGATTGTCAGCAAGGTATGTTATCAGCATGGTTTAAAACGAGTGGATCTGATAGCAACTATATCTGTCCAGCTTATCAAGTGGTAGTGATTGACACCTGTTACCTCAGGGCTGAACGTGAGCTAAAGTTCCTCGTCCTTGAAAATGAAATAAAATTATGGAATCAGCAGCTGGACCCTATAGCCAACACCATATTTCTACTACACCACTATCTCCATTCAACAAAGGTCAAAGCCTACCCAACTGAAAAATGAACAGGGCCCCGCTTTCAGAATTCCCAGATTGCTGCACTGGTTTGCTGGAGTGAGGGCAGAGAAATGAAGGAGTCAGAGTGACTTCCCAGTGCTAAATCAGTGGGTTGGCAGAGGAATCAACCCTTTCTAATCCCCTTCATAAGGAATGGGCCATGGACACAAGGAGTTGCACTAGAAGTGGCTTCTGGGGTGAAAATAACCCCAGAGCAGCTCCTAGGGCTACTCTAACTCCTGCCAGGACACCAAATCATTTCCCCCTGCTATTTCCTGTTTGGAGCTTGGGTGCTGCTCTCTTCCAATTCACCAGTGACTTTGGTAGGAGTGAAGCTGGTTGCTGGCACTGCACTGCCTACTTTCAGCAGTGGCAAACACAAGGACCACAGATGGTTGTGACAGCTCCAACAGGGATGTGGCAGTGCATGGTACCTCTTGCAGAGTGTTAATGAGCGTGACATGGAATGGGGCTGCAGCACAGCAAAACGAAATTTTGTCCAAAGAAATCCCCCAAGGTCCACAAGTGTCAGAGCTGAAGGAAGTAGCTCAGAGGCATGAACCCAATCCCTAATGCTGCCAGATGTTCCCTAAACAGAGATGGAATAGTATGCAGCATGTAGGTTTTTGGGTTTTTTTAATGAATAGAAACAATTAATCAAGCAACCCTCTCCCTAGGTGCTTCCTATGAGTACTTCCAGAGCTTGCTGTGCTGCCCTTTTTGGCATGGATAAGGCCCCCTCTAAACACTGCATGATACTAGCAGGGAGGTGATGGGCATGCTAGCAGCTCAGCTGGGAGAGAGGAGAACCAGCAGAGAAGCAGAGACTGCTCCAGCACACAGCATGGCAGGACAGAGGACTATCTCTCATCAGAAATCATATTCATTTCCTTAACCCTTTTTGAGCAGAGACTTGCATGAAGCAGGGTAATTGCTGTTTTACACCACTTTCAGTACTGTCAGATAAAAAGAGATAATAAACGCATTTTCTTCCTCTCCTCTTTATTACCTGACTCACTCTTCCTTGCTGTCTCCTGCACTTTGACACTCCATCCTTTGCAACCAATTTGCACTCCTTTCACTGATTATTTTTAGCTTGTGCTACTGAATCTGTCCTTCTCTTTTTTGCACTGTCCTTTCCCCTCCATCTCACTCTACATAGTCACTGGCTCCTTTTTTGTCCTTTGCCATCCTTCCCTCCTCTTATCTCTGCTTTACCCCTACACTGCACAGAAGTTCAAGTCTTTTCTTCATTCACACTTCTACTGGCCCTTCTAGGAGACACTCTTCCAAAAGAAGGATGTATGTACTTATCTGAGCAAATGAAGGAAACAACCTAGGACCCTTTTGGCAGGTGCACCTCTTGGGCAGGAGTCACCTCCTCTCATTCAGTAATGTGCTGAACTCTGCAGATATGGGAGACACTTCAAGGCCAGCCACTCTCCCCCTATTTCATGTACATCTGTAATACTGTAAGACACCAGCTAATCCACCTGACTAGAAATCAGGGTCTTTATGGTGTTCTGGTAAACCTCTCCTTTGAAGCAAAAAGCAAGAATTCCATTTCTCTTCCAGAACATTTCTTGCTTTGCATTATTAATAACATTTGGCATGCTATAGCCCTAGGTAACTAATCCTTACAACCACTTCTCGCCTCCAGCCTGTCAGGTAGGGAAGTGTTATCATTTCAATTTTAGCATTACAGACACCCAGGAATAGCAACTGAGCTGGTAAAAAAACACTGGAAAAGGAAAGTCAGAGCCAGGGAAGAAGCCAGAAACACCTATTTCCCAAAATCATTATTGCATCCTACTCTCTGGGGAAGAAGGTGGCACTAATAGCATCTTATTAGCATATGTGTAGGAAAGCTCAGTGGGAGGTATGGTTTGCTATACTCCCCTGGGGAAAGGCAAAAAAGGTGACCTAGAAGAGGGATTTAAAGGCTCTGACAGGCCTGATATATGGCAATCTAGAAACAGCCTAATTGGAGAAGAAGGCTTAAGGGTAAATCCATGCCAGGGATAGGGAGAAGCTGAAACTCACCATTAAACTCAGAAATAGAAACACTGGAGCATCACACAGAGGGGGTGGAGGCAGCAGAGGCCAGACCTGCTCAGCTCCTGGTTTGGGAGCTCCTCAGTGCTGGCACAGCCCCTCAGGGAGGCACTTCTGCTGCCCCAGGTGCAAGGTGAGGTCTTCTCACTGCACTGTACCACGTGGCATGAATAGAATTTGTGTTCCTCAGGGGACCCTGCACTGTACTCCACCATACAATAAATACATCATTCTGGATTCAGGATAGTGCTGTGTTATCTGTGCTTTATTATCTTGACCAGCTCAGAACAAAACTCCAGAGAAAGGTACAAAAATAAATCTGAAACAAAATCTGTGCAGCCCCTGTCAGCTCTTCAGAGCACCTGCTTCTTTATACATGCTATTACAGCTTGCTGGAAAGGATGTGAAAAAAATTTATGTTTTAGAGTGGGGAGCCTTTTAACTCAACATGGCTCAAATTGTAAAAAAATTCTGTTGAAATGAAACATCTTTTTAAACAGATAATTAGATTTTTGACAAAAAGATGTGGAAAGTACTCTCTTTCCTTGAGGAAAAAAAAGGTGTTTTTGGAGAAAAAATTGCTGAAGACTTTTCAGTATCTATCTGAAGTTTGGGAGGTTTTGAGAATCTGTAATTATAAAAGAGCAAGACACAAAAGAGTTTTGCCTGAACACTATAAATTATTGCTGGGAGACGCCAACAAGCTCTTTTTTTTTTTTTTTTTTGGTCAGGACTTTTTGTGAAAAAACATTCTCCAATCACTCTTATTATTCATAGCTGGAGCAGTCATAACTTGATTCATTTAAACAAGCAGCTCCAGTTCATGCTTTCTCTCGTACATGATGTTATGCTACCCACTTGTTTTATTCATGCAAACAAGTTCTGTTCTACTACACTAACACAAAAATGAATAAACTGAATTCTGCCTTGCACATCAAAGGAACTATGAGCTAATCTATTTCTGATAACTTTCCTTCATATCTTCCTGCAAAAAGCACCCACCTTGTATTTCAGAACAAAGGTTTGATTTAAAGGACTTTGCAAACAGATTATATTTTAAGTAAATTCAATAGGAGAACCTAAGCAGGTAGAGAACACTGCTGCTCTTTCCACAGATACTTTACAGATTCTCTCTTTACAGCTCTTTCATCCCCTATCTCACTGCTAATAACCTGTGTGCACTGAGGAACAAAACCCTGGTATCAGATTTTTTTATGAATAATAAGGGTTTGTTTAAAAAAAGGTAAACTCAGAGGTGCATTTTACACAAAATCCGCTTAAATATGGAATTTAGAAAGCTGGAGCAAGAGATTTTTTCTATTGAAGTGTATTTATTAATAATTGTTTTCTTCTCCTTGCTAATGTAGTGCTTCTGGAAATTGCCAGATTGCAAGCTCTAGAGGCACAAGTCCTATTTATTCATGAAATAGGTCAAAAATAGTCATTGAAGCACACACTTTCCCACACACATATCTCAGCCAAGAATGCACTGGAGTTTGTGCAGATTCAGTGGTGGCAGTTTTCTGTGCTCAGCTGCTAGCAAAGATTTGCTCTGCTTAATTGTGCTATAGACATCTCCCTCCTGTGAGCTACATTTGCATGTCAAATCTTTAAAGAGCCATCACATTGTAAAGGCTTTTCATTAATTTTTGACCTGATTTACCTTGGGATTCAACTCCTCCTATGAACACAGAAGTAGCAGCCTTCCACCCTTCACAAATCCCAAAGCTGTCAGCAATTTCTGAGTTGCTGGGGTTTGTTTTTTGTACAAAAGAGGTGTACGTAGAAAAAAGAAGATACCCTACTGCTCTTTCTGGTGCACACACCTTTGAAAAGCAGAAGAAATAGTATGGGCATCTAGGAACCCAAGTTTCTGTGTAAGGATTCTTAAGCATTAGCAGCATCCTCTGTTGCAGTTGACAACAAAGACAACCTTCATTAGAAGATACTCACTTCCATCAGTCCTCAGACCAAAACTACCACCCTGCTCATCCAGAATTCCGCACTTACCTGCTCTCTTGTATATACATATACTGACATTCAATAACTATAAACTTGGCTGTGAAATCACAGCAAGAAACATTGAAATTTGAAGGAAAGAATGCAGTTCTGTGTTTAAAAAATCCTATCTGAAGAGAAATATTCACAATAAAGAAATTAATAGGGAAGCAATAACACATCAGAAACTGGTACCCTCCTGGAAAGAGTATGTGTGTCAAAACTGGAAGCACCTTCTCAACAAAGATCATGTCAGCAGCAAACACCCTCATCTGTACCATGATGAAAATCCAAGGCTTTCTGCCTTCTGTGAGACAGCTTGGGCCTCAGCAAGCTGGCAGGGAGTGAGGCAGGGATTACAGAGCAGCACAAAACCACACTGTGCTGCTCTCCTCCCCTCCTGATGAGCTGTGAGTTTTTGAAGAGTGGTGAAAAGCCAGAAAAATCTCTCATGTCATAAAGGCCCAGAAACAGTTTACAATGAATAGGCTTGAATGAGGCACATAATTTCATGTTTTAAAGTAATTCTGAGAACATGCCTTTTTCAACAGCACTAACCAGAGCACCTGCCTAAAACTTTCAGACAGATGAGATGCTTTCTAGTTTCAAAGAAGTAAAAAGATGGATGGTGCCCTTCATGACATGACACTTTTATTCCTTAAGTAGTTCCTCCAGTACTGCTGACTCATAATTTAAAAGCCTCAAAAAGTGCAGCCATTCCAGGATCCTGCACCCAAGCACTCATGAGCCAAATCCAATATGCATGGCATAGGCATGCCCTTGCCTGTTTCCACCAGCCAAACTGTATTTTATGAGATTTTAAAAACAACAGGAAGGGAAAATAAATCTGTTTTTCATTAAATATCTTTAATACACCCCCACATGGTAGGTGCCTCATACCTGCCACTCAGGTGGTGCAGTTTTACTACCAGTTCTCTTCCCCAGCTTGCAAAAAAACACTACCTGAAGTCACTCCTCCCTCCTGAAATCTGCTGATGAGAGGGCTAAAGCTGCAACATTATATAAAAATTCAGCTCAAGCCTTCTCGTTACATTTCAAGAAAAAGCACAGCAACCCTCTTCAGAACCCATTGGGTTTATCTCAAGCAAAGTTATCCCAAGCCTACTCCCTCTCTCCCTCTACCAAAACTCTTCCCCTTTCACAAGCCAGTAGAATCCAGATAACCTCTCCCAGCAGTGTAAATACTTGCAACAAGTACAGGATGATGATGAAAAACATTGCCAAGTAACTGTTGTTGTGTAGCTTAGTGTGGGTGAAAATTTGCTGTACTGAAGTCCCCAGTTTATTTACACAGCAGAAAGAGCTCCTGGGGCAGCAGCTTGCAAGCACAGCTAAAATGAACAAGAACTCATCTCAGCTGTGACCAGGAGGGAGCTCACTTGCCAGACTGAGAGCAGCACCATCTCCTGATTGATTCAGCTCTTGGCCTCTTCTCAGACTGCTACAAGGTGCCAAGTGCATAGGTAGCTGTGTGAAACAGTTGTGAAGCTCACGGAAAGAGCAGGCAGAGTGCCCCTCTCTCCACACTGAGACACTTGCTCTTCCTGTCTGAGCACAGGGTAAAACTCAGATGTGTTCTCACCAGCAGCATTTCTATGTCAATCTTAAGATACCCATTAAGGGCACCACAACTTGAGTAGGCATGGAGAAATTGTGCAATGTCTCAACACAGGCAATAAAAGTTACAGTTACCACCCAACTCTCAGAATATCCACTTGCATTGAGTTCTCAAGTTCACAGTGCAGAAAACAGTGTTTATAATTAGCATTAATAACAACCAAATGTTTATAATCACCTCTTGCAAACATGGGACTTACAGGCAACATGGGTTTGCCCTTGATCCCAATTACATATACAAGTCTTTGTGCTATGGATATAAGGGAGACAATGCACAAGGGTCACTGCAAAGAGATAAGTTCTATCAGGAATGAAAACACAAGGCTATAGTCCTTGGAGCAGGGGGAGCATTTGTTACTGACACTTCAACTTGGGCCATCACACCACTGGAAGGAAAAAGTTGGTGCCTTTGAGTTCTTGCTTGAAGCAACAGAGTAACAGCCACACAGTCCTGTAATGAGCAGAGCCCTGAGGACCAAACGTCAAGAATGCTCTTGGTCTGACTCTCATCCAGCAAACTAGAGGGGATTTAGGACTGAACAGGATCTGCTATAGTCAAAGTGCAAGAGAGGCAGCCTCATTCTGCATGTAATAGTTTAGGTAAACTCAGTGGGAAAACCAATCCCCTCAACTGGAAGATGGGACATGAATTGTGAGGAGAAAAACCCAAGTTAAAATTCTCAGGTATCAGCATGGTTCTGCTCTCACTGCCCTGTGAGAAACCATATGAAAATACTTGTGAGATGAAAAGGGAGTACTGAAGAATAAAAAAAGAGAACTTCTGCAGAATATTTATGGCATAGGAAAAGGTAGACAACTGCAACATAAGGAGATCACTGGGAACTAGAGAAGGGTTTATCCAGACATTTTAAGGCTCTTGTCACTGTGAGAGAGGCAACATCAGTCTGTGCCCAGAACCCCTGAAATTGTAGCTAAAAATTTCTGCCTGAATAGACCAGAAATGCCTCAGCCAGACTGTTTTTAAGAACACTCAACCCCCACACACACTTCCAAAATTGAACTGATATGTGGGGATAAGGAGCTATACTTCTAAATTTATCTCCAGCCACTTAACTAACTCCAAATAAAACACCTTTGATATTTTGTGCAAGCAGTCTGTTTAAATCAAGTGTCCTGAAAAAACTCCTGACTACAAGATTAATCCTTTGGGTGCTCCCTGGCTACGAGTTGTTGGTTTTTATGCTTATACATTCTTCATGGAATGTTAATATAAAACAAGATCTGTCTTCATTTACCGAAGGGTTAACAAAAATCCCAATAATTAAATTAGCAGCAATCAGCTAAGGAGCTCCCCAGTGCCAAGTCTAGTACACATCAATTCCTTTTCTCCTCCAGGATAATGGATCAGGCAAGAAAACTTCCATTTCCCTCTGCAGGGCTGTGGGAGGCACAAATGTGTTTATGCACTTCCCCATCTCTCTCCTTCCATCCACAGCTTGACTCCAGCTCCTTGTGCCACATATGACATTACATAAAATGAGCCAACTCCCTTCTGATTTTCCTGCTCTCTCCAGGGCTGAATCTGGCCTAATAGGACAACAGCAACAAGTGGTTACAAAGTGAGATTTTAGGAGATTTTAGGTGTTTTAAAAGATCCAAATGCATACTTGTCCCAAAAAATTAGAAGTTACATGTGAGGCCAGGAGAGCACCTAGAACAGCTTTCAAAAACCTCCCAACCTCTCTGACAAACACTTACTTTCCAGAATTCCAAAAAGGTGAAACTGCTGGGACAGGCTCTCTCCAATGATCACTGTTCTTTCTAACCAAGAAGAGCATTCCTCCCCTGTCCATAAGTTAAAATGCCAGTTAAGACCCTTGAGGTGGCAATAACCACAAGGTTAGAGCAGCCACAGAAATTTCTCCTGCACTCTTCAGATGATGGATAATCTGTCTTGCTCTGATTCTTGTTAAAGGCATGTCATGAATTGGGAAACAGAGCTTCCAAGAGAGTCACATACATGCTGAAGAGACATCCCTGACAAGAACAGAGCACAGCATTTAGTGAATAACATCACCAAGATGCTCTTGGTCAACAATTAAGGGAATTGTGCTCCATCCTAAGCAATCACACTGCCAGTCAAACACATCAGCCTATTTAGGACAGAGCAGGATGCAGTCCCAGAGGAGAGGGCAGCTGCTTCTGTCCCCAGAGAAGGAAACACATGGGGTTTTTTCCAACCAGAGATCCAGGGCTCACTGCTGCTGAGGGCTTCCCAAAGACATACTGCATCAGCATATTCACCCATCAGTTTGGTTCTGCTACAGCCCAAAATAGTCTGGTTTATTTGTGAGCAGCCACAGCTGGAACCAGGGGTATTTGCAAAGCTTGTGCCATTATGTCATAGTGCTGGCAGTAAAAAGCATCCACAGTGATTATGAAAATAATTTGGGCCTGTGATGCACATTTATAAAGCACAGTACATGCTATTTGTTTTTGCACTAGGGAGTGTATGTTTGTTACTGAAAATATGAAGGTGAAAAATTCTTAGTTGAATTCAGTATTTGCAAGGTAATTTAAATTTTACATCAAATGTTTATACTACAGGGGTTTTGAAATTTGCAAGAATCAACATCAATAATCAATACTGGCTGACAACATCCACCTTGCTGTATGCTTAAAGCATGTTGAGAAAGTGAAGCCTTAAATTTGTCCCTGAGGGAGTGTGAGGTGACACATGACATAGTAACAGCAAACAAACTCAATCTTTCTCATCAATATTTTTAATGTAAAGTGAAAAAGACAAGCTTTTTTTCAATATTAACTGCCTCAAAACAGTAGTGCAAGCACATAATGAGTAAATTATCTGTGCGTTACTATTAATAAATAAATTCTATGCACTGTTAATAAATATGCTAATAGCATTCAGCTCATAATGCTGATATTCCTCAGATAGTAGGACTGTGTGACAGCTGTGTCTGAATTTTATTCTGTGATTCAGCTAGAATAATAACTAACTAGTTATTTTCTTCTCTTTTGTAAGAAGAACGTAACAAAAGATATCCCTGTGATAAAACTTGCACAAGGTTAAGGAAATGACATCAAAAGATTACAAAAGTAATTCCATAATGCAGATAGTCCCCTCATTGCTAGGTGTTGCAGCAAGCACATTTCAAAAGCTCTCTACATTTAACACACCTCTAAAACTGAGTTCATGAACTCAGACAAGTTTTCCTAACTAAGAAATTATTTAAATGAAGTTGAAATCCAAACCCTGGCTTGCTGTGCCACCTGCTCTGTTGTGACACTGCAGTACTGGAGTTTCTGCAGCTCTAAAGATAGAGTTGTGCAGTCAGAGTCTGAGAGCTGCCAAAGCAGCACAGGAAGCACCTGAGCAGCCCCAGGCAGGAGCGAGGACAGAGCAACTGGGCCCACAGGATCCTGAGCCTGACAGCAAGGGATGGGGCTGGCATTCCATTGTGTGCAACATTACAAGAGATGCTTTAGAATGAGATCTCATCAAATTGTTGAAGAACAAACCTGCCACAGGAACTCAGCTGTTAAAAAAACAAAACACAAGTCAAATTCTGCTGATTTTGGCTGGGATTGAGTTAATTTTCTCCATAGTAGCTATTGTGGTGCTTTGGTTTGGATTTGTGCTGGAAACAGCATTGATAACACAAGCATGTTTTAGCTACTGCAGTGCTTAAACAGCTCCTTTTTTATTCCTCACTATCCCTCACCAGTAAGTGGGCTGAGGGTGCACAGGAAGCTGAGAGGGCACACAAACAGGACAGCTGACTCCAAGTGACCAAATGGGTCCTGTTCCCTCCCAGAGAAATCAGGGGCTCATGATAGGCATTGACAATTTCCTGAAAAATGCCCCAGCCCACATGCTGCAGGTGTTATCAGCAAGGTGTAGTCTGCCCTTCTACAGCCAAAATGGACATGGAGAGAGGACAGGAGGGAAACAGAGCACAGATGAGGTATACAGACATGTTTCATCCACATAATGTTAGTCCAAAAGAACTGCCATATTACTATTTCTAGTAGCAAATTACTGACCCTGTCTCCCTTAGGAGAGACTTCTTTCAGTTGAAAAATACCCTTATCTGGTGGATAAATACCCAATATTCAACTAACAGTGGGATGATAAAGCCAATAAAAGCACAACAGGGCTGTCAGGAAGCAGCATGGGAATTTAATAACCATATAGTCTCTTATAGGAAATATCCACAATGACTTTTTAAGGGAAGGATTTAAGAGTCTGGCTGCTGTGACTTTTGCATGGTAACTTCTAAATCCTATTAAAGAGTTATAGAGGAATTTGTTTGTTTCTCTAATTGCTGTAGATTAGAAGTCAATAATAGAAAAAACCAAACTGAGTACTCTTTCACGCTAGAGCTTGGAGAAAAGACAACAGATGAATATGATTTCTTTGTAAATGTGTAAATTTGAAAATTCAGCTCATTGGAAGTATATGCTATTTTGTGTAATTACAATCCTCAGTCTTCTTGTGAAAGACAAGCTGTTTTTCCTATGTTTGCTCTACAGGGAGTTCTGAAAATAAGCAGTCATCTTTTTTCTAAAAATTCTGGATTATCTCAGATTTCTCTAACATGCTCTCAAAGAAATGAAACTCAAGAATAACATTTTTGTACAAGGCTGTGACTTGATGATGACACTGTCAAACATTTTGCTGGGCACATAAAATATCCATGCAAACTCAGACCAGTAAAGTCTACGTTGCCTGAATAAACAAGCCTTTGCCTGCACTACAATCATGTTCCATATGTAGCTAAACTGGAGTTTTCTATTACTCAGTTTGAAACAGGCCTCTGCTAGTACTTGTGGTGTTCTGAAAGAGGCTGTTTCAGGACTGAAAATGGGGAAAGGGAACAAAATTCTATGGTATGGCCCACTAGGAAGAACTGAGTCCTGGCTAAGAGCTGACCCCAGGCAGGCTGCTACCTGGAGTAGCAGTCACGCCCTCCAGCAGCAGCTGCTCCCACCAAGTGCTGCTCCCAGTCTCCCCAGAAGCCCACTATGGGCCACCACAGCATTGCAGATTCTTAGAATCATAGAACGGTTGGGGCTGGAGGGCTGAAACCATCTTTGAAGGCCATAGAATCCAATCCCCCTTCTGTCGGATTTGGGGGGCTCCCTGATGAAGGGAGGAAAGAATGATGAATCTGACTCCATGTTCTTAGAAGGCTAATTTATTATTTTATTATATTAGAATATATTAAAGAATACTAAACTAAACTATACTCAAGAATAGAGAAAGGATACAGACAGAAGGCTAAAAAATAAAAAATGAAAAATCTTGAATCCTTCCAGAGTCCCAAAACAGCCTGACCATGACTACTATTGGTCATTAAGTCAAAAACAATTCACATGAAACCAATGAAACAACCACCTGTTGGTAAACAATGTCCAAACACATTCCAAAGCAGCAAAACACAAGAGAAGCAATCAGATAATTATTGTTTTCATTTTTTCTCTGAGGCTTCTCAGCTTCCCAGGAGAAAAATCTTGAGCAAAGAGATTTTTCAGAAAATATGACATTGACACCCTTCCACTACATCAGGTTGCTCAGAGCCCTTCCAACCCAGCCTTGAAAGTTTCCAGGGATGAGGCATTACCACATCTCTGGGCAAATCTGTGCCAGTGTTTTACCACCGTCACCATAAAAGTCTTCCTTACATCTATACCTAGGTCTAAATTGACTCTCTTGTAGTTTAAAACTGTTATCCCTTGTGCCACCACAACAGAACCAGCTAAAAGGTTGCCTCCTTCCTTGTAAGCCCCTTGAAGTACTGAAAGGCTGCAATAAGATCTCTCCAAAGCCTTCTCCTCTCCAGGCTGAACAACCCCAGCCTGTCTTCACAGATAAGGGGTTCCATGTCTTTAATCATCTTTGTGGCCCTCTGGACTCATTCCAATGGGTCCTTCCTGTGCTGAGGAACCTGGAGCTGGGTGTGTTATTTCAGGTTGCCCCCCAGATCCCTCTGTGAGACATTCTAGCAAGCAAGTACAGAAGAGTTTATGTGCTTCTGGTTGAAAATTGTCTATGAGCTTCTGGTTGAACATTGTCTACCCAGCTCCAGCTGGTAGTTTAAATGGTTTTTAACCAAGAATTATGTTGAGCTCTTTGCCCATTCAGCTTACTGAGAAGTCATCTTTGCCACCTCTCATCCCCCTCAGATCAAAGGAATCTCAATTGATTCTCTGTTCATAGTCAACACAGGCCAAGACAAGGAAATGAACCCTCAATGATCCGATAGGCACACAGAGGAAGAACAGGGATATGCATATCTCAATAATTTAAAGTTAGAAATAATAAAATGTTCAGGCATTTGGGAAGGATGGGGGGGACAGGGAGGGATAAAAGCAGGAAAGGAGAAGAAAAAATTCAAAACATTTTTTGAAAGGTGGAAGGGAAAGGAAATTCTAACTAATGCATGACCCACTCTCCCAGACTAATAGTCAGCTCATGATCATTATTTCAAATAGCATTCCTGAAGGACTCAAGGTTTTGCAATGCATTTTACAGATGTAGCTGTAATTATGACTACTCATCTCAAGGCAAACTTAGCATTCAGGAGGTCCTTGGACTTATGCTGCCATTTGCCACAAGCCTCCCAAAGCTAGTTCCACCACTGGAATTGCCCAGAAAGTTTGCACCCATCATGTTTTGTGCTGGTTCATCTGCTCTGGGAACAAAATATGGAATTTTCAAGACTCACTTGTAGCTTTCAGGGTCATTTAGGATCCCAAGTAGCTCAATTGCTTTTAGAAAACAACACAGTATGGTAATTTATTTCAGAATTATAGTTCTCTTGCTTTTGGAACACCAGTATTCACTGTATGTGTGGAGGAAGCTTTCCACACATAGCAACAAATATCCAGTATATATCCAGTACTATGGTGCAATTTGCAGACAGCCTTTTCTCCATGAGTTGGTTCCCAGCCAAAATCCTTTCCTGCACTGAGAAAGCAGCATCTTCACTAGAAATTCCTAACTAGCACAGAAATAACAAATACATCCAAATCTGCCAAAGGGACACCTTTGCTGGATAAGTGCCTATACTGGGAGGTAATGCTGCACACAACCACAGCCAGATGATGACAACCTTACTCAGTCTCCTGAGGAATGCTGAGCACTTCTCACTGGCCATCAGGCTCTTTCAAGCATACCTAATGTCAGATACCTCAAAATCAGGTACCCCAATTCATTTCCCTCTGAAAAAGCCCATGATTTTTAAGTAACTATCTCATTGATGCCACAGCTTAGCTCAGACAGGACTGCTTTCTATCAAAGCTGAGAGGCACAGCTTTCTCTGTTTGCTTTTCAATGGCTGCCTAAAGGTCATATTCTTCTCTACAGCTACTAATTCTGCATGTGTAACAGAGTAGAAAATATGTTTGTGAGGTTTTGGTCTCTTTTTTGTAAATATAGCCTGGAATTCTAGTACATGCACTAGCTCCTGGTGCTGAAGAGCTCAAGGACATGGGAAAAATAGCATCCTGCTCTCTTCCCACTTCAGGGCCCAGGGCTCACCAAAATGTAATGACTTAGAAATGGATGGAAAGCAATGCCACTGCCACAGACAAAAGGATTTACAAAAGAATTAATAAATGACTATCACTTCTCTTGCCTCAGGACTTTTCTGGGTAAATTATTACTCTTTAAAGCAGTGCACTGTGAGTAAGCTGCCTGACTCCCATTAACATTAGTAGCAGTGGCATAGCATAAGCTTTATGTGCCAGTTCTGAGGATTAATCACAAAGTTTTATCTGTAGGGCACTCGCTTTGAACTCAGCAAATCTGCAACAGAACAACTTTCCTCTGTCAGACTCTTCTTTGAAGAAAAATCACAAGGAAGTGGGTGGGCTGCCGGCTAAGCCACTTTTAACCCACCAGTGCTTCCCCCATAACTCCAACAAAACACTATAGCAACAAGTGAGAGCATTAAATAGCTCTCTTGCTGCATTTCCAGTAATGTTAGCCAAGGTATGGGAGCAAGCAGGGATAATTTTTTTTGAGCAGGAAGAAAAAAAGGATAAAAGAAATCACATAGAATTAATGCAGTAAATGCACCATCAAGATAAGACTGGGGTTTTTTTAATACAGGATGAAAGCTGGAACACTTGAGAATAATTTCCATGTATGGATTTGGCAATCTAAAAATAGCACCTCATTTAACACCGAAAAAAGACGGTAACTGACCCTAAAATAGATGGTGATGAATACATTCAACATCAAATTTTCTCTATTTTCTCTTCCCTTCTATGCTTGCTGGCACCTTTTCCACAGCCCACCCCTTGTAATTTCCCTAAATAGGGAGGAAAGGCAATCATCTCTGAGCAGCCTCAGCAGAGCAGGACAGCCACGATGGAGAAGGCTTCACAGGAGAGCAGCTCTGTCAGCTCGGGTCTTGTTATTGTTTGCCTGAGGTGCTGGGATTTTGTCTCACTTCATGCTACAGTGACAAATATCCACCTCTTTCAGTTTCCACGTGATGTTGCTCCAGAAGCTTTCAGACCTCCCCTTTCTGCAGCAGTACATTTCCTTCACACAGGCTTTTGGTTTGGTAAAACTCCCAAAATGACCCACACAAAGGCACCATCAGGGAAAAGGAGAGTACAGGGATACAGCCAGCCTTCAAATTTCAGCCTTCTTATCCCAGGGGCTGGAGAAGGGGTCCAAGGCCCCTCCACACCACTGTAGCTGCACTTTCAGCCCACTGCTTGGGCTTCAGCTCACAGAAAGCCAAAATCACTGACTCTATGTTAACTCCATTTCTCCCTCCTCAAAACTAGCAAGACCTCCTCCACAAAGCTCTTGCTCTCCAGTAAAATCTACTGGCACAACAAGTTGTTGGGACATCTGTCAGGCCCAATTACAACACATTTGCATTGGGGCCAAAGTGCCTAGACAGCTCTAAGATGAGAAGCATATAAATGCATCACAGACTCTCTGCCACCAAACCAGCAGCTGGCCAAAGCTGAGAACCTGAAGAACAGGGCCATGAGTAGAACTCATACCTTACTTATCAATGCTGAACTCCTCCAGCAAAGCCTGGCACTGAAGCAAGACACATTCTGACCTGAGGACAGCCCCGGGAGCCAAACTGCATGGCTGCAGCTGCCATAGTGCTGCATTTTGGGAATGGCAGGGCAATAGTGCAGGAGAAGGCTTGAGACAAGGCAGCAAAGCTGTCTAAAGTCAGGTGAGAGCTCTGCTCCAACGAGGGATCAGCTCTTGCTAGAGCAAGTTTGTACACAGTGATTAAGCCCAGTGGCATGTTGGTAACTGGGACATGCCCAGAAATTGCCTGCAGTACACCTGGTGCTCTCAGGTCTCTTGCTTTCATGAGCAATGCATCATTTCAGCCTTTCCCCACACACACCCCCATGTAAAGAGAGAACTCATTGCAGGAGGCAATGTTCTGTTCCTTCTGCCTGTTCATTCACACCAGAGGTCCAACAGAGCAGCCATGTCCACAAACATCTCAACATCTCACTTACTTTTACTGATGAGGCCAGCATTGTAGGAAGAGAAACCAAAACACAGTGAATTCAGGACAACTGAAATACCTGTTTTCTGATCATTCATTAAAAAAAACCCACAAGGCTTCAACTGGCAGCTATTGATATTTGCTAGCAGCAATAATTCACACTATTTACTATCCTGTGCCTTTGTTGCCTATCCACCCCAGACATTCACATTCAGCTGGGTATAGGATGGATATATACAGCAGAGTCTACAAAAAAATTTTTTTGTAATTTTGTGCTCTAAGTAGTCAGAACAACTTACCAAAACAATTCATTTCTTCACCATTCTGTGTACTGACACTTGAAAAATACTTCACCAAGATTTCTCTTTTGATACTTGAATGCAACAGTGGGCAAGATTTTCCTTACACAGCACTCAGTGAGGAAACAAGTGCAGTGAATCTCACCCATGGCCAGCTCACACTGCCCCCAAACCATACCCATAACTCTTGTTGGGGTAAATGCGCTGGTGTGACAACATCCCACATGGTTGATTGACTGTTCTAATGACACCTAAATGAACTCATCATCACTTACCAGCCTTCTCTGTAAGTCAGGGAACGAGATGTGATGTATTACTGGACAGCTACATGTGATCTGCCACCAATGACCCCCATGGATGTTGACACCAAGCATAGCCCCATCTTCACATCACCTGCAGCTCTGCCCTGGATGCTGTGGCCTCAGACATATACATGCCCAAAGCTCTGTGGCATTGCAGCCAGTGTCACAGACCAGTCAATAACAAAATAACAAACCTAGCCCAAGCCAAACAGTTTGAATTGTCCACATTTACCTGTTGTGTAATCCTCAGATCTGTATAAAACAGACCCCACACCCCTAATGGGGTCTGTATAAATAAAGTGCAGGCAAGAGCTCTCTTCTATGAGCCTTGGTACTTTGGTTTTGGGAGCTGCCTGCTAGCTATCAGCTAGCAGGTGTTAAAAAAAAGTAAAAACACTTTTTATACACTTTTAATAGCTGGTTTTGTTTTATCATTCAGTCAAAATTAAGAGATTGATCTCTATTGATCTGTGGAAGGGCTCCATCTTTCTGTTGCTTATCAGAGTTCTGCCAAGAGCTTGACACACACACAAACAGAAGTAAATTTCAAAAAGTAATGAGTGAGCAATGGCAAACTCATGCCAGTCTCATTCACCATCAGACTTCACTGCAAAAGGAAAATGACAGAGGCAACAGCTTCTGGTTATTGTCTCAGCACTGCCAGCAATGTCAGGAATTTGTTTGATTCTCACATAAATCTAATGCATCCACATAACTGAATAATAAATAGAGGAGAAAAGTTCTCTCTATACACAGAAGAGCATCTAGGCATCACATTTTTATTTCCCCCAGCAGCTTTTCCATTATGCTCTGTTTTCTCTTTTAGCTTCTCCCCACGTGTTTACACGCATCACCTTAGCTCCCTTGTTCATATTCTTAAAGGCACCACTAAAAGCTCATCCAACTGCATCCTCAGCTCTTGGAAAAACAAACCAAAAAACACACAGGGCCTCCCAGGCATACAGAGTTCCTCTCTGCACTCACCACTCCCCAAGGCTGTAAGATTCCTGCTCCTACACCAGAAAATGTTTTCTCTACTCATGCCTACAGGATAGGAATAAAATACTTGGAAAGCAGCAGTATCCTTCCAACTGCCAACCATACCACTAAGCAGCCACCACCAGATGTTCTTCCCTTTCTATCAACATCAAAATGAAGGCAGCTGTTGAAGCAGATGGCTTTCTGTCCCAAAGTAGCTCCCCTCAAGCCCACCAAAATGAGACTCGGAGCCCTCTGCAGATAACTTGGGGCCACATGATCATCCTACCCATGTCTTCCCTGACTGATGTTCCTTGTGCCAACCTCATAGAGAGGTGTGCAATTCCTACAGGCCATCACTGCCTGGAGATTAGCTCTCCATGGTCCCTCAGATAAAGCAGCTTCTGAAGACTGCACCACCAGGTTTAGGAGCCTCCTAGACCTTCCTATGAGGTCTTAGCCCTACACTAGTATTTAGTATGCCTTCTCTAAGCACTGCTTTGGTACAGTAACAGATCAACTTGCTTGCTCTACGAGGAAAGGACAGCAAAACACTCATCACAAATCCAACAAGCCAGTGAAAAATGGACTCTCTTCTCTGGCTTGTAAAATACTGAAGCTCCCCCAGTTGTGATAAAAAAACACAAATATCCTTACCCTGCGCTTGTCATCTGACTGCCAAAAAATGGGAATTCATTTACCTCTGGAACTCTGCTCTTACTTGCATAGAGGATTGGTTCCCATTGAAAGCCAATGCCAGAACTGTTAATCAGGAAATCCTATGAACTAGCAGCCAAAGAGATACATCAAATGATCTAATCCATCCATGCATCACACAGATTTTCAAAGTGCTCCTGCCTGTGCAACCCTTTGTCTTGTCAAAAAGCTTCACCTAGCAGAGCTGTCAATTCAGCTTTTCAGAGCACCACTGATTCCTCCAGGAAAACTGGGCAGACAGTCTGAAATACTAATCCTATTGCTATATCAAGGGGGGTTTTCTTGCATTTCTCTGCCTGGTTTCTTCTTACAAAAGCCTTTCATTCTCAATTACTTCCACACGAAATATCTGGTCCTCTGTGGAGGGGATGACACCATGGACTTTACTACTTCATCAGCTAAAGTCAGTACAGAGGAACGGTGCCTCAGCAAATGGTTGTCAGAGCCAAGGCTTATTTACAGAATAAAAATCCTGTTTTAATGTAAAGATCTAAGCATCAATGAAAAAACAGCAGAACTAATCAACACATAGGTCCTGGTACACTGGGTTTCGTGAAGGATGAAGATATTCCTGAAAAAAGGCAAAGACCAGTTCAGCCTAGGTTTATGTGAAATAAATCACAGGTAACTCTAATGAACCTCTGGCAGCAGATGGTTCACAGCCAGTAATCATGGTCAGGACTATCCTTGTCAATTAATCATTTCCTGACCCATGCCATTTTGGGAAAGGCAGAGCTGGCTGTGGCCAATCTGAATTGGCCAAAGAGGATTTGTCATCTATAACAGGTTCTGCCCAGGCCATATCAGAAAGGCCATTTTTGCATCATATGCCTACAGTTATCCTTTCAGCATGCATTCCTTTCAGATTTTATGACTCTGTAATAGGACTGATAATCATTATTTCTCAAAATGCACTAATTTCATTATTTTTCAAATTAAATTATGGTTAAGATTACTTGCAGGTAAAACCAAGTACCACTAAGTTATTTGTGCTGTATCAGTTGCCATAAAATCAGCAAGAACATTGGTGTAGAGAGCAACATATACACAGCAGAAAATTCCCAGCACCTACACATACTGTAAGGGACAACCTTTGATCTTGGTTCCTCACCCTCCTATCTCCAGGGACCTGGGTTTTAACAGGTTCTGAGGAACCCCCACTTTGTTATATCTAATCTGCTAGGAACTTTTGAAGGTAGTTTTGCTATTTTTTCTAGGCAAAAATGTATACATTCATTTGGATTCTGGTTTTGGCCAGTGAGCTTTCATTTGAATTTTTTTTTTTTTACTATCTTTAGGAAAAACATTCTTGATGTTCGGTTTTGCAAGGGTTTCTAGGAGATAGGCTGCATAATCCCTGGCACTACAGGACACAGCATTGTCTAGCACTTACAGCAGTGGGAGTCCAAAGACCTGAGTTCTGTTTCTGGCTCTCCCACTCACTCTCCACATGACGTTTAGCAAGTCAATTCACTTCTCTAACTCCTTCTGTGAAATGGGTGTGCTTAGGTTGTATTCCTCCTTTGGCACCCAGTTTAAATCCAAAGGATGCTGAGTGAAAACCATCTCCTGAGTGTTTCAAGATGCTAGGATGGAAGGTGCACTATATACCACCAGCAGCAGCATTAACAGAAAAGTTTAATTGTGGGATCTGTCCATTTTCATTGAAATGTCAAAAAGTCATTTTCCTTTCCTGATATCTCTTGAGTATTTGGTACTCAGATGCTGATTTCACACAATTTTCATCTAAGAATATCTGTTCTTGTTTCAGTAGAATTATTATTTAGTATGAATATAAGCCAAACCAAACTCTTAGTCCCCAGCCTACAGCTCCCTTCTGATTAGGAACTTCTCTATATAGATTCATGCCTCTACTGAATTCCTCAGTGGAAGAAGAAAGATTAAAGACTTGCCTTGGCAGTTTAACACTTTTCTTCCCTTGGCAACACGATCAGGCATGAGAGCAAGTTATAAGGAATGACATTACATCATGCTCAAATACATGATTATCACATGCTGCAAAATGGATTCTACAAGGAAGACTGATTTAGTGTGTGCCTGTGATGATGAGTAAAGAGCAGCTGGTACTGAACTAATGCATTGCTGAAGATTGTATCAGATTAAGCCAGTAATTCAGCTACCTCCATGTCCTCTCCCATAAAATTTTAATAAACCCAATCTTATGGGAGGAAAGAAAAGACAGGGACCCTACTGAATTATTTATAACTTTAGTTATGTATGGCAAAGAAGCCCCTCTTAGGTGAGAAACTGATATTCTTCCATTGATTTTCTTCTGAGAACATCTAGGTGAGAATCAAGTTTTGGGGGAAAAAATCCACAAAATATACAAGGATGCAAAGGGCAAGCCAGAAAAGACAAAGCTGATGAAGGCAGAGATGAGGGAGAGTTTGTATTTATGAAAGAGATATTGATCAATTGCACATACCAGTGGCAGACAGACTCAAATTAGCTGTCATAATTCCAGTGATGCAGAGGGACATGCAGGCTCAAGCTCCATTAAGTATAACCTGCATCCAGAGCAGCCAGATGAGATTTGCCAGACTGAACTCTGAATTCCCACAGGAGATACCTGCAGTTGATTTATATTCCTGATTTCTTATTCCCCCACCAACTGTGCAATCAGTTCCTGGAGGTGGGTAGGGAATAATTGAACAGCTAAACTGTGATTCACCCAGCCAATTAAGGAGTCTTGGGATGGGCCCCTAGACAAATCCTTCAGCTTCATCTGGTCTTCATGGACCAGAACTGCATTTGCCTCTGACAACAGGGCCAAAATCACAATGACCCAGTTAACACTAACAATCTGAGGAAGTAAAGCTGCATTATGGTTTCTGTACATTAATATTGACATATTTTATATTTTTTCAAAGCAGGAAGATGTCCTGACTGTACATGAGGTTTGAGTTTATTCTGTAATTCAATGTCCAAAGAGCATCACTGCAAAACAGTAATTAAAATCGCAACCACTGCCTAATGGCTATTGACATATAAAACCCACTTTCATGTTTCAGCCTGCAACTTCTGTCAGGTCAAGGCCAGGTTGTTTGATTCAAATTCTCTTGCCTTCTCTCCCATGCTGGCTGCTATGATGTTTCCTTGTGGATGGTGCATGGCTTTGTGAACAAATCACACTAAACTCATTTCCAAAGTGTTCCACTTATGTCTATCTTCTTGCACTGAAGTAAGGAAGCACTTAACTCCTCATTAGTAACTCTGTATGTGGCATATAATCACCTTGAAATATTTAACTGCTGGGATTTCATCTCACTAACATTGTGGGGTGGGGTGTCAGACTGGGGTATAAACAAACTGGGACATAAATCATCATAAACCAGGCATTAAATTGGTATATAAATCAAAAATTATAGAAGTCAGATGGATGAGACCCATTAGAGCCTCCTGTTTGTTCTTTCCTCTTCTCTCACCCTAAGAATGCACAAGGCATCATTCTTGATTAGCCAAGAGACAGAAGAACGCCCATCTCTCCCCCTCTGTGTCTCTCAAGAGGGAGAGAAGGGAAACAGAGAGCTCTGTATGCATATTAATATAGCTATATTTTGACTGGCTGAATGACTAGAAATGATTAGCAGTGGTATGTTTTACCTGTCAACATCTCCACTCTGCAACAGGCAAAAAGTGTCTAATACTTCTTTGCAAAAAATCACTAGTGAGACTGGAGGGGGTTTGCTCCCAATTTTCCTGCACTCACAGCAGCTCTGTAAATGCCTTAAGACTCTCTTCAACAATGCAGACAAAAATGTCTTTTTTTCTTGTGTAACAGTGTAAGACAACACCAAACATCACCTAAGCCACAGTGAATCCAAGTGCCTGCACTTGCAAATCTAAGACACAAAACCAAAAAAGCCAAAACCTATCAGCATGAAGGTTACCAAGCCAAGCATGTCAAAGCTAGGAAATAGAGGAATGGGACCTTTTGAAAGGGTCAGTGTGAAAGGTGAGAAGACAAGAAACTCTTCAGCAAAGAGCAATCAGAGCAGAGATCAGTCAGGTGGCCAGACCTCCTCCTCCCTCTCACATAAGCACTTTGCTCTTCACTTACTCTAAAATTCCTTGGTGATAAGTCAGTCCAAGAAATTTCTTAAGACATGGTCCCTAGCTGTGTTTTCCTCATTTACACCAACCCAATATGGGTTGGGTGGCCATTTGAAGTTTGATTATAGTGCAGAGCTTTTATAGTTACTCTGAAAGCCAATGGGAGCTGTGCTCTGGACATATGTAAAACTCAAGCTTTCTTTATATCCAGCTGGACACTCAAAAAACCCAAACAAGTTATCTTTGATTGTCAAGCCCAAAATGAATATTATAGCCAACCATGAATGGTTATTAGATATTAATATATTTATATTTACACTCCCTTCTTCAATTCAATGACTAGAAACGTGACAAAATCCATGAAGTGGTTAACTCCATCATAGGATCAGGAGTTGTGTAATCTGCAATTCAAAAGGCCAACAACCATAAATTCAGCAATGAAAAATAAACCAAACAAAAGCATCATTGAATGGAAACAGAATATCCCAAATGTATGGAACAAGGCAAGAGTATGTGATTACAGCTATTAAAGACTCAATAATGAGTGTGCTTAGAGGAGATAAATTAAGGCCAAGTATGCAGCCCAAACTGGGTCATCTTCTAACTTTACATGCTTGTATTTGCAACCTTAAAAACGCTCATTTGATTTCAAGTGAACTTTTAGCAAACAACAAACTGCAAACCCAGAAATTCTAGTGTGGGGCTTCTTACTGATTCAGAAGAGTGGCAAGAGGGTCCTCAGCAGAAAATTATCCTGATTCACCTGTGAGCCCCATTATATGAGCTGGGCAAGAACCTGCTGGTTGAGGGAGCAGGATGAGACCTCCCTTCTGCCAGTGTTTCACAGCTGCATTAGCAGCAGATGTGCAGTAAGACCTCTGACTTGTGCACTTGGAACAGGGCTTTGGAATGGATCCTACATTTTCCTGTTTGTTCCCCACTTCATTCCAACACAAACAGAGTTTGACCATTTTTGCACCTTCTTTCCAAAATTTTTCCAATCCATGACTCCAACTTTTTTCCCAATTGCAGTGCTTAGTAATCCCTCATATTACCTCTTCCAACTCTCCAGCACAGTTTTGCCCCTTTCTTTGTCCACATTTTCTCCCTTGTCTATTATTTGCTATTCAGGACTGAAGGATGTACTGACCTCCTCCCTTACTCCATCCCTGCTCTTCTGCCACTAAGAAGCAAATAAAAAATAGTATGCAGTTGGGAAAGTTATTCATCAGTGTAGGTATTAAGGTCACAGGCATATTAGCAGATCCTAAGATGAAACCTAGCAGAAGGCAATAAAATCCCTTACAGATTCCTAAATAGGTCTTAGACTTCAATGCCAAAAAAAAAAAATTATCTTAGCTTGAAATAGCAGGATATGAAGAAAACCCTACAGCAGAGAGAGAGGGGGAAATGAGAAGGTCTGTCACTACCACCTGGCCATTAGCTGTGGGAACAATGAATGCAATGAAGATCCAGCAACACGAGACCTCCAGGCATGTGAGCACCTGGTGCCTGACTAACCTCTGGGATGGCTGCCCCGTCTGTTGTGACAACCAATGCACTAAGGAGTGACATCATCCCAAATGGCACTGACCAGCAGGACGGGGCCATACTTCAGAGTGTACTTCCATCTGGGGGCCCAGGTAGCTAATTAAAAATGAATCAAGATTTCCTTGTAGAGGCACATACAGGAGAGAGTGAAAGAACAGAGCACAAGTGGGATGTTGTCTGTTTACTTCAAACACTGTTTTTAGTAGTATCCATAAAAAAAACACAAAAACAAATATTTTCTGGGGTCAGCCCTTATTAAAAATGCAACAATTAAATATTTATTGTTGCTTATAATAGCAGATGGGGCCAAGTCCATAAGCCTGCTGGTGTTACCAAGGCATTGTGAAGCTGTCAACTGAGCTTCTGTGCAAATTTCAACTTCATGTTCCATGGAATGAGAAGGCTTGGGAAGTCTGTAGAAATTAGAAGTCTGGACATTTTCCTGAGTGTTAATTGCTGCTGCATATTGTTCCAGTAGTTTTACTGATTATAAGGAAGTATTTGAGTGCTTTGTAGGCTCCTGCAAAATTCAGAGCATTAATGCCAATAAAATCCACTCAACTTTCAGCATAGATGCTGTATGAATTAAAATATTACCACTCTGTACATCCTGCAGAAATTATTCATTTCCTCCAATACTTGCTCTCCGCAGAATGTGCCAGGCTATTACTTTTGACTTCAGAATTCATTTTTTATGCAAATGGCTTTTAGACCACCACAAACACAGGAGTGCTGCAGTTCCAGAGTGCAAATGAATGATATCATTTCAATACAAAGCATTATGATTGTTGTTCTGACAATGCAGCTCTCCTCACTGATATTTTAGATTCAGAGCCCACATCTTGTGGTCCTGCAGTAGAAACATGAGGGTAGAAAACAGGTAAAGGAGATCCCACAGTGCCAGGCAAGGAGTATTTTCAAAAGGCCCAGGAAATTCTGAACACTTAGGAAGCACCTGTTTATGATCTGGTTCACTCTAAAGCAGTCTGGTGACAATTTCTAAGCTGTGCTGTAAAAAAATCAGTTTCCATAGCAATTCCAGCCACTTCCTGCCCAGATGCAGCACTCTTCACATTCCTGGACACAAAACACAGCTGCTGTGGAAGACAGGCTGAAGAGGCAATGGCAAGCTGGAGAAGAGAGACAGACAAATTCCCTCTTTTGTGGCAGTGTTACATCCAAAGTAGAAAATCAGGTTTGTGACATATAGGGAGAAGGAAAAATAAAAAGGCTTCTAGACCCAACTATCTACCTCACACAAAAGGCTCTGTGAATCAGCAAAACAAGAGCTTTTGGAGACAATGAAGAATTTTTTTATCTCTCTTCTGATGTAGAGACTTTCATGCACTATAGCACAAGCCACTGGGAGCTCTGCCAAAGGCTCCGAGAGCCATGCAGCAATTGTCCCATTTTCAGCTACCAAGGCAGGAAAAAGGGAAGAGGGAGTTATTGCACTTGTTCTCTAAGAGAAAAACAAATACCACTCTTCAAGAACACACATCAGCAACTTGCTTATTTGCAGCACTTTAAAGCCACAGTAGTTTCTACATCTGCCTTGGAGAGAAGATGGCTCTTCCACATGAAACAGTTAATTCTCAGAGTGCAGCATAAGATGAATATAGAGCCTGGGTTGCCTATAGCCTACTAAAAAAATAGAACAAAACAAACACACCCACACAAACCCAAACAGGGATGAAAGCAAAATGACCTTACTACAGTCCTTCTGGTGGTAAAAAAAAAAAAAAATCCAAAAAAAACAAACACACCACAAAGCATCAACCCAACTCTTTGTTGTTCTCCAAAGAGTAACACAGATTGAACACTCCCTGGGCTTTTAGCGCCTTATCCCTCAATGGCTTTAAAGAACAGTTTTGTTGGCTCCTAGAAGATGCTAAACTGAATACAGTACATCCCCTCATTACTTTGGAGGTACTGCCATTTTCATTACAAACACAGCCTTTGAATATGCCATAATATACCAGAAATGGTTTCCTGAAGATTTGGGGACAAGAAAAAGAATTAACATCAGCATAGCCTCCCTTTTATTGTCAGCTTCCTTAATGCACAAGCATCCAGTTGAAATGCTTATTTTATCACCTGATGTCCTGGATTGCCAAGCAAATTGTATTCTATTTGCCATCTATATGGCAGTTGTCTTCCGTTAAATGGGCAGTTTTTCCTTCCACAACCAATCCTCCCTCTGGAGAGACACTGCTGATAACAGGCTATTGAATGTCACTGCATGGCTGATAAGAACTACAGCATCCCATCGTGAGATGCTCCACCCAGAGGGAAGGGCCAAGCATTCCTAACTGGATATAATCTGGAGATTCTGGAACACCAGCACGGCTTGTCCACTGGATTTTCCAGAGGAGCAGCTGCCTCTTCCCACTGGACCTTCAGAGGAAGATTCCACCCTTTTAGAGGATCCCTGCTCCAACAGAACCACACCTCACACTCCAGGAGGGCTGCAGCCACATTTCCAATTGGACTGCTACCAACACCCTGACCAACAGGGTGTCAGGTTGTGTTCTGACTCTGTCAGTGTTGTTTTAGTTCACTTCATTGTTTATTTTATCTTTGTGTTTTCTTCCCTAAGAAAGATGTTATCCCTGCTCTCATATTTTTCCTGACAGCCCTTTAATTTCAAATTTATAACAATTTGGAGGGAGGGGCTTTACATTTTTCCATTTCAGGGGACTCTCCTGCCTTCCTTAGCAGACACCTGTCTTTCCAAATTAAGACACCTGAAAACCCTTCCCAATGCCTGCACCACATTCTACAGCTCAAACACCTGCCATGAGCACATTCCCATGTTTTATGAACACATATGTAGTATAATGAAAGTGAACCCACAGGAACAGCATAAAACATATGGAACAATGTGTAAATAAATATAGACCTGCTCACATTTTCTTGGCTTTCTACTGCAATAATACATCTCCATTTCTAAGAGCATCAATGATGCTGGTCTTGTTTTTCAAAAAACACAACCATGGATCAGGTTTTGAACTCAAGGCCAGGGTCAAAGTGTGACAAGGTAAATGCCTAACAGTGACTCAGTTGTATCACTACATCAGCATCTTCCAGAAAGACATTTACTCATGCTCAAAGTTGTTGGACACGGCTTTCCTCTGCTTCTCTCTTCCCCTCTCAGCTCATATAGAGACTTGTTTTGTCTAATTAGATCAACATTTATCTCCTGACAGGCAAGAGCTGACAATACTACAATCATCTTTCCCTCTCTCCCCGTTTAACCAGAGATAGTTGAGAGGAAGTGATTGCAGCAAAGACAAGTCCTATTTCCCCAGCTCATACTGCCATAGGCAATCAATTTGGAGCAAAGGTTCCATCTTGAAAATGTCAAACAGAATGAAAAAAAGATAAAATCAAAACTGGTAAAGTCAGCTACAACCATTCCTCTAGGACCAGCTGCTCTCTCAGGTTCTTGCAGCATGGCTAACAGCACAGCTAGAGTAGAGGAGGAGTATCTGCTTTGTGTGCTGAATGGTGCCATGGGGTCCTCAGCCTCAAATTAATTGTCCCAGGACCCATTCCTGCAATTCAAGAAAAACTGCTGGAGCATCAGTCCTGCCCACCAGTCCAACAAAAGCAATTTGCAGTCCACGGTGGAAGCCCTCTCTCCTCTAATCCCCAGCCCACTGAACATGCAAAACAATGGCTTCCTTCCACAGGCACCACAGTTGGCTGTCCATACACAAGCAGAAAAAAATACATTACTCAAATACAAATACAGCCAATGGTAACAGTGGCTTCAGCCTGGAAGAGACATTTTTGTTTACTAGGTTGATGAAATATTCTGCTTTCACTTTTCCAGTTCCTCTGAAGTTCTCCAAGATGCCATTTTGCCCCTGTGTTTCTTCAGGAAATACTTTTTTTCCCCCCTATCTCATGCTACAGATCTGAAAAATAACCCATGGCAAGAAAAAGAAGATAGCCAGGCCTGGGCCCGGCTTCTTTTGTTGTTTGTCACAATATTCACTGATATGAACAGGAAAATATTCAAAAGAAAAATAATGGCCAGGTTGACTTGGAAATATCAGACTGACAAATGTTGAGATAAAGTAGCTGTGTCCTGGATGAAACTAGTCCAGAGGCACAGAGCAGGATCAGCTTCTAAGGCAGGGGCTAAAATCACAGGGACTTTCTGAAGAGATTTATCCTACTTGGTCTACTGCAATGCAAAGGGAGAAAAAAACCCTCAACCAAACCACAATTTGAGAGATTGGTATTAGCCTTGTCTTTTAAAACAGGTTACTGTTTCTACACTGGAAATAGTCATATAGATTCAGTTCACTCTTAAATGCAGTGACCTCCAGAACCACCAGTGGGATTACCCCATATATCAAAGCACTCTGTTGCACCAACTGCTCAGGAGAAGAGAGCTTCAGCAAAGTATTTCTCTACTCCTCTGCCTTCAGATAGGTAGATGCAGATGTCACTTCTATCTGCATCTCTCTACACTCTGACTCCTGCAACTGGCAAGAAAATTTGGGTCAGAAATATGAGGTACACTCAATGTACCCTCTACAGGGAAGAGACAAGCAGCCTCACCCTGAGAATGCCTCAGACCACACCAGATACATAAATATGTGAGCAGTGTCTAAATTGCACCTTTGGAGACTGACAAATGCCCTACCAACACTCAAAGCTCAGGAACTTGCTGATCCTACCAAAGGGTGCACAGAGCCTTAGATGACCAGGTGTATAACCCTTTATTTGCGCCATTGCTGAGATAAAGATTAATTTTAGAAAATTTTTGAACAGTGAGATTCCCAGCAAATAGTTGCAGATAAGTCATTGTTACTCAACACATACACAAAGCAAAACCACACATACATAAAGCATAAACCAAGGCCCCTTCCTACTGCCCTATGAGCCCTAACAGAAGATGTTTTACATGGTGGGTGCACTTCTTTTTTTGCCCATAGAAGAGCACTTTTACCTTTTATGTCAGCATGAAACTAACACCAGCAGAGAAGACAGGTGGGAGGAGAAAACCTGAAGTGAACTGAACCTTTTGATCTTCTGATTTCAGGGACAAATTAGCATAACACAATATTTTGCAAGACCAGCCTCTTACAACCTGCAGAGAGGCATAAGTTCAATTATTCCTTCTTTGTCATATCACAATAAAAATAGGTATTTATCCACTTAGACACATTTTAAAAAAAACCCCAACAGGCATTTAGCAAGACCCTATAGAATGTTCTTAACTCTTTACCAGAGTGTACTAGAAAGGCCTACAAGCATCACTGAATCTCACCCATGCAGGGAAAAAAAATTATAGCATTGCACCTTCTCCTCCTCTGAGCTTAAAAGGACCCTCTCAAAGCAAGAGCCACACAGGGGAGGAGTGAAACATACTGAAAGCCATAGGAACACCACAGGTCTGGCACAGTTCTCAAGCTGACAGAGTAGAAGCTCACTATCACCTTTCAAGGTTCTCAGTCAGAACCAGTATTGCCTCAACCACTGCCACCTTCAAGGAGATTCAACTGCTTCCACCGAAACAGAGCTGCTCAGGATATTCATCAGTCCCCACAACTATGTAGTAACAAGAACAGTAGTATCCTTCCTTGTGAAATTCTACCTCATGCATTTTATCAGTGAAAACCCTTTTCCATCTCCAAGATGAGAAAGGGACAAGATTTAAGGTCAGCCAATACATCCCAAGGCAATTCCATCCCTGTCAGATCTTGTCACTTCAGCAAGCATTACAAGTTGGTGACCACTGGCTACAATTATCACTGAGGGCTAAGCTCCTTCCTTGTGCCTTAAAGAGTGCAGCAATTCTCTTTCAAGATCTTCAAAGGAGAGTGATGCCACACTCACACAGGAGCTGCTGGCAGTGGGACATAGTCTACAATAAAAGCCAGCAATGAATTCTCCTGGAAGCAGGAAACTCAGCAGCAATGGCATGAAAATGTGCTCACGTACAGAGCATTCCACTGAATTAAAAAATAGGGCATTGATTTTGTTATTCATTTTTGTATTTAACTCAGTATTAATCTCTGCATACAAATGCCTTTTCCCCACTGCTGCATTCTCATGCCTCAGCAGAATTTCCAGTCAGCAGCAGAAACAGAGATGTAGGTCCTAAGAACAAATCGATCTGTCTGCTACAACGACAAACTGGATGTGAGATGAGGGCTCTGAGCAGGCTGCCGCTCAAAGCCTCTGCTCTCATTTACCAGGGAGCCTGCACACGAGGAGAAGGTGAAGAAAGGCAGCAACACTTACGCAAGGCGTGCCACTCATCCTGGCGGATTGTCTTGGTGATGTTGTACGTAAGGTTCTTGGGGATGGTGGCTGAGGAGTAGTGGTACTTGATGTACGAGCACCGCTCAATTGCTCCTGGGAAAGGCAAAAGGCAGAAAAGTGTGGTTAAATCAATGTAACATGTCCTGCCAGCTACAGGCCAGATGGGTTTGACAACCAAAAGCAAAGCCTAGGAGCAAAGCAATCCCTACCATCCCTGCCCACTGTGACAACCAGCACACTCTCTGGCCCATGACATATAAGCTCAGATCCAAACTTATGATATAGGAAGTTTATCTTTCACACATTCTAGGGAGCTTCCAGACTGGCCCTAGAGTAGCTGCCAGTGACTGCTTTCATTCACTATGAGATATCTGTGCTGCAAATTCTTGCCCGAACTGTGAGCTAGCAACTGCATGCAGTTAATGTATAGAAGCTGCAAGTTCATGTCTTAGCTTTCTGTGCAGTCATGGTCACAACTCAATATCCATACTTCAGGAAATACACAAAGCAAACACCTTTGATCCTCCCTTGAATAAAAAGAAAAATTATACATATATGTAGTGAACAATTTCCTAACCCTTTCCACTCTTCAGCAGGGGGACACATTACACTGTCTCCTGAAGGTACCTAGACACTTTTACAGCAGATTCAGAGACAGAATTCATTGGCATCTCTGAACAGTGAGGCTCAGATAGCAATATCAGTGGTTGAAATGGGCAATTTTTTTCCCCTCTGTATTTTCTGGATTTCACCTATGCTTCATAGAAAAAAACACCATGTGCTGCTTCTGATGTCTTCTGGTCACATCATTAGATCTCCTTTTACAAATACTTTCTGTACAATAATTGCCCCTCCAGGATCTGATCTCCCGGCATCTCTCTGCATAGTTAGTGTCCTTAGAAGAAAGAGTCTGGTGTAGTCTGATGCTTTCCATGAATTATAGCCTAGCCAAATTTCACATCTGATCAGACACCTGTAACTGTGTAACTGTTCTAGTATTGATGAAAGCCAGTCAGGTTTCCTACATTGCTTTTGCCAGCATTCTCAGCTAACACTGGCTTATTAGACCTTCTCACTAAGCTGTCAGAGTCAAAGCTCATGGAAGTCATTCTCCCACTAACATTATGTTATTTTGGCTCAGGCCTTTGATACCTAAATAGGTATCCTTAATGTGGTTGGCCACGCTGTTTGTTACTAGCTACCACTAGTCAGAGAAGCAGCTATGCTGGAAATGCTTTTATGTATTAAAAATACATTAAGACAAGCACGCAATAGAATAAATTAAATGAAGCAATGAATTATATAAATAATAAAGAGCGCTATACACAAGGAGGCAGGTAGAGGACTCTTACTGCCAGCCTGAACTGAAAAGGCAGACCCATTAGCCTTATATCGACAGTTCCACAGGGTAAAAAATGCTTTCAAACCACTGCAAATGCAGGTTTCTACTAAGGGTTGTAAGATACTATTTGGCATGAACTTAGATTATAGACCACGAATTCACAGCATGAAGAAAATCCATGAAACAAGTTATTAATTACATCACAGCCTACCAGCATCTTCCAGAGTTAGTGCAGTATAAACATTTGAGGTCCTCATTGTTTGCTTCTTGTGAGTATTCTTCACATTCTGCCTTTGACAGCAATTAGATTAGACAAAGCCAAATATTATAGGGGGAAAAGGCAAAATATTTACATATGTATCCGCCTGCCCTGACAGCGTGATGGGCTTCTGTGTGAGTCTGCACCATCTGGGCACCAAATGTACGCCCAGAATTAAAGTTTCAAACTAAGAATAGTATTTAAATAAAAAGACAGCTAGTGTGCAAAGAGCTTTAAAAAAATCCCCAAATCACAACCTTGCCATCTTATAGGTTTTCCTATCCCCTTTTGCTAGGTTGCTTTTATAGATTAGAAGTATCAGCAAGAAAATTAAAAATGCTTATTTGTCAGAAATTAATCTTTAAGTTATCAGATACCTGCCTAAACAAGAGATTTATATAGAATAGCAGAAAGAGACACAGAGCCAAGATACAAAATAAAAGCTTACAGAAGGAAGGGAGGACAACGCCTGTTCTATTTGCAGCTTTTCTGGAACCAAAAAGTCTAATTTCTAGTAAGGTCCATCAGATTTCTAATTCTGCAAAGACTTCTGGTGGTAATGCAGCAAGCTGTTCAATATCACTTTTATCACCAAAGCCTAAAGCAGAAAGAGATTATTGGCTGAATTCAGGTCATCACTTGACCATATCCATAATTTGGGGCTTATACTTCCTTCCCCATGGCTCTAATGAGACTTCAACACACAAAAATAGCTTTGGGACCACTATCAACCAGGGTGGGCAAATAGGACATGGTGCAGCACTTGGCATGGCAGTTCACAGAGAGCACTGAAGCCTTGCCAGCTCCAACAGGGAGCAATGGTGTCCACTCAGCAGAAGAAGGCAGTATCTTAGTGAGAAACTCAAGATTTTCATGGTCCAAAATGACAATGCTTGTGATTGCCTGGCATTTAAACATGAACCATTTATTTAAACCCACTCTCACAAGTGTAGGAGAATGACTATGCTGAGTCAATGCAACTACACTAGCATATATCAAACTAGAAGTGACAATCAGCTTTTGAACTTAAGAAAAAGGCCTTCAATTGCCTGGACCTGGAAATAAAAATTAGGAGAAGGGCAAGTTTATAAGCAGTGATGATTTCATACTTCTGATGTTTTCCTAGTTGTTCCACGCAGAAGAGAACAATGTTCAAGATGCCCAAAGATCCATAGTCCTGGAGGTCCCTATGAGAGCAAAAGCACCAAGAGCAGCAAGAATCAGAATTATCGCTCTGCTAGAAAGCCTTCTCAGAAAAATGCTACAAAATCTTTACCTTCAGAAGAACTACTAGCTATGCTCAATCCAGTCTTTGAAATAGGAAGAAAAGTAAGCTTTCCTCTCCATACCCTCAATAGGGTAACTGCAATTAATTTATGGAGCATTTTCAGCCTCCAGCACAAAATTGGACCAAATGCAACTGCAGCTTTGCTCTGCACTTTCCTCCAATAACTGGGAACAGTATTTATAGAGCAAAGCAGTGAGTGTTTTTTTTTTTTAGCTAGGAGCCACCATAGCAAGAGTTATAGGTGGCCACAAGAAACACAAAAACCACCACAGAGCTGCTCCAGAGACAGAGGCAGTATATCCTATATTTCTCTGACCAAAGGGAGATGCTTGCTGAAAATCCTAAAGAAAAGTAGCTGACATCTTCCAATAGAGTGCTAAGAAAAGGATCAGCAGAAGGATGCAACTAGAACCATGCAGAGCAAACCTCTGCCATGGCATCATCACAAGCACAGATGCTCAGGGGATTCAGCAGCTGTTAACTGTGGCTGGCAACTCCCTGTTCCTGCAATGGTCAGATGACAAACAAATTGGAGATAAGGAAACTAGAGATAGCTTCATCTTGAGCAGCTAAGTATGCACAGCATCAAACATGCACCTCCTCTTACTGACTCACTCAGCTGCTCAGGTTCCTTCTCATATCTGCTGATCATTGCTCCATACTATCACCTTAGCACATAATACTTCCTCTTCTCTCCATTATGAGAAAAACTTTTAACCTAGGCCACAGGAGAAATACCACCTGAAAACACTGATGTTTTTCTATTCAATTTTCAGAACTTTACCAACTAACATCCTGATGTTAGTTCAGCTGCTAGAGAAACTCAGCTACCACTGCATTACTGGAGCTGTAAACACCATCCCAGTAGAAGCCTCAAACTGTTTGGCAATGCAGGGAATGACTGAACCATTATCCCACTCTAAACAGAAGAAGGCTGACATCAATTAAGGTCCTAGTCTGGTGTCCAGGCTGTATTTGTCTTGTAGGTCAAAACAAAATTTTTCAGAACTTTTGGACCAGTATTTCTTCATCACCATTGTGCCCCCACCACTCCCTTAAATATGATATTTAAACTCTTTCAAACTGCTCCAAGCAACAGTTTTTACCATGGTTAATTTCAAAAATAGAATGGAAATTCAAAATGCCACCAAGGTATTGACTATTTCTCTCGTAAATGGTGGATCTCAGAAGCACCCAGAGGCATTCGCCCTGGTCAGTTTGACTTCTGCAAATGTGGTTGCTGAGTTTCATGAATTTACAGTGTCAGTGTGATCATATGGTTTAGTATTCTGCATAGTACAGACCAACCCATCTGAGAGCTGGTAACAGAAAGCAGTCCTTGACACAGCCTTTCGTCAAACTGGTAACCTGTGAGAGCAGTTGGGTGACAGTAATATCACTTCAGATTAAGCCCAAGATGGCACAGAGTTACTTGCATGGGTTATCTGAGTACTCCTCTCCTGTCTTGAGGACTAGAATATTTCTCACTTCCCCCCCACCTCAGCTCTCAGGGCTGCAGATTGTGGGACCATCCTTGAAGGTTCAACTACAGATTAACCCAATGCCTGTGAATAAGTTACCTTCAGTAGCTCGAGGACTTCCAGATACAGATAAAAATTTCTCCCACACTAAGATTCTTTGCAGCAGTCCCTGGGTTAGAGCAATCAGGAAACTGAGATGCAGGGAGCCAGCAGCTCACTCACTCTGGATGAGCTATGGTGTAGCCACGCCAGACTCCATGAGTTAGGACTGAGAGTCACCTTCATTCTGTAACATGCAGAGATCTGAACCAGGGGGTACCCATTCTTCTCTTATAGTATGCATAATGGATTTCTAAGAAGGATCCAGCTGTAAAACTAGTGTTTGTTTTACTACATTTCCTGTCAAAGCTTTTGATATTATGAGCCTCCCTGAAAAGACTAGTGTGGATACTCTGAGCCTTTGCTACCCCCAGGCAGCTTTTCCTTCTCCTGTGCTGCAGATACCCCTGGATGAACTGTTTTGAAGCAAAAAAATCCACAAAATGCACCCTTTGTTCTAGCTCTAATTTTCACAAATCTATTTGAGAATTACTACACAAATATTTCCTAGCAAAAGAAAGCTTAGCCTCTGGCTTGCAAACTGCACTCACTACATATATTTGCTCTTAATTTTGAGAAACTGCATTCAATATGAAAGATTGCCTTAATTCCATGGTTTGGTTGCTGGTCCCTCATTGGGTGACTATCTCCATAACAAACAAAGAGACGTAGATTGGCCATTTAGCCTCTAAGTGTTTCGCATTATCTTCAGAAAATCTGTAGAGCAGAGGAAGTTCACAGTGGGTTGTTTTTCTTAGCATAACATTTCAGTTAGGTTTCCAGAGGCTACAATCATAGTTAGGACCAAAATTTGGTAACAAAAAGCAATTCCACGTGGCATACGTATCTACTATTTTCTTAAAAGTCTTCTCTCACCTGGAAAAGTTCATCGTTTATTTGTGTTAGCATTTCTGCATCCTTCAAACTAGCACTGGCAATTCAGGTTGGTGCCATTTCAGAATTACCAGCCTGAGATGTATGTGCTGCCCTCAGTTACTTTAATCATTTCTTATGAGTCATCAAAACTCATCTGGAGGTACCTTAATATAGGCAAGACTTGCAGCTTTAGCATGAATTAACTGGTCAAATTAAACCTTGGAGGAGGATAGAAGGAGAAATTAAGTTCTACTTTGACCAGCTGCTATGACATAACTGCAATCAGAGACTGCAATCAGATTGCAATCATGCAATCAGATATGCTGACTAGTTAATGAACTCCGGATGACTTTTTTAATGAAATCAGACACTTATTAAAAAATATTGCAACACCTTAAACAGGATTATTTTGTCACTTATGGAGTAATACTAACTATGAAAGTACTGGTTACACATTTTTTTCCAGATCTATAAATAGATTCATAAAAAAAATGTAGGAACACTATTCTTCTGGATTAACTGCAGAATTATTTATGTTAAAAGTGCTCTCTAGATGTCAACCAGACCAATGCCCTGCTCAAAAGAGGCACAACTTCAAAGTTAAAATCAGATCCAAAGATAGATCATGTTGCTCAGGGCCTTGTCCAATCAAGTTTTGAATACCTCCAAGAATAGGGATGCACATCCCTGAGCACCTATTCCAATGTCTGAATGCCTGTTGGGTTTGTGAGGGGTCCCCAGGATGAGGTGAGAGATGAGGAATCTGACTCCTTGTTCTCAGAAGGCTGATTTATTATTTTATGATATTATATTATATTAAAGAATGCTATACTAAAACTATACTAAAAGAGAAAGGATATAGACAGAAGGCTTAACAAGAATGAATAATGAAAAACTCATGACTGACTCCTCAGAGTCCAACACAGCTGATGGTGATTGGTCATTAAACAAAAACAATTCACATGGAACCAATCAAACATTGACCAGTTGGTAAACAATCTCCAGAGACCACATTCCAAAGCAGCAGAACAGAGAGAAGCAATCAGATAATTGTTTTCATTCTTTTCTGAGGCTTCTCGGCTTCCCAGGAGAAGAAATCCTGGCGAAGGAATTTTTCCAGAAAATATGACAGTGACAAACACCCCTATTACCTAATCAGAAATTCCCTTAGTGTTGCATTAATATTTCGAATAATAGAATACCTCAGAGTACAGGGCTAAAAATCTAGGAAGAATATGCAAGAACCACCACCTTAATCAACATGTTTGGTGAATATTCATTAACTTATATGCATAACTAGAAGCCAATGTTCTAATTAATGAAGCTCAACATAGATTTTCAGTTGCAGCGTGGGCCAAACTATTAGAACAAGAGATGTTTCTTCCTAACTGGCTCTGGCATCATCCTGCACTGAGGTTCAGCTTGATCTGCCAGTAGGACTTGTTGCTACTTGTCCTAGATAAAGTGAAACAACTCCTGGTGCTCATTGCTGCTTGCTGTGAGCTGCCAAGGAACTGGGCAGATGACTCCCTTCAGTTGATGAGCTGAGTTTCTGTCTGTTGGGTTAAGAGTCAGTTGCTACCCCCTAGCTGCCTCCCCTGCCCATGGATAGAGGTGCACAGTCAGGTTCTACACACCTCCTGGATATCTCAGTAAATCAAAGAGGGATCTGATCCAGTGCCCTTTCCCATTTGCAGACAGACCCAAGGGTCACATATTGGGAGAGACAATGAACAGGTCTATGGGAGCACGTGACATGGATCAGGAGAGCACTTTTGGAAATGACCATCTGATGATGTCTATTTACTGTGCTTTGGTCCAGAACACAATGTGCTGTGTGATGATGCCTATTAGATTCTTCACAAATAAAGTTAAATCAGAAGATGGGCTAATGAAAATTCAACTAATGGTACAAGAGCAGAGCCAGTTTGAAGTAACATCCCCTCCTTGAAAACATAAGATGAACATTAAGTCCTAAGCACAAATTGTCTCTTTTAAATTCAACCCTGCCATATCACACAAAGGAAAAAACTGACCAAAATTTCAGGTCACCAGAAAAGTTTTGTACAGCTGCAAAACTGTATTAATCTATAACTTATTTTGATGCCTTTAAAGAATAACTTTAAAACTGTATTTCAATTGAAAGTCTTAAAACCACTCTAAAAAGTTCACAATATTTATCTAAATTTCATCTTTTCTTTTTCAACTGAAACCACCAGCAGCATTAAATTTTCACAAGTGGTTCTGTCCCCTTACATGCTTTTCACTTCAGAAACCATTATCCCCATGAAAATAAAAAATTCCCTGACTGTACTTAAGTGTAACTATAAATGTACTTACGAGCACATTACACACCTATAGACTCCCTCCTCTGGGGTAAATGCAGAAAGCCTGCAGCCTGTTAGGCTGCCAGTGGCTATTAAGTGAATATTTCAATATACAATCTTATTTCAACTTGCTTTTTATATGTAGATGCCTTTACTGACCACCAAAAAATGCAATGAACACAGAACTTCAGGAAAACATACTCAGAAGACTGCAGCATCCTCTGTTTTACCTGAAGGAAAAGCTTGCCTGTATCTACTGAGTAGAGAGCAACTGAAAGGATGAGACATAAAATAAATATTTTGCCTACAAAATGGCACATATCCAGAAAATACATTAACAGAATGAACAGCTTAAAGATTTTCACTAGGAAAGAGAGCAAACATTTTTTTCAGAGTGAGAAGCAGAACAGCGATGCTCTTTTTTCCTTCCATTTTTCTTCTACAGCTCATCTCACTTAACTTCCAAATAAAGACTCTCTCAGAGCCTCCAGCTTAGTCAAACTTGTTAGGCAATGCTCAGCTGGTAAAGCAGTCTTGTAAAAATTTAGCAAGGGGGGGGGGGGGGGGGGGGGGGTGGTTGAAAGGATCCACCATACTGTACTATCCATACAGAAATGGGGTAATAGACAACAGCGTGCCATTCCCATTCTAACCAGGTCATCTGGCAAGCTCTGCCAGCTCCCTTTCAGCACTGACCAACTAGATCTCTAGAGATATAGAAAACATCAGATCCAGTGCCCACATGAAAAGGAAGCCATCTCTGAAGATAATGAATCTCCAGACACACAACAGCTCTGTTGTGCGTGGGCTTTACGTGACCAGATTCCACAGAGCAATTTCCACAGATTTCAGACAGTTACACCTACATTTCAATTTCTGATTCCACACCAAAATGTCTAAATCTTCTTTTCAACCACTGTGTGAGCAAGAAGACATGTGCACATATATTGAGCAGACAGCAACATTTTCAGAGTAGAGAAAAAATAAAGTGCTCAAGCAGCTTTTGCCAGGCCTGTTCCTCACATGCTCTCTGGATAGCCCAGCAAATAGCAGCTTGCTTAAAGCCACCAGCTGGCAGAAGATAAATATTCCACCCATGATAAGAAAAGAATCCAAGTATGAGACCAAAAGCTGAATTTGCATTGGAAAGTGATGAGCTCACACTTTCTCTCCAGGGACCAAGGAAAGGGGGCTGGCAAGGAAGCAGGAGCAAGAAGAGGGTTATGAAACACTTTTTTACTTCAGCTATTAATAACAGTCTCCAAGCCACAGGGCACTTGAGAGGAGGAAGGCATCTCCTTGCTTCTATTAATCTTTTTGTCCACCTATTTGCTTTGGGCTGGCCACAGGGGAGAGGGAAGCAGAGCACAAATGAAAAGTTAAGGAGGTTAAAAGGACTGAAAAATATTTGCTCCCACATGTTTGGAGGCAGAAATTAAATGATCAATAAAAAAGTCAGTGAGACAGCAATTACCAGTAAAAACTCACTGATGACCCAATAGCTCATGGAACAAAGCAATATCTCAGCACTGCTGTCAAGCCAAAGAAAAAGCACAGCAAATGCTATTCCATGGACAGGTTTCTTCTATATCAATGTACACCCTATGATTCTCATAGTAAGATGCTCCCATGGAGCTTGGTGTTTGATCAACCAGCTTCAAAATCCATTTCAAATGGATGTCTAAGAAGCAGGGTCCCAGATGGCCAAAAAGAAAATAAGGGTGGATCCACCGATATCACTCATCCTGTTGAGTATCTGTGATCACATGCAGTGAAGTCTGAGGTGCCTATCTCTGCCTTGCAAAGCTCTTCTACATGCTGCTTTGCAATGTAAATGTGGCTTTATAGACACATTCAGTCCCCTCCTTAAAGTGAGAGGAACAGAAGCTCTTCTCTGTACCCCCTGTTAGTTTACAGCAAGCACCACAAATATCTGAGCTGGAGAAAGCATTTAGCTGTCTTGTAGCACTTCAACCTCATGCTTAAACAGCAGAAATCACAACATGACAGAGTCATTCAGATGCTTGCATGCAGCACTGAGGAAATAAGGCTGAGACCTAACCCAGACAAATCTCCCATAAGAACCCACTTACAGGGGGTCTTATGCTTGCATACAGCAGTCTCTTTAAAAAAAATCCCCTGAAAAAAGGATTTATATGAGCTATACAACATCTTTATAATATCATCTTCATGTAGGTTTTGTCCTGCAACTAAGTGTGGGGGTGGCAGGCAGTTTCACAACCTTAACTGGAACATAATAAGTTGAAGAGAAATGAGAAGGAAAAAGAAAGTTTGTGGCAAGAGTCATATGGTAGAGATTTATAAAACTAAACTAAGGAGACAGTTTTTTCCCTTTTAGTCAAAAAGTATTTTGCTTATAAGTTGAAATTAAGATGTATTTTTCTAACTATGTTTCTATATAAAGGTGATTTGGCTTGCCTTAAATTTGGGAAGGGCACCCCTGTTAGCATAGATCCCATTTTGCACATTTTAAATTAAAGGTAACTAGGAGAAACCACAGCATTCGAAATTATCTCAGTTCCAAAAGAAATACCAGAAACTAGCCTATCAAAGAAATGAGAAAGAAATCCAACACCAGCTTTGCAACTAGGCTGGGCTTTTTCCCCTATGAGCAGACTACAGCATGGAGAGACCAGAAAGACACCCTGCTATTCCCATAAACTGTTTTCTCTACATCCTGTGCTGATGAGACAGACTACCTCCATCCATCAAGGACTCTGTTGAGACTTTAAAACTGTGCAAACAGAAGACTTTCAACCTATTCTCCCTTTGGTAGAAAGATACTATTTTAAATACATCCTTATATTCTAGATTTCTTGAAGATTAATTTTTTTATGCTGTCCCTATTCTAGTTATTTCAAGAAAAAAAATTAGGGTACTGTGATTGGAATAAAGATATTTTCAAGACATCACTTCATGCATAAAGTATTTCTGAGACAAAGATCCCCTGCAGTTATTAAATGTAAGTGCAGAGTAAAGCTAACAGATGGGATCATCCCTAAGTGAGCAGAGTTTCTCCAGGCAAGTCCATAATGTCTCTTGCCTCAAACTCTACCAACTGAATAACTACTTGGATCATATAGTCTGATGACAAAAGCTACAAAAAACTACCTCGAAATAAACATTGAGATTTTTTTCCTGGTGAGTAGATACCATTAGATTATACAGGCATTTTTATAATGTCTCTCTGAAGTGAGGAACAGCTTCATGTTTGGCCATGCTCTTTCCCTGTGCAGTCATTCCCTGACTGTCCTTGCTCAAATTATTAACTTGTGAGCTGCCATGACTAACTTGCAAAGATACTCCATCTCCCTTTACAAAGGAGTACACATTCAGAGGGACAAAAGACTGCACAGCTCACTGCCCTTTGCTCACAAGGCTGTTTGCTGCACTACTGTAACTGGACTTACTATTGTACATGAGGGCTTCAATCAAATAAAGGCCTTGAGAAATTCAGCGTTATGTAGATATTTTAAAAGTGTCCTTTAATAGTCAAACAAACTGAAAGACAACTAGAAGGAAAAGAAAAGGAAGATAAAGATGGTGATAAGAACATCAGACAACTGTACTGTGAAATCCAAGATGAGCAAAAGCACAATTTGGTCATTCTCAAGCCTACAAACCGCAGATATTGGTAATCTCTCCACAGGTGTCTGAAATCATAAGTGGTTTCTCCTGCCAGAAGGAAATTATTCTTGAAGAAGTGTTGGAAATAGAAAAAGTTGGTGAATGTGATCAAAAAATATTTTTCCAGTAGACTGGACTGTGCCTTTACTTACAAAGTGATGAGTTTTGCAATGCCATCATATGCCCTTGTGTACAGAAGGCTTGGGCATTGAGCAGCTCTCCACAAATGCTACAGTAATTCATTTCTGGTGCATCAAGGTCTTGCTGCACTCAAAAGTACTTCAGTCAACAACTTGGGGCTAGAATCTCAACATCGCTGCAGACGCTCTGTGCCAAACAACAACACATTCCACAGCAGATAAAAACACTGGAAGGATAAATGCCCTTGAAAGAGGATAGAGGGAACCAGAAACTGAGAAGGGACCAACTTCTCTCCAGTCCCAACCTTCCCTTTGCTTATTCCCAGTACACATCTGGAAGGATCAGAGTATGCCAATAGCTCCAGCTATGGGAAAGTTAGCAGTGAGATGACCTGTTGCCAGCATGATCTTGAATGAGGAATTAAGTTATTCTAGTCAAGTCTCAAAGGTGTTTAGTATCCAAGCACTTTAGCTAAGATTCATTGTATTAGTTCTCTTAAGACATGCATATGATGTACTTTAATGCAGAAATTAAAAATGGCAGAAGCCAGCCCAATTTATGGAACAGGGCAGCAGAATAGAGTAGGGAAAACCCCTATATATCTAAAAGCATCTATTATTTTTTCCCATGCCAGATAAAGTTAGATTGGTATAAAATCATGTCACCCTAGCTTAGGCCCAGAACTGGTGTATATTTAAAAGTATTAAGGTGTGGGATGAGAATTTCTCATCCCATCTACTGCTGGGTCAGCACATATTGGAATTTGCTTTGGGAGGGTATTGTGACATGGTGTTCCCTTGCCTATAACATCCTCTTGTCTTCCAATAAATGTCATCTACCACTTCTTGCACCTTCCCATCTGAAATGTCAAATCAAATCAGAGGCTTACAGTATGAAGGTCTCCCGCTCACTGCAATGTAAGTTGTTCTGACCAGGACAAGCTGGACTAGATATTTCTGCTGCCTGTCACAAAGTTGCATAGAAGGAAAGACACGATTCAAAGGGCACTGAGCAGCATTAGATAATAGAACCCCATGGATGGCAGCAATAAGCATTACCTGAAAGGTGAGCACTGCACATCTGAACACCTTTGTCACCACCCAGTGCATCCCACCATCCCTGTGCCTGAAAGGGCAGCAGAATCCCACTGGGGTTTATAGCCTGAAGTGTTATTCAGCCCTTTACAAATCAAGAACCTGCTCTATGATGCACATCCTGACAGAGGAGGAGGCAACCATATCCCAGAAGATCCATCAGCATACATAGTACCAAACAAGAGCTCTCTTCCAAGCACCACTTGGAAGGTGCAGAACAGGCCTTTAAGACCACACTGGTGAAATTCAGATTTAGAGAGAAGGGGTTATGGAAACAAGCATTTATTCAGACACTGCCAGCTCAGGATTTACTTTTTACTTTATACTCCTAGTCTGAACTTTAATAAAGGCTTGTGTCTCAGTAGCCTCTGATTACACCCAATGGGACAAATTCAGTGTACACTGAATTCACTGTACAATTACAGTGACCAGAATCTGTGCCCTCAAAGACTTTTGCTGATCCTGTTTAGTATTTCCCCTGCTCATATAGATAATTTCATATGTATGTAAAGATAAGACTCAAACTGTAAGGCTGGGTTTAAAAATTAAAAACTCCATGATTCAGCATCCTATGTGCTTCTGGACACATTTTTATCTGTACAATTAATTCTAAACCCAGGTGTTATTATATGTGTTGTATTCCATGAATACTTCACTTCCTATTTTAGTTACTACTCTAAAACTGCATTGCACAGTCTATTTCTCTACAATATCTGAAACTATTTATTAAAAGACAGTATTGCTGCCCAGCATTAATTTATGTACTAGTCTCTTCCCAAAAGAGCATGAGGCTTCAGTTCATTGAGTACAGGGTGAGGTGAAGGAAATCCAGGATGATTCTAAACATGCCTCCACTGGATCATCAGCCCCACTGATGAAAAGGATGGAGACAACATGCCAAACCAACAGAAAATATATTAATTGGAAAACATCCAAACCTTTAAGAAAATATGCCATTAGCTTAATATTCTTATCTCCTAGGGTTTTGCTAGATCAGGTTTAATTACAGCAATTGTGACAAAAATCATAATAAAGAGCTATAGCTGCAAGCTGATCTTGTCCAGAGATTCCACCCACCAGGGTAAGAGGCAAATGCAGCACCAGGAAGACACTGCAGTACAAGCTCAGTGAGTTGTACATGCAAATCAGTTTCATCAAAAATATTTCTAAGTAGAGCCTACCTTAAAGAGAACAAGATATTAAGGTGACATGCACAAGGCTGAGATTCAGGAGGCACTCCCAGGACCAGGAGACTTCAGAAGGAGAAGCAAAATGCCCATCTCATACTGCAGTAGAAATACAGTAAGGGTGCACAAGTGCCAGGCTCACTGGCAGCACAGTCAATACCCCAAACTGAACCCCCAAGTCTGCCACTGGACATTACTGGAATCAGCTAAAGATGACACTTGTGTCCTCCTCAGGCAACTGACCAGCCTAATCAAGCCTAGAGAAAAGAACAGCCAAGTTTAGATGGTTAACCGAAAGGGTTACAGAGTTTATGCTTGTAGCTACACAAGTGGGCAACAGGCATAAAACAAAGGATAAAGGAGCTAGCAGCACAGAGCTCTAAAAGGAGTGAGAAATAAAATATCCCCACAAAATAGCCCAATTTCTGAAATTGATACCATTATCATATATGTTTGTATAACACATTTGCAAATGCAGTAGATTTTACACTTTAAGGATTAAACAGCTTTTCTGAATGTAGCCACAGCAGATGCAGGATATATGGAGAACCATTCTTAGTACATGGCCACAGTTCAAGTGAAATACTCCAATCTTGGAATATCAGTAAGTGAACAATTTTCAAATGTGCAGGAATGCAACTTCATTCACACAAAAGAAGCCTTTGCCAGGAGCACACACAAAGGCCAAACTGGATCTTGACACTTCATAATGGACTAAAGAAAAGCTACTTGGGAAATAAAGAATCACAGAATAGGTTAGGTTGGAAAAGACCCTAAAGACCACCTAATTCTAACCCCCTTGCCACAGGCAGGGACACCTTTCACTAGGATCAAGTTGCTCAAAGCCACATCCAGCCTGTCTTCAAACTCCTCTAGCTCCAGAGCTTTAATATTTTCCTGAGATTTAACAAGCATCTTTCCAAAATGAGAGCAAGTGGTCTAGAATTGTAGAGAATGGCAGAAAACAGAAGTTTCCAGCTATTATTTCCCTATTCCAGCAAAAATCTCTCCTACTGGAAAATAACCAAGTTATCCTAAGAAATGAAAAACACCAGTATTCATCTGTTACTCTATAGACTTTCAACTATGGAATAAAAGATTTTACTATGAAATTCCATGACAATAACTTACTTTAAAGAAGAATATTAAGTACATATAGACCATGATATTTAAGAACACTTAGGTTGTCTTTAAAAGGAGGGAGCAAAAGAAAATACCTTGTTTCTCTGTTTAGATTTCCTATAGACTTGGTGACATTTATTGAAATCCAGCAGTGCTGGAACAATGACTAGGAACTTCAGTCTTGGACTGGGTCCCCCTGAGTCCAGGCACTGTGTGATTGTGAAACTAATAGTGTTCCAGACCCAATTTATTCACTATTTGATGAAAAATTCTAGTGCTTCTGCAATATCACACCCAATATCACAGTACAAGTTGATTTTGTACTGGGGTAGAAAGATGTACTTGACAAATAAAAAATCATAGCTAGATATACTACTAATATTCAAAATCCAAGAAAAGAAATAAAGTGGAATGATCTAATGATGCTCAAACTGTACACCTCACCCACAAGAGTTGTTACTTAAGACCAAGCCTGCAATTTTATTATTCATATTATACCAGAGGAAAAAAAAAAACAGACTCTGAAATAGTCCTGGTTGTTTAAAAGACTCATAATCTTGTACTCCAAAAGGAAGTAAAAACATGTATACTCTTGAGGTCCCATGAGGAAGTAGGACATAGTAATGTAAGCTGCACGCTGCCTCTGTGGCAACCTTTAAGCCTCAACTCATGCTCCTCTGACTTTGCCCTAATTAGGATAATTTAAGCCTGAGGCTTTGATAATTCTGGAGCCTGATGCCATGCCATGAAGTACAAAAACAGTAAAGAGGTTTACTTCAAACAGTCGCACATGACCCGTGGCAATAATACAGCACTTGAATCGCTTCAGCACTGGACAGCTCCACAGCTTCTCCAAATATGCTGACCCGGACAAGAGGCTGAGCATGATTTCCCCTCAGCTATTCCTCCTAATCCTATGAAGTGAATCTGAGAAACACAATGTGCACAGTAGTTGAAGGATGCCAGTCTCACTTTTAACAGGAGAAAAGCAGACTCATATCACCACAGATACTTCTACTAGGATAATATTTATGAGGAGATTTGAAAATAATTTTCAAGCTATGCTAGATATAGTCAGTTACTTATCTCTGCCTGGAGGATGCTGGTGCCTGCTGGATCCTCAGCCCAGAGTTAGAAAGGACAGGGATAATCACTCAAGTGCCTGTTGGAAATGGGTACCATCATACCTGCAGCACTGTGCATGCCTGCAGCTGTGCTGCATCAGGGATGCAGTCAGGCATTATGAACTGTATTGCTCTGCCATATCACTAAAAAGCATGATGGAAGGTTCTGACAGTATCACTCATTAGGCTTAGGGCTATGCTGCTCCCATCAGAAGAAAAGTGGAAGCACTGTCCTGCCAGAGTCCATAACATGTCTTGGCAAGCGGGCCCAGACTCCTGTATCATGCATTACCTGGTTGGAAGAACTGCAGCTCATTTCAATATTAAATAAAAATATCCCTTTCATTGGTTAACCTTTGGTCCCTTAACCCTGAATTTCACCTCTCTGAACTACAAACAACAATGACAATTCATGAGTATTTGGGGAGGGACAGTAGCTTCACTTTATTCCAGAAAATGAGGAGTAAACTGCACTATTTAGCGTGAACCCACACCAGATGATAATGAAATGAATTACCAATAAAAATTTATTTCATGTATAAAAACCTTTTAAAAGAGAAATAAGCCAGGCTCCAAATTACCATTAAAATTAACTTCCATTGATGCTCTGCCAGTGCTGCTGAACTAATGTTCTTTGCAGAAGCCGAGTGGATTGATGATTGAGTGGTATCAATTAACATGAACTGTTGTGCTAGTTGCTTCATCTGGAGATCAAAGCATTTTGTTTAGGAGAAAAGGAAAATGCAGCACCACTAAGGTTTTCCCCTTCTGCATTACTCTCCATTTCCAATACCTAGTCTCAGGCACAACTAGCATCCTTTCCCAAGCATAACTCTCTGTATATAAGTAACCATCAACCATAAAGTCAAAATAAAACTTCCATCTTCTGGGAATTAAAGCTCTAAATAGAATGGTTCACGGACCACAGGCAGCTGAAATGTTGTATTACAAAGCTAGCACACAACTGAGTATGGTTGAGTGCTGTTCAGGTGACTGGACACAGCTTGTGCTGGTTTCTCTCCCTGTGGCTCCCTGGCAAGATGAAAAATCTCTCTTCAAGGTGGCTGCCTGTTTTTTCATACAAGCAACACTACTGAGTCTCTCAGCCCTCTTCCTTGTCAAATATCAATTTGACAAGGAAGAGGGCTGTGAGACTCAGTAGAGACTCAGCTTATAAACCGCCCAATTTTGTTGATCCACACCAGTGAGCTGCAGCTGGAGGCATCTAAGCAGTAAGCAAGTTGTGACAACAGAGAAGAAGCATCAAGAAGGGGGGAAATTACATATTGAAAGAATTCTGACTGCCCCAGAAACTCACACACATTTTGTCAGGTCACTCAAAACACTCCCAATCAGCAGTCTTGACTGGAGCAAATGTCTGGGGAACAGTTTGAGGAACAAACTATTTTGGCTTTTGTGATTTGTGCCCAGTCATCATCTGAGTGTTTTGCCTTTGACCCAGGCAGGGCAGGAGAGGTACACAGGCTCTGTCTCAAGGCTTGGTCTCACCAGAGTTTCTCTGTGCCGATTGCAAGTCCCACTGTGATAAGCAAATTCAACTAAGTAGTCTACCTGGATCTCAAAGCAGGCAAATTCACTACAACACACTCCAAATGTGGGATGCTAGCAAACACACCTGTGAAAGCCATGGGAAACACATTCATGAGATTTGCTAATATTAATATCTATATTAGCAACAAGAGCTGTGCCTGAAAGGAATGGACAATTTAATACCTAAAATACATCCACTGCTTCTCTTTGCTCTTTAGGGGCAAAGAAGGATCTACTCCAGCAGCTGTAGCCAAACATGACTTCACTTGGCTCTAGCATGCTGTCCCTGCTAAATCCCAAAATACCCTGTGGAGGGAAATAAATAACAGCAGGTATGGAAAGGAGTTAAGGAACTGACAAAGGTCACATTCTCTTCTCAGTTTTGAGATGAGTTGGAAAGTCAGTGAAAAAAAACTTCAGGCTGATGGCAAGAGCTGCAACTAAGGCTCATATCAATAGAGCAAGACTATCAGCTGTGAGAAGGCAGAGATTGAGACTGAAGCCAAACCTAAAAAAAAAAACTTCAAAGTTGCAGCCCCACATTTTGGAGTCCCCCAAGAAAAAAGGGCCTAAATTTTACTTCTTCATAGATATTTGGGGCTGGAATTATACCTAGCAGTTGCTTGCAATAGCAGAAGACTACACTGATTCAGCAGCTCTTCCTCGTCCTGCACAGAGGTGACAGGAGAAGGCAGTAAAAATTACCTGTATTTCCTGGATGTGAACAGGGGAAAAACACAAGAGTAATTAAATATTTTAATTCTCCTCTCTAAGTTCTGCCACTATGACCTCACTACATTACTTGAAGTACTCTCTACTCAGCTAACATTTTTATTAAGAATAAACCACCTCTAGCCTCCATTCCACTTTAACCACCATTACCCACACATAAGACTTGCTCAGCACAGCCATTGAAAGTCCTCTGAACAGCATCAGAGCTATGCTGCCTTGTGCAGCAGACCAGCAGGGATTACTTTAATTAGTGTTTTCTTCTGAAGCATAAAAAGATATTCTGAAATTACTTTGCCTGGTAACAAACTGCATCTTTCACACTATTGGAGAACTGAAACTGATTCCTGCTTCATGTACTTTCCTTAGTTTATTTTTTTCTTGTTTTGTTTTACAGATTTCCTTCTATCATGATGACAGCTACAAAAAATATTGCAAAAGCAGTGGAGAAGGGAATGTTGATATTAAGGGAAATTAAGTTTTCACTTGCCTTGCTAAAATAAGTTATTCAAGATGGGTGGGAACAACCGCAGCAGAAAAAAAAAAACCTACAAGCTACTTTATTTCTCCAAATTTCTTTTGCTTCCTTCACAGGGTGACTTGGTTCATTGGCTCTGAACTCAGAGTGAAGCAGAGGTCACTTCTACCTCTCAAAGCAGGTATTGCTCACACACATAAAGCAGCACCAGAAGCCTTTACATGGGTCAGGTTCTGGAGCCACTGCTCTGCCAAGCTGGCATCCAGTCACCAGCAATTACAGAGACAATTAAAGACACGTTTTCCTGCTATGCAATAAAGTGCATTTCAATAACATTCTTGTGTACTTATTAAAATGTTTTCCACTGGAAGATCTCCAGAATGATAAATATTCATTAATCACCACAAAACTACACAAAAGCTACATCAAATAGGTGATCACAGTCAGAGTTAAAGGCCATTCTGTATTAAGTCAACTTCATGCTGCTCTGTTGACACACAGCCAAGTTGCTGTGAGCCATTCCAGCCCCAGAATTACCTTTCTTGCAAGAAAACACTTTGGCTAACAGCACCCCTGCATTTGTCAATCATCCCAAAAGCTTTGGCTGAGAAAAGCAAGGGCCAATTCAGGCATCCATGAACTGATAATCCTCAACTACCTTAGCAGCTGAGCCAGACCATAGGCTGCCAGGACAAGTGACCTTCAGGCACCTCTAAGGAAAGCTCATGGGCTGGGGGAAGAAGGAAGGGCACAGCCAGATCCCACATTTTCCCACAGGCCATGGGATCACAGATTTACAGCTCAGCTAGTTGAGTCACTCACACCTCAGGAAAGGATGACAGAAACCTTTGCCATGGCAGCAGGTGGCTCTCACTGCCCACACCTGCCAGCCCAGAGCATAAGACTTGGCTGGAGTTAACAGAACCCCAGAACACACACTCAAGGGGTAGTCCATATTGAAATAAGGTTTTTGACATGATTTTTGCAATAAAGGTAAACTTTTTCCTGAAAAATCATCTTAGCAGAGAATCCAGTACACCGTGTTACAAGCAAACCACTTGATACTAATATAGCTTATTTTTGTTCCAGAACAGGAACAAGCAATTCTATTGGGAAAGCTGGAGTTGAAATAAGAAAATTCAGACACCAACATTTCTTACAATTGGAGAAATTTCTAACACATTACTAGGCTGCTTGAATTTTCTTACCCATGTAGAAGAAAAGACTTGAAACAGTTTACAGAGAATTTGTACTGCAGAGTACTGCTGTGTCTGATGCTCAATAAGAACACAGAAGTTTGGATACTTTCATTTGTATACATGAGTATTTGTACATATGCATGTTTTAATTAAGCCTTATTAATGTACTTAGTCTATTTTCTCTCTATAATTATACAGTTATGCAGAAAAACATTCAAAAGCCTAGATGACTCAGGAGTTTGACAGCAAGATATGAACTGCCAAATTTAGTCAACAGTACAAATTCAGCAACCCAGCTTAAGTCACTAATCTGGAGCAGACAGTCATTTAAATACAACTCTGACAAATTTTATCCTTTTTTCTTTGTTAATTGTCTGCTAAAAGGCTGCAAATAAAATCTGAAATTTATTCATTATTCAAAATGATTCATAAATGTCTTCCCTGACTAACCGTCGGCCTACAAATATCTTAAGCTATGGCTGTCACAACTAAGTAAACAATTTGCAATTCATGGTGTAACTTATGTAATGAATTTCTTCACCTTATGTAACCAGCTTGAACAGTTTAAAGAGCTGACAAACACAACATACATTTTTAATTGCACACTCCCAGTTAACAGTTGGGTTGTTAGAGGAATCACCCTCCCAGGAAACATACAGTGCCACGTGATTTAGGTTGCAAATATCAAATCTTTTGCTTGAGAACATGCTTTGAAATTCACTTTGTCTGCCCACACCAAATGAAGTAGGCAAGTTCAAGCTATAAATGCTTTTCCACTTATGCTGTTGTAGTAGTAGTACAAAAAAAGCTTCCCATTTAAGCATGATTTTTTTCAAATTTCAGAAAATGGCAATTTATTCCATCTTCTCCAGTACTACAAGATTTGGAAAATGGACATTTACCAGGAAGCTACTGCATTCTTCCTAATACCATCAAGTGTGCCCATAAGCCCTGCCTCAAGGGTTGGGGTCACACTAACACAGGCCATGTGCTCCTCTGCTCTCTTCCCAATGCTGCACTTCACTCCAGGAGTTAAAAACTAAATATATGAAACTACTCTGCAGAAGATTGCTTAAAGCAGTTCCTCAAACAAATGAAAAGCTTCAGGCAGCCTGAGTTTACCATTTGTCTCAGAATCCAATTCCACAGTTTATCACCATGCTCAATTGTCTTGTACTGAACTAAAATTTTACATTTCAGTTCATTATTAACCATTTTTTTCTGTATGTTTCTCCAAACTTTGCTTTTACTAGAGCCACAGAGAATGTGATGATCAGATCTTTTCCCCCTATTTTTTGTGCCAAGGTACAAGTCAGATTTCAATACTATTAATAGGGCTCTTAGAACCCTTTAAATTGTGTGTAAAGTCAGGAGAAGGAAGGTGACTTTAATGGGGCTACTACTGAACATGAATAAAGCTCTGAAGTCTGGCCCTACTGATTTAGCTTTGAAAAGAAAAAATTAACTCCTAAGCCAATCATCCCAGTGTCCCAGTTTTCAGTGTTCTTCGATTTTCCCCAGTATTGCACAGATAGAAAAGTGAAATATTTCTGTGCTGCCAGGAAATAGCTATCAACAGTTCTGGAGTACTCTGATGCTTTGCCCCACTTATAACAGACTTTAAAATCATGCCAGTTTAATATCTGCTCTCACACAGGTTACAACTCCTATTTTTCACTAAAAGGAACTATTCCTAGACAGGACTCTGCCCAACAGCAACAAGAGCTTTACAGGAGCCCAGGCATGAAACAGCGAGGCCTCTCCATGAGGGCATTGGCACCACATCTGTGAAATACTTCTTGACAATGAGTATAAAGCAGTGCTAAATTGGATCCCAGGACAGTGGCCTTAAATTAAAAAATCACTTTTCATAACCAAATAATCAAAGTCCTCCATGTTTGGGATTTTTTTTTTATTTCTGCCAACTTCTATTACTGTACTTTTACAGAAATATTACTAAAAATTTATCATTATTATGTTAGTAAAAATGTATTATTACTAAAAACAATAATAAAAATTTCAATATAACAATTAGAAAATAATTTCATTATAAAAACTTTTAGAAGATTTTAAAGATAACACTGAAATTTAAGGGAAGAAAGATCAAAAAAAAAAGAGCCTATCTTGAAGTACCAAAAAAACCCTATCTAAAATGTCTGGTACTACCTTTCCACAACTATGTTCTCATTTTTCAGACAGCTCTCACCCCTGGGACTCCGTCTGTCCTCAAGATTTTCCTTTACCAGTGGTAACATGTTCCTGTTGACTTGCCCTGGAGGTAGAAACAGCCCTGTGTACTCCCCCCATCAACATACACACACACACTTGTATTTCTTTCCTTCCTGCCCATGTTCCACTGCTATTTTAGTCTATTCTTCTGTCTAGACAAGTTTTACAACTATTCACATTACTGGACTTTCCTAATAAAAATACCCCTGTGCAATCTGCCATCACTGTGCCACTTAAGATGAATAAAAACACACAAAATAAAGCTGAAAAGGCACATGGGCCTCATATCTTTTGGATATACAGGAGACACAGAGATATGAAATCCAAAAGCAGTTATTCCAGCTCTTCAGAGGAGGGTTTATTCGACTCTTTTCTGAAGAAAAGCCCCAGAGTATAGATGGTGTTCCCACCAGCCCCAACTCTAACACTATATCCCAGGCAAATGATCTTTTTAGACAAGACTACAGCACTTAAAAAGAGTAGCATCAAATTCTGCGTTATGAGCCAACTGCAGAGCAGTAACCTTTGGTATTTTACCAACATATCCCACAGTATTTTGTCTGTTAAGACTCAGCCCCAATAATGTAGCAATTACACTCATGGAGGACAGCTGAAAACCCACCCTGAATATCTGGGCATTGATCAAAAACCAGAAGAAAATTAAAATCAGGCCAATATTTGTCAATCCCATATGCTTCATAAATCATAAGTTTTTTTAGGGCTAGATTGATTTTTTTTTTTGCACATTTGGAATGGATGTTGTCAAACAATGCATGGAATAAAATCCAAATATCAATGAAAGTATTAAAATTTAGACCTTAGACATAAATCCTGCATGAAAGAGACAGCCTTTATAATACTTTTGCCTTTTATAATACTCCTCTCAGCAACATCTGGCATAAAGAAGCAATTTTCCCCTAAAACCTCACACAATGTGATACATATCACAATAAAATTCATATAATATGATCACTTATAATACATGAAATGTCAATTCAATTAGACTACCACCATTATAGCTTCCTGGTAATAGTTTGCTCTACAAAAGTGTGACCTAGTACTCCTCCTATTTGTTACTCTAGGGGGGAAAAAGAGGTGATACTGCATTATTCAAGGTACCATCAGAAGGTAAGAAAGCTGTCAGAGCCACTGGTTTCAGCCTATTGAAACTCATAGACCTACAAAGCATCTCAAATGGAGGTATGGATCCCTGAATAATGAATTTAAGCCTAATGACAATAGCCTCACTTTTCTCATTATCTTTCACAAACCCATAGAAATAGTTCCTGGACCATTGGTCGAAGACCATTACTTTAGGGCAGAGAAGAATTACATGCTGACACTTACAGTACTGCTGAGTGAGTCATAAGGTGAATAATTACACACTCTGCAGCAAAGCACAAACTCCTGGGGCTGGCCAGTCCAAGGCTCTGTGCCAGCACACAGGGACCTGTGTGAGGAGCTGCTCCAGTAAGCAGAGGCAGTGCAAGACAGGAAACTACACACAGGTGTCCAACCACACACAGCACTGTTCACTGGGTTGTGACTTAAGGCTGCAGCTTGAGAGCTTTTAGCTGCCATCCTCTCTTGCAGGTCACTAAACCCACACACTCAAAACCCCAAACTGAAAACACAACACTAAATAACAGGAAGAGTCCTATTAACCCAATTGAATCCATTTTTCCTGATCCCTTTGGCCCCTGAACCCTTTGTGGGAAAGTGTTGATAAATTCTCTGTTGTTCAAATCTATTTTTCACTTACTCTTAAGTCAAGATAGACCAAACATACATGAAGCATTTTTCCCTTACTGCTCATTCACCAGCTCCACAATCACACCAGGTCCTGATCCCTTTAGACCCATGAGCATGGAGCCATTGTGTCCTGCCACGGCTGCAACAGCTTCAGGGGAAGCTCTCAGGCCCATGCAGACCCCAAGCTACAGCCTCCCTGGATTGAAAACAAAGAAGCTGGACATCCAGCCTGCACAGGGACAACCTCACATGCCACTGGTTTTGTTAGCAGGATCACACACAGCTGCTCTACAAGCCAAGCCTGCATCACCCAGCCCTAGCAGTGGCACTCCCCAGGTGGATGTCACTACCTTGGGTGGCTCAGGGAAGAAACCCCCACAGCTCCTCCTAAGAGGTGATGATCCCCCAGACCAACAGCCAAGTCTCCCCAGGCCAAGGGAAGGGCCAGGAAAGAAAAAGATGCCATGGTATGTCTGTTTCCTCAGGCTGCACAAGCCATGAGGACACGGGGGAGGTACCTGCAGCAGCAGGTCCCCTGTCACCTCCCAGACCAGGGAAAGTCCCCAGCTGAGGGAGATGCCACTTCTGTACCACAGAACTACACTCCAGGGCACACGAGAGGCCTCAGCCAGCTGCTACTTTTGCTCACACAATCTGCCTGCAAGAAGAGCTGTACCCAGTCCAGGAGATCATCAAAGCCTACCCTGCTGGTTTGGGCCACAGAGGCCACAGCACCTTGGTCCCCAACCACAGGGACACCCCAGAACCAGCTCCAAGCAGCCTCAGGAGAGTCCAGGTGCACAAAAGCAGGCCCCACCTGTACCCAGCCATGCACATACCTGGCTCAAATGGCGGGGAGAGCCTCACAAGGGGCATAAACCCACAAGATGGAGCACAGGGGCTGGTAATGGGGTCCATCATCACAATGATGGTTCATCCATCCAGCAATGAGCAAGCCAGGACCATGGCACCCCTTGAGGTGTAAGCCACCACCTCACAGCAGAGCTCGGGGAAGAGCCAGCACCCTCAGGCTGAGCTGAAATGGCCCCCAGGATGGGTGTGGGGGGGCCCAGCTGGAGCCAATTAGGGCCGTGAGGGGCCCTGATTGCCTCCAGCTGGCACCACCTCTGCTGAGGAGCAGCTGCCACCAGAGCCATGTGGCACACAGGGCTTTTGTTCCCCTTCAGAAACTTGGAGGAGCCATGCCCAGGGTGCAGCCCCCCATCACTGCCTGCCTCAGTGATGTGAGGGTCACCGGGCTGAGGGATCACAGCAAATGGCATCCAGTCAGGATTGGGCCCTGCGATGGCCCAGCTGGAGTCAACTGTGGTGTTTCCTTGTCCCTCATGAAAACTTCTAGCTGATAAAAGGCAAACAAATTCCATCGTAAATTTTCTTAGGGTTATTTACAATGTTTTTTCAGAAGAAGAGATTAACAGCTAGGGGCCTTACATGTCTCCCCTTCCAGCAGTAAACAGCCACTGAAATAAATGAGTTGTCAAGAAAAGAACATGAGAAAAATCCACAAAATTTTCACCCCTGCACCAGTGCTTGGATGATACCTGTGCTTCTGTCTTTTACTTACCTCACTCCTCCAGAAACCCCTGGCATGAGCAGCCTTCTGCTCATGGCCTTGGATTTCTTTCTGCACCCCACCCACAGTCCTGAGGCAGTGCCCAGGCAAGTGTCATGCCTACCAAAAATGACCTCTGGAAATATTTAGCAAGCCAGGACCAAAGGTCTGATGCAGAGACTCTGTCTTTGGATGTAAACAATCCACTATGCTGCAGATGAACAAAATTAAAGCAGTATGAAGTTTATCTGGGGAAGAAACCAACATTAAGAGTAACATAGATCTCATCCCTGAGTGTGTGGGGGCTCCTGCTATGGGCTACACACAGAAGAGAAACTGTGTCTCTGGCAATGAAGAAACTTGTAAATCAGCACAATGGAAGAACAAAAATAACCAGCCTTTGATCTTCTTACCTGTGTGGCAAGGTACCTGATAGGTAAACTCACCAGATTTTCATGGGTTTAGATTAGATATTAGGATAACATATTTGAAAGATTAGACCAAACTAACAAGATTCCTGAAACTTGTACACTCACTGGGAACATAACAAGGAAGTCATAGCCATATAGTAATAAATTAATACACAGATTCAATGTGTTGAATTAGAAGAGGTCATTTGAATGACTGGTGCATTCACAAAGATTGCTTTGGAAGAAACTAAATGTGTGGTAGAGGAAAGCTGTCTCAGGCAGGTGACCAGGTAATCTCCAGTTCACCTCTCTTCTAGAGCAGGCTGACTCTATGCAGCACAGCCTCCCAAGTTTTGCCTCCAGGGCCTGTTACCTACCTCTGTAGATACTTCACTGACAACACATTACTATATGTTTTGACAGCAGAAGGTTCTTTGTAGTTTTCAGACTATTTTGTCACTTCCTTTTGTGTCATTTCTTATGACACAAATGAATTCTTCTCCTCTTAGCATTAACACCCACCAAATATTTGTAGTCTTTTAGTGTGTGCCCACCTTCATCATCTCTTACCCACATTAAGCACACCTAATCTTTCAACCTAAATCAATCCTGAAGCCATCCTGACAATTTTTGTTGCTTTTCTTTGAACTCCTCTCAGTTTGTTGAGACACTGCTATCAAAGTTTTGTTCAAGGCTTGATGTGATAGTTTTAGATGTATATGCATCAGAAGGGTATAGAATTAATCTATTACCACCTTGAACTGCAATATAATGCTCTTGCTTTTCAGATTAATATGGAATGTCCTATCCTGAGTTTCTGAGCTGATCTCCAGGCTTTTGATTCTTTTTGAGAGTCATGAGTTCCAGATTATTTTTGTATCTTGTTTTTTCCATTAGAAGAGACACAGGTTCTGAAAAATCTCAATAGAAGGAGGATCATAATACAGTATAATAATCAGAAAAGAAAGCTTCAATGTATTTTTCAGAGTCTCCATGACATTTTGCCCTAAAGAAAATATTGGTTTGGCTGAATTCTTGTTTTGTCTCTGTGCATACAGTGATTACTGCTGGGACAGCAAAGGACCACCAAATCCCACAATCCTAACTCCACTGCAGAGCATCATCCATCACTATATACAATGCTTATAGCCTTGGATTATGTGTAGCTTCTTGTGACAGGATCACAAGAAGACATGTGGCACAGTCCTGCTGACAGATGGACAGGAGAGTCAGAAGACAGTGAGGAAACAGTACTGGAGAAAGGAACTCCAAGTCACCCAACTCATACATGGGACAAATGAACAAATACACAGAGGAGGATCCCCAGACCTCTTTAAGAGGCCCAACCTAGCCTCATTGATAAGCTGTAAGTCTCCTATCTTGCCTGGACTGATTGCTGCCCACTCACTGTGTTGAGGCTCCCTAAAAAACCAGTTACCTGTGGGTTCCTGCTGTGAGAGGACACAATTGCTGTGTGCTGGCCACCTCTAGCTCTTCCAAGATAAGGAATGAGTTACACAATCTGCATGGGAAGACATTGGGTCTATGCAAAAGAGGCAGGAGATGAAGACCAGAAATAACAGGGCAACTTGAAAGGACAAGACTAATAATAACAAAATGGGACTAAGGAAAGGGACAGAGAGAAAGGGAGCAGAGAAGAGCAGGGATCAAAGGAGCAGGAGGAACAGTAGTATGGAGGCTGAGAAGAAACGTTGTGACAGCCCCAGACTTTCACAATCCAGGGTGGCAGACTACATCAGGCCATTAAGAGCACAATTTCATGTCACACACCAATATGATCCAAAGGAAGTCCTGGCAGCTTCCAAAGGGACAATCTCTGCATTTCAAACACACAACAGGGCTCCAGACTAAGCCACTAGTAGGTGAGCTGGTGTTTGAAGGCAATAGCCTGCAGCCATTTCTGATGAGACAAAACCTGGCCACACATCAGTTTGAGAAGCCAACAAAGATCTCATCTTGCTGTCATCTTACTGCAGGGGTTCCACACTGTTGTCTCCTATCACAAAAGTTTCATACCTTCTTGGTGTTTCTCGTGGGCATCTCCTCAGAGCACTGACTCTTTCTTCTTCACAAAGCAGCCAAATTACTCCAGTTCCCCTCTCAACCAGCCACCCCACTCTTTTATATCACTCTTCTTCTCACTGCTTACAGCTGTGGCCTGTTAAAGTCAAGCCTATTCCTAATCTTTGATAATTGGCCCAGCTGCAACTCCTTAGGGGTAAGGTTACTTTCTACACTATCTTTATTTTCTTATATTATATCCCCCTACACATCTTTGTCCAGACAGAAATTGAGTAATTCTATTAGCATTGTGATAGTAATAGTAGTAATAGTAATATTCCTTTCTCTAATAGCACACTCTTTACTAACATATTTAAAAATGCCTTATAAAGGAGGGATCTCCATTGCCACTAACAGGTAAGATGGCTGAGGTGCAGGGGGTGAAGTTGCTTCCTCAGCTTGTGGCATTCACATTCTCTGAACAGACAGACAAAATTCTCTCTCTCAGGGTTTTTACCTGGAGAAGCACAGAGAGAAGAAGAGAAAAACAATTCTTATCTCTACTAGCTGCTCCTGTTGTTTTGCACATGTAAAATGTGTTAAGAAAATTGTTTACCTGAAGTGATTTGTCAAATAAATTCTGCTGAAGATTATTTTGTTTCCTTGGCCAATCACTCGAAGCTGTGTCCTGACTGTCCAGAGACAGTCACAAGTTTTCTTTAGTATTTTTTAGTATATAATTTAGTATAGTGTAGTATAGTATCTTTTCAATATAGTATAGTATTAATGTAATATAGTATAGTTTTAATAAAACAATTGTTCAACACTCTAAATCAATAAAATCACATACCAATCATTCCTCATGCCAGGGGTTCCCTGCATTACAATACTAAGCTGGTCTAGCACACATCAGGAAATGGAGACTGGCCACTTCTCCTCTGCTCCACCGTGCTTCTTGCAAAGCAATGCCTCCTATGATCTCTTTCTCTCTCTACTAAAAGGGCGCCACTTCTTCAAACTGATTGTGCTTCCTCTGGTTTCTTACAGGCACCCTGGTGGTAGGAAAAAAGCCAGGTGACATCCAGTCTTCCTTTTGACATTCATCATCAGACATGAGGTAAGTGTGCTTAAGGGGAAGGACCAGAGCTTTCCCAAGCAGAGAGATACCTCACCCTGCACCCAGTCAGCTCCCCCCTCCTTGCCTGACTACTCAGCATGCTAAGTACATGCAAAGTAGATTAAAATAACATTTAAGACAAGACCTAACACTCATTAAAAAGAGGGGAGATCTCAAAGGAAGCTCAAACTGCATCATCACCTGAACCTAAAGAGATGGGAGATGATAGCTTGCTGCACAGAGACCGCTGGTGGTTTCTGTCCCAGTGGGTGCCAGGCTGCCACACATGTACATTAAATACACAAATGCACATGTCAGCAAGCTCGAGAGGGTGTTCAGTATCATGTGCCATACTCCATGAGGTATGATGCTCAACAAGAAGCGCTATGGGGCTGGAAACCCCAAATCTGACTTCATGTTCCACCTGATGCCTTTGCAGAGCAGAGCCCCAGATATTCCTATGTTGTCCCATTGCCCCCACTTTCCCCTTTTTAATCCCATACACAAATTTTGCCTTGGAAGATGGGCACGAAGGTTAGGGCAAGGAAGGCAAAAGGGATTTCTCCCAGGCCTACTATCACAGGGGCTCACCAGTGCACTTGTCTGGGAAATACTTTGTTAAAATGAAATGCATTTGTAGTGGAGAAAATCATTGCATAAAACCAGTTCCATATTAGGACATCTGCTCTTTGGATCATCCTGTTCTGGCTTGCTTTACAGATAGCACACATTAACCAGCTAATAATGAAGAGTCAGCCTAGCTATGGATGAATGGCTTGGATTAATCTCTTTTGTCTTGTGTATGATAAACACCAACTCGTCAGCTAAATCCTGTCTATAGAAATTTTATTAAGGATGATTATGCATGAGTCAGAAAGGACACAGCTTGACTTTCAGATCCCAATTTGAGTTTAAGGACTGACTGGTTAGAAACATCACCTTGAAAACCAAGTAAATTTGATCTGGATGCCACTGAAGAGAATAAATACAGAGTCTGATGAAATCATTATTTCTCCAAAGTCACTTTTCTGTCTGCAGCAGAATTTTACCTTTGTTTGAACAAAGACCTTTCTTTTGACTTTTCTTGTCTTTGTGCTTTATAAACTATGTAAGAAGAAAAAGAAAGCAAATGACCAAAAAATGGAAAACATAATTGTCAGTTTGGGGCAATGACATTCTTATCTGTAACACTACATATAGCTGCAGAGGAAAGAAACCAATAAAAGTTATTTATAGGGATGTTGAGTTGAGTAGATAAAGGTCAAGATGTTTACCTGGCCCATTACTAGAGTCAATGGGCTGGAGGATGTTTTAAAGGAACCAAAGAGGGATGAAATATTTACATATCCATACTAAAGTTACACATTATGAAAATTTAATGCATTTAATTTTCAACTTATTTTTGCCTTTTTTCACATTCAAGTGCGCAAGATCAAGCTAGTAAAAGTTAAAATGCTGTTTTAGGTAAAAAAAGATCCATCAGAAACAGATGGGAAAATGAGAAAAATCAGGAAAAAATTAAATTTGACTCAAGCAGAATAAAATTTTTAAAGCTTTTCAGTGAAATGTTAAGACAAAAAAATAATTTTAGGTCAACCCAGAATGTTTTGGCAAAACAATAATGAAATGCTTTGATTTTTAACTGGATCAGTTTTTCCTTGAGAAATATTCCCTAAAAAAAGGGAAGTCTATTTTTAGAATATTAGAAATTGTTATAATTTCCACAATTATATCTGTTGTGCTGAAAAAAAATTACTTTTCCACTGCCTTGTTTCCCTCAATCCTTCCTTGCCTTCTGACACTATAGTGATTATTTTGTCACTGTGCTTGACAAAAATTCACAAAACCCTTTGATTTTCCACATTGATAAGTTTACCATTTATGAAAAAAATTGGACCAGCTCTGCAATGCCAGTAATTCAACCATGTCATAAAGACATCATCCTTCTCTTTTCTGTATGTCTGATTACATTGACCTGAGGCTTTATTCAGAATCATAATACTGGAGACAAGAGTCTCCATTTCTCTTCATTCCCTTGGCAGACCATAACTACAGCTGTTCAGGAAGAAAGAATGGTTTTATAGCTAAAGCATAAGACTAGGGGTCAAGAGTTTTGGACACACTTCCAGCTCTAGCTCAGATTTTTGTGAGATTGCAGACAAGGCACCTGAGCTTCTTGGCAAAAAAAGGAAAACAGAGTATCTCAATTTTTTCACTGTTTCAATTTTATGCTTTGCAGCAGTCCTTTTCCTCAAGACAGTAGTCAGCTCAGATACACAGTCCTTAATCAAAGACCAGGCCTTCTGCTGGGCCCCTTGGTAGAAGTCTCATCCTGAAGCTCAGTTTTAATGTTTTGAGGTGAATTTTAATGTACCACAACTGCAGGACTACACAGAGCTGCAGAAGGAACCCGAGTGCAGGCACAAAGTAAACTTTCCCCCACTGCAGGAAAAGCCAGAAAGACATCATTAGGTCACAGCAAAGAGTGGGCCTGTAAAAAGGCACCTCCCAGAGCTGTTTCCCTGTAGCTGTGCAGAGAGACATTGCTCTGTTCCACTGCCACAGCTTGGGGAGAGGAGAGTGCTGGAGCAGAGGAAGCTTCAGGGTTTAGCAGCAGGCAGTAGTCAACATGTGTTTACCAAGATAATGAATAAATAAAGCAAAATCAAAATTAAATATCAGTTACTAAATCAGGGGCTTTCAGCTGATTCAAACTAAATGTCTACTTTGGTGTTCCAGTTCTGAGAAAAATCCGCTATTTTGAATTTCCGGATCAGTTCTTGCAAGCCTTTCCCAGATTGAAAATCTGCTGCCTGTAGCTTAAAGCAAAATGGACCAACTGTTCTCTCTCCTCCTGGGCCATGGCTCTGGCTCTGCGTCTCACCCCATCTGTACCCCAACAAAGCTGAGTACCTCTGGGTGGTCACAGCAAGTCTGATGGTTCTCTGTGGCTCAAAAAGGCCTGGCAGACAGCATCCCATTTGTCCACGGTGTGATATTCTGTGCAGAGCAAGGCTGAGCTTAGTGTATTGGCACACTGGGTAAAAATTGATGTGCTGGGCACAGCACATTAGTCTGGGCTGCTGGTCTCTGCTCTGCCTCAGCAGAGATGGGGGCAAAGTCTGCCAGAAAGGCTTCCTGCCACCTTGGTATCTTCTGAAGATGGGGGCTGTCTGAGGAGTATGACTGTCCCATGTGTAAGTCAGAGCAACCCCAGAGACTGCTCTAATTTATGCAGACCTGAAATACCTTTTGCAGCTATTTTACAGCTTGTGTTATTTTCATTCTATTGAAAGTGAATAAGCACAAAACTTAAAGTCTGTTCTCCTTGTGCTTTTGCTGAGGTTTCAGTCCAGCTGTACTGACCCTGCCTATGCTTAGGACTTCCCAAAAAAAGCACCATTTGGGATGGTGGTTTAGTCATGCAGACAACTGTCTGCTCATAATTGACTGAGACCAATACATTTCACATAAGCCACTTATGGTAATGACTTTTGGTCACTAGTGATGTGAGCAAGGTCAAGTTAAAACCCATGGGTGAGAGACTGCATAGTCCTTTTTAAGTCCCTGAGGACATCCATTCTCCAGTGATGATAACTGAAGTAGCAGGGTGGATTGCTGGGAAAAGTTAATTTATAAGCAAGAAAATATCTTGGAGCTCGTGCAGGGCTGTCAGCAAAGTTACTCTGCTGGGCTGGAAGTATTCTGAGCAAATATGATAAGGTGAAACTGGCCAGCAGCAAGGCCTCAGTGCCATGTCACTCCCAGAGCTCTATTTTAAGGATTTAAGAGAGATTTAAGTTGTGTAGAAAAGTTAATTTCTCCCCACAGACAGAAACTGTCTTTCCCAAAAGCAAAACATGCACCAAATAATTTGAATCTCTTTTTTCCCTTGTACCTGCATCCCTTCCTTTTAACTATTTACATAATTTGCTTACTCTTCAAAAATGAAACAAGGTCTGAACTGCATGTTGCACAATGCCAGGACAGTAGGAAACAAAAATTGACCATCTATGACCTGAATCATAACTAAATTACTCCAATCATAAAGCAGAAAGTTCAGCTCATCAATGTTTAAGGGATTCTTCCCTCCCTTTCATTTTTTGCAAAGCAGAACCATGTATCCTCTCCAGAGGCCACCAGCTCTTCAATGTGCAGCACAGAACCTGCTCCTGCAAAGAAGGTGCCAAGGGCAGGAGATGTAAGAGCTCAGAAACTAAATATGGGGCCCAAAAGTGCCTGTTCTCTTGTATGGTTTCTTGAAAGGGGCTGGGCAGTGAACACTTCTGAAGTTTTGGCCAGTAAGTGCAGATTCCCTACAAATTGTACCCCATGACTACCTGCAGGCTATGGAAAAAAAATAAAAATTAAGTTCTTTCTTTTTAATTGGAATAGAGCAAATCTCTGGTTTTCAAATAGTCTGATTTCCCATGTGGTATAACATCTATGCAGCACTTTTTAAGTGACATGATGCAGCATGCTTGTGTTTAAAACAACAATAATAACAATCTTATCTCAAGCCCTCAGGATGCTGAGGGGTTCAGCGTTGGGTGAAATGCCACCCTTGCAGAGGAAAGGCTGAGGAATTCATGTGCAGCAGTAGCTTGTGATCTGAGCACAGGGGTTTAGAAAAGGGCTGCATTTCATGACCTACAAAAGAGAAAAAAATGAGATTTACATTCCAAATGTGCTGAGCAGCCCTTTCCCTTTAGTTATTAGAGGCACTCGGCATAATTCATAATCGCCTGATGCCAGGGGGAGGGGGAAGGTGCCCGCTGCCATTCAACATCAAAATCCCTCCAGGAATAGCAGTAACGGAGTTCTGCTCTTATTTATATCGTGACAAAAAATGGCTGGCAGGAAGACACCAGCAAATATCAGAATAAATAATTCAGTAAGTGTAACAGAAGGTCACAAAGACTAACAAATGTTTCTGTTTCTTCTCCTTTTCTCTCTCCCCATCTTTTATGTACATACTCTTTCTCTTCTCTCCCAAATTTCCCTGGTTGTGGTGCCATACTTCTCTCCCTTCTTTTCCTTATGTACACAAAATTACAGCTTAAAATGCAGCTTTCACACTTCTCTGTTTTCTAGCCTCTCTTGTGCTGCTGATGGTTTTACTGCATCTGTCCTTCCTCTCTAACTTTCCCTTGTATTCTTTCCCTTTTTTACTGCCTGTTCCTGCCATCACCCTCCACATCCCCTCTTGTGGGACAGCTGGCCGTGCTAACTTGCCAGGGTAAACTCAGTTCTGAGTTATGTTACAGTAAAATGCAGATGATGTTGATAAAGTCCTCTCAGCTTGATCTTGGAGCAGCAGCAAAACGTGGCCCTGCATTCCTAGGCTGCATTGCTGTGGAGTCAGATCCACCCTGTTGCACAAAGCTTTGAAGTGGGTGCATTTATGTCTTTGTGTATTTACACACATAAAATACTCCAAGTCTTGCTCTACATTCAGGAAAGCCAGAGAACCCTTTAACTGACAGGCAAAATCTGAACTCTTGGTGTCAGGCACTCATTTTCCAGAGCCACAACTTCCGTGTAATGTTCAGTTATAAATTATGAGTGCACAAGGCAGCCCTGGGATGGCTCACTCAGATGCCCAGTAGAGGCCATGGGACTGTGCATAATTCATTTCTGTTTGAAAAATACGATCTAAGTTTTCAAGGTGTTTGCAATGGAAAATTTGCCACCTCCAAGAGGAAGCTGTTCCTTGGGTTAATACCTTCCCCACTAACTGGCCTTATATCTCATCTGAATTCAGCTGCTTTAACCTCAGCCCTTCACCTGTGATGGATCTGCCTGCTAGATACAGAGTCCTCTCTGAGCAGGTTCTCTTTACATATTCAGCTTTATGGCCTATGGTGAAGCCATCCCTCAGTCCTCTCTTTGTTAAGCTTGGCTGGTTGAGCTCCATAAGCCCTGCATTACCAAGCACACTCTACTCAACCATTTCCACAGAGCTACTGGTTTGCATTATTATTTAGCACTCCCCAAACTATTATAAGTATACTTTATGGATCACTTTGTCATGTTTTTCCCTAGTCCTTTAATAAAAATGATAGCTAGCCTAATGTAAAAAGCTGTTACCTGTAACATCCTGTGAAATCTCTTTTGTGTCTATAGAAAATTTCATTTTAAACTCCATAATTTACCCAACTTTTTAATCCATTTAATGTGTATCATGTTGATTTCTCTGGTTTATTAATAAAAATGTCATCTGGTACCCTGTCAAGTGCCTAAAAAAAAAGAGAAGGAATATTCAATCAACACTAGCACCTTTATCAACAAAAATTCTTTAATGAGATCTATTGTTATAAATCCATTTCGATTAGCATTAGTTAGCATATCTGTATTTTATTCTTTAATAATTTATTCATTAATTACATTAGTTGCTGCACTACTTTTCCTAACATTTTTATATTGACACTTTTCAAGAGTTTGAATAATATCAGCTTTCTTCCAGGTCGTTGCTATTTCACCAGTATCCAGGCAAATTCTAGAAATCTCCATTAATATGAATTAAATCTGGACATTTCCTTAGCTAGGTCTTTTAAAATGCTTGGAATCAAATTATTCAGATCAATTAAATTAAAATGACTGAATTTATTAACTGTTCTATCAGTCTAAATTACCGCTGGAGAAGAAAGTATTTTGTTGTCATCACATAGCGAGAATATCTTATCTAGGATTTTCCCAAATGAGAAATAAAAATTATTATTAATTAAACATTATTAAAAATATCCTTGACTTCCACAGGTTTTCTTAATCATTTCCATTTAGCAAAAGGCAAATACTATTGTTAGCATTTCTATCATGAATATGCTTTGCTATTACAGAGCATATAATAATAATTTACTTGAAGTGTCTGGGTTTTAATAGCTTTTGGAACTTTTCTTCCTGTATCGACACAGCTACCTATTGCCTTCCTTCTTGTTTTTCTTCTCCTACCTAGCTGTTATCATTCCAAGGTTTTAATTTCCAGATATTTCAGTATGTTGCCCTTTTTTCTTCCTGTACGTGAGAAAAGGCCCATTCACAATTTTTATTTCCTGCTATTTTTACTTCCCCTCATAGGAAAGCTATTGTAATTTTAAACAATACTGTCTTCTTTCTCAGATATAGCACTACAGTTTTTTTGCAGACATGCAGTAGAATGTTGTCGATAAGTTTCCAATTACCTGTCAAGATTGTTTAGATTTTATCTCCAAATTAATTTGGTCCTCCATTATTTTCAGCTTTGTGAAATTTTACACAGTTCTTTCTCCTTTTGCTTTCAGCCTTCAGGGCTTTATTTTGTTTAGTATGCTTGTGCAGTTCAGTGGGATCCATTTCTCAACAGGCAAATATCTACAACTCTCGGATATTTACCTGTCTCTGCATACACAGCTGCAGACACGCAGAGCAGGAAAATGCTGGTGCAGAATGGATAGAAAATGTGCTGGATCCACCCCTCCAATGCCAGACCAGCACAGAAAGACTTCACAGACCCAAATTTGCCATCATGTCACCATACATCCTGACACCCCCTGTGCCGTTAGCACCGTGCTGACCGCAACTGTCAGCAGCCTGGCTTTAGCTCAAATACCCTGTACACAGCTGCAGAGTCATCAAAGTGTCCTGAAAGCTCTGAATCTGTGCTGAAAGGAACAACTTAAGTGAGTTAGGCAGAATGATTTAAGTCACCCCTAGCTATGCAGCGCTCTGCCACCCATGGGTAAAGCAGGCAAGTTTTCTAAGCAAATCCTTTCCCAGCACACGGGCTTAGTCATCAGTGAAAGCTGCTGGCTCACTCCCATCCCAACTGTGGTTCAGCTGCTGCTCAGAGGTCAGCTCTGCAGGCACTTGATAAAGCTTCAATTAAGTGCTCTTCTTGCAGCCCTGGCTGATTTACACATCTTGTGCCATCGTCGGCCATTTTGCTGAATCAGCCCGTGTGACGGCAGGGACCGCACACACACAAGTGCCCAACTTCCCCTCCTACAGCACAATTAAGTTCCTCAAGCATGGGCATCACCAGGCAGCTTAAAATAAATAACAATATTCAAATAAATGCTCAAAAGGATGGGGGGAATAGAACTGCAGAGCCCATAGTACAAATATTACTACAGATGCTTCAGCTGGGTAATTAATAATACATGGCATATCTACTCCAGACAGTTTCTGAGCTGTATTTCCTCACAGGGTTGTGCATGTCGGTATTTAGATGCTACTGTGATGGGATGGTATAAAAATCTCAGTGACATGGACATCATGGTATGCTTCTCTAGCCTGTGTAATAACCTGAAAGATCAGCATCCCCCTAAAAGGTTACAATGGAAAAGCCTGACCTTACCTGCTTGTAAATGGGGGTCACTCTTATCTGCAGTGGGCAGCTTTTATCGAAGCCTCACACTCGTGTGCAATTGTTTGGGCTACAAGTCAAAATGGAAAGTGACTGGTAATGATTGCAAATCCCTCTGGGAAAAATGAAAAAGTAACAAGCCAAAGACGACGGAAATTGTTTGGTCGACACCATGTGCATCAACGAAGATCTGAGTTATTTATTTATGAGTCAAACTGGTTGAAAGGGAGCGTTTACATTTGCAGCTTTCACAGAAGAAATTACTTCTACAAAAGACCACAATGTCAGAGGTGTACTGGATTATTCAACTAAAGACCTAACATTTTTATTTGTAAGGGTAGTTATATGAATTGATATGAAGCCTTGGATTATTTTTCCTTGAACTTTTTTTGGGCAGTGGTTCAGAGCAACAACCTCAAAAAATTCACTCAAATATTTATCAGCCCTGGCACAAATTCTTCTTTGCCAGGAGCAGCATAGTAAAGAAACAAATGAACATAATTTTACTGTCTCCTCAGGAAAAAAACTACATATCCCAGCCAAACAGGCAAATGGAGTTTGGCAACACTGAATTGTTGACATGCTTTTATTATACCAACAAATAAAACGTTAACTGCAAGTGTTACGTGGCACTTGCCTTGTATATAGGTCATTTTCTCTAGGCAAACCTCTTGCTCCACTCAAGGTAATATTTCAGGGGACTCACATGGCAGTGAACCTATGCAAGAAGGAGTGATTAGTAAGTCCCTGGGAGGTTTGGTTTATAAGGCCTTTCTCCATTTTTTCTTGAAGACTTTTCACAAGCAAAAATTAATGCTGGGCAAAATCTATGTCCCACTGAAGTCAAAGGCATGTTTGCTTCCAACTTCAGCAAGGCTGACTTAGCTCCCCTGGACTTAAAAGCAGTTTTGCTTGAGCAAGAACAGAGTAAAAGCTATGTGTGATCTTCAGCACGTTGCCCTGGGCTAACTCCAGGGAACACAATCTTCTCAAAGCCCAGCTGCAGACATGAGAACTTATTTAAGACTACTTTAAAATGCAAATTACACTGGCGTGCTCATCATATGCCTATGGATCCACTAACATGAAAGTACACACAATCCAGAAATATCCATGATCTAACTTAACTCTCAGCACCAGATGCTGTGAGTTAAGAGTGAAAATCCCATATGAGGGTCCATCCTGAACTTACACAACAAAGTACAGTCTATCAGCATGGATTTGCTCTGATTTTTCATGCTTTTCTGGGTTTAAGTCTGAACCCCTAACCTCATTTTAGTACGGATTTTTTGCAGACTCACTGACAGAACAAATGACAGGCACCCATGAATTGCAAGGATATAAAAACTGTCCAAAGGCTGAAGCTCTGTTGCCAGAGCTGATACAGTGAATTATGGCTATCACCAATTACTTCTTGGCACTGCATTTTGCAGAAGCAATCTGATCACTGATTATTCAAGGTAGCAAGGAAAAACAATAAAGTGGCACCACAATTACTCTCACTTAATCATTCTGGCAACCTGAGTTCATTTTGCCATGTTGGTGCTACCCACAGTGCCAGACCCATGTCCCAAGGCTTACAGGCAGGACAGAGTTATCCAGGTCCCATGGAAATGGCCATCATCAGAGTTCCCCATGGGCAGCAGGAGCCCACACAGGTGTAGCATTGCAGGGGGTCACAGCCTGCACAAGGAGGGGCTGTGTGCCACGTGCCACAGGGCACAGGAGTCAATGGGCCACACAAAGGGGAGCTGTCAAACCAGACTTCCTCCACAAATCACCCCACAGCGATGGCTGTGGAAGACCTGCATTGCCAAACATGAGCCTGCAAGGACAAGGCCAGCAAGGGGACTTAGCCAGGGTTGGTGCTGCCTGGAGGCTATGACCCATCTGTGATCTGTAACCCTGTCTCCTCTGCCCCCTCCCATGCCTTTTGGTGCAACGTAAAGCTGCAGAGACCACAAAACTCCTGGAGATTTTCTCCCCAGCCTGAACTTGTCTAAAGGGTTAATTCCAGAAGGCTCCTGCATCCTCTCACATACTCCTCTGTACACATGCTTCATGTTAGTCATTGCTTCCTAGCGAAGCTGTGTGCTCTGATTCAGGCTAGGCTGTGCCTATGACTGAAAAAGGGACATGTTCGGTCATCTGTCCTAGTCCTGATGGAAACAAGCTGATGCCTGCTGTATTTCACAAGAGCTATGTCCCATCTAATTTTAAATGTCACTTGTAATAGCTGGTTTTTCTTCCCCAAATAACTTTTGCAGCCCTGCAGTTGTAGTCATCTGAAACCACAGGATTGGAGTTTGAATGGTCCCTGATAATATCAGTGAGCCGAGCCGTTGCTCTGCACCTCAGCCACCATTTTCCCTTTCCATCCTTTACTGAGATGGACGTGCAAATCCAAAGGAACCATTCCATCAAATCTGGTGAAGCTATCAAACACACAGCGTCTCTTCCACAGCAGAAGAAGCCTGCCTAAAGCCAAGGGAATATCTAGGTAACTGCAGCCAGTAGAGGGATTTAGGGCTTTCACAAGGCATGACAAAACTGTCATTAAAGCAACAGAGTAGACCTGGGATCTTGAAAAAATGCAAAGACAATAGTGTAAACAATGAGGGGGACTTGTTTGATAATAAGTTATGCCCAGCATACCACAGGATGCTCTTGGGCCTCCTGAATTCACTGCCATCTTCAATGCTCATGTCCCCTTGGAGGAATTGCTGCACTACCCAAAAGCTCAATTACACAAACTTATTCAGAATCCCTTAAGATGTTTGGGTTATAAGGCTCATGCTGTATATTGATTTGTCTTCTCCTCCTCCCTGCTCACCTCGGGGCCTCATTTCCCATTTTGTGTACATTGGTTTCCTGGATTGCAGAGGGAATTGTCTCAAGGTCATACCAAGATGCTTCAGTATGGCTCAGCTATGAAAAATGCATGTAGCCAAAAATATTGTTTAAAAGCAATAGACTGAATATATAATGCCTGTGGCCCAAAGGAGGTCTGATGTATTTAAGATACAGGGATATAGAGGCAGACTTTTAAAAACTACCCGTACTTCACCAGTTAAAAGGATGAGAACAAATGAGGCTGTGATCTGTCAAGTGATCCTTCATCACTCCCAGCACAGGCCCATAATCCTTTGGTTATGATTATGCAAAAGAATATTACATTGATCCTGTAAAATATCTCTGATTGGATCAATGTTATTTTCTCTCGCATTGACAAGGTCTTACAAGAGAATGACTATAATTCCACTGCTAACACTGTCTTAGTGAAATCCCCCAATAAATCCTGCAAGCAGCCCTGTTAGTAATACCTTTATTAGACTAACTAAACAAGATATTTATATGCAGGGCTTTCCAAAGGACTCTGGCTCCTGCTTCAGTTTCTGGAGGAAAACTTGATCAGAAGTGCTCTGCTGGAAGAATTGCCCCCAAGGAGGCTCTGCAAGGACAGAAATGGCAGGTGAAATTACCCTTTCAAGATGAAAAAAAGGCTGGTCACAGGTTTGCCCTTGTCCTGCCCCTACTACAGTGAGGACCCAAATGCACCTTTGACAGCATTAGAGTTCAGGCTCTTCCCACACATTCCAAAAACATGCCAACAGTTTGCTAACAGCCAAAGGGGAAACATGGTGTTTATGCACCTTTTGTCACTTCAGTATTTGCTCAAGGACAGATCCTGGCCTTCACACTCAACAAAAGGTCTGCTCCCCCCTGCTCTCTCTCCTTACTGGTGCTTCCATTCTCTCACACTCCTCCCCTTCTCTCTTTGCATATATTTCCCCTAACTTTGCCACCATTTTCTTTTGTCCACAACTCCAAGCTTTCAGTCCCAGTGGTTTCATTCTTACTCTGACCTCACCTTCATCAGTGAACTTGAATTTTCACCTTCTGGCTTGAAACATGATGCTCCAGTGAAATGACTGTGATCACCTTGCTAAGTCATTTTTCCAGGCTGTCTGAGGGCTCAGGTACCCACTGCATCTCTGTTTTCCCTTGGTTCACTTCAATAAAGTTAGTTTAATCCATGAGAGCTACAAATTTATTTCAGACTTATCTTCCTAAACCTTTAAATAGAACCATAAGAATCACGAAAAAACAAAGCAGTACTTCTAATATAAAGCTGGAGCACAGCTGAAAGACCAGTATATAAAGCCATACATCAATTAGCAGATGAAAAAGCTACAAAGACAATACATCAACAGAAAAATATCAAACAAAAAAACCAGCATGGTAGACAATAGGCCTTGTTAAATCCTTTGAAACCAGATTGGCATCTGTGCTGGGTAAGCTTTTGCTCTTACATGTTTCATGTGAAAACTTTCTCCATATTTTTTACAGCAATATACCAAAATGTCAGAGGAGTCACTTCTCAGCTCCCAGGCCCTTAGAAAGAATGGAAAAATAATTGATATATTATCTTTGGAAAGGAAGAGCCTGATGGTAAAAGAAACTGTTAAAGACCATAGAGAGAACTCCTGACCTATTTCTTCCACTTATATCCAGTTTTTTACATGTTGCCTCTACCTTTTGGTTCAAGTATGTGTGCACCAGATGCCTAAACCATGATCTCAGCTTTGAAGATTGTTGCCATAGCTCTGATGGAGAGTAAAACTTACTCAAATTAAAACTTAAACTTGGGAGCCCTGACCTGCATTTTAGCACAGACCAAAACCCTGGAAAGAAAGCATTGAAATGAATGGAGAAATGTTTATATTTGATCCCCAAGTATTAGAACCAAGTCCTACCCTGGTGTAAATTGCCACCAGGATAGATATAACTGGGGCAATTTGTGCCTTCTGAGAGCTAAAGAGCTGGATCTCGTTTCAAAACACAGATCCTAAAGACATTCAATGAAACATTTATCCCAAGCAACCTGAAGAGCCTTAGTCCTCAGAGGAGGTATTTCAGTGCCTAACTCATGTGCCCAAGATGAACATTCAAACAACTTAATTTTCTAGGTGACAGGTAAAATGTGCCGTCCAACCATAACAATCAAGTGCAGGTCACCTCAAATTTCAGGTACAGGAACTCCCAAAATGCCATGAATTGCATTCAAAGGACAGAGAAGCTTTAAAATTTAAAGAAGCTGTGCTATTCCAGTCATTTAAAGAAGCTGTGCTATTCCAGTCATCCTAATGCCACCAGCCAAAAACTACACCCTGGTAACACAACCAAATGGACACCATGACCCCTCAGATGAAAGCAAGGCTGGCAGCAGGTGAAGCAGAGCTTGAGTTTGAAGATTTGCCCATACCTCAGCATTGTGGGCAGCTTCCCACTGAAGGGAGTCCTGCTTCTTTCCCCTTTCTCTCCCTTTGTACTTGTGTTCTTAGAGTCACACATGGGCAAAGAGGACTTTGGTGCTGAAGAGTTCATCTGCTCCTGCTCCTACTGCCTCTTCATTTGAAGGCATTGACAATGCAATTAGTTGCTGTGTCACAGGCTGGATGCTGATAGTAACTGATGAACAAGAAAGGGCAGATGTGGCACAAGTTCTGCTGTGGCACAGAGTGCAGGGGACACAGAAAGAACAACACAGGGGACAGGAAGGAAAGACTGGGGGAGAAGCAGAGGCCGTTCCTGTAGTGCCATCACTGTCAGTGTGAAGGAAAATTTACACTGACATACATGTTTCCTCCTTCCTACCAATCAAGTAGCCTCTCCCTCCTTCTCTCTGGAAGACACTTAAAAAAATTGCCACACTCTTCCCAATGACACCTTCTGTTTAAAAAAATGTTTGAAACAAGTCCCCGTGCTTTCTACAAATGGAATTTTCCAGGTCCAGAGGCCAAGACACCGTATAGGCCCATTCTGCAGCCTCTTCACCACTGATAAACATGGACCTTATGGAGTGGTCAGTGAGATTTGGTCCTGCTCCCATCCCCACAAAGTCAATGCCCTGGGAGTCTGTGACCACCTTTCCCACCAGGGTCAATGAGTTAGAAAGAATAGCATTTCAAAACTGGAGGTTCCTCCCTCAAGACACCAAGTAGAAAGGATTCGTCCTTCCTCTTAGACATGAAATACTATTTCATGGGAAAAGGATGGCTTAAGTCTACACAAATGAGCCAAGAAAACCACTTGTCTCTGCCCTTGTTCTATACCCTCAGTGGTGTATAGTGGCTTAGCACAGCTCACAGGCACATACACATAGCTGATAGCACAGCTCAGCACACAGGCACAGGACCTCACATCCAGCTACTCCCAGATATGTGCCATGCCTGTAGAGGCAATGCCATCAACCTCCAGCCTCCCCTCTCTTGGTCTCTGCCACCATCCTTTCCTGGTCACTCAAAGCAGAATGGGGCCTGTTGATCAGACTGCAGTCATTCTTCAGTGGAAACAGAAAACATAAATTCCTCCTCTAATCCACCTTAGATACAGCCCTGCTTCTACAGGTGCTCAGGCAGAGGGCTGGGTAACCATTCTCAGTAATGCAGGAGGCAGCTTTGCTACTGGGAGTGTCAGACAATGTTCTCTGAACTTCCAGACAGGAAAAGCATCCACGCTTGTCTTGCTCCATACTGATGTCATCGTGCTTCCACCTTTCCTGGGAGCTGAACTATAGCCCCAAAACACTGTCCTAGATGTTCTCCTACCTTTAGTGCTGTGGAGCCTTTGTGTTCTCTGCAAGACCTTTCCCAAAAACTCCTTTGAGGATTGTGGTCTGCTGCTTCACACACAAGTGAACAAGGTTCGTAGTGGGTCATTTATTCCTCATAAGGGGGTGGATCCTATGCCAAAATCCATCCCAATATAAGGAAACTCACCCAACATCACCAGCCAAAGGGTTGAACATTTTGTGAACTGAAATACACATCTCATGATAATTTAAGTAAGTGCAAAGAGGAGTTTAATTCCGCTGCTGCCAGCAATTCTGAACGTTTAAATATAGTACGGAAATTCTCTTCTATTTTATATAAACTGTTTTAATGAAGAAGCTGAAGGCTTTGCATTCTCCTAGCCTATGAATATAAATAGCTGAGAATCTAACAGGCCTTTGTTGTTGTTGAGCTAAGACAATCTGAAATTAAAGCAGATGAGGGAGCCAGGAAACAAAGGCCCCACTAACAACATTATTTCAATGAAAGGTGAAGTATGCATTAAGTGCTCAGAGTCCTCCTCTCTAGTCCTTCCTGGGTGTGTGGGGTGTCACAGGAATGAAACAAAGCGTGGCTCAGGTCTAAGTGAGAGACAAAGCAGCTGGGATAGTGCAGCTGGATTTGCCTTAGGTCCCTTCCCTCTCACCAGACACCTGTAGCTGGTGTCAGGCAGCCCAGAGACAAACACTCCTTCCATCAGGCCCTGCTCGATACAGAGCTGAATATGTTCTTTCATAGGAAAAAAAAAAGGAAAAAAGAGGAATTAGTAATAATAGTAAAATAATCCTTCAGAGGCCTATGGATGTTTCACAAGCACACAGTATTGGAAAGGACTCTTAATTTTTCTTGCGTAGTAGGCAATATATCACAGAACACAGAAACAGTTGGGTTAGAAAAGGCCTTTAAGATCATCAAATCATTCTAGTTGTGCTTTGGCCATTCCAATTTCCTTTCTGCATAACCTTATTACATCCTTGTAGTCCTCCTGAGCTGCCTGCCTCTTTCTCCAAAGGTCACAGTCTCTCCTTCCAACACACCACTAACTCTTGGGTCTACTGCCACATGAGTCTCCATCCTCTACCTCCACTGTGACAGCAAACCAAAGGGCCTCGCTAGCACACTGTCCCTAAAACTTCAGTGTGCCACCCTCAGGTTTATCTCTAACAAGCCTGGCTTTATCTCTTTTCCCGTTAAAATCAAAGTTCTTTCAATGAGCCCTGCTAACTTCTGTGCAAAGATGCTACTGGTCCCCTACTTCAGGAATTCTACTGTTGACTTCATCTTGACACTTCGCCTCTCAGCACTTTTTGCCTTCCCCCAGTTAGTTCCTTAAACCTCTCTAAATTTTGTACTAATTACCCTAACATCACAACAAACCATTTCCTTAGGGGCAGAATATAAAATCCTTTACCAAAATCCTGATAATTTAGGTCTAAAGCATTTCCTTATCTTAAACCCCACTTATCTTCCTAGCAAAATATATCAGGGTAGTTTGGCACACTTCAAATAGGAAAACATACGTTGCCTGTTTATTTTCCCCTGTGCATTTAACTAATCTCTCCTTTAGAACTTACTTTAAACACTGCTTGGTATTATTATGATCAAACTAAAAGGTCCACTGTGGCCCAGACAATTTTGCTCCTTTCTTTAAATATAGATTTGCTACTTTTCATGCCTAATGTACCACCCTAATTAGACAGATTTATTGAAAATCCTTTTTACTGGACTTGCAATGTCACATCTTTCAAAAGACTGAGATGGAAATTGTCCAACTTCCCAATTTGAGCCCATTAAGTTATTTGAGTTTTTCCATTTCCCCTGCTCCTGTTGGCTGTCTCCTTGGTCTCTCTGATCACCATAACACCCCTCCCCTTCTCTTTAACCATTACAGAATATCACATGAACAAAACTGGACAGTCTTGGGAACCGGTAAATAGAAAGGGGATGAAATTTAACATAAAATATATAATTAGGGATCAACAATTACGAATTTCTTTCCAATGCAAATTGTTGCCCTGCAGAACTTTTGCATTGTTGAGCAATGTCCTCTGTGTAAAACAGGGACCATTCTACTCTTCAAATACCTTTATGTTAAAAAATCAAGAACAGTAGTTGGATACTCAATCAGGGCCATTCAAGTATCTAAGACAAAGCAATATAATTGGATCATCAGCTACCATAAATCACCAACTCTTCAAAATCACTCTAGTGACCCTAATCTACACCTGTAACATCCGAAAAAGTTTTTGTTTCTTTTGTTTGTGTTTGTTTCTGTTATAATATTTCTATCTTGAAATTACCATTAGGGAAAAAAAAAAGCATCTACACCATAAAGGCTCTTTTACATATTCAAAGATAGGCACTGATTAATAGAGAGACAGAGACAAAGAATTATACATTCATATTGAGGCAGAAAGATCTTTTCAAATAGCTTTTGTTATCCAATAAAATTAGCATGACAGTTTCATCCTATTAGAAAGTCTAGAAATACATTTAGGAAGCTTTTTTCAAATGTCTGCTGTTAAAACTCATAACCAACAGAAGTTTCTCAGAATTAAGTGAGGGCTACAATGAGACACCCCATGTCTTTCACTGGATCTGGTGGGATATCTTAACAGGATCCACAACTGCTGTGTACACAGGACATCCTGAAACTCCTTTTCCTTAAAAGTCCCCAGCTATGCAAATACCATTCTTCATACACACACACCCCCCTCACTTTGTGGAAAATATCCTGGATTAGTACTTGCTATTTATTTATCTTTTTTGAGGTTCAAGCTGAGACTGGAACATGGCTGTTACAAGCACTGGACAAACTTGCTGAACTCTGTTGGGGTGAGCCATGCTTACACCTCTGTAAGGTTACTTACAGAGTATCCTGAGTTTACAGGATAAACTCACAGCAGGAAGGCAGAGCAAGTTGTAGAAGAGTCAGTGGTAGTGACTTCTCTGCCCTTTAAGCTGCATGTTTTAGTGCATCTTCTGTTCAGTGTACAACTCTGCTTGATCCAGTCAGCCCCCAAAAAGGCAGGGCTTCATCCTGAACCCTGTGATTTCCCCCCATCCTTCTCCTCCACCACCTGGACAATCCCCTGGATTCTTTCAACAAGCACCAGCCACCTCTTCACACTAAGCTTCCTTGGCCTTTCTGTCACCTCAGATCATCAGCATCAAAGACTTCTTGCCTGCCCTTATTCTTTTATCGCCCTCTTTATCTTTCCTTGCCTTTCTCCACCTGTAGATGTTATCCATGCTGCATTCTTTCATTCACAGGCCTTTTGCCTTGCATTCTCCTAGCTGTTCCTTCCCTGTACCCCAAATCCCAGCTGATCCATACCAGCTGGTCCTTGCTATGTCTCACACAGCAGGGCATTTCTAATGGGAACCCTCCCGCCTTTCTCCTCTATAAATGCATTGTTTCCCCATTTAGTTCTGTTCATTTCCTAGACTTACTACTCCAGCTCAGCACAGTTAAATCTCAGACTCACAGTCACAATCACCTCTTTGCCACATTTGGCTCATTCCTCAGACCCTCCTGCCTCCTCCAGCCCCCACTTCAGCTGTCACACAGGATTTCACCTGGTTCTTCCACAAGAAAATGACAAACCATGATCTTCCTCTTCCAGCAGCTTTGCCTTCTGTTTCCTCTTGCCCTCCTACAACTCCTTCCCCATTTTTCTTTCCTACAGATGAAAAACCTCCTGTGGCTTTCTTCCTTTCTTTTATTTGCCACTGAGCCAGTCTTACCCTACCTGCTGCCTTTCCTTACAGCTGTTCTTGCCCTCTTGCTCTCTCTTTGCCTTGACCTCTCACATCCCTCTGCCTCTTTACTCTCATAACACAAATACCATTCAATCTCTTTCCTCTCAAAATATTATCATCTTAAAACACTCTTTTATCTTAAAACATTTCTTTTCCCCTATAAATACCATGTCTTTTCCTCTCCTCCCTTCCTCACCAGCACCTCTCTGAATATTCCAGCTACAAACGCTGCCTGGAGTTCACTGCAGCTTCCTCTCCTTTGCAACCACTGCTAAAATTTTACTTTATGTACTGGGCAATCTTCAACACAGTCTGAATACTCTGTTCTCAGCTGCTGCAGCACACTGGCTACCTGCAGTAGTCTCTTGTGCTGTTTAAACTTGAAGCAGTGTCTCTCTTCAGCTACCGTGGTTTCACTGACTTATACTGCACCACCTTTGAATCTGCTCCTTTTGCATGCCCTCCAGAAGACACTTTTGTTCTCCCAGATCTGCTGGGGTTCATGGGGCTTTTCTCTTTTTCTCTTTATGTATTTCACTCCTTGATAATTTCAAGTGCAAACATAGATTCTGCTCTGATCTCCATAGAGAAATTTCCAAGCTCACTCCTCTAACACAGACTTGTCTTCCTAGGTTCATACTCACAGTATCTCTAACATTTCTTCATGGACACACATATAACAAACTCAGCTAATTATAAGTAAAAGAGAGTTCCTAATGGTCTTCTTCTGTCTTTACTATGTGATCTCTTCAGTAATTCCCCTCTAGATCATCACAGACAATGCCATTATTTTTGTTGTTGTTCTGGTCCAGAACTGGAGCAACATTTTCATCTTGTATCTCTCACCATGGATATAGATCCAGGGGATGTCTAAGGTTTGCATATCCTTTCACCATCCAGACTCTCACCACCTCCTGCCTTTATTACCACAATATTTCTTTTTCTGACCTTTACAAATGTGAACTCGCCCTCCATGTATCCATTTAGGATGGTGCTAGAAATATAATTTTCCTAACACATCACTCTGACCACGTCATTTCTCTTAGCAGCTGTAGACTGCTGTCCCCATATCTATCTCATTAGTGTAATCTACTTGTCTTCATTAAGGAAATGTCAACTTCTTCCTACAGCCACCCAAAGAGGTCAATCCCCATCACCTACTTATTTAATATTTCAAGCAGACATGACCCATGATTTTTCTGGTGCCATCCCTCAATCTTTGGAAGACCATCCTGTAAACATCTGCACTTCTTATTCATTTTCCTTCTTTACAACTGTACATGTGGAGGAATGCCACATTTTGTGGTGCTCACAGGAATATGGTTTGCCTCCTGGTGTTCTAAAGCCACTGCTGCTCACGCTGAACATAATTACTTTGTAGTCTCTCTGTACTCTCTCATAAGGCTGCATTCACTGCCAATATTTAAAGTGCAGCCACATGTCAAAAGGCCAGGGACATTTTTCTGATCCGTGATTTCTGATCCATGATTAAGGCTCGTAAATCTGAGAGTAGAATGTGAACTGGCATTAATAATAGTGAACGAAATCCCTATTATACTGCTACTGAGCTGAGGTATGAGAGATTTAGTCCCTTGCCTCAGGTCATGAAGAAAGACTATGGCAGAGCTTGGACTCAATTTTGGCTTTGTAAGCCCCTGCCCTAACTGCAATACTACCTTTCTTTCATGTATTTTGGTACTTATCTACAAAGGATTATGATTTCAGCAGGCTCAGCTGGGCAGTTCTGAATATTTATTTATAAAAGAATTAGGCCTAATGAGAAAGAAAATGGATAAATTTCCATTTTTTTTACTCTGATTTCTCTCCTGCAGGGAAAATGTGTTAGTTTATATTCTTTTGTTTTAAGTGGATTCTATTCTGAATGATCTGTTAAGGGAACTAGGATTCCAGAATCCATATTATTTATTTATTCTTTCCTTAAAAACTAAGAAACACCATCTCATTTCTTTCTGTTGGTCCTAAAGAGGTAAATTTGTTAAGAGTTCCATCAGCAGTTTGTGAGCAATGAGCCATTAAGTAACTCACATTATAAGTTACTGTCATTATTTCTGCTAAACCTACAAACAGAAAGGCTTCTTATCTATAAAGGTTCTGCAATAGTTACTGAACTCATTCACCTCTTGAACCTTTTCTAAATGCACAGAAATACTTTTTCAATGAGAAAAAGCAATATTAATATGGATTTTTATTGCAGGAGATGACAAAATAGTTCAGACCATTTCATCTCTACTAAAGTAAAATTATCTTTCAAATTTTTATTTTTACAGTGCATAGAACACAACTACACTCATATTAAATCTTTCCTCCACAGCTTTTGCAAATTTTTAGCAGTAGGCAGAAAGGATAAAAATGCTGAGATTTCTCAAAAGGATTTGGGTGTTCAATTAAATGAACAGGAATTAAGCATGCAGTCCTGCAGGCAGCTCTGCAAACATCAGTTTCTCTTGAGAAGGGCATGATCCTGTCATTTTTACTCAGGCAAAATTTCCATTTGTCTTCACTGGCAAATTTGTTTGAAAGCCAACAGCTTGATTGAAATTTGCCCTTTAAAAAGCCATGATCGAAACCAGGTGCTGTTCTGCTAAATCACATATATGTTCTTAGTATTTTAAGCAGACATATATTATTGAACTAATTATCCCAGATGTGTCAGAGGAATGTGTCAGGTTCTTCTTACTTGTGGCAAATAAACTTTTTAATGAATCGCTATTTCAATTTGATGCAATTAAAACATTAAATTGGTTATTCCAGATATGATGGGCCAAATCCTGCTGGAACTCATACACATGAACCGGTGATTTCATCCGCTAAAGGATTTTGGAAAATCCCTGAACAAGAGGGTGGCTTTGCTGTATCTCAGTTGTTTGACTTCCAGTCTTAAATCAACTGACTAAGAATAATTTCAGCATCAAAAACAGCAAAACTGAGTACCTGGATAGCCTAAGATTCAGCTCCAGTGCTGTCTATTGCCTGAATTTCAGTGGATGCCTCCAGCAGATCTCCAGCTGTGACAGGAGGGAGCACAGACCTTGCACTGGCCTTTCTACCCAGGGACAATTTTAACCTCAAAGGAAACACTAAAGGCCTGAACTTGCTGCATCACCATATTCAATAAAACATTTGCTATTGACTTCTCTAGGATCAGAATCCAGACTTCAATAAAGTCCCTTTTTTAATGAGTCCATTTGGAAAACAGTTGGGATTTCAAACACGTATTTTAAACAAAGCCTTTGAGTCTTTAATGTATAAAAGATACATTTAAAAAATGGCTATCCTAATTTTCCTGTCAAAACCATTGCACTTTAAAAGTCAAATCTAGAGCATTGTAAGGCATTACAAGAATTTTTACAAAAATAAATCTTTTTGCTCTTTGCAGCTAGATATAGCTGCAAGTAGCCTCTCTCAGTAGCCTCTTTCCATTTGTGTATAAATAATCCCTAGTGACGGCTGGAGTAGTCCTGTTAAGCCTTTCTTCCCCAGTTATGCCCTGCATCTGACAAACAAACCAGAGAATGCTTTCATCCCAGAAATCTTGAGTATTATTTCAGGTGGAGGTAGGCTGCACAGGAATTACTTAGGGTTTGGAGGTTTTTTTCAGTGGTGGCATGGGCTAAGTATACTCACAGTAAAATGTTTTAAAAATAGGATTTACTATGATTTCCAAAGAAAAAAAAGAAGGTAAAAGGAGGGTTGAAATAATAAGGTCATTGTAAATTCTGGGGGTTTTTAAGTAAAAATTGGATTCCAATGTCAGGCAGTAGAGCCCCATCCAGTCAGGTTTAACTGGCAGCCTTCCAAAGGCAAGATGAAAGGTCCTCTGAGCAGTAATTGTCTAAATGGAACAGACTCTGGTTATTGTGCAACTTCTTCATCTACTTTATTGTACTTTTATAATTAAATGATGTAATTCCCTTTTTTCCTTTCTTATTTTCCTCTCAACTACTGCAGGAAAGCATCTGAGCAGCATTGCCATAGGATGCAGGCAGACTCTGTGGCTCCCCATTTTTTTCTGGCTCACTACAAGTTGTGCACAAGGAGTTGTGAGCTGCTGGTTGCTAAAGCAGGACATAAACTCTGCCTTCTCCCAGACATTCACCAGCATTCCAGCTCTCTGCTTGCTTAGTCCTGGAGTTGGGTGGCTCACTCAGAGTTGTTGCTTGGGTGAAGGGTTGCTGCTTTTGCTAGAAACTCCATGGTAAAGAGGCAAACAGTGGATCTGATAGGAGAGGTTGGGCTCTGTGCTCAAAGGGGCCTCCAGCAGCAAAGGCTATTCAGTTTGTGAAGGAGACTGGACAAACACCTGACAATTGGAAGGGTTTTAGAATATTGAGCTGAGCAACCCCAGAGCCAGCATTTCCTGACTCTGCAAGGCTTTAAGGATGAGGAGTGAAACTCTGGTCCTGAGATGCTAAAGGCTCAATCAGATGCAAAAGCAGAGTCAGAGGACCAGCTCTGTTAGCTCTTCCTTTTTCACTGGTCCCTCTGTATCAGAGTGCTTTCCATCAGTCCAAGCAGTCCATTCCCAGAAATATAGATTATGCAGCAGAGGAAAAGTTAGCAAGACTGAGACCTCAGTTTACATGTTCAACTCCAATAACTTCTTTACTGCTTGTAATTTCTGTTGTTTCTGATTTGATTTTTTTTCTTCATCATGTCAAAGAGAAGACAAACTGCCTAATTTTGTTGGAACTTTTGAATACTCCTTTGGTCACATGCTAGTCTGCCTCTCCTTGAGTATTCTTACTTGTGACAACCTCTTTTAATTCACTGCCTATTTACCTAATTGTATTAGTTTAAGACATGCACATGGGTTCTATAAAAATACAAAAAAAGTATAGGAGAAATAAAAATAGGACCAACTATTTTGTATATGTATTGCTATAATTATACCTATATATAAGAAACTTGAAGCAACAAATCTCCAGTTTTTCTAGCAAAATCCAACATAAAGGTCTTGATTTATTTCCCAGAAAGTAAAAATTACTAAATACAGAATAGAATTACAGAAGTGGCCCAATCTATTCAGGAACAGAATTGGTTTTTCAAATCACTGGTATCAGAATATTCCCAAGTACCACAGTTCCTGATCCTGCCACAAGCCATTGCCTATAGCTTGTATTAATTTCAGCAGAGTTCATAAGCAGAATAACTGCAGGGTATTTGCAAAGCTAGTTAGGCTCTTAATGACCAGTTTTTGTTATACTTTGATAGATGAATCTCAATAGACCATTCTCAATACTGCAAGTTTTGCCTAGGGAAAAATGTAGGATCTGTTTTAAACTAAATGGATCACAGATCCTGTCCAGCTTTAACAGCAAACAAACAAAAAACCAAAACACTTAATAAAATTTACATTCAATTATATATAACATTACACACCATATTTGGGGCCAGAACCTGCATTAGTTTATCCACTTCTGCAAGAGGTGTATTACCTTAAATTAACAGAGGAATAAGAGTTAAAGCTGCATATCCATCTTCTTCTATAAGGTATTTGCCCTGGATCTCAGAGAGTAATTTCATCTGTGCAAGGATATGTGCCCCAGTCAGGTAATTTGAACACTACACACAGGGAATATCTGCAGCCCCTCACACCCGCACATGACATACTCAGTCCACACACCCATCCCTGCAACTCCTAACTCCCAAAAAAGTATCTGTCATGGAAGTGAAAACTACTTTTAGTTTTTACTTTCATGATAGATCCTCTTGGTATGTACCTGGAAATACCTGCCTTGTTTTGAGCTCACAGCTCTTCTCAACATTGGACAGCAGTAACACTTACCTCACTTTCATCATATAAGTGAGGGTCAAAAAGGAAACATCTCCATTTTTATTTCTGAGCAAGCCAAACACTTTATTTTGTTGAATTGCCATTACACTTGCTTCTTCTGTGTTTCAGTCTAGAGGTGCCAAAGCATGCATATATATGTGTATATGCTATACCTCTATAGCATTTATGGGTGACTCTTCCTCATGGCTGAGAGCTACAGCATAGACAGATCCTCACCCCAGAAAGGCCATCAAATGACCTAAAATGCTGTTGTTTAATGTTAGGAGTCTCCCTCCTTGAGCACTTCTCCCATCCTACAATGAAGTTTGTTAGAAGTGTATCAGAACACATTTAGAGCAGGCAAGGAGTGACACACCCAGATATTTGCACACAGCTCCTTTATGTGCACAAGTGGCACATCTGACCTGGGGCAGAGACTTGGCCAAGTGGCTCCCTGGCCATCTGCAGCCACACCTACACAGGGGTGTGTGCAGGGACACTCAGTGCACCGGGGCCCAGGGAACCCCTGGCTGCCAGCTGGGTGCTGTGTGTTTAGAGTTAGTTTACTCCACACACTCATTTCCACATACATGAACACCAGCAGACTACAGCAAGATCTTTCAAAGACCACCTTCTCCTGCGTGTAACCACCTCATCTTGCTTTGTCACATTCTCCCTGTGGGTAACACTTAGCAGAGCTGCCATTACACAGAACCCCGTGCCCCAGAAATTTCAGCTGTTTCTGGCAGGAGAAATGGACATTCCTGCTCCCAGGACAAGGCAGGTAGAGAAAGAGGAAAGAACCTCACTTATTTCAGGCTGAAAATCCTCTCTAATAACCACAACTCCATTTGCAAAGGTGAGCTCTGTTGACATGTTTGCCCGCTGTCAAGGTTGAATTTGTTTATGCCCCGAGCACAGCGAGCACACGTGGCAGAGCAATCCAGCTCACCATGGCCAGCCCAGCACACACCATCCTCACCCAGATGGAGAATAGGAATCACTCCCTTGGCACTGAAACCAGCAGCAGGGTGTCTCTGACAGGCTTCTGACATGTCCACCTGCCCATTACAAATGGGGCTGAGGACACCAATCTATTTCCTAGGAGTTGTTAAATAGCAGCTGGACAAGAAGGGACCCTAAAAACACAGGCAGGATCCCAAGCAGTGATCCAGGTACACCACCTGCTTGGACTGGTTTGGTACAAGTTCCTACCATGCTACTCACATCCAGTGCTCACTCATAAAACATGTGGAACAAAACATGTACATGGGCAAACATGTGAGAACACCCCTCCTGAATAAGTAGCTTTAAGCATAATTCCACTCGTAATGTCTGAGGAGGGAATTAATGAAGGCTATCAAGAGAGTTTGGGATAGAGAACACTCTTGGAAGACAAGTATTTTGGAAGATGGCACTGTGTGAGAAGCAATGATTTCACTACAATGGAAATAAACTAACAGGGAATGTTCTGATTGCAACAGAAGAACCATGGGAGGGAAACGTTATTTTGTAGTACAGAGTAACCATGCTGTGGGTAGCAAAGATGCCGTCATCCTTTACTGAAACCCTCATCATCCTGCAAAAACATGCATCTTCTCTTTAAGTAGGGGTTTATGCATGTGGCCCCTTCCTATACTTCAGATCAAAGAAACATTTGGGGCAAAACGACCATCACCTTGAACCACTACCCTGAGGGAACAATTGAGACAAAGGACCAAAAGACTAGAAAAAAAATAGCACAAAAATGCTACAGGCAAACAGATGCATCTCCACCCCTAGAGAAAATGATTCCTTCCTAATAAATTCATGTAATGTTTTGTAGATATTGAAAATATTCCAAAGCATAGCTCAGTGTAAACAGCAAGTTGGGTCTCCTCCTGCTCTTTAGCATTTCTCTTTGTTTACTCTCCATTTGAGGATAGAAAAAGCCTACATGTGAGCACTGCAAATGGTGTATTTCAGGATGGATGGGATATTCAGAAAGGCAGCGATGAAACACAGACATAGGTAGTCTCCAATAAAATATTATGTACTTTGCCCAAGCCACCAGGGTCAAACAAACTGGAAAAAAAAAAATCCAGTGTCTCCTTTATGAATACTTCTTATTTGTGTGTGGAAATAATCTGATACCATGGTGATGGGAAGACTAGATCCAGATTAGAGAGAGAGCACGAAAAAGATATTCTGGGGTGTGTGTGTTCTCACCCTCATTGCCTGCTTGCTCCCAAACCCCAGGAGTAGAGATCCTGTGGGAAATTGCCCTGGCAGTGCTTCTGGAAGCAGTGCCCAGCCAGGCCAGTTCACCCCTTGCAAGGGGAGGCACTTGGCTAGAGATGCCAGCTCCCATCTGTGAGCCCAAACGGCTCTGCTCAGCCCCTGCTCATCTCAGAGGAGCTTGGCACATTCATCTGGTAAAAAAACACAGCCCTTACCTTTGGCAATCAGCTCCTCCAGCTCCTGGTCGAATCCTTGTCGGTGGCATTTCCTCCAGAGCCCCATGTTGGTGGAGTTGTACTGTCTGTTGCACTCGTCGACTGCGCTCATAGCAAAGATCTGCCTCCTGTTCCTTGCCAAGAGGAGTTTCCCTTCCCAGCGGTCCAACCTAGACCTGCTGGCCCTGAGAGGCAGGTTGTTGTTGGAGTTATAAATGAAGCCAGGATCATTTCTCTTAGTGGTGATGCTCTTGCACCTCTCTCTGTGCTTCCTGGCATCAGTTTCGTACCAATGGTCAGAGCAGATTGCCACAGCCAGCATGCCAAGGGCACACAGAGCTAAAGAGAGGCCAGCATAGAGCAGTAACCTTCCAGCAGCCATGCCTCAGCTTCACAGAAACACCATGGACATCTTCACAACAGGCAAAGCCACTGGGGGTGAGAGCACGCAAAAACCAGCGGAGCAGCTGCTGGGTGTCACTTGGCACAGACTGCCTCAAACATCCCCAACTCCCGTGGCTCACATCCACGCTGCAGAGGGATGCTGAGAGCACTACAAAGTTCTGCCCTGGAGGCAGTCTTGGAGTCTCATCTGCCTCTTCTCCTCTGCAGAGGAGACCTGGTGAGGAGAAACACAGCCTTTCACCAGCGACCCTCTCACCGCAAGCACCCCAGTGGCAGGGGCTGAAGGGATGAATCCCCCTGATGGCTGATCAGTACATTAATCTCTTTCAATCTGGCCCCCTCAGAAATCCAGAAGAGATGGCTTTCAGATCAGCAGGCTCACTACAGCATCATCACAGGACAGAAAAGTTCAACAGCCTGACATCTCCCACTCGCAAGGAGCCAGTTGTCCCGGTGTCAGGAATGGGTGACTTGCTTTTTCTTTGTCAGTGGCTCAGCAAGAGCATCATCGTCTGGACGGTCGGTCACTTGCTTGGGTTTAAAGCGGGGTCGAAAGGGAGGGAGCGAGAGGGGGGGAGCAATCTGTTGTTGTTGCTGCTGCCGCCGCCGCTGTTGCTGTTTGAAATCGTGGTTAAAGCATCCCCTCCCCGGCTGCCTCTGGGAACGCGGGCGCGCTCGGGTCTCTCCCTCAGCAGACTTCGCTGACAGCCGCTGGCATCTTGGCTTCGGAGACACCTCGGCTTCTCTCTGCCAGCCTTGCCATTCACTCTCCCGCTTTTGTCGTGGGCGCTGTCATCCAGGCAGCCGAACGCGGCTCTGCCTTCCTTCCGCGGGCAGCGCTCGGGCAGCCCCAGCTCCGGGCCGGGCAGAGGCGGCGGAGCAGCCGCAGCCCGGCAGGAGCCGCCGCCGGCCCGCTAGGCAGCGCGGGGGGCTGCCCTGGGCCCCGGCATCCTTCCTCCTTCCACACACACACAGACACGCTGCTGCCCCCCCTTCCGCCGGCAGCTGCAAAGCTTCCTCCGTCCCCGGCGCTGGGATGTGTTGTGCACAGTTTTCCTAACACGGCGGCACGTTAGCCATCTGCAAGATGAAGGCAGGCAGGGCTACGGCTGGCGAAGAGGATGCTGAGGAACGGGGAGGGGAGGCAGGGAGGGAGGGAGGTCGGGGGAAACCGAACCAAAACAAACCGGGGCGGAGGGGCGGAGGTGGGGGGGAGCTACACACCTTACACGGGGAGAGGAAAGCAGCCCCTAACTGTTGTCAACAGCTTCAGGGCTGCACCATTTCTCTGCCATATGGCCCGATCTCCTCGTCGGAGCTGAGATTTTTTAGCTCAGCAGCTTCGTACGAATCGTATCCCCGGCATCAGTAGTTATATATTCAGACATATTTTTCTTTTTCTCCTTAAATTTTCACTCCCTTTCTCTTTAATGGGAATAACTCACCCATCTTGTAGAGATCAAGTGCAACAGAAGGCGAGCTGGAGTCCCCAAGCTTTAGAAATCTCATTTCACCGTTTTTAACCCAAATAATAGCAAATCCAATCTTCTGTACACCTGGGAATCTTTCCTTGTTCAAACACCGAGCCCTGCAGCCTTGGCCGAAGCCTACAGACCGAGCATACAGAGCGCTGAGCCAAAAGCCAGTGATGTCACCCATGCAACGTGAGACTCATTTCTTATTTCTCTATCCTCCTTAAAGATAAACTGCACCACTTCCCAGGCAGGAAATGTCGAAGCCTTACTCTCTTAAGAGGGGAAAACGTAAAACCTGGATTTAACTGGATCCTGATCATTCTTGAACACAAGCCCTTACATTATGTCAACCAAATCAAAAACAAGCAGAGCCGTTTCTCACTGCACCAAAAAAATTCCCAACCTGCTACATAGTAGAGAGAATGAGCTTGAAAGAAATCCTGGATTCTAGACCTTCTGTGTGATCCAGAAAGCTGAGGCCTCCAGACTCTGAAATTCACTGTTTAAAAAAAGAAATACACATGGTCATTTCCCTTGCACCAAACAGGGCTGGGTGCTGGCACATCCTGACCTGTGAGTACCACAGCATCTTGCAGTTCACAGTGGAACCAAGTGAGCTCCAACCAATATTTGGCTCCCACTGACTCCACAGCATGAAAGGCAAACAATGCAGCTGCTCCTACTGCACCAAAAAGTCCACAGCTCAATGCCTCCCCACAGGTGTATGCTGCAAAAATCTACATCCATGCTGGATCCTACCAGCTTTTGGCCCCTGAATCCCAAGCTGTATCATCTGAATTGAAAATAAACATAGCCTTTCCAGGGCTGGTGACAGCTCTTGGCCCCAAGAAGGGAGCCCTGGGATTTTGCTAACTTTTAACCCTAGCTACACAAATTGTACTTGCTCCAATGGGGAGAGCAGATGTGGTAGCTCTTTGTGTATCAGAAATATATACCTGGATTGTCTTGTGGAATACAGCTGCACCAGAAAAAAATTAACCCATATGGCTGGATCATAACTTTTGGCACCAAACCATACTACTATACTACCATGTACTATAGAAAAAAAATCAAGTATCTCCCATTTTACCTGGCAAAACCAGGGTCCATATCAACTGGGACTTGCAGCTATGGAAGAGTATCTGTGTCATTAAACCAATTTTTGTGTGAAATGTACTGTAGTCTCTAACCACCTTGCAGGGTTATGAAACTGGCAAAGAAAAGCCAGTCATTCAAACCATAAAGGTTATAATCACCTGCATCTACTGAACCAGATGTACTGCAAAATTTCAGTATTGTGTTATGAATATCCACTGTATCTGGAAAGGTCTAGGTAAACTTAAGAGGAAAACTTAAGAGGTAAACTTTACTGGCAAAGGGGACTAGTTTAATTTTCTTAGCAGTAACTTCCCTTTGTTGCTAATAACAGCCAATATTTAAGGATCTCAGTGTTTTTTAAAAATAGTTCAGCACAGATGGATCCACCTCTATAGCTGGATTTTTCAAGTAACTACATGTCAGTAGATAAAAAGAATTAGACGTTACAGGGGGCCTGGAGCAGCCATAATTGTTGTCTGTTCAAAGATTAAATTTAGAGTTTTGTGGCCAAAAAGCTGCTGGCTCCTATAAGAAGATGACGAATATCGAGGTTTCTTGTATCACAGCCACACAGAGATGAAAATTCACCTGAATTTCTTTGTCAATTTTTAGCATCAAGTCCCAAGCTGAAGGATAAGAACAGGGAACAGGCCTAATTTTACTAACCATATTTTTTGGCTGATTGTTGGATTTTCTGTTCAAGCACAAGACCCTGCCTGCTATGTTTATTCTCTATTTATATTGAACTGGAAAACAAAACTGGTTTTTTGTCTAAACATACAGTTTAAACAGAACTGGCAGACTGGGACTTAGGGCAGAATGGAGGACCCAGCTACTAGAACTGTTTTTTCTTATGATGCTGGCCAAAGATATATGAGACAATGGGAAAATCATATAATGGAATCACACCTACATTTCCTTCTTGTTAAGCAAGGATTACAGTTCAAAGAGCCAAGATTGGGTTGGACCCAGGGAGGTCCAGGTGCCAGGTTTTCCAAGACAGCAAGACAGTTTGGGGCAGGAGGACTTTTGTACCTGAAGAAGCCAGACTCGTTCCCTCTTCTCATTTTTAAGCCTGGGTTTGAAAGCCAAAAATTGCATTCAGTTCCAGGTTTTATCTTTTTCTCTGAAAAGATATTTTACTGGCAGTTTCTATGCTTTTTTTTTTTTTGCTTGCATTTGTAGCTTTATCAGATGCAGTCTGTATCTTTCTACAAGTCACCTTAAACATATAACTGTAAAAGAAATTGTTGGATTTTCGCTCCTCTAACTCTTAGAATTAAACATTTTTCCCTTTCATCATCATGATCACTATTCCCTTTCTTCAGGAGGGGAGAATATTGCCTGCTGCAGGCATTAGGAGCCTTCCCTATGTCTCTAACCAGGATTGTTACAGACAGCCCCTTCTCAGCACAAACAGATCATTATTAAATTTTCTTCCTCCCACCCCCGCCTCACCACAGGGGGGAAAAAACCAATCCTTGTCGATGAATGTAAGGTGGGAGAAAGACACTTAAAAATAAATAAGAAAAACCCCACAACCCCTCCACACACACTTGGGCACACCACATAGAAACCACTCCCGACAGGGAATTAAGGACATCTCAGCACAGGGAGCTAATTCATGGCTCTTAAATGAACCAGGGGCTGAAAACGCAGTTTCAGCGCCGGAATGAGAGCTGAGGCTTTCCTTTCTGCAGGTTACGATTTCAGTGATGCAGGGAGAAAGCCAGCGAGCACAGGGAAACATGTCTGAAGGCACGGGACAGCGGAGCGCACCCGGTGAGTCCGAGCAGGGCGATGCCCTGTGCCGGAGCTCCCTGCGGACGGAGCCCCGCAGCCAGGGCCGCCCAGCATCCTCCCTGAGCATCCTCCCGCCCTGCCGAGCATCCTCCCGGCGCCCAGCGCCTCTCCGGAGAGCTCCAGACACAAAAGCAAAGCGAGCGCCTGTACAAAGGTACACAGAGGTGGGGGCTAGGAGAGGGAAGGGCAGGGTAAATGGACAGAGTAAATGCACAACCGATTTTTGGGGGGGGGTCTTTTGATTTGGTTTTTTGGGGTCTTTGCTACAGCAAAATGACCTCCACCATATTTTTCTTCGTGGTTTGTATTTTTTTTTCCGTTTAAAGAAAAAGAATTCAGTGCCATCTAGTGGGGGAGGGGATCGAGCAAGTCAAGGTGCTGCCCATTCCCGAGGATCTGTACTTCTAATTCAGTTATTCAACAGGGAGAGATGACCCTCAGTATTTCCCTGCTCTCTCTGTGATCTTCAGCTCCCCAGAGGTGATGTTGAATTTACATGGGCTCCAGCCTTCATTCCCTGTAAAGAATCACCTACTGAAGTCAAAGGAACTCGTCCTAGTGTTGTATTACCTGAAGCAGAACTGGCTCTGGAGGCAGTCTGCTGCCCTAATTACAGGATTTCAAACACAAGACAGCAATCAAACCAAACATAGATATAACAAATTATGTCTACTAATATTTTTTATCATTCCAGTGCACCTTGAAGACTGGTCTCTGTGAATCCTCAGCATGTCAGCCCTTCTAATCACACAGCCATAAAAGACAATAAAAACATCTGATGAGAACTCCCACAAACACTTGACCCATCATTCAAACAGATTTGGGGTGCTTAGGTGACTCAGAACCAAACAGAGGCTCTATAAAGGAATATCTGAACCACAAAACACAATATAAAGTTTGTAATCCAAACCCCAGACATGAACCAGTTGTCAATGTCCCTTCTATTTAATTTTTTCATAGAAAAAGAGTTTTTCAAAGGGAAGCATCAGCCAGCTGCATAAACAGGGGCTAGCCACACACACAGAGACACAGAATAGGCACACAGCTGTCTACACACTCATGTAGCTGTGCACACACTGATATCTAGCTGCACACAAGAGCACCTAGCTGGATGTCCTCTGCCCTCCTCACTGGCAACTCCCCAAAGAGATTAGTTTTTCTTTCCCAAAAATTTAAAAAAAAAAAAAAAAAAAACAAAAAAAAAAACCACCAAACATTTGGATAGCAAAGTTACACAAGTTAGTGAATGCCAGATTTAAAATCACCCAATCACCCATGGAGCATTAATTTGCCCGGCATACAAACACACTATGATAGAATCTTTAATAATACAATTTTTGTTTCCATGGGTCTCCCATTTTTTACAGTGCAAAGGATGAATGTTGCTCACTTAATGAACACTATTCAAATTTTCTCCTATCCTTATCATCCAATGTGTGGTGCATGTACTATTTATTGCAGAGCATCCAGATCTTGCATTGCATACAGAATGATTCATTTCCTCATGGGCTTTTCTATAGTGGTGCTCTAATTGTAGTGTTGGAGGGCTGGGGGGTTTTTTACAAACATCAAGCAACTTATCTTCACAGCTCCCTGCTGAGGGACAGAGATAAAAGGCAGTATTTTCAAACATGTCAGTGTATTTTGGGTACTCTATTAAAGGAACTTAGAACCTAAATTTCCAGACTACTTAGCACCTTCCTTCCTTAGAACAGCTCACAGCCCCTTTTGCTCTAGGCACAGTGGGCAGTATTTCCAGAAATCAGTCATGGGTGACTGAAACTGGACACACAGAAAATGGGGACCACATGGACAGAAGCTGGGGAGAACATCAATTTTTTGAGCCATCAAGCATCATAGCACATTTCAGAAAGGGTGAAACAAAATCCAATTTTCAATTTCAATTCAAATGCCTGTAACCATGATTTTTCCTACCTGTCCTCATCTGCTAGGCTCACTACTCAGCCTCCAAACTGTCCACCAAACAGCCACCATCTCTGGACTGCAGAGTCCTGGTTCACCTGACATCTACAACAAATGAAAACAGAATCTGGGCAGAAAGCAGGATGTGAGCATGTATTTTACCTCATGACCACAAGTCACAAGTGAATGGCAGCCCACAGGCAATATTTATTCTGGTGTTTTCTTAGAGTCTTCATTTACTGACCTGAGGTTGTGATGAACAGGGGAACACAGGAACTGGGGCAGAATTGATCAGGGGTCAGGAGCTGAATGGAGTGCACCAGCAAAAGAACAGATTTGGTTTTGGAGGAAGCAAAATGAATTGCTGGGCAGAAGGCAAGAGGACAAGTAGGTGAGAAGTCCTATATCATATTTTTCTATAAAGCAGAGGGAACGGCCAACATTAAATGGCCTCACACAGAGACCAGTAAAAGACAGTACAAAGACAGAAAGAACCACAGTATAATGCTGTTTTTCCAAAGACAAAACAAAAGGCTGTTGGCTTTCCACTAAAATTGCTTTCTCCTGTTAAAACTTGCTCTTCATTATTTAGCTGTCGACTGTCAAAGCCACATCACTGTTAACAACATAAGGCTGCACTGTGGACATGACTATGTATGATAATCACTGCTCCTCATGAGAGCATCTCCAGGAATGCTTTTAAGCTCAGGCAAAAGAAGGATGAACTATTTTAAACAAAACTTTTCCCTGGACTGCCCAGTGGGGACATCATGCTATAAGGCACTGAAAACAAGGCCAGGTAGACAAACTCAGCCTGCTGAAAACATTATCCCTAAACCTCCACACTGCCTCCATACAGCCTGAGCATGTGTGGGCACTATGCTAAGCTGCAGAAGGACTTACTTGGGAGATACTGCTTCACCTCTGAAGGCATTGCCAGCAGCTTTAGTGTTTCCAGCCAGTGCTGTCATCTTACTGCAAAAGTTCCATACCTTCTTAGTGATTTCTCATGGGCATATCCTCACAGCACTGACACCTTCTTCTTCACAGCACAACCAACAAACTCCAGCCCTCTCCTCAGCCCCTTAACCCACTCTTTTATAGCACTCATCCTTATTAGATACAGCTGTGGCTTGTTAAGGGCAGGCCTGTTCCTAATCTTTGGTAATTAGTACAGCTGTAACTCCTCAGTGGTAAGATTACCTTCTGCACTATCTTTATTTTTTTACATTCTCTCCCTCCACAAGCCAGGTAGTAGGGCCTAAATTCTTGGAGTCTCTGTGGTCAAGATGACCCCGAGGTGTTGGAAAGTCTCTTTTTCCCAGCCCCAAGATTGAAGAAGGAGTCAGGATTCCTTGGCTCTGGTTTTCAACGTTTATTCTCTGTTATCTATAACATTCTTTTTCTGGCCTGCTGAGGTCTGTCTAGCAAGTCAGTCTGAGGCACACTGCCCGTCCTTGGGGCACTGTTATCTTTTTATACTAAAAACTACATGCACTTTATTTACAAAAATTTTCCAATACTTATCACCTATGTTAGACAGTGAGTTTCTACTCTAAACCAATCCAAAAGTGCCACCATCACCCAGAAGATGGAGGCTAAGAAGAAGGACAAGGCACACCTAAATCCCTCCATCTTGGCTTCTGAACCCCCATTCTAAAAATCCCAAAATTCTACTTTTCTATCTTGTGACAAACTAACTATCATTCTACTTAAACTCTCATGGCTTGTAAATCTTCACATAAAGTCAGTAATTTTCTCCATGGGTTAAAATCAACGGCACAGGTGTATTTGGCTTCATGCCAAGGTCTCTGATCTCCTTGCCAGGGGCTCGAGCCTTCCAGGGCAGCCAGAGGGATGTCCTGGGTTCCGACACTAAATGTAGATCATGCCATGTTTAACATGTTGAGTTCTAAAGTCAAATACTCAGGAAAGCCATTCAGGTCTCTTGAGTCCTGGGTAAACACTCAAGTGCTTCCAATAACAGAGGAGAAACAAGAAAGGTTTAAAGAAAAAGAAAAGGCCTAAGCTACGCAGGTTTAAGCCTCTATCGAAAGAGAAAGTTCTGGTGGGAGACAACTCAGACAAAGGACAAGGGCAATATTTAGCCTTCAAGGCTCTTTCAAATTTGTCTCCCTACAACAGAAAACAGGTCTTAGCCCTCCCCCCCCCGCCCAGGTTTCACAAGCAGAGATTCAGCTCCAATCTGCTGCTCTCTGAGATCACAGCAGCCACTCTGCGTCCTGCTTACTGTCTTGCCAGTCAACATCCCCATATTCTACAGCTCCTTCTCTGAGCTGGACAGGCTTCCACACCCACAGACCTGTTTCCCCAAAAGCCTTGTTATGAAGACTTCTGCTTCCTTCAAGAATCCATCTCTGGTTCCCATCTCTGTTTTCCCCTGTTTACGTTTTGGATACGTCAAGCTCAGGCTCCCACCCAAAACCCTGCTGCAGGAAAATCCCATTTCCTGCTGCAGTGAGGAAGGTGACATTGCTCTGAATGCAGGACTTGTACAGCAAGGTCACTTGCTGCCTAAAGCCAGCTATGAAAGCAAGATGGCTCTCAACATCACCACCATTGGGCTCAGCTGAAAACAGGAGATATCACTTCATTAAAATTCATAGATCTTGTGACTCTCATAGAAATAGCAAGAAGAACCCAGGATGGCAGAGATGAATATTAGGGCCAAAGAGTACTGACTGAGAGCAAAAGCTCAGACCTCTGTCTGCCAAAAATAAGCATATTTGGTAAGAAGTGCTTTTATTCTTAAAGTTACATCTAACACATTGATCTTCAATATATTAAAGCCTGATTAATTCTGGTTTTTCTGTACTGCATCAATATGTAGTTCATATAGGCAGCCTAATGTAAAGGTGCATCTGCAGTACTGTTAGTTTGCTTGACCTGGCAAGCCACACTGTGCAACCTTCCCTAAACTTCTGACAGATTTCAGAATACATTGTTCATTCCCAGAGAGATTTTTGGACCTGGTTTCTACCAGCAGTGTTTTGTGAGCTAATGCAGTAAAAGACAGTGCCACAGCCTTTGTAGATGGACAAGGTGGTGTTTCATAGTGAGTGTGTCACATCTGTGATTTGCTCTCAGATATTAATTAAATTCATTGCTTCTTTTAGTCACAAAACAAGAATGATTAATTAAAAATCAGAATTCATAGATCATAAGAAGACATTACAGAAGCAACTGGAGAGAAAACCAGTAAGCAAAACAAAAACCAGCACCTGCTTGGAAAAATTATATTCTCTGAAAGCACTGCTTCATTTTGGAACAAGACTCAGAAGCAAGACTTCAGTCTTCATCTATTCCATTAGACTTTGAAGTCCCAGCAGAGTAGATTCATTTAAATATTATTTTTTTAAAAAAAGGTATATAAAAATACATTGTGTGCTGCTGTAAAAGCAGCTGACATCTAGGATGATAAACTCTCTATTTAGACACAAGCATGCTGCCATCTTCAACAGTTTTGCATTTACCTCTCTTCATTTATTATCACCGAGTATATTTGCATCAAAATAAAGCAGTTGGTTCTTCAGAGTTCATCTATTTGTGCAGTTCATTTCCCTACCTCATGCTTCAGAACTGTGATATAACAATTACACCTCGTGCTCTGAAGTTGTTCCAGTGAGAACTGCTGGGCCATGAAAGGCAGGCATTTATTCCCCTTCACTGCAATGGCCTCCACTAAGTACCCACCAAACAAGAAACCATGGGGAGTACCAAGCTTCAGTGACCATACTCTGATTGTCCATGATAAAGAAACTGGCCTGCAAGAATTTACTTGTTTCCAGAGAAATAATGTTTCCAGGACTAAGAAACAAAATTCCCCAAAGGAAAAACAAACAAACCAAACCAAACCAAACAAACAAAAACCAAACAAAAAACCAAAAAAAAAAACCAACCCTGAAATTTGGGACTCACAGAAATAAAATCTGAAGAAGGAATTTTTCTCAGGAAAAAGGGAACAAATGTCCAGAAAGCATTTGTAGGAGCACAACTTCTTAGCCTGGGTACTAGCAAGGTCAGAGAGAAAGAACTGAACCAAAAAAGCCTCTGTAGAATGCTTCTTACAGGCTGAAGCAACTGAGGCTGAGAATTGCATGCAGGATTGATTATGATTCTCTAGACAGGCAAATTCTAAACGAGAGCAGCTCTGGTTACAAAACTAACAGCAGCCTCATGTCACCCACCAGGACTGCAGTGAAGAACTCCAAACTATAACCAAAACTATTATCTGTTTCCATAACTCTGCCTTCAAAAGACTCTGTGGGGGATAAAGGTTGATCAATGATGTTTAGGTCTACAAAGAGCACTACTGGGTACCTGGGAGTCCAGCCAGATCTTGGAAAAATCTGCTGACTCAGAAATCAAGGCAGCCAGAGTGGGGCTATCCAGAGTGCTCCAAAGACCTAACGAGGAATCCTGTGATCAGCACTGGTCAAGAAATCCTAAGGCAAGGAGGGACCTAAACCAGGAAAAAATGGAGAGAAATCTGCATTGAAATGCACCATAGAGGTCAACTACATACAAAATACATAGTTATACAAGGTATATACAGAGATATACAAAATCAAAGTCTGCTGAAACTCAGGGGAACCACCTGCTCACAAACCCAAGAAATCTAGATCCAAGACAGTATCCTGAAAACAGTTCAGCTTGAAGAAACAGAAATGTGAACTCAAACAGACCCAACTAATCTCCTTGGATTTTATGTTTAGGAGATTGATTTATTCTTGAAAATTCTGTTGCTGGAACATTTTTATTCACTCTGTTTTCACACTTGGTCAAACAGAATTAGAGATGAACAGCTTTTTGACCCCATTTGAAAGCCTTGGTGGATGTCCTTTCAGATGAGTGTTGCAAGGAATGATGGAAGAGAAACTACAAGAGCTTTTATCAGCAGTGAGCCAGATGTCTCCGTTATTTCTTCTCTTTTGCTGATTCTGTCATTTTAATGTTTCCTTTTTTTTCCTCCCCTCTGCAATCCTCTGTTCCAGCCAAAAAAGATGTGTCTTTGTTACTGTTACCTTTAAAAGTTTTATGTGCATGTTGTTAGTAAAGTAACAACAACACTTCTATAGTATGTTTTCCACAAGGGGAAGCTGAAGCATTTTCTAAGAACCAATTAATCTTCACAACCCATTTCTGAAGCAGACATTATTTTCCCCAGTTTACAGAGGGATGAAATGGCAGATAGGTTAATTAACTCACTCAAGGTCACTCAGTGAGTTAGCAATCGAGCTGTAAAAAAACCCCAAGATTCAACAATTCCCATTCCCAAACCCTTCACGTAACCACTAAGAAACTTCCCCTCTCTTCAGTCTCAAGTACTTCATTGAAATCTTTCCCTGACCATTTATTCTGACATATTGTTGAACTCCAAATTAGTCAGTCTGAATGACAAACACAGAAGTGTGTGGAGATGCACAGCATCCTTTGCCTGCTCAGCCTTGTGCAGTGCCTGCTATGCTGGACAGCTCATCTCCCATTACAGATGGCTGTGTTGCAGTTCTCCTGCAGAACTGCCAATATCATTCCAGGCATCGCTCCGAGGGCACTGCACAAGAGACAAAGGCACTGGCTCTCTTTCCCCAGGGGGAGGGAAGGCTGCCTCGACAGCCTGGCTGTTGGGGAAAGCAATAAACTCAAAATGCCAACTGGCTTTGAAAAATAATTTCTGTTTTCCTCTTCTGCTGCATCTCCCTCCCAAGTGTTCCCAGCGTTGGATAGCTGGAACAGCAGTACTTAATAGTGACATCTTTGTGGATTCCACTCCAGCATTAATTTGATGAGTTACTTTAAAGTCAAAATATCCTTCAAATGCCCACCCAAAGTCTGTCAGTCTCTTAACACTGCACATCCTCTCTGGAGGGATTTGAAATTCAGATGTCTCTGTGGCTCAGCACAAATCACTGTGCAACAAAATACAGTTGAAGTTTGACAATTCATCATGAACACATAATGAATAACAAATAATTTCTAATGTAGCCAGTGCAGTTCTACCAAATGCTCAGAGGGTCCTTCTACTTACTCAGATGATTTTGTTCCCTTATGTCAGTATTTATAGCAAGAAAATGTTAGAGATCCTGTTACAGCACTGTAGTTCTAAGCATAAGACTTTGGAGTGAAGTGGATCACTTTGTCATACAAGTACTGCTCAAATGCCTCATTTCCAAGATCAAATGCTACAAGTTCAGACTCTGCTTGCCTCTAAATGTCAATAAACATTTAATAAACAATAAGCACCAATGAGCAAACTGTCACCATGATCTTTTTTTCTTTCTGGGTATGCCTTTGCCTTCTCAGAACAAACAATGGATCAAGTGTTGCATTTTGTCAAAATTTTGCCTTAAAGCTGTCATTCAGTTATAAATAAAATACATACACAAGATGAATTAACTAGATAAACAGATCATCATTGATCAAAAAATATAACTCCAAACAAAATTACTGCCAACTATTTGTAAAAAGGTCTTAATTGTACTTTATCATGAGGTCTCTTCCTCTTTTTTTTGGCTGCTTTGCATGTGTTCCATGAATGTCTCTCCTCTCCCTTCATTTCTTTCCTCTACAACAGTCCCTGTACAGAGAATGCCCATGTTGTCTTCTACCCCATGTCACTCTCCTTTAACTCCTTTCTAGGGTTTTCAGCTTTTTCACTCTCCCATCTCCCACCGATTTTCTTGTTAATAATTGCTAACAAGTCCAAACATTTGGCTCTGCTTGCAACAAAAAGCTCAGGAGGATCTAACAGCATGTCCATCGAATTGAGCTCATCACAAACCCACCCATTCCTGTAGTCAAGTCTCTGCTGCATCCTTCCATTCCCTCAGCATGCCAAGTCTCATTGGGACTGGGAACACCTTGGGGTGGGGATGTTGAGTTTACATTCCCTGGCAGAATACAGGGAGACACAGAGTCCCAGATAAGGTGAGCAAGACTTTTTGGGCCCATGGGTTGCAAACCAGATCATTCTCTGTCTCTACAAATTTGCAGATGTGTTGAGCTGTTGTTTTGTTGACTGCTGTGACCCTGATTTTCCACCCTGAGTGTCTGTAGGCTGCCTCACTGGCACGCTAACCCTGGCTGGGTGCTCTGCAAGCAATTCTCCTCATAACCACAGCAACAACAGTGCTACAGTGACATAAATAGGCCCTTGTAAGTGCACACTTTTACTTTGATTTAATAATAATAACAGGAATGGCTGACAGGAGAAACAACTGAGCAAAAAGGCAGAAATATTTAACTAATGCAGGCCTTTTCATGTTTGTGCTTCCACCACACCAAACAGGCCATGCTGGAGCCTGCAAGTATAGGCAGCAACAATATTTTGAGGGAAAGAGGAAGATGTTTTCCAGTGGTCTATATGCCAGTTTTCAGAGTGTGGGGAACATGTAAGTAAAATATTTTCATTGATGAGGAGGAATGAGATTGAACTGATGTAACTACTGAATCAGGCAGGATGATTTACCAAAATGCAATATTAAAATAGTTTGCCCCAATCCTTTAACATAAATAAAGAAATTTGAAGATTGAGAAGGTAAGAGTGCATACAAAACCACCATCATTATTTTAGAGATGCAGAGACAGTAATTTGGTCCAACTAACGCTGTTGAGGAGGGGTGGAATGGAGTGGGGCTGGCTGCAGAGAATCAGGCTCCTGATCCCTCCAGTGAACCAGAAGTGTGCTCAGTTTGAAGCTGTGTCAGGAAAAAGCCTCATTACACCTTGCAAAAACTTCTTTTCTGTGACAGACATTAAGCCAGTCTGCATGGAAGGAGTATTTTTTACTCAATGTTTAAACAACTTAATCATGGAACAAAAAGGGGTGTTTGTTTAGGAGCCAGCAATCATAATTTGATTATAGCAAGGACAGTTGTTATAAAAAGGACAGTCCCAGTGAGGGAAATTGTCTCTCCTTCTCCCCTCACACACACACAGATGCTTCAGAGAGACCTTCTCCATCAAGATGGGAGAAATGACGAGAAAATTGCGATTCAAAAATAGAGATAGACATGTAAATGAGAATACTTATGATCTTACTCCATAAAGTCATGATTGCTTAATTAACAAAATGGCCAATTTTGGCTGAAGGACAACTTTGTCCTTCAGCAGCAGGGTGAAGGAAACACTCGGAAGTTAAAAGCATGGTATAGAACAACGTAGAAAGGCAAAAATATAGGAAAAAATGTTCTGTTAATACAAAAAATGAAGACTACAGAAAAAGCATAAATGGTGTGACTACAAACAGTAAATTGAGGGGAGCAATAATGCTGATGTGTATGTCTAGAGATGGCAAAATAGCACAGAAGTGGCAGAAATGTTAAAAAACTCTATTTCCTCCTTAGAAATATTAAGGAAAAGACACTTTTCTTATCTTGCAGGAAAAAAAAAAGAAAAAATAAGTACTTTTCCATCCATTAGTCAGTAATGAAAATGGTTGGCAAGATCTACTAGAGCAAACATTTTAAAATTAGAATATCTACAGAACTTTCATATGACAGTGTTTGAATAACTGGCTAAAGAAATTCCATGAATGCTAATTCTTAATAATCACAGAATCATACAAAGGCTTGGGTCAGAAGGTACCTTAAATATCATCTAGTTCCAACCCTTCCCTGCCATGGGCAGGGACACCTTCCACTAGATCAGGAATATAAAGGAAATTAGAGGATCATGCCAATATTCAAAAAGGACAAGAAAGAGGACTGGCTTGCCCAGGCTGCTCTGCCTGTGACAAGCATGGAAAAGGTGACAGAAAATTAATTAAGAAAGGATGACAGAATAACTATTTATTCAATGCTTGGCAGAATATGCTCTTCTAGAAAACAGGGCAAGCCAGACAAACCCAATTTGCTCCTTCGATGGCATTACACGTTTGGCATATAAATGCAATCACATAATTGTCATTTACTCAGATGTTTGCAGAGAGTCTGATTTAGCACCTCCTGGCACTGATTAAAAATTAGCATAAATCAAGCACTGGGAAAGCTCATCTCCAGTGGGATTGGCAGTGGCCAGAGAGGTGCCAGGGGAAGCGTGGCAGGGTCAGCTGCCCATCCCCAGACCTCAGGGGCTCCCCTGGGCACACATCCCACCTCAGGTTTGGGGCACAAAGGTGAGTGACCAGCTCACCACCTTCACCAGCAGCAAGAGACCAAGAGGATACCAGTGCTGAAAGACTGAGATTGCACAGGTGAATTTGCCAAGGGAGAAATATTTATGCAGCTGAATAACTATCTTTGAAAACAAGCAGCAGGATGGAAGTAATGAGAGTAAGGACTGGCAAGGAGCACAGGAGCCCTGAATTTGGAGTAGAGACACAATCTCTCAAAGTGGTTTGGAAACACAGTGAATGACAAACATTTGTGGCTCCCGAACTCTCCCTTTCATCGCTTTTCAGTAAAACTAAATTTTGACATTAATCCCAGTTTGCAGCCTGGTCAAGAGTGAAGACACCTGCCTTCCAGCTCTTCATGTAAACTCATGCCCTCTCCCAAGAGTAAAGCCAGCTTGGTTTTATTAACCTGAGCACATGTTCTCATGGAGTGAGGCTGCTGACTGGACATGTCAGTGTGGACATCTCACACCACCCTTCCCTGGCAAAACCAAAGAAAAAGGCTCTATGTAGACTTGTCATCCTTTTAATGAGGATGTGAAAAACGCCAATCACTTGTTTTTAAAATTTAAATAATTTAAAAAATTTAAAATACAATTAGAGTAATAATAATTTAGACAATTTGAATTAGGACAATATGAGACAATAGAGACAAAGAGTTATGGACATCTGGGTACCTTTTTCTGGGCAGCATGAGCCCGAAAAAGGACACCCATTAACAGAGGCTTAACCCTTAAAAACAACAGCCTGTTGCATATTCATACACCTCATACATGATGTATAAATTCCATTCAAATACAGGATTCTGTCTGGTCATTGTCAACTTCTTCCTCTGAATCCTGACAGTGCCTTCGAGGCGGGAAGAAGTTAATTTCTTCTGATAAGAGAGCAATAAATTCTTTTTCTCTGAAAGATTTAGGTGTCCCGTGGCTTCTATCTTGCTGCGAGTGCTTTCTTTAAAAAATATATCTACATAGCATAGTTTCTATTTTAACATTTTTTATAACCCAAAACTATATTTAACACACTACTTAAGAGAATTAATACAGCATTACTTTCTAACACAACACGTATAATATTCATTTTAATATTTGCGAAAAGCCAATCGTAAAATACACATTTTTCACGAGGATAACCACTTTTCTCATTTCCTTATTAGATTTATGCATATAACTGCAAAGCTGCTTACAATAGGGAGGGAAACAAATGAAAGAAAAGGAGTCACAACGAAAAGGTTTTGCTCTTGGCGCAAGGGGGTGTGGGCCTCTCGTGGTGTGATCCTTGAGGGTCACTTCCAGCTCAGGTTATTCTGTGATTCCGCGGCTCCATGACCGCGGGGACAGCACCCGACGAGCTCCAAGGAGGGCGGGGAAGGAGGACGAACAGCAGAGGGAGAGGAGGAGGAGGAGGAGGAGGAGGAGGAGGAGGAGGAAGAAGAAGAGGAAGGTCCCTCCCTGGGCCGCCCGTCCCGCCCCTCGCGTCACCCGTGTGCGCCACCTCCGCTCCGGCAGCGCCGCCGTTCCTCCGGCCGCGGCCCAGCGCGGGGTGAGCGGGGCTGAACGGGGCCGAACGGAGGTGCCAGGCTCTGGGCTCCGGGCTGCCGGGCTCCGGGCTGCCGGGCGGGGCCGTGTCCCCGGGAGCCGCAGCTCTTGGCCGCGTCCCGGCGCTCCCGTGCCTCAGGGAAGCGGGGCCGGCCCGGCCTGAGGCGGAGCCGCGCCCGCCGCTGGTTGAGCTCCGTGGCGGCCTGGTCTTCCCCCCGTGCTCCTAGGGGAGTGAGCGCTCTCCTGGCATGTTCCCAGTGAGAAGAGAGCGCTCCGAATCAAGCGGGTGGATCGGGTATAAAGAATGAGCCAGCCCAGGGCGGGAGCAGGGAGCTGTGGAGCGGCAGCACGGAGCGCTGGGTTTGCTTTAGGTGTGCCAGCTCCGAGTGGGCGATTCTGGAGATGTCATTGCTGGAAGTGACCATAACGAAAGTATTCTTTCGTCTCACAGATGTAACATCTCACAGAATCACCCTAGAACAGGCTTTGGATAGCTTTGGGAGTCTGCAGCATTTGCTTTGCTTCACTCCCAAGCGTTCTTAGTCGGGCAAGCATTAATGGAGGTCTCCAGCCTCAGCTTGGGCTGTCACAATTCTTTAGCGAGTCAGGAGTGAAATCAGGTTCCTCACACCACAGGTTTGCATTGTTCAGGAGCTAAAGGTATTTTCATTTTAAAGCTGCAGTAAGCAGAGATTAAGCAAGTTGTGTGTTTGAGTCTGGTGATAAAGACAGACTTTTGGAGTCCTGTGATGAAGAGTTTGGGGGGAAACTTGTTTCTTTGTCTCTGAATGCAGGAATTAGAGCTGGCTGTTCTGAAAGAGATGTTTTAGCAAAATTTAGTGATTATTTCCCCCTGTAATAGATGCTCATGTTGAAGTGCTGCCCTGCAATCATTTAAGAGTTTCTGTATTCTCACACTAGGCCTACTGCTTTGGCTCGAGGTCTCTGATGCTTTGCCTTCCCTTTTGTTAATTTCACCATTATTCTCTTGTCTCAAAATTACTTGTATTATTTTCATGCTTGATTTTTTTCCTGCTTCCTTTAGAGCACTCTGCTAACAGGAGTAAATCAAAGCAGGTCCTCCAATGAGCAGATACATGTATGTGAGGTTATGAATACTCCAAATTTGTGTTATTAAACAACTCTGTGTAATCATACTGAAGTGGACTTAGCACTGCTGATGATTGCTCTTATCCATGGTCTTTAATTTGTTATGCTCATTCTGCAATCAGCTGTGCAATACTTTTTAAAACAAAATTTTTAAACTTTAACCTCAGTGTCATGCTCTTGAATTTGTCTGAAGACTTATGTTATCAGTCATTCAAAAAGGCAAAGTACAGACAAGATACTACTTCAGATACAGGATTATGGGATTCCTATTCTTGTCTACTACAACCATTCTGCAAAGAAAGAGTAAAGAAGACTTAAAATGGGGAGGGTCAGAAAAGCTGAGAGAAAACCCTTCTCATGCTACTTTAGCATGTTGTCTGGTGGCCTAATTAACTATGGTTTTGTCTTTGGGGCATTTTTGTTGCAGAAGTTTTTAGGTGAGAGATGACTAAAAGAGAATGGGAAGCTGCTGATTGATTTTCTTGGAAAAAAGAATCTGGCATGGGAAAACTACTGTTTTCCTCTTGAAAAGAATAGGTATCATGAGAGACTGAAAAGAGAATGGAGAAAAAGCTGATGGAGATGATCAAGAGAAGGGAATTTACATGGGAAAGATCTGTGTGATTCATATAGAGAAACATGATTTGTTTATAGCCCATTGTTCCATGGATTATAGCAATGTTTTAAATAGGGTGAGAAACTTCCATGAGGAAAAATTTCCCAGGTCATTTTCTCTGTATGTTCAAGTGGTGCCTTACCCTGTGCTTGTGCAGCAGTCAGTGGTATCACACGGGTGCAATTTTTGGCAGAGCTCACACTGTAATTGTTCCAGTGGATGGGGTTTAAGGGTTGTCTTGAGCAAGCTGAGTTCTGCTAATAAACCATGCTAGCCATGGTAAATTGTGATGCAGTGCACTTCTATAGTTGGTATTGCTGTCTGTAGGCTGGGAATTGTCCCTGAATTTGTGGTGGTGTTTGCAGGGGTCTTAGGATGAGGGATGAGATGAGAATGTTGACTCCATGTTTCAGAAGGCTTGATTTATTATTTCATTATATATATTATATTAAAACTATACTAAAAGAATAGAAGAAAGGATTTCATCAGAAGGCTAGCTAAGAATAGAAAAGAATGATAACAAAGGCTTGTGACTGACTGAGACAGTCCGGACAGCTGGACTGTGATTGGCCATTAATTAGAAACAACCACATGAGACCAATCACAGATCCACCTGTTGCATTCCATAGCAGCAGATAATCATTGTCTACATTTTGTTCCTGAGGCCTCTCAGCTTCTCAGGAGAAAAAAATCCTAAGGAAAGGATTTTTCATAAAACATGTCTGTGGCATGAATTCATGTAGATGTTCTTTATCAGCAGGATTACATGCTGAAGTATTAGACTGATTTTATGCAAGGAACGTGCGATGTCAGATGAGTGCTCAGTGTGTGATACATTCCTTTGTTTGCCCTAATTCTGGGGTAGCTGGTTCTGCTCTGAGCTGGGTGAAGAGCTGTAGCTGTTTGCCTTTGCAGGAAGGTCCATCTGTCTGTGTGTGCCCACTGCTCCTGGGGAGATGTCCAACGTTTCCAGCTACGCCCTCCGCATGGCCCGCCTCAGTGCCCAGATATTCGGCGACGTGGTCAGGCCCACGGACTCCAAATCCATGAAGGTGGTGAAGCTGTTCAGCGAGCAGCCCCTGGCCAAGAGGGACGAGGTGCACAACTGGTACCCCCCTCACAACACCTACTACGCCCTCATGAAGAAACTCCGCTACTTTGGGCTCTACAGGTGCTTGGAGGGTGGGAGCAGCTTGGAGATGGGAAGGGGGTGGGTGGGAGTCTCGTTCCAGTTGTTGTCAGGGGGTGGAAACAAGGGAGGGATTCACAGAACAACCAGTGGGGAGAACTTGGGGTGTGGAAACCAGGGAGATAGACATGGCGGGGGGGGGGGGGGGGGAGTGAATTGGGGAAAATTTTGAGGGAGGGCCCCAACCTCCGACCAATCACTCGATGCCCCTGCTGGAAGGTTCTAGAAAGAGGGGATGGGAGGCCAAGTGATTGACAGGGGTCCAGGGAGGAGATTGGGGAATGAATCAGCAGAAATTAGAGGATTGACATGGGGGAAGAGGGAAGCAATTTGGGACAAGCTGTTTGGGGAGAATGGGGGTACACAGATCGAATCATGACAGAAAGGGAACAAAGGTAATAAAAACACATTGGGGCTGGCCGGGCAGTGACCTGGGGAGAATGGGGGTACATATATCGAATCATGACAGAAAGGGAACAAAGGCAATAAAAACGTGTTGGGGCTGGCCAGGCAGTGACCGGATGGTCACAAAGAGGACACAGCGACAGTTTTCCCCAAGGGAAGTGTTCCCTTCTGAATATGGTGCATATGGAAGTAGGCACTTGATTGTTGGCACTTAGGGCAAGGAGAACAAAAGTGACTGCTGTCTAACTTTATCATAATTGGAACCTTTCGTGAGAAAGACTGGAGGTTTAGTTGTGCAAGCATTTACCTAAGAAAGGATTCCTGCTTTTGCTTTGTGGGGGAGAAAAGAAACCTTTCTGATAGACAAGAGATGCATCTGTAGTTCTGAATATGGCAAATGAATGTGATACAAAGAGGTGATGTTAACACCAGACTTACCATATATTTCTCTCATTCAACCGCTAATAAGTGAAATTTAGAAGAGACAGAAAGTCTCTGTTAGGCCAGAGGGCCTTTTTATTCTTCAAAATAAATTAAATTAAATTCAAATGAGATTTAAATAGTCTTGTTAATTCCCACTTCATCCAAACCAGTTGTCTAATTTCTAAATTAACTCACACAGTCTGTATCAGAGAGAATTGTACTGCTGAAGAACGTCAGCAGGAGTCAAATGCAGTTCTTTCACTTCAATCAGGTAGCTCTAAAAAAATCTTTAAAAGTGAGGCTGCAAACCCTGTATAGTCAAAACAGATTACTTGTTGCTAGTATGACAATACTAACCATCAAGGATTGCATCCTGGATGCTCTTGCTATAGGTAGGTGTGCCAACACTTCCTAGACTGGCTGTTTACACAGAAAGCCTCAATGTGATGCTAATGTTCTTTACTCTTCTCCTTCTCCTATTAAGTTCCTTCTCTAGCTGTATACAGAGAGTTGGTAGAAGAAAAAAAAAAGTGTAATGAAGAATCATAGACTGATGGGGCCGGTAATAAATCACAAGCTTTTTGTTTCTATTTAGAGAAGTTGTGCTTAAAAATAGCAGTGCAGCAATCTTAGGCCACATAGAATGCAGTTATGACTTTTGAAAATCACTTTGCACTAAAAAAATACAGGGACAGATTAATAGAATTTATTAGAAAGTGACTGAGAATTGATTATCCCTGCCAGCCCCTTCATCCTCCTTCCTATTTTACTCTCTTATTAAGATTCTCCCAGTTCTGATGCCATCTTCACAACTCATTCCTGAAGTCACCTGAGAGCAGTGCCATGTGCTGTAATTACTGCTCAGCATGGCCCTGTTTCCCTAGGAGCTAATGACCTGAACACAGGAACACAGTGTGCTCTGGCTGCACTGCTGGGCTGGATAACAAGGGGGAAAATCTTACTCTTGTCTCTTGCTGATTTTTGCATTTTACTGCTCATTTAAGCAAAGGGAATCAAAAAATGCAATTGAAATAATACACATTTGCACACATCCTTTGTTGCTGAAAAGGACAACCCTGTTAGTTCTGAAAGTATCAGAGGAAATCTGTCAGTGATACTGCCAGCAGTAACATTGCAGCAAGCTTCAGAATGGACTTCATGGTTTAAAAAGTTTTGATGTTTGTTTGTTTGGTTTTTTTTTTAATTAGCATATAGTTCAAAGAACTATTGGTATCTCTGGATCCCAAGAAAAAGAGTAAACTTTATTCCTTCTTCCTCACCTAGGGATGAGCATCAGGACTTCAAGGAGGAGATGAGGCGATTGAAAAAGCTCCGTGGGAAGGAAAAACCAAAGAAGGGGGAAGGAAAGAGAGCTCTCAAGAAGAAATAGTGCTGCTTGAACAGTGTAACTGACTGCTCTGGAAATGCTGGGGAATGGCTGGAGAAGGCTTGGCATGTGGGCTGTGTGTGGGGCACAGGAAACACGCTGTGAAATTGTGGACTCCACCCTGGGAATGCACTTGGCTCTTTGAAGTTTTACTGGTTTTGAATTTCTATACTTCAAATATACTGTATATTGCAGCACAGTAATAAAAGAAAAAGTGCTCAGTGTTTTTCTTGAAACCACCTGTAGCTGTTTCAGTTTTTCTTGATCTGGAAATTGTTTGCTTTTCATTGTCTGTTTTACTTGTATTAATATCAATACTGTTTTATGTGTGGCCACAAAAAACCGAGGATTCCTGCTGCTGCAGCTGCTTGTCAATCTTACCTTTACCTGTTATAATTAGTTTCATTTCAGGTAACTCTAGTGCTATTTTTTCAAGGTTTTTAAAAGTTTTTAAGTTGCTGTTGCACCCTGTTGTTCTGTGCTTTTCACTCAACAATACTTCCCAAACCACTGCCTGCCCACAGCACTCTCATTGTACCCTAAACTTTTAGGTGCTACAACAGAAGAGGCTGAAATGTTAACTAAATCCATATAACAATGGAACTATTATATGCAATAATTCAATTTTAAATATTTTTTACAGTAAACTTATTCTGATTGCTTGGAAGACATGTATGAAGCACTACCTAAGATAATCAACATTTTCATTAGGGGTTTTATCACTAGGCTCCTTTGGTTGCTAATATTAATCATTGGTGGATCTACATAAATTTGTAACAGCTCAACAGCTCTACCTCACCAAAGTTATTAATTAAAGAGGTACTGATTGTGTTAAAAGGTGTTTCTGGTGAGCTGCATGGTTCTTGTTCAGTGTCCTTACTTCATGTTACCTGCTTTTCTAAGTTCTAAGAGGAGCTGATTTTAGGAAATCTGCAGTGTTGTGGGAGAAGCACCTGAGTTCTCACCACAGTCAAACAGATGCTGTAGAAGTTAATATTTTATATGCACTGCTCTGTACTGCAGTGGTAAGTTCCTTATTCTAACTTAAAATTCTATTAGTAACTTGGAACTTTTGCTCAACTGTAATGTGCTTAAGCCATTTTTGTGTTGCGTGTGTTGTCTGTGGGTTGTGACCTGTCTGGTACTGAAGTACCTGGAGCCTGTCGTGGCCCACCAGGAAGTTTGTGGTTCCTGGGACATGAGCATGCAGCTGAGGGGAAGGGTCTGCCTCCCTTGAACTCACCTTTGGAAGAAGGGCACCATGGACTCACATTCTGGGCAGGAAAGAGAACTACCCAAGTAGAAAAATTGCTGCTGCCTGACACTTTCTGGTTAGGAGTGTGAGGAGTGAAAAGAAGGACCCATTCTGAACCTCTTCAGCAGAGCTACTGCAGCAGCTCTGCACAGCTCTTGATGCCTTCTAAAATTAAATCTAAGATAAATAAAAATGTTTTCCCTGCTATTTCAGATGAAAAATCAAAACCATCTCTTCTGGTGCAGTGAAACTCTTAAAGCTTTCACAATGTAAACATGCAAGGGACCAAAAAGTGTGCGTGCATCAAAAAGGGAATTGTGGGTCTGTAAAGGAAGTATGAATGGCCTTAAACTTGGTTATGAGTAACTTATACCAATATATAAAATACTTGTGCAACATGATGGAACTGATAGAAGTGCCTGTGAAGTAGGAGATGTGAGACAAATGGACTGAATCATTGATTTTCACCTTTTTTGTGCAGCATTTACGAAAGCAAATGGATGGAGGAAAATAAAGAACAACCGCTTTCTGAAAAAGTATAACTACAAGAGAGGTTGCTCTGCCTACTTTTTCATGATTTTTCTTCTGTAATACTATTTTGCTAGAATTTGGTCTTTTCAAAAATGGTTGTTTCCCTTCCCCTAAGTCTTCAGCCTAAAATAATGATGACTCAGCCAGTATTGGAGCATATCCTAGTGTTAGTATAATCCATTGCTTGCTGGGAGCATTAGCATAACTATTTTGTTCCAGAAAATACAGCCTTCTTTCCATAGCTGGGATAGAAATAAGCAGTTTCCTACCTCCCTTCTAACCCGTGCTCTGTCATTTAGTAATGGGCATGGCCTGAAGAAGACTGCATTTCATGAATCACAGGGACTAGACAGACTGGGAGTCAATCCTGAAGCATCACAGCAGGTATAATGCAGTAGGAGTACTTAGGGGAGGAAGGAGAGTTCTGGCCACATTCTGAAGGGTAAGGATAGGAACATTTATGTTTTATACAACTATTGGTATAATGGTGTTTTATGTACATACATTTTATGTACAAATTACCAAGTTCAACTAGATCTTTATTTTCAGTTTTCCCCTTAAAATGATTTTTTTCACCATTGAAACTGATGTGTCTTGTTACAAAATTCCCTCTTTTCCTGAGGAAATGAACTGACTGCCCTCACAACAAGTCTGTTTTAATTCTTGATCGAAATAAACCTGGTTAGCTGACCTCCAAGGGGCCAACTGAGAGTAAAAACTAACCTCTTCCCAATCCTAGGCAGCTTCATTAAGTGCCCCTGTTTCTTTATTTTGCAGTGCTGTAGCTATGCCTGTCTTTAATTAGACTCTGGTATGATGTATTCATAGCTGCTGAGCACTGCTGTGATAATCACAAGCTATTTTGTAAACAGGCTGACCCAGTTGCTGTATATATCCTATAGGGAGTGCAGCTATTGCCAGAACCTCTTACTATTGCAAACCCTGCAGACAGGCAGAAGCTCACTTGCATGTGACTGTACTTTGTAATGGTGGAAAGAAAAAAAAAATCCTCAGTCTTGCTTTCTGGCAGCGTGTTGAAATATCTGTGTTCTGCTCAGAAAAGTAATAACTTGAACAAAGTTTCTCCTAATGTGGAAAGAGTCTGTTCTACTTATTAAAACAGCATGCTGGGTTTGCACAGCTCAGAGTGAAATGCACCTGAATTTCTCTAAGGTTTTAGATAAATGCTTTGTCTTGCTTGCCTTTGCTTCCCCAAGAGTAAAATTAGAATAATGATCACTTGGTGAACAGCGTCATGAGGTTAAGCTGCTTCCAGGCTGGGAGTTTACCCCAGGAGAACCCTGCCATGGGCAGCTTAGTCTGGCTCCTGGGTTGCACTTGGAGCTCTGTTGGTTCAGAGACATGGTTCTATGCAACAGCTGAGGACATTTTTAACACATAAGATAAGGTGTGCTATGTTACTTTGCTGTTCTACTTTAGATGTTTAAAATGTCAAATGCTGAAAAAAATCTTGGTTTGGTCAGAAAGTAAAAAAAAAATCACAGTTATTTCTTAAACTATAAATACTTTTGAAAATTTGAAGTATCTGTGTACTTCTTCCTCTACTACTTTGTGTTTGAAGGCTATTTTAGGATAATTTAAAAAAAAACAATCAACAAAGACTGAAAAGATTTACAAATTTAATGTTTTATGATTTTATGTTTTTGAAAAGATTCACAAATTTGAAAGGCTGCTTTGATGAGGGAATGACTGTGTTTTGTGTTCCTTCTTTTAAAGCAGAAAGGATAATATGCAAGGAAAAGAAATGCTATGGGGATCTCAGATCAATTTCCTTAAATTCAGTTCTCCTCTGTAACTGGTTGTGGAACTTCTTCTACAGTCCTTTGGCAGTAGATTCTGAAAAGAAAATCCTTCAAGGGGACATTTTCTGTTCATCATCTTGATACTGAGTTGTGTAAGAGCAGAAACTCTTCCTGGTTAACCTCCTGTAGGTGCAGCATCATTTCTCTAAACTGTCCAAACAACAATGGAAAATTCAAAAGTTCTAATAAAAACTTAAGTATGAGGCAAGTAAGAGAAAGCAGAAATGAGAACAATACCCTTATCATAAATCCTAGAGGTAAAACTTGAATTATGTGTGAAGGCCAGGTATCTCAAATGGATCTTTCTGTGCCTGTACAGCTGGGGTAGCATGAAAAAGGTGCTTTTGTCTTTTCACTTCTTTCTTTTCCTTGTCCTTTTCCTCAAGTGTAATAATAGTAATAGTAGTAGTAGTAGTAGTAGTAGTAGTAGTAGTAGTAGTAATAATAATAATAATAATAATAATAATAATAATAATAATAATAATAGTAGTAATAGTGTCTTGAGTACAAAGAGGAAGGAACAGACAGGAAAACATCTGAAAGAATTTCTTGTGAAGGCTCAGTCACAGCAGAGCACAGCAATAATGTGTTCAAATGGGGAGGAGCATAACTCTAGACAGATGTTAGAGGGACATCACCACCACACTGGCTGGGAAGTTATTTAGGGTTGTCTAAGGGGATAAATATGAAGTCAACAGCATGATGATCATGACATCAAAGTGTCTTTATGCATACTGTGTTGAATTGTTCTGGGTGGAACACTGGGGAAAATTCCACAAAGTGAAATACTTAGAAAAACTGAGAAGATTCCCAAGAAGAGGGTTTGGTTTATGTTGTCTGAGTCAGGCAGAGCTGGGCTGAGCCAAGTGTTATAAAATATAGCACTGAGACTACTTCTCTCCTGGAGCAGGAGGAGGCAGACTGGATGAGCTAATACATTTCCTCATATCATAGCTAGGTCTTTGAAAACAAATCTCACCAAGAGCTAAAAAAGGATTTTTATATCCATTAGGTTTTCTCTCTCTGCTTGAAAGTACTTCACTTCATCCCAGGGCTCCTGAAGCTGTTTGTAAATATTTCATAGAGTTCAGAGGGTCTCTCTCACTTCAGTTGTTGTTTCTGTGTGTCTGATGTTTGCCTCATGGGCTGCTTCAGTAAATAGGCTTTTAATGGGTTTAGGAGCAAAAAGCACCTGAGGTCCAGAAAGTCTAAAAGCCATCCTACTGCCACACACAGTGCTGTGTTTCTGCAAATAATTGTGAGTGCAGCACATCCCTCTGTTTCCACTACAGTCTTGCCCGGATAAAAGTGAGTTCACTTGCCTCCCACCTTTCAAAACCAGATCTCTAAAACATGATTCCAGGTTAAAACATCTCCAGAAGTGGCCTCACTTTAGAAGCTGCATAAATACTGAGAATCTCCAGCTGGTATCAGTGGGATTTACCTGTGTGTACAGGTAAAGCCAATGCCAGCCTTTGGCTGATAGTGGTCTCTTAAAGACAAATCCTCATCTCTGCAAGACTCTGTGGTGTCTGTGCACGCCAAAGGCGCTTCCCCAGTGACATTCCCTAGCTGGACCCAATGATCCCTGTGGGTTCCTTCCAGCTCAGCATCTGTGATTCAGTGTGGATCAGAGTTGTGTAAGGCTCTCTGGGTGCCATGCATTGGTTTCTGCAGAGAGCTTCAGTGGCTCTAGGAGAGCCTCATCCATGAGGGACTGTGCTGGCACCTGGGTGATGGTGACTTATTTACAACCAGCCACCACTACGGACAAGGTGAGACATATCTAATTTCTGTACTTGCATGTAAAGGAGTCTGTGCAACAGGCAGCATCAAGCTGCTGCTCAGAGTGCTCAGAGGAGCAACAAGCAAGGAGGGTACTGCATTCAGTATTGACCTGGCTGGTTAACAGAAAGTTTATTGCATCTTTTTAAATTATGTGCAGGTAAGTATTGTTCATGAGCTCTAAACATCACAAATGCTTTCTAAGTCAAGAGCATAAACTGAAAAGTGAGAATTAGGCTACAGAATGTCAGGATTGTTACTGGCAACTAGAAAATAACCCTGTAGCCTCCTTATTTTTCTTCTTGTGCACTTATTTCTGCTTATATGCTGCGATGTTTGCCAAAATACTGCTCTGTTGCCTGACGCCAATAAAGCCAATGGCATGGTCTGTCTCTTTATTTTCAAACTCAAGTTGTTTGATAGCATCTTCAAGTTAATTAATACATATTATTGCCCTCTGAGGACAGATAGTAAGGTATTGACTAGGCATACAAACCACTTAAAAATCAGATGAAATTAAGACCTAAGCTGGAGTCATTGTTGTGGTTTCACCCGAGCAGGCAGCTGAGCCCCACACAGCCACGCACTCACACCCACCCCAGTGGGATCAGGGAGAGAACTGGAAGGATAAAAGGCAGAGAACTCATGGGCTGGGCTAAAGACAGTCTAATAGAGAAAGCAAAAGAATAACAAGGAATTAATTCACTGCTTCCCATGGGCAGGCAGGAACTCAGCCATCTCCAGGAGAGCAGGGCCCCATCCCATGTAACAGTGACTTGGGAAGAGAAATGCCATCACTCCAAATGTGATCCTTTTTTTTTCTCTTTCTCCTTCCTCCTTCCCCCCTCTTCCTTCTTTCCCCCACCTTTATATACTGAGCATGATGTCATATGGTCTGGAACATCTCTTTGTTCAGTTGGGGTCACCTGTCCTTGCTGTGTCTCCTCCCAACCTCCCAGTCACCCTCAGCTTCCTCACCAGCCTCACAAAAAGCAGAAAAGGCCTTGGCTCTGTGTAAGCCCTGCTCAGCAATAACAAAACCATCTCTATATTATCAACCCTGTGTTCAGCACAAATCCAAAACACAGCCCCATACCAGCCACTGTGAAGAAAATTAATCCTCCCCTAGCCCAATCCAGCACAGTCATGTAGAACATCCCAGAGGGGGGTAACAAAACTTGTGTACATTTACCAAAACAAATGTGTCTTCCAGAGAAAGAGGTCTCCTTATATCCAAAAGGAATAACCACATCCAAGAGCCTTCAGCAGAACTGCAAGCTTCAAGCAATCCACAGCATCAAAAGCATTGAGAGGCCATTGGCCACTGCACCAGAAATTTTGCCTGTGGCCAAGGGCATACTCACAGGAATGAGGATAGAGCAACATGGTTAGGAGACTCCTAATTCCCACTTGCTTGGTGAGCAGCTTTCTTTTACAGGAGAGACTAAATGTGTGTGAGGCTTGTGTTGTCTTGGTGGCAGTGAGGATTAAAAGACAAGGACGGATTATGAATGGTGATACTGACTCTGTCAGCAAATGACTCCGATGTTTAACATGCAGGACATGCATGTATTACAATAAAAGCATTCATTTACAGAGGTTATCCATCCTATATGACCTATTCCTGAAGAACAATATCTCTTAAAACTCCAGCAATGTGGAATATTGCCCTGAGAAACCTGATATGTCACCATGTTCTCGCTCTCCCACATCAACGCTGTAGTTTCTGTATTTGATTCCTGTTATTGATTTAGATTTTTTAAACTCTTGAAATATCCTTTCTTCAGGCCAATACCAACCCTAATGGACTTTTTCTGCTCTGAGAAGAGGCTAGAAACTGAAAGGTGCAAGTTAGTATCTAAACTTTTATTAGATCAGAGATGTAGATAGTCACCAACATGTCTGTGAAATGCTAGAGATTCAAATAACAGCAGGTTAGGGGAAGCTCGGCTACTCTGGGTATTATGAAGGAAAATCCTAAGACTGGAACATAATTGGAACAGTCATTTTCTGAACAGTAAAATGATTTGATTGAGGTGATATCCTTTCCTGCCCTTTCTTGGAACACACTCAATCACATTAGTGGGGGGTTTTGTGCCTAAATGGGATGGGTTTGAGTTGTAAAATGTGATTATTCACACCAGAATAATAATGTGAGGCATATAACACTGTTTAGTCCTTAAAGCTGATCAGCTTATCACTCTCCAACACAAAGGACTCAGAAATCAGATACCTGAACAAGCTGAATGTGTTAAAGCAGTGACCAGGGATGCTATGGGAACAGGAGGGTCTGGACTAATCTTTGCAAACATGAGATGTGGTCCTGGTGTTAGTAAAGTACATCAGGCAGGAAAACCAGTGTTCCTTGCTCCTTTGTTTCCCTGTTTTCATCTGCTTCTTGTTTCCTAGGAGAGCTGCATCTTTTTCTCCAGTGTCTACTTGGACTGCATTTTCCCTCCATCTCATCTTTTACCCTATCCCTCCCCTTCCTTTTCCCCTGGCTGCCACTTCTGTTCCCTTCTTAGTGGTTTCAGGGCTCCTGCTGTCACTTGAGGGTCCCTCAAATGCCACATAGGTGGGTATTTACACTGCTTTTAAATAAATGTTAGGTTTTTTCAGTTTCCCCCACAGGGACAAGAGTGAAGGCTGGAAGCAGCAGGGAGAACAGCAGAGCACTGCAAGGCAGCATTCACATGGTGGACCCCAAAGTCCCAATCTAGAATAGGCTATTATTTTTATATAAAATAAAATAAAATAAAATAAAATAAAATAAAATAAAATAAAATAAAATAAAATAAAATAAAATAAAATACAGCTTGTTAGGTCAACATTGCTTTTAATGGTAGAATGAAAACTGAGTTAAGAATCTGGTGGATTCACATTTTTTTCCTTGTTTTCCCTACTCCGGTTTTACTGACAGTCTGCACCCATCCTCATTGCTTCTACTCATGTATTTAACTCAGAGGCAAAGAGCTATGAAATCTCCATCAGCTGAAAAAAATCACAGGTAAGAGTGTTCAGCAGCAAATTCAAATCACCATCTGAATATTATCTAATTTCACACTGAAAGTATGAATGTTTCAGGTTTAGCAGTGTCACAGAATGATAAATGTCCTGAACTAGTTCTCAGGAAGTTCCAAAGGAAACAATACATATGCTCTGTACTGGAACAGTTTAAAGTAAAGGAAAAGGGGAAAAAAAACAAAAGGAAAAAGCAGCCTTGTTTTTTCTATTGCCTCAAAGTGGATCAATCAGACAGCAATTCCAAGAAAAATGAAAACATGTATAGTATATCTTAGAGTGGGAGAGATAACAAACTGCTATAGGTGCTAAAGAGCTGCAAAAGAAAAAAATTATCTGGATTATATCCTTGAAAATATCTCCTACATTCTTTTTCTGGAGAGCAAAGTAATTTTCTTAGGTGTGTATTATTCTGACTAGTAATCAAAAAATTACTGAACTCTGGACAACAGCCTAATTTTTGTTCTGCTTCATTTTGTTCTGCTTTTCTGTCCAAGGTAACAGGGAACACAACTGGTGTCATTAGAATCTGTGTTTTTACAAATTATCCAGACTTGTATTTCTGCTGGTATTACTGAGAATTTAAACAAGCACTTTCAAATGTGCATTGGCCAAGCACAAATGCTACAATTTACAGGACAAATACTGTCTTTTCAGTGCATGAAAAAGCTCAGCAGTTTTTGAAATTTGGATAAATTTTAAGGGCACTTCAGACATCCTGAGTTGAAGGTGTATCAAATTTTCACACCACTTTAAAAAAATCATATCAATTATCACACCAATATGCACATCTTGTAATTGTTTTGATTAAGAAAGTGGAAGGCTGGAGGTTTTTGAGATACTGTCTTCTCTTGAGAGTATATAATAAAGGAGACCAAGATTTAGTTTCATCTAATATTTCTTTTGGATATTTACATTTTGGAGCATTTAATGAAGATCTTATAAAGTTTTGGTGATCTGTCGTGGGTTTTTTGGGTTGTTTGTTTGTTTGGGATTTTGGGGGTTTTTTGTTGTCTGTTCTTTGGAGTTTTTTTGATTGGTTGGTTGGTTTGGTTTGGCTTTTGGTTGTTTGGTTGGTTTTTTTTGAGAAGAGATGAAGTGTTCAAATGTCACAATGAGACAGCTGCTCTCAGGTAATCATATATACGTACATATATACATATACATTTTCTTACTGACTGCTTAAAAGATTGCTCTCTGAAAGTGCAGGTGTTGATTAGATCAGACAAATGTTCTGGTGGTAGGCAACGTAGGTGGAGAGTCTTGGGTCTTTTAGCAGCTGGATTTGTTTTCTCATTCAAATCAAATTAATTTAAAAAATTCTGAGGAGGATCAAACCCCAGTGCATAACCAGGAGTTTGGTGGGAGGTGGCAGGTTTTACATTTACAAGTTTGCATTACCTGCTGCAATACCAGATAAACTGGCTGTGCTGCATTGCAGGAGTTAACCAGCCAGTGGCCCACAGATTTGATAGCAGAAACCTGCCTTTCACATCTAGGTTGTAATTTGATTTTGACCTATGTTGATCATGAAAGCTAGTCTCTGTAAAAGGTGTTGATGATATGAATTATCACTAGATAGCATTTCATATCACCAAGAAATAGCTACAGTTATTAACTATTTATCTTTCATCAGGATCAAGCAGAGAGACCAAGTAGCCACCATGTGAAGGAGTAGAAAATTCCATTTGTCACTAGGTGTGGATTCCCCCAGTCAAAAGGAAAGCATAGTATGAGTAGTAGATTTCTGTCTCTTTCCTACACAAAAATCTTTTAAAGTACTTCTTAGGTGTTTGGTTTTTTTTAAATCTCATGTATTTCTGGAGGCAATTCTGCTGTGTTTCCAGTACTGGACATGACTGCTCAGTATCAGAACTGCAGCTCTTCGGTGGAACATCAAATGGGACAAGAAAGTCTAGCAGAATTCAAAGTGAATGCAAATCTACTGGAAATAATCAGAACCTCAAAAGAAAGAGACCCAACACCACTAAAAGCAATGGGAAAAGTATTACAAGTTACAGATTGATAGTAGTCTACTAATTCCACTGCTGGGGTTATGCCCTGGACATAAATTGCTTGGGGAATTAAAAAAGGCTTTGACTACATTTTGTAGAGGGATAGAATATAAGAAAATAAAGACAGTGTAGAAAGAATCTTACCCCTAAGGAGTTGCAGCTGGGCCAATTATTTAAGATTAGGAACAGGCCTGACTTTAACAGGCCACAGCTGTAACCAATGGGAAGAAGATGTTATAAAAGAGTGGGGTGGGTGGTTGAGAAGGGAACTGGAGTCATTTGGCTGCTTTGTGAAGAAGAAAGAGTCAGTGCTCTGAGGAGATGTCCATGAGACAACACCAAGAAGGTATGAAACTTCTGTGATAGGAGACAACAGTGTGGAACCCGTGCAATAAGATGACAATATTCTGTACATTGAGATTAATTATCCCTTGGTAAAAACTTCGTGGAAATGAATGGCCTTATGCTGTTAGTTAACCTCTATTACTCTGTTGGCTTTTCCACAACAGGCTATGTGCTGGGAGAGCTATCTCCCATTACCTCTGCTGCCTTTTCCTTCAGAGATCAGAGAGATTTGTCCCAGTGTTCAGTCCTTAGCATGGGTGTTATTTTCCAGAGTTTGTGAGCCTTTTTTCACTACCATTACGCATTGCTGCTGCGTAGCAGGACTTGCTGATAATTATCCTCTTCATTAATGTGGCTATTAGAGAGAAACTTCTAAACTTGGCCAACTGCTTAGTCTGTGCCTTTGGTTCTTACATACTTGTGCAGCCTTTCTGTTGACTGCACTGCAGGGCTCCAGCCATAGCAAACCCTAGCTCCTCTCTTAGCAAGCATAGCCTGTGAAAAAATCAATTAAAAATCCATTGAAATATTAAATTGAAGTTGCATTTATTTACCAGTTGCAACACTGCCAGTATAGAACTGCATTTGAAGTGCTTTTCCACAGCCATGGCCTGCAGTGTGAAAGGTGAAATACAAACCTCAGTTCTCTCACCAGCAATATACACTGAGAGCTTGTGTGGTTACACGTTCATAATTGAAGTGAAACAAAGATAAGGATCTTGCACTTGCAGCTTTCAACCTAGTGTATTTTAGCTGGCTACCATTAAATACACCAGGCTGTGTTAGAACAGCCTTTCTCTCAAGTCCTGCTGCTGCTGTTCTGGTCCATCAGCCGATCTTTGCAATGCACTCAAATACAGTTGCCGTTTTTTAATTTATAATTAAGACCTTTCAGCAGGAAAGCAGCTTAAACCACCTGATTTAGCAGGTGTTTCATGCGTGTAAGCAGCATTTCCATGGGTGTGACACACAGGGATTAGACACAGCTCGAGGCTGTACTTGAGATGGGAACACTCGGCCAGTCTAGGGAGCGATGGCACCGGGCAGAACGGGGGAGCAGCTCTGGGGGACAGCAGTGATGTCCCCGAGAAGGGATCCCGGTGTCAGAGCCAGGCATCGGAGCAGATCCGGAGCCAGAGCCGACCCTTCCCTGGCGTGGAGCGGCTGTGTGAGCGCAGCACAGCGGGGGCAGCCAAGGCCTGAGGGGCTGTCAGTGGGAAACCACGCTGTGGTATCGATCCCAGGACCCATTATTGCAGTTATCACCGGGGGCACAGCCCATAGGTGACCCTGGCAGTGTTCAGCGAGCCTGTGGCTGCCGCACGCTGCGTGTCGGGGAGGATTCACCCCAGAGCCGCAGCGCTGCCGTGCGCCGAGGGATGCCCGGCATCCCCTTCGTTCTCCTTTGAATTCCACCGGCACCCCGGGTTTCCCCGCTGCCAGGAAGGACCCGCAGAGTCCCCGGCAGCGGTGTTCAACTCGGTAGCGCAGCCGGCTGTGCGCGAGGCTCCTCCTGCCCCGGCATTCCCGCTCCCGGGGCCGGCCCGGCGGGGGCGGCGCCGCCATTGCGCTCCCAGGCCGCCAGGGGGCGCTGCGGCGGCGGGGCGCGGGGAGGGGGCGGGGCCGAGCCCACGTCCGAGTTCCCAGGGCGACGGGGCGGTCGCGCCGTGACGTCACGGTGCTTCCCGGTGACGTCAGGCGGGCCCATGCGCCGTGGCCGCGGCGATTCTGTGTGACGTCACGAGGCCGGCCGTGACGCGCCGGCGGCGCTGGGAGCGGGCCGGGACCGCGCTCGCCGCCCGCCCCTCGCACTACGGGTCGCGGCTGGGGCCGCCCCGGTGGCGGGGACGCGGCCGCCCCCGGCCCCGCCCTCGCCCCGCCGCTCCGGCCCAAGATGGCGGCGCTGAGCAGCGGCGGCAGCGCCGAGGGGGCCTCGCTCTTCAACGGGGACATGGAGCCCGAGCCGCCCGCGCTCGGCGCCGGCTACGCGGGGGGCGGCAGCGGGGACCCGGCCATCCCGGAGGAGGTGAGGCCACGCGGCGGCCGCCGGCCCCCGGGGCTCGGGCCCGGCCGTGCCGGGGGCGGCCCGTGCCGGCGGGGGCAGGGAGCGGGGGCCGCGGCGCGGAGGGTGCGGGGCCCGGCCGGGCTGAGGGCGAGCCCCGCTCGGAGCCGCCGCGGGTGCCGCGTCCCGCCAAGGCGCCGTGCGGGGGTTTGCCATCGGTTCCCCCCGGTGGCTTTGAAACACTCGAAATGCGTTTAAAAGCCGAGGCTGGGCTCGGTTCGCTCTGCGGACGTGCCTTTTGTGGAGGTTTTTTGCACAAAGCGTCTTAGGAAATGTTAACGGACAGGGCACCGTGCAGGCAGTGAGGATGTCAGGCCTCTGCTCGGTGTCTCTCTTACATACTTCCTGTGTTTTTGGGGCTTATTACTTAACTTCCCAATCCCACGGGGAGAGAGCGGTACTACCTGTTTTGCTGGGGCTGAAGTGTGAGTTGCGAACGCTTCTGAAATGTTTTCGGAAGGGGGAATAAACTGTGCGGCAACAACACAAGGTGCCTCGCAGATTCGAGCACTGTAGGCATCCAAGGCAGACCAACCTGCCAGATGCCATGCCTCGAGTCTGTTCTGGAGGTAAATACAGATGCCACAAGCTCTGCTGTTTTGTTCTCAGCCTTACCGGCTGGAGAGTGTTTCGGCTCAGCTTTCCCTGGAGTGTCTGTGCGGTTGGTGGGAAACCTCTCGTCTCTGAGCAGCCTTGTGGCCCTGCGAGGAGCCCAGCCCACCTGGGAGCCGCTCCTGTCCAGCCTCCAGCTGGGAAAATGAGCTGGCTTGGACCAGCTGCTCTCCGAGGGGTCCAGTTTGATTCCCAAATCCCCAAAGATTGGGAGGGGGATTTATTTATCCATTTTATTTATTAATAGCGTACTGGATTATAGTGGAATTAGTAGGTTGGGAAGTTTGAGAAGTGCTAGAGCTCCTGCTGGGTGGATGGCCAGAAAGGAGAAGTAGGGAAAGAGTCCGTCCCTATGGATGTTGGCAAGATGTGAGGTTGATTCCCTCCTCTGAAGGAGTTCCTCACTTACTTTCTTGCTGAAGGTATGCAAAATTCAGCAGTACACATCTATTTTACACCTACCCAGCATGGTGATTAAACACCTTGAGTAATGCCAGTCCAGTCTGAACTTTCCTGAGTAAGGAGAAACTCTCAGCTGGTTGAGAAACCCAAACACCTGAAGAGTGGGCTTTAACAAACGCACGCTTTTAGCAGCAAAGTGAGGCTAAAAAGCTTCTGAATTTCTCAGTTATTTATGTCATTTAAAAAAATATGGAATTAATCCAATTACTGGTTTATACTGTGGCCCTTGAAGCAATAACACAATACAACTGAGCTGCTTAAACTGAAGTATAGAAGAGAGGGAAAAGCAGTGGCAGGAGGCAAGAATTTTTTTATAGAACAATTTTCATACTGAAGGGGGTATTTGTGAAACTACTTTAACTCACTTGAACTTCAAAAGTGCTTGAGACTGTGTCAGTCATTAGGTTTACCATTACCAAATGGTAAATTACATAGTGTGGCTGCTTCCATCCTGGATGAGGCAGAGATAAGTGGTCCAGCATGAGGAACACCTGCTGAGCAGAAGGGTTAATGGCTTGTCAGTACAGGTGTAAGCATTTAGGAACTGTGTGGGGGATAGTCTTGTATTATTTAAAAACAAACTTCTTCTATATTGGAAATACTGAAACACATGGGTCTCAAGGCAGAGCTGGTTGTTGTAGAGTTTTTATTTTCTGATGTGGTTTTGTTCTGTAGTTAACTAGTTCTTCCTCGAGTTGTAGGTAATTATGTTTTGTTTACTGTATAAGTGCACCTATTACTTCACCTGAACCTGTACCTTAATGAAGTTCAACCCCAAAAAATTGCTGACACAGTTAAAATGGAAACTATCCTTAATACTAAAACAAGCCAACCTAAAGTGTAAGGCAAGTTCAAAGTGACATAAGTCAGAGAAATACTGAAGAGCTTGTAACTGACTCATGGCTGTAATGTAAGTACATGTTCTAGTGTTTTGTTTCATTGTTTCAAGACAAGGTAAACCGGGGCTTTAAAGGTAACCTTGCTGTGGAAGCCTGTCAAGGAGCATGACCTTACTTATTTAAGGCAATACCTGAAAAGGTTCCAGCTCCTACAGCCTTTAGGGAATTGCAGTCCTGATTTCCAGAAGGCAGACCTTCAGTCCTGCACTCAGCTTCTGCTTTTAAAGGGGGAGCAGACAAGAATTTGTGACAGATGTTCAAGTCATCTTACACACCTTACTTGTATATTAGAGCCCTCAGGTAAACGAGATGTTCTGCATTGAGATTGTAATCGAGTGCCCTGTGTTGGTTACAGCTACTTCACTGTCCCTTATGAATTCTCCAGGGCTGGGGCTTTGGAAAACAAATTTAAGCCATGTTGTTCAATTAATGACCAGCTCTTAGTCAAATAGTGAATTTTTATCTTTAAAAGTTGCTTTGGTAGCTAAAGTGCTGTTACTAAAAATCTTCTAATGATGAGTATTGCTAAATCTTTTTTCCCCCTATATTAAAATTCAGAGTTGGTTAGGGTAGTTGTCCATGCAGTCATAAAAAAAGATACAGGAAATGGCTACTTCTTGGAGACAGAAGGATTTGGGAAGAGTAGGGGCAAGTGCATTTAGAAGAAATTTGTTCCTCTTCCACTCCCTGTTTGGTTGCTGGTGCTGGGAGGCCTCGGGTGCGAGCTGGCCTCCGCAGGCACAGAGGTTGGCTTTTTCCCCAGCATGAGTTCTCAGGACAAGAGATTGTTTGGATGGAAGGTTTTCAGAGCATTACAGGGTTGTTGATATAGTAAGGAGTGTGTGACAGCTGGGAGGAAAGGTTCTGCTCTTGTTGCTAGAGATTATTTACACCAATATTAAATAATTCAAATGGGATTTTCTGTACTCGGAGCTTTGTACCCTAAACTGCTCTTTGTAAGACAAAAATTACTCTGAAGGCTGTGAAGTGAGGGCCTGAGCTGCTGGGTGGTTGTTTTCTAGGCAGCAATGCTGGAGTTTATCCTGCATGAATATTAGTTATAAATTTAGAAACCTTAATCCTATGAAACAGATTTAAGAGTAAAATGGAGAATGGATGAAAAGATATATAAAATGAAGATAGAATGAAAAGGCACCTCTAACCTCACAATATGAAGTAAGTGATGGGTTCTCCTAATGTAATGTAGGTACATGAAGTAAAAGTGGGGTTGATTTTGTTACAGTAACATTTAAGGAACCTATAGTGCTGGGTATTAGAGTATCTGTTTCTCTAAAGAGTTTACTATTAAGCGTGCTACTTAGTTGGAAACTTGAAACCATATGAGTGGTTTTTTACTTCGTTGCTTTTGTAGTTTTGGGAACACATTTTATGTTCAATCTCAATTACGTTTCTGTGCATTAGTATTCAGTGAGTGAAGTAACTTCATAGTTAGTGAATGACATCCTATTTAATTGTGAGGACAAGTTAAAGTGGAGCTGGATGTGAAGCATCTTGGAGCTATTATTCTGCAGTAGTATATCTCAAAAGATAAGTGAAATAATTGTTTCTTTTACATAGCATGGGGAAGACCATGGTTAATACTGTCTGACTTTGGGTCACAGCTTTGAGAAATGCATGGTCTGGCTGAGGGGAGTCTAGAGCAGAATACTAGCAGTGATATAAAGTCTGGAAGGTCAGAGCTTTGAAGAAAGACTCAGTCAAATCTGAAGTTGTTGAAAAAAGACATGGAAATTGTCTAATCTGATGCAAAGAAGAATGCAAATAACTCGTTTGCCAGGCTTGTGGTGGTTACTGCCAGAAGTAGTGAGTTTATGTGGTAGCAGAGGAGATGGTTCCATGTTACCATGAGATGTTGTTCTTTATGGCTAGGAATAGTGAAGCATGAAAATAGACATTCTGAACTTATTTATAAGCTCATTAATAGACTGTTCATTAATAGACTGTCACCTCAACAGGCAAACATACATCAGGAGCGATGGGGGAAAGTTGATCCAGGTGAAAAAAAAACAATTACTTTGGTAACCTCTCATCTTTTTTTTTCCTTAGGGTTTTTATGATTTATTTCTGGCAAGGTGGATCGAACATTAGAACACAACCTTGAAATACTTAGGTTTACTGGGGATAGTAGAGATTTCTACTTAAGGTGTTTTTCCCAAAAGGGAATAGGATTACCAGCTCTGTCCTGTGGTAGCTTGTTTGATTACACAAAACTTACTTAATAGTGTGGTGGCTCCTTCTGGAAAGTTGTGATGTCTTGGGAAGCTTGTTTCTTATCTCTGTGGATATCCACAAACTGGTTGGGAACAAAATGTTTAGTACTGATTTTTTTTTCCTGACTTACAGTCTTGCTTCTTAATTCCCATTTATGTTTTGTTGTAGTTGTTAAACTCAAAGACCTCTTATTTTTAAAGCTGTTCTAATAATACCCTTCTTGACACTTGTTTAGCCAGGAGTGGCAACTCTTTTGTTGCATGAAGTTAAAAATACTGTAGACCAAATGCATTTTGGGTTTTGGCTCTGTTTTTTGTTTGGTTGGGTTTTTTTTTTAATGCAGATATCTTTTGATGGCAGCTATCTTTTTAACATAAACTGATAACCCCCAAGTTTTCTTAAGGCTGTAATATTCCACTTTGTAACAAATCTGTAGTTCACTTTAATTAATCATTATGTCTGTCAAAAATTTGAATGCATGAAATATTTTGGAGGGAATTTGATTTAGAAAGATATCTAATTTTATTTGTACTTACAAGGGAAACAAAAGAAGGTTTTGATTGATCATGGAATTACTAATTCTCTTGCAGTCTAGCCTTGCAAGGAAAGTGTTTCAGGTTTAATGGAGGGGGTTTTCTGAAACACAGTTTTGGCCAAGTGCAAGTTTTATTTTCAGTTTGAACCACTGGCTTCTGAAGGGTGGTGAAATGTACAATGTATCAGAAATGCCCTGTCATAATTGTAGTCCCTGTGGTGTCTGCTGCTCCCTGTCCCTGCAGTTTGAGCTCAGTCAATCAAATGGTGCTCTGGCACCCAGAGCTGCAGGGTTTGCCCTTTGCTGTGCCCAGGTCACCCCTCTCAGCCAGACCTACTCCCTTGTGCCCCCTTGGTGCCACACAGGGCCTGTCCTGAATTGGCTCCACTCACTGGCACTGAAGGAAATCAGCACTGCTTTTGCTGCAGTAGTTTTCTGCAAACTCAGTGAGTGGAACCTCCTCAACATGAAGAGCACCCAATGAGTTCTAAAACGAAGTGAGACACTAAAGGAATGTGGTTAGGGGGAGTTGTGGTAGTAGTATGGGGGGTGTGTGTGTCCCCTTTTCTGTTTGGTTATTCTAAATTATCTTTGTCCCATAAAACTCCATTGGAGCCTAAATTTTATATATTTGAATGAGAAGTTGTGCTCAGAGACTTCCTTAGCTGGGCTTGTCAGGTTTAGGTCCTGATACCTCAGACTTTAAGGTCTTGAGCTCCCCCTCCCAGGTTGTAAGAATCTTCCTTGGTCTCTCTGGAGCCCTTCTGAGCATGCCTTTTACAGAAATAGGATTGCATGCCATAGCTCTGCCAGGGATGTGAAGGTGTCTGTGAGCTTCTTGTGTAGCAAGTGTACGTTTCCAACAGCCTTGACCACGTGAGAGTTCTGGGTACAGTATTTCGTTTTGTGAGGTGTGAGATGGTTTTCATCATTTTCAACTGTTCACACATCTGTGTGTGAACACAGCTACTTTCTCACAGCTAGTGCAGGATACAGAAGTCAGCATGCAATACACGGGTTCTCTTGCTTCAGCTTTTTTATTCCACTTGCTCTTGAGCTTTTGGGGCGTACAGTGGAATCCTCCCAATCCTCCCTCCTGTGCACAGCTTCTTTGCAAGACATTGAAATAGGTATTCATTCAACTGACTCTCCCTTCTGTGGCCAGTGCTAAAGAGGGCTGGTTGATGCAGACTTACATGCCTTTTCTTTTTTTTTTCCTCCTGCTTAAGCCCCTTGCTGCAGGTGTTTGGTTTGTTGCACCTTTTTAGCCTTTGTGAGTTTTGGAGGAGCAGCAACAGTGTCTTTCTTTATTCTGTTTCTAATTAAATTTTAGGGATGTGGACCCTAGCAAAAAAAAGTAAAACAGGCAAAAGTCTAATTTGTAACCCTTCTCTTTGACTGAAGGTGCTGCCAGTTCAGGCACGAGTTTTGAGGGAGCAGTGCTGCCAGATATCATCCCACCATGACACTCCCCAACCAACATGAGCATTTAAAATCAGAAAACAGAATTTCTCTTCAAAATGGAGCTTGTTGTGCAGTGCCAGATATAGTGCTCAGTATCAAAGGAATTTTCCACACTATCAGTATTAAATTCAGGAGATCATATGAGTTTGGAGCACTGAAGGGCGCTTTTATTTTTTTGAGGTACTGATCAAGTGAAATATTTTTGTGAGTTCTCCCAGTATACCTGCACAAAGCTTAGCATGAAGGGGCAATTCAATTTCTACATGAAACCAACTTGGTTTAAAATCTTTCTTTGGGAGACAAGCAGAAAAGACTGTTATTGAAGGAGTGAACTTAGTTTACAAATGTGTTGCATAACTAAGTAGCTAGGAATTTTTTGGAGTTTTTGACCCTAGAAAGGGGGATACAGGCTCTAATGTCTTGCTTTGTTACATAGTGAGGCCTCTTAAACAGTATCATTATTAGTAAAGCTGTTGTTAAATGCAGTGGTAAGTAATAAAACTCTCCAAATGCAGTTACATTGTGTTCAGGCAACATTGTCTGACACTTGGGGCACAGACATGGCAACTTAATTTTTTTTCTCCTTTTCATCTCAGATAAAGGGTTTGAAGGTAGACATTTCTGGACTCAGTGTGTCTAGCTTTCTCTCTCTAGTACAAGGTATTCACTGATGGTGTTTGAAAAGCACTATAAAATCAACCTGAAATAAAATACATTATTATAACTAAGTTGATAGTATCTCAGTGTTTAGAACTGGATGGTTCTATATTGGTGCCTTAGTCTTTGATCTGGTTTTGAAAATTTATTCATTAAACTTAATAGGTCAAACATTCTCTATAATAGGTTTAATAATGTAGATTTAAATGTGAGTCTTTAGTATCATCTGAGGTAGCTTTCAGAAAAGATTTCTTTAAGCATTCTATAATTCTTCCAGAATACAGTTTGTACTGTCTCTTGAGACATTTTTAAGCCTATGTAAATCATTGAGAATTGATGTAACTTTTTCCAGATTCTAGGTTAAGTAGTTAGTGTAACTTTTTCATTTTTTTTACTTTCCTAATTCTACAGTGTATGGCAAGGAGCCAGTTCTGCCTTTTAAATAATTTCATTTTCCAAGGTGGTACTGGGGTTGCTAAGGCAGGGTGGTCTGCTGAGTAGAACATAGAATGCTGTTTAGGAGAATGTGGTTTCTGTGGCAGTTCCTATTTGACTATTTCCTTTGACTAGGAGCACATTACTTGTGTTTTAAAAATAAGAAAGAAGTACATTTGCTCTATTTCAGCTTTTGAGATCTGTTTGTGATAAAAATAGGATACCTTAACTTCTTTATTGGATCACAAATATTTCTAAACAAGCAGAGTATATTTGTACTCATCCAAAAATTCCAGCTGTCTTTTACATTTTCTAATCAGTTGGTAGGAAACCGTGCACAATAATTACTATGGAGAAACAGTTTAATGGTGGAATATTGCAAAGTTTATAACAAATTATTTTATGGATTGATAATATGAACTTTTAAATAGGTGCTGATTATCTTTTCTGCCTAGTGTAATTAATTGTGTACTCTGGCAAGGAGAGAGAAGAATTAAGTTCTGTAGTTCAGCTGAAACTGAGTTTATTTGTTTTGTCATTTTAATTAATGTGACCAAAGCTGGTAAGAGCTCTACTGGACGAGTATTTGCTTCTTATAGGCAATTATTGTAATTACCTGGCTGGTTGCTTGCTTTCCATTACAAATGTGACTTTTCAGCTTTAGGTGTGCAGAGAAATAGTTTGGTGTCTTCATATAATCTTTCTTAAATGTCACTGATATATGGATTTAGTGTTATTGAGATTCTCCGGTAGTTACCTGGCTAAAGCAAAATTGCATTCTTAAGTGGGTTAGAAAATCTAAATAGTTTATTTCCTCTTTTATTTTCTTTTTTGATTTAAACCTGTTAGTGTGTAGGGAGAAGTTGTTGAATTCATGAATGTAATACAGTGAATTGTTCCTGAGCTCGGTCTGTGCGTGATCCTCGTGACTACTGAATTAGTATCAAAGTGAATAAGAGGGACTAGTAGTACTGCAATACAAAAGCCATGAAAAATATGGAATTAAGGATTTAGCTGTGCAACTGGTGGTTAATGATTTAAATGAGGGATACAGGCAGCTCTTATTTTTCCACACACTGCTGTTCTACTGTGGTAGAGAACATTTGTTAACTTTCCTTTTTATAGTGCTTGGAGGCAAATTCTACTTAGCAGCAAGCAGTAAAGATGGCAGGGGATGGAAAAAGTGGGAGAATGAAAGAGAATTGAAACCTAAACAGAAAGGTTGCTGCTTCATGGTAGCCTGAATCCATCTAAGTGTGAGCTATAGAGAGCAAAGGTGACTTTTTCACCAGCTGAGATGATCACTGAGTCCTTTGCCAAGCTGTTTTAAGTACAGTAGACTGGCAGAAAGCTAACCTTGACAAAAAGAACAATTTTTCACTTGTTTAGCATACTGAAAGGGTTCAGCCAAAGGTTTAAGTTATGGAGAAAGAGTAAGGAAGAGAGCAGGGGTAAATAGCCAAGGACAATGTGATAATTGCAGCCACCATCTTGGCTGGTGTGAGCTGCAAAGCAGTCAGTGAGTGCCTAAGGCTCTTGGGTGGCTTCATTCTTACAGAGGAGCTGCTTGGTTGTGGTATGAGAATAGACTTCACTGAGCTTTATCCTTTACAGTTTTTGAATTTATTTTAAAATAAATTTTTAAACACTTGTAAGATGTAAGGAGCATTTGAAGTCTGAATTCCTTCGTTAAAGAGGAGGCAACTTAAGGGGCAAAGGCCTGTCAGACTGAAACACTGTTTATTTGGCTTTAAGAGTACAGCTGAATGATGAGCAATTTAGTTTGTGTTTAGAACTAATGAAAGCAAAAGATATAGATTACTCTCAGTTGCAATGGATGGTTTGCAAGAAATGAGGGATAGTTTCTGCTGTGAATTCTTCAAAGATGGTACTTTGATACTTGAGTGTTAACTTAGTCAGATGTTGCCTAGTTTTTTGGAGAAGGGTGGAGGTTGTTGGGTGTTTGGTTTTGTTTGAGATGGTTTTGTTCAAGAGGAGCAGTGTCAGATGCAGCTGGAACCTGCACTGCTAGTTACAAGTTAGTCTTTCCTTCATAAAAATTGCTACCTGTTAAATGGAAAATAGTTTTTCATCTTGAAGCCTTTTTAATATTTCATTAACTGCTGTGCTTACAGCAGATGCTCGCTGATCACATTACTGTATTAATTGACCTAGTTATGATCCTAGTTGTCAGAGAGGGTGGTACTGAAAATGCTGCACCTCATCTTGAGGATTTTCCTTCCTAAATGTAGTCTTGTACATCTTCCCTAAGGCCATTTGTCATGAGTCTAGAAAGATACATTCATAGGCTCTTGTGGAAAAGAGATTACAGGTCCTTTTTCTCTTGGCTACAGGTTCTTCTCTAGATATTGTTGTCTGTAACTTATTTATTAGTCTGAGGCTGTAAATTTTACTGACTCATTTTGAACTGCCTACATACAGACTTTGACAGTGTTCCATTGTTGGCTATCTCAGACATTTTAAAGGACCTATAAATAAAAATTATAAAAATGATTTGTTGAGATTAAAAAAAGTTGAGCAATATGAACTAGGAAAGGCAAGCTTGATGTTGACCTTTATGTCACTTGCAGAAACTCTCATGTGAAAGCCATTGCAGACTGGTTTTCAATTCAGTGAAGTTTTTCAGCTGTTGGTATTTATCACGTTTGTTTAATATGAACTTTAACTGCACTGTTGGAAATGTAAGCATGAAGAGCCAGGAGAGTAGGAAAAGTGGGAAAATGAACACAGAGAATGCAGAACTTGCGAGAAGCTTCCACAGAGAAATGGAGAGGAGCTTTAGCCTGGAGTATTGGAAGAAGGCAGGGACTCTCCCTCCCACTGTCTGTGCTTGTTCCAGCACATGCCTGCAGGAAATGAGGAGCAAGCTTAGGAAGAGTTAAGAAGAGGACTGGGACTGAGATGAGTGAGGGGGGAAAGTACCTGAAGGAGGTACCAAAGGGCAAGAAAGAGGCAACAGTGATTGTCAGCATAGAAACTCAAACCCACATATTCTGCATCATATTATACAAATGGTTTTGTGGGCTGCCCTGGTATTAACCCCATTCCTATGTCCTCTTGCCTGTCTTTCACCCAAGCATCCAACTTTCAAGTTAGTTGATCTGTTAGTCCAGCTAAAGGCAATCTCATACATGACAGCTTTCTATAGTGTTTTCTGACAAAGTGGATCCTTGCTCAGGGGACCAAACAATTGAATTGATGGTGTAAGAAAGAAAACTGAAAGGACTGATTGGAATAGTATTAGATAGGTATTGATGATTTTGTCCTTTTTATAAAGCAGTTTCCAAATGAAATACTTAAATTCTTGATTGTTTTATTATTTAATTACACTGTTAGTTCTATGAGAGTATTCTCTGTCATCACCAAGTGTGATAATCCAAATGCAGGATATACTGGTCCTGGACAAATAATGCAGTTTTTTTTTTACAGAATAGATTTGAACTTTCAGTGTCTTCTATCAAGTATGAATCATACAGCTAAGAGTTGGGATGCTCTGCAAGATTTGAGTAGTGATGCCAGGTGCAGAAAGTATGAAGATAGGTTTGCTTTGTGATGTCTCGGGCACTGCACATTTTGACAAGCAGCAAAGGATGTGAAAATAACTTTGTGGCTTAACCTTGTGTGTACCTGAAATTATTGTCCACAGGCTTCTTGAGCTCTCTTTCAGGCTTGGTGCTGTAATTCCTTCCCTGGGAGCCACTGGAACAGGCTCCTGGTGTGACTCCTAGGGATGATCCTGTGCAGGGCTGGGAGTTGGACTCAATGGTCCTTGTGGGTACCTTCCAACTCAACATCCTCTGTGGTCTGTGCAGCCATAGTGTTCCCTGAATAGAATGGATTTAGGCTTCTACTGTATCTGACTTGCCTCTGGCTTGAAATAGGTCATCGTCTTTATTGCATTGTAAGGGAGTGCTTATTTGCAAAATTAATGCACAATTATCCACAATAGGCAGATTCAAGTTGATATATTCCAGTATATCTGGAATATTTCCAGTTGTCTGGCTGCCTGTGTCTATGTTAGCCTGCGTCAGCTTCCTTGTGTCAGCAGCACTAAAAGGAGAATCAAATCTAATCTCTTGTGATAGAGAATAACCTTAACCTAATGCTACAAGATAGGCCAGAAACATTTATTTGATGCTTTTTTTGGAAAAATGATATGGTTATCCAAGCTGTAAAGGATTCATTACTTTTTCATGGAACTACAGTTTAAACAGTGTCTCAAATCCCCATTCTGTTTCCTCTGGAAAGAGACCAGACTTGCATGTGGGCAGTACTGGATGCACTGCAGGTTTACTTCAAAATGCATTTACATTTCCAGCAACTGTCTCTGAGGCTGGCTGGCATCAGTTTTTGTATTTCTGTAAGATACTTGACAATTGTGGTTTTATGTTTTCCTACAGGTGTGAGGGTTTCATAAACATAGTGGAGTGCTCATAAGAATAAGAAAAAATATGTCTGTTCTTTCTTAATAACTTTCAGGCAGTTTTCTTTTACTTCTAAAAAAATGTGAATAAAGAGTGGATAAAAAGATTACTTTAATCTTTAAAAACTTGGGTTTATTTTGTGGTGTAGGAACAAGCTCTTTGGTCTGGAACTGATTGATAAAAGGATTCCATATGCCATGGTGTTGGTGTCTCTGTTGTTAGGCAGTTCTTTGGTGTTGTCTTGGAATGTATGTGCTTATGGGCTGTGAGACCCTTGCTGGGCCATTTTTGCACATTTGGGTTTTATTTGGACACTTTAAAGAAACATATGTCCCTGTGAGTGCTGCTGAACTCCAGAGATGTAATTCTGATGAACTTAGCGTTCCAGGGTGTTCTGCACAGCCAAGATGGGGCTCTGTCTTGGCTCAAGGTCTGCAAGGCTGGGCTGTGCTCGTCACACAAACCAAGCTGAGTTGTCTGAACGAGCAAGTCTGCAAGGAGGAAAGATGGGCTGAAGTTGCTGGCTCTGCTGGCTGTGAAAAGGCAACAGGGATGGTGGATTTTTTTGTGAGGCAAAAGCTGTGGGTGCTGTGCTGGGCAGCAGCAAGCTTTTCTGAGTCATGTGAGGTCACTTGTTCTGGGTTCCAGTGAGGAAAAAACTTGAGTTCCTTCAATTCAATTGAAGTAGCAACTGATCTTGTGTAGTAGGATGCAGTGTGCCTGCACAGGGGTTCATTCTCAAGCCAGATACTTTAGGATTGCTCTGGATCACAAAAGCTCTGTCTTAGTACATTCACAGATGCGGGAAGCCAGAAGGTAAATTTGCTCTAAGTAAATAGCAGTACAAATTGCCACTTAAAAGGAAATTGTGAAGCTTGGAAATTTGTTATGGCATATGTGTTCTTGTGCTAGAATATGTGTTTTTGGCCTAGAATATGCTAGTCAATACTAGATTTGTGAAAGTTCTCATCTTGTCAGAAGACTTGATGAATATGGCACACAAAATAGCTTTTCCATTTCTATGAGCAACAAGTAATTATTTGTTGCTATGGCTGACTTTGATTAATTTCCTTCTCCCTTCAGTGTACTTTTAAATGTATGAGGAGCTTTTCTAAGATTATAGAATCAATATTAAGTTTGCCTGTAGGGTTCACTTATGTCAAGGCTCTTGGTTTCCTGCACAGATACATATTAGGTAATTCAGGACAATGTTTTTGGTTCCTCTGAGGAATTTTATCTTCTGTTAGACTGTAATTTCATCTTCTTCAGGTGAAGATATTTTTATTGTAGACTGGTAGCTGGCAGCAAGTTTAAAATTTTTTCATCAGTCTTAGAATCACAGAATGGTTTGGGTTGGAAGGGACCTTAAAGATCATCTTGCTTCAAGTTCCCTGTCATGGACAGGGAACCTTCCACTAGACCAGGTTACTTAAAGCCCTGTCCGACTGGGCCTTGAACATTGTCAGGTATGGGGCACCCACAATTTTGCTTGGCAGCCTAAATTAGTTGGGTTCCACTTGTCATGATATAACTTTGGAGGAAGATCTCTGCCCTTGTTGGAGGCTATTTGGTTCTCTTGCCATCATGTCCAAAATTACATGCTTTCATTGTGCATATTGCTAGTGGTATTACATTTGTTATTTGGTATCTTTACTGTAAGAGAAGAGAGAAGCAAAGTTCTGGTTATGGACACAAAATAGAAAATAATATGAGCAGGGAAGTTACTCATTATTGATATTGAAAAAAAAAAATATTCGGAAACTCATGTGGCAGGGGCTCCTTCTTCTTGGCACTGAGGCCTCACCTGCAGTGCTGTGTCCAGTTTAGGGCTCCCCAGTACAAGATAAATGTGGCTGTACTGGAGGGAAGAGCTGTGCTGGCTAGAGTGTCCAGTGAAGGGCCACAAAGATGATGGGCAAATGGAAAATGGAGCCAGGCTGTCTTCAGCAGTGCTTGGTGGCAGGACCAGAGGCAGTGGACACAAAATGAAATACAGGGGGTGCCTTCTGAACATCAGGAAACGTTTTTTACTGTGAGGGTGACTGAGCGCTGGCACAGCCTTAGGGAGGCTGTGGACTCTCCATCCCTGGAGATACTCAAAAACCATCTGGACAGGGTCTTGGGCATCCTGCTTGAAGAGGAGCTTGGATCAGATGACCTAAAGAGTTCCCTTTCTACCTCAAATTCTCCTGCAATTCTGTCTTGCTTTGTCGGCCAAAAATCTTTCCTCTTCATCTTCCCCATTGCCAGGCAGTCAAGTGTAGTAAATTGTTCATTTACATGAGGAAAACCTTTGCTGGGTAAAATTGCCAGAATAACCAAATAATAGACATTTCCTTAAGTACTAATAAACCTATTTCTGGTAGTCCTGAGATAATTGCTAAGATTGCCAGGAATTCTCAATACATGCAGCCCAGATTAACAGCATGTTACAAATTACATGGTAAGCAAACGTTCTAAGCCTTATACTGAACAGGTTAATTGATATGGTGTTGATTCATGCTTGTTCTTTTCACCAAGCACACAACTAATTCTTGCCATCTTGGGAAAAACTAGCCAAATACAGAAAACCTCTTTGCTGCTGGTTGGCAGTCCTAGGTTCACTGATAAATGACTGCAAGTTGAGAAGCAAGTTGACTCCCACCATTGCCTCAAGGGAATTTACATACAGAATACTTGAGTAGCACATTCTTTGGTATCCCCCCACTCTCACTCTTTGTAGTTTGGTTTGCTTGTTCCTGAGGAAACTATTTTTGCTCAACTGCAGCTTCTTGATGAAGTCTTTGTTCTGGTATCTGTTCCAAAAATTGGGCTAGAAGTGAATCAATCATTAGTTTACTTCAGGAAATTGCTGGCAGATAACTGATATCCAGAAATAGAATGGGTAAATAAGGTGATGTGCAAAGTGCAAGTTCATTATTTTAGAGTTTGTTTGTTTGTGAGCTTCTCAATTTACATATTAAAACTTGTTTTGATCCATCTTGGATTGCATCTTATTATTGGTGCCTACTTTAGAATATGAAATTATTTGCATGGGGTTTTTTTTGCAGAGGTAGGTTGTCACAATTTGTACATTGAGACCTGATCTTGAGACTATGTATTACATATTACAATCCATTAATTAGAAAAGAGATAGACTGGAAAAGGTAACAGGAATCTTTTAACTGTCTTTAGAAGAAGCACTCTGGGGATGCTTTTTAGAGCATCCTGCCTCTAAAAACTTGATTGAATAATTTTTTTCTGATAAGTAGTCAGAATAACAGTATGTATGAAGGAGCAATTCTCCTCTCTTCCTCCCTCATCCTCTGCTATAAATTTCTAATTTTGCTTGGACTTGCTTCTTACATCAGAGTAGCATTATTTAAAGGCTCGGTTTTGTGCTTTGCTGCCTATTTAGGTATAAATTCAGATTCATGATACTGTTCACCTGTAGGTAGTGTCCAAGTCCTAAAGTGAACTCTTTCCAGTTGTGAAGAATGAGTAGCAACATGAGTGGTTTCACAGTACAATGCTGTAGGTCATCTCTGTGCACAGGAGGTAAATGTCTTGTTCAGGTCATGTCCAAGGTCTGTAGCTTGCAGGGTAGACTGAATATGGATGTTGAGACATAGAAAATGCTATTTAAAATCAAGAGATCCTATTGCCATGTGAATAGAACTTTAGGTATGGCATTGTGAGTATTGTTAACACACGTAGGTAAGGTTTAATAGAAAAACTCCTTCACTGAATTTTGTAATACTCTGGAAATTGGTTTGCAAAGTCTTGCAAGGAAAATATGTAACATGATTGATTAACAAGAAAAACAAACCAAAAACAAACTTCTTAGAAGTTGTTAGTTGAATGGGTCCTGAATTTTAAGACCAAATGTAAGTTTTCTGTGTATTTCAGAAGTAAACTATTACTGACACTGGATGAACAGGATAGCCTTTTGTACTCGTTTATTGATAATTAAAATTTTTATTATGGACTTCTCTTACTAAATATTGAGAGATTCTTGTTTTGTTCTAGAACAGATTCTCTAGGCTTCCTTTAATGAATAAAAATATTTTCTGTTCTAGGTATGGAACATCAAACAGATGATTAAATTGACACAAGAACATATAGAAGCACTGCTAGACAAATTTGGAGGAGAGCATAACCCGCCTTCAATATATTTAGAGGTAAGTTTACATTCAAACAAATGTGGTTATAGATTAGGTGTGTTATCTTATGTGAAGTATCTGAGGTTAAAACTGAGAATACCTATTTTAAAAGGGTATATTCTCCTTGTGCATTACAAACTGAGCTCTCTTCTAAGAGATAGAAAGGAACTGTATGGAATTCCTGGGAATTCAATAGGGGACGATCAGTGGCATGCTGTAATAATAATGTTGGTGCAATAGAAATGTCAAGCCTCTTCGTAGGGGGCAGGGGAGAGAAGATTGTGTTTATAATGAAGAAAGTCATGCTGTGTTAAAGCCAATATATACACATGAAAACATTTTGTAAGACTAACTTTGCCTTTAAAGCAGTTGACTTCCCTTTTTTGTCATTGAAAAATGGTCATGTATAATCCAAAAAATTGCATTAGTAGAAGGGGACTTCTTACAGAAATAGATAAAATTGTGGGGTGGAGTAAAATTTTAAAGCCATTTTGAATTTTTAAGCTAACTACAAATTCATTGTCTGTATTTTTTCATCACTCCAATTCATAGAGTTGCATTGACACAAGACCATTTAGAGCTTAAAGAGCTGCATGCAAAAGTTACCTCTATTAGGAATTGAAGGGGCATCATGTCCTTCAAACTTGCCCTTTTTGTGCTTCCCTCAAGTATTGAAATAACTGGAGGTCAACCAGATTTCTTTTCTAGTCCTTGTATTTGCAATTGCCGCCTAAAGGTATTGGATAATTAAAAATAAAGATCTCATTATTTGAGGTACTTCTAGCTTTTATCTTAATATGTCAGAGCAGGGCACTAGGTTGATTATACAAATGTTGACATTACGTCCTGAACAGTTAAGGTCAAATGAGGCCCTTGGTAGTTGTTTTACTTATTGCTAATGTGAAATGGGAGCATTGAATCAGTGCTATCAGTGTTTTATCCACCCTGCTACATTTAAGCACACCTCTGTTCTCACAAGGACTGGTTCATTCCTTATGTTTGGATTTGTTATTTCCACATGCAAGTGGGTTTTGTTAGATTGTGTATCAAACTGCAAAAATAATGAACTTAGTCCATGCATATGCATCTCTAAGTCTGGATTTAAAGTAGGGAAGTTGTTAGTTCAGCTATTTGTCACTTGCTTTTATTGAAACTAAAACCAAGATACATTACTGGAAGCTCTGTGTTTGTGTTGTAGGTCATTGATAGGGAGAAGAGCATTTGCAGTCATAAATAGGTACTAGGAAATTATTATGACAGCATGAAGAGTAAGTCTGAAATAGCTGGTGACCACAAGTCATGCATCTGAAAGCAGATTTGCAAGCTGAATGGATCCCGGTGCCACTGAGCTGAAGCTCCAGCTCTGGCTCATCAGCGTGGCGGGGCAGCTCCATGAGGCAGAGCAGGGTGTTCCCCTGCTGCAGTGAGCTCCACTGGGTCATGAGCATGTCTTGGGACAGGTAGTGCTGGTACTGACTAGGGAGCCACAAGCCATTGGGCGGAAGGTGAAAGGGCTGACTTTGTGCTTTTGCAGTTGTTATCCCATAGGACAGTCCTGTGGGAAGAGCCCACCATGGCTGACATGAAAAGCTTGTTCTGCTATGCAGTTGCCCACCTTCCTTTGTTCAGATACTTGCAGTAATGGCAGTGACTAAGCCTAACAGTCACTAACCTGTAAGGAAAATACCCTAGTTTTGTTGGATTACTTTACCATCCAGGTAGTAGTTTAAACTGATCATGACGAAGTCAGTGAGCTGCAAAGCTATGGTTAAGATTAGGGAAGGGAAAGAGTTGCAGCCATGAGCCAAGAACTAGAAGATGGGGTGAGAGAGGAAAAGAACTTTTTATGTGAATGGTCACTAGCATAGATTAGATCATCCTCAGATGCATTTATCAAGGTGAACAGAATTAAATGCTGCAAACCTGTAATTTGTTTAGTGTGTAGACTTCCTCTGGTAGAACTAAAGTGTGAAAGGAAAAAAAAGAAGAAATCTATTGCTGAATGCCAGATACAGGTAGAAGCAAGTTTACTCTCTACCTTTGACTGTTAATTTCAGTCCAGCAGCAGTTGTCTAGTGTGTCCTTTCTGTGCATTTCCCACCTTTTGGCTTGGTCAAGACAGGGCTTGCTTTCTGTTCTGAGCATTTACTTGGCAGAAATTTATCTGAATCTAAGCTGTTCCTGCTAGAGCTCATGTTTTGACTTCCTGTATTCCATCACTTGTCAGAGAAAGGGCCAGAAAAACTCTGGTTGCAGTACAGAAGAACAAAGCTATATGTAAAAAGTTTTCAATGTATTGTGATAAAGTGTGAAAGAACATGTTTGCCTCTAGCAAAGGCAGAACTAAGAAAACATAGTGGTTTTGATACAAATAAAAATATGTCTGTCTGATGTGTTAGGAATAGCAAACTTCTCATGTACAGAGTTAATGTGTAATACTGGGTCTGGGGCTCAAGTTCTGTCATCAGAACTTGAGGGTGTCATCACTGACTTCTGTGGAGGGCTCCTCTTTCCCCTTCAGCTCTTACCTGTAGTCTGTGGGTAGGTCTGGATGTGGTCTGTGTAGTCTCACCACAACCCTCGTGTGGGAAGGTAATGGAACTTAGGTTCCATCCATCATCTTCTGATCTTTCTATTTTTATTGCTTTGCCAAAGACTCATTTCTGGCTGTAATATAGTCCTGCTTTTACCCAGAATCTGTATGAATAATTTTGCTAGTGTGTTTCTTGAACTGCATCACCCTTCCCTTTGTTGCCTTAGATTCATAGAATGGGTTGGGTTGGAAGGGATCTCGAAAGGTTGTCCAGTCTAACCCCACCTGCAACAAGCAGGGGCATCTTCAACTAGATCAGGTTGCTCAGAGCCCCATCCAACCTGGCCTTGAATGTTTCCAGGGATGGGGCATCCACCACCTCTCTGGCAAGCTGTGCCAATGTTTTACCACCCTCATCATAAAAGTTTTCTTTCTTGCATCTAGTCTGGATCTACCCTCTTTTAGTTTAAAACCATCAGCCCTTGTCCTGTAACAGCAGGCCCTACTAAAAAGTCTGTCCCCATCTTTCTGATAGGTCACTTGAAATATCAAAAGGCCCTTTAACTATTACAGGCTGAACAACCTCAGCCCTCTCATCGTCCTTGTCACCTTCTTTTGTACCCTATCCAACCTGTCAATGTCCTCCTCTTACATTGGGAGCCCAGAGCTGGGTGCAGCACTCCAGTGGGGTGTCACAAGAGGGGCACAATCACCTCCCTTGACCCACTGGCCACACTGCTTTTGATGCAGCCCAAGATATGGTTGGCTTTTTGGGCAGTGAGTGCCAGCTCACGTCCAACTTTCCATCCACCAGTACCTGTTCTGCAGGGTTGCTCTCAATCCCTTCATCCCTCAGCCTGTGTTGATTAAAATTCTTCTCCTCCTCTGACCTCTTTGCATCTTCCATAGAATGTGAGTGACTCTTAAGGACTCCTTAAGAGAGAGTAGATTGTGTCTCTTGATCATCTCTTGAAGTTGCAAGCAGGTTGTCTTCTTTTAGCAAAAGTCTGAATTAGCCAAAACTAAATGCTAGGTAAGCATCTGCAAATGAGCACTTTTGCTTACACCCATATTGCCTTTCACTAGATGTAAACATCTAGTTTTATTGTAATGCTTCCTGCAAAAGTATGGCTATTTTTATTCTTCTGACAAGTTTGACAGCTATCCATCCATCTTCCAGTGTGTAGATTTTCAGTATCATAGATTGTTTGGTTCTTTTGTACTCCTGTCTGGCTTTACATCTTTAATTTACTACAATTCTCACTACCTGCTCGTGTGCACAGAACTTGCAGCACCCTGTACACTGGCTCCTGGCCTGTGTTGGATCTGCCTCTGAAGACCTGTCAAATGAACTTGTGGTTGAACCTGGTGAAAGCATTGCCTTTTCAGTTAAGTGGAAGGAGAGGTTGGAGAGAGCAGAAGCTCGTGAGAAAAGTGAAGAATTCAGCAAGAAAATAAATCTGAAAATTGAGCATGCAAAGGTTATAATAAAATTATTTGTGCATTGAATATAAAACATACATCTCATTTAAAAATAAAAAGGAATTTATGCCTTAGCTACTGTTGCTCAAGAAATAGAAGCTTTTGTTTCTGTGTTCATCTGAGAGTCAAGACAAAATTTTCACCCTTCTCAGATTTAATTTTTTCCCAAATTCAGGAGAGGGTGTCAATGCATTTTACGTCAAAAGAGCTTTAAAACTGACAGCTGTTGTTGCAGCCATCATTTCAGGTTTCATCAACTGACTGCAAAAGAGGAATGCTTTTCTTGAAATATTGAAAATGATTGACTTGTGCTGTGTTGAATTCAGCATATATTTAATTATTCCTGCAAGAAGGGATACTCAAATTTAGGGGTATCTCCCTGCCTTGATCCATTACTCCTCAGTGATGGCCTTATGAAGGTCAGTGTGCAGCAGAGGGAGTAGAGCAGAGCATGGAAGCCTGGGTGGAAAATAGTGTGAAGCTGGAGGGCAGCAAGTTGCTTGCCCTGGTCCTCCCTGAGCAGGAAAATTAGGGCTCAGGAGGGAGACCAAAGCTGCAGAGAGAGTTCTGAGTATGTGTCTAAGGTACAAGGGGAGGAAACAAAATGTACAAAAGAAAGAAAAGAACATTTGTCATTAATCACACAATTTTCTTCTAATCATTATAATTAGTAATAGCTTTGGGAATCTTGTCAATGTTCTCTAATGTGATGGTAAGAAAAGCTTTTCTGTTTGTTCTGTCTGGAAGAAAGAATAAACCTAGTAAGCAATGACTGTATTAAAATCCAAAAATGGCTTGTAGCCAAATTTCCTTCTTATATAATCTTGGTTTTTAACTTTTCCTATTTGCTGTATGTGTCATCAGCTCAAACAGACCCCTGGAAATCACTGTTAAACCACAGAATGGTTTGGGTTGGAAGCGACCCTAAAGATCATCAGGTTGCAACCCCACCTGCCATGGGCTGGGCACCTTTCAGTAGACCAACTTGCTCAAAGCCCCATCTAGCCTGACCTACAACAGGGGTGGGGTGTCCTCAGTTTCTCTGGGCAACCTGTTCCATGCAATGGAACAATTCCTCACAATTTCTTTCTAATATCTAATCTAAACACACCTTCTTTCAATTTAAAGCCATTCCCCCTTGTTCTGTCACTACATGCCCATGTAAAAAGCCTCCCTCCAGTTTTCCTGTAGGGCCCCTTTAGGTGCTGTAAGGTCTCCCTGGAGCCTTCTCCAAGCTGAAGAACCCCAACTCTCTCACCCTGTTTTTGTAGGAGAGGTGCTCCAAATATTTGAAATAACTGCTTGACTCAGTAGGTATAGAAATACTAATTGTATTTTTATTTTCTCCTGGAAAAGAGGCTGCAGGAGCTTCTCAGTAGGTTTTACCACACTTTTTGGAAGCACTCTGTATCTCAGTAGCTGAAAACATCAATGATTTTTGTCTTCCCACATAATTTCTTACTGCGTTATATCAGTCCTTGAAGTGCTGTTTCCCAAAATACATAGTTTGTGACTCACCATGGAAAAACCCTTTTCCTAAGGGTTTGTCTAAGCATTGTAAATATTGGAAATATTTACTGCAAAGAAGGCTGCTATTATGATACTAGGACAACCTAGGATTCACTTAGCAAAACTGGTTAAAATATGCATTTGTGTATTCTTTAGGACATGCATAAAAATTTATATTTCTTGTGTCTCTACCAACAAAGTACTGCTCAAAAGGATAAGCTGAATTAGGGAGAGTAAAGGTCTGTATATTGGCAACAACTGCTGTGTACAAAATGGAATGGGTTGCACAGACCCAGGCTGGCCAAAAGCATTCAGCTCAAACTTTAGAAGGGAGAGATCGTGCTTAAATGACTTAATCAGATTTGTTAGCCTTTGTAGACTCTTAGTGACTGTTCAGGGAGGCCTTACCTACTTAAACTTCCCAACTCTTGTGTGTCCTTTTTGCCCCATAGTCATGTGTGTAGTATTACCTACCTTACTTACCTGTAAGAACTGAAACAGTATTGGCCCATTTGTGTGGGAATTATTGTCTGGGATGGGGTTGCATTCTGGACCTGTTGGTTACTTCAGTTAACAGTCCAAGACTGAGCTGCCAGGTCTGTTGGGGTTGGTTTGGTTTGATTTTTTGAATTTGGACTCCACACAAGATGAAACAGCATGCAAATGTATAGAATTACAGTGGTATCAAAATAAGTTTTAGAATTCAGTCAGCTTTCTAATACTGTCTTGAAGGAATCATTCTCTTTCTTACTCCTACTCTTGGAAGCAATTTAAAATGAGAATTGTGGGGGTAGAGGTATGTTTGCCCCCAGCTACTGTGATTTTTTTTTTCTTGCCTTTCTCTTTGCCTGAATGTGTTTTATTCAGAGGCATTGCTGCTCTCAGTTTTGAGAGTTTGGCTATTGAATGTCAGGAGAGTATTTAATTTCTTATTCCTGTATAAGTGAAGAATCCATGCAGGAGGTCAAATTAGTTAATTAAAGAAGATTACCTCTTTGCTGATCTGAAGTATACTTATTGCAACAGCATGCAGATACAGTCTAAAATAGATCTTGGTGATGAATCTCAGATTGTTCCAGACTGTGGGATTCCAGGAAAACGCTAACGCTGCATATAGACACTGGGAAACCTGGTGGCCCTCTGGGGAATTTCAGATTGGTTTTTACCAGCCTCCTAACAGATGCTGTTCAAATATGTTGGACCAAATCTGGAGTGTCTAAAGTTAGACTAAGTACAGATTTAGGAGTCTTACTAAATGAAGAAATCGTGACGTATGTTACTGTCTATCTTCAGCTCCCATTTAACTTAGTGGGATTTGCGTTTGATCAACAGCCTAAAAGGTCAGACATCTTTTAAATAGAAACACAATCTCAGTTTCAAAAACCAGGAACCTGTAGTCTAGGCTTTTGAGTCTTGCAAAATGTGGATATTATCTAAAGTTGATTGAGGAAGAGAGAGGGCATGGCAAAAACAGTTACCTGCTTGAGTTTAGACTGGTGTTCTACCCAGATGTAGTAGGGGGCAGAGAGATGGAGAAATCATATCTTGCTACTTGGGTTTCTCACAGATTAATTTTTTTTTAAAAAATTAACTTGTTGCTTTTTATTTCCTTAGATCATTTCACTAGAATGTGTAGCCTAGTCATGGCCCAAGAAAACAAATTTCAGATATAATATAAATGATATGTAAGAAAAGAAATGTATCTTTTTGAGAAAATCCGTTGTCCTCATCAACAGAACTCTTTTGGCACATTTGCATAACATCTGTCTAATTTTGTTGAATTCTGAGGTCAGTTTTCATTTTGTCAGTAGGTTGCAACATTTAAGAAGTAACTTTAAGGCTGCTGATCCTGAGTATATACAACAGTTAAACTGCAGAATATATACAGCAGAATAAGACAGCAGTTGTATTTTGGCATGTGTGCACATTGAATATAAACATGCCATCTTGTAATGCTTTAGTTGGACTTTGCAGCTTATCAGGCCTTGATGCATTTTACTTAGTGGAAGTCTCAGGGGTATTCTCACACATATGAGACTATTATATGATGTGCAAACATACTGATATGCAATATAACTAAAACTTACTTTTTGTTCTGTTTTTGATAGCCATAGGATTATGTGTAGATAGACAAATTATGCAGATTTTAATCTAATGTTTGACTTTTCAAATACGTGCTTTGTGAAATGAAACTTTGTAAATTCACACTAAGTTGGGAGCAATCTGAGCTGTCAGTGATCCACGCTCACAATACCAGCAGCAAACTGCACACTGGGCTGCAGCAGCAAATGAAGAGGCACCCATCCACTCATTAATTGTGTGGCTGCTTTGAGGTGGTGTTCAGCGCGAGGAAGAGAAGCTTCAGGAGGAATCTGCAGGACCTTTCAGCATAAAGAGAGACTCAGACTCTTCCCAGACCTGCAGAGCAAACGGGGAAGGGGCAATGTCACAGATAGTGAGCATCCAGTTCATTTCATGAGAGACAATTCTTCATTGTGAGCGTGGGCTTTGAGCTCTGGAGCTGGCTGCCCATGGGTTGTGGGCTCTTCATCTTTCAAGACTTGCAAAGCCTGCTTTGGCAAGGCCCTGAGCAACCTCATTGAACTTGAAAATTATTTCTGTGTTAAATGTGTGTTAGGACGAGATGACTTCTGCAGATATTTTCTCACCCTTTTTTTCTCTCTTCTCATTCTGCATCAAGCAAGATTTAAGTTTTGTGTAGAACATTACTCACTTCTTAATGGGAATATGTAAACTGATAGGATTGCAGTCTAGATTTCTTAAACTCTTCCTTCTGAAATGCCTTTAGAATCCTTGATTTAATGATTTGTTTGAGTATTCATCTTAATATTTTTCATGTTATTGATTCTTACAGTGCAGACTTAATTTTAATCTAATTTGTTTTTGAAAGACACAGTCAGAAATCAACCTCATAGTTGACCCAGTGGGCCTTGATGGGCTTGAAGGTTTGTGTAGCTGTTGATGCTTGTCTGCTTAAGTGGCTGTGCTGCTGCAGGTCAGTTTAGATAGGCCAAATCTGCAACATGATCTTTCTTTTAGCTAGAAATACTTGCCATAGGTCAGCTTTGCTGATGTCACTATCTTTGAATTTAACTCTATAGAATAATTCTGTCTTGACTTGGTGCTGTTGTCTTTGTAAGGTCTGTTGGTGCTAATCATCAGATGAAACTTTGTTTCCCCAAAGTACTTAACCTTTGTGAAATGGAAATTTATTGGAGATATTCTGTTTCTGCTGCGTGTACTGTAGCTCCTTTTGTATAAGAAGATTTTTTTTAAAGAGAAAAATGTTTTAAAGTCTAGCAATGCATTTCTAGTTCCTTTATGTTTTACTGTGGGATCTTCTGCTATGACACTGAATAACTGTATGGTACTTGAGAGCTTTTGTTCTCAGAAAAAATACAGAGCTTTTTACAGAAATCAGTGGTGTAGAACCCAAAGCCAGCTGCAGCTCCCAGCCTTCCATACTCATTGTTTATTCTCTTAAGATAAATCATTTGACTTCGGTTTGCATTAGTGACAGATTAAGCTGCCAATGTAAACATTGTAGGATTGAGTATTTTGAAAGTTGTGTGTAATTTTGTGATGGAACTAAAGCCACGAGCGTCCGGAAGCAATGTAATGTTGCGTGTGTTGGAATAATATTTTGCAATGTTCATGAGAAAGGGAAGTAAGTATTTAGAAGAGTATTGGTGAAATGGTAACAGTTTATGTTTCCTAATTTTTGTTTACTGAAAATAATTCTTGACACATGGAGCTTTTACTCAAGTTTCCATGCAAAGTTGATCCTGGAAGTAGGAGAGACACATGTGTTACTGTACAGCCAAAAAATGACATTATTTATAGTTGGGTAATCTTTCCATTTACTTTTGACAATACAATTGGGTTAAAGTGAAAATAAGTCTCAGAGTTTGGGGTCTATTAGTGAAATGCTAGATATCTTCAGTTTTTAAAATAAATAATAAATAATTCTCAGTTTCTTGCAACTATCCTATGTTTATTAGAAGTGGAACCCATAAAATTTAGAATTTGCAACTGTGATGTTCACGTCCATCCTGGGAGGATGCTAAGCTTTCTTAAAAAGGCAGGGATGAACCACTGTTTGCACAGCAAGAGCAGTTTGGATTAGATGAGCCTGCACATTTAACCTGGAGAAATAAATTCCCAATAAAATGTAGGACTTGTGGCTGCACTACTACAAGTTGGTTGTTTTTTCCCTTTATTTATCTTTTTCCACATTTAGATAGATGCTGCAGACCATTTGATCAGTTCAGTTCTCCTGTAACTTTAATTAGCAACTGTCATAAGCAAAAAAGTAGGAAAGCAAGTAAAATAAGTAATTTTAAAAAAGCAGAACCAGAAAGTATTTTTCTTTTGTATAAATATACTGGAAAATATCACTGAAGAATTAATGCATCTTGGTATGGATCTTGCTCTTGCTGTAGAGGAAAGTAGAAAATTCCACTCCCTACTGCTTACATGTTAGGTTTGGAAGGTCTTTGTTTGTTCTTTTCTATAAAGGTCTAAGCAAGGTTTAAATATGTCAGTTAACACTGACATGCTTCTGTAGTATGAAAAACACGCTGCTTAACTGATTCAGGTTTTTCTATATTGATATACTGAAGAAATGGTTCTAGTATTTGATATCAATCACAATTTTCTTGTTACAAAGTTGTGCATAACAAACTTTAAAGAAAAATATATACTGATTATATATGTTTTATAGATCTTGGCAATAATGTTTAACTTGACTACATTTAATAAAGACTTAATGGGCAAATTTAATATTATTGATGTTTTTGTTTGCTTAAGAAACTTGATCTGTATAAGCGGGTTTTGTGTGAATATGCCGAAAAGATGTTAAAAAACTTTCAAAGGATCACTTACATGTTTATGGATGGCTTTGAAAAGGGCAAAATGTGTTGTGTTCTAACAGAAAAACATTTTTTGTACTATTTGATATGAAAGGATAGTGCCAGAGGTGAAGGATAGTGAACAGTGAGAAGTCAGATATGGATGATAAAAAGCAGGTTTGAGCTTTCTCTTAATTATTGCATTAGAAGTATTTAACTGTCATTCCAAGAGAAAGATAAATTTATCTGGAGCACAGTAATTCAGCATTGCAGCTGACAATATTGGTTAAAGACTTCTGTCTTTTTTTAAGTGGTTGTGAATTAGAATCCTCAGTGCAGGTGTTTTGAAACAGTAACTTAGCATTTCTTCGATCCTTTTCTTCATTTAATTTATTTAAACATTACTTGTTGGTTTAGAAGGTTTAACATGATGTTCTTCATTGTATCCTGAAAAATTTGACCAGACCAGTTTGTTCATATTCTTGGGAAATTTGTGTTAGTTGAGGAAGTGTTTTGTTTCACATTTGTTCCGAATTTAGATTTCTGGTTTTGTCTGAGGCTGCTACATGATTAAAACAGCTGCTGTTCCTTCACAGGCCTATGAAGAGTACACCAGCAAGCTTGATGCTCTACAGCAGAGAGAACAGCAGTTACTGGAATCCATGGGGAATGGAACTGATTTCTCTGTCTCCAGTTCAGCTTCGACAGACACAGTTGCATCATCTTCCTCCTCTAGCCTCTCTGTAGCACCTTCATCCCTTTCAGTTTATCAAAGCCCTGCTGATATGTCACGGAATAACCCTAAGTCTCCACAGAAGCCCATTGTTAGAGTCTTCCTGCCCAACAAGCAAAGGACTGTGGTGAGTCAGTTTCTATTCACATACTTGTAACCTCAGTATTTCCTGTATCTCTCCCTCTATGTAAAAGTTAATTTAAGAGATGAAATATACCTGGGTGGAGGTCAGAAGTGTCATGATCACAGTGCTCTGCTGCACTCAGTTGTTTTGATCTGTTGAATGTTTTTGAAAGGATTAACTCAAAAAAGTCCATTATAGCAATAATATAGAATACAGAACTTAAAAGGAGTTTTGTAACTATGAAGCTACCTCAAATTTTTTCTCAAATCAGTTTTATTGGATAAATAGTATTTTACCATTTTACAATAGTTAGAAAGGGACAATAAGCTCTATTTCTTGTCTTATACAAAACTATTGATTAGTTTTACAGGGCAAGATGGAGGAAGTATTTTCTATGTTATCAGAGTTACTAGAAGCATTGAATGCTTTAGAGCAAGAACCAGCCTCTTGCAGCTTAGGAGGGCTATGCAGAATTGCTTGAGGTTTTTGGTTTTTTTTTTTTCCTCCCCACTCACCGTGGTGAGTGTTTGTGTGGACACCATAATGATACTTTCAGGTCTTGTGTAGAGAGCTGATTAGAGGAGGGACACGCAGTTAGAGGGCTTGAGAAGTGTTGCCCACAAACTGCTTGAAACCTGGTGTTTATCAGTTTTGACAATGTTACAGTGACTCCTCCCGTCATGGAAGAGTAATTCACTTTTTGCTGCTAGAGAAGGGATTTTTTGTATCCCTTAAGAGCTGCCAGCTGAAGAGCCTTGATATGTCCTTTAGAACAATGGACTGCAAACTGTGATATATGAAATTATTGACAAGCCATAGTGTAGGCTTTGTTTTGCAAGGTAGTACATAATCCAAATTTAACAGGGGAGCAGTGTTTCCAGAAAAGGTGGGAAACGAATGGACAAGAATTGTCCATGTCAAACCAGGACATTTTGTAGCAGTCAGTCAGGTGTCAGCTATCTCTGGATTGTTACTGTCTGTTGAATTTGAGTTGCTGGTAAAAAGAAGACATCAACTGAGTAGTTCTGGGTGTTGGACATGTCCTCACCCTTTCCCTACCACTTTGCTTCCATCCTTCCCCCACCTCACTGAGCAAAAGACTTGTAGTGGGAACATTGGACAGCAGTTGTTTTCACGTGACTTTTTTTTTTAATATTGCTTAATTGTTCAGGATTGCTGAAAATGGAAAATAATATTTGGGTTTTGACTTAAGAGAGTGGGAGTTTAATGTAGCCTGTGACCACTGTGCAGAATGTACGGTGTAAAGCCAATTGATTCTGTTGTCTGCCTGTTGAGGCAAGTCTAAGCACACAGTACTACCCACAGAGTGAGATCTGGAGAGAAGGTCCTGGATTTTGGAGGGACTCTGGTTTCTTCATGTGTTCTGTCCCACCCTGTCTGGCTCTTTGCAGGCCCTGTCATGGGGCTCATAAGTTGGTTTTGTTTCTTTCCTGTAAAGGATCACAGCATATCAATTCCTGCACTGTTCTGTGCATTACCTGTTTTGTCTCTCCTATGTGTTCTCCTGTCCTCTAACCCACATAGTGTAATTCTACTCTTATTCTTTCCCCCTTATCAGCCATACTCTTGTTCTGCTTCTTTGTCTCTCTGTTTTTACCTCCTCCTCCTCCATCCTGTTTTATTTTTCACAGCACTAGATGCTCTTTCTGGGCTATGGCAGGCAAACATGGTTTAACTTGGGTGTAGTCAGGGATAGGCTCTTGCTTCTGTCCCCAGCTTTCTAGTGGAGGATTAACACTATTTGCCTTACAGGTCCACTAGCTCTGCAGCTAGTTTCCAGCTTGCTTTGGTTCTTTTTATTTCAGTTTTACACAGTTTGGATCAAGTTGTGTTACTAAGCTGAACTTTTTTTTCTTATTTTCTTTTTGTATACTCATAAAGTATCTCTGGTTTAGAGCTGAGAAATGGTGCTTATAAGAGCTCATGAGTGTGGGGGTTATTGGCCTTGGAGATGAAGTTCATTTCTCTGAAACTTGAACCAGTGATCATTTTAGTGAGAAAGTCAGGAATTTCTTGTATGGCGACTCTTAATGTAATTCTTTTGTTTTCAGTATTTATTGATCCTACATGTAGTCTGTTGGAAACTAAGGAAATGCCAGGAGCAATGACAATCCAGAAGGACCTGCAGCAGCTTACTGAATCCTAGGGTGCATCAAGCCCAGCACCACTAATTAGTTGGGAGAGGTGATTCTCCTCCTCTACTCAAACGTGGCCTCACCTTGAGAACTGTGTGCGTTTCAGGTGCCACAGTATAAGATTCTGTGATCCACAGTGCAGCTTTAATAACCAGCAGTCAGATGATGGGTTACTAACCTAAAAAAGCATCCAGCATTTTTCACTGAGAGTGAGAACGCTGAGAGTGCTTCCTTCATCTCTCAGTGGATTGAGAAGTGTTGCACACATTTGTCTTCTTTCATAACCTTTGGCTTTTAAAGCAGACTGGTTGTGTCGCACTTGTGCCCATTAACTGAGCCCTTTGCTGATGTAGCTGGGATGTTAGTTCAGGATGCTCAAGTATACAGGGTGGCTTGTGATGGGTTGGAGCAGGAAGGAGCTTCCTTGTGAAAAAATGTGGTACCTGCCATTAGAGCCTTCTCCTTGCCCTAGTTCCTATTTCATATGGCTGTTAGAACAAGGCTGGTGTGTTCTACAGTCAGGCAGGTGGCTGGGAGAGATACTGCTCAAGTTCCAGTGTTGCAGCAATCTCCTCCCCACCTCAACCTAAATAGCTTTCAATTAATATCTTCTTCTGAAAGAAAATCTTGTTAATATCACAACAATAATCTGTCTCTATTTCCAATACACTTCAGGAGGGGAGAAATATTGTCAGATCCCAAGGAGTCTATTTTTGTCTGGGAATACCATGACATTTCTTAAACTGACTTAAAGTGACTGGAATTGAGTTGGTAATGGAGACCCAACCTCGTTATTTTTTTCTTTGGTCACTCTGAAGCAGCCCCAAGTATTACAACAGCCTTCTGCTATTTGTTTAGAGCTGCTAAAAATGCAGGAAATGGGGGGGAGTTGCTTGCATATCTTACATTTTTGACTAGCAACTGCCTTGTTAGTTGAGAGTTCTCTATGTGTTATTGTTTGTGTAGGATCAAGCAAATACATCTGTTGGAGCTGACTCCAGTTCAAAATATAATTTAAGGAAACTGGTGGAGTACAAAGAAATGAGACCATGGTGTTCAGAGTAAGTGATTGTGGTGCTGAGGTAGTGTAGCTGAGGGCAAGTTTCTTTGTGTGTGTCAGGATAAGGCAGAGGTTAGACAAACCTTTTCCCAAGGTGTGAAGGTGCTTCTCTGAAAGCCTGACAGGTCTGTGTCAGAGCCTGCTGCTGCTGATCATTTGAAGTCAGCATTTTATTCAGCTGGCTACAGGACAGGGTTCAAAAGAAACTTTTTTTTGAAAGCAAAACCAAATAGTTGGCTTGGTTAAGCTGGAGGGGAATCAATGAATAAGTAGTGTCAGAAATAAAAGATTGTTTTCCTTCTCCTGGTCCTGGAAAGGGATGAAGAGAAGTTTCTTTCTGTGAACAACTTCCTAGAAGAAACAACAGATTGTTTTTCCTTCTCTGTGCTGGGGTAATTTTATCCCCTATAATGCAGAGAGAGAAACATGTGTACTTCTTTCCTTATTGGCTTTGTTCAACTGGCAAGTCACACATCCTTTGGAGAAGCATTCCACACAAATGTCACTCAGATAAGTCTGTGCGGGGGGGTTTGTTCATGTTGTTCTAGGCCAGAGAGAAGGATGCTGAAGTCATAAAAATAGAAGATGGTGTAAGTCTACCTGAGATGAAAAATTGTTTTGTAGAACAAGTTGATGAGGCTTATCCAATCAGTGGCAAAACTTTGGGAAATACTGGTTTCAAGCTTGTTTGGGTTAGGAATCTAAATGTCTGTGGTGTGCATAGTAACCAATCTGCTAATTAAGGGAGAGCTTTTGGAGGTGGAAGGAAAGTATAAAAACTCTGATCTCCTGCTGGTTGCCAGAAGTCTGAGAGATGTTGTTATATGCTAAAACTTGGTTTTGGTGGAAGAGAGGTAGTCTTGAATGGAAGTAGATGATATTTACTGGTGAGATTTCTGAGGGAATGCATGGAGCCGACAGGGAACGCAGCCTTGGGCATTCTTAGTTGTGATCTGGATTAGGATTTTTTTTCCAAATTATATGATTGAATGTGCATGCAGAGGAAGAAAAGAGACATAAGACAGTGCTCATGCAAATGAACAGAAATAGACACATACCTGGTTGTTGAGATGGGACAGTAATTCAAGCAGAATGGTGCTTATCAACTGATGCAGAGGTACAGGACAAATAGGATAACTTCTGGTTTATGTAAGAGGAAGAAGACATTGAAAAAGTTTTAAATTAACTGAAGGAGTTTGGGCAATTAGCTAAAAAGTTTTCTAAGAGTATAAAGAATACAGGAATATGGTATTTGCATGTAGGAAAAGATTTCAGCATTTTGTGGGATTGCTTTGAGTTGTGTGATTTTTATTTTTTCCCCCAATTTTTTTTCTTTGAGGGTTGAGGGAATGATTTTTGAGGACGTGGGTACAGAATCTTTTGTGCATCAATTTTAACTGGTAGGTTTGGAATAAGGAAAAAACCTCCATTTCCAATTGCAAGAACAGTTCCTATTTTTGCTCTGTGAAAGCTGACAAAATAGTTAAAATTATTTAGAGATTTCACCAGTTAGATTGTTTGCTCACTGTAGACCTTAAGGCACTAGCAAGAATTTTTAGACAGTTCTCCCATGGCCTATCAGGTGAGGCTGGTTTCCTCTGTTGGAGAAAAGCTTTCTGAAACATGTAATGGAGTAAACATTTTGTGGACATATCTGGAGTATCTCTCTGTCACAATGAAAGAGCACAAGACTAGGTCAGGCATGTATGATATTTTCCATGGGTTGTCTTCCAAATTTGAGCTATTTGTCACTCAGGAATTTTATGAGTTTAAGTCTTTTCTGTTTGGAAGCCCTTTGTTCAGCCTACATTAAATGTATGCTATGAGTACCAGAAATTTGTGTCTTGTGGTTAGAATTCCTTGGGCATGGTTATGTGGAGTGTGAGTAATCGTGTTCTATGTTGGTCTTTAAATCTGCCACATGCTACTTTATTCTAAGTGAAATAAGGGCTTCTGAGAAAAGCCATTTAACACAAGACCTGGTATAAAAACAAGTAGCTAAAACTGGTTATGACTCTGCAGAGGAGCAATATTAGGATGTTTTTGATGTTGTAGTGAAGTCCTGGTAAAAGAAAAAAAAGAGAGAATTCTAGGAAAGAAGGGATTGCAGTACAAGGGCTTCTAACTCAAGTACTTTATGAACAAGATCATACAATTGAGGAATAGCAGCCCTGAATGATTTTGATTACCCAGGAAATCCCTTCTGGACAAGTACTTAGAGTGGGGGGGGGAAAACAATCTGAAAGCAAATGAGCTCTCCTGAATGATTCTCCTGAATGATAATATGGGACATGGAAAGATACAGGAAAACAGTGTTTAAGTGTGAGGAGTGATGGGCATTTGAAAGGCATCAGGTAGTGATAGGTCTTGTGCTTCATCTCTGTGCTCTGTTACTGCCTTCTGCACATTGCCAGCTTCCAAAGGAAATGTTCCCCTCATGTCTTCTGGCCTTCTTGGTGGAGTGAGGATGGTAAGGAGTCTCCACTGCTCTCCCCAGTTGTGTTTATAAGGGATCCTCTCCCAGCTTCAGTGCCATCTCTGTCAATGTGAGCAAGGAGTGGTTGGTCAGTTTGAATTCTATATCTGTGTATAGGGCGAACAAAAAAACCCAGATGTTGTACGTGCTTTGGTAAAGCTTGGTGGCCTCCAAATATTTCAGTTGTCTGCAGCTTCTTGATAGGATCAAATCATTGTGTATTATCACCCATCACAAGGTCAAAAAATTTCCGTGGTAGCTTCTAAAAGTAATACTTCAGGTCACAAAATAAGTTACCCTTTTTTCTATGTTAAGCTATAGAATATTGTGTGGGTTTTGGTTGTTCTTTGTTTTGCTTTATTCTGAAGTTTAAGAGTAATCAGAGGTGCTTTGTGTAAAAACTCAGCATAAATCCGGGCCAGTAAAGCTTTTTCACTTGGTTTTGTGTTGGTATGCTTCATGTGCTTCTCACAGTTAAACATCTGTTGGAAAGTTCATGGAAGTTCTCAAAATGTGAATGTGAGACTGAATTTTTAAAAGTGACAATTTGTATGTTTAAGAGTTAAAGGAGCTAAACAGGACTGAGAATGCTGTGCATGGGGCCAGTTCTTAAGTGTCTCACTCTTGTCACACCTTGGTTTATTAGTACATCTGCCTTTTAATTAGGCAAGCAATCATGTGATCTTCACTGCAGTCATGAAGACTAGAAGAATATGCTATTTTTATTCTATGTAAATTCTTAGCATAAATTAATTCATCATGCATGCACAACTGGGATCCTTCAAATATTCTGTTTTTAAATCTGGTACTTGATTCATTTTTTTTTTAGTTCAGATTTGCATCTTGCTTTCTGTTGTTTATGCTGTGAGTTTGTGCCTCGAGCTTTCTGAGTAGTAAGCACTGGATTTCTGTAGGCATTTGAGCTGCCCTACCAGTTTCACCTGTCAAGTATAAGGAAAATTCAGAGAAGGGATGTTTAGGCAGCTGAATAAACCAGTTTCTTGCTTTTAATTGCACACCTGGTCTGACATGATTAGGTTTTACTAATCAAAAATACAATTAAAACCTCCCATGTTGTATCAAACGTGCAGCAGAAATTGAGTTTATTTTTAGCCTATGCCAATGGTTGGTTGCTGAATGTATCTGAATACTTTGGAATTTTATGCATCTTATTAACAGTCTGGGGATATGAAGTAAATGGTAGTTTACTTTCAAGTAAACTTCACTTGATACTTCTCAATCACTAGGAGAATTTATTCTGTCGCTTATTAAATTGTCTTTTCTCTTTCCTCAAGAGTTTCTTTCTTTTGTCCTTCCAATTCTCTTCTCCCCTCCCACTGAGGAGGGAGTGAGCAACCAGCTGGGTGGTGCTTAGCTGCCTGCCAGGGATAACTCAACACCAACTACCCTCAAATGCTGGATGAATTCAAAGGCATATGTGTTGAAAAGAGAATAATTAATCTACTACAGTTTTATTGACACACTGTCTTAGATTGCAAAGTGAAACAATATTGAAAACTTGCCATTAGAAAACTGATGACTTGTCATCTGGAATGCCATGTGCAACATTGATTGTTGATTTTTACTCAAGTAAGGAGTGTTTAGTAATTCCTTATGAGATGGAAAGTCTGGCTGTAGAAAGTAATGAATGCTAGAAAAAAAATACTGTTTGGAGCATGCTTCCTGTACCTCATAATGTACTAGGCAGCCACTCAGTGAAATGGAATGCAAGTCACAAATCTGAAAATGATCATAATAAATATTTTAATTCCATGTCTAGTAAGTCATACTTAAATTCATGCTTCTTGTGTTTTCTAAGCAAACTAGCCAAGGGGAGTTTCAGCATTTGTAGAGAATGTGTATACTACCTGAAGATGGAAGTATCCATTTGGTTTTAGGATCAGTTGCAGCTTAGAGAAGGATGTGAATTTTAGCCCTTTTGCTATAGTTTCTTGCCCCCACGCTGCTTTTAAAGCACTTGGAGTGTGATCAGCTGAGACAGGACTCTACAAAAGTTAACTCTATTACAAAGATTTATTTAAACTGTTTGGTACCTTAAATTTCTAATGAATGTGGGTTTTGGTTTGGAGAACAGCCAGCTGACATTTTTTTCCTCTTGAACAGAAACCACAAGGTCCTGGGGTTTTATGCCCATATAGTGGCTACAGATATTTTCTAGATGAGTATTTCTCACAAGCCTGAAGTCTAAGGCCATATTTTCCAAACTTTATTTTACTAATAGGTCATTGTCAGCCTTCACAGTTTCTGCCACTGGTACTTACCCTAGCGAAAATTTGAAGATGATCTGGTCTCTACAGTCCCCTTTAAAATGACCAATGCTCTTCTGAACGCAGTTTGGAACTGTCTCTCAAAAGTTTGAAAAATTATATGTGGAGGCCATTCATTAGGCACAATAGGTTTCATCCAGTGGGGTTGAGTGATGCTGTATTCTTGAGAAAATATTTCTGCACTGACATAAATCAATCTGTTGTGTTCTACATTTAATTGCATTGGAGGTGCCAAGGGTTGCTGGTAACCCATGTCTTTGCAAGTTAAATGGAATGCATCTGATTAAATGGTAACAGCTTTGTAAAACGGGTAAATTCTGATCAATTTCCCTTGGAAACAAGATTTAATGCAATGAAACTGCCTCTCATTTGTCTCACTAATATGCTTCATTAAGAATGTATTTTCTTGCTGCTTTCTCCTGGAAGCTGGACAGAGCTTCATGTCCTGATATCCAGAGGAGCTGTTTCTGAAAGCTGTGTTCTTTTCTAGAGTATGTGATGTTCAGTGCCATCTTATGTCCTTTTTGCCACAAACGAGGGTAATTGTATCTGTTAGTGCTCTAAGAAGTAGCTGACTGATTTGGTGAAATATTTCTCCTCCATAAGTAAGATGAGAAATTAAATGTGGATCTCATGTTTGGATTTTACCAGAAAACTTTCCATGTTAGAAGGCCAACACATTGAATTCTGTGAGCATGTGGCTGAAATGTTTTAGTCCTGGGTATCAGGTACGGAGAGGAAAAAAGTGTGATCTTTCAGGGTGTATGTGTTGTGGTAAGCAAATAAATACTTTGAAGTGATATTTCAAATCCATTCTACTTGGCATATTTCCACTGTTGTAGCCAGTAGTCTGCTTGATTGTTTGGAATTGCTCTGAAGCTCTAAGCTATGTTACACATACCTTACATACTGTACATGTGTTACACTTGGCCAGAGTGAGCTGAATGACACTGTTAGGCTGAGGGAAAAATAAAGCCAGCTAGCTAGTTTTGAGAAGTATAATACTGGATATTCAGAGCTGACCTGCCTTTCCACTTTCAGAGAATACCTTGGCATTGCTTTTTTGGAGTGATTCTCAGTGTCTTTATTGCTCTAAAACATTGGAAACTACAGTGGTGTAAGGAAGCATTTTTAGCTTACTGAGACTATGCCAGTTTCTAGTCTGATGCTAGAAAAGTGATGTAAGAGTTATTTAGGGACATAGCCCTGAATTTCTTACTGAATTGGGAATGACCTGATTTACAGAAATAAATGATTTATTATGCATTGCTTAAATACTTGTGGCTGCAGTACTAAATATATATATCAATAATGTTGTTACAAATACTTACTGTCCCTAGAAATAGTTCAGGTGAGTAAAGGAAATGAGGGCATTAAGAGCTACAGTTCTGTTTAATCTGTTGAGATAGTAAGACTGCTTTGAGAATATCTGCAATCTGGAATAATTTTCCATTTTTTTCCTTGGGGCTTAACATTTGCAAACTGAAGCATGTGTTTTGGTGTTTCCCTGAATTGCTACTTACACAATTTAGGATGCTCAAGTAAATTATCTTCTCTGGTATATTATTAATCTACACACTGAACACACCTTGCAGTCTGTGTTGGCGGCTTCTGTACTGTTCCTTAGTGTTATATAGCCCACACTTTCATACTCTTCACTTTTGAAAGTTGCTTGCTTAATCAACTTACTAATTGCTATAAAAACCTAAGCCTCTTCTGATCTACAAATCTTACATATATAAGTAACCTGAAAAGAAAGCCCTTAACAATCACAATTTTGGAGTACATCCCGTAGCTTAGTAACATGAGTTTCTAGGTGGTAGCCATTGTGAAACACTTGGATTCCCTTAGTTATAAAAGAGAGGGATCAAGAGATAATGGATCAGTGCAAACAAAATGGATTTTAAATAATATTAAATGTTCTATGTTTCAATAAAATGCCAGCTTTGTTCAGTGTATTGGGTTGCAGGCATTGGAGTGCTGTGTATTTTGGAGTAGATGAGAAATTTTCTCCTGGGGAACTGATTTTGTTAAAAAATGCTGATGTGATTCAGTTAAAGTGCTCTGTGGGAATCCTGGCAGAACTCTAGATGGAATTGATAAACCCTCCTTGGTGCCTTCCTGCCGAGCTGGAGCTGCTGGCTCCTGGCAGGCACTCGGGGGCTGCACCATGCAGGGCTCCTGCCCCTGCTCCCCTCCCAGCCTGGGGGGCCACACACCCTCCCTCTGCCTGGGGGTGAGAAAGAAGCTGTTCCAAAACTCCTGCTTTGGAGTCAGCAGGAGTCTGTTAGTCAGGATAAAAGAACTGGTATTGGGTTTTGTTTTTCTAAGGACTGAGTTGGTCTCCAAATCACTTTGTTGGAACTAGCTTTTTCTTTAACTTTGCCTTAATTTGGGGGTGAAAAGAAGCTGGGGACAAAAAGAGGTTTCAGAGGGAATGCTTTGCAGGGTGAGATTTCTGCTTTACAGCAGGTGCTAGTAGGGACTGAAGGAGGGGGCTGAAGGGCTACATGCACAGATGGTGATAGACCGTGCTGTACCAGTCTGGGAAAATGATTAATCAATACTACAGGGACTTATTCTACCATTAAGTTCTTTTAATTTGGCCTTATGTTTCTCTGCTCAGGAGTTCTGTAAGAGAATGTTCTAAATGTGATGCTGATTCAGGATCATGATGGTTTTTGAGAGTAATAAAAGCAGTTCTTAGGGTTTTAGCTGGATCGTGATGCAAATGGCAGTGAAGAGAACAAATGTTCTACCCATGTTTCTAATTGCAAGTTGCATAAATATGGCTTGGATTTTAATGAAGGGGACTTGGGATAATAATACTGAGGAATAGCAAATGATTAGTGAGCAGGATGGTTAATGCACATTTTTCATAGTCCTATTGCACTTTTGTTGCTGTAAGTAACCTTCATTCTGATACTTCCCAAATTTTGAGAGTTTGTATTTCCAACTTTATTGATCTCTTAAAAGAAACCCTGTAACTTCATAAATCTTGTTGTTGACAAAATTAAAAGGAAAATAATTACACTAGTGTAATTAATTAAAAGCATTGGAACTTTGAGGTTCCTAATGCATTTCTTTGCTTCATGAGTTACTGGAGGATGTTGTCATCATTTATGGAGGATCAGTGCTGGAGGAAGAAAATGTTTTCCACTGACTGCAAGACTGCTTATCTCTTCTTTCATGTTAGTAATCTACCTACTGCTTGACTTTTCCTCCTTATCCTGTTCCACTCCCTCACACAGGTCAAGATTTTACTAACCTGGTTTCTTTTAATACTTAACTCTGTTGGAGTTTTCTGCCTAAGCTAGAACCTATTCCTACTTTGTGCTGGGTTCTGTTGCTGCTCCTAGGCACCTCCTTCCCCCGATGGTCCTTGTCCAAAAGAAGCCACCTTATCTCCCAATCACAGCTTGAAAGCTTCCTGTTCAGGATGTACTTCCAGTACTTCCCCAGGTGTTGGCAGACAGTTCTCCCTGCAAGGTGGTTCATCATGTCATTTTTTCCTGCCCTCAGCCCTTCAGTCTGTCCTCTCTCTCTCTTGCTTGTTTGATTCCCACCAACCTGCTGATCACAATTCCCTCTCCCAGCATACACATGCTTTCCCTGCATGTTCAGTTCTTGAAGTTTGTCCTGACCCTCTCCTCCCATTTCTCCTTCATGCCCAGCCTCTTTCCTGGCTCTTTTCATTCCCCTTTTTGTCCCCATCATCTGCCTGCCACCTTTGCAGTATTTCAGTTTCTTCTGCCACTGTGGATATCAGTGGTGGAGTGACTGAGGTTGCTGGAAAGGTAGACCTGAATTGTCTGTGGGGACTCAACCTCAATCCAGCAGGAGCTTAGAGGGAAAATAGCCTTGAGCCAAAGAACAGTTGCTTCCTCCATCAAAATGATCACATCTAATGTCTGGGGGGAGGTTGGAGCACACCTGAAATCCTCAGAGACTTCAGTCAGATTCCTAAAAATATTTACTCACTATTTGTAAATATATATGTTGGAGGCATAGAACAGGACACTGAGGGGACAGACAGGTTCTTTTAGGGGTCTTTGGCAGTATGATGATGGCACTAAATCATAGGGACAATTAAAGAGTTGTTTTCTTAATAAGACATTTTGATTAGCATAGCACAGAATTTATTATTAGAATGGCACATGAGTTCTACAAGCAGAATCAATGTTGTGCAATTTATAAGTAACATAATACAGAATTTATAATACAACTTCACTTATAATTTCTAATCACCTTTGCAGGTCAAGACAAATCTTTAATAGATGCTTTGCTGTATCAATACAACAATCATAATTTAGACTCAACATTTGTATAAAAGAATATGAGTCATACTCTCCATCCTTGGAGAAAGGAGAGGAGTTCCTTTCTAAGGAGTTACTTGGAGTAATAAAAAGATGTATTAAAAAAGAATATAATGTGTAAACCAAAGTCACCTAAGGCTGAATATCAAGATTGTTAAGTAGTGTGCTATAGGGTGTTTTTTTCAAGGAATTCAGAAAAATAATCTTTTTTAAAATGTTTGTGTTGACCAGATGAAATGCATAAATATCCTGTAAAGAGACCCTCTCATGTTAATGGGAAAATGATGGTGAAGCAAAATATTCTCTTTATTTGTGTCTTCTGAAAGTGCATATGTTTGAGTTCTAGAAATGCAGTAACCTCAAATGGTGTTCACACAGCTACTTGAAACAGGCTGCTACTTTGCACTGTCATGCTTAAGTAGGACATAGAGCCCCTAAATACCCATGGAAATTTAAACACAGGGAACAAAAACTAGGCTCCCATCCAAAGCCAGTTGAAGCTGATTAAAAGACTGCTTTTGGCTACTGAGTGCTCTGGCTTAAGCCACTTGCAAGCTAGATTTGAGTTTCAGGTGTTCAGACAGACTTGTCAGGTTTGTTAAGTTTGTAGGTTTTCTGATTTGTGTCCAAGGTACTGTCTTTGATTATAGGTGATATCCCAGTGTGTGCAATGCCTGACTTACATATTTTCACTACTGAGTTCTAAAAATAGTTAGTACATAATATTCAATACCTTAACTACACTTAATCACCAGATCACGTATTCTTCTTTTTTATGGCTTAACATTATACACTGTTAAATCACAGGTGTACCTAGAGATGATCTACTTACTTGTATAAGATATGCCTACAATTAGAAGTGAGGAATATACCTTTAATAGTATGGAGTTCTTGATCTGGCTAGTTTTAATATGCACCTCCATTCTTCCCATCCTGTTAGTTATCTAAACTTTTCAAGCCAGAAAACAGGAAAGAGCAATATATTTTCATGTAAGATATATCTATAGAGTTACAAATATAGGTTAATGTGAGAGGTGATGGTCTGCCTGACTCAGATGACTGTTTTGTTTCACTTGTTTGCATGCTTATCTTCTGTTTTAGAAATAGAAAATAAAATATTTACATTTTATCGTAATGTTTTTTTGAGTGCAGTCCAAGTTAGTTCCTTCACTTAATTTCACTTGGCATGTTTCCCCACTTATGTTCAGGCCAGCCTGTAAAATTAAAGCTGTATGTATTTATTAGCTATCTGTGTGCTGTGCTTCCAATTTCTTCTAGTTGAGAAAGTTGGAAATTCACTTTTGGAGTTGAGTGAAGATTCTGTTCCAAATGTTAATAGATGTGTAGAGCTTGTTGGCTCCTCTAGCTGAGCCTTTTTCCTCATATACTAATCAGGAATTAAATTTTTCTTGATACAAAAAACGTTTTGGAAAACTCTGACCTACAATTCTGTAAAGCATCCTGAAGAGTGGGGTTAGCACTTGAGGGTCAAATGTTTGCATCAGTTTTGGGGGATAAATTGGAAGTTATTTTAACTAATTTCTTTTGTATTTGACCTCTAGGTTCCAGCAAGATGTGGAGTGACAGTCCGAGACAGCCTAAAAAAAGCGCTGATGATGAGAGGTCTTATTCCAGAATGCTGTGCTGTTTACAGAATACAAGATGGGTATGGTTTGTGTGGGATGCTTTTTTTGCTCTTAGAATCAATTATTGGAGCTACCCAGGACGGCCAGTTCTATCCAGAAGTTGTTTACAAAGTTCAGAATTTTATGATACTTTGCACTAAACAATTTGCATGTCACAAACACGTTGAAAAGAATGTGTAACTCCTAGGAAAAGGCTCAGGCATAATTTTCAGTAATATGAAATTTTGGCAAAACACTCATTTAATCCAACTCATGCTAACCAAACAAGTATTAAATAGGCTGTGTTAACTTTGTGGTTTTATTTCATTTGGCTATAATACATTCTTAACTAAAGACGGAGTTCCCTTGGGAGGAAAAAAAAGACTTTTCAGCCCTAAAAATTTGTATATTCATGTGCATAATTAGCTATCTCTGTGGAACTCTTACACAACAGGTACCTTGACAAACACTTTATTTGATCAAAAAGCAATCTGCCATGTGGGAAACAAGGAATTGGTCACTACTGGAGCTGGTTGAAAAAGTGCATTTCCTTCCTGCAGTTTGTCCAGGGAAGGTGTGCTTTGTTTGCTATGTACTGAGCCTAAGGTCTTGTTCTAAAGTTTCCTGCAATTAGACTGGGTAGCAGCCTCCCACAGTGTAACTTTTTAGCTGATCTCACAACTTTGGCAAGAGACATGCAAGGGCTTGTGTGCTGATGCTAATGAGAGGCTTATTTTCACTTTAGAGAGAAGAAGCCAATTGGCTGGGACACAGATATTTCCTGGCTCACAGGAGAGGAGTTGCATGTGGAAGTTTTGGAGAATGTGCCACTCACGACACACAATTTCGTATGTACTGGGTCTTGTGAGATGCTGAGTGGGGTTACATCAACTTCATACTTTCAAATTCAAATTATCAACTTGGAATATTTTGCATCTGTGGGATGTGGTGGGAGTTGCAAAAGAAGTTTTTAATCACAGTAGCTTAAGTGATTTCGATAGAATTGTATTTGAAATAAGTGATGCTAGAGTACTTGATCACCCTTAAAACTTTCACATTTTGTTGGAATACACCCTCTAAAATCTATAAATGTAAGGGGTTTATATCAGTACTGCATTGCAGAGCTGTAATAATCTACTATTTTTGTATTGCTGTATCTATAAAATGTATTCTGGGCCTCCCTGCTGGCTCTGCAGCAGCAATTAACTAATGAACTAACTATTCCCAGAGCAGTGCTGACATCATCAATGATGCAGTGCACAAATATGTTTTGACCTGATAAGGCACCAAGTAAATGGAAGCTGCTAAACAGAATCTGTCTAAATGTTTCCAACTACATACAAAATCCTGGAAATAATGTCTGTCACACTGGGAAAGAAAGACCTTCTATTTCAGCTTAAAACATAGCAAAATTCTATCTGCAAGCTGTTTCAACCTATTTAGCTCAAACAGGCTGTTTGGGTTATGGCTAGTTAGGTGAACCCTAGTAGTAGGCTTACATTTTTTATATCCCACTGAAATTCTGATCATTACATGTAATAATAGAACTAAGAATGTGTTTTTACACTAGTTATTGCTGAATTTGAAAATTAGCTAAATCATTTTCCCCCTATAACAATCTGGGGAGAATGCACAATCTCCCTTTTGTGCTTCTGAATGTTTCTGAGTTTCAGTAGTCAAAATTACAACTATATCTGTAACCATACATTGAAGCCCTGTGTATATATATATATAATATATATATGTGTGTGTGTATGTATATGTATATATACATATATATGCCTGTGTATTTCCAGTCCTGTTAGTATTAGATAGAAATGTTCTTTGGCTTCTGGAAAAGTTAGAATATGAAATAGTATTTCAGCAGCTTTTGGTTTTATAGGTTGTATCCAAATAAATTCTCAATGTTTGTGGCTAACATGATAATAGTGAAGTTTTGCTTCAGGTTTTTTGCTCTTGTTCTTAAGTGCAGTGAAGTGCAGTGAAGCATTAATTCCAAGAAACAGTTGAAGGAATGTTGTTTCAAAAACCAAACTGTTTCAAAAAGGAGACAATCTTTTCTGTAAATCTGTTTGATATATAAAACTGTAGCTCCAGCATCACAAAAGAGACTTTTAAGTACACTTGGGGGAGGTAAAAGCAAATAGCCTATCTTGGGCTTACAGAAGGGCTCTAGGTAATTGTGCCTGTTTTTGCCAACGTAGGTACGAAAAACGTTCTTCACGTTAGCGTTCTGCGATTTCTGTCGGAAGCTGCTTTTCCAGGGGTTCCGCTGCCAGACTTGTGGCTACAAATTCCACCAGCGCTGTAGTACAGAAGTGCCACTGATGTGTGTTAATTATGACCAACTTGAGTAAGTAATCACACTTGATTTTCAAGTTGAGCCTTTTAACAAGTGCACAGCTGTCAGTGATTTCTTATGTTAAGTCTGTAATTCAGGAAGTCAGAGGAGGTGCCTGAAAAAAAAATAGGAGTACAACTGTTCTTATGAGACTGCTTAATTCATACTCTTTCTGTGCTAGCTCAGACAACCAGTTCATATTTCTTTGCTGGTCTATGAAGTGCTTTTTCTGAGGCATGAATAGGGTTGCTGGGCACTTGACTGTATCAGACAGACCACTCATTGTTCACAGTTGTTATTATTAATCAAAACTGGTTCTTTATTGTGTGATGGCTAGGGCTGTGTTTAAAATTTAGCTGTGGCTTTATTCTCTTCAACCTGAAAAAATGTTAAGAGACAGTAGTTGATTATAGTGAAATTGCGGTTGGTTTTGCAATAATTGAAAATAAATCTGCTAGCAAGAATAGTACCTAGGTAAGAAACATAAAAGAGAATGACCCAAACAGTCCAATGTTCTTGGATTGAGTTACTGAACTATTTGTTCAAATAGGTCTTTGATGTAGATTTAGGATCTGGTGTAAACTGGGTCTGTTCTATTTTGATTAGTTTCAGCAAAGGCTATTAAGTCCTTTAAATTGATTTTTGTATAAGGAATAATTTAAAATGCTATTTTTCTCACCAAGAATGAATTTAATTTTAATTTATTTTGGTATTTGTAACTGTTTCCATTGGCATCTCTGGAGTTTGTGCTCAGGGTGTTAGTGTATGTACTGATAGATATAAGTTGTGCATTCTTGAAGAACCAGATGTTTACAATTCCATCTAAAAGATTAAAAAATTAATTTCCACTAAGTTTATATTTAAGGCATGATCTTTTGATCCTCTGTGGAGTAAATAATGCTTTTAACATACCTTGCAGATTTAATGTGTGTGATCTTTATTTTTAAATTTAGAATTTAATCAATGAGGTTTTGGGGTTTGGGATCTTTTTTGTAGTTTTTGAGTATTATATTGTGAAACTTCTGGGTTTTGCACAAGTTAGGTTGTTTTTGTTTTGTTCTTGCCTCACAGTTTGCTGTTTGTCTCCAAGTTCTTTGAACATCACCCCATACCACCGGAGGAGGCCTCCCTAGGAGAGACCACCCCAGCATCTGGATCATACCCCTCAGTGCCCCCCTCAGATTCTGTTGGGTATGAACTTATTCCTGCTGTTTAATAACATAACTTTTCAGAACTGTTCTAAGAAAAACTCAAAGTACTGCTTTGCAGCTCTGCATTGTTGTAATCTGGCTTCTCATGCAAATATATCCTACTATGCTTTACTTAAAAGAAGTGAATGTTTTCATTCACACAAATTCTGTAAATGAATAATGAGCCTAGGTTAAATGTGTGTGTAACTGTCTGTAGAATTGGGGTATTAACTGTTAAAATGATTTCTTCTACATAATAGCTTAGACCTGGTCTAAACTGGAAAGATTTTATACTTAAAATTAATATAAACCAAAATTATATCCTCACAAACTTTTTTAGTTGCTTATTAAATTATAATTTATATGCTTTGAAGTGACAAATGTCACTTTGAGAATAAACCACATTACTATAAGGCTGATGTGAACAGGTGCCAGTTCCAGGTTCATAATACTGTTTTAGTAGCTTTTCCACATACACTGCTTTAGTATCCTCCAGACCGGCTGTCTTCTCCATGTTCATGTTGAGGTATACCAATAGCATCTGTTGCTGCAGCTCCAGGTTTTGCAAAAGTAGATCTCTAAAACAATTTCCAACAAAGATTCTGGACCCTTTCTCCATGAAGAGATAAGAGACCATATTTAAATTATGTTCCCAATAGCAAAGAGATCAATGACACCATCCATCATTAGGTAGTTGAACAAATGTCCAGGCAAGAGTAACTCAAGGATGTATATCACGCTCAAGAAATCTGGTGCATGTTTATTAAGAACACCAAATACAGAAGCCTTCAGAAAACCATTCCCAGGACATGTGTGCTGTGTGGAGATGAGCTGAACGTGGCAGAGAGGATCTCTTGGATCAGTGAAAATTGTGCCTAAATAAAGCAGAAACACACTGGAAGCTACGCAGGCACCTCTGGACTCTTTAACTAGAAGATAAATTTTTTGGGCAGCCAAGAGTGTTTTATAGAAGACCAAATAAAATGCCTCCCAGGAAAACAGATTGACAGTCCTGCAGAGGGAACCTCACTTGGTAAGTACAGAGATTGTTCCTACTTCTTCTATTTTGTGCAGATTTGAGTGAATTCAAAAGTACTTCTTCAAGGTAGTGCATGTTGCCTTTAGATCCTGTGGATATTAGTAGAGCAGATTGTGGGAAAGGCTGCTTGTCAAGTATTTGTTGTGCTACAGCCAAAATTGTAACTGGGCTAGAACTATTAATTCATGAAGAAACTTGTTCGTACCAGTTGGTTAAACACTAGTGGATGTCAAAAACACTATATAGCCCTACTCTTAATATTCTAAATTGTCCTACTTTTCAATTGCCTTTGCATCACATTGGTCCATTCTTACCAGCTTGTGAGATCACAGCAGTATGGATTATCCTGATACATGCACTACTTCAGGCAGTCTTAGTTTTGACAAGTGAAAACAGAAGGAAAAAAATTTAGACCAAAGCTGGTTAATGCCTTGAGATCTTTAACTTCACATACATAAAAATGTTAACATTTAAATACCCTTGCTAGTTGCTGTTTAGGAGCTTTTCTCAAGTGTTGCATCTATAAATGTATGTAATTGCAGAAGATGTAAAGCAGATCCTTTCTGCTTTTTTGCTTTGTTGTCCACTTTATTGATAAACAAAACAAAGGCATACATCGTGCCTGCAAAATTCTGTTCATTTTGGAAATGGTTGATGATTATCAACTGGTGTTCATATGTAATATGCATGTTAGTCATACAGTGTTCCCCTAGCATCCATGTATGTAGGATTTCCTTTCCAGAAGTAGCTCAGGTGTTACTGGATGAGCATATAGCACTGTCCATACCTTTTTCCAGTTATCTTTCATGCCATTCTTTATTCATACATTTCTGCTTTTTAAGAACATAATTGTGGAAATATTAATCTAGCTGAATTTAAAAAGCTGGCCTTTTCTATAAAAACCTGTACTCACCTGTGGTTTTATTAAAGAGGACTGTTACAATATGGACAGCAGCTCAACTGGAATTTTAAAAAAAGGCTGACATTTGAGCTTATCTTGGGAGGAAAATACAGGATTGAAATTTGAGAGCTGAATAATGGGATGGAAAATATGAGGAAGTAGTGCTTTATTAACACTTCGTAGATTAATAATTGTTCTTTTGCTTTCTCTTTTCTAGCATCTTGCATGGAACAGCTGACAGAGGAAGAAGGAATGTTAATAATTGTTTGGTAAACCTGAGGAAAGAGAAGGCAAACATCCTTCATCTCTAGCCTTGTGACGGGATCCCAGCAGTAGGCCAAGTGCCCAAAAGAAGGAAGTTTGTGTTGCAAGACAAGTTGGAGAGTGAAAGTGTGCAATGGGAGCAAATGGAAAAGTTTGGAAGAGCAAGGGACATAAAGGAAGATCCTTGGACATGATGCAAAAGCTGCTAAACATGTTGGAGAACTGTTTCACTTTGCTGGTGTGCAACATCCTAAAGCAATCCAGGCCTGTAGCCTTTCATTCTTCCAACTGTGAGCCATAGGCAGTGCCTCCAGGTTTTCTACCCCAAAGTGTGGGAGCACATATGGTCCCATTTCACATTTTTGAATCCCTTATAAAATTGTGTCCAGCCTCAACATTAGGTTTGGTGTCCCATTTTCGTTTTTTCCATTTGCACTATCCTGTTGTGCCAGAACAACTATTTTAGTTATAATCTGCAGTTGAATGGAAAGAAAAGTGTAGGTTTCCCTGGTAAGAGCCATTTGTAATAAAATTGAAGTAAGGAAACTGTATATCAGGCATTGTATTTGTTTCGTTCATTGCACTGTCATGAAGTTTCTTTTCCATCTTGGCTTGTAGAATATGAGCACAGAATTTCTGTGAACCCAGTTCCCTCAGTCTCAGATACATGAAAAAGAGAAATAAGCAAGTTGGCAACATCTTGGCTCTTTGAAAAACAGCATTTCCCAATATGCTTCGTCTTCTAAGTTGAAGGAAGAAAAGGGGAATGTCTGGTGCACTGTTCTTGGAAGCTTGCCAGTCCTTGCCTTTGAGCAGGCTCCAGCTTGTGATTAAACACCTCTGCTTTCCTTTCTGCCTTCCAACTGTTCACTGATCATTCTGCTTCAGCTGAAGATACTTGAATGTCTAGAAAAGCTTCTGAAAAGCCAAGGAAGTGAAGATACAGTCTTAAAATATTACATTTTATGCTACAATGCCATTTAGATCCTCTGGTGTATAAGTGAGCAAAAGCTTCATGTTTTAATTCATAAAACAGTGAACTTTTCCTCTAAAAGTTCTGGCACCAGGCCTTTTCCAGGTTACTCCATGAAAATGTTCCCAGTGTTCCTACAATATACAAGTTGAGTTGATATGCATTCTTGCTTTGCAGAAAAGGTTTGGTATCAGAATCTTTTCATCAGAATCAGAAAACTCTCAGTCCATACAACAGGTGAGGGAAACCTCTTGCTCTCCAAAACTTTATTTTCAAAACCCTGCTAGTGAACTGGACCTGGTTTGGAGGACTAACAGTGACAATGTGGTTCTCTTGATAACCCCTGGTATATGAAGCTGTGGGGTATTTTAGGCTCATCAGCTTTGATCTGGGCTCAAAGGCCATTATAAATGAGTGCACACCATTGTGATACTCCTGGCAGTTGTTTTTCACCTAGAAGCCAACATGGATGAAAACAAGTTGTCATGGTATAAAAAACTGCACTAATTTGTATGGGGTAATGACTCTCAGATCTGTCCCATGATGCTTCTAGACTGACTTCAGAGGGTGCTGCAAGAAAGATATTTGGCTTGTAGTTACAAAGTGGTACTGCTGTCCTTTTCTCCAAACTGGCATTTGATTTGGGATTATTGAGTATTTCCAGGCTGCAGGGATGGGGAAAGAAATAAAAAATTTAGGTTTTCTGGCAATGTCTATGGAGTACCACAGTAATTAAATCAGAACCTGTTTGGCCTCCACAATTTCAATTTACCTGCTTGCTACTGTAGCTGAAATACCACATTGTCCCAGATCCTTAGCAGTCCTAAGAAACTGCTTGGAACTGGAAGTGCACTGTGTTCTTCATTAAGGGCAGTAACAACAACCAAATCCAGTCTGGTGTTAACACTCTGGTGTAAATAAAAACAATCCAAAACAAGCCTTGATACACATTTTAGCTTGCAGTAGGTTTGGTTTGGATGTATGTGTGCAGCCTTACAGATAAGTAGTGTGTGCAGCACTGTGCCCAGTGGCTAAACTGAGATGGACTTGTTCAGGGTGTGAGGAGGAGAAAGAAAATATCAGTCCAGGAGAGATGCTGTCATTTTAAAAAGGAATGGGTGCACACCATATAATTGAAGCTAGGTGAATGTGAATTTTCAGTTCAAGCATTTGCTCAAGTACAGCAAAATAAAAATACAGTCCACAAAAACTTGAAGCCCAAATACACCTATCATAAGAAAAATTTCAAGAAAAATCTTTCCTGCCTAGACCAGCTCTTAAACAGTTACGAAACATGACATTGGTGAGTAAAGGACATTAAGGAAAATCTGTATTAAAATTTTCTTTTGCATTTGTAAAGTGAACTTATTTGTATCATTGCAAGTTCTAAAATCCAATAGACATACTGTATATGATTTTATAAAATATTTTGTTTATATATAGCATAACACGTGCAGACACTTTTCTGAGTTACCTTACTCTTTTTTGTGGACTCAGTTTTGTGGAATAGTAAATCTGGGCACTTGCTATGCTTGGTAAAGGGTATAAGTTATTCTTGTTTCCTGATAAAACATCTTTCCATTTTGCCTTATAAAAAGGGAGGGAACAATGTGTCAATCCCAAACATATGGTTCAAAAACATGTTCTGTCGTGCTTTTCCACTGCCTGGAAAGGTTATAACATATTAGATTGAGATTTGACAACATCAGCTTGTTGCCTCAGAAGCTGAGAATCATTTGTTAAAAAAATGCCCACATCTTGGAGGCTGGGAGAAAGTGATTTATCTGCTTACTTGGAGAAAGCCTCCTTTAGCAAGGTGGCTGTAAACTGTTCACAAAGGCCACAGGAGCAACAGAAACCCAGATCCTGATATTCAAATTGCATGTTCCTTTTAAGCCTCAGCCTGTTATTTTTTTGGGGGTGGGGGTTGGTTTTTTGTTTGTTTAAATTTTTTTCTGTGCTTGGTTTGTTTGGGGCCTTTTTTTTTTTTTTTTTAGTGTGTTTTGTCAGCACTATGCTTCCATAGCCTAACAACTAGTTTTGGAACTGGCCTGGAATAGACCATGTCCCCCTTTTCCAAATGGTATCTGGCCCTTTTAGCTCCAGTGTCACTTCTACTCCTCTGGAGTAATTTCAGTGTAGGAATACTTTAGGAACAGCCTTTGGTAGCTCAGAGGATCACTGTGTTCTTTGTGGTGATGTGATTTTGATAGAACAAGATCTTGATGCAGACCAAGATCCAGCTTTTGCCACAGGCAGAAGGTGGTGGTAATAATATTCTGAGCTTGTGATCTCAGTAGGCTGTCTTAGCTAGCAAACCTTTGTCTCTTTTATTTCACTATTTATCTTTTTCAAGAAAAAAATCCATTTAGCATAAATAACCTATGTTTTTCAAAGTGTCTCAAGGACACCCATTAATAAAATCATGATGGAGCACGTGGCTAACTGCTTATGAGGTTCCCATCTCTGGATTCTTTATTGTCTAAAGCCCGGAGATCCTCCAAGTAATAGCTTAGAGGCTGAAGAAAAAAAGAAAATTCTTTATCAGTCTATTTTCTAAAGATCTGGACTTCCCCCAGTAAGAATTTAATGAGTAGAAAAAGCTGTTCAAGTTGTTTTCAAACATGGTATGATGTAGCATGCTGTCTGTGTTAGCAACATGATGGACTTGATGACCTATGACCAGAAATACAGAAGTAGCAGATGACCATTTATGACTCAAAGGAGGATGTAATTGAAACAATATTGCCTCAATCTGGTTTTCACTCCCTTGTCTTACTCATGATCACAGAGTATCTGATTGCTTCTGGTTTTGTCATGTGGCAGAGCTCAAATGGTTTGTCACAGTCAGTCCTGGTGCAATGTTCTGATGGATGTTGTGATATATTTCCCTTAATTTCCTTATTACCTGAGAACTCTCAGGAAGTTTAAGCAGGAGTTAGCTATCCCAGCAATGACAGTACTGGCCTGGTTTAGACACTTATCAGACTTTTCTGCTGATACTGTTTTTGTGCAGCATTTGACACGCTTGCCTTAAGATGAAAGTGCAGTGCCTTTAAATGTCAGTCAAGTCCTGCATTAGGATCTGTGCAGTGTCCCATCTCCTGATGTGTGTTCTAGTCACATGATTTACTTACAAACACATTCAGGAGTTCAAAACTTCCTCATCTGCAATATTTTACCTGAAGGTACTTGCGTACCAATGAATGAAAATTTCAGTTTATGTGTATGTACAACTGCATTTAAAAAAATAGTTCTGAAATTATAAACAACTACTGAAATATGCTGGGTTTTTCAAGGCCCTTTCTCAGAGATTTGACTATTGCTAGTTTTAGTTCATTGCTTCCCAGTATCTTCCCAATATCTATATTCTGTCATGTGACAGTAGGTAACTGTTCTTTTTTTTCAAGTTAAGCAGGGTTAAACCCCCTTCCTCTTCTTCCCAAATGTATTCAGGTATTTCATTGAAAGACTTATTAGACTGTTACCTGAATTAATTCACAAGTACTTTGTTTTGCCATTTTCGGTTGTGAGATTGTTGGCCAGGAAGGACAAGATGCCAGGTACTTAGGATACTGATAGCACTGATTTCTGGGATCAATGCCAAACTGGATAAACTTTTCAATGAAAAGTAGGATAGTAGGCTATAAAATAGACCTGTTTCTGAAAAAATGCCAAGATGTCCTGTTGAAAATTTTAAAGGTTTTTGAAGAGGCCAAGGAGCATTGCTTACAGGAGGTGGCATCAGAACCTATTGCTGCTATATGCTGCTGTCAGTTTTGTTTCTGAAGCTTCTCCCTGTGGACCTTGTCTTTGTGGGCTTGATAATTAATCCATGACTCATTGAATGGCTGGAGGACTCCACTCCTCTTTTAGAACTTAGAAAAAGAAACCAACTTTTAAAAACCTTGTTGTCAGATAGCATGTATATTTTACCATAAAGTTTTCTTTGACAAAGGTGGCAAATGTTTTCATTAGCCTTTTGCCTTACATCCATTAGATTGAATCATTAGACTTAAGAGTGACTGACCTTGACTAGGGTAAGAGATAATTGCCAGTTTATTGCACTTTAACAAAATTGATGGATAACCGAAGAAGTGACTTTCTGTCTTTTTACAAACAAAAAACCCAAGTATTTAGTTGTTTTGTCTTTTGAATATTCAATTCATTATACCATTATAGGCTATATCTACATATTTATGACTGGCAGCATTTGCATTTCTTCAGGAAGCCTGTTTGTGTATTCTGAAGACTTACCTTTTCAGTCAATACCTATTGCGTTGTAGCACTGTAAATAACATTTGAAATATTGTGCTATTCAAAGTTGTTTCTTAAAGGTTGAGGTTAAAGGGTGATATGTTTATTTTTAGTATCAATGATACATTGGCCATGTTGGTTTTAGTATCAATAATACATAATTATTAATCAATTAGGTTGAATGACCAGATGTAATTTTCACTCTTTCTTTGTTGAAAAATCCATAGATTTTGTTTTATGACATTTTCTGACTGTAACATTAATATGAGATGTTAAGCATTTTTAGTTCTCAATTGGTTACCATTAAAATGAGTATATTGCATTGACTCAGAGATGAGGAAACTGCAGAGTATCTTGCTATCTGCAATGCATGTTGGGCAGCATGAGTTTTTCAGACCAGGATTTATTATTACTAGTTTGGCATTGTATGGTAGAGTTTTCTTTGTTTTAAGTCAGAACACTTCACAGCCATGTGATCAGGTAGTTGATATAACAGAGAGTTGTTGCAATTGATCATAGGGGAGTAGAGACCATTCATTATGAATTGTTTTTATTCAGGGCTTTAGATCAGATTTTTTGTTATGTATTATTATAGTTGAAAAGGACTTACCACACCCACTATGCAGTGTTTGAAGCCATTTGTAGACCTAAATCCTCTTTTTCCTTGACTTTGTTTCTCAGACCACCAATTCTCCCTAGTCCTTCTCCTTCAAAATCCATTCCAATCCCACAGCCCCTCCGACCAGCAGATGAAGACCATCGGAATCAATTTGGGCAACGCGACCGATCCTCCTCAGCTCCCAACGTCCACATCAACACAATCGAGCCAGTCAATATTGATGTGAGTACTGCTCACCCTTGGATCAGGAATAGTAGATGGGATGTGTTCCTTGTGAATATCAGTGTGCTGAATTCATTGTGTACACAATGTGCACTATGGTTCTAACATAATCCTCAGTGATCTACCAGAATACTCAAAGATCATTTATTTTTCCTTTTTTTAATAGATTTTTTGCTGTTGAGAGCTGTAAGAACACAATCCGTTCTCTGAAAGCAGAACTGCCTTTTGACAGTTCTGTCCTTTTCATTTTCAAAGAAATATTCTGCCCTAAACAACTGCCTCTTTCTTTTCTGCCATTAGTCCCAAGACTTATGCTGTAGCCTGGTAACCACTCTTGCAAACCATTCTGTGTTAAACACATTGTTATGCAAGATTTGAGACTTTTTAGTATTTGTATTCCAAGTAATAATTTTGGAATTGAAGGAAACTAAATAATTAAGCTGAGTTCACGTATTCTGATAGTTCACGTATTCTGATAGTTGTTTATGAGTTCAAGAGCCCAGTTTGTCGTTCTGAGCATCCCTTTGGAGTGTTCAGAAACTGCTACATTGATTTTTCCACAATTTTGCAATCTCTGGATGGTGAAATGTAGCTAATAATAATGGTTGGTATTAGCATAAGGACGCCTAGGACCTTTCAAGATGTTGCCTTTTGCTAACTTTGCTAACATACACAGTTGGTATTTTATCCTTAAGTCTGCTCTCTAGAAAATAGTTATTTGTTGGGTGAGCAGTCTTGAAATCTGCCTGGACACTGAGGCACAAAATCAGTTTTGCATGTGAGCTGAGGGAAAGGTGAAATGTTAATTTTAAGGGTGGCTGTGTAGGTATTTGCATGTGGTATATGGCAGTGGTGCAGCTGAGGCATAGCCAGTGCTTTTGACAAAGCACAGGTGCATAAGGGAACAAATATAATTATGGAACAAGAAAGGAATAAATATAACCGTGTAGTAAAAAAAGTTTTATTACAAAAATGGACATACAGAAGCAAACTGCTAGAATTTTCTCCTTCTGTTTATAGAATCCTTAGTGTAGCTTGCTTTTAGTCTGGACATGTTGCAAAAGATAGTTTCAGCTCACAGAGGATTGCAAGTGAAGAAAGCCCTCTGCAGTTAGTCATTTCTGAGAAGAACAGTGTGCCTGGCTATGCAAATCAGGTGTGTTGTTGCAAGAAAAAACAAAGCAGGATTCATTTGACTGATGTACCTCAGTACAGAAAATTGATGTCCCAGGTTCTGATATGATAATTCAAACCATTTCTGCTACTGACCAGCTGTGTTTTTAAATCAATATTTTCTTGTCAGCATCTCTTCTGAGTGTTGTACATTTCACTTTACTGCAGAGAGATGCTGTTTTAAAGCAACTTAATTTTGAGAAGTGTAGTAGTTCTTTGCATCATTGTTATTAGTAAGTCAGGGTAGGAAACCACTTTTATTTCATGGGCAACACATGACACTATGAATACACAAACTTATCAGTCTCAATTGATTCCAGAATGTAAATGTTAATACCTAAATTAAACACAGCTTTTTTAAATTTTTTATAGGACTTGATTAGAGACCAGAGTTTACGAGGAGAGGGAGGTAAGTAGCATTTAAACCAACTACTGTGTTACTTTTAATTGCGTAACTGTTTTGTCCCTTCCAATTACCCCACTTCCTTCTACAAAACACAGCCACAATGCAAAATATGACTAGAACAAAAAAGTGAATTTACATTTGCTTGTCCATGAACTTAGTATTTGTTTCACGAAGATTTGAGTCATTTGCTGGTCATTCTGGGAGTGGGGGAGACAGAAGGAGAAAAAGTTTTGAATTAGTATCTAGTTTTTTTAGTTTTAAAATTACTTTTTTACTCTTTCTCTCACCCACCCACATACACACACACACACACACTTCACTCACATGGCTGCACACAGATACACTACAACTTCCCAAAGATTTTTATGCCTGTTGTTACCTTTTCACACATGGAAACAACAGGGGTTTTCAATGAAAACCATTGTGGTACGTGGGCCTTTCATAGGAACTGCTGCATCCTAAAGCAGCTTGAAATACTCCAGTTCTTCTCCCCCTCTACCCCTGCTGAAGTTGCTGCTTTGCTGTACTGCATGCCTGTGCTACTCTTGGAAGCAGATTATTAGGATCTTACACTAAAGCCAGGTCTTTTTATGTTTCCTTCAGGAACTCACTGCCCTAATTCAAAGTTAAGTCACAACTAGTGGCCAGGGGGTTTATTTTTCTTCATCTGTTGGGCACGGGCCTCTTAAGTCACTTCTCCCACTGGTTGTCAAGGTCCTGAAGGGGGCTTCTAATGTGCTGTATTTATTCCTATGAATATTAGAATAAAACAGAAATATTGAAAATACAGAAATACTGAGTAGGGCAGGCATATGACAGTTTTTCCAACTCCAAATCAGTAACACAATTGTCTCCTACTGATTATAACTTGCTTCAGCCATAAGTATGGGTCTGAATTACCATAATGAACCGTTTCCTGATCTCAAAGGTTTTGTACTCTGGACTTTCACTCACTTTGTTCCTCCCATGCAAATCTGGTGTTTGGTAGGATGTGTTGTGTTTGATGGAGCTGTCTTTAATAATGCCAGCAATAGGCACTTTAAAGAAAGAAATTTCCTTTAACCCTGCAAGCTACTAATTGCAAATTGCCAGTTTAAGCTATTTTTTGTATGTGTTGATAGGTGTGGCTCTCCAGAGTTTTGCCCATTTTGTCCAACATTTAAATGTTGTGCGGTCATGTTGGTTTTAACTTTTGATCATAAACCGTCTGCTTGGCATCTGAAAGCAATTGGCTATTTCCAGTCCTGAAACAGTGTTCTTGGGAATTGACTTTTTTTCCTTCAAAGTACAGAAGAAATCTATGATTAGGAGTCAAAGCATCCTAGTTATTTCCCATGACTTCTTTCATTTCTTCTATGTGTCTGTCTTTCTGTCTCTGCCTGCCCGTCTCTTTCTCTCTAACAGCCCCTTTGAACCAGCTGATGCGCTGTCTTCGGAAATACCAATCCCGGACTCCCAGTCCCCTCCTTCATTCTGTCCCCAGTGAAATAGTGTTTGATTTTGAGCCTGGCCCAGTGTTCAGAGGTAGTTGGGCTCTTCTTTCTTGTTTTCACCCAAACAAAATAAGTAAAACCACAGATGCTGTTTGTGCCTCACCCTCACACCGTGTGTATGTAAGTGTGTGAGTTTATCAAAACACCTCTGTTTTTTGCTTGGCCTGGCTGGAATGCTTTGAATGTGCTTTTCACACATACTCACTTTCACCTTTACACGCTTGAAAATTATTATAAGTGAACTCTGACTTAAATCTTCAAAAGCAAGGAATTTCATAGTTGAGGTTTTTCTGTGGACTTTAACATAATCTTTCTAAACAAAAGGGCATTGGATTGCATTGCAGTGATTTTAAATATAAAATGATGTCCTTAACTTAGAATTTCCTTGACTGTTCAGTTTAAGTCAGTTCAGTGCTATAACAGTCTTCTATATTTAATATTCTCTGTTTTGAAAAGTGATGTAGGAAATCAAATGTGAATTACAAACATTTCCATTGATATCTTGTTAGGTCTCAAGCTTTTCAAGTAATGTGTCATATCAGCTTTCAACAAATACTTCATTTTAACAGTGTGCTAGTGACACCACATTGGGGCTCTAGGTGGTTTTAGTAGTTTTTATTTAGTTAGTAAATTTGACTGAAACAGTATTTCTGTCCCATACTATGTAAAATAAGATTAGATTAGATTTTCATGTCATTGGCTGTGGGGGTAATTCAGGCCTTGAGCTGTCAATGGATCTGTTGTATTGCACAAAATCCCAAAAAAAACTCTGTGGGATTTCATATGCTGGAGAAACCAACTATTGAGTAACAGCATGAAATGTTCATACTTGTGTCTCCACATAATACATGTAGAAATGGTTAGTTCAGTGCATGTAGTGTGGTTTTCAAATGCTACCATCTTGGCTGTTTCAAAGACTCTTGTTTCAGAATATATCAAGAGCAGTTCCTCTTTTGAACTTCTGAGTAAAAGATCTTCCAGAAGAAGACTTCTTTGTAAGAAGTCAGGTGTTCCCAACAAGCAAACTGGCTGCAGAATGCAATATGTTACGTACTGCTTCAGAGTCCAAGCTATTGACTTAAATCCAGCATTATCTGAACTATTCTACTCTAATAACTTGAAAACAGCCCATCTGGTATTATTATGAACAGATTAACTACAGTGTTCTGCCATGTGCTGGAAGCATTTTTGGTGAAGGGTGAACATTGTGCTAGTGTTCCCATATTGCAGGATTAAAATTTAAATAGGAGATTTTAGCTACCTCAAAGAAAATGCATCCCAGATCTTTCCTATTGCAGAGGAAATCTGTAGCCCAGTAAACTTCTGGAAAATTGCTCATGTTCTGGGAACACCATACATTTGATTCCATGTATGTTTGATTTCAGATGAATCATATAATAAATAAATGACAGCATAGTGACCGTAACATGAACACAAGTCCAACCTTCAGGTCACTGGCTTCCACCTGCTTATAAATGTAGTTAGGATGCACAATATACATCATTATTGTTGCTTTAGTATGTGGGACAGTTTACAGATGCTGTGTCCCGTTTTGTATCTGTAGGTATGTATTACAAGTGCATAGATTTTATCTTAGTGAGTCCAGTGATGGACACATATAGTCTGATAAATTAGCATGCACTGAGTGACTGAGCTTAAGCAGCAGATTAAAAAGTCACAAAGTCCTAGTTGCCATTAGGAGACTCTTTTTGCTTAGGAGGGGAGCTTCTAAGTGAATATGAGGAGTCTTCCACCACTTTCCAGAGCACTGATGTGAGAGAAGGCAGTGGAATGTTAGAGGTCTTGTTCAATGACATACATTGTTTAGCAAAGCAGCATGAATTTAATTAACAGTTGACCCTATTTTATGTCCTTTGCATTGGAAGGGTCAGCATAACCTTGTTAGGAATAATTGTGATGTATTTTAAAAAGCAGTGTCTAGGTGAAGTGCTCTATTTGAAAAGGGCCACTGGGGCTCTGAAACAGCTCTCTTAGAAACATTTTCCTGCATAGATTTGTTTAGATAACCTACAGGCCACAGACATACTGTTCTTTTTGTGCTTCCTAGAATATGCTTCAAATAGCTAACTAAAGTACTTGTGCTTTTTTAGTCCTTTCTAAAGTCTAATATTTATTTTTAAGTAATAGTTCTCTGCTAACAGATAGCTTTAAAACAGCCAAATGATTTTCAGGTGGCACTTGGAGACTCAACCAGAAAATATTTCAATTATTTGCATTTAGTCTATTTTGATTCCAAAGTACAATAGTCCAGCTATTTGTTGGGTTGGGTTCCTAAAAGCTTAGCTACAAGAAATATCAGAGGTAGATGCTGCTAACTGAAATGCTACCATTCTTCTCAAAGAAACTGATGAATTTTTAAAAATACATCTTAAAGTATTTTTTTCTTAATTAAAAAGACATTATCTTTTTGTTAATTCATGAACAAGAGAATGGAGACCATATCAAATATATATAAATCTTCACAGGGATGTTATATCAAATATATAGTAATCTTTACAGGGATGTTTGGTATAGATTTGTCTCTTCCTGAAATCTGAGACATGAGCACTAATGTAACATTAGGACAATATTCCTGTTTGTTTGTTCTCTCTTAACATTCACATTGATGTTTAGAGATACTGCATCTTAAACACAGTTCTTGCACCTAATAGCAATACATTCTTGTACGGGGGATTCTTACAGATAAAACTATCCTATTTCTGAAATTTAGGCTCAGCTGCAGGCTTATCTGCAACACCTCCTGCTTCTTTGCCCGGGTCACTAACCAATGTGAAAGCGTTACAGAAATCACCAGGACCCCAACGGGAAAGGAAATCATCCTCATCCTCAGAAGACAGAAATCGAATGGTAAGGGAAAGATCAGCTGTTTTCTTCTGTAGAATTATTGCACAACCATATTCCTCTCATTTTTATTTCATCCAAGTTCTATAAATTATTTTGAAGATGAATATGGCACTGATCAAGGACTTGAAACCGATAAATAATAGAGTGGGATAACCCACTTTAAATCCATAAATAATTGTGGGACTGATATATAAATAATTTACATAATTGACTAAACTCACTTTTACTGGTGTGACTCATATTGTAATGTCACTTTCCCTTCATGTAACAACTTTTCCCACCATGATTCAAAAACTTTGAAAGTAACAAATGTATGTAACGATACATGAAAACATAAAATTATCCACTTTTTTTAAAAGTTACAGTTTATTGTTACGATTAACAATTTAAAATCAAATACTACTTTCTTTTTGGTAAGCATTTCTTAGTATTTTCTGGTTTTAACAGTGCCAGAAAGCTGTTGCAAATATTTCATGCCAGGTAATAATTTGGCATACCTGTATCCTGAGGTTTTGTATAGGGCTAAGTTGAGAAGTCAAAAGACAACGTCTGAAAAAGAACATTTTTTTAGGACATTATTGATGGTGAGAATTTTTTAACAAAGGAACTGTTAAAGTTAGAGACATTAATGCACTTGTTTTCTTCCTTTTTATTGTTTTTGCACATATATAAAGAAAACTCTTGGTCGACGGGATTCAAGTGATGATTGGGAGATACCAGATGGACAGATCACAGTTGGACAAAGGATAGGATCTGGATCATTTGGAACAGTCTACAAGGGAAAGTGGCATGGTATGTGGCCATGGTGGCAAACAGTTGTTCTTGAGGAGGTCACAGTGCCTGCCAGGGCACACCCAGCGGGACAGCAGCTTCCCAGAAACACACCTGGGCTTCTGGTGGGCACCAGGCTGAGCCAGCAGTGTGCCCATGCCACAAAGAGGGAAGATGGGTGTGGAAACCCAGGGCACAGGGAATATTTCTCTGTCTGCTCTGTCCTGACCCCCAGGGGAGCACTGACTTTGACCCTCATTCATGGAGAAAGTTTCCTAGACTTCAAGATAGACTGGAATCCACAAAAGTGTGAAATAGATTATAGAGAGTAGTGTTGATATATCACGTGGTGAGAAATTCAGGTTTTGGGATTTTTGGCATGTTGTGCATGGAAGCAAGATGGAGGGCACAGGGTGTTGTCCTGGGTTTCTTCTTCATGCTTCTTTTACCTTCTTCATGGGTTTGGGTGGCATTTTGTAATTGGGCAGAAAAGTCTGCATTGCAGCTCTTTGGGGTCAGTTATTGGGTTAAAAGGGAAAATAATCTAGGTGTCAGTTCTTAATTGGAGAGTTTAGTCTGAAAAGACCTTGTAACAAGAGATTGTTGGCTATTTTGAGCCATCTAATGAAAAGCTGCTAAACTCACATTAGTGAGACTGTTTTACTGACAAGAAATATTCAACACCTGAGTCTGAACATGAAATACCATCTCAAGTGTCTTCAATCCAGACCCAGAGAAACCAACAATGGGTACCCCAGCAACTGGGACCCCCACAGATGGGCTCCTGGGCTGCACTAGGTATTGCCAGAAGGTTGAGGGAGGCAATCCTTCTCCTCAGCACTGGTGATGCCACACCTGGAATGCTGGGCCAAATTCTGGGCTCCTCCGAGCAAGAGAGATGTGGGCATAATGGGGAGACTGCAGTGAAGGGCAGTAAATATGAGTTTTAAATTAATAAGTAGTGTGCTAAATAACTAGTGTAAGAACTTCATATTGCTTGGAAACTCAACTCTTGCATGTTCTTCTGAACTGAGAAATTATTAGGGTAAAGATGAAACATTACAAAGGCAGAAGTATTCCTCTTGATGAAGGAGGATTTCAGATGTGTATTTTTAATACCTTTGACCTGGCTATGATTTCTCAGAGTAAAGTAAGAATAGTATTTTACTTTTTACATACATACAATACATTTTACTGAATATTGACTTACTTCAAAATTGTAGTGATTTATTTCATGTAAGCTAAAAAAACAGTGTATCCCAAAATTTCTGATGCTCTGTACAGCATTCTCTCAAGAGAGGAATATGTATCAATGGCACTTACTAAAACTTTCTGTTTTAAAGGTGATGTGGCTGTGAAAATGTTGAATGTTACGGCACCCACACCTCAACAGTTACAGGCTTTCAAAAATGAAGTAGGAGTGCTCAGGTAAGAATATTTTTAATGGCACAAAATAATGTGTGTAGATTTGTGCTTCATTAATCACTGAATTTTTAGATCTCCATTGGAACACATTGGTCTCACTCCTACATGATGATACTGCAGGCAGAAAAAATAACCATTTAAAAATATTTCTTTGTACCCATTATAAGTGCTTGTCTGCATACCTATGTTGGCAGTACATATATGTCCAAACACTCAGAAGTAGTTATTCCCAATGTACTATCCCCAGGGCACAGTCAAGGTTAAGTGTGAGCTATAGGCCTTTCTTTCCTCTCATTCACATTTTGCAATTGAAGGAGAACATGACTAATGGTTGGTTTTTCAGCTATAGTCCTGCCCATGTTCAGTAACATTAATTTCTCTGAGATTTTTTTTTAATGTAATTCTTGTAAAGTCACTTCATGATTTCCTTTTCTCAAGTCTACTGCTTCTGCTATCTCAGAGGAGGTATTTGTTTTGGGTTCAGCTCTTAAAGATCCATCAGCATGACATGATGGAATATACATTTTGAAGAAACATTACATCAAAGTACAATCCAGAGCAGTGTCAAGCATAATTGTGTTTTAAGAAACAAAACAGCAAGAAGGTTTTTGTCCCTGGAAACCTGATGGGTTGAGCTGGGCACCTATGCTGTGGAAACATCCCAAATAAGCTACAAGGAGAAAAGGACAAGTCAGCCTTTTACCCTAGGAAAATGTTAGTTCCAAAAACACTAAGCTCATAGTTGTGGAAGTAGAGGCTTTCTGGGCTGTGCTACTTTAGGTATCTCTTAATTTTCTTGACAGAATTTTGACAGAACTGAATGAAATCAAACATCTTAGTCCAGCTTTCTGCTGGTAGTCCCTTTGATGGAGCCCAGCCTGTTTGATACATAGTCACTTGTTCTATCCTTTGACCAGACAAGGCAGATCTACCTATTGTTGTGCTTTCTCCATTAGGATTCATCATGACTTAACTGTGGTAGGATTTGCAAGAAACTGCTTATTTTTTGTTTCTTCAGCAGTTACTCTCAGCATCACTTGACAAATTCTTGAACCTGAACAAGGCACAGTCTCATAGCATAGCACTGTCCTAGCCCACATTGCTGCAAGGACAAAGGCTCACATGCTGGCATCTCATGTTAATTTTTTAATAAAAGAAAACATAAGAGCTCTGACGTTTTTCAGTTACCCCAAAGTAGTTATTCCATGTTAGTATGATGAGAAGGGCTAACTTCAGGAATAATTCATTAAATTAATCTAACAAGAGGTTATCATAGTAAAAGTTGAGATTGACCCAACACCTTCCATTTGGAAATATATTTGTAGACTGTGATAGATCTGCCTGGGTTTTCCTGATTTCTTGACCTGATTTCCTCCTGATTCTTATGTTTTTGTAAACAGGAAAACACGACATGTGAATATCCTGCTTTTCATGGGTTATTCAACAAAACCCCAGTTGGCTATTGTTACACAATGGTGTGAAGGATCCAGTTTGTATCACCATCTACACATCATTGAGACCAAATTTGAAATGATCAAGCTAATTGATATTGCACGACAGACTGCACAAGGCATGGAGTAAGTATTGGATTACTTGTCTGCAAATGAGCACTGTGGCAATGTTTACTTATCCCCTTCACACTCTGGCTGACACAGGCAAATAAGGCCAGCTCTCTGCTCACTTGGCTGAGCCCAGGGTCCTGTCTCAATCATCAAAGCATTTGGTGAAAGTATCAGAGCTCTCTGAATAACAGGTTTCAGCATCTGAAGAGAACATCCCTATTTTGTTCTAAGGATTGTAAATAATCCTTACTCCCATAGAGGGCCATCGAGTTAGAATTTACCAAACTAGCCAAGTACTGTATGTCAAAATCAGAACATTGCTGTAAGACCAGAGAAATTGCACTTCAGCTGTAAAACCACTATGATGATTGCAGTTCATTGTGCCATTTTTCTACTCAGTATTCCATTACATTTTCAGTCAAGAGGCGTGGAGGTGTTTGCAGCAACCAGCCTTAGCCTTCTGTTAGCCTGTGCATCTCCCCAGGCTCCATCTGTAGGTAGGGGAGATGCAGAAACTGTTTTGTGAACACGATTCAAAGCACAGACACAAATTGGGGCTTTTCCAGCAGTTTTGTGCCAATCTCATTGACTAAACAAAGAGCCATGGGAGACTAATTCAGGCTGTATCTGCTGTGGGGCAAGTGCTTTCCTCTGTGTTCCCTGCCATCTGTTTATCCAGGCTGCAATCAGGGGATCTTTTTTCCACTCCTCTACTAAAAAGCAGTCAGTGTACCCGAGTACACATTGAGACTGGAAAGCACATTTAGCTCCTGCAATTTAGAAACACCTTATCTAAAGCTGTGACTAACTCACAAAGTCTTGACAGTCCCCATTAAGGCTGGGAGGCAGAAATTTCAGCACAAAATTGCATGAAAAAAATTAGTGAAGTTCTTTTTACTGTGAATATTGAGTTAGAATTGAAAAAGCAGAATTTGGAGCATAATTGTTATTCAGCAGTAGCATCAGATTTGAGCTGGAAGTCTAAGCTTTATTTTATTTTTTCCTGTGAATGTTGCAGAAACTGTCATGGGTAACTGAAGTTTTACTGCCTGCATAAATGTGCAGTTTGAATGTCAACATAATTTGTTTCAGTAGTACAGTGAATTTTGAGTTGTTGATTGGTGAAGTATTATCTAACCCACCTAATCTGTGATATTCCTTTTCAGTTATTTGCATGCCAAGTCAATCATCCACAGAGACCTCAAGAGTAATAGTATCCTTTCCCAGAGATGTAATTTTGGAAGGTGAAAGCATTCCTGGTTTTTGGTTTTTTTGTATTTTTTCTGCCAGAAATTAACTTACTGATACGAAAAGCTGTTCATGTGTGAATATTTGCCAAATAGAATTTTCACTGAGAAGGGGTAATATCACTAATAACAAAATAGGAGATGCTTACTGTGTCTTTTGATTCAATTGCAATAACATAGGGAGTTTTAGTTGGTTTCACAAAAAATCACAAAGATTTTTTTGCATCCTTTGGTTTCTTCATGTAACAAAAGATTATGTGAGTTGGCTCATGGAACATTTTCAGCTTTTCTCATACTTGGCACTTCATGAAAGCCACCTGGCCATGGTCTGCTCAGCAGTGACCCAGTCATTACTTACATAACCCTTACCTACCGTAATTCACCATGCTGGCTGCTTAAAACCTGTGTGATGTGGAAACCTTCTTCAGTGATGCTGAATGGTTAAAACTGTCATGTTCATGTTGCAAATTTGTAGCTGTTAATTGTTCTTTTAGGACAGGATCAGCACTGCTTGTCTGTTTTCCCTTAACATTCCCCCCTTAGATATTTTTCTTCATGAAGACCTCACAGTAAAAATAGGTGATTTTGGTCTAGCTACAGTGAAATCACGATGGAGTGGATCCCAACAGTTTGAACAGTTGTCTGGTTCCATTCTATGGATGGTAAGCAAGGGGGAAGTAGTGAGCTTGTTCAACAAATTTATTTACCTTTGGCCAAACTTCCTGCTCCTATCCCTCTGGCACATTGACATATAAAAGTTGGCTTAAGCTGGAAAAGACAAGCAGTAATATGAAGTAGTAAATGAATGTTTTTCAATTCTTCTTTAAGCATGTGTTTTCCAGTGGTCAGCAGAAAAACTTTAGTGTCTCCATCTTTTATTCTGGGGTTTATACTGAAATTAAAACAGTGGCTAAGGAAAATGAATCAGTAATTAATTATTATAATTAATTAATTATGTATCATTAATCTAGGGTTGAGGAGAAGGTGAGAAAAGCCTTGCAAAACATCCTGCAAAAGAGTAGAGGAGGAACTAGCTCAGGAAAAAGTAAGATGCTCTTAAGTTTTAAGGATTCAAGAGGAGTTGCTTCATATTGCAATCTCTTGTGCAGCTCCACTTCCTCTTTTTCTCCCTGGAAAAGCTTAAAGCTCTGTTAGCTGGCATTAATGTCAGTGTCATTAGAATTCTAGTTCCAAATATGTTCTCAGCTTGGCCAAGGTAATTTTGCTCTGTCACAGAAGAATAAAAGGGATCACCAAGCTGAAATGAAGCAATGAATTTTGAGATTCGTGTCAGCATCCACTCTGTATTAGGACCCAGTAACAGCTGAAGGCAAGAGTGGGCCTTGCACCTGTACCCTGGATAAGTCCATGTTTTGTTCCTGGTAGGTGAGGTGCAGCACAATGGAGAGAAATAAAAACTAATTCTTGCCTTTTCTGATACAGGCACCAGAAGTTATTAGGATGCAAGATAAAAACCCATATAGTTTTCAGTCGGATGTGTATGCATTTGGGATTGTTCTCTATGAATTGATGACTGGACAGTTGCCATACTCCAACATCAACAACAGGGACCAGGTAAGGGGAGGCACTGACTTCAGTCAAGGGTGGTCTGAAGCAGTGATTGATTCAGACTTAGGTGGTCAACTTTCTGATGTTCTGTGTGTTTCATGTTCTTGATTCTCATGCTGTGAGATGACATTTCTGCATTTTCTAGATCTGCCTCAGCAACATAGCAACAATTTACTTAATTCTATTGAGGCATTTTTTGTGTTCTTTTTATTTTAAATATAGATTTTCAGTTTCCTGACTGGTTGCCAGGATACTTATTAGGGAGAGAGCAGATTACTTAATAGTAATCTAGTTTAGAATAGTTCTGCAAAGGCACAATGATCCCCCATATGTGTGTTCAGTTATTCTTCTCATTCCCCCCACCCCTCCACTGCAGTGAATAATAAATAGTGCAGCTACAGGACTGACAAAACAGTCATCTCACCGAGTGTTTTATATTCATTTCAACTTTGAGAGAGCATGCACCATCTAACTGAATTGCAAGAAATTGCATTTCTCAAATCCAGCTTGTCAGACAATATAACTTCCCACAGTCTGGAGATCCTATAAGATTACTTTAATGTGAACAAATATTCCATAAATCTTAATGATCCCACATGCTGTAATGCAACTCCACGGGACAGGCATGTTTGGGAAGGCATACCTGATTCCTTACTTCTGTCTAACCTGAAAATAGCATCTGTGCATCAAGATCTTTGATGTAAACTATTCTGTGTCTGAGCAGTGATGTATTTGTTGCTTCTGTGTCCTCATCCCTTGTTTTTTCACTGTCAGTACTTGAGAATTGAAACCATAGCAACGTTCATCTGTGAATGCCATTTTATAAGGCTGCTTCCCTATCTGCCAGAACACTTCATCCCAATTCATCAAATTTGGAGTGACTCCTTTTTAGTTTTCTTTTTCTTTTTTATCATTTTGGTTTTGCCTTTAATGTCTGGATTCCTGGCCAGATGGATCCAGCCTCCTAAAAACCGTATTTGGTCTTGTTTAGCTTTTACCTTTTAAGGTCTCAAAGATGAACCCAGTGATGTGGGTGCTTACAATGAAGTGCTGAAACAAATTTTAAAATGCAAGTGAAGCCAACATATGTGATCTGATGTCTTGAGTTTTGTCACTCCTTGTCTATTATATGAAAAGTTGCAAATATTCCTCACTCTCTGATGCATTTACATCAGCTACTATGACACAACCAAGATTCTTAGTGAACAAAGTGTCATTCTTGTTATACCTCAGAGCGTTTCTGTCACTTCAACAGATTTTTCTAGACTGTTCTTGTAGTGATACTCTCTTTTCTCTGGTCTAAAATAAAATATTAACCCCTATATTATTTGTAAAGAAACTATTTGAAACATAAAGAGTAATGAGTTTTGAATAATTTCAACTTGTGCCATTATTTAGAAAATACCAACTGCTAGATAATAAGAAATCTGATTGCAGCAGAGGTAAGGGTTGCAGTACACAAGTCTCTACTACAAAATCCTGCTCAGCACATGGGGTTTTCTAAAGGAACCATATGGGAGTTTTCTGTTCTTCCGTGATGCCAACACAGATGTGACTGAAGCAGAGTTAAAAAAGGACTAGGATTGTGTTAGTGTAAATAACATGTATAGCATGCTTGAGATGGAAGGGTTTTCTGCTGTGTTTTTTTTTTCCCCAGTGTCAAGATATGAAATAGTTACACTTCATTAGAGAGAAGGTGTGATAAACCTGCTGGGCTGTCCGAGTTCTCAGAAAAGGCAGTGATTACTGCTGCAGCATGAATGGATCTTTGATTAGCTGGTTTGGAAGTGCTTTTTAGTGTTAGTGCTACTGCAATACTCAAACCATGTTGCAAATGACCTTGGCTTGACATGATGATGTTTGATAGTTTTTTTATATATACAAGAGATGATTAACCATATTTATGTTTCGTTTTCCTGCTTCCTATCAGTTTACTTGGTTTTATGCTGAAGTTTTATCCTTAGGGGAAATATAAGCCTCCCATGTTGAAAGAATTACTGTAAAAATACCAAGCCTGTCTGTCTCCTCTTCTACAGAGAAGAGGGAGTTTCTCTTTTTCTTTTGAGGTGTTTTTTTTCTTTTTTTTTTTTGTGAGAGTGGGGGAGGTGGTCAAATGTCAAGAATAAGCTTATGTGTTGGAGAAGTATGTGATGGAATCAATTCTCAGAAAGTAAAGGGTTATAATATCCAAAGTCCATGTGTTTCTTAAAATACCTTTCAATGTGAAGTTGTTGATTTGTAATATAAAACAGAATATTTCTTTTTACAGAATTTTTATTTTTAGACATTCTGTTCCTGCCAGAGTTGCTTGTTCTTGTTTTTGTCAGTTTTTGACACTGAAGAACCATTCCTTAGATGGTTATTGCTATAAATGGTAACCATTTACTAGAGTTCAAGTTCCACAGAAATCTCTCTGAGGAGGAGGAAATATCTAATTTTTTTTCTCTGTACTGAATAGGTTAGCAAGCATTACTCTAAGAAATTTGTCAATTTCAATATCAGCTAATGTTTCCTGGGAGGAGAAACCTTGTTGCTGCAACCAAAATAGTCTAGCAAAATGTTCACCTTTTGTGATTGTTTATTTTATCAATTCAACTTCTTCCTCTTTCATCTTTTTTCCCCTTAAATAAAGATAATTTTCATGGTGGGACGAGGATACCTATCTCCAGACCTCAGCAAAGTACGGAGCAACTGTCCCAAAGCTATGAAGAGACTAATGGCAGAATGCTTAAAAAAGAAAAGAGATGAGAGACCCCTTTTTCCACAGGTGAGAAATGCTCCTCTTAGCTCTCAACAGACTTTACAATTTAAAGTTGTGAACTCACTGGCCAGTTCCAAATTTTTTTTATTAGTGCTATGGCAAGGTTTCATAAGAGATGTGGTTCAGTACTTAGTTAGTTCTGTTTAATTAGAAATGCTCATTTTCATTTCAAAACGCAGGTACTAAAATGACCTTTGTACTTGGAAAAGTGTTTACATGTTGGAGAAAGTTTCAGCAGGGAGATAGTGAAAGTAAGAGTTACAGTTAGACACACAGATTAGTAGTTGGTAAATGTACTCAGAAATGTTTACACTGCCCTCCTTGCTCTCCCCCAAGCTTCATGAAGGTAAACAGATAGTTTTGCCACAGAGCTTGATTTTTATCGTGCCTGCTGAGGAAGGTTTGGGCTCAAAAAGCTTGAGGGGGAGGAGGGCAAAAATCTGATATTTTTTTCCCCCTGTTTTGAATGTAACCAAATCGTTTTCAAAAGATAAGGAGCTCCCCCTGCTGACTTTTTGGTAAATGTTATTAAGCAAAACGCTGGCAGAGCTGGGTTTGTTTGCAGCAATGGCAGGTACAGGTACTAGGGCATAGACAAGGAGTCCAATAAAAGGCAAGTGTTTTCACTGTGCTTAGAGGGAATCTGTGCCTTTAAAAAGGGGGAAATTCCTCAACTGTCATTTTCAGCTTCCTTAGGATATAAACATTAAGAGTGCAGTGCAGTAAGCTATAGTTTAAAAATCCTTTTTTTAATATGTGTTTCAATATTTTTCTGTAGTTAGTTGATATTGTGCCTTTGGTTTTCAGAGAGAGACACAGCTTTGAACAGCAAGTTTGATCATGTATTTTCTATGTTTTAGATTCTTGCCTCCATTGAGCTTCTGGCCCGGTCATTGCCAAAAATTCACCGCAGTGCATCTGAGCCCTCGTTGAACCGGGCTGGCTTCCAGACAGAGGATTTTAGTCTATATGCTTGTGCTTCTCCAAAAACACCCATCCAGGCAGGGGGATACGGTGGGTTTCCAGTGCACTGAACCAAAATGTGAAAGCATGTGCCTGTGTGTCTGTGTGCTGGTGTGTCCTATGAGTGCCGGGTGTTTGTTCTCAGTTCTACCAGCTCTGATTGTAAGGGTTACTGAGGGAACAAGGGCTCACTTCCTACCACTGGGCACTGAGTGTTCCCAGCACAGTCTGTGTTGGTAACTACTGCCCTGGGAACAGCTGGCACAAGAAGAGCTGTAATGTCACGTAAGAGACATGGAAAAGTCACTTCAAAACAAGCAAAAATCTTCTTAAGGTCATCAGGTGTCATTTTTGCCTAGTTTATTGATTGGAATTAGTTACTCAGGAGTGTATTTGATTTGAATCTACTCAAGCTGTGGTTGTCTGTTGTTTTGGGGGTTTTGTGGGGTTTTTTTTACTTCATTTAAGGTCATTATATTTGAGCAAAAAGCTTTAGATTCTTCATTTAGTTAGGCTATTCATGTGGGAAACACTTGGAAAGATAAACTTATCTTCAAGGCTGAACACAGTCAGAACTTTATTGTGGTCAGCAGAAGTGAGCAGATACAACAGAGAATCCAAAGAAAGCCCTGAATAACATGTGACTCCTATCTTGAAAGTGGAAGTTTAATTTAGTACTGTTTAGGGAACATTTCTCCTACAGAAGAGTGGTTAATGGGTTTTTTTATGTTACCTTTTTCTCTAAATATTCTGACCTGATATAGTTTACACCATCTCCAAATGTTCTGTTACAATGCAACACAGAAGAAATTCTGAATGTGCTTTTGCCAAGCTGCAAGGCTATTACTGGTAATGGTGCCTGTATCCTTCAATTAGTACGGATTTCAAAATTTATAAAAACATTTTAAATCTCAAGCATGACCAAGTGCTTTAAGAGGAAAAATGCTGCTAACACCCATAATAGGAAAAGAAGATTTGAAAAAGCAGTTTTGTTCATGGAAATCAGTGTTATACTACAAATTTTGTTAAGATGAAAAGTGTTCATTACTTTAATATTGTTAAGAATACGCTGAACATGCTTCTCTTCAGAGGCAAATTGATTTTTTCACTTCCATGGAAAAGCTGCTATTTGACTAGGCAGAAGGGAGTCAGTTGGAATAAATATCTAACTGAGAAAGTTAGACACCTTACCAAAATCCTCCTCACTTTGGAGACTGTATTTTTCTCTAGAGCATTGCTCTAGAACAAGTGCACCAGAGTAGTGGTTTAGGTTATATCAATCTTAAATGTCAGGTATGAAAAAAAGATGTACAGACAGTATGTTTTGAGATGAATTATGTGGTTTTACTTGGTTTAAACTGCTGAGCTGTTAATTCTAACAGATTACTTTGCATTGGAAACAAGCTGTTGCTGCTCTTATTAGGACTTCAAGGGCCAGGGGTGTTCCTAGTGGCTTCTGATTTACCTACTCACAGAGAAGTTGGCTTGTTTCTAGCCATACATTTTTGAAATAGATCAGGAATTCCAAAATGTGTTAGTTCACTGCTGTCTGGCAACTGAGCCTTTTAAAATGGGAAGCAGATTTAGAGAGCTTGAAGAGATACAGGCAATTTTTACATTTTCTGGATGGATTATAATGATCATTTTGGATTCTGCTGTTGGAATAGTTTGGGAACTAACTTTTCTCCTTTTCTTAGTCAAGAAAATTCAGCTATTTTGAAATTTCTCTCTATGGAAATAGTTAACAGAGGACAGAAGTTGTTATTGTTTTAGAAAATCTGTTTCCCATCTTCCTCATAGCTTCACCTCATTTTGGCAGACTTATCTTAAAATGAAAACAGGACTGAAGTGTTGTTTTCCTCTTTCATTCTCTATTTTATGTATCTGTTCTAGCACTGATGAGGAATGTTTCCAAAGCTGTGGGGTGTGGTATTTAGGACAGAGCAAGAGGGTGCTACTGGGTCTCCTGCAAAACTTAGAAATGGGGCATCCAACACAGAAAAGTCTTACCCACACAGGGAGTTACAGAGAGTGCAGAACCATCCCCATTGCCCTGTCCAGGTTTATTCTTGTTCAGGTCTGCCAGATCAGTTCAAACCAGTTATTCCTTGGAGCAGTGTTATCCTTCTTGTTGTTAGGACTGTTCATCTGTGCTGTCAGAGCTGCAATTAGGGGGGAAGTGCTGCCATCCTTGGACACATTTGGCCTCATTTTCTGCTGTATGGTCAGTGCATTCTTCCTGTGTCACCTGTTCTTACTGAGCATTTTGGGTTCCATGGCCATAATGGGATTTTAGCTTCTCACTAAACATTTTATGAAGCCTAAAAGGAGGCTGTTTTGTGGATCATTAACTTTATCTGACAGAGAGGCATTTAGAGGTCTCATTTCTGTAAGTTCTAATTGCTGCTTCAATGAGATTTGGAAGTATCTGTGGGATGAAGGTGCCTAACTACACTTGTGGATTTGGGTCAGAGTTCTCAAAGGTGGAACTTAGCCATGTTGTTTAGAAACAGACACCTGTTGGTTCAGAAAACATGCCTGTAGGATCCTAGGTTTTTCTGGAGGAGTAATTTATACTAGGTGAGCTTCCTTTTGAATTTACTTCCCTACATATCAGTACAGAAACAAAATCTATCTTGGTACCTTCAACATGTTCCAAATTTTTACTTACCCAGTGGATAGTATCCATACAAAAGATCAGCACAAGATCCAACAGAAAACTACCTCCTTTTTTTTTTCTGCGTCTCTGAATGTAAACCAGGCATGGTGTTGGAATCTGGTGTTTCCCTATGATATATCAGTCAGTCTCTAGTTCAGTAGATAAGGCTGCCACAGCCTGGAAGGGAACCATCCTTCTCCTTAGGATTCTTCTGAGAAACATGGCATCTACCCTAGGATAAGGAGCACAGTTAAGATGATGTATGCATACCTTAGTAACCCCATGAATTCAGCTATCTTACAAATTTGTGAGAGTACAGAATGGTAGCTGTATCTTAAATCCTTCCAGGAATTGGTGGTAGCAGGTTCACTCAGAACATGCCCTTGTAATGCATTGTTTGGAGGCAACATGAAAGATCGTGATCATCTTTTTACTGCAGATTTTTTGAAAGTGTGCATTTAAAATAGTTTCCACTTGCTCTGCATGAGACAAGCATGAAAAGACTGTAGTAGCTGACTTGAAAGGGTTTGTAAGTGTATATTTTCAGATGCTATCCATCCTTTGGAAAGAAATTGCTACCAGTCAAAGCAAATATCTGCAGTTCTGCTTGATAAAAAGCACCTCAGATGTCTGGCTCACAATGAATATAAATATCTGGGGATTGTTCTTGTAGCAAGTTGCTAAGCATGTGGTTTCATAGCTTGGTGTGGATAGGTATAGCCATGTACATATCTCAACTAAGGAAAGCTGTTACTGGCAGCTTGATTTTACACATATTCAGCCAACATAATCCCTTTACTAGATGACCATGTTACCTATTTTGGTCTCCTATTGATTTGAGATCAGATTAACACTGGAATTTTGCAAGGGGAGATTTAGCATTAGCTTTTCAAAGAAAATATGGTTGCTAAGATTTTGTTTAAATGGCGCGCAAGTCTGAAAATTACCTTTTTAAAGCTACCATTCTATTTCAAAGAAGTCTTTACTTCTGGTCCTGTTTTTCCATTGATCTTTCCCCACTAAAGGTTCTTTTTCTTTTTTTTTTCTGAGAGTCCCTACATGACTATTAACATCTGAATTATTACCAGAAGTAGGCAGAAGGACAAGATGAGTAATGAGGGAGCAATCTTTTTTTATACATTTATATCTTTAATCACCAGTTTAAAAAGGCAGACTGAAAAATAAATTAAATAGAGCATGTTCTGTAAGTGTAGCTAAGCATAAATGTCACTTAAAAATTGACCTCACAGGCAATATTTGGTTACTTTTTTGTCCTTCTCTTAAAATAAAACATGTACAAAACTTGAGGTGTTTCTAGAAGATACTGTGAAGAGAGTTGAGAAGTCAGTGAAATGTAGCAAAAAAAAAGCAAGAAAAAATTATCCAATATTTAGAGTATTTGGAGCAAGAGTTTCATCTGGTGGTAGAACTAGTAAATTAGGCAATTAGATCTGTCATGAAGCTTTTATTCTATTGTTGTTATACCTTAAGCCTGCCACCACAGTCCATAAAGACACATAGAGTTTGAGGCCTGTCACAACTCCCTGTGCCACCCTTACTTTGAGCTTCAGGTGTACTCCCTTGTCATTTCCTGTGAGGCACAGAGCCCTTTCCCTGCTTTCTTCAAGTTCCCTTAGAGCTGGGTGAGCTGTTCCTCACAGGCCTTTTAAATGCCTTTTCTTCCCCCTCCTAGTGCAGACAGCTGACTACTCTTCTTGGTTCTACTCTTTGTAGAGCAAGACATTCCACAGAATTAACACTCTAAGCCTAGAATTTTGTTTGCAGGGATGTTTCTGTTTTGTTTCCAGTATTCAGAATAGCAATCTTGAGAAAAAACAAAACCAACAATACAATCACTCTTGAAAAGATGGAAGGACAGCAGATAGGGAGCAGTTGTTTGAATGTAATGGCATTCAAAACCTTTGTGTTGAATAGAACAAAGGCTCTCTTGTGCCTGCTTATCACTCCTTCAGTAATAGGGATGCTCTGAGAAGTGCTGTCAAGAAAGTGGCATAAACTAACCCAAAATGCATATGAAATGCAACAGGGGGAAGTTATATGTATGTTTCTTTTCTCTTTCTCCTGAGTCTTTTTGATTATGCTTAGTTAGACACCCCTCACTAAAAATCCTGTAGAATACAATTTCTTTGTGGGTGGCAGGGAATTTTTTTTTTTTTTTTTACTAAAGTATAGAATTAAGAGGATTAATATCTTAGACTCAGCTTCTATTCAATCTTCTGTCAAACTCCTGAAAGACTTCAGGCAGCAATTTTACTCTGTGCCATAGTTGCATCCCCTCAGAAGTGGGATTATGAGTGTGTCTCACGGCACGGTGACACTGAATAAATTATGTAGGATTTCAGGACATCATCACATGTGAAAGCATTGCATATAATTATTCTTTATTCAGTAATTCTGATGGAAGCATGGAGTTGCTTTATTTGTTATGCTCCCTGTTAGTGAGGGCTAATTTCTGGTCTGGGATTGAATAGACAAGCTCTCCATTCTTATATTCTTATATTTCTGTCAGTGGGTTTGCTAAACCAAATCCTAGCACTCTGTAACACTGGTTTTCTATTCAGGCACTTTACTGTATATAGTCTTTAAAGGGTAGTGGATGTCTCATAAAGTTCCTTGTTATTAAATTAGTTTTACAACAGAACAGAACTGGTTTGCAGTTGGATACATTTATTGAAACTGGTGCTTCTCAGGAGGACATATGTGCAATAAGGAATTTAAAGTAAAATTAAGCTGATACATATAATTTTCAAATGCATGATGAATTAGACTTTGCTTGAACTTTCACCTTCTTGGGAAGAATGGGTACGGCTTGCTTTTAAGAAATCCTTTGTTGGTTAAATATGCTGGGTCTGTATTCAATGTTCTTTCACTGTGTATTCTCTCATGCTTTAATTTTAACAGTTTGCATTTTTTAACATCTTTTATATTCAGCCTGATGTTCAACTAGTCTCGTAACTGAAATCACCTTTTAAAACCAAGCTCTTGTCCTCCCTCTACAGGAGAATTTGCAGCGTTCAAGTAGCCACAGCACCATGGCAGCACCCACTCTGTTATTTAAGTCTTGTGTTCCTACAGTTTCTTAACATCAAAACTCCATTCTGCTCCGCACAACCTAAAGTAATTTAGAAAAGATATCCATAAGCTTAAAAGTGGAGCAGAATGGAACCACCAGTCCAACACAATGGGAAAAAGTACCTTTTTGGGAACCAGAGTCCTCTGCTGCCAGTGTTTCTCCTTCAACACAAACCACCACGTGCATTCGGAGACCTGCAGTGGCTGCCTGTGCCGTTGGCATCACTCCCAGGAGAGGAGAGGGCGCTCGTGGTGTGACTGTGGTGCTCGGGGCGGGGACGGAGCTGCTGCTGCTGCTGCTGAACTTAGGAGCCTTGCTTTGGAGGGTCTGCCGGCCGCCTTGCTCCCTCTAACAGCGTCACCATCACAGCCTCAAGGGCTGATGAGCGCTCATTTCAATGAATCATTTTCCATTCTGATCCTTTTTTTTTTCCTGGTGTACTTACTGATTTGTGGACAACGCAGTATCCCCTTTTCGCTGTATTACAGTGTCAAGCACCTCAATCTGTCTATATTGCTGGGGTTTATTCCTTTAAAATTTAAAGTGTGGGGCAGTGGGAGCTGGAGATGTTATTCTGAAGGCAGAGAGGTTTATCTGAAGGAAAAGGGGATGCTGCCACACCTTTTTTTCAGATTTACTTTACCACTTCTTTAAAAGAACAAACAACAACCACCATCCTTAACCTTTTTCCTTTTCCAGTATTTTCTTGGTGTGTGCATATACAACATCTTTTTGAAGGATTAGGTCGATCCTTCTTTTGTTGGTCCAGCAACAAACTGAAGTTTAAAAAAAATGTAGCGAGATTGTCCTCTCTTTTATTTTTTTTTTGTATCATATGATACAATGTATTTATCAAAGATGCTACTGCAGCATCTAAAGTCTGTAGAAATCCTGATACAGACTGTGAATGGTGTATGTACCTACTTTAAAAGTTTTATTTTAAACGAGGGTGCAGGTTAATGCCAGGTACCTTACCAATATGTAATGTTTTCATAAATGAGGAAAAAAGTTCTCAGGTTGAATTGAATTCAAATACAATCCCCCCCTAGAATTAGACATTCCAAAAATTATGTTTTGGTACTTTCAAGAGCTTTTTTTAAAGGATTTTTATCCTGTTAACTAAACGTCCTCTGATAAGTGTGTGTAAATGTGGAGCATCTTGTCCTAATGGCAAGTTGTTAGATCAAAACAAAACGGTACTTGCTGGATCCACGCTGACTACTCCTGCTCTCATTGCTTTCCTCCCTGTCATCTCTTCCCTTCTGCTCGTCTTTCCCCTCTGTACACTTTGCAAACTAGGACAAAGGTGGTGGTGTCTCCATTAGAGTGCTTTGTTTTCCTGTCCTCCAGTCCTGGTTTTCAAATGGTTAGTAGCTTTTTGAAAAGTTACCCAGTCAGGGAAAACAACAACTCATAGAGTTCTGCACATCATTTACCTCTAGTAGAATATCTTGTGATGTGATCTGCTTGCAGAGTTCTCTGGTATGTGGTATTACCTGTAAATTATTTGTACAGAGGCAAAGCAGACCACATTGGAAAGAAACTCAAGCTCAGACAGAAGTTTCCATAATTTGATTCATATCAGCCCTGTACCACTCCAGGTGAGGCAGGAGAACTGACCCCCCCTCTAGCAGAGAGGTTCTTGCTGGGAGGAGGTGGGGAGTGTTTAACAAAATCATGACAAATAAGGAGTTAAGTGTGTGTGTGAATGTGGTGCCCATGCTAAACGTGGATGTACCGAGTGAGGGTGCTGTCCTTCCCTCCCTAGGGGAAGGGGACTGTTCCTGTCTGCAGAAGGTGCTCCCAGATGAAGGGAGAAAAGCACCTCAGAAGTAGAAGGTGTTTTTAATACCCTGGAATGTTGCGGTGTTGCTGGTAGTCTGTTACGTTTGTCAGTAAATATTTACTGGGGCTATAGGAACCGGACTGATCTGAAGTGGGAATTAAAACTGAAATACTGTGTATTCATATTAATTCCACAAACATTAGCAAGATAGCAATAGTGAATGACTTAATAGTCACTACAAGAATGAAGTGATTCATGTTGGTACATGAACAGAATTGATTTTGTGTACGGGACACATTTTAAAAAGGAAGGAAAAAAAAAGCACAAATTTTTTTCTTGTCTGCTGTGGGCCTTCAGATGCTGTAAGGTTTTTACCTTAGTGAGGTTGGCAGGAATTTAAAAAGTAGCAATAGCCACTTTCCAGTGTGGAGAAGCTGATGCAGAGCAGTGGTAGCAGATGGTGCAGTCAGAGTGCTCCCTGGTGATCGTCTGAGGCCAGAACCTGTGAGGTGGAGGGAGCCTGGGGCCACTGCTGGCAGCAGGCAGGTGAGAGCATTTACCAGATACAGGCTCCCAGGGGAAAGGAGTCCCTGCTTCTCCTTTCACCCCGTGCTTGGCTCCAGCCCCTTTATGGGCTGTGGCCCCATTTGTATGTGTCAGGGATACTGAGGTCAAAGTTCTCTCAAAAGAAGCTGTTAACAGAGTGAGTATGGACAGGTGGTTCAACACTCATTTGTTTCACAGATCATGTTAAAAGCTCTTGTTTCCTTCCACAAAGTCATGCTGGCAGAAAATTCTCTGTTAGGAACTTCATTCTATCTTTGCTTAAAATGAACTTAATTTGGTGAAGATTCATTACCCATTAGTCTACAATATGCTTCTTGAGCCCATAGGAAAAGCACAAGGAAAATTGCTATCCTTGTCCATGCAAAGCACTTTATAAGTAACACATGATCTCTGGGGTTTTTTTTTATTGGGGTTTGTTTGTTTGTAGTTTTGTTTTTCTTTTTCTGTTTCTCGGGGTTTTTTTAATTTTTTTCCCTGAGGAATGTGCAAGTTGTTTGGCTGCTGTTTAGAGAAGTCCTTTCAGGATGCATTTCTACTGGTTTTCTCGTTTGTTTGTTTCCCTCCAGATAGCTGTAGTAATGTGTGTTTGTCTGTAAGAGTTCCCAGGTAATGCTCATACAAAACTTTGAAAGAAATGTAGTTTGTAAATAATTGGGATTATTTTTGGTTTTATCTTTGATCCTTCAAGAGTTTTTCTGGATGTCTTGCATGCCATCAGAATCAGTCTTAAAGATGCCCTTTAGATATTTAGTGAATGGGGAATCAAGAATGGATGAGAAACGGGTGCTCTCTGTAGCAGTGGGATGAAGGAAGTAGAGTGAAATGACCAACACGTTCATGCCTGTTGCCCTAAATTCCTTAAGCTCCTTCATGGTGTCCCAGCCACAGGCACATGCCATAGTATGGAAATGTGAGTACATCCTTCATGTGCACATGTTGGGACAAACACCTAGAGAGTCATTCTGCTTCTTTTAGCTCTGTAGTATTTTGTATGTCATAATCATTTGCAAAAATACCAGTGTCCAGTTCCAGCTATTCATGTCTTTATCAACCAGGCACAGACCTTCCCCTCAGCCTTTCCTTTTCCATACAGGTGATAGAGGCCTGTTACCTGTTACACCTTCCTGCTCAGAATGTGATTGTTTCCCCTGCATATTTGCCAGAACTGCAACATTGTGGTGGAGCTCAAACCAAATGGCAGGGATATAGAGGCCAGGTTACTTTGAAAGTAATTGATGTGTCAGTAAGCCCTACATAGCCCCAGATACAATTAGCCCAGTCATTTCTTTTTTTTTTTTTTCTAAACTAATGCAGGTTATTAGATGAATCCACTTCTACTTTTTATGCTTACCCAAAATTATCTTTTCTTGTACTTGACTGCTCTAGCAGCTGATGATGATGCAGAATGTTTGAGAACAAATACTGTCATTTTACCATGGTGTCTTAGCATCACTTGGATTAGTATGTGCTCCTTAGAGGCAGAATTTGGCCTTTGTGACATAAAATGAATGAAATTCTGATTGTTGATAAATACCATGTCTTTCCATAAATGCCCAAACTGGGGGGAAAGTACCCTGACGATTACACATAAATAGTTTTTCTTCTGTGTTTGCCTGGTGGTATAAATGCATCCAACATTTTAGAGAAGGCTGAGGGAAGCCAGATCCCCAGACACCTCACAAACAAGTATGGATTGAAGCTTTGATATCTGCAGAGACTAAGTTTAGGGAAGAAGCCTGTAGACACTTAACACTTCTGCAACCTCTAGAATTCATTCCCCTCTTGACTGTGAGTGCAGCATTTGTAGCACAAACTCTTCATAGTACTGTAGACATGTCCTCTGTTGGTAAAATGTATCACCAGTAGCACAGTGGGACAGGCAAAGCCTCTAGGTACAGTCAAGTTAAAAAGCAGCTGCGTGAGTGGACTCTTAGGGCATCACTTTGAAGGTGCTGAGTGTTTTGGTTTTCTCTGATGCATTTTACATAGAAGCTTATGAAACAAACTTTGTTTAATGCAGCCTTGTTACTGTGCATTTGCACTTGGTGTTTGGTTTGGCATGCATTTGAAAGACCTGTCTTCACTGCTTCATTACTTCATACCAACTTCATACCCACCATATGAAGTTTAGCCAGGGCAAGTATTGCATTCTGCACCTGGGGTGGGTAACCCTGGTTGTGTGTATAGGCCAGGGGATGAGAGGCTGCAGAGCACAAAGGGACCTGGGGGTCCTGGTTGATGGCAAGCTGAACACAAGCCAGCAGTGCCCTGGCAGCCAGGAGGGCCAGCCCTGTCCTGGGGGCACAGGCACAACGTGGCCAGCAGGGCAAGGGAGGGATTGTCCTGCTCTGCTCTGGGCTGGGGCAGCCTCACCTCGAGTGCTGGGGCAGTTCTGGGTGCCACAGTGTAAGAAAGACTATTACTATTAGACTATTATTAATGAACTATTAGAGAGTGTCCAGAGGAGGGTCATGAGGATGGTGGAGGGGAAGCTGTATGAGGAGCAACTGAGGTCTCTTGGTGTGCTCAGCACGGAGGAGACCGAGGGGAAACTCACTGCAGTTACAACTCCCTCGTGAGGGGAAGAGGAGGGGCAGGCACTGATCTCTTTGCTGTGGTGACCAATGACAGCACCCAAGGGAATGGCCTGAAGTTGCATCAAGGGATGTTTAGGTTGGATATCAGGAAAAGGTTCTTCATCCAGGGGCTGTCTAGGCACTGGAACGGCTGCCCAGGGCAGTGGGCACAGCACCAAGCCTGACAGAGTTCAAGAAGCATTTGGACAATGCTCTGAGGCACATGGGGTGATTCTTGGGGTGTCCTGTGCAGGGCCAGGAGTTGGACTTGGATGGCCCTTGTGGGTCCCTTCCAACTCAGCATATTCTATGATGCTGTCATTCTTATCTAATAAATTATCAGAAGAGCAGAGCCAGATTGTTAAAATTAAAAAGTTTGCATTTAAGTTTCAAGGATGCTGACACAAAAGCTACTAAGTCAGCGCCATGACAGCAGTAACTATGAACCTGTGGAAGGAGGAAGCTTTAAAAGCTGCAGAATACAGACTACACCAAGAGTGAACTCAGATGCAAACTAACTTCTCTCTTTTGTTCAGAAAAGAGAGCTACCAAGACCCTCTGTTCAATGGTTTACATAGGGATCCCCCAAAACAGTTTTTGTAGTTTGCCAAATGATCATGTGCCTTTGCAACCTTAAAAAGTACAACAGAATGTAAACCAGGTGCTTTGTAACTAGAGCAGTGTCTTTGGTTTACATCTGCTGCAGTGGTTTTGTATATAGCTATCCCTGTATGTAGGTAGTTTGGAGTTGGTCAACTCCTGTAAAGGAGCAGGGAGGGCAGAGAGCATTCCCCTAAATACCTGTTAGCATTTCAAAGCTAAGAATTGAAGGATACCAAATTTAGTTACAGTAAACCTGCTGCTTGAAATCTGCTCTATCAACAGGTAATGAACTTCATTTAACTTAAAAGCAAGTAAGCCCTCCTTCCCTTCCAAAGACACAGAGATCTTGTTAAGGAAAGCTCCAAAGAGGCCCAAAGCTACTCTCTTAAAGCATCTTGGAATGAGATGGTAGGTGGAGAATGAGGGCTAGATGAGGAGAAACTGGTGGCTAGCCTTCATGTAATCAAGGTTCATATGTATCAAACCATACAATTAGTTCCTTGTCCCAGAAAATGCAGTAAGTTTTGTTTCTGGAATGTCACCAGGTTTCCTCAATGCTTCCCTGGGCCTCTTGCAGTTGCTGTTCAGTGATCACATCCCATTATTGCACATGAACTGTGGGAGATGGTAGGTGTCTTGTCAGCTGAGGGACAACCAGTAGGTGTGAATTTGATTTGTTCAAATTTCAAACTGGTTACATAGACTTCTGGCAGTACCTACATGTCAGTGTCATATTTAATCTACTTGTCCATGAAGGACAAAATAATGGGTTTGGATATTAATGCTTTTTCAGATCTTTTCCTTTTCTTCCTTGGGGCAGGACTTTTGGCATAATTGTAACTTACAAAGTTATGTATAAGTGCACAGTTCATATGAGATATCAGACCAATTTTAATTTGGGTTTGTTCCTTTTAGAAAACAAAGAGTAAAAATGTTCTACTTATGTTCCAGGAACTATCTGGAATCCTACCTACCCCAAAATCTGCACTAAAAGTACATGTGATAGCTATTTTGTCTCTCTTTTTTTTTTTTCTTTTTTTTTTGGGGGGGGGGGGGGGTGTGGGTTTTTTGGTTTTTCTTTTTTGTTTGTTTAGGAACTTCTAAACTACCTAGTATTTGCTTCATAGCATCCAGCAGCAGTGTGTTCAGCTCACCCAGCCTCCTCAAGAGCCAACAGTGGCCTGTCCAGTCATTTTGTCTAGTTTGCCATGTTTGCAGCAGCTGTACTTTAAAATAAGCCTAGTGTGATATTTACTTTTGAGCAAGTAAACCACAAAAGTAACTTTGTTTTCTTTTTTTGTTGTTTATTTGGGTTTGGAAGATGGTTTTGTTTTGATAAGTGTCATTCTGTGTTGCATTTGTGTATTCACCCTTGTTGAAGAGAAAATCCATCTGTGTGTTTGAGAGTTCAGTGGAATATTAGGAGAAGAAATGAAGCCCATCACCTGGGCATGGATGTTGGATCTAGGGGGGAAAAATGGACCAAACTTGGGTGTTGGGTTATTTGGGGATGGTGGGGGGTTGTGAGGGCATAATTTAAATTAACTCTGTCTAAAATAAAGTGTAAGTGCAATAAATGTGCTTTTTTATTCAAAGCTGTGAACCTTTCGAAAAAGAAAAACCACAAAAAAAGTCAACCAAAAAAAAAGCACATCATTCTTTCATGAGCCTTGTGTCCTACCTGCCTCCCCTTCCTCCCCCTCTCCACACTTCTCAACTGACAGAAACATGACAGTGGCCAACTTGCATGTGTTGGCCACCCAAATTAACATTGCTGTTTGGGGGAAAGTCCCAAACAGGGCAAAGTCCTGCCCCCTACTTCTGTTCCACTCTTGAAATCCTCTTGGGCTCAGTGCTGCTCTAGAGCAGGGTCTGTCCCTCTCTGGGATGCAGGAGCCAGCCCATGTGCTCTGTGCTCATCCTGACTCCAAGTGCAGAGCTCCTCCTGGCCCTCCCTTCTCCAGGTGGAACCCTCCTCCCCCCATCCCTGTGGGTGTAGTGACGGCTCTCCTGGGCTGGGCAGTGACTTGGTTCTCCAGCAATTGCAAAAGGACTCAGCCATCAGCTGCCTGATGGGATCCCCCTTTCCCTGCCCCAACACACACATGCAGGCTGGCCACTGCTGCCTTCTGTGACTCTGCCTTGTTCAGCAGGAGCAAGTGTAGCTGTGTGTAAGCTGTTGTGCATTACTTGCACTGTCTCTCTTTCTTACTTGAGCACAGGCTGCTTTTCCTAGATTAGGAAAGGGGCACAGGTCTCCTGGGCTTCCCAGGGAGCACCATGCATTGAGCAGTGATGGAAGGGGTAGCACTCACTGGTTGGACCCTCTGGGGGAGTAAGAGAGGACTGGCTTGTTTAAAGTTTATAGATACCCAGATCTATATCCTTTAAACTTTATTATTTTTATATATAGTCGAGACAATGGCATTACCTCATAATACAGAGGCTTGTTTATGAGAGGCAAAGTACATAGTAAGGAGAGGAAAGGGAAATTTATATACAGATTTGATTTCTTTTGTTTGTTTGTTCCTTAGTGCAATGAAATGTATGTCCCACCACTTTAAACTCTGTGCTAACACATTCCTTTCAGCTGTATTTTTTTTTTTTGACCACCAGAGGTTTGCAAGGGGCTTATGACTGCAAAGTAGAAGGTCCAGTCTGGTTACTTAAAAAAAAAAAAACAACCCATTGTGTTAGTAGATTTCCATAGCTGCTTTTTAAAATCTACAATGGAGTAATTGTTTCAAAACTTGTATTTATTTTTTAATTCATAACAAAATGTTTATTTTTGGTTTCCTGTTAGATAGGTCATGGCAACTCCCTTTCGTTCCTTCTCAAGTTTCCCCTGTAATTGCCAATACAACTTATTTTTCTTGTTTGTTCCTTCTCCCTTTACTTTTGTTGTCCCTTCATTTGTACTTTGGAGTTTTTCTCATGTAAATTTGTACAATGGGAAATATTGTCCAGTTTGGTTAGAGAGCATGGAGACTTAAAACATATTAAAATTTGATAGCTGAATTCAGATTGAAGAAAACTATTTCAGTGTAAAGTTATTTAAAGAACTCTGTATTATATGAAAGGCAAAAAGTTCTATGTACTTGATGTGAATATGAGAATACTGCTATAATAAAGATTGACTGCATGGAAAAGTCTGAAGGAGACTGTTTATTGTGTCATGCATGACTCCTCTCCACAAAGTTAGAGGGGTGCAACTCAGGTGGTTAAGGGGAGTGAAAAAGTTACTTTAGGATGTAACTCTGGAAATGGAGAAGAAAAAAAATCAAGGGACTCCTGCAGTGTAACCCCCTGTCTCCCTTCATCTTAAACTGGATCACTGCCTCCTTGACTACTGTGCTGAGCCCTAAGGCATTTTTACCTTTACTATTCTGAACTTTATATACCCAAGGGGAGTTTTACTTCATCCTGGGAAAAGCCTGGCACCAACTGATCTGGGTTCTGTTCTGGGTAAATTCTCCTGCTTCTATGGCAATTTCCCATTCACCTCTTCACTGGTTATTTGGCAGAGCCTTTATTGATAAGACTGTAACCTGCCATGCACTAATGGACCTTATTTCTTGAGGCAAGCACATTCTCTATCAAGCAGGTGTTACAGAAACTCATGTGTACTCAAGAACTACAACTTTAAAGCTGTCATGGTAATTTCCCAAGAATTTTACTTAAAATAGGAAAAAAATACAGTTCAGCTTCAGCTTTGTTTACAGTTTTATTCACATAAGGACCCAGGAGCCAAAGATTTGGTTCCAGGGGCCTCAATTAGTTCCAGGAACCTGAAAATAACAGAAGAAAAACCTGAGAACCTTTTCGCTCATCATTTTCCCACGATGCAGAGCAGAAGGATGTCCTCAATGCTCCCTTCAGCAGTAGTTGAAGCTTTTGGTTTAGAGCTGTAATGTGTGACACAACAGCTTAAAAAAAGTACTGGATAGAAACAAAAGCCTAAAACGTTTAAGGGGACATCTGGACAGATATCTCTAGAAACAGAGCATGTCTTCGAAGTTGGATAATGCTGCATCTACACAACAGCATGAGTAAAATAATATAGAACCGGTACCAGGTAAGCTACAACTCCTAACCAAGTCGGTTGTTACAGTGCAGCCTTATATTATATATCCAAAACGGGGCTCCCTGGCCTCAGGCAGCCGAGACACGTGTGTGAAGGCCATGAGCAGTGCGGACACGGCCTCCTGTACCGCCGAGGCTGGGCGGGTTTCCCCTGGGCAGTGCTGGGAGCAGGCTCCCTGCAGCAGGACCAGCCGGGCACGGTGCCCGGGGCCGCGCTCAGGGGAGAGAGGCGACGGGAGCCGTACCGGTGTGCTGCTATTCCTCATCGTCCGGAGGGATGCCGAGCTCCTCGTCCGTCCAGGCCGAAGCGTCGGGATACGGGAAGTGTCCCTGGGAGAGAGGCCCGTCAGAGGTGTCCTACCTGCCCGGCCCGCGCCCCCCGCCCCCGGCCGCCGCGCCGGCCTCACCAGCACCATGTCCGAGTTGTGCCAGAACTGCCAGAGGATCCAGAACCACATGAAGCCGCTGAGCGCCTCGCCTCGGATCACCTGCGCCCGCGTCAGCTCCGGGAACTGCCGGTACCGCGGCGGGATGTGCACCCCGCCGCCCGCGCTGCAACACAGCACGGCCCCGCCTCACTCCGGGCCCCGCCGGCCCCGGCCCGCCCGCCTGCCCCGCTGCCCGGCCCGCCCCGCTCACCGCCGCCGCCCGGGCACGGCGGCCCCGGTCCGCAGCAGCCGCCCCGCCGCTCGGCCCAGCGCCGCCACCACCATGGCCGTGCCCAATGTCACCCGCACCGCCCAGCAACGGCCCCGGCGATTGGCGCGGCCGCCGCCTTCCGGGGCGGAGACAGCCCGCGGCACCGAGGTATCCCGGGAAACGGAGTTAGCGCGGGGCTCCGAGGTATCCCGGGAAAGAGAGATAGCCCGCGGCACCGAGGTATCCCGGGAAACGGAGAGCCCGGGGCTCGGAGGTATCCCGGGAAAGGGAGCTGGCCCGGGGCACGGAAGGGTCCTGGCGCACGGGGACAGCAGCACTGCCCCCGCACATCTGCCCTCACTCCCCTCAGCACTTGGGAGTGCCCGGGCAGCACCACGGGCGGGTGCCTCATGAGTTCTCCCGAAAGCTGGCGTCGCCCACGGGGGCCGCAGAGCGGGGCGAGCTCCCCAGCCCAGCCGCTGCTTTTTGGAGGGGCGGGGCGAGAAGACGGCTCCAGCTGGTGGTGTTTAAGGAAAGGGCGAAAGGGGCAGCGCTTCCCGCTGTCCGAGCCGGGGCAACCCGGCAGTCCAGCCCAAGCAGTCCGGTAGCGGAGCAGTGGGGCGCGGGCGGTGTCCCGGCGGGGCCGGCATGGGGGGCTCGCCCTCAGGAGCGGGATGCGGGGCTCTCCCTCGGGGCCGGGATGTGGGGCTCGCCCTCAGGAGCGGGATGCGGGGCTCGCCCTCAGGGCCGGGATACGGGGCTCATCCTCGGGGCCGGGATGCGGGCCTCGCCCTCGAGGCCTGGCTGTCCCCGAGGAAACAGCTGGTGCGGAGCCTCTTCCCGCTCTCTGGGCCGGCAGCCGGAGCAGGAACGAAGGGGCGACGCCTCGGCATAGAAATAGCCAGTACAGAATTCCCACCTGAACATCTGAGAGAGTTTCGTTCTTCTCTCCCGTTTTCCCTCTCCCACAGGTGTTACAGCGGTGTGCCTGCCTGTTTATTGCTCGCTCAGCAGTGTTCCTGGAGCTGCAGCCTGGTTTCAGTCCCGGCACTTTGAGGAGGATGGAAAACCCAGCCTGCCGGTGGGTGGATCTGTTCACCGGTATATGCCAGAGCAAGGGTTGGAGGAATTCTGCCAACTTCTTGTGGAAAACCAGTTGCATCCAGTAATGCATATCGGTGTGCCTTCTGGGACACTGGGGTGATCACAAAAGAAGCAAGCAAAAAATCATGGAGAAAGTACCCAGGCTGTCAGGAGGGTCCTTTCAAGGAATCCAACACTCCCCTACTCCTCCTGACAAGGTATGATGCCAATGTAAGATTAATCCACACTTGTAGTTCCTCCTGAATCTTTATTGGATAACATTCCACAATGAACTGGAGAAGAGTTTCTGTGACCCTCCTGGAGGTATTTTAAATAAGCAATAATACCTTCTCAATTTGTTAACACCCCAAACACCTAATATCCTCAGCTGAAGCAGCAGTGGATAGCCTTGTAGTTAAGGAATTTTAATTTCCCTGGTCACCTGAGCCATTTTCAGCAGCAGTTTACAGGGAATCGCAGCAAACTTTTCAACCAGTTTTTACTTACTTACGGTTTTTACTTACTTGTGCAACATGTTGCAACCCTACAATGGGCTCCATACCGAGTTTATGTTTTCCCATAAAAGCTGAATGCTTTGATACAAAGTTCATAGTTTTATTGCCAGCTCTGCCTTCCAACTGCCTTGTATTTTGTCTTTCTGCCTTCTTGCAGTCCCTGGCATTCTGTTCCCTATGTCCTTGTTCTCAAGTATCCCTCATTTCCCATCTTGCTCAGGCTGGATATCTCCACTGCTGGCTTTGATCTGCAGAGGCAAATTTGTCCCCCTAGATTGAGCCCCCACTTTCTTCACTCTTCCTTGACTTCAGGTCCTTTCATTGACCTTTCAGCTTTGCTTGCCAGGGGAGCTTGGAAGCTGTGTAAGCAGCAGCAGCAGCGCATTCGTGGCCACTGGCTGCCCACCCCTGCTACACACCCAGCAGCTGGATAGAAACCAGGTGCAAGGAGGGGGTTATCATATAGTTCTTAAGGGTTTTTTAATGTTCCTCCTCTCCAAACTTTATTTCTCAAAATCAAAACCATTTGTGATGAATTTACAGATAAGCAGCATAGTACCACAAGACATGGTGGAAGAATTATGAGGAGAAGTAATAAACTGAAAGTAAATTTCAACTTTGTAGACAATATTCCTCTTTAAGGATTTAAATGTTCAAAAATCATGCTCATTTTCTGTTTCCATCTCCTCCTTCCCCCTTCCAGGTAAGCTCCACATCCATCTCACATGTCCAGTGCTGCCACACAGCTAATAAAGATTCCTGTAGCTCTCTGCTGCCAAGATGTCCAGTAACACAGTAAGCTCATAATCTATAGGTGGGTCACTGGAAAAGCAGAGAAGGAAAAGCTGGGAAGCAAAGACAGTTATTGCAGGGTGGGGGTTTTGTCCCATGTTGATTTAGTTTGTTTGCACTGCAGTAAGTTGCAGAGTATCTGTTGCCGAGCTTTCCATTACTTCTTGTATTTTCATTTTCCACAGCTGTCATGTTTGTGCCTGGAACCCAGGTCCCTTTTGCATGCCCTTGATACCCTCAGCCAAAAGGAATTTCATTGGTTCTTCCCTGGAGGCTTCCCGTGTGCTGAGGGGGGCTCGTGTGCTGGCAAGGAGAGAAACTGATGGCTATTACTACCTGGGCCACATTGTCCAGGAGCTGAAGGTAACTCTTGATTGGGAACATGGCTGGAAGAGCATGTATGGGTTTTGGTTTTTTTCTCTGTTCTTCCCATACTCACCAGTCCCAAGCCCTTGCTGTGGGGTGGCCCTGCAGTGTTGCAGTGCACTTCCTAGCCACTGCTGCCTCCCCACACCCTGTTTCCATCTGTTACCTGGTGCTGTCTGGCTGTTTGCTGTGAGGAGTCCTGCAAGTAAGAACAGCCTAGAGACCAATCTGTTTTTGTAGATATAATGAGGTTTTATTCAGAGACAGACTAAACAGGTCCCTTATCCCTATTGTCTGCTTTTGCCCAGCCTAGCAGCAGAGTTAGTTAGCTAAACAGCAACTAGTAATCCAAAATGTTTGTCTCCAGGGTCCACTTCCTCTTTACCAAACTGAGAGCTTTCCTCATTCTTTTCCATCTGTGTTTCTGGGAATTGTGAGATGATTTTGGATGCCAGACAGAAAATCCCCCCTGCAGGTTTTCTTTTAAAATCCAGTTCATTTTGCAGGTTAGTTAAATAAATTTTGGTGCTAGTATAGGTGAGGATGTGTGTGAGCTTCAGTGTGGGGTAGAAGAGATTGGGGTAGAACAGATTGGGACAGCTGTAGGCACAAGTGACATCAGCTGGAGTAGGAGCTGACAGAGTATTATTTGTGTAAGTGCACTCAGAGATCTGTAGAGAAGGCTGAGATTCTGGCAATAGGTCTTGCCCTCACTTGCTGCTGAAGGTTTCAACTAAAGTATTTAAGTTTATGACAGTTGTGACTTTTTAGTGCTTTGTTACCCTTCTGATTGCTGAAGGATTGTTTTTTATCCTTCATATTGTGGTGAACTGCATCATACACGGTTTCTTTTGGCTGCTCTTTTTCCTGTGGTAGGTTTTCCTAGTAGAGTTCTGCCTTAGCCTGCTTTTTGTGTTCTTACTAAAATCTAACTCCAAAGTGAAAGGAAGAAAAAAAGTGTCAGCCCCTTAAGCCCCAGCTTTTTATTTACTTTTGAAGTGGTATGGACACAGTACAGTGAAACCCTGGTAGAAGAGGAAAGCTGCATTCCCAGATCACTTTCCACTTCCTGGGATTTCTGCCACTTCCCTCTCAGCACTTAAGCTTTGCTGTTAACTGGACCTTGCAATTGCCTTGCACACCACATGTTTTACTCTTGCAGGGCTCCAGGGAAGGCTTTTTGGTTGAGTTTGACCAAAGTGGTGCTCTGAAGGGCAAGGTCCAGCGTGGCCAGCAGGAAACGCCGCTCTATGACATTGTGCACTACGAGGACGCCCGGCGACAGCCTCTTGCTCCAGGGGACAGGGTCTTGGCACCATGGGAGGCTCCAGCCAAACGTTTTGGCCCTGGCACTGTGCTAAGGGTTGTGGAGAACACAGAGGCACCTTTAGGTACCTGCTTTGGGTGTTTTGGTTTTCTCTAGCAGCACTGGACTCACCACGGGAGGTGGTCACTGCAGGGAAGAGATCGAGCTCCAGCAGGGAAGAGATTGAGCTCCAGCATGGAGAATTCACCTCCTGCTGCTTGGGTTCTCTTCATTCTGTTTTTATTGTTGGCACTAAGCCACTGTTTCAGGGTCAGAATTAATGCAGATCACAGAATTTGCCTTTACTTTGTTCTGTGGGTGAAAACTTCCTAAAAAGTTTGGGGTTGGGGATAGCATCCTCCCAGCACAAGTCAAAAAACATTCCTGATCCTCCTAAGAGTCACCTGGTTATCTGTTAGTCAGCTTTTCTGCTATTTCAGGGTAAAATCCCACCTGCTGTGGCAAGTGAGATTTTTTTATATCTCCTGTCTCCTTGCAGGAAATTCAGGAGAAAGTCAAATTTTAAACCTGTAAAGAATAAAATCATGGAAGTCGTTACAGAATTGTCTGAAACACAAGTCATTACTTTTACCTCCTGCTCTCCATGAGATAAATCACACAGATTGATATGGTGCTAATACATTACTTGCCCTTTTGTTTGTTTTTTTTTTTTCCAATATGCACAGCACACAATGAGAGGGGAGTGCTTGTGAATTTCTGGAATGGGCAAACTAAGGAGGTGTCTTCTGCCCAAGCTCTGCGGATTCCCCTGCCCCTAAGCGAACGCATCACCCTGGAGCTGCAGATGCCTTTAGCAGCCAGGCAGATGGTGGTAGATTCAAGCTTGGATTACCCATACCTTGTGGCACCAGGCTATAGAGCCTCAGGGCACTACAGACAGGGTCACCTGGGCCTGGACTGCTGCCCAGAGCCTCTGTATTCCACTCATCCCTGTGCCAAGTGCAGCTGGGGGTGTACCTCGCTTCCCCAGGGCTGCCTTGGAGCCTGGGAGCACACACGGCCTGCAGAGTGCAAAGGGCAGCAGGAAAACACCTTCATCCCCACAGCAAGCCTGACTGAAGAAAAGCTCAGCAAGAAAATAGAACAGGAACTGTCTGAATTGAGGATTGCTTCTTCAGAAAGTGTTTCCAGAGAGGAAGAGAAAAAGGAACAGAAGAGATTGGAGACAGAAAACGTTACAGAAGATGTTTGGTCTCGTTTGGAAGAGGACCATGAGGTTATAGAAACTGAGAAGGTAAAAAGTAGTTCATCCTGACTCTTCTGTTAATAAATGGTCTGGTATTTGTGTAATTATCTGCTTTGCTACTGCAAGATTTCTACCCGTGGTACCAAGCTAGAGGTTTAAGTCTGCTCCTTATGCCTTCCTGCTAAAGAATGGGGAGACTTTGCACTGCCTTCCTTTGACTGGGGTCAGGTCATTGTCAATAATCTGTCATTGTCCCTGGCTGGAGCAGGCCTCTAGAACCTCTTCCATGGATGCAGAATACGAGAAGTGCTGCATAGCCCAGTCCCTCTATATTCTGCTTCTGCATGGAGGAGGTAAAGGGAAAAAAAGGAAAAGTGTCAGAAGACTTGACACTGGATAAAGATTACAGTAGGGATTGTTCCCTACCAAGGCAGTCTCTTGCATGATTCTTTTAACATACTTTACCCTGTTAGAGGTCTCCCCTCTCCCAGTCAAGGACCAGAAGAGACTTATGTAGTCCTCAGCAGCTGGTTTGGTGCTTGTGAGCAGGGCACTGGGTGAGGATCAGTAAGGAGGAGGTTCATGTGCACCAGCTACTGCCACACTTACCTCCATTGCTCTGCAAGGGTTAGAATCCAAACTCTGGCACATGCCAGAAGCAGGGCTGTCTTTCAGCCAGAGCTCCTCTGGCCTGATCTCTTTTGTACCAGTTTGGACCCTTTCAGGCAAAAGAACTTTGGGTCATTTGGAGACATAGAGAAACTCAGGAAGTTATCAGAATTTATCTATGGGTTGTTTCTTTAGTAAAGAACTCTCCCAGAATTTTTTTTTCATTCTGTCTTAAACTTCAGTTACAACTTAAGATCTTGTGCTGTAAACTCATTAAATAAACCTATTCTTTTTCTTATCAGGTCTGGATTATGGTTGCATTTCTTGTTATTTCTAGGGCCCTCAGAGGGAGATGGCTCGTGCTGTGGTTGATGCTGCTGTCAACACAGACAGCTGGTTAATGGAGACAGATCACAAGGAAGAAGCAGAGAGCAGACAGCAGGATGCTGAAACTGAAGCTAATTTTGAACATGAGCATGGTATTGGAACTGTAACTCTTTTACCCTAACATAAGACTTAGCACATAATATCAGTGCAGGATGGCATCATGTATAAGATCTGCCACCATAATTCTTGGTGCTCTACAAGAAAGTATCATAATGCCATCTTTATATATAGGTATTAATGGTGCTATGGCTTGAGAAGTTAATCATCTTCTCTCAAAGTGAAAAAATTTTCAGATGGAACTTCAGATTTTTTGGCTTTTACAGCTCAGCTACTGCAGTAGGAGCTTTTGGGGGTTTTTAACTTATATCATAGAGCTCAGTATAAATAAAAAATTCCTTACTTTAAAAATTAATCTTTAACATTAACAGTGACTGTGTATAGCAACAAGATTTCACCGGGACTTTTCTGCAAAACAATCCTCTTACCTGTGCTGAAAATTATTGCTTTATAATGTCACTGAGTGGAATTTTGTTCCCTGAACAGCAAAAGGGGCTGGATCATAATTTTGATCAATCTTTTGCTGTTCTCAGCTTTGTGACAATTGCAGACATCTAAGAGAGGATTCTGAAAGCCTGAACTTTTCTCTATTATTGCTTTGTGACACTGCTGGAAGAGGGAGAATGAAAAGTCAAACAGGAGTGCACATTTGCTCCCAGCTGGTGTTCCAGCACCATTCCATGTGACAGCTGCCACTCAGGTCTGCCCTGTCCTTAGCAGAAAGGTGTGAGCAAACTCTGCTCCTGTTCTCAGTTACCCAAAAACTGTGTTAGCAGGGTTGTGCCCATGCTAATGTCTCTCAGCAGGATGTGGAGCTCAGGCATTGCCCTATCAAAAGCTTTATCATTTTTACTCATCTCAGAGCAGTCAGTTCATGCCAGTCTGTGAGATACCATGTAAACAATCCTTTAGCCTGAGTAGCTGTAAGAGGCACCAGGCAAAACTCAGTTTCCCAGGCCAAACTCTTGCCTAAATGGAATGGCAAGCTTGTTTCTGGAAACAAGCTGGAACCTCTTTTGTGGAGACTAAAAACTGTCCCACTTCCTCATAGGAAAATGCTATAAAATCCTTGCTTGAGTATATTTCATATGAGCAGACCTTTTGTTCTTTTAATTTGATTTCTTTTTATAAGCTTCCTATATTCTCATATGTCCTTGCCCTAATTTATTTGAAAGGCCTTTTTGAGACCAGAGTGGCAGAAGCTCCAGTCCTGCATTCCCAGAGGAGCCCTTCCATGGGAAGCAGTGCTTTGGCTCCTTTCAGGTGCCAGAGCTTCTTTGCCCAGGTGAATCAATCACTGGAGAAAGACAGCCTGACCATCAGATCAGCCCTTTGTGGGCAGAGACCCCACAGTACCACCCACCTGCTGCCTGGGAGATCCACACATCTCCCAAAGCTTCTGAAAGACAAAAGCATCACAGTGAGTATTTAGGTTTAGTTCTTAGGATGAGGAGATTTGTTTATGTCATGTGAGAATGTTCTCTCCTTTGATCTTCCACAAAGGTTTTTGCTGCAACAGAAATTATGCCTGTGTAGAATAATGGTTATGCATAAATAGAAACTTAAGGACTCCACTTGGGAGCCCCCATTGTGCAGGACAGGGCGCTTGTGGTATTTTTGCTCAGCACTTTTGACGGAGTGTTTTTGTATGATATAATCTCTTCTAAATAAGCTTCTCAGCCAGCTCTACTAGATAGCAAAAAAAAAAATCCTCTTTTACAGATACTGAAAGCAAAAAAGAGAAAGTTTAGGCAGTCATCTGAGGCCCACAGCAAGGAGTGCATGTTAGGGCAGGAGTGGAGCTAGAAGTCTCCTGATCCTTAGGCTGGTACTTTACCTGCTGGAAAACATCATTTGTTCACCTCCTACCTACAAAACACCTTTGATTCCTTCTTTGATCTCTCCTTGTGAGTGTCATTAAACACACCCACAAGGTACTTTTTTTGCTAAGAATAGCAATACACTGGAGAACAAAGCTGTTTACAGCCCCTGGGAAGACTTACAGATCAATGTGTTAAGAGAAACCAGTCAAAATGCTGTGTAAGACTGGCAGGGACATTATTTGAAAGTCCTATAGTGTTTTCCAGCTTGTGGTATAGGAACATGCTAACTGCACTTGGGAATAGGAGGAAGGAGGATGCATTTGACAGAGGAAAATATGTTGGGAGAACTCTGTTCCAGCTCCACACAGCTCTAGCAATGTAAACTGGAATACATGTCTAAAGGTTTGGTGGTGTTTACTTGCACCTCCCTCATAAAGGGCACTGTAAGGAGTACAAAAACAAATAAATATTTCACTATGGCTGTGAAAAGATGAAGGTGCTCCTTCATCTCTGTACATGGCACAGTGCATTTAAAAACATAAATCAGCATTCTTTCATTGAAATGGAACTACTGCTGAAGAAAACACAAAGACTGCTTGAGAATGGGTGGAAATCTCAGACAACAAAAGGTGAAGAGTTGGAGTACCTGCAGAGAACTCAGGAATGTTCTGGGTTTGGCCAGATGGGGGCAGGTATTTCTCTTGCTAATAAAATCTAGTGAGGAATTTATAATGTTTTATGGTCAGAACCTGGATTTTCCATCCAATCCAGAAGTTGACCCAAAAACTGGGGAGTTTTAAGCATTGGCTCAACACCAGAACAGCACAGCCTACTGACCTATGGAGAACTCTTTAAGACTGGATTTTCAGGTACCTCTGTTGATTAAGCCTAATGTTTTCTACATACAAGGTTTTAGCATCATCCTCAGTATTTTCATGGATGGGAATCAACACTACAGTATTTGTGAGCCTTTGTAGCTTCTAAGCCTCAGGAGTGACATTAAAACTGGGCTGTTCTGGTTTTGTGTGCTTACAGTGTGCATTAGAAAAATACACTGCTGGGACTAAGGGTTCAGTTTGCTTTTTTTTCTTGTAGAAATCAATCCTTAGTGGTGTATCTCAGAAGAGGTGGAAGGAGCTGGACTTCAGCAGAGCCAAGATTGAGCACAGAAGGTGGCAAGAAGAACAGAGGAAGCTGAAGAGGGAGCAGCAGCAAGAGGCAGATGGCACCCGCCGGCAGCTGCGCAGGGACAGCCTGAGGTGATGCTGGGAACTGACTGCTTTTTGTGCTAGAGGTTGGAAGGTTGGTAACATCTGCTCCCTGCTGCTCTCCCACCTTGTGCTTTTTGCTGGGCTCTGCACAGGGGTCACAGTGGTTCCCTACTGGGAATGGAATTGGTGCTGGAGGTGTGAGGGAGTGGGTACACTGCATTATCTCCAAGGGCAAATTCCCTTCAGTCCTGCTCTCAGACCGAAAGTGCTGACATCAGGCACCAGCCCGTTTGGGGCTTTTGCTACCTCTCTTCTGGACACAGGTTTAATCCTCATAACCTAACAAAGAGTCCTGGAATGTTAACTGAACACAGATTGCCAAAATATCTGCTTTGTGTCTTATGCACTGTCTTTCTTTTTTATTGCTCTTTCTTTATGAGAAATTTGAGAAATTTTGTTTTGGAAACAGGCAGCGATTGCGTCAGAGAACATTGCAAGGGCTGGAGAAACAGCTGGAGCACAAAGAGAGAGCTTTGCAGCACATGGCACTGCTCCAGGCTGCTGGGGCTGAGAGGAGCAGGAAGGAATCCTTCTTTAAAGAGGAGGAGGAGAGGAAGGCAAGGCAGAGGCTTCAGTTCTTAAAGACACGGCGTTTGCAGAGAGAGGAGCTGCAGGCAGAAAGCAACAAAAGGAGCTCTGAACAAGAGAAAGAAAGTCTGGTAAGGACAGTTCCAGAAGTTATTTTCTTCTGCCATGTTTCCAGCAGTGGAAACATATATACAAATATCTGGAGTATTTGTATATTTCACCTGTTTTACATCCAATAGAACTGTATCATTTAGAGATAAAAAAGGGTAACCTTTTTTTGGCACATGGATAAAGTGAAAAGTGGAAAGTAAAATTCCTTATCTCTGCCACAGAAGAAGTCTTTCTTCATGCAAAAATAAAATGGATTATATCCATTTCTGACTAGTGAGAATCATAGTACTGTAGGATGACTTGGATTGTGCCCATCTAGTCCCAACCCCCCTGCCATGGGCAGGGACACCTCCCACTTGACCAGACTGCTCAGAACCCCCTGTCCAGCCTGCCAGGGATGGGGCACCCACAGCTTCTCTGGGCAACCTGTGCCAGTGCCTCTCCACCCCCACAGGAAAGAATTTATTCCTAATATCTAATCTAAACCTACTCTTTTTCAGTTGAAAGCCATTCCCCCTTGTCCCATCACTCCACACCCTTGTAAAAAGTCCCTCTCCAGCTGTTGTAGCCCCTTTAGGCAATGGAAGGTGCTCTAAGAGCTCCCCAGAGCCTTCTCTTCCCCAGGCTGAAGAACCCCAGCTCTCAGCCTGGCTCCATAGCAGAGGTGCTCCAGCCCTCTGAACATCTTTGTGATCCTCCTCTGGACTCACTCCAGCGGATCCATGTCCATGCTGGGGGCCCCAGAGCTGGACAGAGATGAAGAGTGAGGATGAAATTTGGCATGAAGGCTGTCTGTACAGTTTTGAATGTCTTTGTGTAGGAGTTGCTGAGGAGCAGAATGCAGTCACGGCAGGAAGTGCTGGAACAAGAATCCCAGGAGCAGGACAAACAGCAAAAGCAGCACCAGGCTGCCAAAGTGAGAGTGTTCCAGAGGAGAGAGAGTTCTCATCTGAAGATGGAAAAAGAAGGGCAGAAGCTCCGTGCCCTCCAGCAGCACCTCAGGGAACAGAAGCTCCTGCTGCTCCGGGCATCCCTGCTCGAGTAAGGAAGCTGCACAGTGGGTGAGCAGGGCCTGGAGCAGTTCACAGACCTGCTGTGTCCTGTCACCTGTGAGTCAGTGTGCAGAGTGTGACAGGTGGCTTTTGGATTCCTGGAGAGGTCTCTAATCTCCCTTTCACTGCAGCCAGTGTGCACTGCCACTGCTCTGTCCTTCACCTGCCTTTCTTCCTGGGGTCACTGGCTCCCCCTTCCCTGAGAGGGAGCAGCAGGGCACATCTAGAGGCACTTTCTGCATCACAGAGGAGGGATTTTTAGTGCACTGCACTGTGGTGAGTGGAGGTGTCAAAGGAGAGGAGGAGGAGGTTAAGTTTGTCACATCCTGAAGTGTTCCCTCTTCCTCACATCATCTAAGGTACAAAATTCCCTGTGGCTGTGGCACAGGACATGCACTGATCAGCTCTGGGTAACCAGAAATTTCAGCCAGGTATTTAGGAAAGGAGAATGAACATAGCACAGTTTATTTGCTGAAACAGTCTATATTTCTATATGGAAATATCTTTATTTTACACAGAATTATGCTAAAATACAACGGATGTATATATATGATCATATATATGATCAGCTCTGGGTAACCAGAAATTTCAGCCAGGTATTTAGGAAAGGAGAATGGACATAGCACAATTTATTTGCTGAAACAGTCAGAGCTATATGGAAATATCTTTATTTTACACAGAATTATGCTAAAATGAATACAATATATGTGATATCTTGTTTCAAGTAATGCCTAGAACCAAACTAGACACAAAATTTAAATTTGGCCTGACATTCTGTATACACTTAGAAACATGATACACATTTTCTGGCACATTATAGAAATTTTTGCCTCCTTCTAGAATACAGCAACAGTGATAATGGCAGTTTCTTAAAAAAAAAAAAAAAAGAAAAAAGTAAAATTAATAAAACTTGTAAAAGGGAGCTCCTTTGAAATCCTGCCAAATCTGAATGGCCAACAGTTTCCAAGCAGTGTCAGACTGCATTCCTCCAGGGATAATAGAGAGGCTATGCCTTCAGCTTTTCCCTAAAAAGACCAAGTTAGGTCTCTCATCCAGATGTTTACAAACTACTCTGAGACCTTAATAGCTAAAATGGGTATTTTTAAACTTTAGGATCCATAATGTTACGTGCGTGAGCCATCCTGAGATTTTTGCTTGAAGAAAAAAAAAAGGGAAAAGATGAACTTAAATGAAAGGTGAAGGCTTTAACAAACAAAATGTCAGAGTTAAGGTCTGGAAAGAGTGTAACTTGCTTCAGATTATGGAAACTACATGTGAGGCACAATTTTGCATTTAGACATGAAATCCCATCATTTGGACCAGTTTCCACTCTGTTGAGTGTCTGGGAAAGTTGGCTGGAATTTGCTCAGCAGGAACATGGATGGTTGTGCCCCAGACCTGGCACACACCCTGCTGAGGGAGTGTGGGTGCTGGTGGCACATGGAGATTTTCTTCAGGATAATGTTTGGGGGGTTTGCTTGCTTCTCTTCTTGTTTGAGTTCTCTTTTACATAAAATCTTGTGCTGGTTAGGACAATGCTCTGCCTGCTTATGACTCTAACTAGACTTAAAGAAACAAGCCTAAAACTTATAAGGTGTTAAACTCTGCTCCTGCTTTTATCCTTATGCACTTGGAAATGGAATATGCAGTGATTAAAGGAAAGTACATGAAATATATTGAGCTGAATCTAAACTTATTTTTCAGACTTCATTTATATGCTATTAATCATTGTTTTATAATCACCATAAAACAGCAGATTGTCTGCTTATGCACTTTCTCTTCATTGCTTAACCACCTGAGAACAGACTACTGCAGAGACCATGCTCCACTGCTGTTTCACACAGGGTAGGTCTGGGAATATATTCAGTACCACATTATTTCCAATCATTCATAGACTGTATTTCTCACTATTAAAATGCAGCCATAAAATCATTTTAATACTGCTATTAAAATAATTGACTGTAAATGCCACATGTAATCCAGCTCTTCTTCTAGCTTTATTTGATTTTAAACATTTGCAGTGTGATTTTGTTCCATCAGGAAAATGCTTTGACTCTGGTTTGAAACCTGCTGGGAAAAAAACCCCTAAGTATCTGCATATCAGTTAAGGTTTTGAGTACAGTGGGGAGCACCAGGGAGGGTTGTAGAGAAAATCACACAGAGCAGAAAAAAAGAAACCTCTTAAGTTTCAGAAACAGAAAAATTAAGACCGGGACAAATATTCCCAGAAGTTGTTTTTTATTATGGAATTCGGTTTTTCTGCCTAGGTAGATATTTTATTATGCTGTTTATAATCCAAACTCCTATCATAATGTACTAGAGTACAGAAGTTTGAGAAAAAATTTAAATGGTCTGGTTTTGTCATCCAAAATGACTAAGAGCAGACCACTACATGCAGGATGTTAGGACACTTCTACAACAAAAGTAGAAGTTAAAAGTACAAAAGACAAACAGGTTTATTGGCCTTTTTCGGCCTGAATGTGTTGCTTGGGTGATGCTAGAACATAATTTCTCATACCACAGTGCAGGTAAGTCAGTAAATTAAATATTTACCCTGATATATTTTAAAACAGACTTGATCAATTAACATCTTTCTGAAGATGTTTTTAAAAACTAACAGAGCACATTAGCTCTTAGACCTGTGGCAATGAGTGGGAAATGTCCAACTGTGCAAATTCTTCCTGCTTTCTGGAACAGACCTTCTGATCATCCCACGCCTGGTGCTTGGCTGAAATGACTGAAGGCAGCATTAGTGGAGAGCAGCCACTGTGTACCACATCCCTGGGGTACCTGTGGCTTCTCACCTTCAGCCTCCTCTGTGTCAGCTCCCAGGCAGCACAGCACAGGTAAACCCCCACAGGGAGAGGGCAGCAGCCACAGGAGTCTATTTGAGGGCAGAAGCTGCAGTTTTGATGAGCAGTGGCTTAGCTGCTTCCAGGATGTCCAGTTCAGGGTCCAGTGAACGTCCCAGTCCTTCCAGAACCATGATGGCAAAGATGATGGAAGCAAAATTGCTCTCGAGCTTCACCTGGAACCACAACAGACTGAATGGACTCAGTGGATATTATTTTCTTCTGTGCCCCTTCAACCAAAGTACCAGCTCTGCCTAAGCTGGGAGGGAGGGGAAGAGACTGGGGAGAGCATTTGCACACCTGAAACTAAAATGCAACTCCACCAGTTGGACTGTGCAGCCCTGTGGCTGACAACCCCAGTTCAAGCCACCATAGGTCTTTTGAATTCCAAAGTTGTTTGCAGCTGTGGAAATTTGTCCCCAGAATAATCAGTTACAAGGAGGTATCTATAGTCTAAGGGACTATAAAAAAGGTAGGAAAAACTATGTGTTATAAAAATACTCATTTTAGTAGATGGTATCAACCATTAAATGAAGTATTGAGACAAAAAAAAAAAACCACAGAAATTGGGCTTAGCAGAGCGTGTACAAGCCCTGCCAGCATGCCTGCAACACTTGGATGCATTCCTGCAGTTCCTTTCAGAAGTCAGTCCCCCTCCTTGTTAGCCCCTCATGTTCACAGTAGTTCTCCCTCCCCAGATGAACTTCCAGCTATTAAAGGCAGACAGGGACAGGACCTCACCTTATGGGTCATCAATAGTTTGAAGACACTGGAGAGGAGATTTCCCACCTGAAGCTGGAATACACAGGAGAATTTTAACAGCTGATCAAAAAACATTTTTGTTTCAGTTTTCAGTGCTGAACTGCAGCTAAGTGGGTGACAGGGTGCACTTGCCTTGCCCAGGGCAATGGTGTTCCCCCGGACCTTGGTCACAAGCTCTGCCATCTCAGCCTTGAAGCGCTCGATGTCTTGGCACTGGTTGGCACGGGCGTGGTGCAGGATCAGCTCTGCCACCCTCTCCCCCTGAGAAACAAGCAGAACAGCACAACCAGAACCTGGTCACTGGTGACTTGCAATCAGATGCTTGCAGTTCTTGCTTTCAGTAGCTGAGAAATGCCCCAGCAGCACAGGATGGGCCTGGACACAGGGTTTAGCATGGATTCTTTGGCATGCTTCAGCAGACCAAGACAAAATGTGTCCCTCTTGAGCTCTGTTAGTGACTCCTTCACCCTGCAGCTGAGAGACAGCAACAGGCAAGTAGGAGCACAATGCTTGTTCCCAGAATGAACAGGAGAACAGGAGACACCAGCACTGGGTTCTCCAGTCCATCTGACAGTAAGTTTCACGGGGGGAGGAGGATAATGTAGTTCCCCTCACATGGAGGAGCCTAGTAGAGGTCAGACCCCTCCACACACACCTGTCTTCCCTCCTCTCCTCTATAGATGCTGACACAACAGCAAAATGGAGGAAGGCATATGGGCCTTCCAGCAGCAAGGCTGCAGAGAGGAACATGTGGGGCAGATCAAGATGTGAACTCATTCTCTCCTCTTCTGCAGCAAAACCTGACAGATTCTGCAACCATGGCTCCCAGGCAGTCCTGACTTGCAGCAGAAGTACTCCTAACCAGGAAGGGGCAGCCAATACTTCCCATTTGGCACATTCTAGTTCCTGGGGCACTGAAATTGCTCCACTCTGGCAGCCTCCTTGCTGCAGCTGAACAACTTATCCCTGTGTTTGGGGATAAGATGCTAGCTCCTTTCAAGGGGAAACAGAAAACTCTCACTTTGGCCATCAGATTCCACAGCCACCTCCCTTCCCCAGCCAGCCCCATGCCAGAGAGGAGCCTCACCTGTCCCTGGACCACAGCCGTGAACACGGCGCGGAAGTTCTGCATGTCGGCGCTCTGCAGCTCCGCCACGATCCCTGCGTCCAGCAGCACCAGGCACAGCTGCCGCAGGGCTGGCTGCACCTCCAGCACCTGGCTGTCACACAGCTCTGGCACCCGGCTGTCACACAGCTCTGGCACCCGGCTGTCACACAGCTCCGGCCGTGCCGTGCCCTGAACCAGGATATTCCCGGGGTGCAGGTCGGCGTGGACGAAGTTGTCGACGAAGATCTGGAGGACAGGTAAGTGTGAGAGCAGCTCATTCCAAGCAAACCTGGTGACACCAAAAGCCCCCAGGCAAAGGGCAGAGGGTTGTTTGTGGTCTGTTCTCTGTCATTACCAGTGATGGGGCAGCACCACAGCAGGTGGCTTCTGCTGGAGACCAGCTTGGGCACTCGGGGAGTCAGCAGAGCTGTGTGAAGTGATCCAATGTTTGCTAGAGGTCAGGTAGGACAGCCTGGAGTCCCAGCAGGGAATGGCACTGCCCTTTGGCAATTGGCCCTAAACTGGGGCACACTGGTGGGCCTTAGCAAAGGGTAATGCAGTAAGAATAGGCAGTTTGCCATTTGGTGACAAGGTTATAGTGAATGGGTACATTTGTCTAGTGCAGGACACCAACCTACATTACAACTCTATTGAAAAGTAAGGAAAACAAGAGAAGAGGAAGTGAATCTGTGTAGCTCTTCTCTGACTCTGCTAGCAGTGAGCAGCAAAAAGGACTGGCAAGAAGACAAGAACCAAACAGTACTTCCCCTGCCCCAACCCTCCTGGTGACCTGCGACTGCAGGACTTCCTGCCCCAAGGAGATTATCTTTGTATTTCATGGATTTCTCCTATGAATTTGTTCAACTGCCATGTAAATAATTAGAGCTGTGTGAAAAAATATGGTTTTGGTGTTGCCTGAAAAAAAATTACTTCTGCCAATTTTAAGCCCTCCTTATTGAGAAACCTTACACAATAGATCCATATTCATTCTCATGCACTCATGACTGCATAATCTCTGAGATAAGCTACTCATCATTCTGCTTTCCAGAGTTAAGAGTCCAAATTATTTCACCATTCTGGTATGGAAGACATTCCACACGAGTAATCATCCTATCTGCCTTCCTCTGCACCTCTTCTAGGTCTACTACAGCCCTTGAAATGGAGGGTCCTGGGCACAAAGGGACTAGAACTGCAGAGTACTCGAGAAAGAGGTATTTGTTTTACTTACAGACATAAAGTTGTTTCTTTACCCTTTAAGTCTTTCCTACTCCTAAAATTTGAAACCAATCTTAGCATGAAACTATTCTTGTTCCATCATTGCTTTTCTGAGTGGTAAAAGCTATTTCAGAGCCTGTCATACTACCTGGAGCCAGAACTGGAGGTTCACTATTGCCCTAGCATAATGCTGCAGCATTTCATCTGACACACACTGCCCACACACTCAGTACTGCCAGGAGCTTTTGCAACTCTTCCCTGCTGGTTCTTACAGCCCCTCACAAGACACTTGTACCACCCTCTCAACACTCCTTTCCAGACTATTTGGGATTATTTCAGCTACAGAAGAACTAGATAGCCAGAAGCTGAACCTGGCCAAGTTTGTTGTCTTGACTCCAGATTTAGGTCTCCCTAATAAAAAGGCAGTTTTAGAGGAGTTGATAAATTAAGAAATCAGCTCATTGTTTTCCCTCTGAGTCACATCCACAATCTATGCAGAGCACATGACATTTGCTAATAATGTTGCCCTTTAAGGTACTTGGGTAATAGGTGAATATTCATTGAATGGATTAGTGGGTGTCCTGAGCAAAGGCTGACCAAGGTGCACAGGCCAGTCCTACTGTGTGCAGGCAGATGACCCCTCTGCAGTGGCAGAGCTTGTGTCAAAGCCTAAGCAGGGCCAAGTCTAGCCCAGGCTTTACCCAGACCAGGTACAGGTAGGAAGCAAATAGGTTCTCTCTTTAACCTCTCTTTGTCTTACTATCCAAACTGAATAGCTTCTGCAGGAAAACAGCTTTCTCTTGCAGCCCCAGCCAGGTGCCTACCATCTTTAGCAGCATGTCCATGCCCATCCTGGCCAGTCTCTGCCGCAGCTCCGTGCCAATCCCCATGCGCAGGTAGCGTGAAATGGGCTCACTCTCCTGAAACAGAGACAGAGCTGGAGTCAAACACCCCCTGCATCCCACCTTCAAACACACCTTCTCCTGGGTGCCACGAGTGGGGGGAAGGTGATGATAATACCCTAGAAAGGACCTGGCAGAAAGAGCCTGTACCTAGTGTGATGGAGAACATGACAGAACCAAGGGTTTGTTCCTTGGAAAGACAGACGGTATTCCAGGGACAGACACACCCTTGCCAGGGTCACATGCAGGAAAACTAATCCTGAGCGTAGCTTTGGTCTGGGACTCAAACATCCACAAGAGAAGTGAGGCAGGGATCAGAAAGTGTCAGACTGCTGAGCACCTTGCTTTGACCCAGCACAGAGGAGAGGTGAAGCATGGTGTTGGTTTGCAAAGCACAGGGGGCTGCACCCACTGCTGGTCTGCTTGCTTTCAGACCAAGTGCTCACTTCTATACAGCTGTCTGCTACCTGTCTTCAGGGATGCACTGCTTGCAAACAAAAGAGTGGAAGAGACACTAAGGAAGGACATCAACCTCCTTAAGCAAATAAGAAAAAAAGCATCCTTCTGCCTCTGATTCCTCCTTCTCAAAAAGAAACACCTCCTTGCCATGGTCTCCTTGGGGCTTTCTCACTGCTACCATTGCACCCACACTCTGCAATTCTTACCTCAAATGTTTCCACTAGAACATCTGCTGTTACCAAGGGCCAAAGGGGAGTTGGAAACTTCACAAAATCAACATCTAGGAAATTCTGTCGGAAGCGCTCCAGATTTCTGGCTTCATAGCGTAAGTCAATCTCAAGAGACAAACAGAAAAGCAGGTTGGACATGAGAATCAACTAGGATTAGATCTTCAGGAGCCTGTGTGGATTGCAATACTCAATACCAACAAAATCAGTCAGAAAGCCAGAATGGAAACAAAGTAAGAGTGGCGCTTTTTACAGGCTCACAGCCTCCCTGATGGAAGAGGAGCAGACTGGGTAATGGATGGTGCACAGCCAGGTCCAACCTTTGAAATATGGGTGCCTTACTAGAGGCATGGTGTCTCAAAATAGACCAGGACCACGTTATATTCAAAAATACAACAAGATCTTAAACTGAATCCCATCCTGAAAGGAAGCTTGCTGTCCAAACGGCAAGGCAGGCAGACAGGATAGAAGAACTGCAGCCACAGCCTCACTTGCCAGAGAGGCAGCTGTAGCAGGAAGAAATTTAATGTAATTCATACAAGATAATCCACTATGCCAAGTCCAGGCCCTGGTTCTTCAGTGATCCAGTGTCTTGACACAAGGGTATCTCTCCTACTGTCTGCTGCTGCTCAAGGAAGCAGGATAACCTTGCCTCACCACACTTGTCTGGCAGCAGGGAATACCCCAGGAATATTTCCTGTTCATTCAAAAGGAAAAAGCTACCATGAGCCTATCAGATATTCTCCTCACTCTCAGTCTTCTGCACATCCACCCAAGCTCTGCCAAACTGGTACGAATGACCTCGAGCCACATCTGACCACAGTTAACATTTCCCAGGATGGATTTACAGCGCAGAGGTTTTGGAATTGTAGAGAATAATTAAGGTTTTCAAAAGCTTGTTACAGACTTCAGACTCTGCAATCTAGACACAAAAGTGAAATTAGCAGATAATGGCTCATTTCGTAGAAACATAAGCCTAATTAGGCCTGCAGTGAGATCTTTATGAGTTTTATAGTAGCAATGTTCCAGGATAGTGTCTTTAGAAGACATTAGTAAATCAGGATGTTTTCAGATCTGTTTGCAAAACTGTACTGGCACTGTGAGTCTGATGACAATACAGAGTAGAATGTGTTATTAACTTCTGTGAAAACATTATTTATGCCTATATATATATATAAATATCTATCTCAGTGCTAATAAACATGACTAGTGAGTACAGACTGCAAACATATATGTAGAATTACAGAAAAAACCCACATGCCTGAGTACTTGCTTGGAGAGATTCTTTCCTAAGGAGAGGTGTCTCACCACTGTTCACCTTTCACAATGCTGCAAAAAGGACTCTGACTATGGCTAGCTAGCTGTTCAGGCTGTCCACTAGAAAACACATTCAAAGTCTAAACGGTATTTTCAAAGTCTAAAAAGTAATTTTAGATCTGGTAAAGATTTTTTTTCATTGCTTTGCTACTTTGTGAGCGTATAAGCTTTCCTACAGTAATGTTACGTGATTTGATTAGACTAAAGAACAGAAGTAAAGAGCAAGCCAGTCTTCACCTAACCATTTTAAATGTAGTGGTGTGAACAGAGTTAGAGGCAGCCAGAGCAAGACAAAGGGCAGTTTTGTTTAGCTGGGGAGCATGGCCTGGCACATACCTGCTGCATCATAAGCTTCTCAAACTCCTCCACAATCTCTGTCAAACTGAGCCACTTGAACCCGGGGAGGAGTCCAATGATGCGGCTGCCCATCTTCATGAGAAACAGATCCATCTGGACTTGGTGGACCAGCCCAGGGTGCAGGACCTGCACAAGAACCAGCAATGGCAACATCAACCCCCCTGACACTCCATTGCAATGAGCTCAAGTGATACATTTCAAATATACCGAACCCGGCTTATTGGGATGGGAGGCAACCAGCTTCCCTAGCTAGTCCTCAGAAGAACTCCCAATTTGCCATTGATTATGATACAGAGAAACATTTTATCATTGTCAAATTCAGTGTATCAGTGCTGGAAGCTACAGTCTCACCCAAAGACATTTTGCACCACTTTCAGTCTTGCCCTGTCCCTTACTAGTATTTGAAGCTGCTCAAATATAAGGTTTCTTTAAATAAACTTTGCAGGAATGCACTTATATGTTCCAGATTTCTTCATGTGAGCAGAGAAGGAGGTTTGCTGTCTGGAAGGTGCAAGTAACATTAATGCTAATTATTTTAATGTAAATTGGGCCCTTTGGAGACATTCCTAGTACCCACATGCCACATCAAATCTTGAGCTCTCCGTTTGGCAAGAGCTGGGAATTGTGGCTGCCTGGAACAAAAGCACTGAGAAAGGACACCGGAAGAGACAGCATCCCTTTTGTTCCACCTGGCCCTGGCCAGCTACTCCTCTCCATGGGAGTTAAATCTGACGGACCTCGTCCAGCAAGCTCCATGTTCATACCTCCACCGTTTCGGCACATGACTTACTTTAATGGCTACAGGCACGAGATGTCTGGCTGATGACGGATCTGCATTCGGGAGTGGCTTGGCCCTCTGCTCCATAAGGGACATCCTACTCCCGGAACTTCCCTGGGAGCAGCCTGCAGAACTCAGTTCCTCCCTGCTCCTCTCATCCCGTATCTCCTTGCTCTTCCTCCTCCTCAGCCACCCGAGGAGGCCTCTAAAGCCTGACACTTCCCACGCTTCAAAGGCGGACCTGAGCTCCGAGCGCTGCTCCAGCTCCTGGGCCCGGGAGCCGCCGATGGCGGCGAGGTCAGCATAGGCTTTATACACCTGGGCAACGCAGCCCGAGCCCACGGGCTCCCGGCTCGGGAACTTGAGGATGCCCGTCCAGTCCTCCCCGAAGGCCTTCCTCAAGAGCTCGTCGGTGTGGCCCCAAGGGTGCGGGCTCACCTCGACGTGCAGCTTGGAAAACTCATCACAGAAGGCCTCCGAGAAGAGGTCCCTGCGGGTGCTGGCCCACTGGCCCAGCTTGACACACGTGGGGCCGGCGGCCTCGGCCGCCCTGCGCAGCAGCCGCAGCCAGCGGGCGCCCAAGCCGGGCCAGAGCCAGGCCAGCGGGTAGACCAGCAGCAGCGGCCCGAAGCGCAGCAGGAGCCCGCAGGCGCGGACACCCAGCCGCAGCACCAGTCCCAGGCGCCGCAGCAGCCCGCGGGGCGGCCGCTCCGCGCCGCGCTCCGCCGCCCACGCCGGGCCGCGCTGCCCCGGCCTCTCCTTCCAGCCGGTGCCGGCGGGCACGGCCGCGGGCACGGCCAGGGCCAGGGCGGCCCAGCGGCCGGCGCGCAGCCCGGAGCGCCCCGCGCCCGCCCGCCCGGGCAGCGCCGGCCGGAGCCGGAGTGCGGCGGCGCGCGCGAGCAGCGGGAGCGGGAGCAGCCGCGCGGCGCCGCCGGCCACCATCGCGCGCGCTCCCGCCGCCGCCACCGCGCGCGCCCCCGCCGAGGGCAGGGGGCGGGAGGGGGGCGCGCCCAGCCAATCAGCGCCCGGGAGCGCGGCGGCGCCCCGCCCCTTAAAGGGCCAGCGGCGAGAGCCCGGCGGGAACGCCAGTGCCGTGAGGGAGGCGCGTGCCCGGGCTGTCCCCTCAGGATCGGGCTGTGCTGGACGGGGACAGGCGGGAAGGGGCCGCGCTTGGGCCGGGGGCCTTCACCCCTCCATCAGTTCTGAATCATAGCAACAACACTGAATTTCCTGAATGTCCTGGAAGGGACCCGTCGGGATCCTGGAGTCCAGCTCCCGGACCTGCACAGGACACCACAAGTGTCGCACCGTGAGAGCGTTGTCCTGACGTTTCCTGAGCTCTGTCGGGCTTGGTGCTGTGCCCACTACCCTGGGCAGCCCGTTCCACTGTCCGACCAGCCCCTGGGTGAAGCCCCTTTCCCTAATACCAATCTCAGATCAAGGGATAGAACTCGTGTTGCAGGTTTGAGGCATTGCTGGCCAGGTGCTCTCCCAGGTGCGAAGGCTCTGTGACCCCATCAGCCTCGGGGAGCCGTGCCGGGGACACGCACCGGATTGATAGCAAGTCAGGACTTTCTACGTTTCGCCGCAAATCTTTCCGTCTGCAACCAGAACGGCGGCTTTTCACTCCGCTCCGGTTTGCCCCGCTAACACCGGCAGCCCCCGTTCCCTCCCCCGAGCGGGCAGCTCAGGCGCTCCATGCCCGGAGCGAGGGGCGGGCGCGGCCGCCTGGGCGGCGGGGCGGGACGGGACGGGACGGGGCGGCGCTCCCGCCGGAGGGCGGCCGGGGCCGGGGCCGGGGCCGGTGGCGGCGGGGGGCGGGCGGGAGCCCCCAGCCGCGGGTCCGCAGCCGCCAGCCCGGCGCCGGGTGCCGCCGCCGTCATGACGGGACACGGCCCCCCCGCTCCGCTGCCGCCGCCGAGGAAGGTAGGGAGGCGCCGAGAGAACGCTAACGCGATAGAGCAGCGGGCAGAGGTGCCGCTCCAAAAAAAAATCCCAAATTCCCTCTTCCCTTCCGCGCCCCAACTTGGCTTTTCTTCGTCCCGGCTGCAGGGAGGGAGCGCGGGGGCCGCCAGCCGAGTCCCCCCGCGCTCCCGGGCACAGGGAGCCGCTTTCCCGCCGGGACGGGGCGGCTGCTGCTCCCGCCGGGCGCGGGGGGCCGGGCCCGCTGCCGGAGCGGGGCTCGGCCGGGGCTGAGGGAAGACGGGGGCCGCTGCTGAAAAGCCGAGCCGAGCGGGCCGGGAGCGGTGGGGCGGAGGAGCCGCGGCAGCCCCGCCACCCAGCACGGGGCCCCTGAGTGAACTCAGCCCTGCCTCGGTCTCCAGCACAAAACAGAGGAGGAAACGCTAAGCACATTCTTTGGGGGAAGCCCGGGCCCTGCCGGAGCTAACAGCCAGAGCTCTCAGTTCGGCAAACTCCCGAATCCCCGTGTGATATTAGCCCTGCACTTCTCTCTCTCTGCCCTGGATAGCCTGCTTTCCTGCTTTCCCTGGAGCGCCTGCAGTTGTGTGCAGCCTGTGGCTTATCAGGGTGGCATTTCTGACTCCCGGTGGGGATCGGTGGGAGTATTCACCTGTCCCGGCAGAAAAACGCTTTCTTGCCTTCCTGATCCTGTACCCAAGGATGATGAGCGCTAATTGACAGGGAGTTGGTAGAAGGGAATGTTGTTTGGGAACAAGAAGTTACACTTGGCTGCTGTTGTAGTCCCAAGGTGTCAAATGCAAACTGGGACGCAAAACCATGCGAGGTGTATTTGGGACACTTTTAGAGGTTTTGGCTTTTTGAGTGTCCAGTAAGCATGTCGCTTGATGCTTGGTGCTGGAAATGTGATGGTCATGGAGGACTGAGGCTTTCTGACTGCTTGGATCTGCACTGGAGCCTCCTCACAGGTGCAGGGACTAAGTGCTAACATGGGCCCTTAATTCTGCTCTTTACAAGAACACATCTTGTTTCCAAGACAGGTCAGCAAGTTGCTCCTGACCCTGAGTTATTCCCAGCCACCTTTGCTCTTGCCATTTAAGTAGTTGTTTAAGTTTTTTGCTTTTGGAGAAGAGCATCTCCAGCCTGGAGCTCAGCTGGGAGGACAGAGATGACCAAAGGGATTTCCATGGGGCCTTTATTTGCTGCTGTGAGGGGAGCTGCTGGTGTTGGTGGTGGATTAAAAAGCTGTTTTCTGTGTTGGCTGCCACCTTACTGACTGCTGGTTCTTGGTGTGTCATAGTGAGGTCCAATAATGTGTACTGGCCCTGTTTTCTGAACCACCAAAAAGGGAGTTGTTACTGCATCCTGGCAGAGGAAAGGAATGCATTTCCTCCACCCTCGTGTTGTGTTCTGAATTGTTGTCATTGGGGTAGTGTTTGTTTGGTGCATGTTGGGTTTGAGGAGTTTTGCTTGGTTGTTGTTTGGGTTTTCAAAATAATCCAAGCCCGTGAAAATGATAACTACTATGTTGGGTCAGGCTTGGAAACAACTGAGAATGGTAAGTATGGAAATGAGAGGAAAGCCACAGGATTTCCCAGGGTAAAAAGGCGCCTTTTTGAGAAACGGAAGAGAAAGCACTGAAAACAAAGGGCGCTGGAGTGGCCAGGGATGCAAAAAGCAGAGGGAGGATTTATGGCTCTGCTGGGACCACTCTGCCTGTGTGGGTGAGAAGGTTGTGTGCTGAAGCCTGGGCTGGCCTTCAGCACGTCCATGTCCCAGCAGTCCACGCAGAAGGTTCTCCCTGTTTATCAGCTCAGATCCAAAGTGCAGCGTTCCTTGTAGAGCACAAGTGCATGTGGAGAGTCCCAAAGTGCTGCTGCTTTCAGTACTGCCCCCATCTCACTGCCCTGGGAAAGCTTTTGGGACATTTTGTCTGCAAAGACAACTTCTGTGTGTGCTTTCTGTTCTCCAGGAACAAGAAGAACATTTAGATCCTTTGTCAGACACTTACAATAGGCTTGTCTTTCTCCCATGCCTGTTGTATTTACATGTTAGAAATGTTCATTTTGACAAGGAGATAATAAGTAAAGACCCCTAAACTGTGTTTTTCAGAGATGATCTTGATCCAGGAGTAGCTTTTCCAATGAGTTATTCTTAATATCAGCCATGACAACTAATTCATACAGACAGGACTTAAAATCTCAATTTTGCTGGGCACTCTGGGAGCACAGAAGCAAGCTTGATCCTTCCCCAAGTTTAAGAAATTTGCCAATGAAGTCATCACACAACAGAGCCAGTCCCTTAAAGATGGAGAGATGCTGGGCATTTCAGAGTATCTGATAAGTGCCATGTTCTTTTGGATCCCCTGAATGCATCATTCAAAGCAGCTGGTCCTCCCTTCCTTTTGTAACACCTGACATTTATTTCCTGACTGGAACTGTGTGGAAGCTGCTCCTTCCTAAGTGGGGGCCAGACCAAGGGGAGAAAAGGCTGTGTAGTGCACCATTAAACCCATGGGAGTAGAGAAGAACCTGTCTTAAACCCTTGTTGAAGCTGGTTAATTGTGATGATCTCAGGCATTCAGAAGTGGGGTGCAAGCTCTTTAGGGAAGCGTTTTTTAGCAGAAGGATTGAAGTACTAGTGGCTGATATGTCTGTTGGCAGGATTCCAAGAGCTGGCTGGAAGAGGCCTCTACTATGAAAGAAATGCTGAAATAGGACTTTTAATGCACTTGCATAGCAGTTCCTTTCAGGCTGAGAAGACTCTCCCGAGGGAAGGAGGGAGTGGGATGGAGCTGGAAAGCAATTTCTTGTTTCATTCAAGTCCTGACAGTAAATGAGTGATCCTGGCTTTGCTTAGATACAGCTCAAATAACATTGTGTCTGAGGTATCTGTGAGCACTGTTTCACAGCACAAAGGAGGAAAAGAAACAGTGTTTGCTTGACTGTAGCTCTGAAGCGCAGTGGAAAGGGCAACAGCATGTTGATCTTGCTTATGGGGTTTTTTTTCTGGTCTTCACCTTGGAGATGCTTTATCAGCTCCTGGAAATGGAAGCAAAGGCTGAAATGTGAGGATATGCACGGTGTTTGGGGGTGGCTTCAGCCCAGGTTTTAGTGAAGGTGACTGTATGACTGAGCTCCCAGCCTCAGGAAGGCTGTGCTTTTGAAATGTTGTTGAAATGGCTGTGCTTCATTGAAATGTGGCTTCTGCAGGGGCCTTGGGTGACCTTGAAGTGGGTGCCTAAAACAGTCCGTAGTCCCTGGAATTTCTGACCTCTGTGTCCTGGGATCTCTGCCTCTGCATGCTGGGATTTCAACCGAGGCCTATGTCCTTTGGTGGAAGCTCAGCACAGAGCAGGCTGAGAATCTGTTCAAGGTTGATATAAAGCACTAAGAGGCATCAGCACTGTCTTACATAAATAAATACTTAAGGTCCTATAGGCTGATCCTGTTCAAGATCTCTCCCAGCCTTTACATGGTTCTCCACCCAACTGGGGCAAGGTGCTCTGTGTCTGTGGACATGGGGCTGATGCAGTGAAAGCCATAATTCCCCAGGCCTTTCCTGAGGAAAGCAGTGGATTCTTGCCCACCACTATGTGCCATCACCAGTTTATGTCTTTCAGTGAGCTGTGAACTCATGGCAGCAAGACACCTTTGGGGCTCTGCCATCATGATGGTCCAGTCTGTGCTGTGCTCAGAGACAGCTCTGAGCAGCTCTGAACCCTGTGGTGTGGTTCCAGTCTGTCACCCTTGGAGCTGCTCACAGGGACTGACTGTGCTCTTGGGATAATCCTGGCATGATGGCTGGGGGTGATCCTGTCCAGAAACCCCCTCAGTTTGTACTGCTCTAAGGTAAATACATTGCCTAAACATTTGCTGGGCAAATGTGGGGTGTTCTGTGTGTGTGCAACAAAAACCCCAGAAGAGGGCTCATGGGAAATCTTCCTTGCAAGAAGCTTGAAACACTGTCACTCCTTTCTTGAACACAGATAACATGTATTGAGGACATAATTTCTGTCTTTTTTGAAAACAGTACTGTCCCATGGTAAAGCTGAAGGAAATCAAGCACAGTTGGAAGGGTAGAGGCTTGAAAGAGTAATGTCCTGCTGGAATGAATGCTGTGAGTGCTGTTATAATCTTCATTCTTTGCTTCAGTGCTTTTTCCCCTCCCCAGGTTAGGGAAACCAGCTGCAGCTGGCATACTGTTACTGTCAAGGATTTAGCAAAGTAGATGAAGAGTTAGTGGTGATTTAAGTTGTGATTTAACTGACTGATTAGGTCAGTTTTTACTGACTAAACTTGTTAGGAGCTAGCACACCTTTGAGGCCTTCTTAGGGCAAGATTCTCATCCCAGTGCTGGGGCACTGCCAGTCAGGTTTGCTTGGGGTCTTCTGGTTTCCTTGTTTTTAATGGCTGGCACAAACAAGAATTGGGCTTGACTGTTACCTGCATGTGCTGTTTGTTACACATGACCTTTGCTGAATGTGAGATGTGTCTGTCTGCCTTCTGACAAGCAGTTCCTTGGCTGGGGTAAGGCTCAGGCTGCTCACTGGAGCAGGAGGGCTGGGAGGGAAATGTTTGCCCTGCAGCCAAGCTGCCATGTCCAGCCTGGGCAGGACTTGCTGCTCCTCAGTCCCCCTGCACTGCAGGCAGGGCTCTGGCTCAGCCCTGTGCTCCTGGGCTGGGAACTGGCAGTGTTTACGTGATGAAAGGGAGCAGAAGATGGCTTTTCCTGAGCTCTGCCTTTGCCCATACATGTGCTGGCCCAGGGCCAGGATGGAAACTCTGTCCTCATGAGCGGAGAGAGGGAGATGGGAGGAGCCAGAGATGAAGAGGGGCCCAGAAGCAGACGGAGTTAAAATAAAAACACCAACTCACAGAGAGAAAAGCCTGTAACAGATGGCCCTGGCCATCCCCTGGGCTCTTCATGCACTTGGCTCCACGTGCAGTGCTGACAAGATCTCATCTAGAAGTGTGAGTAAGGCGCCTGGACCATTTTGGGATGTGTGATGGAAGATCAGAGTAAAAGGCAAAAGGAAGGAAGCTAGACAGGTAAGGCAGCTGTGGGTCAGCTCTCTGTGATGCCTGGAGTGGACTCTGGGACTTGCTGCTACTGGTGCTGCCATGTGAGCCTTTGTAGGAGCACTGCTTTGTTTTCATCCTTTAACTGTGGCCAGTCTTGCCTCCTCTGTAAAACAGCATGGCAAATGCTGGTGGAGGTTTGTTCCACTGCTCTCATTCCCTCTAGAATATGTACAGCAGGGAGCTGTTGATCTGAATGGAGCCTAGTGCAAAGATGGATTCTGCCAGGGGATGCTGGCAGCTGTAATTTCCAATGCCCATCTCCTCATCTGGCATCATGGTAAGTAATCAGACTGGCTGAACAGTTCAGCATGTGGGGTGCTGGCCTTGCTTGGAAAGGCTTTGCCTTGGTAGGATATCTGTGCAGGAGACTGTGCCTGGCAGAAAAGCTGGTCTTGGAGAAGCACTCACAAAAGCTTTGCTCTGAGCTCATTTGAAAATCTGGCCCAGACTCTTAAAATGTCAAGAGCTGATGATGGTCAGGGGCAGTTTGAGTGCGGAAAGGTGCCACCTCACTTGGAAGTGGTTGAAAGAGTTCTGGATGAGACCCTGCCAGACCTTGAGACTCCTGATCCTACAGATCCCAGAGAGCAGATGGCTCCTGGCCAAGTTCAGGCACATAAGCTGTGTTTCCAGAAACTTATTGGGGACTCTGGCAACCCACTGGAGAGACTGATTTAGGGAGCAAGACTTGCTGTTTCTTTGTAAGCAGAATAACTTTAAATAGCTAGATGCTCTGTGTTTTAATTAGATTTCCCTTTGGGAATAAAAGTGGTGAAGTGTTTCTGTGCTCCTACTACATTTAAATATTCTGTACTGTGCCCCAAGTCTGGTGAATCGTTTAGGCAGACATGTAGGTCAGGCACATGCTTCAATCCACCCAGTACATCATTCCTGCTCTGGGAAGTTTGGAACTGAACTTCCCACAGTCTGATTGAAGACAGTGATATGCTTTGAGCACAGACTTAAAATAAGCATGTGCTTAGGTATTCTCCTCATCACAAGTGGTCTCTTGCTTGCCTGCTGTATTCTGCAGAATCATTTTATATAATCATTTTATATTAGCAGCGCCCTTGAACATGGATTTTCTCTTCTTACCCTGCAAGGCCTCTTGCTGATAAGCTCTGTTGCAGTGAGCAGTTCAGGTGAGATGCAGTCACAGGCCTGGTATTTTGGAAGCATTGTGGATATGCATGCATGTGTGAGTGATTAAATCAACCCATCGGGGTGTCATCTGGAGAGGAACAAATGCTGAGCTTGCTCTGCAGGCGGGGGGAGGATGAGATCCTCCTGTAGTTGTTGCTGAAAGCTTTTCCCCTCTGCAGATGTGCAGCTGCTGCAGCTCTCTGCCAAGAGGCGGCCGTGACTTTCCGAGCTGGGGAACGTGCACACATCTGTTTGCAGGGAGAGCAGCACAGGGCTCAGGGCTCCCGTCCCAGGGGATTGTGTTCTCGTGACAGATAGTGCTGACTGTCATGGAGGGAAATGGCAAATTTCACGGGACACTGAGAGGGCACTTCATAAATATGAGTTTGCTAGCCAGTGTCAGCTAAACACCACCTTTCTAAATTAAAAAGGAAAGAGCTCCCAGAGACTTTTCAAAAGACTGTTGGAGATTTCTCTTTAAAAACATTAAGGCCCTGCAGAAGACGTGTGTTTTCTACATACTAAAATAAAATGTGTTTCAGCTGCAAAGCATGCTGTGATCCCAAAGGCTTCCCTTGTGAAGCCTTTTGGGTAAGAGTTGTGTCTTGGATTTTCCAGAGCTCAGAGTGGCTTACTAGCAAAGGGAAATAAATGCCCCTTACTAAAACTGAGAAGGAAGTCTCTGCATCAGCACATGTAGCGCTTCAAAAATCGACATCTGGCCAAAACCAGACCCTGGGGAATCATCCACAATCTACTGGTCCATGAGAGCTTTTTCCTTGAATTCAGAGAGCTTGGGATTAAGTAACTGAGAATCTGGTTTTCCCTGCCTTGACATGCTACGCTGCGTGTTCAGCAATCCCCAGTCAAATTCTATGAGACAATTTGTTACTCTAAAGAAATGTGTAAGATGTTGAGCTTTTTCCAGATGATGTCACAAGCCATGATCTATCTGGTTTTTGTTTCTCAGCTTTGTCAAACTCTGAGAGAAGCCTGAGAGGTTTCCCACTGGGAAAGCAACACATGGTAACTGTTTTTGCATCAGATTTCTGTCTCTGTCCCCTGAGATTACTGTGAGTGACTCCACGTAGAGGTTTTGCCATGGTGTCACCTCTCACATAACAGCGCTGTACTTGTGGTGGTGAAGGATTCTGACAGCTTTTGCTGCTTAGTCTGTGCTAAACCTTGCTCCATCAGCATCCTCTTGTTTGCACAGCAAGAAACTTTCCTTATAGAATGATTTTGCTTACTCAAATTCAGTGGGAAACCAAGGGTTTTCCCCTGTTAAATTCATAAATTTCTCCACTAGTCAAAGACAATTTTGGGTATGTTTCAAGGAAAATTAGGATCACCTCTAAAAGGCACAAATTTCATAAAATATTGTCAGAATTTGATGAGGTGGTTTTTTGGTTGCTTGGGGTTTTTTAATAACTTGTTCTGACGTGTAATATATTGCTTCTGTTCCACTTGCTTAATGTTTGTTTGTATGGGGTAAAATAACTTTTCTCATCCAAAGCACTCTGGAAACATTATCAGAAACAGAAACTTGGCATTTTAGAGCAGGGAAGGACTTCAGCTGACCAGCAACCACTGCAGGAATACAAATTCTATCTTTTTCTGTCCTTCAAACCAGTGTTCCCAGATGTCTAACCCAGTCCCTCTTGATATTCTTATGAATTTCATATGGCAGCCTTTCCTTATAATTTTATCATTAATAGTAATTTTATTATTATTACTATTATTTTATTATTAATAGAATAAACTAGACTAGACTGAGTTTGGAAGGGACCCACAGGGATCATCTTGCCAAGGTGCCTGACCACTTCGGGGCCAAAGTTAAACTATATTAATAAGGCCATTGACCGAATGCCTTTTACACACTGCAGACATGGAACACAGTCCACCCCTAGGAAATCTGTTCCAATGTCTGGCAGCCCTAGGAAATCTGTACCAATTTCTTCTTGGTAAAGAAATGCCTCCAAATGTCCAGTCTGAGCCTCCCCTGCTGCAGCTCTGAACCATTCCCATGTGTACTACACTGGGTAGCAGGGAGAAGGGCTGAGCATTTCCTCTGCATCTCCCCTCCTCAGGAGCTGTAGAGAGCAATAAGGGGTGTTTTATTTTTACTTCAGGCTCCTGATCAAGATCTGCTTTTTGAAAAATCAAACCTGACCATTGAGTTTGCTTTCTCTCTCTCTCCCTTTCTCTCTCCCTTTCTCTCTCCCTTTCTCTCTCCCTTTCTCTCTCCCTTTCTCTCTCCCTTTCTCTCTCCCTTTCTCTCTCCCTTTCTCTCTCCCTTTCTCTCTCCCTTTCTCTCTCCCTTTCTCTCTCCCTTTCTCTCTCCCTTTCTCTCTCCCTTTCTCTCTCCCTTTCTCTCTCCCTTTCTCTCTCCCTTTCTCTCTCCCTTTCTCTCTCCCTTTCTCTCTCCCTTTCTCTCTCCCTTTCTCTCTCCCTTTCCTTTGCCTAGGTAATCACCAACCCATTCTTTTTTCCTGGCACACCAACAGCAGATCAGCTGTTTCACTGTCTCTGTTGCACGTCACTTTTTTTCTTTAACATGTGAACAGTGTATTATTTTAACATGTAACAGGTATTTTTAATGTAGGAGATTTTGGTATGATTTGCTGTGAAATCCTTGAATGCAGAATTAAGCAGAACAATGTATAATGCACCTTTTGTGAAGCAGAGCCAGCATGACTTGGTGATGCAGTGATGAAGCACAGTGAGAGGTGTGGATGAGGTTGTCCAGGAGAACAAGGTGATGGCACTGTCATTGCTCCATTAACTTAAGCTGAGCAATGACCTCAAAATGAGGTCAGGAGTTTTTTTATGCTTTAAAAGAAATTTTGTGGTATTGGTTTTTCAGTTTCATGATTGAATAAAAGAAAATTATAACTCACTACTTGGAGAAAGGTGGCAGGGTAGCCCCATCTATTTTCTTCCCTCCTTTTTTCCCTCCAATAAAATAAATAGGAAGGAGAGAAAGCCTAAATAGTATTTCTGCTCCTTGTAAAGGGAGGGTTTAACACACACCCCCTCAATTTAGCTAAATTTTGGTAAGCAATGTCATTTCACAGTAAAGAACCTGACTCTTGTAAGCTTCCTTCAGATTACCTCAGATGTTTTCTTGAAAGTTTCTCTCTGTTGAGTTTGGGGTTTTTTGGGGGCATACTGAATTTAGATCAAACTTTGCAAAAATTATTTAAGTTAGTCAGAAACCAACTAAATAAGTAATTTACTCATCCAGCAGCACTTAAATCTGTTTGTGATTCATGCAAATTGAATTGCTGAGACCATGCAGCTGTATTTCAAGTATGTGAGTGCATCTTGACCAGCTAAGTTATTTTCTGGAGCATTTCTGGTCAGGTAAGAGAAACAGGCACTTTTACTCTGTGGTTCAGAGTTTGTGAGTACTTTTAGGGCACAAATCACCTCTTGGGAGTATTCTTAGTTTTATACGATAATTATATTTCAAAACACTGTGCATCTCTAATATTCTTTTTGCTTGGGAAGGCATATAAGCAAAGCTAACTTCTTGCTAAGCTATTTTCAGGGCTGAAATTTCTCCTGTGTCATACTTATCATTTTAACATCAATGCAGTGAACCCACTTAGGAGATTCTTATTAAGTAGATGCTATGCAGTCTGAACATTTGAGTTATTACATGCTGAAGAGATGGGAAGAAGAATGCCTACTTGAATGCCAAACATTTTTCTTACCAACTAAGAAGTAAATCAGGTATAGCATTACTTAAGTTCTTCTTGTTCCTCTTCTAATAGAATAAAATGTTTGGGGAATTTCCCCCAAAAAGATCAAGTTTAGATTTAGTTTTCCAGTTACGTCTGTAGACATTCTCTTTTCAGTTAAGAAAACACAATTGTTATCAAATATCCATTGCATTCAACTGCAGATAACTGAGGCAGCATTGGGCAGCTTCAACCTTTGTATAAAGAACGTGGTTCTGGTGAAGAATATCTAAAAAAATATAATCCAGAAGAGGGGAGATTTAGCTTACATGTTAGGTGGAAATTCCTTATTGTGAGGCTGGTGAGGCACTGCAAGAGGATGCCCTGCCCCTGGATGTTGGGGATGCCCATCCCTGGAAGTGTTCAAGGCCAGGCTGGATGGGGCTTTAAGCAGCCTGATCTAGTGAATGTTGTCCCTGTCCATGGCTGGGGGTTTGGAACCGGATGATCCTTAAGGTTCCTTCCAACCCAAAGCCTTCTGTGATCTAACTGGCCTGTTCATAGAGTGTTTAATCTATGGAAAATGTGCATTTGCTGCAATGGCCATCTTCTACAGAGGGAAAAAACCCAGTTACAGACAGACCTCTTTCCTGAGCCAGATCTTCAAAGCTGAGCATGTAAAGCTGTTGCTTTTGGGACAGTGGGGATGGGAATTTCACAGGGGAACTTGCAAATCATCAGGGTGTTATACCAGGTGGGTCACTCTAGTGCTGGCCCTTTACTGTAGGAGACCTCATCTCTTGCCCTGCAGGAAACCTTTCTATTCTTTAAACATCACATGAGAACCTGTAAGGGTTGTCCCATCCCATCCAAAGAGGTTTTATGGACTTGAGCAGAGGGGGGCTGTGCTTGTGTTTCTGTAGGTACCCCTGTGCTGGGGCTGAGCAGAAATGAGGTGAATGTGGAGGGTGAAATGGAAGCCACACCACAACCACTGCAGTCACCTTCAGTGCAGCTGGGATTTCCCCTTGCATTGGACTGGAAATGGCATCTTTATGAGCATTTAAGATGAAAGGGGATGATGTTTATTGAATAGCTCAGGGGACAGGGCTTCTGCAAAGGGTTTAACTCCAGAAGATTCCTACTTTGATATTTTGTTCTGAGTCCTGTAAAACGCTCCCTTGTGAAACGCAGTCAGTGCTTTGTAGTAGTGAGTTTTTCCTGTGCACAGTAAATAGTATCAGGGCCCAGTCCAGCACAGCATCCAAACATCTTGGGTGGAGTATGCCCTGGTGGTTACCCTGGAATACAAAACTTGGATGCACGTTCTCTGGGTTGGAAGCTTATGTACAAATAGCTCTGCTTCAACTGTGAGATAAGGACTGATGGAGACAATTGTACACGGGTGCTCTGCTTTTGCTCCATTATCCAGCAGTGAGAAGTATGTGAAAGAAAGTAAACAATGGAAATTAAAGTCCTTTATGTGTGTATTGGCTTTAGCACATCCCTTGGAAGAGAGTAGTGAACAATATGTGCCTGCTTGATAACTCTCCAGTCTCTAGGATTTCTGCTGCAAGAAGCCCAAAGGAACACTTCAGCAAAGGAAAAAAACAAATCTCCCAAATAAATGCTTTCAGTATTTCTCACTTTTCTTTAGTAGTTGATTGGTTGGTTAGTGTTTGATTTAGTTATGAAATAACTTTAAGCTTTTCAAAAAATTGTACCCTGATCTCTGAAAGTGGAATGAACCTGAGAAGAAAATATTTTCCTTTTCTAATAGTGAAAATTTACAGCACTCATTGGTGGCAGCATTATTGGTGGATTCATGGCTTCCATGGAGCTGTTGAAGTTTGTTAGGCACTGCAGAATGACAAGGGACAAAAGACAGTAGATATGTGTTGGGGATAGCATAATTATATATCTTGTTTTGGCAGCTATTTTTTACTGCTTCCTTGCTGAGCAGTTGCAGAAAGGCAAAAAAGTATCACTTGGGGAGGAAAATGTCTAGTAATAATCTTTTGAAAGATACTTTTTGTTGTTATTTTCCACAGAGAAAATGAGAGTGGTTACTCACTTTTACAGTAATTGATGATCTGTTATCATAGGATTATCCAGATTTGGGATTACAGGGGGGCTCTACTCCAGCCTCCTTCTCAAATAGGTTCAGGTCTGAGCTCTGTTTGCTCAGGGCTTTGGTTGGGTCTTGAAAACCTCCAGTAATGGAGACAGCAGGGCTGCTTCAGAGCTCTGTTTTCCTCATGGTGAAAAGAGCTCTTTTATCCCCATAGTCAAAAAAAAGACTTTTCCTTATATCAAGTCTCTATGTTCCCTCTCATCTTGTCTCTCATCCCACCAAGAGAAAAACAGCCAAGGAATTTGCTTCAGGTCACACTGTGCTACACAATGGTTTTGTCTTTATGAGAAAAAAAATTATTAAAAAGTCACAACAGAATGTGGAAACCTGTGTCACACCTCTGAAAGGGACAGGGCACACAGGTGTCTGTTCAGACCTGGACATGCTTAGGTTTACAGCATCACTGTGTCAGTCTGTCCTCCAAGCTGCCAGATGTGAAGAAGCTCTTTAGACATATGTAGAGTAATTATTTCTTCTGGAAGTTCCCTTTTCAGGGCTGTGATCTCTTATCTGAGACATCTCCCACATTTTCCTGGGAAAAATCAAGAGCACATTTCTCTGCACCTTCGTGCACCTACACAAGCTCTGCCAGCTCTGTGGAGCTGGATCTGGCACGTGGAGAGCAGCAGAGCTTGCGTAGGTGAATGAAGGTGCAGAGAAATGTGCTCTTGACTTTCCCAGCCATACCTAGACCTGTCTCCTGTTGCAGTCAGCAGAAGAGGAATGTGTGCTTACAATTCTTTGAAAATGTTAGCTGCTTCTACAGTCACGGAATCATTTGGATTGGCAGAGACCTCCAAGATCATGGAGTCCAACCATTAACCTAAAGCAGCCAAGTTGGCCACCACACCATGTCCCTAAGAGCCACATGAATACAATGTGGAGCTAATTCAGTCAAAGCTGGGACTTATTTGGGAGTTAAAATAAGGAGATGGAATTGCAAGTGTAAGTGCAAGCCTAGTAGGAATGTTTGTTAAAAAAAAAATTTGATCCTCGGTTGTGAAAATGGGTCTTAAACTTCAAAGTCATGTAGTCACTTTTGAAAATGTTACCCTTCTCTGTTTTATTTCTTTCTTTCCCTGGGGCTTTTCTACCACATAAAATGGCAGAAGAATGTGCCACCAAGACATCATGATATTTTTCCAGCATTTTTGCCTGGCAGTACCAGGAGACCAGATCTTTCCCCCACTCTCTCACAAAGCTTTATGATCAGAGGCTGTACTGGAGCCCCTGGGGCAGAATGTAGGGATGGTTATGGATGGTTACCTGCAGCACACTCCTCCTTATGCTCTGCCCTTTGCTGGGCTTCTGCTGGGGCTGGGGAGCCTTGGAAGAGCCAAGGGCCATTCCTTGCGTTGTTTTGTGCTCAGGTTGCCAAATTCCTGGTTATGGAGAGGGTGTGGGTGGACAAGCAGCACAGTGATGTGGGTTGATTTTCTCTCTGTGTCGCTGTCCTGTCCGGGTGCCCGTGCTGGGAACCCTTGTGCTGCTTTCCATCACCCTCCAAACCCCTGCTGTGCCCACCATCACCCTGTCAGGGAGGAGGTACCAAACCACCTGTGGAAGGGTGGAGGAGGAAGAGCGATTTTTCCCTAGGATTTGGGGGTTTGGTAGGGCTTTTTTCCCCGCTTTTATTGGCCCTGAGTGCAGTGACCGCTTAACCACAGGGAACGGGCCGGCTCCCTCCCCCACGCTTCCTCTCCCTGGCAAAGCAAAGTCACTCAGGTTTCCTCCCAGCTCTCAGCTCCATTCCCCTCCATACAAAAGGAAAGGAAAAACTGCTCCCTGCACGGGCAGATGGCTGACTGTTTCCTGGCAGCTCCGCTCACTGTCCTTTTTCCCATTGTCCCGACACAAACACACGCACGCACACACCCACCGAGAGCGGCTTTCCTTCTGGAAAAATAAATAAATGCAAGCTCTCTTTGCAGAGGTTTATTCCTCCTTGGAGCTGTGTGCTGGCCAAATCTTGGGCAGCTCCCGTGCTGCCTGGCCCTGCTGTCTGCCAGGGGATGCTGTGCTGTGCCGAGGTTGGAAGGGTTCCATACAGAATAAGGTCTGCCATAAACAGGTTCTGCCTTAGTGATGGCCAAGATACGTGGGAGAGTGAGGGTGGGAGCAAAGAGGAGCTTGGAGGAGACAGAGGGAAGCAGGGTCTGCTGAACCCAAAAGCAATCTGTTGGTGACTCTTTGCTTGAGCTCAGAAGTTGATGCTTGATAGGGACAGGCTGTAGTGGGAGGTCATGGACTTGAGGTGGGACTTGGACTATGGGAAGGTTTCATGGAGCATGCAGATGGTGCCCCAAGGTTGTGGTGATGGACACTTCAGGAAGCTGTGTGCTAAATCCACATCAGGAGGGACGAGTCAGCATCCTGCAGGGTGAAGGCCACCGAAGGAGAGATTTGCTGAGGCTCCATTTGTCTCCCTGATGATAACTTATTTTGGAAGAAGTTGAGGTTCTTCTTTTTAATGCTCTCATTTCCTTTCTGAATGTGAGACAATTTGTCTTCCTGCCAGGAAACTCTTTGCAGAGTTGCTCCTCGAAGGGACCTCTTTAGGTCCCATTTATGTTAGAATAGCAGAGATTATCTCACCACATCAAAAATGAATTCCAGTGTGGTTCATGAGCTGAACTCTATTTTTTAGTGACAGGTTATTTCCTATGCTGTCAAATGTTTGGGTTTCTTATAAGCATAATAACCCTGAATTCTTTCCAATTCTTTTATTTACTGGTGTAGTAGGACTAGTATGTTTGTAACACAGCACTCCAATCAAAGGAGGGAAAAGCACCTACATCACCTAGCTGCACTGGTAGAAATGAGTATTTGGCAATTTCTCCTTGACTTTGTTCCAGTTCCACTGCATCTGGTGGAATCCTGTCTGCCTCTGTGGCTGATAGATGATTCTGCTGGCAGATGTGTGCTTGTGTGAATCTAGTCCATATTTCTTTTGTTTTATTATATATTGACCACAGTCATCTTCTCTGTGGGTACTTTCAAAGCCAAACAAACCAGGTATTGGTCACCATCTCCACTGATGTAATCTGCAGGCAAGGACACACCACCGGTGTCTTCTTCAGCCTTGACTTCAAGTAACTGAATTTTCATTTATTAGGCTGAAAAGCAAAAGCAAATATTATCACCCTTCAAAGGGGATGAGGAACCCCACTGTGTACACACAAATGCTCACACAAGACCTTAAACACAGAGAGATGATCTAGTATTGCCAGGTGCTGTCCCAGAAGGGGTGTCCTCTACTCCTGCCCTCACTTCCCAGGGTCTTGGTTTCCACATCTGGAATTACAGGTTTTTTTCAACCTTTTTTTTATTACTTCCTTGTAGAAAGCATAGCATTAAGCATTGCAATCATTTTAGCAGCCAGGTTGGAAAATACTGAATCATTCTCTTCCTTTCCATGTGAATTTTTTCTTACTATTTGTTAACCTACCTGCAGGAGTTAAGACTCATCATGTCTCTAAGCAGTCATACAAACCATCCTTGCCACCAGGATGAAAAGCAGTATTTACCTTCTATGCATGCAGGACTAAATCTGTGACTGGGGGCAGTGAGTTAGAAAAAGAGTGTTTCTGGGTTTTTTGACAGGGTCGTGAAACATCCCACCACTAACCCTGAAAATGCTGTGTTTTTCAGCTGAGGGTGTGTCTGCCTGAAGGAAACTGAAGAAATGTTGAATACCCTTTGAGTTTTGTTTTTTCTGTCTGTTATGTGTTTAGAGGGAGGAACAAAGAGAAAATAAAACAATGGGATATGTGGGACAAGCTTAATAATAGTGGGTGCAACGAGCCCCACCTTTAACAGAAGACAATTCATATTGTGAGACCCTGTTTTTGATTACTGTCTTCAGGTCAAGATTTTATTTTTGTTTCAGTCTGCACTTTTCCATGCTGAGCATTGCCTCTGGCTGAATCACTTTTGAAAGCCTTCAGTCAAAATGGTTCAGCTGTTTTAGCATGGAGCCTGGGGAGAAAATTGTTGCTGCTTCCTCCCTGTTTGAAAAGAAAATCAGACTTTTCTTTTGTGAAAACTTATCTTCTGCTTTGAAACAGAAGTGCTGTTTGGATCAGGAATTTGTCCTTTCCCATTCCTGAATCATCTCTACCCTAACTTTCCAGGGCTCTGTGGGAAGACAGTTTCAGCTGGCACATGGTCAGCAGAGGTTTTTAGAGCTACCTTGTTACCAGATATGCTGTCCTTCCAGCTCCTGGTGTCAGGCAGGTGATGCTGGTGATACCCCTGTGGAGCTTGACCTACAGCTTTCAGCAAATGGTTGGTGGAGGGAAGTAATGGACAAGAGGTGAGAGTTGTTTCTCAAGGGTCCATCTGCTTTTCTACAGAATAAGGATAGTCTCAGGATGAAGCTGAGACCTGGGGTAACCCCCTGATATTGCCCACAGCAGGTCCTGCTGGCTCCCTCTTCTCATTGCTGAGGGTTAACTTCTTTACGAGCAGAGTCTTGTTGTCAGCCCTGGCAAGGGGGATTGGAATTCAATGATTTTCAAGGCCCCTTCCAGCCCAAATAATTCTGTGATTCCTTCCATGTGTTTCAGTGCTCATTAGGTTTTCCCAGACAGGTGACTGATGTTGCTATCTGAGCAGAAAATGGTTGTGCTTCCTCCCCTTTTATTTCTTTGCTGGTTTAGGGAGCTGAACCAGGCAGCTTGTGAGCCCATCCTAGCTTGAAAAGGCTTTACAAGCATGGGAGGTGATACAAAGCAAAAGTAGGAAGGGAGGAAAAAAGTAGGCACACCCTTAGTAAATGGCGGCCATCAGATGTGATCAGGCAAGTCTTTTACCAAGGGCAGGGATGGGACCACCTTGCTGGCAGCCAAGGGAGGAGCAGGGCAGGCCATGAACCATGGTAATCCTTTCAGTCAGGTTAAAGACATGTGAGCAGGCAGAGTTTGTTCTGTGTGCTCAGAGAGAGAGAAGGTCAGTAGACCGAATTAGATCATAAAATTAAAGACATGTCCTAGCACCCAGCACAGCTTTGCTGGACACAGCCAGTTCCTGCATTCCTGGCACTGCAGCCTTGTTCCCCTGACGTGGGGTGTTGCACAAAGGCAGAGGTTGTGGTACATCCATTTCACTCGGGGTTTTTGGAAATACAGTTTGTTTTGACACATGGGATTCTCCTGACCCCCTTGTAAGCCCTGTGGTGTAAGATATGATAGATCAAAGGGAAAACTTAGAATGGAGTGGGGTGAGGGCAGTAGGAGGCTGTGTGGGATCTGGCGCTAAAAGATACTGTAGGAGCATGTCACTTCCCAGTCCTTGGTCCTTTATCAATATGTTTTGCATAAGTTTATCCTGCTTTTTTTCTCTTTAACAAGTGACTTGGCCCTGATTCTCTAGAATTATCTACAATCAGGATCCCATTACAAGTGGATGAACTGAGCAATCCTGCTGGTGGTGTCCTCCATCTTCACGAGATTCACGTGGCCAGGACAATCAGTGTCTGCAAAGAGGTCACCTTGCCCTAAGCTGACTGTGCCCAGCACAGGATGGCAGAGTAGCTGAGGTGGGAAGGCACCTCTGGAGGTGGCAAGTACAGCTCCATGCTACAAGTGTGGTCATGTAGAGCAGCTTGTTTGGGACATTGTCCAGTTGGGTACTGGGTATCTCCAAGGACAGAGCCTCCACTATCTCTCTGGTCTCGGTCACCCTCTTGGTAAAAAGGTTTTTCTCCATGAGTAAGCTGATTGATCCTTTCTGAGAAGCCCTGCTGCTGTGGAGGTGGCCCATCTGCAGGACTGACCAGGAGAGGAAAGAAGAGAACTTTGTGTAAGTTGTCTGAGGAGAAGCTGTTCAGGCTGTCAGCTAGGGAAGGCTCATGGCACGTGTTGTGGAGCTCAAGTTTGAGGAAACCTGTGCCTTGCTGCTGGGCTGGTGCTGGGCACCTCCAGTCAGGGACTTCTCTATTGTAGCACCTTGTTTGACCAAGAGAGCCTCTCCTGGTGCCCATCTCAGCTCTGGCTGCATCCCTGCTTGGCTGTGTCCTCCCTGCTGAGCAGGGGCTCCCTCCCTGAGGTGACACTCTGCCAGTGGCCTCAGGAAGGCAGCGTGCTCGTGCTGGGGACGTGGACACTGCTTGGTGCTGGGGCTGTGCGTGTGTGAGCGCAGGCACGCATCCTCATGCCTGCTGCTTCCCCCAAAGGAAAACAGGCTCCAAACAGAGCAAGGGCTGGGGGAGGGAGCCTTGAAGGCTTTAACTGTTGGTTTCCCCTTACTCATGTTTTTCCTGTTAGTGTTTTGTCTTCTTGGCATCCTTCCTGTTCTTTATATGTATATATATATTATATATTGTTGCCTCCTTGTTGCTGTCTTTATGCTGCACCCTTTGTTGTGTAAAGCACCGGAGCAGGGAGATGTGACTTGTAGGCTTTGGCTGCTCAGAGTTACCCAGGTTTTGGTAAAAGAAAAACATGTCTGTTTTTCTTCATGGAGGAGGGTTGGACCAGCTGCAGGTTGTTCCTGTTGCTGTGAAGCCTTGCTGTTCATATGCACCAGCATATGTGCTGTTCATGTGCATCAGCAGCATATGTGGACATGGATGAAATTTTTGGGAGGTGCAGAGTAAACAGAGCAGAGGAAACCATGAGATACAGCCTCCAGCAGGCAGCAAGGGTAATACCCAAAACCACAAACAAAACTGCAAAGAAGGGAGGCCTGGGAGGTTTGCTGACCTCAGAGACAAGACCTCAGGCTCCCCGTGTGTGACCTGTGTGCTGGCTGTGTGCATTTCCAGTAACATGGACTAGAGGGCCTTTGCGCTCCCCTGGCTTTTGTCATCGCCTGGTGGCTGCACCAAGTGCAGTGGGCAAAGCTGGTGTCTTCCTCTCCCTGGAGGTGTTCTTCTGGAAGCCTTCTCTGCCCTCTGAGGGTGGGAGTGTGCCTCTCTTTTATCCACTGGTTGCTCTGGAAACATCACATAGTATCCCGTGCCCTGAACCAGATGTGCGCACTTCAAGAGCGTTTGGATCGGAAGTGGGGAAGAGGGCACTGGGGAAGGGGGGCGGGAGGAAAACTTAAATTAGAAGAAAGCCAAACAGCTATTGCTGGAGACAGATGATTACAGCTCATGTCAAGGCTGTTTCCTGCATGCCAATGATAGATCAGTAAACAAACGCCTCTCTGCGAACACAAAGCAGGCAGGAACTCTGTTTGGAAGAGAGAGGTCGGGGTAGGTCTCCCTTCCCTTGGTAGCAGGAAGCCCCTATCACATGGCCCTGGGAATTGTGAGGCCGGGTGCATGTGGGAGATATGCAGAGAGGCTTCTGCTGGGAGACTTCACATCCTTCCCAGGGCCCAGCCAACAGGTTTCAGAGTTCCCTCCCCTCCTTTCCTCCCGCCTCCTCCCCTGTCCTTCCTTTCCCAGTTTAATTTTGAAACACTATCAGACGACTGCTTTGTTCCCCCAAACAATGGCAGGGAATGAATTGCGGTGGCAAGGTTCTCCAAATGGGGCTCAGTACCTTCTCTCCCGTTCCATGGCCTTGATGTCCTGCTCCAGGATGTAGTGCCAGGTGCAGTGGCCTCAGGCTCTGGTTCTGCGGGGCTGTGCCTCCCATTGCTGGTAGAAAGTTCTTGTGTGAGTTTTAGAGAAAGCAGCAACCTGCCAAGAAGTACCAGCTTGATGGGTGTGTGTTTGTCCTCCTTGGGTCTCCTGCTAACAGAACTCAGCCCTGCTTGTTTCTTCTAGGCAGTTTGTAGGGTCACATTGCTTGTGAGGCAGGAAAGCAAAGCATTTCAGATAACACTTCTCAGTCTCTGGCAGGTCTCCCTTCCCCAGCCTTGCACAAGCTCTTTTGTGCTCTCTCCCCTCTGCCCTCCTGTGCACACAACCTCATTACCTCCCTTGTAGCAGACTGGGTTTGTGTTGGGCCTCTTCCATGTGCTGCTTTGTCAGAAACTCTCAGTGAGCTGTAGCAAGTCACAGAGGTGTTCAAAGGGCCTGAGCCAGCACACAGGGTAGGGTGTAGTTGATTGTAGGAGAGATGTGGGCAGTCAGGAAGGACAAGAGTTCCCTTTGCCTTTACAATGAACTGTCATGTTGGCTCTGGGTGTCCTGTGGAGCCAAAACTTGGAAAACAAAAGTAGATATTCTCTGTCTGCTGGAGGCAGTTTTCCATCATTGCCATCACAATTCCTCTGCTCGGGTGTTGGCAATGCCTGTGGGTCAGGCCTGTGAGTTATTTCTAGTGATCTTATTATAGGTAGAGATGATCATATCACCTCTGAAGCTCATCTGGGTGTGTGCTTGGCCCTAGAAAATTATTTGATTGTTGGACTTAGTGAGAGGTACCATATTAATTTCTGCTGTTTTATTCCAGAGGTCACTCTTTTCCTCTCATTGTCTTCTAATGTGTTTGGATGAATATTTACTCTTTTGAGCAGAACCAGCTAACATGCTGCAGTGATCCTCTAGGTGATGCTGAGGGCACCATGTGTGCCCTGCTGCTCAGAGGGAAGGCACTGCTGCCCGTGGATCTCTTAGGGATGACTTCACTCCCTAAGCAGTGTGTGTTGTCAGTGAGGGTGTCAGTAGGTATCTGGCTATTGTCACAGCTTTGGAAGCTCCTGGACCACCTTTTAATCTGCCTAGTATGTGTTGCTTTGGTTACTCCAGCCACACTTGTGCCTGGAAGGGACAGACCTTGGTTCCAAGTCATGCTCATCTGCTGCTGGCAGTGGTGCTCCTTTCCCGTGAGACTCTTGCAGCACTCAGCTGCTGCTTTGTGGCTCACTTCTGCAAATCAGGGCTCATGGAGTCTGTCCCATCCACCACAGAGGAAGAAACAAGTGCACCTCTTAGTCTGTATGATCTGCTTTTGGCCTGTCCCACAGGAGGCCTGCCAGGGAGCTGACTGTGCCGAGCATCAGCATACATCTGCTGGTACCCAGATGTTCCTTTTCAAACAGGGCTTGTTCTTGGGCTGCTGGAAAAGGCTGAGAGATGGAGTTTCCTGATGGGGAAACTGGGTGATCTCATGAAGACAGAGGAGTGCATCCCCAGTGAACATTTGATGTTTCAGCAGAGCCACAGGGATTGTGTGTGAGGACACAAGAAATGTATTTCTCACCACTAAAGGCGGTGACGAGGAGCTGCAAGGCACCAAGTGAGTGCTGAGTGAAGAGACTGTCCCTGCTCTAGGGATGTTGTAAACCAAGTGCAGAGCAGACTGTGTTGCAGCTTTGCAGGAATCTGCTTTGGCTGCCTGGGTGAGTCATTCTTTGGCCAAGGCCATGAGTATGGTTAGTTTTTCATTATTTTCAATCCATAACAGTTAACGGATGGATGAATAGATTTTGTTCCTTGGGCTGGTAAATTTTCTTGACAGTGTTGCAAAGCTGGTCTGTGTCTAGAAGTGAAGTGGGTGCTTGTTCCAGTTACTAATGAGGGAGAGAAGCCAAGGGGGTTTATTGTCTGGGAAAAGAGAGTCTGCTAAATGGTTAGCAATGAGCTGCCCCGAGTGTGTACACATTGAGTTGACCCAGAGTTCACTCCTCGCCTCAGGAACATTGCCAGTATGGAATAAAAGGAGGGAGAGAAAACTGTGAACAAACAAAACCAATTTCCCCCGCCCCCCTTTTTCCTTTCTCTGCCCAAAAACTTGAACAGTGGAAACGAGAGATCCTTTTGTTCTTTCCTGTTTCTGGTGTGGTGGGCTATATGTTTTTTTAATGACAAGAGGCATTTGGTCTTGTCAAATGCCAGGCATGGCAGGGCAGCCTCTGGCAGAGCAGCCAGTGAAGATACCTGAGAGACTTTTCCAAGTATTGCCTACAAGATGGTGAGCCTGTTGTCATTGCAATGCTTTAGAGCAGGCTGACCACCCTGATAAGTGAGCAGAGATGGTGCTGCAGAGTAACTGAGTAATTCTTCCATTTTCTATTTATCAAAAAGAGCATTGCAGCACAATAAAATGGAGATGGAGTCTGTTGCATTGGCTGGGTAGCAGTGGCACTCAAAGAGAGAGACAGTCATTCCAAGAGTGCTGGAAATCATGAAGCAAAGAGAATGACTCATTTTTGTGAATGATTTATCTTATCCCCACAAGGAGTTGTCCTCTGAAATGAGATCAGTAGCAGGCTAACATGGCCCACCAGAGAGAAGACCAGTGGCTGCAGTGCAGTGTCTCTTCAGGCTAAAATGTTTTCCCAAGTTTTTCTTCAGGCTAAATTGTTTATCCCAAGCTTCAAATGTTGTGACAGGGTTGTATGTTCAGCAGCCACTTCAGACTTGTGGCCTTAACACAGGTTGTTATAAAATTGGTTTTGGCTTAGTCTTCTACAAGGGGAAAAAAAAATCTAAATCTGATGAGATTTTGACAGCAATAAAAGCCTTCTTGAAATGTTCTCCATATTTAATTCAAGGTGCAGCAATTGATCCTGAGTCAAAGACAATTTTTGCCCTCAAAAACTGTCAGCTCCTCACTGGGCTTCTGAGGGCTGTTGCTGTCACCCCTCTTCCCATTTAGCAGGGATGGGGAGGAAGCCTGGGCTGTCCTCAGGCAGCTGTCATGTCTTGCTGCATCTCCTCTCCTGGATTTCAAGGAGAAATGTGTGTGTCTGTGTGTGGAGAAGGAAAAGAGAAGGATGCTGAGCAGAGAGCAATGCTTCTTCCTTGTGTCTGTCTGCAGGTGACCTGCTGCCCTGCTGTGTGCTGACATGATGACAGCAAGCAAGGCGGCCGATGTGAGCAGCACGTCTGGGGGTGCTCTCTGCAAGTCTGGTGAGAGGTGAGAGCTTTCCATGTTCCACTGTGCTTTGCTTGTCTTTATTGTCCCCAACACAAAGGAAACCAAAGGAAGGAAACCTTCTGTCCCTCTCTGCTCCCACATTAAAACACACCCCATAGGTCCCATCTTGTGTTTCTGTGTGTTAAATCATCCAGTCAGACTTCTAATGTTCCAGACTCACAGTGCTGGAAAAGGTCTGCCCCAAGGCAAGACCACTTGTGCTGATGATATCTCTGCCAATGTTTGCCCTGCCTGTACTGGAAGTCTTTAAGCCTGGAGACTCCTCAGAGGAGCCTCCCTATCCCCCCCCATTGCAGGATCCCTTCTGCTCTGAGGTCCAACCACCATGGCACTGTGATGCCTGAGTTGGGAAAGCTGGTGGTGCTCACAGCACCAGCTCTTAACCAAAGCACAGTGTCACTGCCCAGCCAGGAGTGAAGTATCTGTGAGGCTGAGGAAGAGCAGGTGTGTCTCAGTCCTGTTTCCTCTCCAAAACCTGTCCCAGACCCAGTTTGCACCACAACTGAGTCTGCAATGGCTGCCAGCACTGCTTAGCTGCAGGACAAAGCTCCAGGCCTGACAGCACACAGGGTGTCCCCAGGGATGCTCCTACAAGGCTGCTAAGTTCTGAAAGAGGCACAATTGAGCCATTTAAGTTAATGGGACAATTTCCCAAGTTGAACTTAATGTTGGGATTGTGATTAAATGGGACTAATTATATGGGTTTACATCCCAGTAATTACCTTTTGTTGTCTTGGTGCTCTTTCCCAAGCCCAGGCAAACCTCAAAGACATAGCCAAGTGCTTCAGTTCAGAAACATTTTGTGTTGGAATAACTGCTTGTTCAGCAGGATATTGACAAAATATCACAGCGTTGATACTGGGGTATCACACACTTGGAAATCTCTAGACTAAGTATATTTGGAATTTTTGTTGCACTTTGGCCCCAAACAGTGAAGATGTTTAATCTGAGAATGTTGAATGGTTTCTGGGTGCTGTGGGAGTGTACCTGAGTGCATGTGGGGGCTAAGTGCATGTGTGGACTGGGATGGTAGAGCCCATACAAATGGAATAATAAAAGTGCAATCTTTGGGCATCAATATGCATTTGGGGAATATTAGGATGGACTGAGAGAGATCCTCTGAGCAGGCACTGCAGGAATGCCAGCTGTACCATATGCTTTCTCCTCTGTGTAACAGCAGTAATTTTGCTGTTGTTTGCAGGTGGTCCATTTTGCATTTGTTTGCTTAATGCCTGATGATGTCCAAAGCTCTGCTGCACTTCTGCACACACACACACACACACACACACACACACACACACACATTGGTGAAGCTCTCATTGGTATCAGCATGTCTGATGTTCAAAAAATACCTCTCTAACCTGCAGCTTACTTCTTCCACAGAGGAAGGCTCCGTTTCCAACCTCATCTTGGTTTTAACGAGAGAAGGGCAGCATGTTCTGGCTAGAAGGACCTTTCCCTGAGCATCTTCCCCTTTAGGCCCATGTCAAGTGCTTGGTTTGAGCATCCTCTGCCATCACCTTTATGAGTAAAGCTTGAGGAGCTGATGAACTAAATCAAGGATGAGCAATGGCAGTGAATATTTCTTTCCTTTTTGCCTTTGATATGCAGGATCAAGCTTGCAGATAAAAACAATACAGCAGCTGTGAAGGAATTAGAAAAACCTTTGTGTGGATTTTTGAGTGAGAAATGTTCTGAAGGTTCCTCTGTTGCCCTGGGTTCAACACCTGAAGCTGAACCAGTTTCTTCTGTAGTGAAGAACCCACTGGGAGCCTTGGAGAACTTGATGCTGGATCCAAGGCTCGACTGCTTTCAGCAGAACATGCTTAGTCCTAAAATGATCATCAGTGACCCATCTGTGGATCTGAATGTCAAAGAAAACAATAAAATCATCAGGAGACAGATAGGAGGCACTCAGAATACACGGTCACCTGGAAAAATTGGCTTGAGGAATAAGTCCTTCAGCATCAAGGACAAAATTTCAGAATGGGAAGGGAAAAAGGAAACGCAGTCTGCTCCTCGCAGGGAGGAGGAGGCAGGAGTTAAAGAGGAGCCCAAGATGCCTTGTGTAACTGAGAAGATGAGTGGGGAAGCACTGGTGACAAGGAAAACAGAGACCAAGAGACTTATGAGCTGGGAACTGGAGTGCAAAGGGGCAGGCAAAGAGAATGAGCGGAAAGCAGGAGCTCAGAAAGGCACAGGGCAGTCAGCAGAGCGAAAAGGGGAAGCGCAGAAGGATGAGGAAATGGAGTTCAGCCCTGGAAAATGCAAGGAAGTGAAAGGTGGGAAGTGGGAGGTCCAGAAGGAGAATGTTTCAGTGCTTAGTCAGGTCAAGAAGCTAGAGAAGGCTTTGAAAGATGGCTCAGCAGAGCTGCAGCCACAGCTGCCTGGTACTTACTATTCCCCACAGTGCTTGCAGGAGAAGGCAGCACAAGGACACGCTGCTCCTGAGGGCCATGAGGGTGTGTGTGGGGCTGAGCTCAACAAAAGGCTTCTTGGCGTGGACTCTGACATCAGTGAGCCGATTTTTGGGACTCTAGAAGAGATAAGAACTTCTCATGTGAAATCCAAGCACTGCACGGTGGAGAATGTGTACACAGAGCCAGGGGTGCCAGAGAAGAAGCCCTTCATCAACCCACTGCCCAAGCCTCGGCGGACTTTCAAACATGAGGGGGAAGAGGACTGGGTGCCAGCAGTTAGGAATAAAAGAAACTTACCCCCTCTGCCATCCATTCCTCCCCCTCCTCTGCCTTCCTCTCCTCCCCCATCAGCTGTCAGCAGGAGGCTCTGGAGCGGGAAGCACAAGAACAATGCTGACCACAGGTACTGGGGATGTGTTTCATGGAGGTGTTGGTCTTCATGGGGGAGTCCCACCTTCCCATCTTTCTCTGAGAGAGACAAACCTTCCCTTTTTGCTCAGAATCTCCAGCATAATCAGCACTCAGTCATGTCTCTGAGAATGTATGAGCAGCCAGCTCTGCTCCACAGGGTAACTGTGGAGAGATAAGTTATGGCAGATTTAAGGTCACTGTATTACATGGCTTAACCTTCAAGCCTAAAATTGAGGGATTTGGGGTTTTGTTTTGGTTTTCTTAGGAGAAACTCTACTTAATTACACAATGACCACAGCTGGTCTGGAACAGTGTTTGGAATGATAATCTCTAGTCTCTAGTGCAGCATTTTCACTGTCCATAGTAAACCTCAGTGAATCTGATGTGTGTATATTCTTCTGGAGTGCTTGTTTGCCTTTTTTCCCCTCCTACATGATTGTCACACATTTTTGGGGTGGAGAACATAAAGTACACAGCTTTTCTAATGCCCTCTGGATAAATTGTCACTTAAAAGTTCCTGGCTCACTTGCAGAAAGGAAATCAAAACTTGCTAGGTTTGCTCATGGAGGGCAGTTTTACCCTTCCTACCATTCCACAAACAAGTTTTGTTTTTCTCTGCTGCTCAGAGAGCTGATTTTGGGGCCCTCTTACACTTTTCATGGGTGGGATCTGTGCTGTAAATGGGACCTCTCATGTCCTAATGTTCTGTGCAGTGTTCCAGGATGTGCCATTTCACACTTGCATCTCCACAGTGTGCTATTGCCATAACAACCCAGATTATCTGTGGCACCCCTAAATGCCTGATAAAAACAGCCAATCTCAGTGTTGCTTTTTCATGCTTTGTTTGGGATGACGCAGCCAAACATTCTCAGCGATTTATTTTGCCAGCTGTGTCTCACTTTGGAGAAGTGAATTAGCTGTAATTTGGTTATAAATGCTGGTTAACTGCATCACTCTCCTCTCTGCCCCTCCTCCCCCCCTCCATGGTGCAGGAAATCCTATGAGTTTGAAGACTTGCTGCAGTCCTCATCCGAGCACGGCCGGGTGGATTGGTACGCGCAGACCAAGCTGGCCCTCACACGCACTTTATCTGAGGAGAACGTCTATGAAGACATCCTGGGTAGGAGCCCTGCACAGGGGAGGGTGCTGCCTGCCAGTCCTGAGCAGCAGGGACTCCTGGTCAACAGGCATTCAGCAGAGGTGCTGAATAAAGTGTGTTTATATCCAAATGTAAACCAGGACCCATTTTGCGCATATTATTGGCAAGTAATAAGAAAAATGGACGGGGGACTTCAAAGCTCATCAGCTTCAAAGATAAACCTGAGGCATATGGGAAGCAGCTTTTATTTTTTTGCTGGCATATCTTCTCTGCCTTCCTCTTGTCCTGTGGATTAGTTCTCACAGCTCTGATCTGTCCATTGTGGTGATTTTGTCACTGCTGAGATAATGCGAGCAGTCTGAAAACACAGCCTTGAAGTCAGTTCCACAGCTCAGGAATAGGACTGTGTATGGCTTCAGGTACCATTGCAATTAAGAAACTGGGTCCCACGCTCTTTGAAATTGAGTTTTATTTAGTTCTCTAACTTCAGTGTCAGATCAATGCCATTTTAAAGACTATTTCCTGTAACCCTCTCCATTTATATAGTGTTTTTTTTAATACTGTGAGTTATGTGGCCTTTGATGGAACATAGAAGTGTCCCCCTTGAAAAAGCTTTGATGAGTTTTAATAGCTGTAGGCTCGTGCTGTACAAATCTCTTGGCAGAGGTCAGCAGATTAGGAAGGGAATAGCTGCATCAGCTCTTGCCATGCTGCTGTAATCCTACAAAGGTGCTCTGTGGTTGTTGGGCATAGGAGGAGCTGCACATTCTCAGAAGCAGGCCAGGCATTATTATTTTGATATGAATAAAATCTGATCATACTTAGTGAGGAAGGACTCTGAAAGGAATCGTGTTCCTTTGGGGCTAATGGCAGACAAGGCCATTCTAATCCATCCTTTCTGACATTTTTGAAGCTTTTGGCCTCATTTGTGGAGCTAAGAGCCTTGTGTTTGCTTTTTTTCTTCTCTTCTCTTGGGGGGCCAAAGGAACAGGGAGTGTCTAAGCAGCTGCTGTGGGGTTTTTGTGTTGGGGCATGATGGGAGGTCTCAGAAACCACTGAGTAAGGGTCACCTTGTCAGCTGGAATAACATGGATAGCATTACAGAGTGGCTGTGAAGGCAAATCCATCTATTCAAACACAAGCACACCCCCATGTCCCAAGTGTGCAGGGAACTCAAATATCAGCCTGAAGTTCCTCTCCCCTCCAGCTTTTACTTGCAAAGATTAGAAGAAAACAAAGTTATAGGTAATTGTCAGCTAATAGAGCATGTTTGTTTTTGTTTTCTTGCTGCATGTTAAGGCCTTGCCTGGAGTCAGTTGGTTTCTGCAATCCTGGTGGTGTTACCATGGAAGCTTGGGAAAAGGGGTGGATGGGGATAACTCAAAAAGCTGCAGTTTTGTTTTTCACAGACAAGTTTAATGCACAAGACAAACATCATGTGAAAACCTCACCAGTGGAGGGGAAAGCAAGACTTCAGCCACAGGACACTGCTGCTGCCCACAGACAATCACATGTGCCCATCAGGACGGGCAAGCACACACATACACACACTCACATGTGTGACTTAGGGGGAGTTCAGCTGCTGCTGGGATGATTGTTCCAATTCCCAGCAAGTCACACAGATTTCCTTCATGCACCCTCTTTTGCCCTGTTCACCATTGCTTACCTGGAATATTGGAAGCTGGCTGATGGATAACAAGGTTTATTTGTAAAAAAGAGGGAAATTGTGTTCTTTCTTCTAGGCTGAAGCTAATTGGACTTGTCTTGAGGATGGGACAAGCAGCAGAATCCAAGCTTGTTCTTTTTTTCTCCAATCTCCCCATTTGCATGACAGCTGAAGTACATTTTCAATACTGAAAGAGGCCATTGAAATGAGAAAGTGGAGCCAGTTTCAGGGACAGGAGAATGTTTGCTGACCAAGTGTGAGTGCAGGCTTGCTTTGCTGGTGTCACACCCTCTTGCCTTCTCCATGGTGAATTTGGGTTCCCTGCTGGAGCACTGGGTGCCACCAGCTACTGGAGAGGACAGTGCTGGGAAAGACTTGGGTTTCTGTCCTTGTCTGAAGAGTTCAGCTGCACTCCTGCCCCAGCTGGGCAGGCAGGTGGGAGTGCACCAGTCAAACAGATCCCACAGCCATTACTGGTCCTGCTGCAGCAGCGTGCAGCACCCCTGGCTTCCAGTCTTTACTCTGAGCCAACATTATGTGACAGTAAGAGGAAGGCAGTTGCTTCAAATCCCAGCTGCCCACTGGGATGTGAAATGAGGGCAGTGAAGAGACAAGGCTCATAACGTATCATTTCCCTGTGCAGATGCTTGGGCTAAGCCTTTGTCAGTGGTTTCTTAGCTGCTTGGGTAGAGATGTCACAACCTGCTTTGTCAGAGTTGTGCTCTTTGTGAACACACTTAGGTTTACATTCCCTAGTACTGCTGAAGAGTGGGATACAAGAAGTTCATTACATATCATTTTGGGCGTTCAAAACTCAAATTAGTTGTGCGCCTCATCTCCAGAATTACTGGGAAGAAAGGAATCTACATCTACTTCAGAGGTGTGGGCTGTGTGCCACACGCTCTCCCCTCATCCTTCTCCAGGGGAGGAGCATCCTGACTTTGAGTGGCTTAATCCTTCCTTCTTTCTAAAGTACAGCATGTGAGATTGAGGTCTCCATGATAGGTAGACATGTTTGAAATCTTGGATTGTGTGATAGATATCCATGTCCAGAGTGTGGATTAAATCTTCCTGCAGTCAGCCCAAGAACAGGGCATCGCTTCAACCCCAAGTAAGGGGTGACCAGATGTCATCCCCCTAAATGTGGGGCTTAAACAGAGAGAGGACCTTCATGCACAGCTTCAGCTCACAGTTTCATTGAGGAACTCCAAGCAGGGGACTGGAAAGAAGGAAATGTAGTTATGAACTAATGTGCATGAGGACATCACAGCTCTTTTGGATGCAGGAAAATGAACTTGAGGGTTTGCAGGGTCTTTTCCATCTGTAATATCTGTGATATGTTTCTATGGCTGCATTTGTCTGTGTCAGGGTTTGGACACTGCCCAGCAAGCAGCTGGACTTCCAGGCTATGGAGAGAATGAAGCAATTGCAGGAATGCTTGAGAACAGGTCTTAATGTCTGATGTGGGAGGTGGGAGAAGATCAGGGGATCCCTAAACGGATTTTTATGGCAAACCTCAGAGATTTTTTGCAACCTTAGAATCTTTTACTTTTGGCTTTTTGCTGCAGATCCACCCTCAAAGGAAAACCCTTATGAAGACATCGAGACCAACAGCCGCTGTTTAGGGAAGAAATGTGTCCTGACCTTCCCAGCATCCCCCACCTCTTCTGTACCAGGGACTCCCACAAAGGTACTTGGACTCAAGTGGCCACCTCTTCTGCTCCAGAAAGTCTTTGAGTGAAATGCAGATCCTGTGTGGAAAAAGTGGACACCTTCTTCATGTTAGGGATTTTTCCTTTATGTCTTTTGCCGCAGAGTACAGTGTGATAAGAGGGGATTTACTGCCCTTCAGGGAGGTAAAAAAACAAACCAGGATTCCCTTACATAAATAGTTTGTTTGCTTTCACTTTTTTTTTCACTCCAGGATTGCCTTCCCTGGTGGTGTGGGAAGACCTTCCTCCCCTCAAAGAGGGCATGGAAGTATTTGGGTAATCAAGGCCTGCAGTAGCCTTGTCTCAGTGTCATGGGCAGTGCAGTCTGCCCATGCTGGAGCCCAGGTGCCTCTGCAGCACACCCCCCACCCCACAGGAGCATTTTTTGCTTTCTCCATGAGACAATTTGCTGGTAAGTAAGGCAGTGCCTGTTCCCTGGGTGGAGAGCTATTGCTAGAAGAGTGTCCACAGCACAGCCCAGCTCACAGCTTGGGGCCTTTTTCCTCCTTGTCCATGGAAGCAAAAGAAGAGGTAAAGCTTTGATTGGCACCTCCTGCTCAGAGCTCAGGGTTTACCAAGGGCAGCCCTGCTCCCTCAGCCTCCCAAGCTGCTTTGGTTGGTTCATGTTGCCAGTTTAGATAATCCAAGCTAGGACAGCAGGGACAGCATGACAGCCAAAGTCATCTTGGCAATAAATGGGTCCAGAATGGATAGCAGGGATCTAAACACAGCTTTCCTGGCCAGAGGGTTTTCTCATGCTTTCCAAGTAACACCTATGATTAGAGCTGTTATCCAACATTTTCAGAAGTTTTCTGTGCAGCGTTCCTTGACATGCTGCTCTTTTCCAACCAGCTTAGTCAGCAACTAAGGTGTCTTTGGATAATTCAGTGAAAATTGTTCTGTGGTTCCCAATCCATTCTCCTTGTTGCTAGTTAGGTCTAGAGCAGCAAGAGGCCACGTGTGTCAGTGTTGGGATGAGGCTGATCTCCCTCAGAGATTTGCAGTCACCCATGCACCCAGATTTCCCACATGTGCTATGGAAAGGGGGCTGCAGTGCTGCACAGGAATGCCTTTCACCAGAGACACTGTTCCCAGCAGGAGAGTTGAACAGGAGTCATTGTGTTACTCTGCTGTGCTTTGGTGTTTAAAAGCCCTGATCTGCATCAGTCAGAAAAGAAATGCTGCAGCTCTCTTGGCAGCTATGGGTTTACAGCTGCAGCATTCATCCTGTGGACAGCCTGGCTAGGCTGCAGTGATGGGGAATGGCTCTGGACAGACTTTCAGGACTACTATAGATCTAGCAGCTCATATCCCTGCTGCAGAATGGGATTCTTCAGTGCAAAGCCTCATTTTTACATGACTTCTCTGTAGGTGGCAAATATTTTTGTCACCTGAGCATCTTCTGCCAAATCCAGAGACACCTTAGCTAACTTGAATGGATTAATTGGTGTGACTAATAACTGCTGAGTGTGTCTGCTGGTGGAGGCAGATGGTGGTGCTGCCTCAGCTACAGGCACAGTGCTGCTGTGAATTGTTCAGAACTAGGCTGGATAACTCTCTCCCACACTTCTTAGAGCCAGATACATCCTCTGGCAGTGCAGATACTCTTCCCACAAAAGGTGCAATTTACCTTGTCAGAACTACTGGGAAATTCTGTAGGAGAAGATAAAAAGTGTTGTTATTGAGCATCTTTCTGGTGAAAAGTAGTTTGCCCCTTCTTTATCTGGAGCTTAGCTTCCTATTTCTATTTTTGGTCAGAGACTTTAGGGACTTCACTCTGCTACTTAAACATCTTCTGTTGTACTCCCACCAAACTTGCTAATGAGTTTAGGAGGAAAGCAGTCTCCATAATTGTCTAAAAGCATCTCTTGTACCCTTTGAACTGTCTGATTCTGGCTCCTGTCAAAGGCAGCCATACTGACAGTGCTTTTTGCCTGCTCTCACTGTTTCTCTGTCCCTCCTGGCTAGCTGCTCCTTATCCCAAATGCCTGTGGTTGATTGGTTAGTCTTGTCCTGTTTACAAGCCCAGCGTCTGGATTACCCAAATCCTGGGAGATTTTTTTCCACACTGGAGCAAGACCTTCTTGGCCAAGCCCTGAGCTTGTGTTCTGTTTTGGAATGAATTGGGCTGGTTAAATTGCTGGCCAAGATGTAGCCTGGCAGCTGCATGGTTTCTTGCATGTGCACAAATCTGTGGGCACTCTCAGGCTGTTTTGACAACTGAGTGCTGTGGCTGGATTTACTGATATGAAGTGTAAGCAATGGAGTAAAGACCCATGAGGTTCTGTGGTCATTGATTCCTTCTCCTCCATTTCCAGTTGCTTTCCAAACCCACGTTTTTCCGGCAAAACTCGGAGAGGCGGAGTTTCAAACTGCCAGACATACGGAAACTGAGCCGGGATGGGACTGGCTCACCATCCAAGGTCAGCCCTCCCTCAACCCCCAGCAGTCCAGATGACACCTTCTTCTCCTTGGGAGACTCTCAGAATGGCAAGAGGAGAAGGAAGATTCCCAAGGTAAGTTTAGGGCTTTGGCTTTTTTGTTTGGCTTCTTCCAGGCAGGAATGTGAGTATGAGACCAGGTTTTCTTTAGTTTCCAGTGTGTGGCATTTCTGCAAGGTAGCTGCTGTCCCGGCTGTTGACTTGACTTTTGCTTAACCCCCTTTCTCCCTGAAGGAGAAGACACACAAACATGTCTGCACCTTTCAAAGAAGTTATTTTTCCATCTGAGGTTTCATAATAAGAAAAAAAAAAAAAGCATTGTAATTTTGGGATAGAAATTGAAGTATGTCAGAGAGGAAAGAAGCAGTTCATATTTTGCAGAAGATGTACCCCATCGTACTTCCTTCTGTGCTTCCTGGATGGGACAGTCAGAAATTGTCTGTGTGTTGTGTGTTTGTTTCCTCCTGGAAATCTGTTGTTCTTTGCTTGTTCTAATTGATGCACTGGCTGTTTATAATTTAAGGTGTGACTGTAGGTGAGCAATGAACATAATGACAAAGGACTTGTCTGCAGTTATGAGCATTTTTGGCAGCAACATTTCCTATTTCTTACTTGGATACAGCATTACTCCATTTAAATTTTATTTTCTTTCAGATCTGGCAGGATGTGTATTCAATCCAAATGAGGTTTGGCAGCAGTCTATCTATTGAATGTTTCAAAAACACAGTTATAAAAACACAGTTGCTTATCCCGGTCTTTGCAGGACAAGCAGAGGCTACCAGGGACAGTCTGTGGTGATTTTTTTCCAAACCCACAGTTTGCATTTGGGGAAAAAGGGATGTGTTTGTGTATCTTCTTTGTTTCCTGGTTGCCAGATCTGTGTTCATGTTTGCATATCTGATTTTTGAATGCCCCCTCTGTGTGCCTCAGCCTTTCAGGAATGAGCCAAAGACTGCAAATATTTAGGGTTTCTTTCCCAGTATGTCTTCACATCTGTGCATGGGCTTGAGCTCTGTCTGTGTGTTCACACATACTTTTATGTCAATTGAAGAGAGGATTCCAAGTGTTTGTTTACCCCACAGTGCCACTGAGCAGTCTTGCAGAGCCAGGTCAGAACTGAGGTTTGCTTGTCAAGGGCAGCATCACCTGAGGCTTGAGCTGGGCATCTGGGTGAAGGCTGCACTTCCACATCAGAGCATCCTGCCTCCCACTTCTGTATTTGTGTTCAGAGTTGCCTGACCAAGTAGGTGGTGGGCCTGTCTTACCTTGAGCTCACAAGACATGTGTGGATGTAAATCTGGAATCTGAATTTATTCCAATTATTTATGGAATAAATCTGAATGCTGTGGCCATATCCCACTGCTCCTGCCTGGCACCTTGAGAAGGCGGCAGGTCTGCTCAGGCAGGAAGCCTGGCATGGCTCTGCTGCAATTCCCCTCCCCTTCAGGAATGGACAGGGAGACCAGAGGCACTGACTGAGCCACTGAACCCAGCACTGCCCAACACTGATGCATCCTCTCTCTTGACCAGCTGGGAGCACAGGGGTTACAGGATTTGCAAAGGAAGCCACTGGTGTAAAATATTTCAGTATCACTGGCCTCCATCCTTCTCAATTTCTTCAGTCATCCTCCAGCCAGTTTTCTGCTTCCAACCCTGCAGACCAGCACAGGTTGCCAAGGGACCCTCTGGTGCTGCCATGGAGTATGGAGAGGTGGACTCTGTGTAGCTGATACAGCTGCACAGTGTGGAAGTGCATTCAGGTGTGGCCTTTCAGCAGGGTTTGTTCCCCTGGGCTCTGCTGTACCAGAGTGAGCACGGGCAGCACAGCATAGATCCTGGGAATTGTGCCTCCTGCACCATCAAGGGAACAGTTTCACTATGGCCAAGGTTGGGATAAAGAGCACTTTGCATAAAATTCTAACTCAATTTCTTGCCTGGGGAAGAAGTTAACCTTGTTTGTTTGTGTGTTTGCTGAGCAGCTGGTGTTGAAAATCAATGCCATTTACGAGGCACGGAGGGGAAAGAAACGTGTCAAGAGACTGTCACAGTCTACAGAGAGCAATTCAGGGAAAGGTAAAGGAGCTTCACATCATCATTCCTCTAAGACTTTCTGAGGACCTGCTCTGGACTTTAGTAGACTGCCTTAGTGGTTTATGTGACACTTTCTAGCGCTTCATCCAGTCCAGACTAAGGTTGAGTTGGGATTTCCACTTTTCCCCTTTTTTTTTTTTTTTTTTTTTTGGTAAGATAAGGGCTGTTCCTCTGCCCTTTGGTTAAAATGGAAGTTTTCCGTTTTTCTTGCTTCATTTTCAGTCCATGGCTTTGCATGATAACCTTATAGGTCACCCCAAACATGTCCCCTCTTTTTGATGTTTATTTCTGGAACATGCTGGAAGCTATGGAGAGGAATGTTCTGTCCAAAAACTCTGATTTGTTGAGTTCAAAATATTTTGTGGGAATGTGTCACTTCAGTGAACTGTCCAATGGAAGACAGGAGATTTTGGAACAGCCCTGGTTCTTTCACCATCCCAATAAACAAATAGCCTCAGTTGGGAATCCGGGTTTCTGCAATTGACTGTAAGACCATCTCCATCATAGCAGGATTGAGACTTTCAGCCTCCCACTGTCAATTAACGACTTGCCCAAAGCATTCAGACACTTCAGAGAAATTGCTTTTAAGCATCTCATCTCAATAAAAATTAAGATTATGTCTTTCCAACACAGGATGTTTTTCCAAAACACTTTAATATCCAGCAGAAGGTGACCACCTCTATTTGTTTCCCACAATTATTTGTTACTGTTTATCCTATTTCATAAAGCATAGACAGCCACAGGGTGGAAGAGAATGTTTATATGAACTTTCAAGGGAAGCATCCCAGACTTTTTGTACCCCTGCCTATAGCATCATTCAGAGAAATAGATCATTGGACAATATAGACCTTGAATCTGATTCAGCCTGACAATTTTTTTTGTTTGTTTGTTTCTTTTCTTGGTTTTATCCCATGTCCCAGAAATTACTGCATATTAATGAGTATTTTACCTTGGTGTTGTGCTTATACAGATTTGAATAAAATACTGTTCTGGCATTTTATTCTTTGTGCAACTCTTCTGGCTGTGCAAAATTGATTTTGATGTTGGTTTGGGTGTTTTATCCCTGAATGAATGGGAAGATACCAGAGCTGGTAAGCTGAATATGTGTGGGTATGTGCACCCTTGAAAGAACAAGGCCCTTGGGACCTAAACTGCTTCCCCCTGAAGTTGCCAGTCCCAGCTTTCTCATGCCAGTGATAAGAAATGCACAGCTATAAATAGACTTTCCTTAATTCATCTTCCCCTTACTTTCTTTTTTTTTTTTCCTAGTTACAGATGAAAACAGTGAATCAGACAGTGACACTGAAGAGAAGCTGAAAGGTAAGGCAAATGTGTGGAGAGAGCAAATGGCTCCTGATGAACTCTGCTCTGAGCTCCTAGGACAGGATCTCTCCTCTGTGTCCTACCTTTGGAGAAGGACCTTGTTTCTGCATGGAACACAGGAAAACATGGAGATCTCAACGCTGCAGGAGAAAATCCATGGGCAGAGGGCTACAGGAGCCCAAACCAAACATCTCTTCCAGCTCCCATCAAAGCTCCTTGTTGACTGACTTTCCAAGAGGAGTATTGGACACTGAGGAAATACAGTGAGATTTCTCTAAGTGCAGAGTCAGAAATGTGTGACCAGACTGGCAGAAGCAGTGTTGCATGGCACTGGATGTCCAGACACCTCAGCACATGCTTATTGTGGGAGAAAAGCCACCAGCCAGACTGCCTAGCTAGGAAAACAGAGTGGCACTATGTGATTTATTGCTGGTTTGGGATAAAGCACTACATTTCTTTCTTCACTCTTGTAGGATTATTTGGTGTACTGGTCTCCAAAATACTCTCCTGAAACCTTGTACTGGTAATTAGCCCCTGCACATTCTGGGGATGTTGCTGTCTTTTGGGAATTTGTGGGGCACATTTAAAATCCTGGCAGAGTTAGAATGCAAGATGGAAACTCCCTCACATTCCAAAGTTTCCTGACTCACATGCACATCAGATCTGGATAGCAGGTCAGTTCAGTTCCAAGCTGAAAAGACAGGCATGAGCTGTGTCAGCCACCATGCATTGTGAGTGGGAGTGCTCATTCTCAGCCTCCTGCAGGTTTTTAGAAGTGAAAGCTCAGGCTGAATTCCCTCTTGTGAGCACAGCTTCCCACCCAAGAACTACTGTATGCTCTTGCTTTCATCTGCATTGAAATCTTTTATCTGTATTGCTATGTTAGCAAGAGCAAGCTGAAAATTGCTGCCAGTGCCTACCTTTTGACAGGTTCTTAGGCTAGGCTGGAGACAGGAGAGAGGGTTTGCACCTGGATGGTGCAGAAATTATATTCACAGCCCTCCTGAAATGTTGTGAAAATACAGAGCATGTTCACATTTAGCTGAGGCAGGCAGTGTAGAAGTGGCCAGGAAGACTTGAACTCTTGCCTGCTGCTGGTTGCCATAGTGAATCATGTGCATCATCCTGTGTTTCTCTGTAACTGCAGCTCAGAACTCCCTGGAGAGAGGATGATGGAGATCATATGAAGTCACCTCAAATCCAACAGCACTGGGCTCTGGACAATATCCAGATCCAGACCTGGGCCTGAGTGACTATGCAAGTCTGCATAAGTGTGAACAGGAGCTCTGGCACTTGCTGTTTGCTCTAACTACAGCTTTATTCTGCTTTATGCCTTGTTGAACTGTTGACTTCCCTATTTTTAAACAGGAAGTGAGATGATTTAGCAAGTCTCTTGTATTTGGGACTTTGTACATTTTGTGTAACACATCAACCATACCAGCCAGGTGCCTCTGCATGCAAGTCACTGTACATAATCTGAGACACAGTAAATCATGAGGTTGGATGGCAGAGCTGGAAGTGGTGACCCTCAGAAAGGAAAAATCTTGAAAGACAAACTCTGCCATGATGACAGCAGTAAAATTCTGGTATCTTTAGAATATAAACAGTGCAGATCTTAAGCAAGCTTTTCAGAAGCACTCAGCACTGCTGTGACACTGCTCCTTTTAAATCCCTGATGCAACAGAAAGCACTTCTGAAAGCTTTACAGCCCTAGAGCAAATAACATAGTAGGTGACAAGAAAAAGGACTCTAAGCCATCTTTCCAGGGCCTTACCGGCTCAGGGTTTGTTACACTTTCTGATTTGAGAGGCACCTCAAGATTGCCTTAAATTTCATTGTCTGGAATAGTCCGTGAGTGGCACAACTTTACTGGACAAAAGATGAACAAGTATATCCCATCTCTCAGGAAGTCCTGTCTCCCAAGTAGATTTCTTATGAATTGGAGTTCCTATAGCATCTCTGTGGTGGTTGTTTCCATCAAAAAGTTGCATTGCCACCCACCTTCCCAAAAAGCAAAGCTGTGAGAATGTGCTGGAGTCTCTACTTGTAGTTAATTCTTCCTTTCTTTTGTAGCAGGGATAAGGGAGACATCATGGAGATTTAATTTGGGATGCAACTGTAAAATGAAGCAGGGGGTGGTCTCAGGGAATTTCATCTGGTCTCTTCTCAGCAGGCAACTTTTCATTACTTTCCATGCTGGAATGTTTATTGTCCCATGGCTCATGTGTGTGTTGCAGCTACAGCTTGCTTGTTTTCCCATTGTCTTGGTGAACTTGTAGATGCATGGCACTGAGAGATTAAATTTAGGCACAGGAAGAACTGGCATGAGCCAGCATTTTTCACTGGCACCTCTTTTCTTATGTTTTCTGTTGTTGGCCTACAGCCCAGCCTGTGTGCTGGAGCTGGGAGTCCCCAGCATTACTCAGACAGCACAGCCCTGGCCTGACCCAGGTGCTGGTCTTGTAAAACCCTGGGGATTGCTGCCCACAGCCTCCTCTGGACAAAGGTGGTCAATCACCTCACTGTGCTGGCTTTGAAAAGTGCATAAATGAGTGCTAGGATGAGTGGCTGGACATTATCTGTTGCATCATGTCCTACATGGATCTCAGCTTGGGCTGTAAAAGTTATCCATGAAATCCTTCTGCTGCCAAAGTTCTTCAGGGTGATGGCACGATATTATGGGCCATCTCTGTCAATATTTATAGTGCAGCTTCCAAAAGAAGCTTTCCACTGAGAAAGCCAGAGCAGTGAGGTGATTTCAGGTTCATCCCTCAGTCCGTGCAGAGCCCGTGCAGAGCCAGAGCAAGCCAGGCTCTCTGTGTGTTCCTGCAGCTCACAGCCAGCGCCTGGTGCACGTGAAGTCGCGGCTGAAGCAAGCGCCGCGTTACCAGACCCTGGAGCGGGACCTGATCGAGTACCAGGAGAGGCAGCTCTTCGAGTACTTTGTCGTAGTGTCGCTGCACAAGAAGCAGGCTGGGGCTGCCTACATCCCTGAGGTCACCCAGCAGTTCCCACTGAAGGTCTGTCTCGGGTTGCGTGCGGCACTTGGATCGCTGGAGGAGCTGCAGCTTCTCTGTTGAGCACGTGTTGTGTCAGTGACCCTCTGCTGTGTCAGCATTGAGGGACACTGAAGATGGTGGGAGGGCTTCAGTCACTGCCTGAGAATTGTCATGGTATTGCTCGCTCCTGGAAGAGCAGCTGATTTAGATCTTTTGCTGCCCTTGGCTGTGACTTTTATGTAGCTATTCCCTTTCTCACCCTTTCCTCTTTAAAGATAACTGATGGTTGGGAGAAGATACATGTTCTGAAAGGGAAGGAACAGCTTTCAGTGATAGCCTAGCTCAAAATGGGGAAGGAGGAATGGGAGAAACACAGAGCCAGTGTGACAGAGTGTAAACGGGATGTGACCAGAGCTCCTCTCAGACTTCAGTTCTCTTTCCCCTTGCTGGAAGGTGTGTCCCAGATTAGAGGCACAATATAGCAGAGGCAGGTGCTGCAGAGACAGGCCTTGGTGGAATTGGGGGCACAGAGTTACCTTGAGATATCTAAAGATTAGGTGAGCCAAAATCACAGAAATTTTAATATCTTCCAGGCAGAAGCTTAGCCTCTGTCATCACCTCTTCATTTGTCACAGGAAAAATATTTGAAGTCATTCCATCCCCACATGACTAATTGGAAACATTCCTTCTCTCTGTTCTGCTAGCTTGAACGCTCGTTCAAATTCATGCGTGAGGCAGAAGATCAGTTGAAAGCTATTCCCCAGTTTTGCTTCCCTGATGCAAAGGACTGGGCCCCCATCCATCAATTTGCCAGGTAAGTACTGTACTTTGTATCCTGACTCATGAGAAACAGATTTCTGTATCAAGCTAATTAAATGCAAGAGCTGTTACCATAGAAGATTGGGCAGAACTCTGAGAGGGATGTATAGGAAATTCAGAAATAGTGGGGGTTTATTGGATTTGTATGTCTGGGACTGGTAATGAGGCTGATGGGTATCTTGTCCTTCTGGTTTCTCTTTCTGCAGTGAGACATTCTCATTTGTCCTGACGGGGGAAGATGGAAGCAGGCGATTTGGGTATTGTAGGAGGCTGCTGGTAATTATCCCTGAGTTTTTTCCTTTTCCTAGTGGTGCAGCCTTCTGTGGGGTTGGTGTTACTGGCACCCATTCTGGAAAGTGGAAGGCTGCTGCTCTTCTCTTTCAGTGTGGAATGAAAAGAGCGGCAACAGAGCAGATTTGCTCTCTTCTGTTCAGTGCCAAAGTCCCTCTCTATGTCCCATCCTCCACTCCAGACATAACTCTCTTGCATTTTCCTTGCACCAGCACTTTAGCATGGCCATGGACTGTTGTTTCACCCCTGAAGCTGAAGACAGGGTTTATCCTCTTTAGGTTTGGATACCTATTAAACAGTTGTCTAAACCTGTGCTGGTCCTGTAGGTTCAGAGTTGTCTCTGTAGATCAGATCAGATCAGATCTCTGCCTTTGTCATTTGATTTAGGTAAGCTGGGACCACACTGTGGATATGCCCATTTCTCCTCCCTTTCTGGTGTACCAGGGTTGAGCCAGGCTGTCATCATCACCATACTGTCAAATGCCTGCCAGTTTCTGAGCCAGCCAGTGAGATGGACAACTAAGAGACCAGTCACTCTATCTTTGCAGTAGTTATAACTCTGACATTTCCTTGGTTTTTGTGTGTGTGTTTGTGTTTGTCTTGAAAGCCCAGTGGAAAAGGGAAGCGTCTCCCAGAAGTTTACTGCATTGTGAGTCGCCTTGGATGCTTCAATCTCTTCTCTAAGGTGAGGGGGGAGAAAGAGAGGGAATTTGTGCTGTAGGTGAAGAGGGACCTGAGAGTGAAGCCAGCACATGAATGAATGGGGATCAGGGAAGCTGATAGCTGAAGAAAGGATCTGAACGATTTGGTGAGGCAACCACATGCTAATTCCAGAACCTAGCAAAAGCACAGTTAATAGGAAAACTAGATTGTCAGCTCTTGCCTACTTCCTTCAGCAAAACTTCCAGGAGGCAAGAGAGGTTAAAATGTGTAGTGGGGAGTTTGCAAATTTTCAGCTTTCACTGGAGTTGTGTTTCTTCTGATAAAAGAACTCCAGGGTCTTCAGTTGCACCTTTTGCCTTCTTTCTTTTGACACACAGCTCCTTGTCAATACTGGATTAAGGAGAGGACATAGATATATGTTGGTGCACTTCATTCCTGGTGTTATCTCCCTCCTCCTGATTTGCATGTTTTTGTGTCTTCATGCCTTTATTTCAGATTTTGGATGAGGTTGAGAAGAGACGGGGCATTTCTCCAGCCCTGGTGCAGCCTCTCATGAGGAGTGTCATGGAGGCACCTTTCCCAGCTCTGGGCAGGACCATTACAGTCAAGAACTTCTTGCCAGGCTCAGGAACAGAGGTAAAGACACTTCCTAGAGAGAGGGAGACAGGCCAGCAAATGGTGCAGGACTAGCAACTGAAAGTTGGGACCATGGCATAGCACTGGGGATCTTCAAGAACAGATGATCTGTCAGCTGTGGGGGGAAGCTGGGGGGTAAAACAGGGGACCAGAGGGGATGGTATGGAGACTTCAGTCACTCAGAATCAAAATGAAAATCCTATGGTAAAAATGAATGTAAGCACACAGCCTAATATAGCAAAAGGAACCAGGACACTGGCCTTGAGGCCAGGAGGCACAGACAGCAGGTCCTGTGCTGCCCAGCATATGACCTTGGATCTGCTCAAGGACACCACACTTAACTTCCTAATGTCAGGTTCAAACAATGTGCTCCAGCACCCTTAATACAGAACCTCTGTTTGTGTGGATCAGGTCAGAAAATCCTTGAAACCACACCAGGGTAATGTTGCAGCCTTTGAGAATGGCATTTTCACAGTGTGGAGGTGAGGATCTGTGTTGCATCTCACACAATGTGGTGTGAGGACAGCAGGAGGGTTTTAAGAGTACAAAGCTTTAGGGCATGGCATTGGAGGGCTGTGGGGGGATGGAGGGAGACAAATTGAAGGTAGTTTTGGCCATACTTGGTGCAGGGCCTGGTATGCCTTGAATGTGAGAGGGAGGAAGGAGAGCAAGTTGATAAAGTTGTGTCTGCAGGCTTTCAGCAGAGCACTGCATGATGACATTCTCCTTAACCCAACTGGAAACAGTCCCAACTAAATGACATTACTGCAGAGAACATGCAAAGCTGGTTAAAAATGTGTGCTGGAGGAGCAAAGTCCCAGTGGTGTGCTGTGAGAATGTTGTGGCTGGTTTGTGTCTGGGATTCTGTTCATTAATTATCAGATTGATGGCATAAACTCCACATTTACACAGTACAGCACTGGGATGGGGGCAGGCACTTTGGAGAGTAAGGGATTAAAAGTCAAAGTGCCCCACTCCCCTGAATTCAAGAAACATGTTCAAGTGTTCAAGAAATGACTGGATGTGGCACTGTGGTCTAGTTGTCATGGTGGTGATCAGCTGGACTCAATGATCTTAGAGATCTTTTCCAGTCTAAATGATTATATTATTCTGTGGTTCTGTAAATGGAAAATCTGATGGGAAATTCAATATGGACAAGAGCAAAATGCTGAGAGGAAGAAAGGAGTAGTCCAATACAACATGAAAATAACTGACTGAGCAACGGTACTTCAGAGAAGGATCTGGTGGTACAATGGGCCATAAAGTGAGCAAAAGTAACAGTGTGGTATTATTGAGACAAAATCCTTCATTGTGAAAGCAAGTGAAGGGATGAATAATAAAGGAAAGCAAATTTTCTGCTTTCCAGTGTTGATGGTATTTTCTTTGGAGTATTGTTTTCCAAAACATGCACCCACTAGGAGAAAGCCCCAGAAGGATAGTTCTGTTTACTAAGTGGTCTAGAAAGTACAGGCAAAGCTTGAGAAAATTGTTTACTTAATATAGAAAACAAAAGACAAAGGAAGACACGTGATAACCTTTCAATACACAAGAAGTTTCCTGCAGAGAGGAATGTGACCAGTTGCTCTCAGTGTGTACTGAGAGTAAGACAACAAGTAATTGAAGTAATTTGCCACTGACATGTTTCAGCTGCAGGCTTGGTGTTGGTGAGGGTAGTTCAGAACTAGAGTAATTTTCTTGTGGGATTTATGAAATGTGTGGTGTTGGAGGCTTTCAAAAACAATTTAGATAAGCATCTGTCTAAGATAAGGAGTATGAAGTGCTAAGGTGCTATGACAGGCATTATTTAAGTAGATATGAACAAAGAAAAATACCCACAGGCTGCTCTTGTCTGTAACTGATATAAAAAATTTATGGTCAGGAGGTTAGGCATCCAGATTCTTGCAGTAAAAAATAAATAAATCCTAACTGTAAAAGTCAGAGTGTAGATTTGAAAGGCTCCATGACATTCTGCTGCCTGAATACCAGAAAGCCTGAAAACCACTCCTAGCTGGACACAAACTAGTTTTCCTCCTTATGAAGAGCTCGCTGTCCTCAGTCCAGTGGGAAGAACTTGTGGTTGATCTCATGCTGTGCCTATTGGAGTGGACTCTGGATTCTCTTCATCTGCAAGAAGGATTTATGGGAGGCCTTTGGAAGGACTGTGGTTGAGGACTTACTGCTCTGTGGTGCTCACCAGCAGTCAGTAAGGGCTGCTGGCTCTGAAAATACCTGCTGGGTCCTTGCTTGGCACGCTCTGGGTGGCACCAGGAGCTCAGCTGTGTTCCTTTTGTCCCCCCCAGGTCATCGAGCTGCGGCGGCCCCTCGACTCCAGGCTGGAGCACGTTGATTTCGAGTCCTTGTTCACCTCCCTGAGCGTGCGGCACCTGAGCAGAGTCTTTGCCTCCTTGCTGCTGGAAAGGAGGGTGATCTTCATTGCAGACAAGCTCAGGTACCCTCTTGCATTCCCCTAAAGAAAATGCTGGCAAGGAAGGGAGGCTGGGAAGGCTGCAGTGACAGATCTCTCTGCTTTGTTCTTCTTCTTCTCTGCCCTTTTCAACCTCGTAACAACGTGAATAGGGCTGTTCTTCCCAGGAATTGGGAACTTAGGACATGAACCATAATTTCATTTTGCAGCTTGCAAAAAGTGCTGCTTTTTGTCCCCAGGGAGAACCAAATTCCACTTCCTCTAGATAATTTCAGATCCCTGGTGCTAAGGAAGCAAAACCCCTCCCTTTGCTCCATCATGCTGCACTGTTCCCTTCTGAGCTGTGCTTGGGTTTGCAGGGATCACTGTCCCTTCTGAGTTCCCTGATGTCACAAAATCTTCTTGATTTTTCTGCTTATATTTTCATATTTGTTTCTAAATACTTCCCTTTTCTTATGGGGATGAAAACAAAGGATGCAGTGAAATGGGGAAATAAGGGAGGGGAAATGAGGAGGGGAAATGAGACAGAGGACTTCCCCCTTCTATTTTGAATCTGCTCAATTTGCTCTTTTAAAAATATATTTGTTTGCTCTCCTAAATGATGAAAATGGGTCTGGGTTTCTTTAAGATCTTGTGCAGCTGGTGGCTGGCAGCTCTCCAGCCCTTGAAGCACTTGAGGATTCAGGGAGGAAAGTTCGACAGGGCTGGGGAAAGAAAAGCTGCCTGGATGAGTAATGACACTGAGGAGCACGCTCAGGTTTCAGGAGTGTACAATGCCCCTAAGCTGTCTGTTTTCACAACTTCCAGGCAGCAGCCTGCAGCTCTGGGACTGAGCACTGGGGCACAGAATGGAGAGGCCCCTTCTAGAGGAAAATGAAGGGGAAAAATTCATTCTGCATGGATCCTGGGCTCTCTGTGGGCAGAGCTCAGGCAGTCTCATCACAGGAATAGAAAGGATGGGAGAGGGAAGCTGTAGCACTGGCTGCTTGCAGATGTCTTGGTTCAGAAAGGGGAAAATTTGCCTCTCTATAATTCCTGATATGTTGTGTGTGTAGAAACTTGGTATTCTGGATACTTAAACCACACATTTCATGCAGAGCATTTAGATTTGTATTGAAAGTGAGAGAATTCATCCAAGCACTACATCTCTATGTAACATATATGATTTATGACATCATCTATGATCACAGGCTCTTAAATATTATTCTCTTCTTCTGTAGGACAAGTTTTACATTCTGAGAAAAATTTTTAAGGACACAGATTGACATTGTAGTCTCTACATGAGAGCTGGGTGGTATCAGGAAATGGCAGGGAACTTTTTGATGGGGGGGTTGAGACATCACTTTAGAATGAACATTTGTTCAGCAAATCTTTTCCTATCCCATCTTTACATGGCAGCACAACACTGTGTATTCTGAGTATGGGATGTGACATCTGTAATTGAAGGTACCTTGATGGGTTTTGGTGTTCATTTCCCACCCCTGTATCTTTTGTCAGGATATCTAGGGTCCTTAGGAATCAATCCAGCTGTAAAGGCCTTTAAAAGAGTGGGAGAGAGTATAGAATCATAGTTTCTAGAATCTCTGAATATCTCATAAACAGCTTTTTTTTTTTTTCCTGTGAAAAAAGAATTGTCATGTTTAAAAGATCCAGGGTCTGTTAGACCACAGGGCTCAGATTCAAATATTTACCATAGGTTTGCCAGCTCTCTATGAGACTTTTAATATTTGATCTTTCTGAGAAGACCTTGCTTTGAGCAATTTCAGGAGAGTCTTTTTCTTTTCCTTTTACAAAATTTGAAGTTTCTCTGGCTTATTTTTGTGTAGCAAAAGTTTGGAAATTATCCCAAAGGGCTGTAAAGATGTGAAATGCAGAAAACAAAGAAAATATCCCTCAAAATTAAGTAACTGCTGTATTTTAATCCAGTTCAGTGACTTGAATGGACTGGCATTGTGAGCCTTTCCTGAGGTGAACAGTCTCTTCTACTCATAGGTGAACCTTCCATATTTTGAAAGTTGATGCCATTGTAGGTACAGGATCTTCTGTCCAAATTATATTTTTCCTGGGACAGGAACACACTGAACTCAATGAGTATTAAGTAGCATTCACTGTAGGAGTGAAAATGACAATTTGAGAGGAAAGATAAGAAACACTTTTTGGAACTAGCTGAAGAGAAGGAAAAAAGCTATAAAAGCAGCTGTTGGAAAGTGCTCAGAGGTTAGGAATGCTAGAAATAATCCAGCTGAGATGGATTAATGGGAAGAGTGCAGGTGACACAGTGAAAGATGCACAATAAATTACATTTATCATTAATCTTTGGGGCTCTTCATGTGGGTACTATTAATAACTATCTGTCCATGTTTGAAAAGGTGTGTCTGGGAGTGAGGGACAGAGAAATAATGTGTACAATTTATTTGCATCCTTTAATTGCTATAAAATCAGTCTGTGGGAAAAGAAAGCTGAAAGGTCTCCTGCCAAATACTGCATGAGCTGTGAAAAGTTTTCAAGCTGAGCCAAAAAATGCATCTAACAAGTGTACAGCAAGTGAAATACTTTGTCTTTTCCATCTTTAGAATGAGCATTGAGTGTTTAAATACCTGTCAATCCACAGCTTGGCAGCGGAAAAGGAAAGAATTTGGTTTATTAGTTTTTGGGTAGGTTTTTTTCTCTGTCACTATGGATACTGGAGTATACATTGCCTCACAACCCAGGAAAATGACTTTGTTAAAACTGTGTTGGTCTTCCCCCAGCTTTTGTTCATTCCTGCAATGTTAACTTTAGTCCCTGGGCAGTGGAGACAGTGGCATGGGTTAGACACTGCAACATGAGAGCTGCTTTTGTTTCCAAGGGATGTTGCCTGGCATGCAGCTCCAGGCACTGCCAAACAACCTTTTAGAAGGCATCTTTCAGCTAAAATCACCTGATGTCACAAGGTACCTCAAGCTGGGCAGTTTTTAATGGCCTGAGCAGGAGGTCTTGTGATTCAGAAGGCTTTTTAAAAAGAAAAGCTTGCACAGGCTTAAAATCAAAGCCTCCTTTTTCCAGATCTCAAAAGCTTGTTGTGGATCTGACCAACTCAAGCAATTGCCTCTGTCTCTGCCAGAAACCACAGCTGTATCAACAACACAAAGTGGTCATTGTTATCAAAGGCAGATCTGAAAGAATTAGAGTAGACACTTTAAATGTGGTCATCCCCAGCAAAAGGTAATAAATCATCAGGAAGAACCCTCTACCATGTGCTACAAAAACAAATCTGGGACTGGGAATATCAGCCTAGCAGGTTTTTCCCTTTTTGTCCTGTGATTAGGGAGAAGAAGAAACCCAAGGATGAAGTTTGATAGTAGTGTTGTCTCCTCAGGTCATCTTAATACACATTTCTTCACCTGCACAAACCTGCCACGTTGTGGGAGACAGTGAGGGTCCCCAGAGAGCTGGTGGAACTTGGCATCCTCCTGGTGGGATTTGCAGCAGAGCTGTGTGAAGTCATGGGACAATGCTTGGAAGCTGCTGTGCCTGCTAAATGTTGTAAACCAGAACTGTAATCCATCATAAGTAACTCCAGATGTGACACAGTGTCAGAAATCTGAAGGTGTTTGTAAAACAAATCCTACTGTGGCAGAGCTTATTAAAAAAAATTAAAAGATACGTATTCAAATAGTCTTAAATTGCCAAATGCCAGCATATTTTGAGCAGTTTGGTTAGTGCAGGGACCACAGGACTTCCTGGCATTAAACTACAGCAGGATGTTTGATTCATTAGTGTGTTTCAGAAATCATGCAGATCCTAAACCCAAAGAGGGAGTCAGCTTTGGAGGCTTTTTATCACATCTGCTTCCCTTTGGAGTGGAAAGCAACCAGGCTGAACAGCCAGTGTCCCTTTGTAGAAGCTGTTGCAACTTGTCAAGGTGTCTTTTAGAGCGAGTCAAGCTAGTCTTGGAGTGTTGCATTGGAGCAGGTTTTCCCAGGAGAGGAAGAAGGGTTTCTGTGTAGCTGCAGCTGTCTGTATTGGCCACCTGTGTTCGAGGTGGCTCCCAAGAAGCAGCAGCTCCACAGGTGCTGTGTGCTGGCTTTGTGCTGTGTGCTGGGAAGTCCTGTTGTTCAAGCAAACAAGTGTCACTTGTTGCTGCAGTATCATTGCTCTGACCAAGGGAATGCTTACCCAGAGAGATCTGTGTGTCAGTCCCTACCCAAATCAGCCCTTTAGGGAGGGGTCTGAGGGTTCTTGAGTGCTCAGTACTTTTTAGCCTCTGTACTAGCCTTGACATCTCAGTCTCACATGCAGCTCAACCATGTTCCCTGCAGAAGGCTGAATGAACCCCTGAAAATTGCTCAGCATGTTGACAGCCTTCTTCAAAGACCTGCAGCATTTTAAAGGTTACTCATGAAACCAAAAGCCTTAGAAAGTGGTGCCTGTGTCCGGTTTGAACAGCTGGACTGAACCTGTGTGGCCTCAGGGTGGCTCCTGACACTTCCCAGAGCACACTGCAGTCACCTGGCTGCTGGCTGAAGAGTCACACAGGTGGCATAAAAGGGATTTATCAAGCTGGATTCTTTTGCAAGGCTCATCAGCCTGGTGTGAATCAGCAGTCCCTTAGTGCTTGTTGCAGTGCCAAATGCAAGAGAAAGAGAGATATTAGGCTTGAGTCACTCTAGATGGCCACGGTTCTCCTGGGCTCCTGGCAACCTGCAGCTCCCTGAGACTACCTGCAGAGCAAGTCTGACATGTGCAAAAGGTACCTCAGTGATACCTCCTCTGTGCATCCCTGAAATGCTCTGCCTACAAAGGAGGCTCACAGACCTCAACCCTGCCAGTATTGTTCCCTGGAAGGGTCTTCCACAGTGAGAAATGTTTGGGAGCAGAGATCACTGGGTTTCACCCTGGAGGCGTTGAGTCATGCACAGATGGAAGGGTGGAAGGGGAAGTTATCTTTACTTCCCACTGCCTGGTGTGTACAATTTCAGACTTAACACAGCTCTGCCTTTGACTTGCACTCTCTGGAGCTGGGCCATCTCTCCTCCCCCTCGATCTCTCACGTACCATGTGTGCTCACTGGGCTGAGGCAAGAACAAGGCACCATAAATATAGCAGGAGACAGCTTGCCATAATATCTCACCATGCCATAAATAACCATGTACTTCAGCTGCTCACTGCTCCTCTCTGGAGCTACCTGCACTCAGAGATGTTTCCCATGGGTTCTCACATGTTGTCTGTAAATTCAGGTCCCATGTTTAGGCAGAAAATTTGGATACACCTTCAAAATAGAGGATTGGTGGAAATGTAAAACTTCTAACACTTCCATATTCACCTTCTGCTCAAAGAAGAGGAATGGTGGGTGGTGATAATGTCCCACTGCTGTGCACAAGTGATGAAAGGTGCAGTTCTTTCAGCTCTCACTATGCTGCTGCTGCTATTACCAGGTCTATTATCAGTCAGAAATCGAGGAGTGGCAAATATGCTCTGCAGTAATGGAGAGGAAGAGAAGCCCCTGCTTTTGTATCTGCTAACATGACCTGAAATGTATGAGTAGCACAGCTTTGAAGGAGATGGTTTTTAAAGGATTTCATTAGCTTGGAGTGCACTTCTAAGATGACACATTCACTTTTGTTGCAGTTCCTTTCAAGATTAGCTTGTATGAAAGATACAACAAAAATCATCTACTTTGATATTATTCCCACATCTTCTCTGGGTGGGTTTTTTTTTTTAATAATTTTGTTTCTTGCTAGCTCCACGTTTTCTCATTATTTTAATTTTGCTTCTCTCAGATTCATTATCTGCCTTGCATTTCTGATAGACATGGCAAGGTGTGGGCTAGGTGATGATGGCAGGCACAGCTGGAGAGCAGCAGGAGAGGGGCAGCCTGGAGGAGTCAATGCAGGGAGAGGGATACACTCACACCTTCCCAAAAATGATGTGGAACTGAAGGTTTTTTCCCATTTAAAGCTACCACTCTGTAACAGAGCCTTTGGAGGGTGTTCCTCTGTTTTTACGGAGTATCCCCTTAGAAAAGAGAGTCCTCTGGGAGTGAAGGGAGAGGAAACTGTCCCCATTTTGTGAAGAGACTTTCTCAGAACACACCTCTTTCCCAAGTGCCAGTTCCCTACCTGTCGCAGTCCCAGATAAAATTTTCAGGTTAAGCAGATTCCAGCCTCTCCCCTGGGATCTCCTCATCTCCAAAAAGTGTCTTGTGTTTAACAGTGTTTGTTGCCTGATTACTTCATACTGTCACACTGATGTCCCAGCAGCCACAATTTTGTTCTGCTAATCTGAGCTTACATGATGGAAGCCAGCCAGCTGTCCCCAGCCATGTCCCTCTGCTCAGCGTGCCCTTGTGACACAGCACAGGGATGCACATCCACCAAACTTAACTGGAGTGGGGAGGGAAAGCAGGCTGCACTTTTCAGAGCAAGCTCAAATCCACACCCATCAAACCCCTTCCCTCTTAAGTCAGCAGTAAACCCAGCTTGCTGAATGTAAATTCTCCCATGGAGTCTAATGGGAGTCAGCTGGGCATCCTTCTCTATCCACGTGGCTCCTGCATGCTGCACCAGCCTCCTTCCTCTCCTTTCCTGGATGCTGGTAAAACCAAATGATGTTATATATATAGGATTTACAGCAGCTAGACTTCCCCCTCTCTTGACACATAAAAATGCTTCCAGACCCAGAAGAGATGAATAACTGATGCCTTGTGGCAAGCTCTGCCATGGCTAACTGGATATCCTGCCTGACTCCTGCCAGAGAATGAACTCATTTCTCTAAGGAGAGGCAGTGGCATAGAAGATGCAGTGTTTGTCTGATATTTTCCATCAGGACACTGGAGCAGCAGATCCCTGATTCAGTGGAACCCATCTCTTCTCATAGGAGTGTGGGCTGGGGTCATCTTTCAGAAGTCATTGCTTCTGAAGCTGAAAAATGGGGTCAGAAATGTGGGAAAGCCCTTAGTAATTAGAGAGATCAGTCAGGGAGCAGTTGATTTCTAGGAAGCACCCCTCATTCCCTGACTGACCAGCCATTGCCCTTGGTTGTGTTTTGTCTTCCAGCACTCTGTCCAAGTGTTGCCACGCCACGGTGGCCCTGCTGTACCCCTTCACCTGGCAGCACACCTACATCCCCGTGCTGCCGCCCTCCATGATCGACATCGTGTGCTCGCCCACCCCCTTCCTCATCGGCCTGCTCTCCAGCTCCCTGCCCCGCCTCAGGGAGCTGCCTGTGGAGGAGGTGAGTCCTCATCCCCACTGGCAGTCCTGCATCCATATTGAGTCCTGCATCCATATTGAGTCCTGCATGCACACTGTGAGTGAGTCCTGAGTGCACACTGTGAGTGAGTCCTGCATCCTCACTGTGAGTCCTGCATCCTCACTGGGAGTCTTGCATCCCCACTGTGAGTGAGTCCTGCATCCCCACTGTGAGTGAGTCCTGCATCCTCACTGTGAGTGAGTCCTGCATCCCCACTGTGAGTGAGTCCTGCATCCCCACTGTGAGTGAGTCCTGCATCCCCACTGTGAGTGAGTCCTGCATCCCCACTGTGAGTGAGTCCTGCATCCTCACTGTGAGTGAGTCCTGCATCCCCACTGTGAGTGAGTCCTGCATCCCCACTGTGAGTGAGTCCTGCATCCCCACTGTGAGTGAGTCCTGCATCCTCACTGTGAGTGAGTCCTGCATCCTCACTGTGAGTCCTGCATCTACACCATGCTGTACTCGAGGTTCTTCCCTGTGGGCTGAGCTGTTTTCTGTCAGCTGGCAGTGCCAGGGAGCAGAGCTCTCATCCTCTGGCTGCCATGAGCGTGGGGTAAGGGCAGAGCTGGGTGTCCCCCCAGGCAGACAAAGGTCTGTGCTCTGCCTTGGCCACAGCTTGGGAAGGCAGGGGGCTGGAATCTCCCACTGTGGGGCTGCTGTGGGTAGGAGATGGTTTTATTACAGTTCATACTGGTTTCTGCATGGTGCTGTCCAGAGGCTGCATGCAAATTCTGTCAGTCTTCAGTGTGATTGCTACAGCCTGGCCAGGACAGCTGCCCCTCTGGTTAACACAGGAGCCTCACAATAGCAATAAATAATTAAGAGTTGGATTCCTGAGGCACAAGGGTAAGCACAGCAAGGCTGAATCTGATTTCTGCCTCCCCCAGCAGTGCAGCACATGGGGAGAAAGGATGAAGCTCTGACCCTGCTGGGTGGTAAAGGAGCAGAGGGCCAGGCCTGGAGCACAGCTCCTGCTGTCCAGGCTGGGCTGTGGTTTGCAGTGGCATCCCTAGAAAGCCAGAACATGGGCTGTGCTCCTGAGTCATGCTGGGTGCCTCCTCCAGCTGCAGGGGAGGGTACAAGGAGCAGGGAAGTGTTTCCTCCAGAGCAGTTACAGATTAAGATAAACTCTGATGGTGGAAATAATTACTTCCCCTTTTGATTCTTGCTCTTTCATTCTTAGGTCCTCGTCGTTGACCTTGTAAATAATCGGTTTCTGAGACAGGTGAGCAGAGCTAATTCACATCCTTTTCTCCCCTTTTTCCTCCATAACTTACCTCCATCTGTGTTTGCTGACCTGCCTGGCTGGATGGATCACTTTCTCCCCACTCAAAAACTGAGGCAGGGCTTGTGGTGGGCAGTGTTGTAGGGGTTGCTGTGTATATATGTAACATCAGCATCCTAAACCACAGCTGTTGAGGACTAAATCATTGGGAATTACCTCTTTCTCTTTTTTTTTTTTTAAGAGGGGAAAATGACGGCACTTGGGCACTATAGGTCCTCAAGTGTCATCCTGTAAGGCAGAGGACAGAGCTGGAAAGCTTTGGCTCAGCGCTGTCTGCTGGGAGGCAGTGTGGGTTCTTGCAGCCTGTGTCTGGCAGTTCATCTCCCATCACATACTCTGCTCTGAGTGGGAGGGGAGCCTTGATGGTTTTTTGAAATCCTTACTGCCTCAGGAGCTTGTGGTTCCTCAATCCAGTCCTTGCACTGGATGGGTCAGAGGCAGGAAGGTGGTACATGGGAGCCTGTGTGTTCCTCTGCAGGCAATATTGCCTGCTGATTTTCACTTCCCTTTGTTGTGGAAGGAGGAATGGGAAGGGGAGGAGGAAGGGAAGAGGATAAATGAGCAAACATACTCCTGGCCCAGGAGGCTCTTTTTTCCCAGAGCTTTTTGGCAGATCGCTGAGCAGCGCTGGCAGCGTGGGTCTGTGCCGGGGCTCAGCCCCGTGACTCAGAGGGGATGAGTGCTCCTCCTGCTGCTCCTCCTGACTCAGAGGGGATGAGTGCTCCTGCTGCAGGGAGCAGCATGTGGGAGAAGGCCAAGCCCTCCCACAGTCCTCGCCTGCCAGCTGCCTCAGCTCTGGGGTAATGCTTTACCTTGCACCTCTCTTCTGAAGGCTTCAGCTGAATCAGCTGACTCAGCCAGGGCTGGTAGGAGCTCTGCACAGTCACTGGCAGATCCTTGGCTCCCATGCTCCCTGGGAATTCCTTATGCCTGTGTAAGAGGTTTGGTGCCTGAGCAGAGGCTCTGCTCACCTGGCCACGTGCCAGTATTGTTCACACACCTCCTCTTTGTGGCGGGGCCAGTGCTCGTGGGCAGATGGTGAGGCCAGGGGTGAGCCCTGCCCAGTAGCCTCCAGGGTCAGACATGTAAAATTCCTCCAGAATAGGGGAATATTTAGGAAAAGACACCCCCTTTCTCCTTCCTCTTGTGCTTCTTGATAGTACTGCGCTGGGTGGTGCTGGGAATGTGCCAAATGCATTGCAGTTATGCCTCTCGTCACAGTTCATTTCTAGTGCTCCCCCTGCTGTGCTGGGGACAGGGTAGGAGATGTTTTTGTCGCAGCCCCAGTCCCTGAGGAGGTAGCTCTGTCTTACAGATGGAAGATGAGGACTCCATCCTGCCCCGCAAGCTGCAGGCCGCCCTAGAGCACATTTTGGAGCAGAGGAATGAGCTGGCGAGTGACAAGGAGGAGGGCCCTGTCAATGGCAAGCAAGGTAAAGCACAGTGCCTTTCAGCTGAAAATTGTGTCTTTTCCTGCCCCTTTCCTATCTGTCACTTCTTACAGGAGAACTAGGCTTGTACTGAATTTAACACCACAGGTGTTGGAGGTAGATCAGGATTTTGGTTAAGCTATATGAAGTATTCCAGCGCACAGGGACAGTTCTCTGTGTGAAGGGCAACAGCATTTATTTCTTCCCAGCTCTGGCCACGCTTCCCTTACAATTCCAGTGAGCACCTGTACTCCTTTTCAGAGGGGTTTCATAGGCTTTCATCCCACTCTGGGGCTGGCCATGAGTGATGCAGGCTCCTCCAGGGGACAGTCACCTGCAGAGCTGCAGACTCGGCCATGACCACGTGGCTTGTGGTGACTGGGCTGGGACAGCTCTCTTGGGGGACAGTACGGGCATCTCCTTGGTACAGAGGAGCCTGGAGAATGTGCTGGTTTTGGCTAGGACAGAGTTCATTTTCTCCATAGCTGGTATGGGGCTGTGTTTTGGATTTGAGCTAGAAATGGTGTTGATAATGCAGGGATGTTTTAGCTGTTGCTGAGCAGAGCTCATACTGAGCCAACACCTTTCTGCCTCTCATCCCACCCTACCAGTGAGTGGGCTAAGGGTGCACAAGGAGTGGGGAGGGGACAGAGCCAGCTGACCCCAAAAAAACAATGGATTCCACATGGAGTCATGCTTATGGAGTCATGCTCAGCATATAAAGCTGCAGGAAGAAGAAGGAAGTGGGGAGACATTTGGAAATAGAGTATTCTGTCTTCCCAAGTTGTGTGTGCTGGAGCCCTGCTTTCCTTGGCAGGGCTGAACACCTGTCTGCCCATGGGAGCTGCTGAATAAAACAATTATTTTGCTTTGCTTGCATGCAGTTTTATATTCATCCATTAAACTCTCTTTATCTTAGCTCGTAAGTTTTCTCACTTTTACTTTTCTGATTCTCTCCCCCATCCCACCAGAGTAAAGTGAGCACCAAAATAAAGCTTGGTGTCTTTCAAAGTAGTAACAATTTGGTCTACTTCCATGACAAGCACTTCCTAGGATGCTCTCTCTCTTGAACAGCTTTTTCTTCTCAGGCTGGATCTGAAAAAATACAGGGAAAATACAGGGAATTTTTACCCAGTGATTTTTCTAGCACATTCTTACAGCACTGTCCTGAGCACTGCCTCTTTATTTTTTCCTTAGAAACCAGCCCTTTGAACGAGGTGGTGTCTGAGGCCTTTGTCCGTTTCTTTGTGGAGATTGTGGGCCACTACTCCCTGTTCCTGACGCCCACGGAGCGCGAGGAGCGGGCCCTGCAGCGCGAGGCCTTCCGCAAATCCGTCTCTTCCAAGAGCCTCCGGCGCTTCCTGGAGGTCTTCATGGAGACACAGATGTTTGGGGGCTTCATTCAGGAGCGGGAGCTGCGGAAGCAGGGGGTCAGAGGTGAGGGGCTCCAGCTGGGCTCTGGAAGCTGCTGCTGCTCCTACGAGAGCAAGGACAGGCTCCCCAGCCACCACCTGCATCCCCAGTTCCGTGCCTGGAGGCTGCAGTGTCTGTACAGGAGCACCAGAAGGGAATCTGCTGGTTTCTGGGTGGGGTTGGGATTGCAGGCATCTTTCACCCTTGCAGTATCCTCCACGTGTGCCCCTTCCATTCCACGTTGAGTTCCGCTGCTGGAGTGACATTTATTCTCGCAGTCCCTCATGCCTTCTTCCTGTGTCTGGAGGAAAAATGAGCTGGATTGGTCATGATTCTTTTGTCTAGTAGAAAGCTTGGATGCTCATCTCCTTCCCAGAGCTGCTACTGCAGTTTCACTCCTGTTATCCCACAGTCCCAAGGGCTCTACGGGCAGCTGAAATTTCTTATCCCTGCTGCTACTGGTGCTGGCTTAGCAGCTTCCTGATGAGCATTAATAAGCAGGGAATGCTTGAATAGGTGGCTGAGTAAAAGAGGTAAATTCTGCATGATGATTCCCTAGATGATGTCACTCCCTGGGCTTAGCTGTGTTCACAGCAGAATGAAGAGAGGTACATTCTGTACCCTGAGTGAGCTACAGCAGCTCAGTCAGCCTTGCAGTGGGGAGGGAGGGGCCAGACCAAAGCTGTGCCAAATCTGGCCTCAGCTGATGGAGGAGGTGGGGTGAGTTGTTCTCTCCCCTGTGCAATAATGTGTGGGTAAGCTGAGACAGTACATTTTCAGGTGGGCATTCCTACTTGGATTTATAGAGACACAAAATAAAAGCTGTTGATTTCTGTCTTTCTGCAGGTCTGTTTGAGGTACGGGCTCAGGAGTACCTGGAAACACTTCCCAGTGGGGAGCAGAGTGGAGTCAATAGGTTCCTCAAAGGCTTAGGTAAGGAACCAGCAAAACCTTTGGCTTCCCAAGGGCTGGGCTTCTTGTTGCCTTCAGTTTGGGCAGCACAGAAGCTGCCCAAGGGTGACAGGGCTGGTGACTATGTGTGGCATCCAGTGCCTGGCCATGTATCCCTGTGCTGGCACGCTGTTGGCTCTGGCCCTGGTCAGTCACTGTCTGGAGGCTGGTGGAGAACCAAAGGTTGGGCCATGAGCTGTATCCTTGTCTTCTAAAGGAGACAGGTGGGTCTGAGGAGGCAATGGAGCAGCCAGGAAATTGGGGATGGTGGATGCAGGTCCTGATGGGGAGATTGACAGAGTTCATTGCCTTCAGGTTTGTCCTTAGGGATCAGCAATGGGAACTGCCATGGGGTATTCTAAGATTCCATTTATTTTCCACTGTAAGGGGAGCTAGCCAGGAGCTTGAGACTGAGAAGTCTTTGATAAGTCATTAGACACTGTGGCTGAGTTTGATCAGGTGTTAAGATCACATCCCTGGTCCTGTCTGATCTTGGCCGTTTAAGAGCAGCAGTGCCTGAGGGGCTGGTGTGCCCTGGACAAATGGGCTCTGGAGGGTGTGCCTGGGAGCTTGCAAGGTCTCAGCCTGCAGCACTGCTCCCAGGAATGGGCAGAGCTCTGCAGGCCCCTGCTTCCTGCTTTGCAGAGCAGCTGGCTGTGGACAAGGAGCCAGGGATGGCAGCAGGGCCAGTGCACTGCACAGGACAGAGGTGGTGGGAAGTGACAATTGTTTTGCCTGTTGCTGTGGGGAGACCATTTTCTTTTCTCTGTCTCTTCAGGCAGCAAAATGAAATTCCTCCACAAAAAGTAAGAGCGAAGCACATCCTCATTCCACAGAAGAGAATGGCTTTACCACTTAGCAGCAATAAATCAGACTCATCAACCATTCCCATTGAGCCTGCTCCCAGGAGCCAGCAGCCTTGGGCACAGCTGCACAGAGCCATGGTGCTGCAGGGAGCTGGGATGGCTGCAGCTGCCAGGACAGGCTTCTGGATGTCTACAGTAGCAAGCACTGGACCAAGCACTCTCTCTGAACTCTGCACTAGCACGTTGCAGGCATCCCCGTGGATTGGATCTCTTAGCTAGTCAATTCTTTATTTGGTTGTATTTTTCTATTTATATTGAGGTTAGAACAGTTATTAACCGATGACTCTTGCCCTGCCTCCTCTCTGCCTGGTGCTGCAGGAGGCCGAAGGGGGATTCCCATGGGACTGAGCAGGCAAAGACGGCGTGGAGGGGAAGGACAGAGATGTCTGAAAGTAGGTCTCTGCAAAGCAAGGACACTGAGGGCTGCAGGGATGATGTGGACTGACCAGGAGGAGCTTCCAAGCAAGGGAAAAGGGTGAGGGGGAACCACTAAACCTACTGAGGACTTGATGGGCCAGCCAGCTCCCTGGGTGGCTGTACCAGGGAGTCTTGGCACGAGGAGAGGCCTTTCCTCATGCAGTGTAATTAAAAGCCAGTTGTGTAAAAGGCACGTGGATCCATGGTGTTTTCATGGAAAGGGATGAGCTGTGTGTTCCCACTGTCCCACCTAGCACCAAGCATGAGCCAGAGAGGACATCAGGCAGCTGGACCCTTGCCTTGGCCAGGCCCTCAGCTTCCCTGTGAGTCTCAATCCCCCACCTGGCAGCTTGCCAGGAGAGCCCAAGGTGGAGCTCACCTGCAGGATCTTATCTGGGAGAGCTTCCTAAAGGTCAGATGGGCTCTCCTCTGCTGTCATGGGTGTTGCTGCTGGGAGCACAGCTGGGAACAGGCAAGGGCAGAGTGTCTGCTGCTGCCTTCTGTGCTCCTGCCTGGGCAGGAGGTGGGGCCTCCTGCTCCCCTCTCCTCTGCCTGTGGTGACCTCCTTTGGTGAGGAGGTGTCAGGGGAGGTGAGTGGAGGTTGAGGCAGGGTGAGGGCTTTCTTCCACCTGGTGTGGAGACTGTTACACTTGCAGTGCTTGTGAGGGCGAGAGCACCTGGAGCATCCTTGAGTCTGCTCTTGGGAGGAGAGTCTCTTTCCCAGCTGCTATGGGGTTGCAGGGTGAAAGCTGGATATTGGTACCTTTGCTGCAGCTGTGCTGGGCTGCACAGGACACCCACAGGCTTTGAAAATGATCCCTGTGGTCCATGGGCCTTGCCAGGTGAGAGGACCTTTCTGACCAGCAGTGGGGTTCAGAGGACCTCACCTGCATTCCACACCAGAGCAGAGCGGGGGTCCAGTGCTGCTCTGTGAAGCTTTGGAAGCCATGCAACCAGGTAGGTTGGGCAAATGGCTCTGGGTGGCCCTGCTTGAGCAGGGGCAGGGCCCAGGTGACCCCCACGGGTCCCTTCCCATCCCAGCCTCTCTGTGGTGAGCACAGTAAAGGCTGGGCAGCCGTGGTGTCACACCAGGCAGGAGGCAGCAGGCAGCACCTGCAGCTCTGTGCCCCCCAAACCTCTGTGCAGGGACAGAGGAAGCAACAATAGAGGGGCTCAGAGAAGCCAGCAGCATTTACTCCCCATCCGCACCCAGGATCAGGCTCCCTCAGAGGTGACCAGGTGTGGGGGCTGCCCCTTGGGTGTGCTGAACAAAATTGATGCCACTTCACTGTCACAGAAGCTGGTGGTGGCTCATTGAAGGGAACTGCAGTAGGGTTCAAGGTGAATCAAATGCTGTGCTTTGTTTGTTTTAGAAGGAGATTTTAATGGAAACGTTATGAAGCTTTGCAAAGCTGGGGTCACCCCCACACGTGTAAAGGTGGCCAGGATGCCTGCAAAGCTCTGTGGGATGCTAAATAAAGCTGATCTGTGGCTCAGCTCCAGCCTTCAGAAGCAGGTCTCCTACATGGTCCCACACTGCCAGGGCTGCTCCTGGGGACTCCACATTCCTCTCCTTAAGTGATGTTTTCCATGGCATGGGACTTGGCCTTCCTTGGCAGGAGCTGTGGTGAGGAGCAGGGAGGGGTCCCAGGCTGCCCAACACTTAGCTCAGCTTGAATTGGTGTGTGAGCATGCTGAGATGCTGGCAGCTTTTACTGCACTATCCTAATGGTAGGGTGAGGGCTTTCTTCCACCGGTGTGGAGACTGTTAGACTTGCAGTGCTTGTGAGGGCGAGAGCACCTGGAGCATCCTTGAGTTAAATTCAAATTAAAAAGGGCTGTGAAATAGCCCTGTTTGCCTCATTGGGGAGCTCCAAGGGGCTCTGCCAGCACAGGGCTCCATGACCACTCAGTGCATTTATTGGCTGCTCTCAGGAAAGTGGGAATCAAGCCTACATAGTGTACAAAACCCAAAGCGGGTGTTAAAAAGCAGCAGCAAGAGAAGTACAGTCAAAGAAACATTTACAACTGTGTCATTAAGGATTTAAAATGAAACTTGGACAGAAAGTGTTGATCTCCAGCTGCAGGACAACCTCTTCAGCTTTAGTTTGAGCTGTGCTGCTCTGAGATGAGCTTGACTCTCCATCTAAGGGCTCTGTATGCTTTGGAGGAAGCCACCTGTAAGGAAAAGCCATAAGATCATCTGTGCTGGGTGTGACCATGGGTCTGTGTGTCCTCCTTTGGAGGCTGCCAGCAGCAGGTGATCAGAGAGAACTGAACAGAGCACATACACTGGGGATGCCCTATGTGCTATACACACACACACACACACACTCTCTGTACTGTACACAAACCTTAAACTTGCCTACTCTGCCTGCCAGGGGTTTCCTGCACCAGAGCTGGGTCTCTGTGTTTGGTAGCCTTGGGTGAGTTTCTGCTCCATGACCATGTGCACATGGGTGTAGGCAAACATGCTGAGGGAAGAGGCCAATCTGGGAGCAGTATGGATGTACCAAAGGGTGCTTGAGAATCAGGCCACTGGTTAAACATTAAAAGCTGTGATCTCTGCTCCCTGACAGTTCCTGCCTAATTAAACAGCTCTCACACACCAATGTGTGCAGCTCTGCAGGGCCCTTGATGTGCAGGACTACACTTGCTACTGGCTAAATCCCAAGCTCTGTACCCCTCCTTGGTTTTCCAGCACAGGCTGTTGGTATCCTGCAACAGCTCAGGACACCTGTGAAATCCCAGCCCTCCCTGAAACTTTTGGGAATGTCCCATCCACCATGCAGTTGTTGATTCTGTAGCTGGCAGGACAGACAGACAGCCCTGGGCAGTCGAGAGACCAGACCCAGCCCTCACAGGGCAGTCAGACTTGGGCTTGGAGTGCTGCAGCCAAGGGGGTTTGTTTGCACTTTGCTGCACGTGGGGATCCCTGCTGCCAGTTTCCAGGAGATTAGAACTCACCTCTCTGCCTGGAGACAGGTTTCAGGTGGCAGGTGGCAGCAGGCAGCTTGCAGGTGTAGAGCCCCAGGCAGCCACCGCAGTCAGAGGGGTTCTGGCAGGGCCGGGACTGGATGCTGTGGCAGGAGTGCTGCAGGGAGAGGGAAGTGAGGGCTGCAGTGTCCATGGCAGCCAGGACCAGCCCAGTCACAGCTGCATCATCACTCTGCAGTCACAGCACAAGCAGCTCACCAGGGACTAGAGCAGCAGCTTCACTGCAAGGAGCTGGAGAAGCTGGGGCCCAAGGAAGTGCTTCCAGGGCCAGTTCATTACTGGTTTTCACTGGGAGCACTCTAAGCTGGCCACCACAGCCACAACTCAGCCCTCCAGTGCCTCTGCCCTTCTGCTGTGGTGGCTCCCACCCCAGCTGAGTGGCATCTGGCACGGCGTCACCCAGCACTTGTGGTTAAGGCAAGGTCTACTCGTGTGCCACCAAGTGTGGTTTGGGTTTGATAAAGGAGAAGTTGGTTATTTGTGGGATGCTGTGCTGAGCCTGTGGAGCAGATTTCCCATGGGCAGAGAAAGGCTGTGCTGAGAGGAGCTGTCCCCAGCAGGGCATCAGGGCATGGTGCCCCCACTGCAGAGCTGGCAGAGCTCTGTTAGCACTGTGGGGAGTGAACACTGCAGGGAATGCTCCTCTCCTGTTCCTGAACCCTGCAGGGGCTGGGGCTGGAGCAGGACTGTCCCTGCAGCTCTGGGGGCAGCACACGGGGACAACTGCAGCCAGACCTCTACTCTCCTCCTGAGCTGCTCACAGCCACCAGCTCTGCTCTAAGCCTTGCCAGGTACCAGCTGGGGATCTGGGGGTGGCCCTGCCCCACTCCCTTCTCAGCACCCACACCCATGCTGTGTTGAGAGGCCACGTTGTGACTGGCACCTTTACGTGCATCTTAAGAGGAATGGCCTTAAAAACACTTTTTCTACCTGGTGTTTGCAGGATCATGGCATGCTCAGCATGTCCTGCTGTCCTGTCTGATCCTGACTGGTGCCCCACCCATCCAGCAACCCCCGGCCCAAACCCTCTCCCCTGCTGTGCTTACCGTGTCGCTGTTGAACTTGCCGTAGTCCTTCAGGCGGTGGCTCAGCCTGGCCGTCCTGCTGCGGGAGGGCTGCAGGGGGAGCCTCCAGGGCTTGCCAGGGGCAACCTGCTCCCCGCTGCCCAGGAGAGCCCTGGCTGTGGCCTTGCTGAGGGACCTGGAGCTGGGGTGTGCCTCTCTCATCACTTTCCATGCACTGGCCAGAGGGTGGGTCCTCCTCTCTGAGCCCTGCCCAGGCAGCTTGTCACCTCCATCTCCAAGTGGCCAAGGGGTTTCTTCAGGGAGTCCAGCCTCTGCCTGCCTCTGCAGGGTGCCAGCCTGGCTCCCCAGTACCCCAGACAGTGCTGGGACTGGGCAGAGCAGCACCAGGAGGAGCGTGGTGACTGCCAGTGCCTGGACATTCATCCTCAGGTCCTGCCTTTGCTCGGGGTTCTCCTGCCTGGACAAGGCTGCTGGAGTCAGTAGCAGAGGTGGAAGCTGCTTTTTTCCCCTGACTCTGGATGAAGCCAAAGTAATTTTTATAGTGCAGGGACATACCCTGGGGGCACAGCCCTTTTCCCCCGCCCCTGCTGTGTCCCACCTCCAGCTTGTGAGCAAACCCAGCTGCTTACGTGGGCCCCAATCCCCCTCCCTTGTGTTCCCAAACATCCCAGCACCCTTCTGCCACAGCCAGCCTGTCCCTGCTCAGGGTACACACATGGGTATGTGGCATCTGAGCACAGAATCCTTCAGCTGAACCACAGCTGCAAGCAAGGTTCTAGTAAAGGAGAGCTGATGGTAAATGCCTGTGTGTCTGATGGAAAGGTGGTGGGCTCAATGGGAAGGAGTTGCTATGAGCCTGGTGGCAGTAGGCTCAGGTGGAGGAAGGGCACCCAGTTAATGCCTCTATCCATTCCAGTGGGAGCTCACTGGTTAAACAGCAGAGCCCACCCAGGAGAGCAATGTTAGAGCTGCCCTGACACAGCACTTTGATTAACCTCAGCGCTGTGTCAGACACCAGGGAGCTGCTCCTCAGCCACGGGGTCTGACTGTGGTCTGTGGATGAAAAGGAGGGTGGGTCTGTACTGCAGGTTTACTATCAGTCAGGAACCAGCCAGCACCAAGACCCAACTCTACTGGAAATCAGTTTTAATGAGTTTCAGTGTTCACCAATCTATGTTAGCACCCACAGTTGCATCCTGTGCACACTTCAGGCTTAGAGAGAGAAGCTGAGTTTTCCTCATGGCTTCCATGGCAGATGCCTTGGATCCCTCAGATCTCTTCTGCTTCAGACTTGATACTCAGGACTAAAGAAGGAGGAAGGAAGCTCCAAGGTCAGAGGAAGGCACGTGGAACAAGGAGCTGTCATCTTTTAAAGGCCACCAGCTGGTCCCTGGTCACTCTTCACTTTGTCTTGCCTACTGTCTCCAGGGGCATTGGACTTCAGAGCAAGAAGATGTGGTGTGTGCTGGCTGGCTTGGGAAGATGGATGAGGTTATCCTACAGTGTCATGTTCCTGCCAGCTGCACCCTGCCACAGGTTGTGATCCATGGGACCTCTTGGATAGGAAAGAGTAAACAGCAAGAGCAGATGTTGCTGCTGGGCCCAGCTGAAGAGACATGGTCCTGAAGATCCAGGAGCCAATGACAAAGGAGCTACTGTGATAATGGACAACAGTGACACAAGGTGGAGGAAGAGAAAATTCCCTCAATAGAAAATCTAGAAGGCCTGGAGGTCAGAAAACCAGGAGGTCTGAAAGACCAGAAGTCAGCTTTTCATTCCACAGGAGTTCCCTGGGTAGGGGCCTCCTTTCTTGAGGGTTTACTCAGGACTGAAGCAGATAAAAGTTCTCAAAGCTCAAAACACAGTCCAGTTCCTGAAAACAGGATTGCTGCAAGTGCAATGAGGTGATAGATGAGAAAGGCACAGTGTTCTAGTCCATCTTCCATACCTTTGCCTCTGGCCAGCTCCTGCTCTTGACTTGCTCCTGGCTGACACTGGAAGTGCTGATTTCTGGGGAAATGGGCTCATAGGAGCGGAGAGACAAGCTGGCAGCCAGCAGACCCATCCTCACACACGTGCCTGTGTCGTGTTTAGCAAGCACCCCTGCAAGGATTCCTGCCATTAAGCTGTGGAGGGAAAGAAAGATGGTTTTGAACAAGGGGAGAAGAGCTTTGAACCCAGGAATGTGGCTGTTCATTTGTGAGAGCTTTCATTTGGATCCCAGGCAGCACTTACAGCAGCAGGATGTGTCACACAGGAACACTGAGGTTGCAATGAATGTGTTTTGCTTTTTCTGTATCTATTTTAGAGTACCAAATAATGTCATTTATTTGCATTTTTTTGCTCTTCTCATCTGAGAAGTTGAGATACTTCCTCTTGTACCACATTTTCTCTTCTCAGTTTTTCAGACAAGGCAGGAGAAAAGAGCCTAAGAAGGGAAGAATTTAATTTTCCCCTGCTCTCTAGTTATTTTGTCACTTATCTGCTCTTTGTTGGTGCCTCATTATGTCCTCATTATATTGGTGCCTCCTCTCCCCAAAGGGTTGGATGGGGTGAGAGACAAAGTTTCTGTATCTATGTGAGAGGGACAACAGGCAGAGCTGGAAAAAGAAATCCAAAGCTGAAATTACATTGGAAAGTCAGATTTTTGGGAAACATTTGCTATGGTTTTTCATTTGAGATTTCCCAGTAAAAGTGATGTAAGTGCAGTGTTTGGGATAGATTGGGAGACTCTATTCACAGCAACTACTGTAAAAATGTTCAGAAGCTAGGAGAGGACAGAGAAGGGAAAGAGAACTGACAAGACAATCACATTTTAGAGAAAGAAGCAAGGACAGGAAAATGTGATGGCAGGGAGGATTAATAAGGAAATCTATGGGCAAGGTAAAAAGAGCCCTTATTTTGCACTCCACCTAATTACATCAACATCTTCTTATCTATAACAAAGGCACAGAAGATTATGACTTCCACAAAGTGTTCAATCTCTCAACAGCTCCAGGAGCTGAGAGTAAATATTTGGGGGAGCATCCCCTAGCAATGCCATGTGTGAGCATGTGGTGTTAGGTTGTCATGGCAGCTGGGGGCAAGGAGCAAACAGACACTGCACACATGCTCAGCTCATGGGCAGAGCTCTGGAACTGCAGAGGAGCCATAGGGTGGAGGGGAGGCATGAAGTGCCCTGGGTCACTGTTTCTGGGTTGCATTATCCCCTGACCAGTGCTTCTAAAGTGTGAAGGTTTGTGGGGTCTAAGATGAGAAAGTGTTACATTTTAGATATTAGGAAAAAATTATTTACAGTGAGAATGGTGAAACATGAACAGAGACGTGGTGGATGTCCCATCCCTGGTTGGGTGGGGCTCTGGGCAACCTGATCAACCTGCAGCTGTCCCTGCTCATTGCAGAAGGGTTCAAACTGGATGACCACTAAAGGTCCCTTCCAACCCAAAGCATTCTGTGTTTCTACAATAGCCCTTTGAAAGTGCCACCAGGCTGGGCTTGGGACACAGAACCAGTTTATATGCTGTGGAGATGGCTTGAATGGCATTGCAGTGTCCTGGCATTTCCAGTCTGTTTTGGCACTCCTACACTGTAGAGCAGGGATTTCCAGAGTTCAAGGTTCACAGGGTTATTAGGAACTAAAACCCTGAATGAACAAGGGGGCTTTGAAAATTCCCCCACATGGCCTTGAGGACTCTGTGGAGAGGAATTTCCAGACCAATGTTACTTCAAGAATGGGAGCAGTAATGGGCCCCAAGCTTTCACATAGGTTTGGAAGGAAGAACAAGCTGCCAGGTTCCCTAGTGTAACTCAGTGGAGGTGGTTGGCAGTGGTGCATTTTATCTCACCTTCGGTCTTCCCTTGAATTTTAAAATGGAAAAGGAACCCCTAAGAAGGACATTTCATTGCATTAGCCTCTAGAAAACATCTTGTCCTGCAGTAAGGAGTAGTTGTGTTTGAGCAGATGGTGCAGAGGGGAGGCTGTGTCCCTGGAGGGGCTGGCTGGAGACACCTGCCCAAGGTAGTGAGCAAAGCTGAGCTTTCCTTAGGTCAGGCTGACCTCACGACACTCCTCCAGCCCACATTCCTCTGCTGTTCTTACACCTATTGCTCCAAACAACCATTTGGTCTTCTTTGGAGAAAACCAGCTTGCAGTTGAGTCAGCTCACCTCAGAGGTGATCTGGGACACAAACAGCACATCCTGGTGTCAAGTGGGCTCACCAGCTTGGCAAGAAGTTATTGATTGATTTTAAGTAAAATATTGAGGACTCTCTATGTTTAAAAAAAAACCCACAAAATCCTTTTCATTCTGGACAATGATCAGAGAGAAAAGTGTTGCTATGTTGAGTTATTGCTAGGTAAGAGTAGAAAGGGAAAAGGAAATATCTGTCACACACAGACTTTTGGTCTAGCTCAAGGCAATGAAAGGACAGAATCAACTATTGCAACATATGAAGCAAGAAGAAAAAAACAACCTGACTGCTACATATAGTTTGTCAAGTTAACAAGGAGCATAATAAAATATTACTCTGACAGACTGAGAGTTGATCACTGGGGCTAGGAATAATAGCTGTCATTTCCCACTTCTATGTATGGCATTGTGTGAACAGCCAGGCGAATTATACAGCAGACTCCTTTGAAGCAAGAGCTTCAAAATTGCCAGAGGTAAATGCAGAACCTGATGAAATGCTTTTACAAGGCCATTTTAGCTCTTGAGTGGCAGTTCCACTTCCATTGGAGAAGTGGAAGTAAGGCAGTTAGTTAGTAAGACAGCTTTGATGTAAGGTGGTTTACTTTGCTTTTAGCAGCTCAGCCCAGAGTAATTCAGAATTCTTAGATTGCCAGGAAAGGCTTGGATCTTGAAGAAAAGCAAAACTAATAATGGCAAGCCTGGCTTCCAAGATGCTTCGGGGGACAATTTTAGCAAGCTTTGCAAGGAATCACTGTAACCAGCCCTGGTCTCATCCTTAATGTCTCTTCCTCAAGCAGCAGTTGCTTTTCCAGTAGAATTTCAAACGAATCCGATTATGGCCCTTGCACATGCAGCTGGAGAGGACAAAGCAGCGAGGATATACCTGTCACCAGCTCCTGAGACGTTGACAATCTCCTCCCTGCTGATGGGGATGGCGGGGTAGTGGGCAGCACAGAGCCTGGCAGCAGCAGCCTGTGGGGGGAGGGAAGGGAAGTCAGTGGGAATTGCCCAAGCTGGTGAGGCCTGATGTGCCTGATGCCAGATCCGCAGGGATGGCAAGAAAAGAAAAGGCTGGAAAAAAGGCAATAATCTTTTTTCACACTTTGATCATTTAAATGAAGCTTCCTGCAAATGAAGCTCGCACTCATGAATATTCACATGGCACATTTAATTCTAGCTGACTCTAAACACTGCTGCTAGGAGCCAGCAGCACAGGGACAGAGAACTCGATTTGCTTTCAGAGCTGTGTATTCCACCCCCCCAAACACATACATTTTCCAGCAGTGATGCCACGTTTCCCAGGACTGCTGCCACGACACCAGAAATAGCAACAGTGCCATATGGCCCAAGAAAGAAGCAATTGAGAGCTCAGAGTTAGTTTTCCATGCCCTTACCTGTTTGTGAGCTCCTGGATGAAGGGAGATGCTCCCTCCCAGGCTCCTGCCGCACAGGAGGACGCCGTGAGCGCCGAGGGTCACCACCACACACTGCAGGTGGGCCAGCAAAGGGCAGGCCAGGGCCACTGCAGCCTGGACAACATCCTCCAACCTGGATGGCAGCTCTTCAGAGAGAGGGGAGGGAAAAATGTGCTCCAACTGTAAAGGTCCTCAACCAGCCTGTCTGTGGGCTGGCAGCCTATTTATGAGCACTTCTACTACTATTTATAGGCACTTCTACTATTTATGGGCACTTCTGAGATGTGGTTGGTAACATTTTTTTTCTTTATATTATGGGAAACATGGAATTCTCCAGAGTTAGACTTCCACGCTGTACTTCTATACTGAGGAACCCAATTCTCATGGGACTAAGCATGTGTCTGTAGAGATCAAAAAGCTGTCTGGAAGCATGGCTTCCTTGTTTCAATGCTGTTGGATTTCCATCTGCATTTGGTGGGGTGTGCCATTTCTGGAAAGGGTGGTACTGCTGGGACAGGTGCCCTCTGAGCACCATGCTTCAGGGACACATTGACAAACCAGATATTACTCCTGTTTAGGTGATGAAGTGAGGCAAATGGGACATCTGGCTTTGTGCAAGGAGCCATCCCAGGCCTACTGTGGTCTCTGCTGGCTCATCCATCCATACAGCCCAGACAGAGATGGCAGTAAGGTGCAAGATACCATGAGCACTTATGAATCCCCACTATGCTATAACCCAGTTTGCCTGTTTTAGAGGCTGAAGCAGAAAATGCTCTTCTCCAGGATCTAAGTTATCTAAAAGTCTGACTGTCCCTTCTTATTCAATACCTGCTGGCACAGGGCTCCCGAGGGTCCGATTTATTGCTCTCAGCTCTTGCAGGTTGGGGGAAATGTATGTGAGTGCTTTCCAGCTGTCTGAGAGGAATGGCTTAGAGGCCTTGTTCTCATCTGTTGGCTCATAGCACACTTCAAAACAACAATGCAATTGGTTAGTTAATTAATTAATTAGTGGTTCGTCTCTGTGTCAGAGCAGGATGCAGTGGAGAACACTTAGCATAATCTGCACAACTAGAGTTACACCTTTAAATTATGAGTTACACCTTTATAAGATACTCACTCCCCCAAACTTGGGACAAGGTCTCCCAAGATTTCCTTCTCAGTGTCCAGCAATGAGACAGCTGCTTCTGGCTCTGGCTGATATAACCAGACCCCAATTTTGTTCCTCCAATTAACTGGTTTTGGAGCCTCTGCCAGCTTTTTAGATCACTGTGTCCTTCTTTGGGATTTGCTTTTAAAAAGGAAGGTGTAACTCCAAAGGTTTAGGAAGCTTTGTGAAAGGGCCCCAGCATACCAGTGGAGGGGGGGCACTTATTTTATGGGAATGGAAGAGAATTCCTCTCAAAAGATGCTTTAGTGCTTTCTCTGAGAAGCAAACTATATTGCTGCTCAAACTGGCAGAAGTGCTCAAATTGCCACTCACACTGAGATTAAAAGCTCAGAGAGCAGCATTCCTTGGCCTTCTGGCAGTGCTCAAGGGCTTTACCAACCATGCCTCAGGAAATGTGGTTCAGCTGCAGAAAGAGGAAAACTGCAGAGAAATCCAAAATGTTTTTTACATCTGAAGCAGAGTGGCAGAGTACAGAAAGTGGTGCTGAATAAGCCAGCATGTCAGACAGTCAGTGGTTATCTCCAGCAAGCAGCAGGGATGTGCCTGCACTGTCTTGGCACACGTGCTGTGAGGGCAAGCTCTCCTTACCTGCTAGCTGGTGCTCTCTAGCTAGCTGGCAGACGTACTGAATAGTGGAGAGAGGCACATTTCCATCAATGCAAACAAGTGGGGCCTGACACAGGTTCTCCTTGAACTGGGACACCTAGTTAAAATCCAGGACACACAGGAAAGACAGCCTGAGTCACTGCAGAGGGACAAAATCATTGCTAGTCAGACTTCATGTAGCATTTTGACTTGTATTCCAGCCTTTAGGTGCAGGCATGAACCTAAAAGAGTGATTCCCTAAGGAAAATGGATTTTTCCATTTGCTTCATCTCCTCCCCTTCCCTTTCCCTGCTCCTGGTCATTAGGGCCTGTACTCAACTGGCAGAGCCCCTCCAGCAGAGGAAGATAATTGCTGGTCCAGGCTGGAGCACTACAGGGAAATGGAATGCTGCTGTTTAATGTCCCTGTAGGACTCCCTGGGCCATGCCTCGCTCACTGTGTGTGCCATTGGGTGTCCTCTCTGCACAGTGGCTCCTAAGACAGCCTGTTCAGCACAGTGTTTGACTCCTGGGTCCCACTGAATCCCACAGGGATGGGGTTCAGGGGAGCAGTGGAGCAGGGAGCTGCTGTTCTCTCCTTTGGCTCTCTGAGGTTGCACAGCCACTTGCTGGGATGCCAGGCCACTGCTATGGGCACTGGAACAGCATCCCCCCGGGTCTCTGCCAGCCTTGGGGGGAAGAGGGGCTGCCAAAATGCACTCTGCAGCACAAGACTGCTTCAGAATTTCCACTGATCACAGCTGCTTTGTAAAGCTCAGGAGAATTAATCCCTCATGTAATGGTTTTCTGTGCCAAGGCTTTGGGGAGGCAAGGTGAGGATGGAAGTGGGAGTAATAACCAGATTTTTCCCTAGGAAAGCTCCACCTCATGGAGATGCCACTGGTGAGTAAATTGCACTTAACTTCCATGTTGCTGTCAGTCATGAAGCACAAGCTTTTGTTCTGTCAATAAAAGAAGGAGGTTGCAGTGATGGGGCTTTCACTGAATCACTCTTTAATCACTGCTGCCATTATGCTTCCCTGATGTTTTTGAATGTTTGGATGTGCTGAGCAACAGTTTCTGTTGATACAACTCAGTGTGTAGAAACAACAGGGATGGTAGGGAGGGGATGGAACAGGAAAATTTGCTTTAACCAGTGTTCTGTCCACTTTTTTTTCTGTTTTCCCCTAAAGGAAGAAATATGGGTTAGGGTTATACAGGTTGATTTTTTCCTTGCTTTAGGATGCAAAATTTTAAGTTAGCTTGGACAAGTTAAAGAAGAGGATTGTGGCCTGCATATCATGGATGATGGTAGTGGTGATATTTATAAACCAGATACAGATAGAAACTCCATCTGGGTCAGCAGTAATAGAGGGCTCTGGTGGCTTGTTGTGCTGCTGTGCCAGTGGCCAGTGTCTGGGGTTAACCTCAGCATCTCCCATGCCCTCTGCACCCATTCCCTCCCGGTACAAACGTCACCAGTGGCCTCTTGTCACAGGCCCACACTCTTTCTCATAAGAAAAGCTCATAACTCTGAGGGAATGCATACATATTGCTCTGTTATCTGCTGGTGGATGTCCATGTCTCCCAAGCCAAGGCTGAGCTCCCCAGCACTGCTGATCACGGCACAGTAAGTGGCTGTGCTCTCCCCCTCCAGCTGAAGGACGCCGCTCATGTCCTGCAACAGGGAGGACAGGTACACACTGAGCACATTCCTCCTCCCTGCCACCCCCAGCTCACTCTTTCTGTGCCAGCTCACTGCTCTCCCTTGGGACAAGCAGCCTGGCAGGGGTATCTCAGTCTAGACAATGCTGGCACGTGGCTATTTGTTAATATTTGCAATGCAACAAATGCTGCAGGATAAAGCAATCCTTCAGTAAACGAGTGGCAGGTCTCTGCCTCTGTGCAGCTCCACAGGCTGTGTCTCCTGTAAGACAAGAGTGGGCTGCAGCCCTGCCAGCTCCAGTCACCCATTCTCACAGCTGCTGTGGGCTGGCATCTCTTGGTGCCACTCTGCAGACAGCAGTGACTTGTGTTGGCTGCCTCACTGCCTGCCCAGCCTGATTCTGAGCACACCCTGTTGCCCCCAGCAGTGGGGCAGAGAGTGTGGGGTGTCCTTCCTTTGGGGCTCCTGGCAATGATCTGCTTAAGGAACACAGGGCAAATCTTGGAAAGAACATGTGGATAGAGAAATGTATCTATCTCAGGAGCTGACAGGGAAGCTGGAGTTTTTAGAGAAAGGTTCCTCTCCAGCACTGGTGGGAATATATTTTATTACAGGCAAGGATTGCTTGGTGGCTGGCCAGCAAGTCCACCTTCCCTTGGGACACTGCTCACTTAAATGGCACAAATGTGGAGAAGAGATTATAGACTAGCCATGGTGAAGCCTTTATAACCCAAAAGAGAGTTCATATTCTGATTTATTCATTTGCCAAGTCACTGAGGCAGCCAGAACCAAGGCCCCATGGGCTCTGTTTGGATCCCATGCTCATGAGGGCACTAATAATAATCAGTGATCCTGACCAGCCTCACCTGGGAGCTGCACCCACACCCTGCCTTGCCTCTAGTCCTGCCTTTTCTCCATAGAGCTGCCTGCTGGGGTGCTGATATTCTGCCTTGCTGTCCTGGGGAGCTCCTGCTGCTCCAGCTCCCTGACCTGTGGACAAACTGCTGCTGGAGTCAAGCATTCCCCTATGCACAGGTAAGTGGTACATGCAGCTCTGTAGAGGATCCTGTCCTCTGAGCTGGGGAGGTGTCCAACCTGCAATTCCAGTGTCACATTTTTCTCTGTCTTGGGCTTTAACTAAACCAGGTTGGTTTTAGCAATGCTTTGTGTGTCCTCAGATTCAAGGTTTGCATATTTCTTGCTTTGTTTAGCCTTCACTAGAATTGTAAGTGGTTGTTCCTGATTTACCTCTACCTCCTCCAAGCACTACTTTCTGGAGCTGAATTCAGAGCCCATGGTTCAGACTCCAAAACACACCTAGCCTGTTTTTGGAGGTGGTTCCTTGCCTTCTAATTGTCTGTAGCTAAAGAAGCATTGAATTCCATCTTTGCCTGATGGAAGGTGGCTCTGATGTCTGCCAGGGTTGGGAAGACTTTTCCCTCTGTGTATTGTCATCTCTTCCAAGTTTCTGAAGTGCTACTTCTGTGACACATACCATGTGGTGGCAGTAGTGCAGGACAGACTCTAAATGCTCATCCTTCCCCACGGCTGATAAAAGGAGAGGAGCTTGTCCAAGACGGCTTAAACAGTCTAAAAAGCAAATGGAAACAAAAGCTGTTAACAAATCCACCAGAGTACTGTGAGCACAGTGACAGCTGGTGCAGCATGGGTGTCTCTGGGAAAGCCCTCTCCTGAAAATCTTAATGCTCAACAGTCCTTGCCTAGAAGGATGTTCAAGATGAAATTGAGCTGCAGCTGCAGTAAATGACTGCTTAGGGCTGAGTGAGGTGTCCTACAGAGAGCTGAACCAGCACCCTGAAATTTAGGATTATTTGGAACATCTGGGAGTGGAGGAAAAGAGGGGGAAGCAAATTCTGCTCTTTTCTGGCATCATCTCCTTTACCATCACAGGCATGTGGGTTTTCCCACACTGCTTCTGAGCAGAGTGTTTTCTGGTGCTGGCCCTCCCACACTGCTGTTCCCACCATGGTATCTTACTAGAACCACTGAATCTGAGAGTATTAATGGGAAACCCTTCCTCCTCTCCTTTCAAGTTACCACACATTGTACCTCCGTGGGTGGCGTGGGTATTTTGAGGGATTTTTTTCCACTCAAGCTTCTTCATTAGTGATCTGAAGTGACAGTAGATATGTATTAGGAGATTGGGAAATGTCTGAAGGCTGGAATAGTCCTAAAATCTCTTTTGTAATCTGTCTCTGTTAACTTCAGTACCAGAATACTGGTCTGCTGCTGCTTGTGGTGGAGCCACAGGTACTGTGTGCTCCTTTCCCATGGAGAGGACTGTAGCCTTTCTTCTTCTACAGTAACTCCTGTATAAAAATGTGGTTTTTGTTGATAGAGTTGATAGTGGAGCCCTGGAAAATGTTAAAAATAGTCTTTGAAAATATTAGGCTTTGTGTTTTCTCAGATCACTGCACCTGAGTAAGCAGTATGATAAAAGATATAATTGTTAGATGTGATGATTGTTTAGTAATTAAATATAATTATTATATAACCACAAGAAGAATCATGAGAAACTGTGTTGGAAATTTAAAGGGGGCTATGTTTAGCTGAAATCTGTGCATACAATAGAACAATATAAGTTTAATAATTAACATGAAAGTTATGTAATGATAGAGTATAAAACACATTCACCTCGAATGTATGGTCGGAATCAGATTTGGGTGGAAATCACCCCGATTCCCAGAGCTCTTCAATAAAAAGCACCGCATATAATCGCTTATGTGATTATGTGGTTTTGAACACTAACAGAGTGACAAAACTATTTTTTGGTTTTTTAAAAAAGAAAAAAGCTTAAAAGTTTTGGGGTTTTTTTAATTAAGTAAAAAACACCTCAAAACCTAAAAAAATTTACTTAAAACTTAGATAGCCAATTAAACAAAAGCTAAAAAGTCTCACCTAAGCAATTTACTAGAAAAAAGAGAACAAAGAAACTAATTGCTTTTGTAGAGTGCTTTACCAAGAGCAAAAATCTCTTGCATCTAACTCAGTTTTTCTTTGTAAAAAGTTTTATTATGTTGCCTTTTAATAAAACTTTTCTGTTTCTAACACTACCACAAAAGCCACCCTACTAATTTTATGCCTTCTAAAGTAGCTAAGCTATCTTAAATGTAATATTAATTTCCAAGAGCTTATAAGACCTAGCTCAACAAAATCATATATCATCCTGTACCCCAGTTCCTTTTGTCCATGGGATGTGGAACTGTGAAACATCAGTTTGGAACTGTGATTATTCCTTTCATCCTCTTGCTCTAAGCAAACTTCTATTGTGTCTATATCCTAGCATGAATTAAATCTGAGGCTGGTCAGTAGTCATCAGATACTGATGCTTATTTACTTTGATTCAGGGTTACTGCACCATGTGCTAGTTAACTTCATATTTGTGGACCTTCCTTTTCCTGATCTCAACTCCCTCCCCTCTTATTTCTTGGAAAGGGCTCTGCCTTTTCCAGGCAGTCTGCCCACTAGTACATTGCCTAATGTGTCCCAAATCTTGTCAACATTCCCCCTCTCCTGCTGTGGAAGGAGTCCCAAAGGCCAGATCACAGCTGGCATGCACCAGCAGGCAAACCCCAGCACCAGGCACCTGCCAAGTTCCTTCCAACTCCGCCAAAGGTTTGTCTCACTCTTCCAGCATTTGTTTGCCCACCGCCCTGGAAGAAAGAACAGTTCATTGGCAAAACTGGGAGGGCTGCTTGGCATGGTTGCTAAGTCTCCATTATCATCTGAAGTTGATATGGCTGAAACATAGGTCAGCAATCAGAGGGAGCACAGGGCATCCAGCTCACAGACTGAGGGCAATACAAACTTCTAGAGCCATCTTGGACTTCTGTTTGATGACAAAGGCCTGCTTTCAAGGAAGGAAGACCCACTTGGTGTCCCCATGAATTGCTAGTTTGGTCTTGCTTCTAAGACCTCCCAGAGTAGCTGATGAGTGTTTCAGTCAGTGTGAGCAGACCTCTGAATTCACCTGCCCACAACAACCTGTGACTCCAAACTTGCTGGGGCTCTGCCTTCAAGGCCACTTAGCTCCCACCTTAAGCAGTTTGTATGAGCTATTTATTTCTTTATTTACCTCTTTAAATGCAAAATGAGATTTGTTATCTTTGCCTGTACTGCCTCTGTACTTTATTCATGGAAGGATCTGTTTCAGAGACTGAAGAGTTCTTCACTGACCCATTGCTTCCCAAACATCTCCCTCATTAAGAATACCCTTCTTTCCTGCATGTGCAGCTACCAAATTCTTTTCTCTTGCCTCTGCCTTCCACTCCTCTGTCCATCTGCCTTTCTGTCACAGACAAATTGTCAGAACACAGGCAGTCACTCACCCATCTCGTTCTAATTCTTCTGCCAGAAGAATTACATCAGTTAGTACTCAGATCAATTTGGGCTTCATCTGACTATCAAATGGTTTTAGAGCTCTTGTTTCATAAAATCCTGAAAACTATTTTCCATCTCTGAAGGCAGCTTGCCACTGGCAGTCCTAATGCCTGTAAGCAGAAGCTCCTGGTCCAGTCCCTCTGCCCTATACCAGCCCAGGTGCACAAGGACAGCCCTGCACACAACATTTTCCTTGCTTGTAGACACCACTATCTATTCTAACCAAGAACATGTCTTGCCATCTCACTGTAAGGAATGTTCTGCTCCCAACAATCCCTGGGCTTGGGCATTCTCAAAATTCATTCTGAAGCTCCCCAAGGATTCTTCTTTCCCTTTGTGCAGCTGCACATCTGTTCTTTGCACACAATGCTTTCTCCTGCATCCAGCCCTGGGAGAGGCTGCTCTCCCATCTAAATATGATCTATTTCTCTCATCTGACCTTCAGGCTCTCTTTCTTAGCTCTGACTCTCCCCCGTTCTGTAGTCTGTAAAATCTGGTGCTAATTTTTGATACCTTTGCTTTTCTGTCTGGCAGTTCTCCAAGCCCTAAACTGTTCAGGCCACCTGAGCAGAACTGCCTCTGTATAAGCAACCAACTGATGGCCTTTGTCCATCTTTGCACTGTTTGTCACTCCTCATCATATGCAAATGTCACTCCTTGCCAAATGCCCCTCCCTTGCCTTTGCTTGTGCTCCCTGGGAATTACCACTGGTACTGTTGGGAATGAGGATATTTCCATCTGCAACTGTATCCTGTTGAGAGTTGCAGATTTCAAAAGCCAAGTGACTTTGGCTATTTTAATTCTGAAGCTCACTCTCTGTAATACAGGCAGCCAAGGGGGGAAAAAACCAAACCTCAGCACCTCAAAATACAAAGCAAGGGTGCTTTTTTAGGTGAGTCAAACAACATGGCTTTGAGCATTGGGTCCTATTTCAGTCTTTAAAGAGGGTGCTGGCTGCCATCAGCAATAAGCACAAACTGTGGTTTATGTAATTCCATTATCTGTGGTTTAAAACTGATGCCTTCAGGAATGGTGAATATACTCATTAGCTCCTTTTGCTGCCTGGCATGCTGATCCTCTCTCTTAGCTCCCCAAATACCCCAGAGGCAGAGCTTCTGGGTGTCTTTTTTATTAGCCTTGCCCTAAGAGCAGATGTAGCAGCCTCCTACTCAGGGATCCAGCTGTGGGTGACCTCTCCTGTTGTAGAACCCCACAGGGCCTAAAAAAATGAAGATGCTAAATGTCTCTTTGGGTACAGTGAGAGAGAAACCAGCAGCTGGCTCTTAAAGAAAAATAAATGAGTGGCTCTCTTCATACCTTGCCAACTCAGTTGTAACTGAGTGGTATCCAGAAATCTCTTCTTGGGTTTGGATGGGGCTGGCCCAGATTAAAGAATTTAGGTGAAAATGGGCTTGCTAAAAGTGATCTGAAATGAGGCCAGGCTGATGCTTTCTGGCAAAGTATCAGAGAGTTGAGGAAGTATCTGGAACCTTCTTCCATGTCTTAAGAGGTTTGAACTCTTAATGTGAAAATGAGACTCTGCTCAGCTTCTGGGTATCCTGAGAGAATGATAACCATAATGCTTTTTCCAGAAACTTTCTCTGAGCAAAACTGTTCATCCTTCTCAGCAGGTCAGATAGTTACATATTAAGCATTTAGCTTCTGGGTAGCCTTGAAAGCCATGTGGGAATTACAACCAGGCCAGAACACAGCTGCTTTCCTGCTGAGACAGCACGAGGAGGGAGTGGTACCCAGTGCTCTGCAACAAATCCAGCAAGCATAAAGGTGGGATCTGCTGGGTGTGGAGCTCTCTGAAAAAAATCTGTCTTTAAAAAGCCAAAAGAGTGATATTGAGAGAGGCTTTTCCTCTGTGCCTAACCACAGTAGCTGTCAGCAGGAGCTTTCTGGCTGGCAGTTCCCAAATCCTCCTTGGCTTGGCAGTGGATCCCAGCCATGATGCACCATGAGCTCTGGGGCTCGCTGAAGGCAGAAGGGTGGCTAACATCTCACTTTTTTATGCAATATTCAAAGCCCCCTTTTTCCCTTGTCAGCTGCTCCCAGCGGGACCTACACAGGTCCTTGGCCCCCTCACCATGCTATGGGTGCTCCAGAAATCTGCACTCATGTCTGACATGCCAAGGAATGCTTATCTTTCCTTGGACACAGCTCAGCTCCTTGCCTGCTGGCTGAGTGTAGGCTGTGTATGGTATTGGTTACATCTCAGCTGAAGCAGCTGAACTCTTGCCTTTGCAAGCTTTCATAACTGATGCCACAGCATATTTCACCCTTGACCATTGTAACACTGCTTGGCCCCTGCATCATTAAATATCCAAATTCCTTACAGACAGCTTCCCCAGGACATTTCCCCTGTCTGACTGAGAGGTCCTCACAGGCTGTCCCATCTGATGGCAGAAGCTTCCTGCCTTGGCTATCATCACAGGGTAATTTGAGACACCAAAGAAGTTTTGAGCAAGCTTCACCACCTCAATCTGCAGTACTTGGTACAGCTTGACAAAAATTGTACAGGCCATGCAAACAGCTGTCATTTGCATGGGGGACTCCCAGGTTTGGTCCACTTTAGCTTCTTGTTTGCTTCTTGTTCAACCCAAATTGAGACAAAGGGAGTCTGGTAACATTTAAAATGTTCCAACTTACAAAGCCATCTTCAGGGTTTTTTTTCCTTTTTTTGTTGGTTTTTGTGTGTGTGCATGAGACTCAAATCCTTCATGAGTACTCTGCACAGAGACTCTTGCTCCTATTTGTGCTGCTTCCCATAGTTAAGACAGTCTCAGATGGGTTACCTGGGGGTTTCCCCACTATGTGGAGGTTCTATGAATGTTACATTGCTTTGTCCCTCTCTTGAGTGTCAGGGATGGTGATTTTCACCTTGGGGACAGAGCAGGTCAGCATGTATCACTCCATTGTCCATCTAAACAACACACCAAGCAGCCAGCACTCCCAAGTGTGTGCATACACACATGTGGATGTCATCCAGGGATAACCCCTTCCCCCCAACCCCTTTGGCTTGGCACTCCTGTAAAAGCAGCTGGAAATACACTGGTGCTAAGAAAACTGCTACAGATACAGTACCAGGATCTCAGGGTTCTGTGCCTTGGCTATAAAGTCAACGTTGATACCGCCAATCACCACCTTTAAGAGGGAAGAAAGAGGTTAAAAGTGGTTGGAAGGACTTCAGGAAAAAGTTTCCAAATCTTCTTTGCTTTGCCTAGTCACTTTTCCCACCCTCTTGAAAGCTCTCTCATTTACAGTGTAAGGCCAAGTGCTTCTTTTGAATAGTTAGATGCAGCTTTGTACAATCCAAATCAGAAAGAATCAAAACCTCTTCTCTTTGTTGCTTTCTGAATTATGCCTGCTGACAGCCAGGCCCAGCGTGGCAGGTGGGATGTTGCAGTGGACACACAGGGATGCTGATGGTTTCCCTGTGTGATATACCAGGCCTCAGAAACATTCAAGCACTGGTGTGCAAAAAAGAAAAGAAAATGGGAAAAAGTGGGCAGGAAAATGCAGTAATTTCTTGCAAGCTCCCAGGAGAAATTGCCATACCCAGTGACACTTTACAGATCACTTCTTTTATTGTCCTACAAAGCCAGAATAAGCAGTTTAGCTCCACAAACAGGAAGTTTCCAGATTCTTTGGGGACATACAGATGTTTTTTCTCATCAAATACTGGGTTATTGCCTCTGGAGTCACTGCCCTCTTTTATGTTGACAAATCTTACTGCAAATGGGTTTTAGAAAATTTTTCATGTCTAAAGACCACCTAAAGGAGATTTCCTGCAAGTTACATGGCACAGACAAAATCCAAGAGAGTGAGTAGAGTATGAGGGTTATAGTAGATCTTGTTTGGCATGTGCTGTAACTCTTGTGATTTTGTCAATCATGAGCAAGAGGCCAACAAAAAGAGATATTTATGGCTCAGCAGCTCAAAATATCTCTCCCCACCCTCTTCCAGGTCTATTCCTGTAGTCACAAGTTCCCTGGTACTAAGAGCTGTAGAGATGAAGCTGTACATAAGGGCTCAGCAAAAGGTGAAAAGGTGATTCAAGTTTTAATGGCCTTGATGGTCTAAGACTTAATGAGATCAAGCCATTGTCAGTGTCTATTCTTTGTAAATGTGGATAAGGGGAAGAGGAGAAGACACTTATCTTTCAAGAATAACAAGGGAAACTAAAGGGAGAATGTCTGACAGCGTGAGGGAGAATGATTGTCCCTGGCTGAGTCATCTTTTACTTTTGGGAACAGATATAAATTTATCTCGTGCTGTCAGCAGAGAGGCATCATGTGGAGGCCAGCAGAGGACTCACTGGTTGGGGTGCAGTCATGTCCTTTTGCCCAGGCTGGCTCCTCTTCCTTCTGGCTTTCTGCAGTTTGCTGAGGGCCACTGCAATGCAGCTGCCCACTCTGGCATTGTTCTGGATCAGTGCAAGGTCTGTTGAGTGTTTCTTGAGGAAAATTAAAAATACCTGTGAGTCTGACCTGTTAGAAGCTTAAGCAGGAAATACATTCTGGGACTGTAGGCTTGATCCCCCATACCATAATCCTTTGAGGACAAGTATAGTGGGTAACAATGCTGCATGAAAACCCATATTTTTCTTTTTCTTCTTTTTTTTTTTTTAATTCACCTTCTTCCTCCCAGTGTCCACAGAGAGGAAGCCTGACTTTGATAGGTGGGGAATAGAAGCAAAGACTTCACAGAGAGAAGAGAAGGTGAAGTACTTAAATTACAGCAGAGAGCCTAAAAACCTTAGAGGATCTTGGTCATCTTTTCCAGAAAGAGATACCTACTGAGATTTTGCCAAGTCACTATAAGCAATTTTTTTTAGCAAATTGCACTGGGAGCAGAGTATCAGAGTCTTTGAAAGCCCTACTTTGTGGCTGCATATTTTTACTTCCAAAAATGCCTTTGCCATTCTGCCCTGATTGATCAGGTCTCCTAGAGGGCTGGCAGCAGGGCCTGGATGTGAATCTGGCTCTCCCAGATCCTACACTGGCATCCCAGCCAGTACCTCTGCTTTCTCTTTGCTGTGCAGTAGGATTCCTGCTCACCCAGGGCTGTGTGTCCTCCAGTTCTCTCCTTCTCTGCACCCCCAGGGAAGGTTGGATAAGGCAGCACTGTGTGAATTATGTACAGCACTGTGCTCTGGGAAGCCCAAGGACCTTCCAGTGTGCAACCCCAGCACAGACAACAGCATCCAGAGATTCCATCACAGAGCAGGCAAGCTCCAGGGTCAGATCTGAGGGATTTCCTTGGGCTCTGGACCAGCTGCCATCTGTGCTGCCCTCCAGTTTTTAATGTAAAAGGGGATGAAGGCAGTAAGGATGTGCCTGAAAAATCAGGATGCAGGTGCTAAACTCTCATCTGTTTGCAGACACCGAAGTGTTTGCTCCTTGCTAGACCATCAATAAAGTGACAGTGTTTCCTACCAGGCATTATCAGAAGAGATAGAAAATACACTAGAGTGCTTTCTTTTTTCCCCCATTTAGTAAGAGGATACTAGAGTCCAGCGATTTCCCATCAGTTAATTCTGTGAGCTTCTGTAACAAAAAGGGGGTCACGTCTTTGCCTGTGATTCCTTTGGACCTGCAAGTATAAAGAAAATGCCCACAGATGAGCTGAAATGGCATCAGAGGAGCAGCACTGTTGCCAGCAGATACTTTAACTCCATAACCACATACCATAACAAGTCCTGTAAAAAAGCTTTGGGCTAGCTAAAGGTACAGTTGAAAATAAGTTCTGGATTCACCCATGCGCAAGGTTAAGCTGTGCTACAGCTCCTGCAGCAGTGTCCCTGGATTTGTTTGCTCCCCCAAGCCCATGGGCTGAGCAAAGGCAAAGGCTTAGGTTGCTTCTCACCTGGCTTGGCTGAGAGCTTGCTGGATGGCCTCTTCGATGGCCTGGCCCTGGGCAGCTCGCTCCTGGGGACAGGGCACTGCTATCAGCACCCCGCTGCTCAGGCCCAGCCCCAGAGCACTGTCTGCGAGAGGATGGGAATATTGTTAGTGGCATTCCTTGGAGGGAGAAGTCAGGTGCTCAAGGAAAAGGACAGAGGAGAGTGGGCACAAGGTGGAGGAAGCCTCAGAGCTCAAGCTCCAGTTCTTAGCTGACCCAAGATCAGGATCTTTTCCAACCAATTCACATCTGCCTATTTCTTTTGAGTCTGTCTGCACAGTAAAAGGGGCAAAGGGGTGGGGTTTTTTTCTTTTTTAAACTGATTCCCCTTCTAAAGGCCCAGAAGTTGTTTTTGTCCATATATTATTACATGCTGCCTCCACTTCACCAGGTGGAATAAAACACAAATGAGCATGCCAAGTGGCTGCAGCTGGCTTGCAGTTTCACTTGCTATAAAGACTGGACTTCCCTGCTGCTGTAATTTCAAAGCACTTTTGATGCAGGAATGGGGGAGGTGGGATGACACCATTTTTCAGAGCAAATTTTTCTGCAGACTTAAAGAAAGTGCCTCATCCAGGGTAATTCTTGTGTCCCTCCTTTCCAGGACCTTACATGGGACTTTGCCATCTGAAACACACCAATGAGTTTAGCTGCCTCCTCTTCATCCTGGACGTGGTATGGTGCTTGGAAGCCACTCTGGCGTGAGAAGAAGGCTGGGAACTCTCTTGATTCTCCAAAGGCAGCCACACATACACCCTGGGTCTCCTGCAGCAGTGCAGGTGAGAAAAACAGGTGATCAGTGGAGGGAAACTGAAGAATGGGACTTTTTCCTTCTACCCAGAAAGAAACTGCCTTCCTTTGGCCCAGGTCGTGGCCATTTTTGTACATCCCGTTCTATTCCATCCTCCCACCAAGAGCCAGACATGCTAAGTGGCTAGATCAGATCTGGCTCACTGAGGCAGAGGAGGCATGTGCATCCTTTGTGTGTGCTTGGAGCTGATCCAAAGCCATGCAGCTGTCATTGGCACCATCCTGAGTGCAAGACAACACCCTGGGACCTGAAGACACGTCGTGAACTGACAGGATATAAATGAGTTCTGCTTACTATTGAGAAATATCAATGTTGGCTGTCATCAAGAATGCTGGCCCTGGTGATTTCCAACATGCCAAACCTTAAAAGGTGACTGCTGAAAATCATCTGATTCCCTTTTTAATTCTGAATTGAATTTAGTGTTTGATGGATCTAGCTTTCCTGATCCATCAGTTTCTGGGAGCATCATCCCGGAAAAGCAAACCTAATGCCAAAGCAAAAGGACATGGATAGCACTACCTTTGGCCTCAGCTGGAGCAGCTGCTGGAACAGCCCCTTGGACATGGATGGATTTATGTTAGGGAGCAGCCAAGTGGTTGTACAGCCCCAGGACTACAGAACTGTAATATGGCTTCACATCCTCTCAGTAGCAATTTCTGAAAATCTTTGGCTTAGGACCCATCTCAATGCCACTGTGCACAAAGAACATTATCTACTTTGACACCACAGCCCGTGCTACCTACCAGATATTCCAGTGTCCTGCCAATATCAAGGATAGACTTGGCTCCTGCAGATACAACAGCCACTGGTGTTCGTCCTAGCTCTGTCAAGTCAGCACTCACATCCAGAGCTGCCAAGGGACAAGCAGCACTGAGTTGGTGACTGTGTTGTACTCCAAGCTGGTGAGCTCTGACCTCCTAAAAAGCCACATATGCCCAGGATGCCACGGCCTGACTTTAAAACTGCTTCGATCCACAAGCAAATATTAAAGGTTTAGCTCATGACTTTAGGTGTTGAGATTGAAAGAGGTATTGATAAAAAGAAGGCACATGACTAAGGGCAGAGGTGCAGCCTTGTACTCCATCTCTTGGCTCTTTGATCACATTGGTAAAACACATGCAAAAATTTGGTAGAAAAGAAAGGAAAAGGTGTTGCACAGCAAGGATAAGATTCAAGGAGATGCAATACCATTGAAGTAGATTTTGAGTTTGGAACTGACAATGCTTGCAAAAAATAGAAAGTAGCACAGGAGAACCTCAGGAAACTCCCTGGTCTGGAATTTATATCACATCTAAAGGGATGGCATATGAAAAGGCACTGCACTTGGGCTGTGCTGCAAATATATATGGCTGAGAAGAGAGAAAGCACCTAAAGGCCACAAACTGTACAGCCAAGACTGGGTCATCTTCCAGAGAGGAGAACACACCTCTAACACAGAGCACACTCTTTTGTGGCAAGGCTCTTCTTCTCCTCAGCTGAGAGAGCTGATAACACCACTGTGCTTGGCACCCAGTATCAGGTTATCCAGACGTTACAAAGAGGCAGAGGTGCAGTCAGCTCCTGTTGCACCAAACAATATCAATATAACCCCGTGTGAGCAAAGGATAAAGAGAAACTTCCACTCCCTTAACAACTGTGCAGGGCTCAAGAGGAATATTTGGAAGCTTCTGGAAAGGGGACATTAGGGAGAAAGCAACTCTATTTGGATCAAGAAGAATGTTAACTATTCTTCTGAACAGACAGTTGCTGTAGGACAGGCTGGGAAAAAGGAAAAAGAAGGAATTGAATGAAACTGTAGCAACAGAGTGAAAAGTAGAATGCATTGATGTTCTTACTGTTCTCCCCATGCCGATGGACACCTCCTATGCCACCTGTGACAAACACAGGGATCCCAGCTTTGTGTGCCACAATCATTGTTCCAGACACGGTAGTGCCACCGGACAAGCCCTGTCAGGGAACAACCAGTCACAGTCAGCACCCAGGGTGACATGGAGGAGCAGCCACAGCTGTGGTCTGTGAGCAGCTCAGCAGTGAAATTCTAACACAAATACTCTTTTAGCCCAAAGGCAGAGTAATTCCCTTAGGAGCTGGACTCTATAATCCTTGTTCATCCCTTCTGACTCAGAATATTCTGTGAATCATCTGTTGTCCCTGCTATATAAGCTGTTCTTGCCCTGATAGCAGAGGCCTTTGCTGTCCAGAGTGTTCCACAGGCAGCTAGTGGCACCTTTAGCTGCCACTTTAAGCCCGGGATGGCCTAAGTGTCACATAGTTTACATGCAATGAGAGAATGTCCTATCAAGCCAATAAGAATATTCTTAGCCAAGTGCCCATGGCTTGCCAGCACAACCAGAATGACTTTTCAGGAGCCCTATTTAATGTGTGTTATTCCCTTACCCTGCTGGAGATTTTGAGTCTAGTAAGGGCCACTTTTGTGTTTATCATAGGATACCACTTCCCATGATATTTTTGAGAGGTTTCAAAGCCACCTGGCATGAAGCTGGAGAGCACTATACTGTTGCTAGAAAAGCAGCTATACTTTACTAGGAAAGACAACACTAGGAAGTTTGCACACCATACCTGGCTGAGGACGAAAGGAAAATCTCTGCGAGACACTTTAACTGCGTTTTTACTGCTTGCCAAGAACTCCAGTTCCTCATCTGTGAGTCCCACGTGGATTTGGCCCCTTAAAATACCTACAGTGGCTGGCACTGCTCCATTTGCTCTTACAATTTCTTCCACCTCTCTGGCCATGCTGAAATAAGACAAACAAGACAATAATCACAAAATTATGGATGGAAACAATCAGGCAAGAAAACTGTCATGTTTGATGGCCATCATTCACAGTTCTACAGTTCTTGTGGTTTCAGCTACATCCTGTTCTTCTTGTATCTGCCTCGTGGCAGAAATCTTTGCCCTTGAACTTGCAGAAGTGAAGAGCTCCCATTTTCAAGGATGGCCATGTCCAAGCTCTGTGCTTCATTTTTGAGAAAAATCATTTGGTTTAAAAGCAAATCTCGTTGTACAATATACTACTGAAAATACAGATCTTCTCAAAATAGGACTTTTCTTTAACTTTTACCTGTTATTTCTCTGACATAATAGACCTTCACAGAAACCCCAGGTAGTTCAAGTCCTGCTCAAATGACCAGGATATATTTTTCATAATACAGTCAGTGAGATACAGAGTAACAATGGTGCCAAAAACCTGCTGCCTTAGGGTACTCCAGGACTGCAGACTAAGCCTAAGTTTAGCAGATTTTGTACTTGATCATTAATACAGTATCTTTTTTAGGAGCAGCTTCTTCTCCCTTTCTGAGCTATCTGGACATATGCTTGGCAATCTTTAACTACTGAACCTCCTCTTCTCAAAAATCGAGATTTTAGAGCTTCATTTTAAGAGAGAATGTCAGGCAGAATAATGGCCAGGTAAAAAGCAAGATGGAAAATCAATACCAAAACCTTTCTGTGCTTTCTGGAAGCAAGGATGGAGGGGAGAGTGCAACGATTTCTGGCACTGTAACTCAATGAAACGAGAGTCTACTGAAAATTGATAAATAAAGAGTAGAGGTGGGGGGTTCCATGCAGGGTGCAGAAGACAGTGAGAAGGGACCAGGAGCTCTCGCAGTAGCTGCTCTGAGTGGGCTAAGGAACAGATTTCATTATTGTGTTTCAATCCTTTTTGCATTACAAAAGACACAGGAAAAGAAACTGCAGAGTGTTTTCAATGTCTGTACAAACTAGCAGCTGAAAAGCTGATAGCTTTGGTGGTGACATTATCTGCTGCTTTATTTTAAAGGAAGCCAGAAATTTAAGGTGTTCGATAAGGAGATAACTAAGCTCTCCGTATTTGTCCTTAAAAGTCCAAATACAATTGTTTTACACTTGAGCTCACAGCCTGCATGCCTAACAACCTGACATTTCCATTTGCTCTTGCAACAGCTTTGCCTTGACCAAGAACAAAGATACCAATCCAGTAATTATGTGCTTCATTCTTACAACTTCACTGAATGAGGAACATCAACATCCACCACCTCAAATTCAGGGGGTAAGCCATGCCATGTGTAATGATGGTGCTTTCCAAGGCTACCACGGGTCTGCCCTCCACCAGTGCTTCCTGTACAGAGGGATGAATCCTGACATAACCACCTGGGGAAAAACACAGAAGAGTGAGTTATTTGTGTGGGTATTTGCAGTAACTACTGAGCTGTTTTATAAAAAGCAAATTGTCGTCATCACAACAAATTTATCCCTCTCTTCGGTTGTTCTTTGGGGTGAATTTGCAAATAACTTCAAGAAGACTAGAGCTGTGTTTTATGTAAGTGAAATGTGTGCAAAACATCTCTACTGTTAATATGAATTATAATCCTCATCACCATCACTGAAGGATCCTCTGCCACCATTTTTGAGTTCTATGGTTACTGTTATTCCACTTGAACATTATTGCGAACAAACTGAGCCCTGCAACCACACCTAAAGATGGAAATATGTTTTAGAAGAGTGGAAGCACCAAGGATACCATAGGAACTCAGTGCACTACTCACCATGCAGAAGTCTTCTCACCTGGGTGGCCCCATGTGCCATGGAGGACACCTGTCTTCCCAGGCTGAGGGTTATCTTCCTAATCATCTTGTGCATTCGGATGCTCCTAAGATAACAGAGGTCAGGTGAAAAGGAAAGATGTAATTTAGCAATGATGTGACCCTAAGAAGCTAAACATATCAGTTCTTGCCTTGACTTTGGAAGGTAGATGTCCCTTTGCCTAAGAGATGGCCTGGAATCTCCTGGTGTTTCGAGCATGAGCCAGAGTGGCAAAACACAATGTTAAGCTGCAGAAATGGAGTTAGAAGGGGTCACCTGGCCCATTAATGCTGGGCTGAAATCGTGGTGGAGCAGAGGAAAGGATGAGGACTGACAAACTAGGGAGAATTCTGAAGCAGAAAACCTTTTCAATTCCAACGTGACCTGCTGACATAGATGTCAGGCCCAGGCACTGCCACCTCCAACGTGAAAGGTAACAAGGAGTAATCTACAAGGCAGAATAGTGCTATAGGGATAGGAACCTGTTTTCTGCCAATGTCTAGGAGAAAATAAGGGGCTCAAAAAGGAGCTGAGAACTGACAAACCAGACTGGAACTGCGAGGAAGAGACAGCAGCTTTCCCTAGAGCTGGGAGTGCTTTATGCAGGCTCATGTTACATCATCCTTTTTAGCACAGTGCCTTGGAAGCAGAGTGGCAATTCAGCCCCAGCAACAAACTCCAGAACTCCTCTGGTCTCTTAGCAACTCCTTTTCACTCTAATTAAATTCATTCCCAAACAGAGAAGGAGGGGGAGAGAGCTGTAAATGTTAAGAGAGTGGTCTGGTCTGGGCCTCAGGGCAGTTTCACTCAATGCCTGGCTGCTTCACATGCTTTTCCTGGGCTTTTGGCCATATCCCTCCAGTCTCCCTGTTCCTCACCCCTTCACTAGGAGGAAAGGATTCTTCAGTCCTTTGTGCCTATTGTTAATTCAGATGGCAAATTAATTAAAAAACAGTACTGTGTTCATGTTACAGTTAGCAGAACATGGCTCTGCTCTCAGTACAGTGTGTGGCACTTCAGCTATATAGAAAATTCTTATACCCAGGGAGAGTATATTTGCCCAGATCTAAAGACTTCAACTACCAAGGACAGATTGGGCTGTGCTATTTAAGAAATGTGGGACTGGATCAACTAGACACAATACACACCTGACTGAAACACTAAGATTTTCCACTTTCCAAATCCTTTTTGTGCTAAGCTCAGCAGCTTGAGCTGTTCATGGATTCATGCAAATGTTCTGGTATGGCTGTGTGTGTGCCTACACACCCCTCACTCTCTGGGGCAAAGTCAGCTTCAGAATGAATTCATTAAGCCAACAGGGCTACACCAGGGATCGGCTGAGCTGCTCGAGTTGTGCTCTGAATTTTAACAGCTCCCCAAACTCAGAAGCACAACACCAAGGAGTGCACAAGCTGTACTGGCCAGTGGATAAAAACCAGCTGGTCACCACCTGAAACCCAACAGGGCTGAGCTGATATTCACGGGAAGCTCAGCCAACATCCAGCCTGAGCTGCCTCAAAGATTTTTGAAGCTTGGCAAGTTTTGCTGCAAGACCCATACAACCTTTAGCCTTGTAACCAAACTTTGCACATTCCTCGTGCACGTTTCAGGCAGCTGGAGCAGGGACCTGCTCTCCTCCCGCCTCCCCTGTGACCCACGCTGTATCTGAGCTCATGGAGCAATGGCCTGGTGTCTCTTACCTCTGCTGTCTGTCTGTCTCATGGAGGGAGGCTGGGTGGGTACTGGAGCAGTGCCTGGGCAGCCCTGGGAGGAGGTGGAGGAGGGGGTGTGCTGGCCAGAACTCCTGGCCAAGGGAATCTATTTATGATTAACCACAGGCACAGCTGAGCTCCACAACTGCTCCCTGCCCAGGGTGCAGGGAGCTGCTTCACGGCAGGGCCAGGAAAGCTTCTGTGATTATTTTTATTCATGCAGAGCCAGATTTTCCCCTTGCTCTTTAAAAGACTTTTCTCATTTTTCAGATTCCTTTCCTGTTAGATTTTTTTTTAAATCGGTGAATTCCTAGCTCGCTGAAACAATGCCTTTGCAGCCTGAGCCCCTTTGTGCTTATTCCTAAAAAGCAGAGGAATCACATTCGTGCCTCCCCCACAACTTTGCCAAATGCAGCTGTTAAAGCTCTTTCTTCCCAGGGCGAGAGCTCTACCCAGCTCTCGGCCTCTCCAGCAAGGAAAGCTGTAGGTCTAAAGACAGCTGTGGCCACGTCTTTTACGATGCAGATACCTGGCTACACCCAGAACATGAGTTGAGTTCACAGCAAAAACTATCATAGTCTCCTCCTATAATGACAATCCATTCTGGCAGTTCAAGGGCAGCTTTGAACAAGGACAGGGAAATTAATGTTTGTCCCCTCCCAAAAAAAAAATATGATACTTTGATATCTATGCACTGGTACTGTACATGTTTCAGTTTTATATTCTGCAGAAAATATCAGAGCTGAGATTTAGACGGCCATGAAGGAACTGATTTACAGGTTAAAAGACAGACATGATTCTGTGCAGCTTCCATGCACAACATAAAACTAGCTGAAGTAAACACTAATGTATTGCTCAAGTAATCAGTGTCAGGGAACGGATTTTGCTGCAATCCATTAATCAGGAAATTGTAAAACATTGGTTGTTAAAGCAGTATTTGCTCTTTACACTCGTCCCTTTCCAAAGAAATTTCTCACAACTTCTGTTTAACCCAGCAGTAAAAAATTTTGTCTTATTTTCTACATCCTTCCAGTCTCTTCAACCAAACACATCCAAGGAAACTTCAAACAAAGCTTGCTGAGTTACAAAGACAATCTGCCTCTGACTTCTGCTACTCAGTCTGGAGGGAATCTAATTGCAGGAATGATAGATTGCATCCTTAGATACCATAAATGGATGTTGAAGATTTTGTGAACAATATGTTTTTCCTGGGAGGATGGGTAGCCAGATGTACTGGAAAGAAAATGTGTAGGTAAAATAGCATTTTTTAAAAATACACACAAATTATAATGACATAGTTTTATTTTCCATTAAATCTACTTGGAAAGACTGCAGTATTGTAGGAATCTATCTGGACCATCATGTTTTTGACATACTCTCAGGCAAGATGCCTTAGTAACCAAGCTGGTCACTCAGTTTCCAATTCTCAACATCATCTCAAGGTGATCTTACATAGTGGGCACCCAAGTCCAGCCAGTCACATTAGGTAAGTCAGGGGTAAAGATGTTTTGCTTGATTTGTTATTTTTTCCTTAAATCCGGTAGAAAATCAGCCTGTTTGATTTTTAGCTCAGTTTTCCAACATGAGCCTGTGAGTCTCTGAGACAAAATGGGGCAGGTCAAGCAGGTCTCTGAGGGCACTACTGCAGTCTTGTGTGTATCCCAGCTCTGGAACTGCTCCCAGCAGGCTTCTGCAGGGTGAGATATGGCTGACAACAGTGATGATGGGGTTTGGAAGCAGCCAGCAGGGGACTGGCAGGAGAGAAAGAGCTGGAGACAGGTTGGTGTGAAAGTGTGGGGCAGTGTTTAACTCACTCCCTGCCTGCTGCAGCGTTAGCTGCCTTTCCAGTCCTGTCTGCCTGCCCCTGACCTGGAGCTTGCTGCTGCTACTTCCCCCTCTGGGCCTCAGAAGTAGAAGTTAATATTAAACAGGTTCCTGAGTAAAATGGGAGCGGCTGGGAACAAAGAAATTTCCATGGCAAATTCCTACTGCTCACTGGGAGCTGGGCCCTACGGCCACCCTGGCATTTTTCTTTCTGAATGATTCCTAAAGCTTACATCTCCCCTGGAACCTTTCCTCTCTCAGGGGGGGTCACTGCTGGAGGCATTCAGGAAATGGGAAACTCCACATAACTTTTGTCACTCTGTCATGTCCACCATGGGGGAGTATTTTCCTTTCCACGTGTACCTGATTTCTAAAAGTCTATTTACAGTTATTAGGCTGGGATTTACTCATTGGTGTTTCTGTGTTTCTGAAGCTTGTTTCTAGGCTGCCAATATCCAGGAGACCTCCTAGGGACATGCAGAATCATACAGAAGATATTTAACCACTTATTTTACTTTAGTGAGAACTGTGGTGCCTGGAACTTTCTTGTCAGGGCAACAATCTAACCAATATCAAAGTCTGACAAAGTCACTCTTTAGTGACTTAACCTCTGTCTTGACATCCTTCTACTTTCATCAGCAGATTTTCATGATCATTCTAATGGATCCAAAATAACTTCCCAGATTATCTTAATGGCTTTAAAGTATTTGAATTTTTTTTTCTAATATGAAGTATTTTTTCCTCCAGCTGTTTTTAACAGAATGCAAGACTGAACATACACACCTGGCGCCGTTTTTGAACTTTTATTTCAGTGCTGAACATTGCATGAAAAATGCTCTGTGATGGAATCAGGTGCAGTAAATAAGTTTCATCTTTTAGATACTAAAAGGTATTCCCAATTCTCATGGGTCAGTTTTCCATTGAACATCCAAGCTTTCTTATAACAGGGATTTGTTCAACTGAATTTATGAGCTATTTGGCATTGATCATGATGCTGATAATATCAGGAGGGAGTCTGCTGCATAGAGAGCCTGGATCAAGGTCTTTATTTGGGTGCTCCTTGTCCTGGATGAAGGTTGGTCTTATACAATCATTCAAAGAAGTTATTCATTCCAAGATTGTTGGAGTTCATAGTTCATTCCAAGGACTAGCCTTTTTGTGTGTTTTATGCATACCTGTACCTTGCTTTGAAGCTTGTTAAAATTTACATGTATATTTCACCTCCTTTTAATTCAGAGCTCTGTTTGCCCAGGTCTGGATTCTGCATATTCCAGAAAATGCCAGCAAGCATTCCCACTGCCTCATTCCTTAGGTAGTTCAAGGGCACTGAAGTCATTGTTTCAAGGAAACCTGAGGACAGATGTGCCTCCTCTCCTGTGCTCTTCCTAAAGTCCAGCATCTTAGGGACTGTCCTAGTGCCTATGTTTAGAGCACAGGCTTTATTTCAGTATTTTCTGGAGTGACTGATGGCCTGGATACGTTTGATTTATTAATATATTTTCAAGGAATGAGGCAAAATATCACTAACACTGCAGTGACAAGGTTCTCCCTTCACCTTGCCCCTGCGCCCCAGCTTGTCACTATCTTTTGGGAATGTGTTTAGTACTTGGCTTAAGGTTCTTGGCAGTAGGAAGCCAAGGGCACCATGTGGCTCAGGCAAACAGCAGTTTCAGAACCAGGATTTATTACAGAATCACAGAACAGGTCGGGTTGGTGGGACCATCATCCGGCCCAAGCTCCCTGCTCAAGCAGGGCCGTCCTAGGGCACACAGGATTGCGTCCAGAGGGCTCTGGAATGGCTGCACTGAGGGACATACTACAGCACAAGGACGCGATGTTTCTTACCCCGTTAGCGCAGCACCGGCTGGCTCAGTGCCAACTTTTGGGCTGGGCCTTTGCGGCGCCACTGTCCCGTCCTGCTCCCGCCCCCCGCCGGCGCCACGTCGCCGTTCCGTGTCGTTCCCTCCTGGAAAAGCTCCTTTCCCACCGCCGGCCGATCCCGGCGGGGCGAGCCGGGCCCCACGCCTGAACGCGGGGCTGCGCCGGGCGCGCTCCCGACGGCGCCACGGGGGCGCGCTCGGGCCGCGCGCTCCCTACGGCCGCGCGAGGGCAGCAGTGGCGCGGCCCCACCCCCGGCGCGTTCGCGCGCGCCCGTCCCGTCTCAGCCAACGGGAGCCGCCGCTGGCCCGGGGGGCGGAGCCGCGGCCGCGCCCCGCCCCGCGCAGCCGGAAGGATCCGCTCCCGGAAGTTCCGGCGCTGCCGCCGCTTTGCGGGATAAACAGTAATGGCGGAGGCGGTGGCGGCGCTGGAGACAACGGCGGGCGCGGCGGCCGAGGCCCTGGGGTCACCCGCGACCCCCGCGGGAGCGGCGGCCGTCGCCTTCGACTTCGCGGCCGTGCCGCCGCCATCCGCGGGGCCTGGGGGAGGCGGTTGGACCAAGCAGGTCACCTGCAGGTATGCGCCGTCCGCGGCGGGTGGGGAGGGGGAGGGAAGCGGACGGGCGCGGCCGCCCTTCCTCGTCCTTCTTTTCCTTTCCCTTCCCTTCTCCCCGCAGGGCCCCCCCCCTGCCCCGGGGCCTTCTCCCTCACCGCCGCCCCCCCCCCCCCGCCCCTCCCCCCACGGTCACGTACGCGCCGCGCGCGCCCGCCCGTGGCGCGCGCCGGCCCCGCCCCGCGCGCGTCCCCGGGGGTGGCGAACGGCTCCGGCCCCGGGCGGGACCGGCCCCGGGCGGGGCTACCGGCGGAGGTGGCGCGGCCGCAGCGGCGGCAGCCGGGCCCGCCGGTGGGGGCGGTGCGGCCCGCGGCCTTTCTCCAGCCGCGGCCTCGTGCGAGGGTGTTCCCTGCGGCCTAGCGCCTGCGGCGGCCGCGCCGGGAGCGTTCCCGCCGCTGCACCGGGAGCCGCGGGCCGCTCGTCATTGTGCGGGAACAGGCCCGCGGTGCTCGGCGCGAAGGGCGCCGTGTGGAAGGAAGTCCTGCAGGCGCGTTCCGCAAAGCGCGACAAAGCAGGAAACGCGACGTAGTTTAAATTGTCGTGCGTTTCAATCGAAATTTAAAATTGGGGATTACCTAGTGATTGATATAGCGAAAGCTAATTATTAAAACGGTGAACAGGAATAGGTCGTGCCATGTTGCAGAATGTGCGAAGTGGCCCTGCCTGTGTCACACAGAGGTTCTGTGTGCTGCGTCATTTCCTATCCGTGTTTTCCTTTAAACTAAATTTCTGATAAATCTTCTCTCCGGGGTTATGCAAGCCGTACTGCGTGTTTTAAAGCTTGCCGGATGGACTATTTTTAAACCTACAGTGCTGGTCGGTTGGCAGGCAGAAAGGAATTTAAAACACATTTTGTGAACGTAGACATATACTAGTTAATATAAAAGCAAATGATAGCCCAAGATTAACATCGATGAGCGTCTCCTGCTTTTTAAAAATTTATTTATTTAATAAATTAAATTACATTTAACATTTTTGTGGACAAATAAATTCTAAGTCGCTGGGAAGGAAAAAGGAGCATCCCTTGGTTAGGACAGAAGAGGCTCTAGATCTTGATTGAGTTCTTTTGTATCTCTCGTGCTTGCCTTTCCCCCATTTGTTTCACCGGCAGATTGCAGCAGCAGCATGAGGAGCCGCTGCTGGGCTTTCAGCGAGCGCGCTGGCTGTGTCTGTTCGGCGTGCCCCGCGGTGTTTGAAGCATCCCTGCTCGCTCTTGCTCCCCATCAGTTTTGGCCGATGCCCAGCTATCTGCTTCCTTTCGGGAAGCTCCGTTCAGCAGCGCTCCCGGGGGTGCTGCGGGCAGAGCGTTTCGCCTGCGAATCCCTGGTTAATGTTTGATGCCGGTGATGGGGAAATGACCAGGAATCGTGCTTAGCTCAGCTTTAAGTGAGGCGCAAGGTCAGTGCTCCCTCTATTTGAGTTTGCCCGTAATTTCTGAAGATCGAAAGGCTCAGTTAGGCAAATTGGATTCATGAGACAGCAATGGAATAGGTATAGATGCAGGATCGATTTATTGAAGACAGCCACTGCCATAGTACAGAGGCAGTCAAGTTCATCAGTGTCCTGCAGTGCAGAGAGTCGAGGGAATATATTTATTTGCAAACACTCAGGCTGAGTGAGAAGCTAAAGCTGCTCTTTTGTAATGGTTAATGTGCTTTAATTTGAGATTAAACAATGGGATCTTGGCCTTGGATCTAATGAACGTCTCCATTCTTTGTTCTCTTTGCCTAATCCTGCTAGTTATCCCATTGCTTGCTTTATTAATTTTTATGGGGCCATTCAAGCTGGAGGAAGAATAGCTTTAATCAGGCTTTAAAGTGAAATTAGCAATTCTGACTTGCCCTTCTAGGAACCTGTGATAAAAATTTTGGATTTCTATGTTTGGTTTTGATAAAATATATTCATATTTAGGAAGATGTATTTCTTACTATTAAATTTTAGTTTACCTTTGTAAATGAGCTGGAGGATTTAACAGTGAGATGAAGAAGTTAGATTTCAAAATGCAGGTTTTTAGTGTGGGAGGTAGAGCAGTTTGAGTAACACTGCACAATTTTTTTGTTCACAGGCATTTTTAGTTGAATCATCATAGGGGTAACAGTAAATGCTGCCTGAAGAACTTTTGGGAGATAGTCCTTTCAGTATAAGGAGCTAGCACGTGATGGCTGGTGCAGAAATACTGCTGTTTTAGGGAAACTGGAAGGCTTAAAATTGGTACCATAAGTTCTTGCTGTTCCTTTGAATATCTGATATGATAAATAGGTTGGTTAATGAGTTTTAATGTACCAGTGTGATATCCTTGGGATGGATGATTAATATCTCAGAGTGAGAGACACAATGACTAAGAAGAAGGACTTTGGTTTCTCCTACACATACAGTTTTGCTGATGTTACCCTTCTGTTTTTCTTGCAGCTAAAGTTTAGAAGTCTCAGGGTGAAATATGGGAAATTATGTTCCCTAAGAGACGATGAGAAAGGTTGTTGGTTGTTTTTTTTTTTTTTTTTTTTACTTCTGTGGTTTAGCAGTTTTCAAGGCTTGTCTTTTGTAAAAATTTATAGTATTTTAATCTGGATTAAATGGCAGGGGAACAAAGCTAATTCAGAACTTGTTTGTTATTATGAACTTTTTCTTATTAATATGTTTGAAATAAAAAAAAAGGTTGTCCTTACCTAGTTCCTCAGTCCTTCCAGTTGAGATGGCTACATGGTTTTATTGAGCAGTGCTATAGCCAATCTTTTTTTTTCCAAAGGCTTGACACTGTTTGTTCCGAGCTTGTGTGTTCCAGATGTCATGCGACATTAAAAGTCATCAAGCTGATGTAAACAAATTGCATTTCACTTGTTTGTTTTAGAAATGAAAGCAAATAAAACCCATGGCAACTAAGTGCTGTGCTTTGAGAGCTGTCTCTTAGCTGGTCTTCCTGTAAACCTGGGTGAGGCAATTTTTTCTTGTTTTCTTGTGTGAAGAGTGTGCATCAGAAAAGTCAGGCCTCCATAATTGCATGCAGCACCAGGAATCCTGACAGCCTGCCTGGATTGCCCCTTTCATGGCTGCTCTGGTCTGCATCCCTGGGAACTTGTGAAGGAGGTTATGGAGAAGGGACAATGAAATAAATGCTGTGAAGATCAATTTTTTTTCCCCTTTTACTAACTCCAGGAGAATTTCATTGGCAAGTAATGTGGCTGAACACCCAGGAGCTGTGCTAGAGCAGTGTGCTTAGCTTCTCTCCTGCTGCCTTCTTCCTGGGAATTCTCAGTCTCTGTATGGCACCTGAAGAGGCTAATGCCTGCAGATGGATGTTATCCTGAGCTTCCCCATCTGCCAGTCATGGCAGTGTCTTGGGTTTTGAAGGAGGTTTGCTGTGGCTGTAACATTCTAATTTAGCTGAAGCTAAATTGTTTGATAAAACAAATTAGTGCTACCTGAAAGCAGAAACCTGAAGTAAAGAACAGAATACATCTGAGTAAGGAAACCTATTGCAAGCTTCCAAAGCTATAGAAGGAAGAAGTTGGAATAGGAATTTGCCTGTTGAGAAATAGGAATATTGCCTATTGAGAAATAGCTGTGAAAATGAGGATATGCTCTTTTGATCAAGGCATTCATAACTAGACATGTGTTGAACCTTTTTCAGTGATAAAATGCCATTGCAGGCAGTTATTAATTTTGTCTAGTTATTCCATGTGTTAGTGTCACTCATGTTTTCTGCCATTGTGCAGTGAACTGAACTGGGGAAATTATCTGGGCTTGGACCCTGATGACTTCTCTAGTCTGGCTCCCCAAGCAGCTTAACCAAATTACACTTGTATATTTGAATTGGAAGGACAGAGAGCACTGCCACAATAAGTGCTTTTTTGGATGACAGCATCACAGAGGCTCAGAGAAAATCCAATTATATGCTTGTCTTGATCTAGTTTTATCTTTTCAGATGAAATTACATGTGTTCTCTGACTACTTGACCAAATGCAAATTTCAGATGTCCTTCTACATGTCTGTGTGTAAGGCAGATAACTCATATATTTCTCAGTTTTAAGGGTGCTTTTTTCCTATAATCAGAATGAAGAGGCTGGTATTGCTGTTGAATAGGGCTAAATTGAATACTCTGTGTAAGTAAAGATACTCTCCAAAATAAATTTCATTATCTTACCCCAAAAATAATGCTTTCTGTTAATTTTTTTTTTTACTTGGCCAAAGTGTTTTAGCCAAACTCTGCGATTTGATATGTAAAGTGTTACATTCTTTGTGACCTTAAAGTAAGAACCTTACCTCTTGGTGAGGGGGAGGGTTGTGGAAGAAGTTGGGGTGTAATCCTAAGAGAAATACATTTTTTCCCCTCCCACTCCAGCCTTCTTGTTCAAATAATGCTGAGTTTGCTGCATAGGATTGAAGGCCTTTAAGAGTTACGTGTGAATTAGAGCCTGGACTGTTTCATGTTTATTTTTTGCCCTTCATGTTTATTTTTTGCTCTTTTTTTTTGCCCTTTATGCCATTTTAGAAAAGAATAATAATAAATTGTGGCAACTTTCAGAATTACATAGAATCTGCATTTTCAGAGGATTTTCTGATGTAAATTGGGAAGGAAGGAAAGGGATTTGGAGCTTCATTTTCCCTATCATGCAGTGGGATAATCTAATTTTGGGGCTTATTAGAAATCTTGTTGGCCAAATAGTTTCTATCAGATGTCCTCACTTCAGGCAGGAGCCTTTCTGTCAGTCCCTTATTTCAGCTGTAGTGGTGTCCCAACACATGGCTGGCTCAAGGAGCAGAGTGGCTGTGCAGAGTGCTTGGGCAGTGATGTGATGCAGATTAAAAATAACATGGGGGCAGCAAAAGGAATGTCAGGTTCCATTGCAGCCATTTCCTGCTCCGTGCCAGGCAGTGGCTGTGAAGTTGCTGCCCCAGCACTTGGGGGAAGCGATGCTGAGTGGAAATAAGCAAAGGGTGGAGGGAACACTTGTTAAAGAGCAAACCTTAAGCAATCTGAAGTCTTTTTTTTACCCTTTTGGTGTGACTCCCATTTCTGAAGAGCAATCAGGCCAGAAATTCCAGTTAGATTCTAGTTCCATGACTTCATGGGTGGTTAGGTTTGTTTTTTGTTTTGTTTGGGGGGGCTTTTTTTGTTTGTTTGGGGAAGAGGGGAGGTTAAGCATGGGTGGTTCTCTTGGTTGGGCGTTGGTTTTTTCCTTTTAACATGGGTCTTCAGATATTTTTAAAAATAGCTGTTGGGTGGGTGAGTGTGACTTTTAGGGGGGTTTTGTGTGTTTTTTTGGGAGAGATTGCTGGTTGTATATTTGCAGAGTTGGGCCTTGTTCTGGTTTTGCAACACCTTGTTCCTGCTGTTTGTGCCTCCACCTGACCCTGCAGAGCCTCATCTGGGTCTTGTACTGCTTGTTTTTTTATGTAGGATCACATTTCTTACCTGGTTAATTTGTCTACAGGGTACAGGCAGGGGATTTGGAGTGTGAATTGCAGTCTGATAGCAAGTGTCAGCTTGTGTTAAGCTAGTTGAGGTTTTGTTTTTTCCTCGGTATGTTGAATACACCACTGGTATTGCATATGGAGGGTTATCAGCTCTCTAAACACTCAACCTCAGGTTTTAATATTTCCCTAAAACTGGATTGCAGATGTAGCTCTACTTACATCATTTAGTGCATTGTTCACTGGCTTTATCTGACTTCTTAAAAATGCAGTAGACTAAATAGCTGTGTAGAAGTGCATGCAGTTCAGCATCTTATCACCTTTCCTGGCCAGGAATATCTACTTGAATGTACTGTTCTGTGAAGAGCTGTCCTAATCTTAGTTGTGGCTGCTGAAAGATGATCCCTGTCTCTTGTGCTGGCTGTGAGGCTGCCCTCAGCTGCTTGGAGGGCCTGGTTCTGCTGGCTCTGCCAAGTGCTGTAGGTGTGCAACAGGAGAAGGGCAGGACTGCCCCAAGCTGCAGCAATGTGGGCTTAGACAGGTATTATCTGCTTCTCAGCCTTCCCTCAGGTAGTGTTTTGTATGAGACCTAAATCCTCACAAATTTTCTTGTTTACTAGCTCTTCCTATTTCCAGTGAGTTCAGAGTTTGCAGCTTGTTATCTGGAGGCAGCGTGGCTTCTTTCTAAATGGAAGTGTTGGTGAACATTTATGGATTCAGTTTTTACACAGGATTTTTTTCATTTTTTCCTTTTTTTCTTTGCTAATACTTCTATGTGGATTGGGAAAGGTGTACTTGAACTTGTCAGTTGTAGTTTTGAACATACTGAATCTGAACAGTTACAGTGCATTGAATTTCTAGAGGCTTGTTCTTCTAGGTTAAATTGAAAAATTCTTGGAAACCACTCTACAGTTCTCTTGAATAGCTGAATTGAAATACTGAATTAAACTTGTGCTACTTGATATGCTAAAATTAATCAAACTGTCCTCAAAAGCATTGAAACTGTCCCAAGTTTTTCAAGACAAGCAGCACAATATTGAAGCAGGGTGCTTTGATTTATTTGGCTCCTATCGCAGGAACTAATGTGTGTGTTTTGTCAGATGTAATTATCCATCATGTTTTTCATTTTTGGAGAGGAAATCACATTTGATTGAATTATTTATGAATCCAGAATAGATTTAAAACCTTGGGTGATTTAGGGTGTGTCTGGATTTGAGTCTTGTATCCATTGTTGGGTTTCAGTAAGGTTTTTGCTTGTGTCAGGACACAGGGGCTACAAAGTAAAACTTAGGGCCAATATATTTGGTCCAAGACTCTTTCCTCTTAGTGTCACAGCCCAGAATAACTTTGCTTTTACAGGTTTGTGTTTTTTCCCCAGGCTTTTGTAAGAGCAAGTCCCTAAATGTGCAGCACAGTTCACTGGAGTAGCTGAGGCTTCATCTTTCCTCAAATGTTTTTATTTTTATGGTTATACTGGGGCAGGGTCCCATGAGTCTTTAGTGCTGTTGCCAATACAGCATACCTTGATTTATAGAATAAGATTATCCAAATATTTTTGCAGCTTCAGTGCTTCTCCCTAACTCACTATCATCTTCTCTTCCAGATACTTCATGCATGGAGTCTGCAAGGAAGGAGACAACTGCCGCTACTCCCATGACCTCTCCACCAGTCAGTCTGCCATGGTGTGCAGGTATTACCAGCGAGGATGCTGTGCTTATGGAGATCTTTGCAGGTAAAGAAAGGCCCTGGCCATCCTGCAGGAAGCTTTGCACTCTGAATCCCTGAGTGGAGAGCTCAGGGAAAGACAGTAAATCTTCGTGCTTTCCTTTTCCGTTGCAATTTCAGATATTTTTAAAAATAGCTTTTCACTGGCTCTCTTGTCTTGCTAAATACCAGTGTTTGCTATGCAAAGAAATGAGCAAAAGCAAGGTGATAACTGGTTTTCATAAAAGTGATAGTTGTCAGCATGGGGATTTTTCTTTTTTTTTTATTATAACATGAGTAGATTAATTGAAATCTGAGATTACATTCAGACTAGCTGAATGGATGAAAATGAGTTACACTATTTAAGTGATCATAAAAGCCTGAACAGGTAAGAATTTATGTTCTTCGTGTTGTTTCTTGAGGAATTGGTACCCTGACACTGGAGCTACCATTTTAGGAAAGTAACTGGAGTTTGTCATAGAAGTTCTAAGATGTTGCCTGTACAAAATAGCTTTATGAAAACATACTATGAATTGATCCATACCCTTGAAATTACAATAAAAAAGAAGTTGTGAAGAAGAAAAACAGATACTTTCCTAGTGGAGCAAAGCTTTGCAAGGACTTAGGAATGTTTCATAATTCATTTTATTAAAACTTACCAGAAGTAAGTCTTCTGTCTTATTGCAGCTGTAATCAGTGATTAAACATTTGCATCATCATTTTATATGGTAGCTCATAGTTAGCTTTGCTTTCATGTTTCATAAAGGGTTACTATATGTAAGAATGGCAGACAGAAGACCACAGAGAGGCATTCTTTGTTATCTGTGTTGTTTTTTTGATTGTGTAGATCAGTGGTCTTCCAACTTTGGGTCATGCACCCCATCAGTTCAATATTTTTGAGCTCCCACCAACATACACATTTATTTATAATTTATATGTGTGTATCTACATCTACTACTGTACTAATGTTATGTACGCTATAAAACATAACCCAAAACCAGAATTTTAAAAAAGGTGTACTAAAGGTGAAATGAAAAATATTTAATAAATGTTTTATAAACAGTTCAAAGCATTTTTTACTGTCACTAAAAGCCTGATTAGTAATGATTTTTTTATTGACAGTAAGGTTGATTCAATGTGCTTTTTTATTGTTTAAAATCTCAGTGTAGCATTTTTTGATACAGTTATTTGAAGGCCTCATTTGAAGTTCAGTTTATTTCAGTCCTTCGTTTTAATGGCGGTCGTAGCTGAAAAAGATCTTTCACAAAGATATGCAGATCCAAAAGGAAGCATATTGTTGGCTGCCTGTACTAATGTGTGATAAATTTAGCTGGTAAGTTTCCACCTTCCCTGATGTCAATCAGCTCTTAGTGCAGATTCACTGGAAGGTGTTGTATTTTTATATTTTTAGCAAATGGGTCCAACATACACTGGAATTCTGATTTTGAAAGATTTTTAAACATATTAGAGAAATCACTTCCCAATTTTTTAAGCACACAAGATATGAAAGGTTTTTGTAGTTGAGAAAAAGGTTTTTTGTAATTGACACACTTGGATTGTTTTTGGCAATACAATCACATAATGGTGGAAACACTTCATTTTCCAAGTGTTGTCTCCATACCACAAATTTCCTTCAAAAAGCACTTACCTGTTTGTAGAATGACTTTATCTTGGAGGAACAGTTAGAATGTGGTTGGGTTTGGCTGGTTTGGGTTTGTTGTTTTGTTTTTTGGGTTTTTTTAAATATCTGCTCAGCAGCATACAGCTGGCACTGACTTGTCATCACAGAAAAGGGCAGCAAATTTGCAGCACTTGTCTTTGTGAAATAAAGATGCATAACTCATCCGTGACAATTTTTAAGTGCTTTGCCATGAGATAATCAGCAAACATCTGTGTGGTACAGAAGATTTTCATGGTAGCTCTCCACCTCTTAACTGCAGTGAACATTTGACTATTTCAAGGTCTATATTGATGACATTTTCTAGTGTCACTTGGCTGCTTCAGGATCCATCTTTGCTACAATATTTTGCCTGTGAATGATGCAGTGATGGATTTCTGGTGGGGTGCTATCCCTGTAGCCTTACCCTGCAATCTCTTATTATGGTCAGAGCAGCTGCTGCTTCAGTGGTTTTACTTGCACAGTTTTTCCATAAAGCATTGTTTTTATTAAAGTAATTGTATACTACTGAGAAGATAACTCCTTCAGTGAATCTTTTTGTCTTTGTTAAAGAAGTAATTTGTTGAGAATGTTTCTCTACTGGTACATCTTTGGTGTCTCACAAAAAGTAGTTCATATTGAAAACAGAATCTAGCAAGTATCATAAGCTGAGATGTGAAAAACATCTGTACTTTTCCTTCTGCCATACAGACTTCCCACTCTGCACAATTTATTCTACTGCTTGTTTCTTCAAACTGTAGCAGTGTTTTCTGTGTGTTTCCCAACAGTATTTGCTGACAAAGGAATGCATTTTACTTTGTAACCATATTGTTTTCCATGAGTTATTTCAGTCATTTTTACCACAGCCGGAAGAAAAAGTGGTCCAGTGGTATATGGCTTTTTGTCTTTCATTGTTATGTAACAAGCCTCAAAAGAGGTTTCTAAACCCTTAGTGTGAAGTTCTGCAAAGTACTAGATTGAATAGCACATGACTTGAAACATCTTGGAAAAAAATGTGGAGGTTTGCCTTAATGTTCCAGATGTTCTGATTTTCAATGCCTTGCTAATTGAGATGGCTTCATCCTTTCAGTAGCTAATATCTCAAGGTGCAGCATACAGTGAGGGCATGGTTCTTCGTTAATAACAGTGAATGTAAATCCATATTTCAGATTGCCTTCTTGGTAATCTTGATCTCTTCTGTGGCTCCCCTTCCCCTGAGTTCAAAAGCTGATTAGGTGGCATTGTTTTGCTTCGTAGTGTGGCTGATGAGGAGCTGGTAGTAGGAGTAGAACTGTTAGCTCTGACATTTTCTTGTTGGCTTTTGCTCACGTTATCATTGCTCTCGTCAGCCCACAGCTGCAGGCATCTTTTCAAGCCACTTGTTCACTTTGTCAGGGCTGGTTTAGGTAAAACAAGATCAGATAATCTGTTGATCCATTAAGTGGGCACTAGCAAAGTTCAATATGTCACAGTGTGCTGAAGGTGAGCAGACAGGGGGGTGCCACTGTCAACCCACTGGGTGATGGAACACCTCCTTCAAGCACCTCACACGTACCACACGTGGGCTCTCTGACATATGGGCTGTGAGAACACTGCCATCAATATGTATCTTAATAGTAATAATAGTAATTTATTGTATTTTTAAGGGGAAAAAACCACTAAGTTGTAGTATTTTCTTCCTGCACCCCATTGGGTTGCCTTGGGCACCTAGTATGGTGCACACGCTTTGGAGGCCACAGATGTACAGATCTGAAGGCTAGAACTTTAAATTTGTGCTTCATGGGAGTAGGATTTCCAAGCTGACATTTGGTTAGGAGCACCTCTTTAATATGCAAGAGTTGTGACACTTCTTTGTTTTCAATCTGACACAAGCTAAGTGAATCACAGTCACTTCAAACTTCTGTATGATCTCAAAAAATTCCCTCCTGTTGTCCTTGAAATTAGTCAGCAAATATCTAAGACTACAGCAGTATATTTGTCATTTATTTTCCCCATATAGTCTCCTAGATGCTGGAAGACAGATTTTTGAGGGAAATGTGCTTTCCTGTTTATTGTGGATGGTAGGGTTAAAAGGTTTCTGATTATCATTTTCCACAATAAGCTGAAAGAGGCATTAAGAGTAAGTACGCAAATCAGTGTAAAATCTGTATGAGGCAAGATGCTGAGACACAGGAAAAGAATAATTTCTGTTGGTGGGGAATCTCTGAATCTGTGCCAGCTGAGGCCAGGCATTGTCCAGCTTTGAGTATCTGCAAGCATGAAGATTGTGCACCCATTCTAGTGTTTACCTACTCTTAGAGCAATTTTTTTCCCTAACATTCCAAACTGTAACTTTCCCATTTTGAACTGGTGTCTACTGACTGTCATCCTATCACTGCACCTCTTAGAAGACTCTGGCTGATCTTTTCCTGTGGCTTCCTGTGAGGTAGTTGGAGACAGCAGTGTCTATCCTGAGTTTTCTCTTTATAAAGCTGGATGAACTCATTTTTCTCATTCAGCAATACTACACATGTGTAATAGATAACTGACCTGTTTGGGACATATTTGAAGATTGTTTTGTGTGTAAGAATTGTGCTCTTTTTGTCCAAAATCTCAGAGTACCTTGTGTTCTCTTGCGCAACGCTGAGAGATTGCACAAGTGGAAGCAAAGGGTCATCAGTGATTTTCTCATCCTAGCCATTTCTGGGTCCTCCTTCCAAATAGCATGTTCACATCTTCATTAGTTCATTTTCAATACATGGGGCTGCTGTCTGGAGGTATTTTTTTTGTGGAAAGTTGACATGATGTGTTTTAACTTTTTAGATATGAACATACCAAGCCACTAATACAGGAAGAAGTGACTGATGTTGACCCAGAGGCAGAAATCTATCCATCAGTGTCCTCAGAGTTTGCATCGCTCCCTGAAACAGTTGAAGAATTTATTACTGAGATAGAAGATGAAAATACAGATCTGGCAGCAGCAGGAGTAGGGGCTGAAGACTGGGTGAATGCAGTGGAGTTTGTCCCTGGGCAGCCATACTGTGGACGTGGTAAGCTGATCATGGGGTAACAGTGAATTTCCATCATGGCTCAACAGTTTCTGTGTAGTGCATTTATTTTAATGCATTTGAGTACAGCTATTCATATTTATTGATCAGTTCAAGTGAGCTTGGGTTTTCCAACATGAGTAGTCCGACTGACTGTTTCATTCTGAAACCCAAGTACATTTCAGGTCAGTCTCGGCATGACTGGCTTTCTCTTATGTCTCTGAATGACTTGAGAATCTCCTTTGAAGTTTAGTTTGCATATGGGGTGGGAGAGGAAATTACTGGTGATAAAATTAATATTGCTACTTTGGAGAGATAATCTGCTGCTTTTGTGTTTTGGGTTGGTTGATTTGGTTTGGGGTGGTTTTGCAGTCTTTCAAAGGTTTTTCAGTGGAGATATGGATTCCTGTAAAAGGACTTGAAGCCTAATGCTTACTTTAGTGAATCCCATGGCCAGAGGCTGAAAATGATTGATTCTAGTTAGCTTTCTGGAAGTCAACTTTCTAATATTGTGACAGCTCACGAGGAGAATGGGACTGAAGAAACTCATCAAACGGGACCACACTATTTGAGGAGCATACATCTCATCTGTTTTTCCTGCCAAAATATAACAGTCTTCAAATTGAAGTGAAAAGTAGGCTGAAGGTGTTCACTTTAACTTATTTTTTTAAAATACTTGTCTCTCTAAGGCATGAGGAGGCTATGAGTACTTAAATAAATGTTTGAATTCAAAATGGACATCTTGCATCCAGAAGAATTTAAAGATCTCATAGGGTGCTCAGATTATACTGCTTTGTCTCCATGGCAGTGCTCAGATGCTCAGATTTGGAAAGAGAATGACTGGTTGGCAGGAGGCTCCTCCACCTCAGGGTGCTGCTTGGAGCCTCCTGCCAACCAGTTTGAGGAGGGTGAAGAGGAATGGCCAAGTGACACAAACAGTTTGCTAATGTTGTTGAGAAGTTTGATTATGGAACTGTGTAATAGATGTGAACTCTGTGAACTTGAGTATATCCCAAAGGAGTGAAAACTTGACAGCTATCTGTGAATTTGCTACCTTAGTGTTACAAAAGATAGAGCTTCTGTGCTTGTTGAGACAAAGGATTTTAAAATATATTTTAATCAGAATATAATATTTAGATTTGAAGGACCTCTGGATTTCATCTAGTTTGTTTTCTGCTTAAAGGTTGCCAGGGGCTTTGTTTGGTTGAATCTCTCTCCTCAGAGATGTTCAAAGGGCCATAACCTCTGGGTATCCTTTGTGGTGTTTGACTTCTTTCACAAAGAAAGCCTCTTTCCTAGTATGTAATTGGATTTTTCCCTGCCTCAGCTGGCCTTCTGTCTCTTGTCATTTGCACATCTGAGAAGAGTCAGTCTCTTTTCTTGGGAGTCAGCCCCATTAATGACTGGCTGGCCCTCCACTGAAATCAATTCATTGCTGGTTTGAGCAGCCAGAGATCTTTTAAATACACACAGTCCTTATAGAAGAGCTGGTGCTTATTCCTGAAGTCCAAGTAACTATACTGTTAATTAGTATTACTAAAGCAATTTTGTTTCCTAGGGGTTAGGCGTACTTTTCATGCAAACTTGTGTGAGATTAAGTTAAATAACATCCTCTTCTGTGAATCTTGTTGCAAATCTGTTTTATAGCTTTTGAAACTTGATGTAAACATACTCATCTGTTTCTGTTCTGAACAGTGCTACATGATGCTAATTCCCACGATGACTTTAAAAAAAAATTCACTTTTCTGAAGCAACTGTCTTTATTAAGCTACAGAAACAAAAATGTGCATTTTAAAGCAGATTATTCTTGTCAAATTCCTGGAGAAATGTACAGATACTTGGAAACTTCAAAATGAAATCTATTTCTCAAGGTTCCCTAGAAGCCTGTGTGTTTCAAATTTCCCTTAAAAATGATAAAGATTCAAGGCTGGCAGTTTAACCATGCATAGCTGGGACTATAATGCTCATCTTTTACCATGATTCTCTGATTCAGGACTAAACCTGGTATCTTGAAGATGAGTTCAGGACCTAGCATAGAAAATAGTGATGATTCTTCAGGTACTCACTTGTTAGTTGTACAGATGTGCCACATTTCCATATTTGTTCTGCAGTAATTGAGGAAGAGTAGAAAGGCAGAAATACAAGAAACAATGAATTGGGTGTCTGTTTCCTGTTACTGAAAGATTAATGTGTTTAATGCTATGAATTGTGTCCTAAGTGCAAGCAGGTGGTGTGTGGATCAAAGTTAACAAACCTGTTTTTCCACTAGTATGAATTTAACCCTGTTGACTGGGAAATGGGCAATGAGAAGGTGGAGATTGAGTCCACCTACTGGTGAGCAGAGATTTGGAAACAGCAAACAATCACAGAGAACAAATGCTACTCTGAGCAATGTTGGATTTGTAACTGCTGAGGCAGTGAAGTCTTCTGAATTTTTCTAATTGTGGTTTCAAAGATGAAGTGAAACTGTAGCTGCTACAGTGCAGAAGATGCAGAAAATATACATGCTGTTCCAGCCTCACAGTAGACAGTTTCTTCTTAATATCTAATCTAAATCCACTCTTTGTCAAGTTGAATTTTCATTTGAAACCATTACCCCTTGTCTTATTGCTACATGCCTTTGTAAAAAGTCCCTCTTCATCTTTCTTGTAGGCCCCCTTCAGGTCCTGGAAGGCTGCAGTAAGGTCACCCCGGAGCCTTCTCTTCTCCAGGCCGAGCAACCCCAGCTCTCTGAGCCTTTCCTCCTAGGGGAGGTGTTCCATCCCTCCAACCATCTTCATGGCCCTCAACTAGGTAAAAAAATCTGTGACAACGTTAACTTGAGCAAACGCTGGCAAATGCAACAGTTGAGGGACTAAAAACTGAATGGTAGTTGTGATTTTTGTTACTTCTTATGGAAGTGGAGACCATAGATTTCAAATGGGAGGGCAAGTGGGATTTCAGTAAGTAAATACATATTTTCACATTCTGCTAAGCTACTCAGGAGAGAATGTAGAACCTAGTACATGGTTTCTTGTCACTTTTCTTGGTGCTAGTTCACTAAAACTCATGGGGAAGAAGAGCTAATGAACATAACTTTGTTTGGGAATCTTGGACTGAAAATGAACAGGTTGCCAGGTGACTTGTTACTCAGTTACTCACTTGCTTTGAAAAGTATGTTTCTAACAAACAGACTTCTCCAGGATCACTGGGTGACCACTACAGTCTGAGACTGTTCAAGAAGGAGACTTGATCTTATCTTGAGAGCTAATATTTTTCTACACTAATCTTCAATATTTGCTTATTCCTCAGAAGTCGCAGGGACATGCATTTTCTTTTTCCTAAAACTAAGAGACTGATACATGCCTGTTGTTTTGTCTTTGCTCCATGGGGATAAAAACTGTGCGAGTGTGCAGCCTCTGATTAATTTTGGGGAGTCTGTCCTTCACTTTAACTGATCCAAGTATGCCTTTGGCAGTTTTTGCTTGTTTCTGCAAATCTAGAGCTTGAACAGCTTCTAAAAGTTACACTTTCTTATAGGATGGATGACTTGCTACTCTGTAATGGCTTCTGGTTATGTAAATGAACTCCAGCTGCTGTTCTTCCTGGTGTTTACTCTGAATATAGTAATGCTTTATGTTTATTACATGTTCAGTTTCTCACTGACTGCTTTTGTCTTCTAATTCAGTCATCATCCTACTTAGGTAACAATTTCAGAAGGCTGACTCGTGGTGAGGCAGGCAAGCATGTGTTTGAGGTACAGGGAGGAGTGTTCAGCAGTAGCTGTCTAAAGGGGGAAGAGAAAAGATACAGATTTCAGTTCAGTTTAAGATTAGGTGAGAGAATTTACTTAGGATTTTGCAAAACTGATAGCCAGCTTAGAATGCAGGGATAATAGCCTGAATTTCAGTTTCATGTGTCTGGCTAATTGACCAGATATCTGTTTAGGACAGTTTTTTTGGCAAATATGTAGAATGAAGTTAGTTTGAGAGATGTGGACACCACTTTTCTGTCAATCCTAGAGATGCATGGGAGTACAGAAATGAAAGTTTGTTCTGGCTAAAGAAGAGTGTGCTAATTAGCTGGCACATAAGGAATTGCTGATGTGGTATTGCCATACTAGCATTTTGTTATGCTGGATACATCTTAATTATTTCAGCTGTGTGATTTCTGGGGAAAAAAACCTGTTAACTTTAGCTGATGTGAAAATTTTAAGTAAAGTGAAATTGATTTTAAAAGCAGTGAGAGATTTGTAGCCTTATTTAATGGTTGCTGAACCAGAGTCTGTATTAAGCTGCTGATGACTAGTGCAATTTTTTTAGGTGGACTTAGCCTGTAAATGGATCTTCCCTGACCACTGAAACTTTGATAGCTTTAATCTTGTCTGGGTTGAAGGATGAAAAAATTGGTCTTGAAATTAATTGAGTGGGGAAAATAATTTAGTTCAGATTGAGGTGTGTGAACTTGGACTGAGATGAACCTAGGTTGTTTCTATTACTCTGTTTGGGCAGCCCTGAGTGTTCTTACTCCCGGTGCTCAGAATCTGAATGCGCTGCTTACTGTTCTTAATTCTGTTCCCAGCTGCTCCTTTCTGTGCTGAAGCACCCTTGCAGGAAATGGTGATTGAAGAAGAGTACGAGAAGCAGCAGGCAGATGTGGAGATGAAGAAGGAGCTGTGTCCCTACGCTGCATTAGGAGAATGTCGTTATGGAGAAAACTGCGTGTACATCCATGGGGACGTGTGTGATATGTGTGGCCTGCAGGTCTTGCATCCCATTGATGCTGCACAGAGATCTCAGCACATAAAGGTAGGCAAACAACTGTCTGCTGTTTAACAGCTGTAAGTTATTGCTTCCTAGCTTCCCTCAATCACTTGTTACTAATTCCCTTTTATTTGAAGGTGTGTGCAGGTCAGGCAGTGAATGAAATTCCGGTTGTAAACTAGACTGTTTCCTGCCAGGGTCATACTCAAAAGCAGCTGGATTTCCTTATCTGTGTCGGGAGAGCAGTCTGCTTAAAGATACTGGAGCTTTGTTCTTTGCCTAGTCAAAGTGGATGATCTTTTAGATTGCCTTTTCATGTTTAAAAGCAGTGTCTGAAAGAAGGAATTTGAACTCTGAATTGATTGTTCCCCAGTACTTGAACAAAATTTTTTTTGAGGATGAAGATTTTTTTCAGCTTAATCACACTTCATGCGTTATGCAAAACAGCAAACTGAGTTTAAAAACCTGCTTAGACCTCACCAGATGAGCAGTCATCTCTGTAGTTGTTTTCTTTGTGTCTCCTTTTCAGTCTTGCATTGAAGCTCACGAGAAGGACATGGAGCTTTCCTTTGCCGTCCAGCGCAGTAAAGACATGGTGTGCGGGATCTGCATGGAGGTGGTGTATGAGAAAGCTAATCCGAGCGAGCGCCGCTTTGGGATCCTCTCCAACTGCAGCCACACCTACTGTCTCAAGTGCATCCGCAAGTGGAGGAGTGCTAAACAGTTTGAGAGCAAGATTATAAAGTGAGGCACTTTCCCCTTTCGATTGTGCTTTGTTACTGTGGAAGAGCTTAGTACCTTGTGGCAACTTGCAACAGACTTCCAGATGCAGACTGCACGGAGGCTGCATACAGTGCATACTAACTTTTAGTTTAGGAGTGAAATAATTGTCAGGGATAACCTTTATACTCTGATTTGGTTAATACCGGGTTAAGTTTGCAAAACTCAATGGTAGTAAATAACTGTTGTTTATTTAGTAGCATGTTGTCCAATGGTTACTGTTCATGTCTTGGACACCCAGGCAGGAATCTGGAAGCAGATTAACCAGTTCAGAATGTATGCTGCTTAATTCATTACTGCCTTAGAGCATTATTCAGTTGGCAAAACATTTCTCCATTTAAGGCTGTTCTAGAAAATACAAAGTTCCAATCAAATAAATATAGGAAAAATACCAAAATAAATTTATTTAATTCTAAAGGAGTCTGTGTGAAGTGTTTTTTCAAGCTTTTCTGAGACAAGCTGACCAGCTGCCATTGCCATTGAGTTCTTGAAGAGAATTTAGGTTGTCTTCACTTATAAGAGAGTCTAGATTGAAAAGATTTAACAGCGAGTATATGAGTACAGTACCTCTTTAAAGATGGATATATGCCATGGTTTGTTATATAGGAGAGAGAGCACCCTGTAATGTGGAATTTTGCAGCACAGTCTGTTCGTTTCCCAGGTCCTGCCCAGAATGCCGGATCACGTCTAACTTTGTCATTCCAAGTGAGTACTGGGTGGAGGAGAAGGAAGAGAAGCAGAAACTCATTCAGAAATACAAGGAGGCAATGAGGTATGAGCAATGCAGCCTTTTATCAAATTGAGACTGCAGAGATAAAGGCACACGTGGAGAAGAAGGGTGTTAGAGTAAAGCCCCTTTTCACACCTTCTTTCCACCACCATGTGTGAAACATGTCTCTGCCTATCTGCCCACAGGTGCATGCACACAGTCCCAAAGTTATTCCTGTGTTCTTTCACCTCAGGCTTCCCCTTCTCTACACAGAACACTGGTAGTGTAGCCCTAAGGCAGTCCAAACTCCTGCACTGCACACCACTGGTGTCCCTCTGCATGCATCAGTCCACTCATAGTGTAATGACTCATTTCTGCATGTAGGTCATTCATTCACAAAATACCTTCTGCTCCTGGTACCTGAGATCCTTGTGGACTGCAGGTAGATGCAGTTCTGAAGTCTGACTGGGGTGTGCTGTCAGTAAGGGTTGGATATTTTCCTTTCCAGCAACAAGCCGTGCAGGTATTTTGATGAAGGCCGTGGGAGCTGTCCATTTGGAGGGAACTGTTTTTACAAGCATGAATATCCTGATGGCCGCCAAGAGGAGCCACAAAGACCCAAAGTAGGAACCTCAAGTAGATTTCGGGTTAGTGCTGATGATTAATTGCCCTTTCAACAGAGAGCACAGGAGGGGTGTGCATTATGTCTTCTGCCTTGAGAAGAGCATAGGGAAATACTGACTTTTCTTTTTTCCACTTCTGCTAGACCTCTGTAATGGTGAATTTGAAGGAAGCGGTGCTCTAAAGTTTGTGAATGCTGGAGGCCAAGATGGAAAGACTAAATTTAAAAAACTTTCTTACAACATACTGAAGTAAAAATGTTGGGTAGCAGTAATAGGGGTGTGTGTAAGGGTTAATTCTGCTGGAGGTCAGTATCTCCCTGAAAGAAAAATGTGATTTCTTGCATGTCAGAAAGTACACCAGGGGCATGTCAGCCTCTGGAAAAGCTCCTGCTTTGTACCACTGGATCACCTGGGAAATCTTTGTGTTCCGTCTGCAGGCGCAGCGGAGGAATCGGTTCTGGGAGTTCATCGAGGAGCGGGAGAACGGTGACCCCTTTGAAACCGACGAGGATGAGGTGGTGACCTTTGAGCTCGGTGAGATGTTGCTGATGCTGTTGGCAGCCGGAGGGGATGACGAGCTAACGGATTCCGAGGATGAGTGGGACTTATTTCATGATGAGCTGGAAGATTACTATGATTTGGATCTATAGCACCTGTCAGTGGAGTGTGGACTGTTGTCTTGGCTTCAGGCAGTAGCTATTACCTGTGGTGTTGTGGCAGTGCCTGTGTTTCTCTTAGGCAGGCCGATCAATTCCAGGTGCTGTTGTAATAACTTTTACCCAGGGTCTGTCTCTTCCCTTCCCCTCCTTTCCCACCCCAGGAGTGTTGTTTTTCCTCTGTTTCAACAAATAACAATAAATAAATCTTTAAAATGTTAGTTTTTGTAAAAATGAATTTAACTGTCAAACAGTTAGCTTAGGTTTGTTGCTTCATCTGTGTACCCAACAGAGTTCACCCAGTTCCAGGGTTAAAGTGTTTACAGGACTTCCACACTCATTTTGAAGAGCCCAGATACAAAAATGAGCAGTGGCCATGCAGTGGGGATGTTAATTGGCTGATGGCCTTTATTCTGTCTCTGTACCAATATTTCTGATTTCAGGCCAGATACAAATATTCTTTCTGGAATCAGCTCCGTTCCAGCCCCCTCATGTACACGTCTTCATTTGTGACTTTTGGTCTCTGTTTACTTGCACATTACTATTACTACTGTGTAACCAGAACCAGGTGTGAACGTTCTGGATTTTTACTGTGTTTAGCATGAAAGGAAAATGTCTTTGTGAAAGGAGAACTCTCTATGTGTATATACAGATAAATGTAGAGTTGGACCTCAAGGATGGGGAGACTCTGTGTAAGTTAAAAATAACAAAATCATCTTTCACCCCCTCTTGGTGCATGAAGTCTTGCCTCCAATTGGACATGAAACTGGTCTAGTGGTTTCAGCCCAGACTGGGAAACGATCTTGATTATCACTTAACTTGATAGATGGCACTCCCTAATACACCAGCTCTCTTTCATGTGTATGATTAGGGTTGTCCAGGAGCAGAAATCCAGTTAGCCAAGGTGGGGTCAGAGGAACACCAGAGAGGACCCTTTAGCTTTATCGCTCTGTAAGTTTTAGAACTTCATGTAAACACTTAAGCCGTGAGCTTTGCTAGAAACTCACTGTGCCTCCCAGCTGCTTTGAGGTACTTGTGCCTCTCTGCAGCTGAGTTGGGCAGGTTGCCTGGTAAAGCTGTTCAGTTTATGTGAGTTACTGCTTACAAAGGCAGTCGTGCAGTTTCTGGCTGTAATTTGCATTGAGAAATTACTTTGCCACCAAAGCCCCAGCACAGGAATTTTAACCTTGCATTACATTATTGCTGTTTTTTATTGACTTGTGGATGCCCCGTGATCTGTTCTCCTGCTGCTCTTGTCCCCTAGACTGCCTCTCCTTTCACTTTTAAATGGAATGAGAAATTGTTCTGAGGTCTATAACGTATTGTTTTGCAGCTGCCTTTTGTAAGAAGCACTTTTCCCAAATAAAAAAAGTAAAAAAAAATTAAACAAGAAGTCAGTCTGTTCTTTCAAGTTTGAAGGTTCTGGTTTTTGACTTGATTATTTTTGTGTGTGTTTCTGTAAATACAGAGGCATTTATGTCACTTATTCTTAACTCCTGCAGAACTCTGTACAGAATTCCAGCATTGTTAGAGCCTTTCCAGCAAAGACCCTCTAACGCAAGAGATGCATTCCAAACGGACAACTGAGGCAGCTGATGTATTGAAGGAATATCTGGGGTCATTAATAAGAACTGACATGTCTTGCTTTCTCAGAAGTCAGTCCTCCACTGTTGTGTTAATTTTATTTGCACTGGACAAAGCCAGCTGCAGGACATAGTCTTACCCACAGTTTCCTATCGTAATGCTTTTGGGCAGCAAGTCCAAGCACTGCTACAGGCCACTTCCTGAGGCTCCATGTGCTTGTGTTCAGATAGAAACATTTTTCTGCAGAAATACACAAAGTTGGAAGTAAACTGCTAGAAGCATATTAAGATGCTGGGGACATAATTTTAAAAAAGTTTGAAGTGAACAGAGTGAAGCCATTTTTGGTTTGTTCAGTTTGTTTTTGGTTTTTTTCCCAGGGGCCAAGTAGCAGAGGGAGGAAAGGAATGTAATTTGAGCAAATGACACTTTGAACTGATAAAATGGAGAAAACAGAAAAAAGTTAAAGCCTCCCTGCCCTGCATGGTGAACATAAGTTATATCCTATTGGAAAGCTTCATTCAAATGTGAGTTTGTAACAAAGCTGTGTTCTGATAAGGTGGGAAAAGGCAATGAACTTACCAGCCAGACCACATGTGTGAGCTTGCTTTCATAAGGGGTCAGGAGTGGTGTGCTTTACTCCCTGCCTGGATGTACATGTGGCACAGTGGTGGCTGCTGGTGCTTCTAAAGCTTCGTCCTGTACCCCTTACAGAGGAGGCTGAGAATACCCAGCTGAGTGATGTGCTTTGGTGAAGGCAGGTGGGTGGAGCTGTGTGGCACTGATGTGTTCACAGGCAGTGTGACAAATGGCTCCTGTTGCTTTGAACCGTGCTGTGGTTCCTGTTGTGCAGGTTCAGGAACTGCCTGTGTTTGTCCCCAGGCCAGCACTGCTGGGTGCTGCTTCCCGTGCAAACCAGAGCCTTGTGTCTGAGCTGGCTGGAGCACTGTGATTCCCACCCCCACCAGCCCCAGAGTGGGACAGCTGAAAATAGAAGGGTCTCTGAGATAAGTATGTCAGTAGGCTGCTATGTTCTTCCTCTGTGAGATCAGGAATAAATTCAGTAGCATTAAGCTTACAATGTAAGAAGATGGGGGGTGACAACTTCGGCTGTGCTACATTCTCTTCAAGGAAATACTTAAGGTACAGAAACTGAAAAGGCCAATGAGAGTAGCATCAAGGTAGAAAGAGTATAAAGTATCCATAAACTTCCACCAACAGAATCTTAATTTCAAATCAAAAGTCTTTTGATGGATGCTGTCACTTAAGATGCCTTGACTTTACTCCCTAAGCCAGAATGTATACATCTCATTTGATACAACCTTTGCCTCCTGTGGAAAGTAGCAGAGTAAGTGTGCTACCTGTTCTCCCTGCTCTGACGGTGATCATTCAAGGTAAGAGCACTTGTTACAACTTTGGCTGCTTTGGTTCAAATGGTGCTAGCACAGCTGGCCTTTGTGGCCCAAGGGGGATTGTAATCTTTGAGGAAATACCTGGTTCATTTACACAAAGTAATTTCCCTATGACTGCAGGTATAGAGGACATTTGTATTTGGAGGGTACCATGAACTATGGGGTGTGTCATGTTTGGAACAAAACTTGTGTAGATGAAATTATTCATGCTGCAGCAATTCAAAATGAGGGAATTTACATGTAATCCTTTAGGACTGAGATACAATACAGGACTGTGCTGCAGGGATCAAGTAACTACAAAGTCAGTTTAATTGCTAGCATTAGAAAGGCATTAAACTGTAGTCGTGGTGAGCCTCACTTCAGGTTAGCAAAACTAGACTTAGGAGTGAAAACTATAAGCAGTGATGTTCATGGACACAGCAGTAGCAAGGAAATGCAGGATTGTAAATTTGCTGAACTCTGGTTATGCATGGGTGTGCTGTTTGTCACTCACTGTCAAGCCAGTCAGGCCCTGCTTGGCAACAGCTTGATACGAATGCATCTACAGAAGCTGTGCAGGCAGCTGTGTGAAGGTTGATTTACAACAGCAGCATTACAAAAAGTGCTTTTAAAGATTTTTGAAAGTCCTGCCTATCTGAAACTGAATTCCTGTTTCAAGGTGAAATACTCTTAGTACAAAGGAGCTCTTGGCCTGTCTAGAAATATTCTCATAAGAGTGTGATATCCCAGCATTGCCTGTTGGTGTAGTTCTAGTTCTTAACACAGTTACTTAAGAATGGTGCTTGAAAATCATTTCAGGAGCCAGTCTGCTGAGGAATGACTGTTTGGGCCCCTCACACACACCTGCAGGCAGCTGTGGGTTCTGGGAGCTGAGAGCCAGGAAAATGCCTGTTGGGGAAGGGGCACCTGTAACAGCACTGCTGTTGGAGCACTCACCTGGCTGGGGGAGCTTCACTTCCAGTTCCTTGTCCAAAATCACAGGCATGCATGTTCTTCCTGAAAGAGGTTCCAGGATAGAGTGCTCCACCTCTGTTCAGCATCTGAAAATTGTCTCCCTTCCAACTATACTTTAAACATTAACTGGAATGATTAGATAAGAGCCTCAGCTTTTGTAACTTAGAGCCTGTCTCCTGCACATAAGGCAGGACCACATAGGCAGTGCTGTGTGTCTTCCACATCACTGGGCTGCTGGGTTGTGTTGGCTTTTAACTAGTCAGCTTCTGGGAGGTGTCAGTTTGGTACATTTTAAAATATTTCTAATTATTTTTATTACCCTATTCCACCAAGAGGTAATGCTTCTTCTCATCTGGCCTGGCTGTGACACCAGTGCAAAGTAATGTGCCATAGCAAAGATTCAAATACTTTTTCCCAGTAGATAAGAACTTAACAAATAAGCTCATCTTCAAGCTGAATGTGCAGCTCTTGAAACTGAAACCTGTGGGGCAGTAGTAGTTTTTAAAATAGCTTTGTAAACAACCTTATAACCCTTTGTACAAATGCATTAATGATGCTGTCAAGATGCACTTGGAATTTGCATATGATGCTGGGGAACAAACCATTAACAGAAGGCTCCATAGGAGTTAGTGCTACTTTGCCTTGTCATAGCTGGGTGTTTCCATCTGCTCTCTGATGGGGAAAGGCAGAACCACAGATATTATGCTGAGTTTGTAGTTTAATCTAGTGGTTCTCACTAGTGGTCTAGAATAATGGGGATTTTTTTAAATTTTAAGGGGATTTTTTAGAAGTTCATAGCTTCCTGTATTACCTCACGAGTAACAGCGTTACCAATATACTCCAAAGAACCTTGTTAGCAAGTGCTGCTCTTCACTCACAGGAGGACAGCTGGAAAAGCAGCTCTGTGGAAACCACTCAGTGTAACTGCCCAAAGGCCTTGTGGAAAACATCAAACAGAACCAACCAAAAGAGGTCACGCTCCTGGTTTAGCTGCACAATGGGTAGGTGTCTAAAACTAAGTTTCTTAGAGGAGTAGAAAGCCTGTTAGACCTGTTAAAGGAAAGGGAACAGTCACAACCCTGTTCTCTCTGACTCCCTGATCCTGTGTTGCACAGCTTTTGCCAAGAAGGTCTTGCTTTGCCAGTAGCTCCACGTGTGCGGGAAGAGAACAGCAATAGCCCTGAAAGCTGGCAGTGCTGGGCACGCAGGATCACAACAGCCTGCACAGCAGTGGCTAATTAAGATGGTAAACCCAATGAACCACACAAAGTTAACACTCTGCTCGTACCATCCTTCCTCTAATTCTTGACCAGTGAAAGATTGTAACTGGAGATGAAAGCAATACTTTTTCTATTGCAGTCTTCTGGAAGATACAAAAAAAAAAAAAAAAAGGTAAAAATTATGGATTACAAACTACTACCAGGAATAGAAATATAGAAATATTAAGCTTACATTTGACTGCTTTTGTAGTGATAAGAGCTGTAGAAACTAGCTGTTTGGAAGCTGGCTCACCACTGTGAAAGGCTATGGGTATTTGCTTGAATGTGCAAACCAAAATGCAACTACTAGGCTAGTAAAAATGAAGAAGGAATAAAGATTTAAAAAGCAAACAGGAGAAGAGATGCCTGAAGATGAAGCTTTCTCCACAGCAGGCTATAGCAAGAGGGTAGCATGGAAGGCTCCTCCCTGAGCTTACATAGAGCTGCATTAACCCTTGCCCTTGGCATGGGATAGCAAAGAACCTGGCCAGAGGATGCATTAAGAACATTAGAAATATTTCCAAGACTATTACTTAATTATTCATTCTCCTTTATTTTTTTGTGCTTCTAAGACAAGATTTTCCAGCAATACTTGCTACATGTTTTTCCCTATTTTTCAAGGACTTAGGAAACAGGGGCAGCCAGCCATTGGGTAAGCTGGCAACACCCTTGCCTTCCCAAGGCTGCTTTGCATGGAACACAAACTGTGTTTTATCATTACAGAGTTGGAGTTGCAGTTCATAGCTTAAGAGTAACTAAGTGATACACTTTGGTACATGTGGACTGCAGTCAAAAAAAAATTACTTCCTCTAATATTTCTTTCCTCCTCCTCCTTCCCTGTTTCCATCTACTGGGAGAAAAACTGGCAAGCAACAGGAAAAAAAAAACAACTTCAAAACCTTCACCAAAAAAACCCCATCCCAAACCCTTCATTCAGTTCAGGTATACAGAAAAGTGTAGCAGAGCTTGTGACTGGGAGGAGCAATCCAAAACCTTCCATTGCTACCACCATGTTCAGTCTCCACAGCAGCAGCAGATATACTCACCTCTCTGGTGCACCCCACACCCTTGCCTTACCACTCTAACACAATGTAAATTTTTAACTTTTTACCTAATTTAAACCATCTCACCCCTTTTACAGAGCTTGCATCCATCCTTCACACTCCCTTCAACATCTACAGGGATACTCTCAAGCTGCTATTGGCCCATCACAAGCTACAGAAGGCTTTTAGTTAAAATCAGCACATCAAAAGCAAGATGAGGTTAGCAGGGAGGAATGAAAAAAAGGTCCTTTCACTGGAAGCTTTGCTGCTCCCAGCAAGTCCATGTAGCAGGATGGAGAACAGTACTGGAAACAATCCTGACTATTACAAAGCAAAGAAAGGCAACTTTTCTCACCCCAGGAAGAAGTGTATATCATATTCTGCCTGCTCTGCCATCCCTGAAATGTATCCAGGTTTGTCTGATGAGGAACTCAGGGCAGATGTGAAATCCTCTACTCTTTCACAAATGTTATTAAGCTCCTTGGCATGGGTGGCTACCTGCCTGACCTCAGGAGAGCTCCTAAATGAAAGTTTAGGCAGGAGTGGGTTAGTGCTGTCCAAGCATGCCTCAGACTTTTTACAGCTACTGGCAGAGAGGAAAGTGCTGAAAACCAGTAACACAGCTTAGAAGGGTCAGTGCAGAACTCTGGTGCAAATTTATCTTCTGACACAGCCAGAAAGACACGTAAGGAAATAATTAAAGGCAATAACTTTTATAGTTCTCTTTGGTTAGGGCAAGGCCTGGCAGCTTCCTGAGTTGTCTCATCTCAGAAGTTCACATTGCTGTGTTCAAAGCAACCTATGCTACCAACAACAACAGTGATCTCTGAAAATACTCACAAGCCAAACTGCAAGGCAGAAATATCAAGAGAGATGGCTTGAGGCCACATAAAACACTTTCATCAACTGAACAAAATTGAATCAAACAGCCTCAGAAGTATGGCAGTTTCCAAGTTCTCCCTGAAGCCTCTCTTCAGCAGGAGCACTGGGTCTTCTCCACACTTGGACTGGCAATCACTGGCCTGGAGTCAAGACTGAAGCTGTTTGGAGGGTTCTCCCCATGAAGCTGTAAGGTATTTCGGGCTATCAGCTCCTTAGCCATTAATGTGAACACCTCTTCTATGTTTTGAGCTTCTTTTGCTGATGTTTCCAGCACAGCTAAGAGCCCGTGCTTCTCTGCCAGGGTGCAGGCATCTTCAAAGAGCACTTGGCGCTTGTCCAGCGAATCCGATTTGTTCCCTTAAAAGAAGGCAAAGAGATACTTCAACCACTTAGTCTTTCAAAAATTTATTTTTAAATGGATGCAGGAATTGAGTTTTGTTAAACAATAGATTTATGTTGGCAGTAAGAGTTACTGCATAGAACAAGATGTGAGAACATCAGAGCCACAAATATAGACTGTGGTTTAAAACTGCAGCAAATCATATGATAGCAAAAGAGATGAAATCCAAGAAAAAACTAAAAACCTGTGTTCATCTGATTACTTAGTGTAAGTAAAAGATTATTAAGAAGCAACTGTTGTCCTGTTCCCTAGTGGTTTTAAATATTAAGTAGCCTTTAAGTTGAATATTTTTTTTGTTAAAAATCTTCCAGGGTGATGTAAAAAGAAAGACAAGAATTCAGATCAGCTACTTTAATGCCTAAAATATATACTTGTTTCTGCATGTATAGATTAAACTTTTACTTGCAGCACATTAGTCAAAATCTGTCATGAAACACCTCAGGTAAAATATCTTTGTATATTTAGGCAGTTGCAGCACATGTGGATTATTCAGTTATAGCAGCTGGCTGAAGTCTACATTTGTAGTTTAAAGACGACCCTTCACCAAACTAGTATCTTGAATATATATAAAGTAACTACCCTCTCATAAAGTCCCTTTAAGTATTTTAAAAGAAAAAAAAAAATCAAAACCAACCTACCCTACAAAAGAAAAAAACAAACAAACAAAAAAAACCCCAAACAAACAAAAAAAACAACAACACAAAAACCCCAAAACCAAAAACAAAACTAAAAAAACAAAACAAAACAAAAAAAAAACAACCCCAGGTTATTTGCCTTCTTAAGAGGAACCCACCCACCTTTTCCTCCTTCAGTTCCAGATATGAAAGTTAGGTTTCCTAACCTCAACTTCCTGCTAGAAAGGTGTGTAACATGACTAAGTGTAATTAAATGTACAATGATTTCTGCCAATGTAAGAAAAACAAACAGCACCAGCTTTGGAAGAAAGCACCAAGCTGGATCCTTAACAAAAGCTTCATTTTTTACTTATTTCAGAACTTCTCTCTCTAAAAAAGCCCCAACAACCACCACCATCCCCCACCACATACAGACAAGTCTCTTTCTTTAGATTCATGACAGAAGTTAGGAAAAACCAGCCAAAGTGCAGTGATTTACACCTCCCCAGTTCCAAGCACTGCATTAGAAGCAGGTCAGAATTTATCGTTTTCTTCTTCCAGAGGAAGGAGAGGAGAAATCTCCGCAGCACAAGCACGGAGGGTGCAGGGAGCAGAGGCAGCAGCTCAGGGGCCCTGCCTGGGGCTCAGCGCTGCCCCAGCCCCGGCTGCTGAGCTGCTCTCAGCACACTGCAACAGGCTCAGCCACGCCAATGGAAATAAGGGCAAGAAAGGCTCTGGCGTTTCACCACACCAGTGTTCTCGTTTGCAGCTTCTTCCCTGGGGGAAAGAAGAGCAATAATAACCACGAAACCCAAGGGACAGGAACCGCGGCTTCCTACCAGCTCCATTCCCGGCAATTCCCAGCCACTGCTTTCCTCCAAGAGGCAGTTTCCTGAGCGCCAGTGGAATGCAAGCAGGCTACTCCAGCTCTGCAAAAGCCATCTCCCCATCTATTGTCTTACCTGCTCGGAATCCCATTACAGAGCAATGCGCATGCATATCAAGAGAGCAGAGAGGAAAGATGAGAACCAGGAGTCTGTGCATCCCCCTTCACCTTGAATTATTGAGCTGCCTCATTCCCGTGCAGCAGGAGTACAGGGTCAGACTTGCTGCAGTTCTAACCTCAACAAGGTGGTCCCTGCCTCCAGCCTGGCAGCAAAGCTTGCTGTGTTATTCCAGCAGGAAAGGAATAACTGAAAAAGGGTTTTGCTGTCTGCAGTGGGTTTGGTACTGTCAGGACCAGGCTATAACTTTCCTCATTTTTTTAAGCTTAGGTTGAATTGACACACATGGTGCTCTCTTTTAATTAGAACTGAATTCTTCCTTAATGCATAGTCTATAGATGCTTCAAGTAGTGGTAGGAAATGAGGGAGATTTTATATCCATATTAAAAATCTACATAACACAATATTTAAAACTAAAATCCTACCAATTAACATCATGACCAAGTTTGCAGCACCATACTTTTCAATTTCATGAATCCAGTGAGGAATGGATTCAAATGTGGACCTCCTAGTAAGGTCATAGGCAAGGATGGCCCCATGGGCACTCCTGTAATAAGACTGGGTTATTGTCCGGAAGCGCTCTTGACCGGCTGTGTCCCACACTTGGATCTGTAAGAGAAAGGACAGAAGTTGTAAAGACCCCTGAGCACCACTTTCCTAGGTGCTTGCCCTCAGCATTTGAAGCCCCTTGTCCAGAAGGCAGCCAGACCTGTCCCATCTCACTCTACTACACCAGTGTGGCTGTGCCCTCCCTAGATCCAAAAAGCCATTTACAAACCTGTAGAGTCAATCTACACAGACCAAAGAGAAAGCTCCAAGGGTAAACCCAGCTTTGCAAAGAGGCCAAGAAACCCATTTTCAACAACTGTAGTAAAAGACACAGAACATTACAGCCTTTCAAGAAGAAAAGCAAAGAACCCTAACACAGGGCTGGGCAGAGCAAACCTGTATGTAAAAGCCAGATATCCTAACTTTCATCTGCACACAAAGGAAGTTCTAGCTGACAGTTTCTTCTGGTGTTTGTCTTGGAAGTCTTCTTCCCTCAAATTCAGCACACATCAAAGTGGAGCCTTTGCAAACTTTGGGGGTTTTCCCTCTTTGGGGGTTTTCCCTCTTTCCCTCCCCCCCAGCTCAAACCCCCACATCTCTGGAGGGAAGAGACATCTCCAAACTATAGCCTTCTTCCAAAGAACTCCCTGCAGGCAAAGCACAATGCCTCTCCTCAAGTAGATGCCGAGACGTCACGAGAACAAGTATGTACCCAAATTAGGGTGACTGCTTCCCCCAGGACATCTTTCACCACTGGGAAACACCCCTGGTTAGAGACAGCCAGCTTTTGCCAGCTGCCCTCGGCAGAGCCGAGCAGGAGGTGCCGTGCGTCCCGTGGCTTACAGGCACCGGCACGGAAGGGCGGCTCGGCCGAGGCGCTGCTCGCCAGGAGCCTCGGGCTCGCTCCCGCCACCGACCTTTACTTTCTTGCCGTCGATGTCCATGGAGCGCACGGTGAAGTCGACGCCGATGGTGTTCTGCTGCTTCTCGTTGAACTGCCCCGTCTTGAAGCGGTGCACCACACACGTCTTCCCCACGTTGGAGTCGCCGATCAGGATGATCTTGAAGAGGTAGTCGAAGGCATCGTCCGCGCCGGAGCTGGGGAACGGCATCGCGGCTGCCGGGCGGGCCTGCGGCCAGGCGGGGGAGGAGGAGGAGCCGCAGGCCCGAGGAAGGAGCTCGGTGCCAGGCGCTCACCTGCCGGCGCTGCCCTGCCGGGACAGGTAGCGCCGCCCTGCCGCGGGGCCGGCGGGAGCTGTAGTCCGCCCCCTCCCCTCCCTTCTCTTCTCTTTCCTTCCCTTCCCCGCCCCGCCCCGGGCTCGGCCGGGCCGCGCAGGGGCCGGGCAGGGGCCGGGCCGCTCGCTCCCGCTCCGCGCAGGGGGCAGGCAGGGCCCCGGCGGCGGCTGCGGCCGGACTACAGCTCCCGCCGCTCCGCGGGACCGCCCGGAAGGGCCGCCTCCTCCCGCCGACTTCCTCCGGCCGCGCTGGGCGCCGCGCACGGAACGCGGGGCTGGGCACAGAGCGCGGGGCCGGGCGGCTCCCCGGGGCGTGAGGCGGCGGCGGCGGCGGAGCGGGCCCTGCCCTGCCCTGCCCTGCGTTTCCTGCTCGGCTCCACTCCCCGCCCCGCCGAGGACGTGGCCACAGAGCCCGGAGGGAGCCGCGTCCTCCTCCTCGCCCCCTCCTCGGGCTGGGCTGGGCTGGGCTGGGCTGCCGTGCCCGGGGCGGGAGCGCGGCCCGGGCCTCCCCGGCAGCCCGGAGCGCTCTCGGAGCATTGGGGTGCTCGGGGCAGCCCCTTGTCCTTCCTCCCGGAGAGCACCCGGCCGGGCATCCGCGGTGACACACGGTCTGCTTGTGCCGAGGGCACTGGGTGGGTTTGCGGCTGTGCCGCTGTTCTTCTGTCTCTTTGGAAAAATGGCATAGGGGTGTGGGGGGTTGTTGGTTTGGGTTTTGATGGGGTTTTATTTGTTTTTTAAAATTATTATTATTTTGAAGAAAAGATCCTTTCGTTTGTTCTGCACTTTGGAATGTTAAGGCTGTGCTTTCCTGCCGGCTTTGGAGGGCAGTAGGGTAGTATTAAGGGTGTTTATTTTGAACTTAAGGTGTCTTATTTAGCCTTTAAGTGAAAGGATAAGGCAGAACACAGAGAAGAGCTTAACAAATAAGGATGGAAGCCTATCAAAAGCTTACTCAGAATACCTGCTGGCTGTAGGTAAATAGTGCTGAATAGTTATATGAGGCAGTCTAACACTCTAAAAGCACTCCTCTTCCTTTCTTAAAGGCATGTGCTTCACTGCCTTGAGTTCCATGGGTCATCCTGCTGCTGAGCTTTTGCTCTTCCTCCACCACAAAGTTACCGTGGTGTTCTCACAATAATTAGACTAACTTTAAAGAAAAAACTGGTTGCAGACTTTTCTAGCCTAGGAAGAATGCTAGTTTTGAATATAGAAAGGGCAGGATGAAAATAGAGGGAAAACAAAATCTTTCGTGGTTATCTCTATGCTGTGAAAGTGTCCTGTGCCAAAAAGCCTTCTAGAAGGAAGACCTGAGATTGGGGAGCTCTGAGGAACAGATTGTTTCGATAGCAAATGCTGTTTAAAAAAAATCAGGTGACTTTAAGGTCAAACCAGGTCTTAGCTTTAAAAGGACTCAGTATCTTGGACAAATAAGATCTACGTTTGCATGTGTTGACATGAAGCAAGTAGTAAATCTTGTGCTTTGGGCTGCAAACTGATTACCCAAGGAAGGAACTTTTCCCCACAGCATTGCACAACTGGCAGTGTTTTGCTTTCCTGGGGACAGCTCTGTTATCTGCCTGGTGGGAGGGGAGGGAGAGCCAAGGAACCTTTTGTGTTTGACCAGCAGACCGTGTGGCTCACGGGCCTGTAAGGATGGTGGAGCTGGGAAACTGGAGTGCCTTGGCTTCCCTTCTCAGCGCAGCTTGTGTGGGGACAGCCCTGGGCTGTAGGGCTGTAGGGTTACTGCTGCACTGTGGTGCTTGTGTGGGTGCTGAGTCTTCATTCACTGGTGCTGGGACCTCAAGTCAAGGGAGTATCAAGACTGCTTGCAAAGTTGCCTCTTCAGGGCTAGTCTGGCCTTCCCACAGCTCCAGTTGTAGGCACTTTTTTTTCCTCTGTGTGAACCCAAGCAGTCGAGACGGGAGGTGCTGTGTGCCAGCTGGAGCAGCAGCAGTGTGGCCCAAGAGCTCCTGGGCTGTGTGGAGACAGATGGTGCCAGGTCTTGTACAGACTCACTGCATTTGCCCTGGATATGAATGTGTGCAGGTGTGGTGTAGGATAAATGTGACTCTGGTGTCTCAAAGCTGTCGTAGCTGGGTCCCTGTTACTCAGAGGATCTCCGTGCCACACTCTGTTTTTGGAGGTCAGATGTGATGTCAGTTCCCACAGTGGTTCACATATCCAGCCGTAGCTGGATATTGCTGTTGGTCAGGCATGTGTCACCACTGGGAGAACAGGGAAGGGAGACTGCCTGCAGTGGAAGGCGTCTTGATGAAAGCTTTCAAAGGAGGAATAGAAAGTCTGTGTGAAATAAAGAGTTTTCAGACGCAGAAATTTGGATGAGAGACTGTCTGGGCAATGACTTCTACTTTCTCCAGGTGAGGTTATGAAGCTGAACTTGGAAAGACTTCTGTCAGATGTGCAAATAATTACAAACAGCACCTGTGGATACAAAAGGACTCAAAGGCATTATATTCTGTCTTGTTTCAGTGCTGATCCTCTGGGGGAACAGGGGTGGTGCTTCAGTTTACCTCTCCTCAGCATTCAGAATGTTTGTGGTGTTGGCATGTCTTCTGAAATGTGTGGAGAGAGATTCATCCTCTCACTGCCCAGTGGGGCTGTTTCCCAAAACCTGTTAGCAAACATCATCCCTTGGCCATGCCAGCACAGCTGGGGCATTGGGGAGTGGTGTGACATGGAGCAGCATGAGGAAACTGTGTGTTTGTGATGGCCTTCCCTCAGTACTGACAGTTCCTGGTTCTCTTGAGGTTGAGGCAGGTGTCACCCATGCCCTACACCCATGTCCTGTAGGGACAGGAAGGTGTGACTTGTCGTGTGCTGTACTGATGAGTTAGGGACTGCTAGAGCTGTAATGTCAGGCTTGAGAATAAACAGGAAAGGATTCCAGCTGTTGGATTTCAGCACTGTCCTCACAGCTCCTTCCCTTCTTCCATCTATGCAAGTCCTCTCTTGGGCATATTCCTTCAACAACATCTTAATGAGGCAGTCAGATCTCAAACCCTTCTTCAGCCATAGCCAAATGCTGCTCTTGTGGCTTCATCACCTGAGTGTGTCCAGCCAGGTAGCAGCAGAAAGCTCTTATTTATGGTCACTCTGCAGTGCACCGTGTGTGTAAATGGTGCACAATGGTCTGTAATGGGAGAATGCTGGAAATTGGTAGATCAGGGGAGTGTTCCTTTGGTCCTGGGCACTGAAGAGGCATCTGCTAGGAGAGAACCAAAAAAGAAGTGCCATGAGGGTACTGGGAGAATGGGAATGACAAGACACCTTAAGCCATAGAAGTTACTGAGGAATGTACAAGTGATGAATGGGTAGTGGTGTGAAACAACTTGGAAAGGCATGGCATGGAGTTGTTCCATCTGGATTTGAGCTGTACTTCATACACATGTTTTAATTCAAATTGGTTTTCTCTTCTCCTCCCTTCCCATCTTCTTCTGTTTAAGGGAGAAGAAGAATGACTTAATCACCATCCAGCCCTCGTGGCCAAGGCAGGAGCAGGGCTAGGGCTGCCAGGAACAGAGCATGGCTGTGCCTGGAGGCTTACGGAGGCAGCCTGCCAACAGAGGCCTCGTGTCCCACTGCACCCACCATCATATTGTTGTGTTCCTGCTGACCTTCTTCAGGTAGGCTGAGTGCTCAGAGATTTGTATTTCCACCCTTTCTCCAGAGGAGATTGGGCCAACCTGTGTCTGTGTTTCCTGGCAGTTATTCGCTGCTCCATGCCTCCAGAAAAACATTCAGTAATGTCAAAGTCAGCATTTCCAGCCAGTGGACTCCCTCCCCCCGAAACAGCACGGCCCCTGAGCTCCAGCCATATGAGGTAAGGACACCAGGGAGAGGGGAGTGCTAGGAAAGGTGGGCAGCTGCCAGTGGGCTGAGCTTGTGGGGCTGAAGAATTCCCTTTAGGTGTTCCTCACTTCTCAGAATGTGAGTGGAAGTTTCAGGTGTTGGCATTGTAGTTTTATGGATCACCAGGTGATGCTGAAAGCTTCCCTAGTGGAGCCCAGAGAGAAACTTCTCAAGAAGCTGCAGTGTTCCAGTGGAAAGGGGGCCCCAGAAGAGTCTGCAGTGGCATGGAGGAGGAGGAAGGGGGACTCTTCCTCTGAAGGGTTGGAGGCAATAAACCAAAGCAGTTAATGGGCATACAGAGAGTTCTGTGAAATCCTGGCTGTGCTTTCTCTGTGGCAGTGGTGCTGCTGCCACCCTCTTAAAAGGATAGCCAGACTAGGAGAGAAGAGAGCTGTCTGACAGTGCTAGCTGTTATCCTAAATTGATGACATTTTATCTTGCATCTGAAAGGCCTGGTTTCCATGCTGAACATCCAGTACCCCTTGTCTGTGAAATCCTGGTTTCAGTTAAAGCAGTGCTTGCTTGCAGGAAAGGAAGTTTTAAACTGGTTGGTTCTCACAAATGGGAAGGCAAGAACTACCTCCTGGTTCCTACCATGGAGTTTTTAGGGCTTTTTATATTTTTGTAATGCTTTGTCCTGATGCTTTTGAGAAATTGAAGAAATCTCACATCAAAATCTTGGTCACAGGCCATGAGATCTATTAGGGTTGGGAGTTCCAAGTCAGCTGCTGGAGCATTGCCTGCATTAGAAATCATTGGTTATTTGAATGTTTGACAGCAGGAATAGAAGGATGACAAATGCTGACTTCTTGTGATAAGTGAAAACAGTACATTTGGCTTGTAATGTGTTCAGGATTTTATAGTATGGCCAAAAGCAGTGAGCATCTCAGGGATGTTGAAACGAAATGCAAGGTGTTCGTATTGAGTTCCTTAACTAGCATTCAAACAACTAGTATATTTTGGAAGCTGTTTTGATTTTTTGTTTAATATATAGATGGTTTGGTGTTTAGATGGTTTTCTTGATCAGACACATGCATCTCTTACTGGATGTTGAGATGTATTTGTCTGATCAAGAAAAATGGTCAATCTGATCCTTTAGTTATCAATTTATGTTAAACTAAGTGGATGTGTGATTAGTGTTGTCTGTACAGGATGTTCTCCTGGAGAGGTAGAATCAAGCTGAAACTGTGATATTTGAGTTAAGCACATCTGTAGGTTGGGCTTGGGTTGGGTTTGTTTGTTTTCTAATGGAGGCGTGGTGGGAAGGGAAGAAAACTTTGTTCTGATTCACTTCATTAATTCTTCAAATTATCCTCAAAGCTTGCTATTTTTTTTTATCTGATGTCACTAATCTTTCTTTGGGGACAAGTGAAACTTTTTCCCTTTTTTTGATCATATTGAAACTAAAGTGAAACTCAGGGTAAGCACAAAACCCAACAACATTAGTGATGACTGGAGTTTGTTGTAAATAGTTTCCAACCAGTCTATTTCTTCCCCTTGTTGCTTTTGTATGCTTTCTTTTTTGTTTGTTTTCTGTCATTTCTTATTTTGGCTGCTGCCACAAATACTTTAAGGGAATTATTCATTTAGTGAAGACAGCAAGAGAAGTACAGAAGAGATGCTGCACGTAAAACAGAATATGCCTTTATTGTATTATTCATTAAAATGCTCATCAGTGTTTCAGAGTAAGAAGCTGTCTAACAGTTGCATGCTTGTTAGAAGTAGGGTTTGTTTTGCCACTCATTTGTCTTGATCCAGGTGAAAGGAGCATTTCTCACTTCTGGTTTACTAGCTTGCATTTTAGAAGTGAAGCAAAGTGTCAGTGGACATTTTCTGCCAGAAGATAATGCCAGAATTGTTCCTGATTTGATAACTAAAGTGTTGGAGAAATGGGAGCTTGCTTGGGCCAGATGCTGTTCTGCTTTGGAGCTGGGGTTTCCATTGAAAAAGAGTAGAATGAGCTATGCCTCTCCCCATTTACCTGTCCAAATTTTCCCTCTGTAGCTCTGGAACAGCAGCCATTTATTTCAAAATGCAGAAGAAGCAACTCTATTCCTGGGAACATTAGACACCATCTTTTTGTTTTCCTATGCTGTGGTGAGTAAAACTAACCCCAAACTGCTCAGCTTTGGTTGACTCTTGTTGGGAAGATCACACCCACAATAAAAAGCTTAGTTCAGAGGCAAAGCTCTTTCAGTTTCTGTTAGTTCTGCCCATGCCTGTCAGCCATGTGAAGATGCTTGTTAACAAACACAAGGGAAATACTATCTCTTCAGAATTTCTTACATCCTGTCACTGGGGAGGACTAGTTCTGTCTCTCCAAGAGTTCCCAGCTGAATTCTTTTAAACAAGAAATGTAATGAGCAGCCACAAGCAGGGAAGCAGGGTTTCTTTGGTGGCAGGAGAAGTGGTTAGAATCAAGCTGTATGTTGATGCAACAGCACTGTTTGGATTAGTATGGCCTTTCTATGTGGTTTTAATTCTTACAGCTGTAAGGTGCAGATCCTCTGGCTTTATTTAATGCTGTGGTTTGTTCTCAGGGTCTCTTTGTCAGCGGCATAGTTGGGGACCGCCTGAATTTACGCTGGGTTTTGTCTTTTGGCATGTGCTCCTCTGCTCTGGTGGTAAGTTGGAACATAGTAGTGGGATTTAAAAATCTGCCTCAGGGTTTCTGGGTAGGGTTTTGCTGTAGGGGAGAAGAGGCTGTGTTTCTGTGTGAATCTGCTCATGAGCTGTAGCTGTACCTCAGTGGTCTCAAAGCCTGCAGCTCTAACTTCGTGCTGGATGCATGAACTGCACGGTCTAAAGCGTGGGGCATAGATGACTCTCCCCTTCCTGCAATGTCTAGCTCTGGACACTGTGTCAGAAGGAAATTCCTGAGTTTGAGACGCTGTCTAGAGACTTAAAGAACAGCTTTTGTTCAAGATTAGTGTATTTGGGCTTTTGGGGACTGTTTTGTAGTATAACTTCATCTCTTAGACCATGTATGTTGTTATCGAGGCTTTTGCTTCCAAACACAATCTTAGCTCTGTTCTTTAAAGGACATCCTAACAATACCAGGCAGTCATTTATTTATTTTATAAAATTGCCAGGAAAGTATGTGTCAAAAAAAAAGTCTGCTTAAAATAAAAGGTGCTTTGTGTTCAATTTCAAGCCACTTCAGATAAGTGTAAATCAGATTTATCTCGTGGTTTTCTGGTTATTAAAGCAGTGGTAAAATGTGTGGAGTGTTTGTTTTACCAGTGGCTACAAACTCCACTGTGGCCTGTTGGGCTCTGCAGACACATGACTGAAGTGTGCATCAAGCACCCTGTGCGACAATGTGTGTTTATTTTGGGTTAGAGCACTTGGTAATTTGAGAGCTGGCTGTAGTATTTGTGTTAAATTTGGTGAAGATACATGACCCGTGAGTGCTCTGTGTTTGCAGAGAGCCTCGGGGATTAGCATGTCAGTACAAGAGCAGATCAAGAGACTACTGTATTTTTAGTGTTGGCATTGAAACTATTTGTGTCTTCCTTCTATTCTCCTGTTATAACTGTGCTGTTTGGGGAGGCAAAAGTCTTTTGGAGAGGAAGTGCCATGACAGCACGTTTGTCTGGAGTCAGAGCTGTGCTGGCTCAGCAGAGGGTGCTGTGAGCCCTGTGCTGTGTCTCAAATTACACCAGCCTGGCCTCTGCCCTGGCCCCTGCACAGCTCCCTGAAAGCTTGTTCCTTTTTTTAGGACCCCACTCCTGCTCCTCTTTCAGCAGTAGCCTCAGGGTGTCTTCTCTGTTTCCCCCCTGCTCTCCTCTAGGTGTTCTCATTTGGCACACTCACAGAATGGTTGCATTTCTACAACAAGTGGTTCTACTGCTGTCTCTGGGTTGTGAATGGCTTGCTGCAGTCCACTGGCTGGCCCTGTGTGGTTGCTGTCATGGGAAATTGGTTTGGAAAAGCTGGGTAAGTTGAGTTTTCTTCAGTGACTCACTTATCTGACATGCTGAGTAACAGATTGAGCTGAAATGCTCCAACCAGAAAGGCCAACTGTTAGATCATAATTAAAATTAGGTAGGATGAAATATGCCTTACTTGTTACATTCTCTTTCACTTTTTTGTGGAGCCACAGAACAGCCTGGTGTGAACACAGCTGTGTGTTAAAAGCATAGGTTCAAAATTCAAAAATCCCATAGTGCAGAGTGACTGAACTTTAATTTTCCTACCACTGAAAAACCTGTTTCTATCTGCTTAAAGAGGCTAATGACAACTGAGTCATGCTAGGCTCTACTCTCACTGTGGGGTATTGCAGATGAGCTCTAGTCATAGTTTGTAACCTTGTTTCCAGCTCACTCTCCTTTAACACAGATGTTTCAGGGTTTCTGGCTTATCTATTTGGCACCTCCAAGCTGTTATGTGTTTTAAGTGAACTTTGAGCTCCTTTGAAGTGCAAGGGAAAATGGTGTAACTTTATTCAGAAGTTAAAGTTCACTTGAATGTTTTGGTTTTGTCTTGTTCTTAATGTCATCTGTCCTTGCATTGTCTGCTTCAAATCTTCTTTCCCTTCTGCAGGAGAGGTTTTGTCTTTGGACTCTGGAGTGCCTGTGCATCTGTGGGAAATATCCTTGGAGCATTCCTTGCCTCCTGTGTTCTCAAGTATGGCTATGAGGTAGGTATTGCTGCCTGGCTTCTAGCTACACCTGCATGTCTGAATGGGGCAGGGCACTGTTTTTTTATCCTGTCTTTGAGAGGTAACAGCCTCATGTATCCAACTTCATCTTCCTGCATTCTGGAAGATGAGGCAGAATAGAAAGGCTTTTCCTTTCCTGACTCTTCCAAGCTGGGAGAAATGAGCCCAAGACTCCTCTGTAAAAGGGACTGATGTTATTAAGGAACTCTAGTGTCACATTCTACCTTCTTCTGATTTGGGTGGCTTCAAGTGCTCTTCAGAGTCGCCCATCACAGGTTCTGAGTTGACTGGAGTCCCTGGAGCTGGAAGGGCATGGAGGCATAGCTGCTGGGACTGGGAAGAGGCCAGGCTGTTGTGTGGCAGTGGACAGCTGAGCATAGGGAATGGGAGTGACCCAGCACATCTCATAGCATGGGGCCTCTGAAGAGGCTGGCAGAGCTGAGCTGGTCACTCTGGACATGAGAAGGCTTAGAGCACCAAGAGCAGCCTTTCAAAGCCTGGGAGAAGTTTGCTGAGAAATCAGAGCCAGACTCTTTCCAGGACTGCACTTTGAGAGAGCAAAAAAACAGTGGGTGTAAAGTGAAGCAGGGATGGTTCCATTTGGATGTTTGGAAAACCATTTTCCTATGATGTATGTTGGGCACTGGAACAATAGGACAGACCCTGGAGGATCTGCCTTTGGAGGATTTCAAGAATCTGATTGATCAAGGCTCTGAGCAACCTTGTCTGAATTTGGTGCTTGACTCTTCTTTGAGCAGTCCCTTCCAATAGAGCTGGATCTCTGGTTGTGTTGGCTCAGCTCCTTCCTCACTGCTGTCAGTACAGATAAGCCTAGATGGGACCCAGTCTGTTCAGGGGATGCAGAGATCACTTGTTTCCAGGGGTCATGGATGCAATCTGGCTTGTTGTAGCTGTGTTTGCTCTCTCATGAGGTTGGAATGTGAAGAAACCCTCATTAGAGAGTGAGGTGTTTGTGACTGAAAGTGCTTTAAAAAAGAATGTTTTATTTATTTCTGCTCAGTATGCTTTCCTGGTGACGGCCTCTGTGCAGTTTGCTGGAGGAGTCATTGTGTTCTTCGGGCTCCTGACGTCGCCGAAGGAAGTGGGTGAGTGGAAGAGCTGTGCTATTTCAGTCCCTTCAGGAGAGCAGATCTGCAGCTTCCCATGGAGTACTGCTCATTCTGACAGCATTTATCCTCAGGGCTCTTAGCAAATGGTGCTGCACCTTAGTGCATTCAATGGAGCAAATGCTTTACTTGCCAAGATCACACTAAATGTTGCCATGTGTCACATGAATAGGGTCTGGATGTTTTTTAAAGCAAAGTAAAACAGCCTGGCTCTAACATCTCCACTAGCAGATGCCTAATTATCCTAATTATCAGTTTTTCTTCACCTGAAACATCAGTGTTTGTTAAAGAAACAGCAGGCAAACTGATAACTGGCTATTGTAGGAGAAAACTATGGCAAGCCTTAAGTGTGCAATAGGAAGGGAAAGTAACTTTGGTCTGCAGGTCTCCCACAGCCAGATAAATAACTTTTGGGTTGGATGTGTTTCTTCTCTGAGGAGGTGGTAGGCAAGTCAGAGTGCAACAGGGAAACAAAAGAACTTTGGGGCTTTGACAGGGCTGTGGAGGAGGTTTCCCAGGTACCTGCAAAGGCTGTAAAGTTGGGAGCTCTAAAGCTGCCATAAAGTGTGCTCGTAAGAGTGCTCTGCATCCCAGGAAGCACAATGCAGTTCCCAGGCCTTCCGTTCCAGCAGAGGCATTAACAGCAGCAGGTGTCTGAGGCCCTGCTGCTGCTCTCAGCCTCCACGCTCGAGGGAGGTGGCACCCAGGGCCAGGCTGAGGATCCCAAGCCCTCAATAAGGGGGGGAAGTGCACTAATTTGTTGTGTCTTCCAACTAATGGCCAGACACTCAGAGCAGACAAAGCGACGCCAGGATCACACAGTACTTTCAAGAGCCCTAGAAGACAAAGGGTAGAAACTGGCGGCACTGCAGAACACCATCTAGAAGAGTTTCTAAGCCAAAGGAGGATGGAGGTATGGGAGAGCAAGGGAACTGCTGGAAGCTAGAATTGCTTAAAAGAAGTGAGCATAGCTTTAGAATGGGGAGAGGGTGAACAGGCTGTGGTCTGTTTTTCCTGTCACTTATTCCTTGTAAAACTTAGGCCTCCCTGAGCTTGGAGCAGATGAAGATGAAGCCAGTGTGGAAGAAGATGCCAACAGACCCCTAATGGGCAATGATGATGTAGATGATGATGACCAGAATTACTCCATTCAAGCAACTGACAATGACAACCAGCCCAAGGCCATTGGCTTCTTCCAGGCTTGTTGCCTTCCTGGTGTAGTACTGGTGAGGATGCAGATTCTTAAGTAAGAGCTGACTTAACTGTTGAACAAAAAGCTGTCTTTTTGTGTTGTCAGAATTTGTGCACATCATTGTTAATATGCTGACCATACGTTGTAGTAGTTGGCATCTGATGTCTCATGCTGTTAAAATGTTGGGGTTGGGCCTGCTATCCTTGTGTACATGGATGATGCTGTCTGGACGTGTGCTGTGTGTTGCTCTTCCCATCCTGCTTCATGGAGTGCATGTAATGGGCCAGTGAAGTGCAGCAGAGATCCTGCCCTTCCTGCTGTGAATTTGCAAGGGAGGCCATGGCCAAAGGTGGCTATAGGATGCTTCCTTGGTGAGTCTACCCTGAGGAGTGGGATTCTCACTCCTAACTGAGCATCATGCAGAGCTCTGTGGCACTGATTCTGAGATTTGGAGTTTTTCAGTTATCTTAAAGTAGAAAGCTGGCCTGAAAAGCCTGAATCAGCATGATGTAACATCTGGCAAAGTGTGCAGGGTGTTTTATGAGCAACAGGAAACAAGGCCTGATGATGCAGTTTCCACATATCCTTGTCCTGTCCCTTGAAAACTTGTGCTTCTGTATCAGCAGTGTTGCCCAATTCATGTTCAGCTGAAAAGTTAACATTTAAAAACAGGGTTAACCTTCTGCAGCAGGACATACATTCTGTGTGCCCCCTGAATACTAGAACCAGTACAAGAAAGGGGGCACAGTGGCTGCTCAGCAGAGCAGTGGGAACTGCCTGGATTTGCCATGGAGCAGAACTACTGAATGGGCAGTGTTGTCAGGTACCCTTATTGAGCAAAGCAGTTGGCTGCTGTGATTAAGGCAACAGAAAATCTGGAAGGGATGGGGGCATTGTCAGTGTGCTGAGTGCAGGACAACCACAGTCCTGTTGTTAAGGCTGCAGTTGAGGGATGGCAAAAGAAAGCAAACCCATCTTGAGTTCTTTCCTACTCTGGATAAATGCCTCACACAAAATGTTAGTGATGGTGTCTGCCTCAGTTGATCTGTGACTTTTTTCACTGGCCTGAACAAAAGGAGATGGCAGCAGCTGAGGTTGCTTGCCTTGAACTTTAGGTTTTGGGGACACATTCCAGGCTCTAATCCAGCAACCTGAGCACCTCTGAGTTGGAGTTTATCTGATGTCAACTGAGTGCCCATCCAAACAGGGGTACCATGTCAGATTGGTGAGAGACCAAATACTGAGAGAGTCTCCAAAGCCTTGTCAAGATTCTACAAAGAATTCATTTGACATATTTTTTCTGTAGCTCCTCTCATCTCCTGCTGAGTGATACAGTGGAAGAGTTTTAGTACAGACAGCTTTCCCCTGAGCCTCTAGGAATTCAATGTTTAATCACTCAGACAATCTGGTAGACAGTTTCTTAGTGAGTTGTAATAAATATCACTTTGTACAGTGTACTTTTCACACCCAGAAGCAGGAGAACCCTACCAAACATCCCCATGTCTTCCATGTATGGTGGAAATTAGTTTGTGTCCTGTAAGAGTGAAAAAGCATTAATAATACAGCTTAGAAGTCTGTATCTATTAAAATAATATAAATTCAGAAGAGATGATTTTGTGGAATTTAATATATATAAAAGATCTGCTTTTTGAAATTCAGAGTCAAGTGTCCATATGCACAGAGCCTCAAAGGCTGTGCTTTAACATCTTCATCCTTGTTTGCCTTTTCCAATGAATTCCTTGAACTGCTGTCTTTACTGAAGTAGGGTGACCTGTCCCTCTGCATGCTGGGCCAGCAGCCCCTGAGAACTAATCTTTGCCACACACATGAAGGCTCTGTAGGTGGGGATCTGCTAGCTAAGGACAAACTGAGCCCAGCAACCAAAAGAAAGTTGTCTCAGCTGTTGGGTGTGGAGGCCTGTGCTCAGCTTTGGCCAAACCTTTCATCCCATGTCCTGGAATACCTGCCTGGGGATTATGAGTGAAGCTTTCTCTTCTGGTGCTGTAAGCAGATGAGCCTTCTGAGCAGCACGAGCTAGCACAGAGGAACCACTTCACATAACTTTTCTCAGCATGATGAACAGATGACTAAATCTCAAGCTTGTTTTGTGTCACATGGCTGGCTCCCTTCTCTTCAGAAAGTGAATTAGATTTTCTTCATTTTTTTGAAGCCTAGTGTCATTTCCTCTCAAGATTACACTGAAAGTGCATTAACCCATTGCATTCAGTGATAAAAAAATAACCTTTTTGACAATGATTTTTGTATTCCTGGGTTCCCTTTGATGTTCAGCATTAAACTTTCATGATGCTGCCTTCTGACATGAAATTCAGAAGTGCTTTCCTCTGAAAGCTTTAGCTGGATCCAGAGCTTTATGGAAATAAGCAGAAATGCTGCTTGCATTTCTCAAGTGCTAACTGCTTGCTGGCCCTCTTTGTTCCAGTACTCCTTGGCCTATGCCTGCTTGAAGCTGGTGAATTACTCATTCTTCTTCTGGCTGCCCTTCTACCTCAGCAGCAACTTTGGATGGAAAGAAGCAGAAGCTGACCAGCTCTCAATCTGGTATGATGTGGGAGGAATCATAGGTGAGTGAGCAGGGGAGTGACACCTTCTTGCAGCTGCCTCCCCAGTGTCTGAGAATGAGAGACAGTGAATGCAGCCAGAGCAGTTGTGTTCAGTGGGATCTAGCTGGTCACTTAATGTGGGAAAAGTGTAAGTTTGTTTGTGGCTGCTTGGCTTATGTTTTTTTCCTTAAACACAAAGTATATGACCCCCTCAAGAGTTAACATATTAGAGTTAACATATAAGAAAAGTTCTATGTACCAAATGGGGCCCCTGCTTGCTACTTCCTTTCTGACAGGTACCCTTGGGGACAATTTAGATCTTGACTTGGTGGGTTCTGTACTGTCCTGTCTGTCCTGTGTTTCTAAGGACAGACTCATTGCAGATCTCAGGAGAGCAGGCACCAGCTGTGTTACATTCAGAAATTAAACCTAATTGCTTTTATTTCTGCTGGCTGCAAAACCTGACCTGGTTCCTCCAGAATGAAGAGTACGTTCTGTATATGTGTTTAGACTTCCACTCTCCTGTCCTCCGGTTCTAGTTTTATTCCCTTGTCCAGTTAGCTTTACTAGACATCTTGTTTGGGTCCATTCAGGGTCTGGTTTTGCCTCTGTGGCATTTTCTGCACTAGGCTTTCTCAGCATTCTGACTTTTACCAGCAGAGCAATTCCTGCAGAGGTACCAATGGTACATAAAGTGATTTTTATTGGCCTTTGGCATTTGTTGCATTCAGTTGCACCTGCCCTAAGTGGTGAGACAGCAGAGAATGTGAGGCCCCTGTGTGATAATGTTTTCCCTGTGAGAAAGAGCTGCCTTTTCTTGCACTTTCAGATAAAGGAGCCAGCCACAGCATTCAGCTTGCTTAATCCAGGGTCGTGGTGGTCCTAGAGCTGTGGTGATTCTGTAGGGGAAGAGGAAGGAAAGTAGGAGCATTGGCTAGTGGCATGCCAGAAAATAAAAGAAGCAATAAACTCCCAGTAAATCAGTATGAGTAGTTTTCTCTGCTTTATCTGAGACTTAAATTTACTGTTGTCTCTGTGTCCAGGGCAGTAAGGGCAGGAGGCTTAGCTCAGGATTTTAGAGGGAATGTGTATTGATGAGGAGGCCACTGCACTCAGTGAAACGAGCTTTGTTCAAGGTGTCAGCATCCTGAGCCTGACAGTGAAACTTCTTTTTTACCAGGTGGGACCATCCAGGGCTTGATTTCGGATGTGCTGCAGAAGAGAGCCCCCGTGCTGGCAGTGAGCCTGCTCTTTGCTGTGGGCTCTCTCTTTGGATACAGCCGTGAGTACTCGTGTGCTGCACAGGGATGAGAGGCTCCTTCAGTACCTCCCGGAGAGAACCAGAGCACAGCCTGTTCTCATTAGGTTTTCTGGTCTTCAGACTGCTTCTGGACCAGAATGGGGCCTTTTGGTCTATTTTGCTCAAGTGTGGCACTGCACAGAAAGAAATCTGTTCTCTGGTTAATTGGGTGGAAATGAATTCTCTGAGTGGCTGGATTTCCCTGTAGTGGTGAGTTATGGTACTGATCCTTCTGGTAATGATCCTTTTCCAGTGTCAATGAGATTTTTGGCATTGTCATTGTGTCAACACCATAGATGGCAGAGCAAAAAGTCTCAGGTGCATCCCTATACTATGAGGAAAGAGAATGTGTGGACAGATGTGTGGTGCAGTATATATTCACTACTCAGAGACTGGAGAAGCTCTTAGACTTCACTACTTCTGAAAGTGGTGAAATTGGAGAGTTTCTGCCTCTTTTATGATAGATATAGTTTTTGGTGTCCAGTTTTTGAAAGGAATCTTGGGAAAACAGTGTAAGGAGATGGGAATATGTAATTTCTGTGGAACATCTATGAAGCACTTCTAGGGGTGACAGGTTTGTGTTTTCAGACAATGTCCTGTGGTACAGAGTCATTTAACTCACTGGAATGTCATTTCACTTCTCTGTGTGTTCCTCCAAAATGGGATGGTGGTCCAGACAGACTTTTATAGAGCACTTTGAGATCTGTGGGCAGAAATTTCTGCCAGATCTGGAAATGAACGGTGGCTTTTGGAATTATGCAAGCTTACTCAGATGGTCTTGAAGTAAGGTCAATAAGTTATTATCATTGAATAGCAAGGATTGGGTTTGGTGGAGTTTTTGTAGGCTCTTGTGTTAACTCATTGCTTTAAAAAGTGAATTGGAAATAAACATGAAATTATTGCTGATGAAGTTTGAAGTTTGTGACTAGGTAGCAGAACAGCCAGAGCCCCAGATGTCTTGTATTTAGCTGAAAATGTGCTGCTGTCTGGGCAGATACAGAAGCCTCAGGTGATCCAAGGTTCCTGCAGTGTGATAATTCAGCTTCCATCAGCCAAGCCAGGAAATCTTATTGTGCCCATAAGAGGGATAATGGCCTGAGAATATATGAAGAGGGTGCACCTTGCCTGGTGCAGTAACTCACCATGTGTGGGCCCTGAGGGGAAGGGAGTGAGGAATTCAGGTGATGCCTGGAGGTGAGATACCAGGGAAAACTGTCTGAAAGCACTGAGGGGCTGTAGTGGAAAACTAGCAGCATGTGCACATGCTGCTGGAAAGGCAAGGGGAAGCTGTAGGTGTTCAGACATGGCTTTGTAAGGAGGAATTTGTGTTTTGGAAAATGTAGGAAGAATGAAAGAGCTGATTCAAGTGCTGAATACTTTGTGATGAGAGTTTGAGCTGAGTCTGACTTCTCCAGAGAGATAAATGAAGGATTCTCTTACTATTCAAGTTTTATTTACACTCACCTGGTCTTTCTCTTGCAGGTTCCCCAAACAGCAAACCCATCAATGCTGTGATCATGGCAATTACAGGTAACTCCTCAAAATCCACTGTTATGCTGGTAGAAATGTAAATTCATTGCAGAACAATCAGTAACACCAGCCAGGTGGTGGTAAGATGTTTGTGTGTGCTGCCATCTCTGCTGGTTTTGCAGAAAGAGTGAAAATTGGGCCCCAGTTTCTGTTACTTTTGGAAAACAGCTGTAGGAAAACTGCCTTACAGAGGGAGGTATAGAATATAGACTGTGTAGAATTATGGCCTGGAACTGAGGGGATCTGTCTTGGCTCAATGTGATGGAGGTGGATTTATGCCAAAATACCTAGCAATGATCTGGTATCTGAGGAAGTGGGGATATGGCAGAGTCATGAGCTGCAGCTCAAACTTGAGGGTGTTTGTCAGAATCCAAAATACCCTGTGTGCTGGGAGAGGTCACAAGCTTTTTGTGCTGCCACACATACTGTGCTGTGTTATGGAATTAGGCCTGCATGAATAGAGCCTTTCTTTCCAAACACTCTTATTTCAGAACTCTCTGTCCTGTTGTTGTGGGTATTTTTTTTTTGCCTTCCATCTCTTCCATGAACCCCTGGAGACTGAGGCTGTAGCATGGGTGTCCATGCTAATTAATTAAATGTTCTTCTTAGCTATTTCTGTGTGACTACTCCAGATATTCAGGGTGTTCCATGACTGTGTGTTTCAGGTACCCCTTTACCTGCAGTTTGTCTCTGAGCACTGTCCCTGGACTTAATTCTTGTCCTGAGCTTTCATGGTAGAAAATCTGTGTTTTGAAGATGTTTTGTTGAGAATCTTTGTGAGTATTGTTTTGCACCAAGGCTGTTTTCTTGTCACTTTCAGGATTTTTCATCGGAGGCCCTTCTAACATGATCAGTTCTGCAATTTCTGCTGACCTGGGGCGTCAGGATCTGGTGAAAGGCAGCAGCGAGGCTCTGGCAACAGTCACAGGAATTGTGGATGGAACAGGCAGTATTGGTGCTGCCGTGGGCCAGGTGAGGCTGCCAAGGAAAAGAGAGGTCTGGGGAAGGAGGAAAAGTATCTGTTGTGGTTATAGATGTTAGTGCATTCCTCAATCTGAATTTGTGTTGGGGGAGAAAGAGAGGGTTGGGGTTTTTTAAAAATAATTACTTTAGAATCAAACAAGGGAACATGTCTGTTTTAACAAAGTTTCCAGTGGAAACAATGTAATTAAGAACTAAACTAAGTATTCACATTGCTAATATTAAGGCACTTTGGTAATTCAAGAGAATTTTACAGACTTTCATATCCTGAACTTCAAAAAGCTTTGCAAAGTGTGAAAAAAAGTATTTTGAAGTTTGGGGGTTTTTTTTGTTTTGAAGTGATAGGCAAACCTTCTCTTACAGAAAAGTGTATCTCTGTAACTGAGTAAAATTGGAATACATATTATGAATGTTACAGTGTATATGAAGTGATTTAAAATTTGCTCTTATTTGTGCTTTCTCTTTTTATCTGTGGATGTCTTTTACACCTCGTTAACCCAGCTCCACTTGCTCCAGTAGTCCTTACAGTCTGAGAAGTGGAGTGTTGCAGAGGAGGAAGTGACAGTGTGCCCACTGGGGATGTTTTCTTCTCAAATACAAGTGTTAGCTACGTGAAAGAACACAGTGATGCTTTGGGGAGGATTTAGTAGAGAGATTGGAGCCAGTGTTTCTCCAGGCATCCTCCAGTGGTGGTAAAATACCAAGGATGCAGACGAGGCTTGTGAGTTTCTTTTCTAGAAAGAGCTTTGGGTTTGTGCTTGCCATTGACTGCCTGATAAATACATTCAGTCACTGTTTTGTAGAATAGATGCTGCTTATCTCTGAACATGGAAAATTACAAGTGCTTTGAGGACAAATATCAGTACACTGTTACACTCAGTGACCTTCTGGCATCATCTCAGTGTTTTTGTCTTCCCACACACATACCATCCAAACTCACATCATCATAAAAAATGGGTCTTTGCTTCTGAGAGATTCCACCTGCCTCCCCTTCCAACACTGCATTTATTCCAGCAGAGACAAGCACGACGTCATTCCGGGGGTGTGTGAGTGACAGTAAATGCACAATGAGCATGTTGGAAATTCACATCCTGTTCTGATATACCCAGTGGTGAAGAAGGAGGCCCCTGTGCAATATCTGAGTATAAATCTGCTAATAAGAGATACATTTTCTTGTCTGGCCCGGGCTGCCCAGTTGAGCCAGGATGCAACTCAGAACAGAGTGTAGTCTCAAGTGTCTTGGCTAGATGAAGGGTTAAGCAGTTACTGGTGGCACAGCTCTTGAAAATGTCCTGTGTAATTTATAACCCATTCTAGAGCTTTTAGTTCTTCTGAGAGTACTTAGATCCACTTATGTCCCAGTGTTCCGTGCAAAAACCTCGTATTCAGCAGAGTCAATTTGTCACCCTTTGAAACTGTAGTTCAGTTCTGTCTTTGTGCTGTTCTGAGTTACTGTAAAGCTTCGGGGTGGTGTCTCTGCTTTGCTGAAACTGTGGGTTTTGTACAGAAAAAGGCTGCTGTCCTGAGTCATCCCTTCTGACAGGAAAAGATCAGTTGGAAGATTTTGTGATCAGCTCTGTGTGGAGTGCCAACAGCCCACAAAGTCTAGAAAATGAAAGTATGATGCCTGAAAGTCATGTTTATCTTCCCAGTTTGAATAATATTTTTTTTTTCCTTTCTGTTTAGTATCTAGTGTCTTTGATCCAGGAGAACCTGGGATGGATGTGGGTTTTCTATTTCTTCATTCTAATGGTAAGAAATCACCTTTTTAGAAAATTCTTTGTCAAAGCTCAATTTGCCATAGGATGTTTTTGTGGGAACATGAGAACTGTGACTTCTGATACTGTTCTCAAAGTGGCCAGTGGTGTGGCTTTGCCTCAGGTTGTCTAAGTCAAATGAATTCATTTTGCATCTTTTAAAGTCATGTTACCCAACAGGAACTGAGATTCTAGCAGAGACACAAAAGTACTTGCCCAAAAATACCTGTATGCATTTCCTAAATGAAATACCACCTGACTTCCAAGGCGGGATTTCTCCCTCCTGCATCTCCATGGTACATAGTTCCTAATATTTTCAGAGAGCTGAAGTTAAGCTGCTTGTTTGTTAGGTTTTGAAGATTAGTGGAAAGAGTGGTGAGGGTATTGAAACAAAACTGAAAATGCCTTGGCCCTGTTTTGCTGCTGGGACAGAGAGCTGTTGAGGCCCTGATGTCCTCAGCATCACCACAGTGGTGAACACTGCACAATTTACTTGGTCTTCTCTGCTGGAAGTGCCAGGAGATGTCTCTGCCTCTGTGCTGGCAAAGGAGAAGGCCACTTTGGTAACCAGCAGAGGTGGTGAGGAGCAAGGTCCCTGAGAAGCTGGAGAGCTCATCCTTATGAAAAGGTGATCATGCCAGCTGAAATTGTATGAGCTTTCCTGCAAGCTCAGCCCTTCCTCTGCTGTGCCACTCTGTCACTGCTTCTCTAAGCCTGTGTCTTCCTGGGATGGCCTTGGATGCACATTGAGCAAGGGGGACTGCAGCTCTGGTTGCCCTAATTGTCCTGGATTTGCTTCTTTCCACAGACGAGTTCCACAATCCTGTTCATTTCACCCCTGATAGTGAGGGAGATCAGGCTGCTGCTGCATGAGCAGCGCCTGCGAACGCTGGCAGAGTGACTTCTGCTCCCTCTGCCTGGACTGCTGTGTGCAACTGACAGCTGGGACACTCAGCAGAACTCTGGGAGACTTGTTTGTTACATCCTCCAGGTTTGGACTGATTCAAAACGACTCCACAAGACTTGATTGACTTGCCTGTGGTGAGCTCAGTCATGAAGCACCAAATACCTGAGACCACCTGTGTCACGGAGCTGCTGACCTAAGCCAGACAATCCAAGGGACTGATGGATTGTCCCAGCCTCCCAGACCCTTCCAGCAGTCACACCAGGGTCTTCTGTTGGGTGTCTCATTCCTATACCTTTTCTTATTTATTTCTGGATTGCTGACCAAAGTCAGCTCTTTCAAACTGACAGTTTTTGGGAGGCTGTCTTGCAATGAATCTTGATGCTCTTTTGTGCTGGTGAAATCATACAGTGCAGTTCATGGATAGTCCTAAATTTCAGATCACCTTAGCTTTTAGAAAGGGCAAAAACAATTATTTGGGATTTATGCTGTCCAGTTGTTTAAAAACTGCTGTTGCTAAATCTCTGCACAGATGGACCTCTGTTATCCCCCATCTATTAACTGTTACATGTTCCAGTAGAGTCACATGAAGAAGTTACCTCTGTATTTGTTTTTAACATTTTTAATAATGTTACTAATCTCTGAGAAATGAGATTTCATTTTTTTAAACTGTTGAAGCAAACAAATAGTGTGCAATACTTTATGTAATCTCTGAAATAAGCCTTAATAGGTCCTTTGTGTCTAAAGGATCCTTGAATGGCTTCAGGGATCAGTAATGGGACACAAACACTTTCACTACTTTGTTTATTGAACCTGACCAATACTGACCAAAATGGGTGTGAGGTGACCTTCTGAAGGAAACTGGTGTCACTGACTTCATACTCCTTGGGCAATTGCCTATCTCTAGCAAAGCAGGATCAGAATGGAATTAAAGGAATTTAAGGGACCTGGCAGCTCTCAGAGAGGGGCTGAAGTGTACTCATGGAGTAGCATTAATGAGCAATTCATTAATGCTACTCCATTAGCATTAATGCTGCTGTTTCCCCTCATGCTCCTGTGGCTATGGCTGCATAGGGGACCTCAAGCTCCAGGCTTTGGAAGCTTAAGTTGTACCTTGAAGGGAAAGATAGATGCAAGTCTGCCTGCAAGCACTAAAAACAAGTGGCTGTGCTTGCTGTGGTGGTGTTTGAGTGCTTTGCAGTACTCTGGTAAGTGGGGTGACCAACTGACAGCTCTAACATTTATTGCTGATCTTAATGGGATCACTGAGTAACTTCTCAAAAAAATGCTTTCTGGTTATGCTTTGAGATGTTTCATTGTAATTGGTCTGTGTTAACCTGCAGAACTTGTGAGCAACACTCTGTCTAACTAGTCAGTGCCTGGATGGAGGTGGGGAGCAGCAAAAGTTGGAGCTGAGAATTTGAAACTTTTTTAATGGGAACAGTTGCCTTTTCAAAATGCGCATTGATGTTATTTTTTATTTTTTAATTGATGAATGTCAATTTTTAGTCATGTGTTGATGAACATCATTAGTGCCTTACTGTTTTACAGTTTTGAACGGTTGCTTGGTGGTTGCTGCTTCTGTAGTTATGTCTCCATGCACAGCTTTGCTTAATGTGGAACTCAGTTGCCCCATTTTTTTTTTTTTTTGAGTCTTTTTCTCTGGGTGGAGGTGATTGTTGCGTTTTTTTGTTGACCCTCAAAGTATTTCAGTGCTTGGGAAAATGATGCCATTAAGCTGATACGGGGCCTGAGTCCTGTTCTTGACTCTTCTCATTCCCATTCCAACTTTTGCCTGTATAATTAGAGCAGGAGACTGAGAATCTATCATCCTGTTCTGAGAATTATGCCCTGGGGTTAGTGTTCACATCCCAAGCTACTCATTAGTCCCTGTACAAATAGAATGAAAACTCCCTGAAATTTAGTTCTAAAATGGATTGTGGCACCGTTGCCTGAGCCACAACATCTGAGAATCTCTGGTTTCAAATTCCAACCTGGATGAACTTTTTGGCTGCCTCTCTGGGCAGCAGATAAGCTTCTGATGAAAGGTGGGGTGGGAAAGGGACGTTGCTGGGGTCGAGGGGGAGGAGAAGGCCGGCCCCTGTAACAAATGGCTTCCTGTAAACAGCTCTGTCCCCTCTTGAGAAGTGTCAGCAGTGATGGAGCGCCAAGCCCAGGCCTCCCAGCCGCTGCATCCGAGCACGTGGTGCTTTGGGACCACCCCCAGTGAGCGAGGTGTGCCCAGGGCCTGGGGATTGCTGCTGTGCTTGTCCTGGGTTTGCAGTTCTGTGTGTTTCTCCAGGGTGCTCTGAGGGAGAAAGGTTTTCGATCTGGTCATGGCTGAACTGACCTCACATAAATAAACATTCTTTGACTTGATCTGGGCTTGTTCTTCCGTGTGCTTTATTCCACTCTCCCTGGTGTGGTTCTGCTGAGCATCCTCCTCTTCCTCCCTTCCTCCTCCTCACTGGTCTGGCTCTAGCAGCTGCTTTTCACTCAGCTGCTGTGAAGACCTGAGCCCTGACTAATGCTGAAACCAAACCCTCATCCCAGCCTAAAAGGGGACCATGTTCCAGGGCTGCAGTTTGGCCCTCTTCCTGATCAGGCTCACAGGAAGTTTTGTGAGAGTCTCCTAACAGAGGTATGGTGTAACTAATGGTCCTACAGGAACTGGACTGTATACTTGGTTTTATGAATTTGTTTCTTTGTTGATCTGCATGTAGAAGTCAGGTGTTCTTCCCTTGGAATTAAATGTGCCATGTGGCTGTGGCCCTGCTGTGCCTTCTCTCCTGTGGCTCATTCCATTAAACATGAATCCATGTCTTTGCTTAGCTGTGTTTAAATGGACACAGTGGGGGACTTGGTAATTGTGTTTGTGTTTTATAGTTTATAATAAATTCTGAATCGAGCACAATACCAGACCACTGGAGAAACTCCTGTGCGTGCATGTTCTGTTCTCTCAACCCCAAGTACTTGGGTGGTGCTATCATGCTATTCCTCAAGGAAACTAACAGTTCATGGTTTTACCCCTTTTCTGTCACTTTTTTTCCCCACCTACTCATCAGGATCTTCCCAGCCTACTCTGGAAGCACTCTGAGGAAGGAGTAGAGCTTTGCTTGAGCATCTGAAAATGCTGACAGTAGCAAACCCCATCACCACCACTGTGACTGACCTCCAGAGTGTAATGTTGGGCAAACAAAAGAGTAGGAATTGCTTAACTTCAGAAGTGCAAAGGAAATGCATAAGGAACTGATCTCTGTTTCAGACTGAATGCCAGGTGTGGCAGACTGACCAACTGATACAGAAAGAAAAGGTGTGCTTCAGCCCCATGACACTTGTCTCTGTCAAGGAAGGGCCTTGCAATAGATGCCCTAGAAGCAGTGCTGCTGTGTCCTGGTTTCCTTGGAAGTCTGGAGCCCAAAAGGTATGGATGTCTGCCTAGTAGGTACCACTGTGCTCTCCAAAGCAGGGAGAATTGACCTTCTGCTCTAAGTGCTGGGCAGCTTTACAGAGCACGTGAGCTGTTTGTCCCCACCAAACCCAGGAGAGCAGCTTTCCCTTCTGCAGGAGAGTGGGAGGAGCAGCAGCATGCTTTAGGGGTTTTCTCTCAGGGACAGAAGGAGAAAGCATTTTGAGATAGTCCCACAGACCTCTCCAGTACAAGCAATGGCTGCTCAGGGATGGCTTGGACACACTGCTCTTTGGTCACTCTCCTGTCATTTAACCCTCTATCCAGCTGTGGCTAAAGTGCTCTGCCAAACCTGTTTGCAATTTCTCCCCCCTTCTTCTTTTTTAGGTTCTTTTCTAACTGGAATTGCCTACAGGGATGTTTTGGGTTCTGTATTGCAGAAGTTTTCTAAGGCACAGCATGCCCACCTTCCTGCTTTGTCAAGCCTTATCTAATCCTTTTAGTAAACAGCCTCCCACTTGCAGGAGCCTGTAAATACAAGCTCTGAGGACGCTGTGTGAGGCTGGACTGGGACTCCCTGTGCCATGTACATGCCCATGAAAGCATCCCCCATCCCTGGAAGTATTTAAGCCCAGCTTGGATGGGCTCTGAGCAACCTGGTCAAGTGGAAAGTGTCCCTGCTTATGGAAGCAAGGGTTGGAACTAGATGAGCATTAAGGTCCTTTCTAACTCAAACCATTCTGTGATTCTATTGAAGTCTCTCTAAATTAGAGTTGCTTAGAACAATACTTAGTACAAAGATTAATTTAGGCAATTACTGGGAACATTTCTTTTGGTTCTCCTGCACTGGTGACTGGTATTTCTGTGCATTTGGATCCAGGAGGTTCTCTTGGAATGTCTCCTTTGACCAGGGCTGTGACAGCATGCAGGTGCAATAGGCAAGCTGGAATCTACTCCTGGAGCAGAGGGCAAGATTTTTTACTCCCTTGTAAAGTTTAACAGTGCTGCCAGGAGAAGAAAAACTGCTGCTGAGAATAGAGAATTCCAGGTAAGCTATTTGGGGACAATCTATTTTGTTTGGGAATACATTTTGAAGTGGCTGATGGCAGTTGGAGGACTTCCAGGTGAGTTGGTGAAGTCTCTGTAGTTTTGTTCTTCTTCCCCTGTTGTGAAGCAAAGGAAATCCACACAACACCACCTCTTGTCCTTGAGAGCCACATAAGTAGCAATAGAACTCAGAGTGTACCAGTGGAATGACACTGCTAAGGAGGAGATTACTTACATGTGCTAATTAAATCTTCTTTACAATGCAGCTAGCAGAGTATTGGGGATTTAGGATGGGTTGATTTCTCTGGGCTCTTGGATTCCAACACTAGCTTAGAGAACTCCTGCACCACAACACCCATGTCCTCACTCTTTTCCCTGTTTGTCAGCTGGGACCCATTTCTAGAAACTCACTCATCTGCTCTAGGGTGCATGGCAGAGAAAAGGATGTTGGGCTGACAAAAGCTGGTGCTTGCCTGCAGCAAGTGTCAAAGATTACAAAGCAATTGGGTTTCAGCCCACTGCACTATCCAGCCAGCAGGATGGGAGTGTTTGAGAGGCAGCAGTTTCATTGGGACTGGCTCAGCTATCCATTTACCTCTTCTTCAGCCTCCTTGCCTCTCTGCTGTAACTCCTGCATCCTTCTGGGAATAGTAAAATTTCAGTTCTTCCAGTCAGTAGCAGGTTCATCCCAGGACTGACAATCAAGTCATGGCAACAAGAAGGGCAGATGGCAACAAGCAGCTGTGCTTGTTCCTGTTGAGTGCAAAGGAGCTGTTCCATGGGGATGGGCACAAAGGTGGGAGCCCTGCCTGTGGGAGCAGTCCTGTGGCAGCATCAGGGACTTGGGAACCAGCCCACATCCCCAAAACATCCAGGCACTGCTTGTGCAGGGCTGGGACAGCCTCTGCTGCACAGAGCTTTGTCTCTGTATCTCTTGAGCTCCCAGGCCCATTTTAGAGCTCTGTTTTGGTCCTGTGTGCTCAGGTGGCACCAGGGCTGGTTTCCCTGAGGGAAGGAGAAAGGGGAACACGGAGCAATGGCTCCAGCAAGCTGTGTGCCAGCCTGGTTGTGAGGGAATCTGTCCTTTGCTCCCAGATGGTAAAATCCCAACTGCCTTATGCACCTGGTTCCACACTACTTTGTCACTTGCTTTGGTTGCTGTTTTGCTCTCAGTTGAGTGAGGATCTCTGCCTGTCTTCTCCAACTTTATTGAGCACAATTTTCTCAACTGCCTTCGCTTCTTATGCAGAAAGGGAGCCGGGAGTTGTTTTGGAGGGTTTATCATAAGTTTGTGGAGTCTTTTCTTTGCTCTTCTCTTCCTGATTCCACTGTCCCACCTCAGTTTACCTGTTTGACCTCAGATGTACAGGGCCATTTTCTTTGTCCCCAACCTTTTCTTAGCTCCAGCCTTTGTGGTAGCTTGTCTGCAGGACCAGAGAAGGAGACAGTATTTTCTGTGCTAACAAAGTGAGCATTGTTGTAATGCTGTTGCAGAGTGGGTGGATGTGATTGCCGACAGATGTATTCCTTCTGCTGGGGTGTGGATTAAGGCTCAAGGTGACTTTGTCCCTTCATAAATTCACTGACTTTCCCCAGGGAACTGAAGGGGCAGGACTAGGAGAGAAGAACTATGATAAATGGAAGTGTGGGAAGGAAATGCACTTACATAGGCCACGCTGCTTAAGAACAAATGTGTGCTCTGTGAGGAGCTCTTGCCATTGCCTAAGATACCACTCAGTGGGTTAAAAAACCCAGGAGGATGTTTAGCTGAGAAGTCGAGCAGGCTCCCTGCAGGCTGCTCTCCCAGTGTAATTGCCTGGGTAAGTGGATTAACAAGCAGCAGTGGGGCTTGTTGGGGGTTAGGCAGGCTCTGAGGGAGCCAGCAGAGCCCTATCCCCACAAGAGGACACAAGATGCAGGAAGCAGCGTTGCTCCCTTCCAGTCAGAGCTGTTTGATGCTCAAAGCTGTGGCTGATGGTTGGTTGTCATTGCGGGGGCTCGCTGGGAAGGGTCCCATGGAAACAGTTCCTTTCAGAGCTATCACTTGTCCTTATCTCCTGCGAGGTGGGTATAGTGACAGCAAATCACAACTTGGGACACTTCTCTGCCTTTGTTGCCATGGGAATCAGTGTCTTCCACAGCTTTGTCTTCTGTGAAAAAAGAGGAGTATTGTTACCTCTGCTGGCTTGCCAAGTGAAATGTGCTGAGGGTGAGGGGGGGTTGTGGTCAGCCACAGAGCACCAGGAGGAAACCTCAGTGCTGGGGACAGGCTGTGAGGTCACTTTGTTCCAGCTCTCACCAGCCGTGCAGTGCCTCCCTCTGTGCTGGCTGCTGCTGTGGGGCGGTGATGCAGAGCACACAGCGAGGCACTCTGGCCCACGTGGCCCTGCTCCACCAGCCCTGGGTGTCAGATGCTATCAGACCTTGCCAGACTAACAGGGCTGGGACCTGCCCTTGCATCTGCTCCATGGTTAGGTAGAAGAATCTGGGTCATGTCTGACGTGCCAAAACATGACATCAGTTCAAAAGCCTGGCATGGCCCAGAGGTTCAAACGTGGGGACTCAGGTGGGGCCACCTGCCTTTGGGGGAGTTGTAGGGTATGGACAGAGGTGTACCAATTTGTAGGAAAGCTGCTGTGTTTGGTTTCCCTTCCTGGGTGACTGAGTAGCCCCAGTAGGGACATGGGAGCCATGCAGCAAGTGCTTCTTTCACAACAGGAGGTGAAGGCACTGCAGTGCCACTGAGGGGACCCAAGGATCTGCCACAAAGCAGGGTTCCTAACCCAGGAACTGCATCTCTCCTGTGCTTCAGTTCATGATCAAGCCCTTTTGAGTGTGGTAGGGAGCTCCCTGTGTTCGTACCATACATCGCATCCCTTCCTCCTAGCCCACGCTTGTGTCATTTCTTTAGAATTGCAACTGATCTCTATTTTAGTTACACTTGTAGTGTGGATTCCAATACTCATTCAAAAGGTGTCTATCTGCCCAAAACTCCTACGTAATGCAGTGGTGGTGTTATTTCCCCAGTACTGAGGAACTGAGTCAGAGGAAGGCTGAATGACACATCTGAGGTTACCCAAAGGGGCTGAGCCCTGCTGGGAACTACATCTAGAAGTTCCTCCCACTGTGGCCAGAGCCCTCACCCTCTTCTTATGCGGCACTGGCTGTGGGGCATCGCCCTGCTCTGTCCCCAGCCTTTCATCTCAGCCTGGGCCCATGGACTCTGAAACGGGCCATAAATACGATCAGCCCCTTTCAAGGGGAGGGAGTGATTTATTTCAAGCTCTAAACTTTTGGCAGTGGAATTAAAATTAGATTTTGAACTAGTCTGTGCAAAAAAACCCACAATCACAATCTGGTGCTTTTGCTTGGACTTTGATGTTTGTGCTGCTTCATGCTATGCAAAGATACTTTCTAATGTTCAGCCATTCAAAGTAGAAGTGGTTAAATGTACAAATATAGATAAGAACTGTGGAAGTACTAGAGCAGCAGGAAAATACCATAGGAGTTTAACCTGGGATGGAAAGGAAACTTACCATTTTCTCCAAAGTGTGTGCAAGTGTTAAGTTTTTAAATATATATATGAAAAAATACCTGTATATTAAGCTGGCTTATGGGAGCAGTTTAAAAATGCAGGAAGTTTCACTTTCTAGTCTAAGATATATGTGTTTCTGTATTTATTCTTTTGCATATGTATGAGTATATACACATGTACAAATACATGAAATGCTCACGCTGTTGTAGCTCAGTTTTTCTATATTTTTCTCTCTTCATATGGTGTTGCTTATTCTCTGAGGATATTCATCCCAAAATTCACTTTAACAGAAATGGGCTTCACTTACAGCTTGAAGCTGTTTTTGTTGCCTTTGACCTCTGCTTGTGAAATGGCTTTCTTGAAAGTAGCCAAGAATATAGAAATAAAATGACAGGGTAAAAACAAAGAATAATAGAGGGTGGGCAACTACTGAGTCACCATGAAATACTGCCAATGGAGCTTGCTGAGCTCCAGCTCGACTTGGTCTGGCTACCTATCTCTCATTGCTGAGTTCTTCAAAATGTGTCACTACAGACAGCTGATGCAGCCAGCTAACCACAGGGAAATGGTACAGCTTCAAAGCTCTGGGAATAATAAAAGTCATGTCTGCCACTGTCTGCTTACTCACCCTTGAAACGAGCTGGTGTGCAAGCAGCAGAGAGCAGTTTAGGCTCACAAACAGAATGACTTGTAGGCTGTGATGTGTTAGAAATTAGTCATGTTTCAGTCTGTGCTTCTGATTTTGCTCAGCAGTTGTCTGCAGTGCTTTGGTCTCTGCCTGTTGTCCTGGACATTGGGCAAGACAGGAGAGGTAGGGAGAGAAGGGCACAAAAGGATCCCTCTGGAAAGGAAAACTAAGCCCTCTGCTCTGCCCCACCACTGGTGGGGAGTGCCCAGACCAGCGCTGGCACGCAGCCCTCCATGCCAGCACGGCATGCCATTGCCTCTGGTCAGGGATTTGCACAGCAAGGGGTAAGAATTCCTGGTGCTGCCAGCAGACAGCAATGCTGGAGGTTGGGAAGTGCGTGGATGTGGTGTTTGAAGGCACAAGGGGATGCTTTATTGGTGTGGGGCTTCCTGTTCAGTGCCTTCCCCAGTGTGGATACCTCCACAAGATCTTTTACCTTTGCCAGAAGAAAGGAAGGGAAGGTTGCTCCATTGTTCTCAGGTTTCAAACCAGCTTTCCCTCCCTGAAAATGTGGGGCCAGTGGGGGGCTGCTTTGGTGGTGTTGTTCTTTCATGAGTCTGAAGTTAGCTCGGTTAGCTTGGTTTTCAAACACCTTCCTGCAGCCTTTCCCTATTGTACAGCCATTTACTTCTGCTGGCAGGCAGTAAACCAGCAGTTAAACCCAAATCCCTTTCCGGAGGGCGCCGGGAGCCCCCTGCCCCCCTCCCCACTGCCTGGGGCTCAGCTCTGCTGTGCTGCTTTTGAACAGGCCTACAGAGGTGCATCCACTACAGCCTCAGGGCTTGCTGGAGGTGGGTTCTTGCTGGCTGTAGTGCCCAGAGCCCTGTTTACCCCAGAGCACTGCAGGCACCAAGGGACAAAGCCAGCCTTTTTCCTCCCCTTGTTCCATCCCAGGAGCACATGAAGGCTGCTGGCATTTCCACTTGCGCCCACATGAGTGGAGACTCCATCACATATGGGATACCAGCACTGAGAAATGCAGTGAGAAACAGATGAGAGAAATGAACCCAGGGTGGCAGCTCATTGTCCTCAGCCTGAAAAATGTGGTGTCCAGTGCTCAGGGAGGGAACAAGAATGTTGTGGTATGGTACTGCTGGTGCCACATGGAGAATGTAAAGGGCCTGAGCAGTGGGTGGTCTGATTGGAGGGATGTGCAGTGCTGTATTTTCCCATGCACTATGAGTGTCCTGGGTTGTAAAGCCAGCTGAGACAGCTGGGTGCTGCTGGAGCCCAGCTCTTTTCCAATGATTTTTTCCTTCTGCCCAGTACCAGGTGGCAGGGGACACAACCAGAACGGTGGCACAGCAGCAGAGGGGATGCCACCCAGCTGGTGTGTGCCCCTGGCACACCCACCAACAGGTGTGGTGCTGCACGATCCCAGCTGCAGCTCACAGCTGTCATGGCAAGCAAACCTGGCTTCCAAATAAGAGCTGACAAACCTGAGCAGAAGGGCAGTACCAAGCAGTGGCTGTGTTAAACCCATAAGAGGCCACCTCACAGGTGAGGGCAGCTCCCCAAAGGGATCCCCACCTGGGGGGGACCCAGTGCTGCTGGCACAGCCCAGAGCCCCGTGTAGGGTTGGGAGTGCTTTAATGTTTAGCAGGCACAGGTGCATCTGTGCAGAACAGGCAGTACAGCAGGAGGCTGCTGGCAGTGAAAAGAGAAGGGGGTTTTACAGCCCATGCTGCAGGTGCTCTCTGAGATGTTAATGTCACATCATCTTGCTTCTACTTTTCAGAAACGTAAAGCCCAACTCGAGTAAAAAAATCTTCCAGTGGAGCTAATGAGAGTCACACATGTCAGTTCTTTCTGGCAGCCAGGAATTAATACAGAATATTTTATCCTTTAAAATGCTGGGCAAACATTAACTAACCCCCTCAACACCCTTCTGGGATAGGTAAATATTACTCTCTCCCAGGTGCAGAAACTAAAGAGGAAAAGTTATGCGATTTGCTTAAAGCCACAGAGGGAATCAGGTGGGGTAGAGGTGGGGGGAGGTTTTAATAGCTTGTGCCTGTGCTTGGGCTCATTACAGGTGCTGCCTCTCAGACAGTGTTCTTGTATCAGCTCAGCTGCAGTGGGGGGCAAGATGCTGGTGTCCCCTTAGCACCACAAGAAGTGAACCAGCCGATGCACGAGCATCCAGGGGCTGTGAGGAGCGTGGGCAAAAGGAGGGGCTTTTGGGGACAGGGAGCACATGGCTCTGCAAAAGCCCTCTCACTGTGAAGTCTGGTAAGTTTCAGCCCACCACCTTCAAGGCGGGACTTGAAACTTGTTTCTTCCAGACTGAGTTTGCCATGGACGGGGAGTGCTCCTCAAGGGCTTAGTCCCAAGCCGCCTGTCTTTAAAGTGGGTGATAAATGTTGTCTGTAGAGCTGCCTTGTTATCTTTGGCATTTACATCCCAGATACGGCGGCGGGACAGCCCCGAGTTTGCAGACCTGGAGGGAAAGCTGAGTGCTCATCCCGAGGAGGGGGCTGAGCCTTCCCCCAGTGCCTGCTGCTGCCCTCGGGTCAGGGCGAGGGTGCCTGTGAGGCAGCAGTGCCTGGTGCTCCACAGAACCACAGGACACATCCCTCCTTTTCTTCATGGCTGGGATTTGAAATAGCCTTGTAGTGAGGGGCTTCTCTCCTTGTGCTTAACTGCACCACACTAACCTCTCCCTAGTCCCATTCCCAGAGTGGGTTGGCTCATCTCCTCCTTGCTTGTTTTCTCATCTCCGACCTAGCCAGGGCTTTAGTTTACAGGTGACAAACAAAATTCAATGGAAATGTTGGTGTGCCAAGCTACTCTTGCCTGCAAAGGCAAAGGTCACTGCTGTGCCTCCAAGTAGTGCTGGGGGTTACCAGGTGTTTGTTTGCCCAGCAGACTGCAACCATGGCCACTTCAGGGCAGTCACCGTCCATGGGAAAGCCCTTGTTTGTTATCCCTGATCCTGCTTCACATGCAGTCTGAGGTAAGGCCATGTACTCATGTACTTGGGGGTCTGTGTCTGTGTGATGGGTTGCCAGAGAAGGCTCCTGTCTCTGCTGCCTTGTGCCTGGGCTCTTTTAATTAGAGACACATGGTTCATTATTTAAAAGAATATTCTTTGCTGGTTGTTTGTTAGGATCTTGTATCTGAGAGTGCTGCAGCTTGTGAGCCTTAAATTAAGCTGTAGGAAGAACACTGAGCACCTGGGGAAGGGGCTGCTGCAGAACTGGAGCCTATTGTTCTCTCCTTGAATTGTGGGGAAGCTCTTTCCCCATGCTGGCTCTTTTACTTGGGAGCCAACTAATACACACGGCAGTTTGTTTCTCTCTCCATCTGTTCCAACTTCAGTTTATTCATGGCTCTGTAGGTATTGTACACTCAGCTGCTTTTTTTTTTTTTTTTTTTTTGGATGGGAGAGCCACCCCTTTTCATGGTTCACTTACTCATTTTGTAGGTCTCTGGCTTCCTTGTCAAGATTTCTCTTTTGTTGTATTAATTGGTCATAAATCTATAGTCAGGTGCTGCGTGCGTGCTTCCTGTGTGCACCTTAACCATCTGCCAGGTTTCATCTCCATGGCACCCAGGCCAAATTCCAGCTCTGGTAATGACAACCTGCCTCCCTGCATTTTTCCTGTGCTTTTAATTGGCTTTAGTTCACTTCTTTTTGGTTTTTTTCCCCCCCTGTCCTAATGTGCCCCTCCACTCCGTGGCAAGGGGAGGTGATCTGGAGTGGTGAGGTGCTCCAGGCTGCCAGCACCCACCTGGAGCCAAGGTGTCCAGCACCATGGAGGAGCAGCCATGACACAACATGATGACTGGAGAGTGAAATGGAGAAAACATTGCACTGGAAACAAGATGCACATTTTCAGCACTGAAAGCAGTTGCATGACTTTCAGAGGCACACAGTGAATTTTACATTTCCCCAAAGTTCTTTCAGGGAGAGAATAGGTAGCTTTCTGAAATTGGTGCTTTTTCTTCCTCCCAGCCTTCTGTCCAAACAAATCAGCTGTAGTCACTGTGGGAGGGCAGAACAACAACTGATAATGTTCACCCTGGTCTTAACTCCTAGATTCTGATACTTTCAGGATAAAAGCTGATGCATCTGAGTGATCCCAGAATGTCCTGAAGCTCCAGGAGTCTGGCTGGTGCTGTCGCCTGGCTTATCTGGCACTTTAATAGCACAGCAGTTAGCTTTACAGCCGGGTTTTGGGAAGACCAGACTGGAGTCTGTGTTTGGGAATTGCTCTGTGCAGCAACACGGTTTTCTGGGAGAGAGCAGGTTCTTGCTACTCCTTTTGCTCTCTTTTTAAAAAAAATACTCAAGTTTCATTATTATTGAAAAGATTCACTAATGCTCAAAACTTGCTTAAACTCCTTATTCACTTTGTCTCTTTCTTCCTAGCCTGGAAGTTTTTTCTCTGCTAATGCTGTTATTCCCAGCGACAGCCCCAGCCATGGGGGTGAGCCACTGGCAGGGCTCTGACTCACCTGTGCCCTCTGACTGGGAGTTCTATCTGTCACAGCCTGGCTCCAGTTGTCACACTGAGTGCTGTATGGACAACTGTGGGCACCCAGACGGATGGATGGATGCACAGCCCAGAGCTGCTAGCACTCATTGAGAGGGTGGGTCCCTGCTGAGGATGGCAGAAATACCTGCCTCTTATCCAGCTTTTTATAGCAGGTAAAATCTTACTGGTCAAGGGCACAACAGTGGTAGAGACTGGATTGCAGGCAGGGCAATGAAGAGCACCATTTTTTGCTTCAGTAGGCAAAACATCCATGTGACTTCAAATTCCTGGTGAAGATTACTACTGCTTTGGAAATACCCAAGGAAGGACTGGCATTTTGGGAGTATTCAAGGGAGTATTGCCACACATGAAGTTACATCACCTTCTGGTATTATGTGAGCCAGCGGAAGGGCTTGTCCTTGCAGAAGTTCTCTTGCCTGACACAGACCTTCACTTGAAAGAGCATTAAGCTGCCTGTGTTCCCTTCCTCTTAGTATCCCAGAATTGTTTGGGTTGGAAAAGACCTTTAAGATCATCAAGTGCAACCATAAACCTAGCACTGCCAAGAGGATAAAGTACCTGTACCAAAGTCTGCCCTAGCAAAGCAGCATTGAGCACGGAGGAAGAAAGACCAGTTCTTATCAATGAGCAAAGCAGTACTGCTAGCAATAAACCCAGGCTCACTGAAGAACCCTGCAAGCTCCAATCCAACAAAGTCCTTGAAATATTATATATTATTTGTCTTGTGAGGTCCTTGTGAAGATGATGGCCTGCTCAGCAGTGTTAGGCATGCACGTATGTGCACGTAGGAAAGTGTCAGTCCTGAAGTAGAATCCAAGCCACTGGAGTGGGAGAAGGGAAGGGCTGTGGGAATGTGTGTCATTTCCTTGAGAGGGCTGACTATAGTTCAGATTTTAACAGTATTTGGAAGCACAGAGATGTGGGGAGGAGGATTCTCTGAATGCTGCTTGCTGGAATGCTTCATAGCATGACCTTTGGTGCATCTCTGAGTGAATAAATGTCTTTAGGGACTTGGTCATTTACTTGTGAGACCCTTGTGGGACTTCAGCAGCAACTTTCCAACTCTGGAAATCTGCAATGGACTTTTAACCATGGTAGCCTCCTTAATTTGCTACAAGGTAAGGCTTCTAGATCAGCAATACACTGGGTCAGATTTGATTGTTTCAGATGTGTGGGTTGGTGTACCAGTGTAGTGGGTCAGCATTTTGCTTGTGTGTGTCCTGACACCTTTGTGAATCCTAGTGGATCTATCACTGCTCCTGTGAGCGAGAGAACTGGGGTTTCAATTTTTGCAAGGAGGTGGTGTGGCATAGAAGAAATGAGGGTTTTTAACTCTGTGTCAGAGGAGAAGGAGCTGGCATGGTTGTGAGCATTGCCTCAGATGGGCAGCATCCTGCCTTCCCCATGGGGATGCTTAGAGCAGGGTGCAGAGGTCTCCCCTGCTTAACAGCTCTGTCAGTGCTCCCTTCTCTCACCTTTTTCCCTGTTCCCACAGATCAGATCAGCCCTCTGTGCCACAGTCTGTCATCTGATTTATGGGAGCCATAAACTGCAGAGCAGAAAGAAATAAAAATACTAAACACTTAGTTTTTTAAAAGGCCAACAGCACATTGAAGTCTTGGTGATAATTTGCTCATAAAGAAATATTATGCTTCAGATCATAATCCCAGGCTGCAGATGGAGGCTGAGGTCTGGCCTGAGTCTCTCACACTTAGGCTGTAAAAGGAAGGCAGTGGGATGAAAAAAACCACATAACATGTGGGGATTAGGCTCTGCTGTCTTGCTGTCCATCACCTCCGGTGCCTGGGAGGTCTTGTGGAGAAGAGAAAAAAATCTGTCCTGTGTTGGAAGGACAGCGGGCTCATGGAGGGATGAGAGGCAAGAAGGGAGGGGAGAATAATAATCCATGAGCAGCAGTCCAGCAGCTGAGATCTGTAGGCTGTGTGCAAGTGCCCAAGTGGTGAGTTGAGGGCTGTTCCCCTTGGGCTGAGTAAGGGGCTCATCTGCGTTATCTGTAGTATCGTCAGCATGGCCAGCCAAATGTTTGTCGGTGCTGCTTGGGCAGCAGTTGCCTTTAATAATTGTTGTTGAACACTGATTTTTGGTCAGTGCAGATGGGTGTCTTGGTTTCCAGAGGTGAAAACCAGCCCTCTGCCAGTAAGAGCAGAGAAGCAGTAGGTATGTGAGCAGGTGAGACCTTCACTGGTGTCAGTGTTTGACTGCTAGAGAGGTCTCCCAGCTGCCCCAGGCAGGGGCCTGTTCTGGGTGGATAAAATTCCTTTCTGGTTTGGCTTCCTGCTACAAACACTGTCTGTGTCTGTTTACCTACTGGGCTTGCACTGGGGACAGGCACCTGGTGGTTAAAAGCAATGCATGTCTTCAAAGGAGATCACAGAGTGCACGGCCATTCCAGTGCAGACATATTTTCTCCTATCTGATCTTCTCCACCTTACCCTGTGAAAACCACCTATTAGAACACTGCTGTCTCAAAAGAATCTTGCTATGATGCTGATAGGGTTGCAGGAGGGCAGGGAGGTTGTCAACTGTGGTTTTTATTTTTCTTTTTTTCCTTCTGTCCTTTCCTTATGTTCTGCTGGCAGGAGGGCTGCTGGCAGCACTGCCTTGTGACCTGGACAACACAGAACTTAGTAGCCTTTCTCAGCTCTTCTTCCTACAAGAAACTCTCCTTTGAAAGGAAACCTTTCTTCCTCAGATACACATCCTAAACTTGGTGGTGTAGGGCCACTTATAAAGACATGGGAACTGGGAGTAAAGACATGGGAACTGGGAGGAAATAGTAACTTATGGGTTTTTCCTTTGTTTTTTGGGGATTTTTTTGTGGTGTTTTTTTTTTCCTCTAATAATAAAAATGAACATATATTCTAGGAGTTCTATGAACACTTTTATGGGATTCATAACATTCATGAAGCATGCTATTCCACCTCTGTTCCAGAGGCAGCCTTAGCAGTGCTGAATTTTGCTCTCCCCAAGGCCTGCTGGCCACACTGTTCCTGACACTGTCTGCTGTGCAGTTTGGGTTTGCAGTGAGAGCACACTGCTAACTCACACACTGCTTGGCAAGCCTGTGACTCCCAGCTCCTTTTTCACTGGGCAATTACTTGGCCAGTCTGTTCCCAGCCCATGTGGATGCCTGTTGTTACTCCTCCCCAGGGCAGAGCTTTGCACTCCTGTTCCTGTGCTTCATGAGGCTGCTGTTGACCCAAAAACTGAATTTCTCAGGGTTGTTTTGTGTCCTCAGTTTGCTGAGAGTATGATCATTCTCCCAGGCTACATTTAAAAGGTTTTTATAACTCCTTGAGAACTACTGAGTTCAGTCTTGCCGCATCTCAAAGGCTTGCTGGCGGTCTCAGCAGACACATGTTAATGGTAACCAAAGGGGCAGGGTACTGCTTTTCAACAAGTACTTTCTTAATTAAAATAAGAAGGCTTTAACAAAAACAGATCCAAAGCATAAGTAGCCTGGTTGAAAAGAGAATCTGAAGTATTTAACTTCCCCCACAAAGATGCCGCTCAGGCAGTTCTGGGGTGGTCCTGGGCTAAGCGATGCCTGTGCTCCAGTGGCAGGAGCTCCTGCACTCCTCGTGCAATCAGGAGGGTTTCAAACACTCTTCATCAAGGACATGAGTCAGTTTAACTCTCCCTGGGGAAAAAAAGAGTCCCTTTTACCTTGTAACTTAATCCAGTCAAGAGTGGTCCCTCCTCTGCAGCCCTTTATAGTATTGAGTACCATCAGAGAAACTTCTCCAGGAGAGAGGGCTCACAAGCCATTTCTCCTCTAGTGAGAATAGGCAGTTTATTTTCTTGGGGAAATCAAAACTTCTGGCTGCCCCCATCCTTTCCCTAGTGTTTCCTGAAATGTTTAACAGCATCCTCTTTGCCTGTTTCCCAGAGACTGAGTTCCTCTCTGCGGTCAAGGTTCCTCTTCCCTCCTCCTTAGTCACTGAGAAACAAGGACCTTGTTAATACGTCTTTGCAGGGAAAACAGATGATCCTGATGGCCAAAATACACCATTTCTTCTGGTAAGTGGCTGCAGAAGTAGAACTTTGTTCCTTTCTCTAATTGTATTTGCTTCTGCAAACATGAGGGAGAAGGATGATTTCTCCCACCAGACAAAAAGTGCATTTGTAAGTGTGGGGAGTGTTTAGTGGTGCCTTGTAATAACACACAGAAAGGAATCGCCTCTGAACTTCCTTCCCACCAGACCCTGCCTTTGATTAGAGATGACAGGTGATGTGTCTGTGCAGGTTTGGCACTAGGCACTGGTACCCTGCAAACAGAAATGAACATCTCTCTTCTAATAGGCCTGAAATAGTGGCCCTTTATGGGTCACAGCAAGCAGCAGCAGAGTATTCTCAATTGATGCCAGAAGTGGTTGATAAATCACCGATTGCTCCGACAAAATGCTTAAAAATTAAGAATACTTCCAGGAACTTTACTTGGGTGTTTTTAACTCTGACCTTCACAGGGCACAGATATTTACAAAGAATAATCCAATTATACTGTTCATTATAAAGTATGGACATAAGCCCTGTTTAAACAACAGAACTATATGCTCTCTGGACATGTGCAGGTTTGGATGAGCAAGCAAGCACACCTGTGCATCACCCTGCGATTCCGTGCGGCCTTGTCTGCTGACAGTCAGGCCCCATGCTGTTACCCACACTGGTGTGGGCAGTAGCTGCACAGCAAATGGAACCTGTTTGGCTCTCTTACTTGTGAGCCTGCAGGGAAGCCGAGGGTAGTAGAGGATCTTTGGTTGCTCTGCTGGTGGGGAGGGACTTGTAATTGCTGTGTAACCTCTTCTGGCTGGGTAACTTGATCACTGCAACAGACACACACCAGGGTAATTAGTGGTGATCCCAGGCCAGGCAGGATTCAAAGCATGCCACCTGCTCAGAAACTCTTGATTTGATTTTGGTTTTGATGCCATCCTGCCCAGCGACACCTTAGAAAGACTGCACTCAGCTCCACCCATCAGCAATGAGCTCTCACATTCTTTTCCTTTGTGTCCTTCTTTCAGGTTCTCTGTGTGCACCCTCACTGCATCCATCGGGGTGACCCGGCTCCACATCTGCCAGGGTCACTTTTCCCTCCAAAGGAAAGGCTCCTCAAGAACAGCAGATAGAAAACCAGCCTTGGGAACTCTGCAGTTTTTCGGAGGTGAGCTGGCTTGTGTGGGCTTAATGGCCTGACAAGAGGCTGGTTGTGGGAACCACAGCAATTCCCCTGCACACAGTATCTCCCAGTGCTGGGGGATACAGCCCCGTTGCTCTCATCAGACTCTGTGCTGCCACACTGACTCCACGACCCATCTCTGCTTGTCCACTTGGTTAATTTTTCAAGTGACATCATATATTGAACACTTTAAGTTGGAGCACTGGAGGTGTAATTAGATTAAGGTACAATTCCAGCTGCAGGGGATAGAGACACTTAAAACATGCAGTGTAACCTGCTTTCTTGACAGAGAATTTCCTCCTAAACCTGGGGACCCTTTTGGGCATCACTTGGGTGCAAAACTGTTTTGTCATAAGAGGAGGAAGGAGAGGGGTGCAGTAGTTGAGCAGAGCTAGCTCCTCAGGCACGAGGTGGTGAAGGAAGCCTGCCTCATGACCCCAGGTGGTGTGCAGTGGCTGTCTCTGAGCAGATGGGCAGTGGATGCTTTCTCTGCATGTCTCTTTTATTCCTAGGAAACCTGCACAATATGCTTTTCAAGTCTGCTGTTCCAGAAGAGCAACTGAACACGTGCTGAACTTTGATCCTGTGAGTGAGTGCTGGTGTTAATAAGTTACAAACTGACCTGAATGCTCTGCAGGAGCCAGAGGTAGCCTGGGGGAAATTCTCTGCTTTTCAGTAAGAGGCACCTTGTTACACCTCATCCCAATCCCATCAGCTTCATTAACTCAGGCAGCCCCTCCAAGCTTGGATTTCACAATGGCTCTTGTATTAGCTCAGCTCTGGGCTGATGCAGCAGCCAGTTCTCCAGCTGCTGAAATGCCACTCTGCAGCTTGGTGCTGGATTGGGGGAAGAGAGCTGCTGTGTCCCTTTTTGCCTGGGGAAACAGGGAGGAGTCATGGAGAGAGGCCAGGAGCTCTGCCACCAACCTGCTGCCCAGCAGGTCTTTCCCCTTTCTTTCCCAGGTATTTCCCCTTTCTCCCAGTCTTTCCCCTTTCTCTGACTTTTTGAAGATGAAGGCCTTTTGCTTCTATCTGGCTTTTTGCTTTATCTGCTCTCAGAGTCTTATTTGGTGGCTTTAGGAACAACTGTCTTGCTTCTGTAGCTTAGATGTTGCTGAGAATCTCTTGTCCATCAAACCTAGTATGATTCTTGCTTATAAAACACAAATATACTTTACAAGATCTGCTGAGGCTTCACTGTGAAGCAGGAAGTGATGCTGTTTAGATTCAAGGTTTCTACCTTTATTTCAAAGTAGGAATTTTAGAGTTTTCTTTAGGAAAAATGTATTCCTGAACAAAGCCTGTATGGACGCCTCCCTGTTGGTGGCCATAGAAGTTTTTCTCAAGAATTTATTTATAATTTATTTAAGATATGCCAAATATAATGAAAAAATAGGAAGAGAAACTGTATTTTTGGTAGAGCCTTCCTCTTTAATGGCACTCCTTAGAACCAGAAAATGTCAGAACCTGTTTCTCCAGAACAAGACTGAGAAATGGGCTTTTTAGTTGCATGTTGTCTCCTCACCATCCCTGTTTCTTGTGGATACCCTCAGGCTCCACTAGCAGCATCCCTGCAGCAAATGTCTTGGTTCTTATACCTGGACCCTGTTCTATGTGCCAGAGCTCTCAGCACTGCTGTCACAACTGTGGAGCAGGAGTGTGCTGGGCTCCTTTGTGGCCCTAGGTGCTGTCCCTCAGGTTTGGACCTTTCCTCTCTTCTTTGCCTTTGCTCCATTTGCCATATTGTTTGAATGACACCCAGATCATTGCAGGTATTTCTGTGCGTGACTAAGATTGGTTGCGTGAGCAGTGCCTCAGAGACAACTGAGGGTGGCCAGGGCAGGGACTGCACAAGCCAGAGTGCTGAGTCCAGGTGAGCCAGACCTCTTTGGGGCTCTCTTGCCAGAGCTGATCCACATGCTACAGCTGCCGTGGGACCAGGAGCGCTTTGTCCTTTGGGCAGTGTCATGGGCACCGCAGGGACATCCTGCTCCCTGTGCTGGAGAGCATCCCTGGCTTTCCCCTTCCCTCTGTCCTGGCCATTCCAATGCCAGTGTGCAGTGGGAGGAGAGTTAGCAGTGTGCTGCAGCTGGGGACTGACCCCTCGGGAGTGTTTGGCAATTACAGCTCTGCCCTGAGACAAGGCAATCTGGATCCTGCCACCAGCCCTGCAGGACCTGGGGGGTTGCAACCCTGCAGCCACAGACGCGGCTCGCACAGGGGGTGCCACAGCTACTGCTTCACAAAGCAGTGGAGGCTTGGCAGAGGCGTCTGTGCTGCTCCTAAGGCTGGGAGGGACACAGGTGGTGTGATGGGTGGTCTGTGCTCCCAGATCTGCTCCCTCACTGCCCCCTCTAGCCAGCAGCACCAGCCCTTGATCAGTGATGGGGAGTTAGGGAAGCTCTCACTGTCACTTCTGCAGGACCCGGTGACCATTCCCCACCTCCCAAAGGCATCACAGGCTCACTCTCTGGAGGGAGAAAAAGGTGCTCAAGAAGGGACCGCCGAGTGCCCTGTGTGCGTGGAGAAACACCCGTGCCCCGTCCGTCCGTCTGTCTGCCCTGCTCCCTACCTGCCCCGTGTGGCAGGAGCAGAGTGGGCCTGTGGGCCCGTGTGCCCAGCATGGGCCCGTGAGCCAGACGGGCACGCACGGCAGGGCCAGGCCAGGGAGCTTTCCACATCCGAGGGCTCCCTCCAACAAAGCCGTGTCTGTCCTGCTCCCACTATTCCTGCCTGTGCGGTTGGGGACCGGGGGGCCGGAGGAGCACAAAGGAGCCCAGACAATAGGGCGAGCGGGAGCGCTCCTCACACCCATGGCGGCGGGCGAGCGGGCTTTGTGTGCAGCCGGGCCTCCCTCGGCGGCGGGGGCAGGCGCTGCCGGCCGCCCCGCGCCGCTCCTTTGTTCGCTCGCTGCCTGCCAGGGGTGAGACAGGCAGGTGAGCGCCGCGCCGCGCAGGGGGCTGGCGGCGTGCGGCGGCGGCCGCATATTAATGCATTTCTGCAGCCTGTCGCTGGATGCTCGCTTTGATTCATGAGGCTCCTCCGTCGGATGCGGCCGGCAGGGAGAGCGAGCAGGGAGACAGCTATACAGCTATTGTCTGCCAGGCCCGCGGCCCTGCCGTGCTGCTCCGGCGGCTGCCACAGCCCCTTTTGGAGCTTCGCACCTTCGCCCCGCCGTCCTTCCCGCCCGGCGTGTCCGTCTGTCCAGGCCGGGGAGCGGTGGGACTGTCTGGTACCCCAGGCGTGTCCCTGCTGGGCTGGGGAGAAGGCAGGTGGGCAGCAGGCAGCTCTCCAAACACCTCCGAGTGCAAGGTGGGGTGTCCGGGCAGGGCTGTGTCCAAGGAGGGCTTGTGCAACTAAAACCACTTCCACCCAGTGCCTTAGTGACACCAGCAAAATAAAATACCCTTGGTGGCTTTTTTTTTTTTTTTTTTTTTTTTTTTAATGGCTGCTGTAGATGTCACGTTACACTTCATGACTGGCTATAATTTTCAAACAAAGCAAATAGGCAGCTGGTGGACAGGTATTAACCAGGCAGCAGTCAGCCTGTCTTGAAAAGGCTGATTCAGGTATAGCATTTGATAATGCTCATGTGGGAAGGGTGTGGATGATAATCCCAGAGAAGAAAACAAACTGGACAGAGTGCACTCCATCATGCTGACAAAGAACTGGATTGTACATGCTGGGGTGCAAATAGGATTGTTTGCATATTCAGCTGACTCGCTCTTCTCTTTTCCCCTTCCCTGAGCATAGGTGGTGCCTGACTTCCTTGGGGAGCTGTTTGAGTTGGGGGACAAATGTGTATGGGGGAGGGGGTAAAGGAGCATGTGGAGGAGAATGAGAGCAGAGAGGATGTTGATTTTAGGGGCTGCAATGGCTAGCTAGTGGGGAAAATGTCCAGGGACAGGGTTTGTCGGACTGAATATAGGAAGCTACAGATATGCTAGTCTGACAGGCTTCCTTTTATATCCCTGACATGCAGCTTATCCCACTCTGAAATAGACATTAGCTCTCTAGAGCAAAATAAAAGTCCAAGATCTGATTTTTTTGTCCCCCTTTCTTTCTTTTTTCTCAGCTGTCAAGGAATAAAGCTGAACTGAGGGGGAAAGGAGCATTTATTCCCAGTGGATAAAGAGAGAAAGGCTGAAATGAAGGATTTTCTCCAATGATAGCACTCCCTGAGCAGCAAACCCCACCTCTGAGTTTCCAGTAAATCTGTTGGGAGTACAAAGCAAACCAATCCAGAAACGTCAAGGCATATTTACTGTCCTATTAACCTGGTGCCCCATTCCCTCTCTGGCACACGCTGGCAGCACACAAAGGTGTGTCCCAGTGCTGTGTGCTGGGGAGGGAGCATGGCTGTGAGCCCAGCTGGGGCAAGGTGACCAAATGGCTCCCGACTCCTGCTCTGCAGCCATCACAGCATGGAAAAGGGGTGCTGGAGGTGAGCCTCTTCTGGGAACAGTGGTGCTTGGGGGCTGTGCCAGTCCTTTGTGCTGTCTGCTCTCAACAAGACAGAAATTTAAGTGCAACAAGGAACTTGCACACACTTATCTGCAGCTGAAGCCAAAGCAGCTTCTGTTAGGGATCACCTAGATTTGGCTGCTGTCAAGTACTGCATGCAAATAAGATGGGTTTCCTGAATGCCATATTTTACGTGGTGACATATCTAAAACTTTTGGAAAGAGGTTTTTCAAATAAGCTTGTCTTTAAGGTTTTTGTAGGTGTCTTTTTTACTTTTTCTTTTTTTTTTTTTTTCTTCTTGTGAAGAGAATTGGGCAATCACAGAATTTTGGTGAAAGTTGCCTCGTATTCTCTTGCTTCATAGCCCATGGCCATCCTGAAGAATAAAGGAAATGCTGATAAATTTGTTATATTCCCCATCTAATGCTCCTCTCTGCTGTCTTCAGAGCATGTCCTACCCCTAGTTGCTCTGTTAACTTGTCTCTGCTTATAACACTTGGTACATAAAACACAACTGGGCGCTTTTCGCTCTGATTAAAATCATGCTGTGCAATAGGAAATACAAATTAGCTCTGGCCTTTGGGCTCCTGACAAGTTTCCAGCGCGGCTTTCAACACCACAGAGATTGTGTAACTCCATCTGTGTGTGCTCTGCGTGGTGACGTCTCCCCCTCCGTCATGAGCTGGGCTGGCTGCCACTCACCCAGGTTCAGCTGCTAATACTTCAAGCAGCTTTTAGAACTGAAGGAGGAAGAGATGTTGCCAGCAGCTTGGTGAAATGCAGAAACCAGCTTTTCCTTGCCAGAGGACTTTGTGGGAAGAGGTAAAAGGAGGAGGACTTCCTAGGTAATTCCCCTAGTCTTGATGTTTGTGCAAGAACCTCCCTTTTGAATGAATGACTGGGGAGCTCAGCACAGGAGAGCCAATGCTTCAGTACAAGATTAACCCCTGAAGGAAGAGCACAGTAGCCTCTTATTCAAACTGCAGCTTAAGTTTGTGTTGCCGTGAAGTGCACAGCACTTTCCTGCCTCCTCCAGGGACTCGAGCCAGGCATGCTGTGTTACATCATTTCAGTGTTGCTCACAGGAGGGCTGAGGCTCCAGCTATCGTGTCACATTTTCAACAGAAACCTTTTAAGTCTCGGCGACTTCCTGTGAGGATGCTGAAGCAAACAGTGCCCAGACCTGGGAGTGAACAAGTTGCAAATGACATCGTGGGTTTGAAATGCTGCGTGGGCACGGCGTGGGTGAATGTTCCCTGCACTGGGTGTTTTCTAAAGGTCTCTGAAGCATGAGGCATGACTGAATGACTTCTGTTTTCTTTAAATGATGAGTGGGAGAATTTTGAATCGTTGGTCTGCTTTTATTTTTGTTAAATGTGTGTGGGCTGACAACATGACTCAGTATTTTCTCTGCCGATGCAAAGATCACACTGCCAATTCTGGGTATATTTCAGACAGTTTCCTACGGAGAACTGGAACAGGTTTTCAGCCCAGAGCTTTGTTTTTCAGCAGCCTTAAGCCTATTGATGTGAAAATAAGTGATTTTAAAAATGAGTGTTTTGCCAAAATGTACATAAATACACTGAAGAAATGACCAAACATGGGGAAAGTCCCTCTACCCCCATGTTTTCCCAACAGTTTATCTGATTTTTTTCATGGCTATCAATGTCTGATTTTTCTTTCTGATTCTCCCTAGCCTGACTTGCTGCTGGGCCATCTCTTTGTCTGCTGGATATCATCTCTGGTATTTATTTGGCTGTCCATGTCCTGCTGGGTGACAGCCACCATCCTGTGACTGATGGTTGTGAGTTCTCCCCTCCTGCCAAGAGACAAGTAGACATATTTGTGGGTACCTGTATGTGGTTCAGCCAGAAGTACCAGAAAACTCCCCTTTCTCCCTTCTGGCAACCTCCCTGCCCTGCTCTCCTACTTTTTCCTCCCTTTATGCCATGTACAGTGTATGGCATGTACTCTGGGAGATACACAAAGCAAGGCATAGGCTTTGGATGCTTTTATTGTGCAACAATCAGTGCCCTCTTCTCCCATACCTTCTTCCCTACTAATGTGCAGTGTGCTGGTGATTATGTCTCTGGTAAGAAGAGGTTTCTCACTAAGACCCTCACCTGTAGTCACAAGTCAGCATTCTAGAGCTACCAATAAACCACTTTTCCCTGCTGATAGCAGCCCTCAGCCCTGTGGACCTTGCTGAGGGTCTGTGAATGGCTAGAGGATAACACACTAGTGGATGAAGGATGTGGCACAGCAAAGGTTGTCTGTGAAGATGACGTGCCTGTAGATTCATTCTGTAGAGCGTGCAGAGTGACATGAATTCCATACACTCTGCTTATTTGATTGTTAATTTCAACCATAGAATTCCCACACTCAGTCCCTAGCAATGGCCTAATGTGACCTGTACTTGGCACCATGACCCAAACCCCACTACGGTCCTGACTGCATACTGGCCCATCCAACAGTGAGCTGTACCTGACCCATTTATTCACAAGCATGCATTACACTACTAGGCAACTGTATCGTCTTCCTATCATTCTAGTCCCTTGGTCCTAAGATTTTCTTCCTATTCCTGGCATTTTCTCTACCTTCCACTGTTCCACCCATGGCAATATTTCACCCCAAACTTAAGCCTGAGCGTGCCTATCACCCCTACAGACCTCACTGGAAGCCATTTGATGTGGTTGACTCAAGTACCTTTGCAGGCTTATCTCATAATGATAAGAAACATCAGGTAGCAGGCCTTATAATTTCTGCACAATCCTCACGTTATTCAGGAAGAATCCTACACTTAAAGCCCTTTTTACCCTACAGCCTGATTCCAGCCTTAAGGATAAACTATCAGCCAGCATCCCTTGAATCACAAGCAGAAGCATTGTGCCTTACTGAGCACCAGCACTCAGGCTTTCCCTGAAGAGCAAGCAGAGGTGGTGCTCTTTAGTCCTTGGTGCCCCAGTCTCTAACCCTGACTTCAGTGTCTGATGAAGATCCAATGCTCCTTACTCATAGTCCTGAACTCTGAGTGCCAGAGCTGCTCACCCCTGCCAGCCCCAGCCCCAGCCCCATACATGACTGTTTCTAACGTTCTTGCTGGAATTCAGGCATGGAGATGGAGGCAGTCACTGGGACTTGCTTGGTGTACAAGCTGTAAGTTGTGTTTTTCAGAGCTTGGACTTGATGGGGCAGAGCATGTTTTGGTGGATTTTAGGGTGGAAAGATTACATTTGGGCATGGCTTGAAGAGCTAACTGGCTTGCTCAGCTGCTGAGGGGATGGTAGGCTGGGTACAAGACAGGGCATGGGGCAGTGTGACAGTATCTGTACATCAGTGAGTGAGCAGGCAGTCATGGTCTGTGTCACTGATCACTCTCCTTTCCTAAAACAAGCTTCATTGTTCCCACCTTCTTAATTCTCATTGCCCTTCCACTGGTTCTTCATCACTGTCTGTAGCCTTTTTCCTCCAGCCTTTGGATTTCCAGAGCTACCAGCTGCCCTAGAGCTGGTTGTTCATCTCTCCCCAGCTCTCTGTCATTGCTGCCTTGGCTGTTTCTGGCAGTCAGAGCTCAGCCAGAGGCCCATCATATGAACCCTATGCCGCCTACTAGAAGGTGGTCTGCACACTGTATTTCACATTGGTGTGTCTTGCTGGTTGGGAGACAAGAATGGAGACTGCTATGGCCTCAGGCATCTTCAGGTATCGTTGTGTAGCTGTGAATATTGAGCTTGCTTCTGAAGTTTTTTTTAGTACTGGCCTTTAAACTTGCTTCATTTAATTTTTTACATTGAAGGTAGGTATTGCATTTTTTGTTTCTCAGCTGTGTTTAGTAAGATTGTCATAGAAAAGCTCTTCAAGTTTCTGGAAAGAATACTTATTAAAAGGGGGTTTGTAATTGTTATGGTGTGTGGTCCTCAGCTTTCCTGAACTTTTGCTATGTTACATTCAAGCATAGTCTACTGTTTGTGAAAGACAGCTTGGAAAGAGAAAAGCTGACAGCAGGTCAGACAGAGGGAGATGGAGCTGGTTTATGCCACTTTTTTTGCAACAGATGAAGTTGGCATTCCCCGCCTGATTAAGGTGCAGCAGACTGAATCACTAACACACCTTGTTCTGAAATAAATCACAGTGACAAAACGACATTGCTTGTGGCAGTAGGCAAAGTGCTTATTAAACCGCGAGCGGTACTTTGCATGCTTAAGAGCACAACTTCTCTTTTTCAAAAAACAAACAAACAAACTTTTTTTTTTTTTTCCCATAATCAGTGCCAGTGAAGGGCAGATCCCCACAAGGTGCTGAGTCCAGCCTGCTTCCTCATTCTTCGCACTCTCACTGATGGGTTGCTTTCTCCTGTGTCAAGTGAAAACTTCCTCATCCAGCCCGGTAGCGCTGGACTCGCCCTGAGCCCGGCCAGGTCTCCTCCCCTCGCAGTGCAGCCCCAGCCCATCTCCCCCAGGGATACCCACCCCATTCCCACCTGCCTTACCAAGGGGGGGCTCGGCGGGTTTGTCCTTTGCAGACACTTCCCGATACACAACACGTCTGCATTTTTATGGCCAGTTTGGATAAAGACATGACTCCAGCTGGTAACTGCAGCTTCCAGATAAGACTGACCCCGTGACAATGTAAGAAACACCCAACTAAGGAGCAAGGAGCTGTCCATTTTCAGGCTCCAGGGTGGCTACACACACCAACACTTTGTTGCACAAACACAGAGAAACCACTCTAACTGGAACAGTTCTCTTGGTAGTCGTTACCTTATCTGTAATTGATTCTGCAAGAGTTTGCCGGCCCTACCATTAGAAAGCAACTTCCTGCATGTGTCTTTGAATCAGATTAATAAAGGGAAACAATATTTTTAATGACAGAGCCTCTTGGTATGTATTATTTCCTGAAACTCTGAAATCGTCATTTTTTGCCTTACTGGTGTTTCTTGCCCCTAATAAATTTTACATCAGCTTTTTAGAAGACTGAGGGTCTATGGCCCCATTTTGAGTTGATGAAATACGAGGTGTGTTGGAAAGCTAAAGAGTATTCAAACATCCACAAACAACATCCTGCAGGTCAGAACCTTGTGCGCTTTCTAAATAGATCAGGGTTTTGTTCCAGAATCTGGTATTTCTTGAAGATATCCTCTACACTTCCTTTATTTCTCTGTGTCATTCTCCATGCAGTCACAGAGCCTGCGTGCTAGATTTATTTGTTTTACATTTCTTTGCTGTCCATTTTGCTGCCAAATCATCATCTCGTGTTGCTTGTCTTATATAAATGTTAACATTAGCAAGCTTCACAATAACAGTCTGGAAAGGAAACATTTACTTCTGAGCTTCCCTCTGCCAAACAAACCTACAGCGTTTGCTTTTTTGTGGCTACTAGTGGTTAAGGCCATGGGTTGTAAAATTATAATGCTGTAGGCAGTGTCTATTACAGTTATGATCCCTATAACATGCTCTTGGACATATTTATTGTTTCGCTTTTAAATTGTTACATTCAGTGTGGAGGACATGGCTCTCCATTCCCTCATACAATATAATCTCCATAGGTCCTTGAAAGGCTGCAGGAAAAAAAAAAACACCAACAACTCTGTTTTAAAATCTACTTTTTTTGTTCTCGATGACACATAATGAAAGCATCAGTGTTACTTTTGTGTCCTGAAAGAAAGGGTGACGGCATGGAACGGAACAGCACATGATGCGCACGTAGGCAGCGAGCTTGACAAGAAATAAACCATTGCCACCCCCGGCTGGGCAGCGTGGAAGCGCCGGCTCCTCAGAGGGGCGTCCGGACGGGCTGGGGCAGCGCCGGGCAGGGCAGGGCAGAGCAGAGCAGCGCCGGGCAGGGCAGGGCAGAGCAGAGCAGGGCAGTCCGCCCCGGCCGCCGCTCTCGTTACATAACGGGGGGACGAAGGGGGGGGTGGGCGGCGCGCGCCGCGTCCCGCACCCGCCTCCCCCGTGTCCTCGCGGCACCCCCGCCCCGCCCCGCCCCGCCCCTCCCCGCGTGACACCGCGAGGGGAGGGCGGGTCCCAGCGCGTGCCTCCCCGCGGCCCACCTCCCGGGAGGGGCGGCACGTGCGCGTCCCGCCCCGCCCCGCGCGCTCCACGGGGAAAATCGCCCTTTCCCCTCTCGGGCCGCCCGCGCATGCTCAGTCCCCGCCGCTTCGGGCGGCGCGGGGCGGGGCGCGGGCCGTTCGGCGGGGCGCAGGCGCGGCGGGGACGGTCGCCGGGCGGGGCGGCCGGGGCGGTGCTTCCCCCCCACCCCCCTCCCATCGCCGTCCCCGTCCTCCTCCTCCTCCCGCCTCCACGGGGGCCGGGTGACGCACGTGCGCGCGCCCCCGCGCGCTGTTGTCCGCTCGCTCCCGTGCCGCCCGCCCCGTGCGCGTGCCAGCCGGCGGCGGGGGGCGCGCGCGGCGTGCGGGGCCGGCACGCGCGCTGTTGTTATTGGCGGCGCCGCCGCGGCCGCGGCGGAGGGAGCGGGGCGGGGGGGGAACGGGACGGGACGGGGAGGAGCGGAGCGGGGCGGGCGGCTCAGTCAGGGAGTTCTTTAAAGATGGCCGGAGCGACGGCCGCTGCCGCGACCCCCGTGTACTGCGTGTGCCGCGAACCCTACGACGTGAGCCGCTTCATGATCGAGTGCGACATCTGCAAGGACTGGTTCCACGGCAGGTAAGGCGCCGGGAGCCGCGCCGGGGCCGGGCGGCGCGGCGGGGCAGCCGCCGGGCGGCACCGGGCACAGGCGGTGGCAGTCGCCTTCCCCCCTCCCGCCGGGGGGGACAATGGCTGCGCGGCGGCAGCACGGGGGGAGCGGCGGGCGCTCGCCCGGTCCGGCTCCCCCCCCCGCTCGCCGCGGGGACAGTGCCGGCGCCGGCGACCGTCCCTGGGCACATGGGTCCGTGGCTGTGAGGGGGCGGACGGGCCGGGCCAGGCGCGGGGGGGGGGCTGGTTACGAAAGAGCAACAGATGCGGGGCTGGCGGGGCCGGGGCCACCCCGAAGTTGTGCCGACTCTGCGGAGGCGTCGCGTGTCCCCCCGCGCCCTCGGGGGGTCTCTCCCGGGACAGGGCGGTCTCCCGGCGGAGAAGTGCGGACACCGGGGTTGTCCCCGGCCGGGTGCGAGCTCCGGGCTGCCCGTGCGTTTTGTCCGGGGGGCGGCGGAGGAGGAGAAAGAGGGTCGCCCCGCGCCTCTCGCCGCTTTGACGTTTCCAGCCCGGTCCCGAGCGGCCGCCGCCGCCGCGCGTGTGTTTTGCGAGCCGAGCGTGTGAATAATAAAAGGCCCGTCGGCAGCCGCTGCGAGCGGGAGAAAGCGGCGGCGGCGGAGGGGATTCACGGGCAGTTAAACAAAGGAGCAAGTTGGGGGCCGGTGGCGGCGGCGGCTCGGCCGGGCCGGGGCTGCGGGGCCGCTCGGTGCCGCCCCCGCCGTGCGGGGAGCGCCGGGGAGCGCGCGGCGCCCGTGATTGACAGCCCGGCGTTTAAATACCCCGAGCGGCAACAACAACAGCGGCGGCTGCCCGCGCCGCGCCCCCTGCCGGCCAGGGCCCGCAGCGCCGCCCCCCGAGCCTGCCCCCGGGCCCGGCGCTCGCAGCGCCCCAGCGGGGGCCGTGCGCGGGGTTGTAGTTGTTTGGGTTTGTTTTCCCTTCGTTTATTTTCCTGTTTCTGCCCCTCAATCGGCAAAAGACAAACGCCGACCGAAAGTAGGTTGCGTATTTAGGTGTTACTTAACAGTAATTGTTACACACGGGTGTTTTGTTGCCACGTTTGAGGAGGAAAGGAAGGCTCGCAGCGTTTCAGATGTTTACTTGTTTGATTTGTTCTTTGTACACGGGCTTCTCCCGGCTCGAACCGCAGTATAATAGAAAGTGTGAAAAGGGCTTTGTAAACTATAAAAACTGGCAAAACAGGATTGTTGTACCTTAAAAACAACCTCTCATTAATATTTTTAACTAGACTGCTACTACTCTTGCCAGTACTGTTGTTTAGAGAGAGACACACAGCAGCTTAATAGAAGTTTGTCAGAACTCGGTCACTGTCTGCAGTGAAGGTGCAGGCATTGCCTGAAGTGCTTGTTACAGGTTCTTTCTCTTCCAAGTCTTCTGCATTTGTGTAGTTGCTCTTTCAGAATGTCCTGGCAATTGCTCAGGTTCCATGCAGGCCTTAAATGCCAGCCTTGTGCATCAGTATTGCTGGGGTATGGGTGAACTAAATTTCTGAAATCGTTACGGGGAGAAAAGCATTGCCTGATCTAAAGGTGGGACAGACCACTTGGTTGCTTTCTTGGATCTTGATGTGCAAAAAGCTCCCCACAGGCTCCTGTGATTGAGCTCTGTCACGTAATGGTAGAAGAAGCCTGTTAGCACTGAACTGCCTTGATAGTCTGAAATCCTAAGAGTGGAAATTAAGCAAGCAGGCCAGCAAGAGCTGGCAACAGCCATGCTGCTTTGGGATTTGGTTGCGTGCTCACCCAGTCTCATGACTAAGGGACAGGTTTTTGGGAGACTCCTTTCCTCCTGCCAGCTGTGCTCTGCTCTGGGAGTGCCTTTCCCCTTGCTGTAAGAGTGTATGAAGACAGTTACATAGCTTGTGTAAGAAAACACACACTCTCAGATCTTGAAGTTTTTGGTGAACTTCTTAGTTTCATGTATTCTTGATTTTATTTCTTTTTAAATTTTTTCCCCCGGCCTGTGGAATGGGACTGATGTGTGTTCTGTCTTAAGAAACATATAAACCCAGGCTGTGGTGTGCTAGCATGATGCCTAGCGCATGTTATTGGATTATGGACTCTTTGCTGCCTTCCTGTGTATAGTGAAGAGAATGCCCGAAGAGTACAGTGGAGGCTGTACAAAGTCTGTTCTGGCAGATTGTTACTTAGTCCCTTCAAATTTTTATGTGATTTTTTTTTTTTCCCTGTGTGTTCTTCTTGCACTCTCTGTCTTCAAATGATTTGTACTTTGGTTTGCTATTATCAATATATTAGTATTGTGAAATACGCGTTTTATTGCTTTTGGCAAATATATATTGGACGTGCTAAAGCAGATGTTTTGTTATGCCGGGCAAGGCTGTGAACCTGCTTTGTGGGTTTCAGTTACTCTCCGAGTGGGCCTAACATCCAGCCACAGTCTGGTGTAATTACCCCTTGTGAACAAAAGAGCGTAACACGGGTGCCTGAGCGCTGTTTGAGGCTTCGTCGCCTTCCTGAATGGCTTGTGAGAGTGCAGAGACTACAGAGCTTTAGATGTGACAAACTGTCAAAGCTTTCAGACGTGCAAATCCATTTATATTTTAGACAATTTTTGTGTTTTCCCCATCATTTTATCTGCTTTAAATGAAAATGTCACATTAAGCTGATTCCCGCTTTCTGACTTGTCTAGAATATACTGCAGCTAGAATGAAGCATAAGAAGTCCTTTTTGCTGCTCTGTGTGTTCAGCTTTTCTTGGATCTGTTCCGTATCTCTTGAAACCTCTTTAATTTCTTGGTTTCATCTTCAAATGATATGTATCATTCTGTGATACTTCTTGTGCTGTCTCTGCCTTCCTTCGTTTTTTGATGCTTTGCCTCAGTTATTAGGTTAACAACATGCTGTCATCTTGTTTGTGTTTTTTGCTGTGATATATTCTGTGCCAAAGTTACATATCTTTTTTTAAACTGCTCTTGCAGTCAGCTCTGTTCTTGAAATATATTTGTGAAGTTTGCACAAATTCTGTTGAAATTTTTGTGCTTTTTTCTGTCCATGATACATGTACTCAACTAGATTTATATGCCTTGCATAGATGTGACTTACTCCTGTAGACTAGATCTCAGGTCAGAACAAACTGGAGTTTAAACATATAATTCAGTTTTTGTCTGCACATCGTAAGGTTGTCTGTGATATTTCAGAAGTAAAGTACTGTAGAATTGGCTTTTTGAGGAGGTTGGCTTTGTAAAGCTCTACTGGTACTGTACTAGTTGTAAAGAAGTGTGGAGAAGTCAGTCAAGTAAACTGAGAATTAAAAATGCAGGTGCCCTATGAAGTCTTGTGTGTTGCACTTTTCTGGGGATGTTTTGTTTCTCAACAAACATCCAGTGAACTTCTAACATGGCTCAATGATGAATAGATTAAGAAATTATCAAATGTGTACGTCTCAATTACAGATCTCTGCCTTTTGAAATGCCTGAAACCTTTCTAATGGTGTTTGGGTTTTTTTTTTTTAATTAAACAAAGGAAATGTTTTATTCTTCAAAGTTAGAGCAATGGGGAAAAGGGAATAAGAAAGGGAAAGCATCATTTTTTTGTTGTTGTTCAAAATTAGCAGTTTACCTGAAAATTTCTTAGTGGTGTCAACTTTGGTGTCTTCCCCTCAAGGAGAAAATTTTTTATGTTTACAGAAATAAATATTTAATTTGAGCAGCTTAGAGGGCAGTCAGGGAAGTACAGCACTAATCTGTATGTAGTGTACATAAGAACACGCTTCTGTTGCAAAGCAAAGCCAAATTGATTAAATTTATATGGAATTGTTCTTAAATTGATAGCTCTTGCTCTCAGGATTAATTTTGTATTTTGTATAGTCTAGAAAGAATTAACTTTGCCCTTTCCTACAGCAGTTCATTGGTGGTATTTTGCCATTAGGTGTTTGATGTTTTTTACAGCTTTGTCACGATTAGAAAACATTTAACAACATAATTTGAAAAGAAAGGGCATTCGTGTAGTGTTTGAAGATTATCATTTAAACTGCAGATGCCTTGAGGCCTTTTTTCCTCACATGGAGGAAAAATTCCATGCCAAAGTCACATCTGAGTGAAGTTCACATAGAACATATTCTTTCTGATATCGTCTGGGTATGAACGTGCCTTTGTTTGGTCTCTGAAGAAACACAAAACGTCTCATCCACACCTTAATATGATCTCGATGTAAAATCCAGTTTTCCCTCTTTACAGCTGTTAGGTTCCATGGTACAGGTCTGTCTGAACGCACCGATTTGTACTCTGAAGGCAGGCTTTCTCCTTAAGAAAAGAAGGAAATGCATGGGCTATAGTGACTACTTTTCCTGAATTGGTTCTTTGTTTTGGAGCTTTATACATGAGGTTCTGCACGATGGGCTTTGCCAACTCTTTGCTGCTGAAAGAGGCTGTCCTGCTCCTGGCTGCGTGCTACTATAATTCCTCTTTGCTGGTTCAGTGCTTGCCTGATTGGTAAATCAACTCTGCTCAGAAAACTGACAGAGCCCATTCTCTTGCTGGGTTAGCTTTTTGTTGGGTTACTGAGTTGAGTGGGCTTGTCCAAGGCTAGGATGAGTCCCAGAGTGTTGCAAAACACCCGAAGGAATATATTGTTGGAGATGATACTGGTGGGAAAAGACAGGAGAGTTGGTCATTATTTTTCCTCACTGCCCACTTTGGGATTGATAGCTCACCCAGTTTTGTAGAGCCTTGTTTTTGTGTCTCAAGTCACCTTGTGTGATTCTGCCTGGGCCCAGTTGCTCATCCAGTGAGGTCCAAGGGTGCAGCTGCAGGAGCACAACCCCAGAACATCTTCTGTTTGCCAGGGTAGGTGAAACTCTGGTGTCTGTCGTGGAGCTGGAGGACAAGGCGTGGTGATGCTCATGTCAGGGAATGTGGAGGTTGCAAAGAGACTGCTTACAAACATTTTCTGGTGCAGAGCTCTTTGCAGAAAATTAAGGCCTTGTACTTAGAAACATTCAGGGACCTGAACTGAATCAACAAGTACTTGTCTGGTCAACAGAGCTCTGGTCTGGCACCAGAGAACTTTCAAGCTGACTTTCTGGCTCTTGTGATGTATAAGCCTTAAATCCTTCATGTGGCAATTTGGTGGATCTTAGGGAAGTGTTTTAGACCTCAAGGGAAAGCTGATGTGTTTAATTTTACTTTTCCTTGGCATAGCCATGTTTCCTCAGAAGTAAGATGGAAGTCTCAACTTCAGTCCAATGAGCTGTGGTGCCCTCTGCCAAAGAATTAAGTAACTTGAAGTGACTTCAAGCTCTTCTAACAATACAAAAGCTGAAACAGTTTTGGTTAAACTGAAAAGAGGCTTGTTATAATGAGAATGCCAGACAAGCACTTGTGTAACTGGATGTCTGTTTCCAATCCTTTTATATTCTTCATTTGGACAAACCATTTTTTTTTCTTTTGGTTCCCATCTGTGAAGTGGGAAGACTTATTAATATATATTAAAGTTAGATGTGTTCTACCGTAATAAGCACTGAAGAGTTGCAAGTATTCAAATGGCTTCAGTTTTTGAAACTGTGTAATAACATGTAGAACTGTGTGCAAGTTTTTCTGTTTATGGTTTTCTTGAAGAACTGGCTTTATGGGAGGTAGGTGTACTTTGAAAGTTAACACTCCTTTCCTTGAGATCTGTAATTTTGTAATTTTTAAAATTTGTTCTGGAATAAAACATAGTTGATGGTTTAGCTTATGCCTTCTGATAAAGTAGCAAGGACAAGAAAAAAGCATTGTCCAATAGAGATCTGTAAGAGAACTGAATGGTACACAATTCAGCTTTTTAAATTAGTCCAACAAGATTCTAGTGAGTTTCTAAACAGTTATTTAATGGTAATAGTTCTAATTTCTAAAGCACAAATTGTTACCTTTTCAGTGTTAGTTAAAAGAGAATCAGATTTAGTTATTTAAACACTACTTCTAATTTTCTGTAATATTATAGTTCACCTATATTTTTGGTGTAATTGTTTTGTTTTGGTCTTGACTGTGCAAATGAAGGCACTCTAAGTATATGTGTAATTTAACGGTGAATTTTTTATTAGCTAGTTAATTTATGATGATTTTATATTCTGAAATGTTATTTGTTGATGCTCATGAAGCACTTCAGTATCTTCCTTTCCCTTTATGTTTAATACATAAATGATTTGAGGAATTCAGATGTTTTCAGAAGGCTCAGCTTTGTGACTTGTGTATCTAAGAACTAGAGATGTGAGAGGAGTCTGATTGTGGACTGCTGCTTGGTGCACCTAATTTCTGTATATACCTAGTAGGTGCTACAGTGCATAACGTGAAATATATTCTTTTTATTCTAAACTTATTTTCATCTGTTGATAATGATGTGTTCTCTTAGAGCAGCACATTTGCAGTAAAATGGCTTAAGCCTTACAGTGGAGTATCACTCTGTTAACTGCCAGTGGGCAAAATCACATTAACTTTGTTTTCATTCTTCATTTGTGGTTTCTAGCTTTTTTTTTGAGTTTGCACAATTGAAGATGAACTAATACTCTTCATGTAACTATTTTTACTTTCCCTACATCACGTGTAAAATAGAATACCATTGTCTCAAAACAGCTCTGAGTAATCAGTGAAGATTTCCATAGGTGCAATGCACATACTTAAAACCATAAACATGCTCAAATTTTACGTTTGTCTCATTGCTCAAATATGAAATTCAATTAATAGCATTGTTCTTGCTTTATTATCAACATATGAGACGTATTTTAGTGAAATATATAGCTTTTAAAAAGCTAAGCTATTTTTCATTTTGTCAGTCCTTTCTAATGTTTACAACATTAGCTCATGAATACACAGAACTAACAATCTATGGAGTATGAATAGTCTTGAGATGTCTGCTGTGTGGTGGTAATGTGGATTTATGTGGCTGGTAACCCTCTTCAGGTCAATTCTGCTTTTGAATGGAATTAATATTTAATACTGTTTTCTCCATTACTTCAACATTAACTAAAGTAGACTTCAAAACTGGTGTTTCTTTTTGAAAATACTGAGTTCATTGTTGCTCAGGCAGGCATAAATGCTGATGTTCGCCTCAAAAGCAAGAAAGCTTTTTTTTTTTTTAAATCCTCCCACATTATTCTGTCTTAAAAGCCAATTGGAGTAAGTATGATTGTTCTAGATTTTTAATATAGTGTGGTCTGAAGTCTATTTATTTTCACCTGAAACTGTCGGCTGACATTGTAGCTAGGCTGGGAAATTAATTTCGTAAATTTAATTGTGTTTGTTCCGTTTACATGAATACTTTATTCACTTAAAGGCTCTTAAAGCTCTCTTCATGAAAATGAGTGCAAGGAAAGGTGACTCTCTGAGAAATGGAGTCTTTGATATTGAAGATATGTGATTGCTCTGTTCTGTCATTCTTGCCACTTATCAGGCAGTATTTTCTAAAGAGAGTGACATTTTTCTTTTGGGATAGTGATGTTTGCCAATAAACGAAGTCCAGATGAGATAAATGAAGAGCAGCCAAAGAAATTGCTGTATCTTATTACCCAGCAGTACTTGTAAGACCTCTGGTTGTCTTGCTCAACATACAGATTTTTTAGTTTTGTTTCAATAACGAGAATATTTGGATCTTTTCATTAAAGGATTACATCATGCTGTTGACTTGCAAAACTTGGTGTTAAGAGCAAGCAGAAGAGGAGAAATGAGGTGTTGCAAGTCAGCACAGGGCTTTCAGGGTGCTGCTGGGCACATCTCTGAGGTGCAGAGTGCTGTACAGAGCAGTCTAGAACAGTACCAAAAGCAAGGTAGCTGTGCCAGCGGGGCACTGTGCTCAGGAAAATATTAACAGTCTGGCCCCTCAGCATAGTGTTATCCCTTATTCCATAGAAGTGTGCAGTGTTGACATATCACAGCCTCAAGCCCACTGTGTCCTAGGTATTTCTCTGTGCTTCTATTGCTTATGTAACAGAGGACCAAAATCATGTCAAGAAAACTGGTGTGCATGTGTAGTCTCTTCTATCTCGAGCTACCTTCTAACTGCAGTATTTGTCTGCCCAGAGGACACATCAGTGTGAGGCACAGGTGAGCAGCAACTTACTGCCTCTGATGCTGTGCTCTCCTGTGTGAACAATTAGGACATCCTGGGGCATCCCTTTGCATCTCCTAACACTGCAGTAAAGTGTGCTGCCCTGATGGCACGAGTATCACAGGAGTAGTTCAGGATGCTGTTCTTACTCTCACTGAGACCGCGTGGAAGAGCTGTAGTATCGAGTGATTGGCCTGATGTCCTTGCTGAGAAGTGCTTATTTAGCACTTTAGAACTGAGTGGAAGCAGATGCCTTGGCTGTACCTTCCACTTCAGCATGGTCAGCTAGCTTGTGCTTGAAGCATCATGGAACTGAAGGATTTAGGTATGAACTAGGGTTAGAGCATCATTTGAGTAGATCAGAAATTGCTGAAGCAAAGGTGCACCTCTGAAGACCTCCTGCAAATGTTACCTCCTGACTTTTATATTTTACCAGTCAGGGCAGATTCTAATTTCCCTTCAGTTTTTGGAATTGATGGCTCAACTAGCATCGCCAGTGAGAATATACTGAGCATTCTATTTCCTGGTCCTTATTTGACTGTGGAAATAAAGTTATTGTCTAATGAAAAAAGCACAAACTCTCACTTTAGAGAAGAATAAACCTCTTTACTCCTGATTAGTTCTGATACTGAATAGATCTATCACTGTAAGAGGGAACAAAATCTTGTATATTAGTGAAAGGAAAATACCACTGTACCAGTGTTCAGCCTCTCAATGTCAGGTGCTGTTACTTGCTTCCTATGAAGATGCTTTGCATACAAGTGGTCTTTTCCTGCAGGTAGTTCCTTACATTAGGGAAGAGATCTGCCATTCCTCTACAACCCTGTTTGCTTATTGCATTTTAGTGCTGTTGTGCCTTTTTTTGTTCCCCCAGCATATGAATGCTTGTGTCTAGTTGGCTGGATCTTTGTTTTTCATAAGATTGCACTGTGTGTCTAATTCTCCTTTTTTTCTTTGATGTCTGAAATAGTGATGCTATGTAGGGACTGGGACAAGGAAATGAGCCAATATCATGAACAAGTGGTAAAACATGGGGAAAAAAAAGCCTTTTATTATGATCAGTGAAACGATGTTGAGCAGACATCTTGTTTGTCTGGACTAAACTTACATGAGACAGGCACGGGTACATTTACACCATGTGATTAAGAGTGAGCTGCAGTGCATTCCTCACTGCTCCTGGTACACCTGTGCTGAGAAGGGAAGTGAATGCATCCTGCAGTGTGTGATGGCAGTTCTCAATGCAAGCTACATGGAAAATTCCCAGCGAGTTGCTAGTGGACCATAGAGAAGCTTGAAGCACTAAAGCCTCTATTTGCAGTTTTCCAGTCCATTCCAGAGCAACTATAGCAAACTCTGACACGATTTTCATGACACATTATTAAATTCTTTGAATAGTCTATTTTTTTTGGGGTGGTGGTTTTTTTTCTTTTTTTCTTGTACCTCTAATAGAGAATTTGGAGAAAGAAGTTGCAGATAAATGTTGTGTATAAATGTGTTGGTTAACCTAGTAAAATAAAATTCTGTTTCTTATGCCAATCTGAGGAAGGTGGACGAGCATCTTTCTAGTGTGAGCATATGCATAGCTCTGAGCCCATGAGAAATCCATCAGCTTTCTATGAAGCTTGTGCACCACAATATTTTGGAACAAGTTTTTGTTAGGAAATGTGCTCTATCCTTTAATATGCTTGCCATGTGTTTAGAAGAAAAACTGTAAATCTCTGAATTACCATTGTTGGAAACATACTGACTATGTGCCAAGAGGATGGGAGTAAAGTAGATACTTCCTTTTGAAAACTGTACCAGACACAAAATAATTGAATGGAACTTATGGTTTTCAGGTGTCTGAAAAATTGGAACTGAGATCAGAAGATTTTTCTGTTCACATGGGGTATCTACAAAGGGAGTAAGCAGCCTTGCATAGAGGAGTCTTGTAGGTGAAAAGCTGGATGGAGAGAGATCAGCACAAAGAAGGACAATGTGAAGAAAACTTATCAAAACAAAGAATATGTGGAGCTGCAGTGACCAGTCACTCTGAAGTAATGTGAGGAAGATCCAGGTTCTAAAGCAGCCAGTGGGTTTGGTGAAACTTGCTGATACAAATGTATGTTTTTTTATTGGATGGAAACTACTTTATGGTGTGCAGAACATAAGGAGTGATAACCTACATAGATTCAAATTTAAAATGTAACTTTCAGTATCTTTCTCTGAATGGAATCTAACCTGAATCAACTGCAGCTAGTCCAGATTAAATTACTGCCTTTTCTGAAGATAAATACATAGTTTGAGGTTGTTTTATGTAACTCTGTCTTGAATTGCTAAAGGAGAAAAGATGTCTCTTTAAAGACTCTGGGTGTATTTAAATTGATGTACTACAAATTACATTGTAAGGTTGGGGAATTTTATTTTATTTTATTTTTTAGTATTTTTAGTTTCAGTTAGTTTCATAGCTGGTGCTATGTAACATAAACAAACTGATAAATAAACTTTTCTTCTGTAATTGAATTGTAAGAAAATAGCTTAATAGTTCACATTCAGCAGTATGTCAAACTCATTAAAGGCTCTTTAGAGCTCATTGACCTCTAAATCTTTATCTAGGAAACACTTCTGGTAAAAGATTATTCTTCTGTAAAGTATTTACTATTTTTTGCTAATTATCGAAGAAGAACCTCTTTGGCACTTTCACATTATGTTAGTGGAGGTTGTAAAGAAAAGCAAAACATCATTATCGCTTTGAAGCCAGAAGAGCAACACCTATTAAGTGTTACTTATACTCCAAAAAGCCTGGCAGGTATGCAGCATGTCTTTGGCAAATTTCAAGTCCTTGCCAGTTCCTGAAATATTTAGAGAGATGGACGGTTCTGTGTTTTTTAAAAGGAAAACAGGTGCATTTGTAGTCCAGGGGATAGACTGCTATATTTCTGTAGGCAGTGTTATTAAATCTGAAGACTAAAAAAAAAGTACTAGTATGTCTTAAGACTTGGAAAAGATTGTGCTGCAATTCATGCTCACTTTATCTATTTATTCACTGGTGTCAGGAGCAGGGACCAGAACTCAAGATAATCTTGTCAGTGTCTGAGGGTTTTAACCAGACCCTTGTGCTGGGCTCAGGTTACATTCTGTTCAGGGCCCAAAATTCTTGGGTACTTTTCTGCAGAGTAAGAGGTCCTAAGTGGGGGACATAAAGGGTATCTTTACATAAAAAGTGAGCTGGAGGTGGACATTCCCCTGAGATGTGTGGGTTTGGACTCTAATAACCTGAATAAGCACATCTTGGTTGGAAAAACAAAGTAACTTCTCCCTTCATAACAAGATTTTAGTGCCCAGCACTTTGTCAGTTTGGCTTAGACCCCAGGGAGCATGGCACAGGCTGGGGGGGAGCACAGGGTGAGCACAATAGGGAGTGCTTCTGGAATTTTTGGGTGAGTGTTGAGGTGCTAGCTGAGTGTAGGTACTTCTGAGGTTAGCTTTCTTCTGATTTTAAGTAGGCTTTAGGGACCAGCATCTTTAACTGGATATTGCCCTAATAGCTAGATATAGATGAATGATTTCTTTTGTGTTCTTGCAATTTCTTTTTTTTTTTCCTGCTGTTTAGATGGATTTCATGTGCTTTCATCTGTGGCCATTGGTATTTGTCCTGTCTGTTACCTTTCCCCTTCTATCAGGGTAATTTTCACACATTGATATTTACACATACTGGTAAGGTCAGAAATTTTCATTCAAAGAATTAATTTTGTGTTTTTTACAGTCAATGAACCATAACGTCTCCTGTAATTTTTACAGGAATGGTAAATCAGTATTCATCTCCCGAGGACCTTTTGCAATAGGCCCTCTGCTTTATATTTCATATTTTTCTTGTGCATTTCTTGGAACATTCCTGTTGGAGTCATGGGAATTTTGCCCACTAGGAAGAAAAGGTATTTTAAGAGATACATATATGCACATTACACATAACACTGATATATGGATAAAATCATCTTCTTTTTCCCTATATAAAAGCACTGGAGCTGAGTAGCACAGACTGTGAAGTCAAGGTTACCTCTAAATGTGTGTGTGTGTCAAATTTAGATTAAAACATGTGGATTTGTGCTTTTGCAAATACTTCAGATTACTCTAAATAGCATATGATAGAGCAAAAATGATTTTGGTAACCTGGATCTGAACTCATAAGAATTTTAGATTAAAATCAGTATGTCCAATTATATCCAGAATAAAAATAATGGATGCAGATAGAATTCAGTGCTGATGTAACTCAACCCCAAAACTCTTTTTAGCTTTGTTCTTCACTATTTGAAGTTTCCACATGGTCTGGAAATTACTGTGCTTCATTAATTCCATCTGAAGAGGATTGAACAGTTATATTTCTGTAGCTAGAATAATGTGTAAAAGTAACTTCTTGATGTGTTATGGACTGCATGGGTGCAGTTTTGACCAGCATGCCCCTCTGGACCTCTATAAGCAGCTGAGAATCCAATAAAGAACTCTAAATTACAGGCATTATCTAGTTGATTGAAGGAGCTTTTTCTACTTACTGCTCTGCCAGCCAGCCAGTGTAACATCTGATATTTAGACTCATTATCTGTGTATCTGAAACAGTTTGCTTGTATCATAGCTTAAATAGAAGTTAATGTAATCAGATTCTCCATCTGCTTTTGAAACGAGCATGGTGAGCTAGAGATGAGCCAGTTTGCTCTCAGATTTCCTCAGAAGTGAAGCATCTGTCTCTATTTGCCATTGACTGCAAATCTATTTGCCTTATACAAGTAAGGTATTTCAAAGCTGTAGGAGCCATCGTGTAAATTTTTGTGTTGTGATTAGAAGATGCAGAAATTATTCAGCTTAATGAAAAGCTTGCTAGAAAGTTCCTAGCAATGTCTGAAAAATATTGCAGGCTGGAGGAAGAATTACTCAGTTGAGAAGAAGATGAGTTGAAAAATGTCCTTGATTTTTATTTTTCATTTTTTATTTTTCTTAAAGGAGGACTATTTAATGAGTTGAATTTTGAAGGCACAGGAAGCTTTATTTCAGGTACAGCTGTAGAGGCTCTGAATGCTACTGTGAGTGTTAAGTTACTTAGTAGAGGGCTCCAGGAGGTCTTTAAAAACAATCTGGCTAAGAAATTTTTTAACCCAGTTAGGTGGTAAAGTGTTTTTGGTGTAAGGAGCCAATTTAAAGGTGTGTAAAGCAGGCTGAAGCCAAGTTTACTGTAGCTGCAGTCTGTAAAGGAAGCAAACAGACACACAGTAACTCAGGAGTAAGGGGTTTGCAGCAATGGAGTTTTAAGGTTGTGGTAATGCTGTTTGCTGGTGCTAGAATGTGGGAGACAGAAGAATGTACCTCCTTTGTTGTTAGCAAAAAGTCCTATTTTCAAATCATTCCTGACATAGTTTTTCAATTGAAGTGGCACAGTGTAAAAACAATCATGTGTCCTAATCAATCCCCTCAGGCCAGGAAGTCATTGTGGGTTTGTTTTTGTTCACCTCCAAATCTTTTTTTATCACTTGAGATACTTGAGAACAGGACAGATCTGATGGCGTCTACTGACAGTGTTACTCAGGATGTCATAAGCTTTGCAGACTGTGTATTGCATAAAATAACAGTGCTGATAGTACTTGTCAGGCTTCACAATCTTTCTAAACAACTCATCTTTATTATACTACTGGAATAACCAGCTTGTACTCTCTCTGTGGGAGTCTGCAGTCCGTGCTCTTTGTAGATGAGGAACATACAACACTTCTAGCACTTGAGAAGGAGATGGAGCTGCTGAAGACATGGCAAAAAATTCCCAAATGGATTAAAAATGCTTAGAGTGCAGATTGCTTAAAAGAGGTGGTTGAACTAATATTAGAGACACTTGTTACATAAAAATGATATAATAAATGGGTTTTTTGTGAGACTTTGATGTAGGTAATTATGGAATTTAGAAACTGCTGAGAGTATGCAAGAACCATTAGTGAGATTTTGGTTTGATCAGTCTCTAAAAAACACAGGTATCTTCCCACTTCATAGTGGTGGTCCTTATGTGTCTCTCAAACTAGAAGGTGGGAATTTAGCTGAAGGTTTGTCCTTTTGATCCTCTCCTGCTTTACAGAAAACAGTGTTTGATGTGGTTTAGAAATGTAGCTTCCAAACTGTTTGGATTACTTGTTTTATAGTTCCTGTTGTACTGCAGTGCATTACTGGAAAGAGTTTTTGTAGGCAATAATATATTGGTGGTGGCATAATGTTGTATTCCTGCTGGGTACTTGCCTTAGCTACTGCTGGAGCTACAGATACCTGTTCTCAAGGAACTGATTAGACACTTCATCAGAGAAGGATGCCTAAAAGAAGCCACACTAAGACCATCATAATGCTGTGCTAAAAAAACCTTGGTTACATATGACATCTAGTGCCAGTGTATGTGTCTCTTGGACTCAGTAATGCCTCTCTTGATGTTGTGCAGGTGTATGGTTAAAGTTGAGGAGGCTTTTCAGGTGTAGGCAGGGATGTTCTCTGCAATCTTATTGGCAGTGTATCTGTCAGGCCACAGTAGTTCTGAGTCTTAGTGAATAATGAAGTCCCAACAGTAGGCTTGGCCAGGTCTAGTGACTTCCACTGCTGGGAGGAGCAGTCCTACTTTGCATACCCTTCTCTCCAGGTTACATAGTCCTCTTCCTTCTCTCATGGATTGCCTCTCACAGTTGCCCAACTGTGACTTGATAAACAGGCAAAAGACTGGCTAGGTTAGTTTCTGTGAGATTAGTGAATAAAACGAGGTTGCCTTGTAACCAGGCAAGTGTCAGGGCCATTGCAGGGAAGGGGAGTGGGGGTGCTTGCTTGGAAGGGAGTGGGTAACCTGCCCTGTTCCAGCAGCTGCAAGCCATTGAATCAATGCAAGCTATGTCATGTAATTTGTTTGTCATTTGGGATTGAACCTCGGTTTCTCTTCATAGGGTGTGTTTTTATAATTCTGTTAATTTCTGTCTTGTTTCTTTCCCTTCTAATGCCCTCTCTCTTTGAGACAAGTAACTGATAGGTCTCTTCTGTGTATAAAAGGCCCTTGCTCTACCTGACAGGAAACTCCACTGGAAATGGAACTGGAATTCCTGTTTATTAAGTAAGACTTGGTTGGGGTGCAAATAGATCTTAAAACTGTATAATATGCAGTATTTCTTTGAGATGGCTAGTGAGAATTGACAGGAGTCTGTGCACAAGTTGGAACTGAGAAAGATTAGGACAAAAACCTAAGAATCTAAAAGCTGAGGCAGGCAAATGAGTGTAGACTGTATTTTATTGAATTGGTAAGGTCAGAAAAGACCTCGTAAGATCATTTTGAGTCTAAACATTAAACTACCACTGTCATGTTCCCCACTAATCCATGTCCCCAGGCACCACATCCACATGTTTTTTGGACATTTAAAGATGGTGATTCCATTTTATACATATATATATATATATATATATATATATATTTACGCATGTAATTAAGAATCAGGGACATGTAATAAGCATCTTTAATTTGCTGTGTTAAAGTTGCCATAGTTGCTTTGTTCCTGAGTGAGTCAACATTTAATTAACTTGTATACCAATTTCTCTTTTCCACCCTTTTGTTATCTCTGTAGAGCTTAGGATATTTCTTCCTTGCTTCTACTGGGGAAATAATGGTAGCAGTTTTGGGTAGTAGTTTGTTCCTTGGTAATGCAGCCACACAGAAGTTAAGATGTCTGTTTCAAGATGGATATGGAGGCTGCTTTAAATGGTTGAAGATTTTGTAGTGTGGTTGGTTTTTTTATAGAATTCAGACAAGAGTGTTTGATTTGAAAGTATTATTTTAAAGTACCTAATTTTTGCTTATTGTAAGTTCAGGATTTTTTTTTTTTTATTAAGCACCGCTAGAATAACCCTGTCTGGGAATTGAAATAAGGCAAATTACCTAAATATAAGATGTAGTTACATGTCAGGGCAGTTTACTAAGTTCTGTTTTATCTTAGGGGGGAAGAGGTGAACTGTTGACTTGGAGTCTTGAGGAGGAGATAAAAATATATCATTGAAGAACATCTTTAATGGTCTAGAAAACCTTTGTCATTAGTGTATACAGAAGCAGTTATTTTCTCTTTTTGTTTGTCCCTTTCAAAGCCCTCTCTCTCTAAACCAAATAACTAGTATGTGTTTTCTTCTGTGTGTTTAGGGCCCATAGTACCTAATACTGCTTTTACAGGCTGTGCATTATAACCAGAACTGAAATTCATGCTGGCTGTGGTCAGATAAATTTGGACTCCAGTGTTCCTAGAATTAATTGAAATACAATGTTAATCCTTTTTCCTGCATCAGTTGTGGGAAGGACAGGATAGTTCTCATTTATTTCAACAGGCTTCATGCAGTTGCAACTTCACTAAGACACAGTGCCTGAAGTCAGATTGGACTATTGTTCCTTCTTCTGTTTGGTGTGTCAGTCTGGCCATGCTGGGAAAATGAATGGAGAAAGAGGAGTCTGAACTGCTGTAGAGAATCTTGCTGAATTCCTGAGCAGTGTGCTTTGCTTCATATGTATAGGGTTACACAGATTACTGCTTTTCAAGTGCTGAAAAGAATTTCTTCATGTCAGATCAATGTATATTTTTTCTTACTTTCAGATGAATCTTGTGTCATGATTCACTTGCTGGTATCATCTTTGTTTCGCTCAATAGTTTCACACTGAAATAAGGCCTTCAGCTATCACAGCTGCTTTTAAAATGTCTCTTTTTTTTTTCTCTGCTCTCTGACAAGTTGTTTAGTTTTGAGGTCTGCTGTAGTTTTCTTAAATGTTATTTTTTGATTGTCTTGAGGCAGCTTATTTTGCCAAAATCTACAGTAGAAGATTCAGGTTCATTCAGACCTTCATTTCTGTAAAGCAGTGTTTTTAAAAGAATCTGAACAGAATTAATTGTAAATACTGTTTTAAAGCAGCTTGATGCAATCAGTCTGGTTGGGAAGAGTAAGTAGAAATCTCATTTGGCATAGGAAGGATGAAGATTTGCTGTATGCTTAATAGACAATACTAAACAGAAGGAGTACGTCAAAAGTACTTCAGTAATGTTAACTTGGCTCTATCAGGAAAAGTAACTTCTCATAAAGCTGCTACACAAAATACATGATGGTGGCTGCCATTATGGATTAACCTGGAATGTGTGTCTCTTCCCGGAAGTCATACATTGTAGTGAAAAGGTTGTTTGACTTCAGTGTATATTTTTGCACATAAAACTGTTTGGATTTTCTGAGCATGTAATTATTTGACTTCAGTTTGAACAGTCATTTGACTTCATTTTGCTTAAATTCCTAATTGTTACATGAAATGCTTGTCTGGAAAATCATCTTTCCACACAATCTTTTCACCAATGATTAGAAATAAGAACATGTTGATTATGCCAAATATTCTGTTGTCAAAGTATTTTCTAAAAGTAATAACTCTCTCTTACCTTCATTCTAGCAATTTCAATAAATTGAACTTTACTTAAAAACAGATCTTGGGGAAAATTGTGTTGAGTTTCAAAACCATAGTAGTTTGTTTTCAGACTGGACTGGAATTGTGGAATGGAGGAGTCAGTTTACAAATAATATACATTTATTACCTTACATAAGGTAACATGGTGATGATGTAGATTATGTGGCTGCTTTCTCAATGCAGGTAGAAGGTGTTTGTTGTATTTGTAACTGAATCTGTTTCATTATGTAACTCAATAGCTTTCTTCCATTGACCATAATTTTCCTATTAGGTTTCTACATTTCAGAATCTATTCTTTAGAATTAAGCTTTCGTTGACAAGGTATCACATACTGGTTTTATTTATTTTAACCTCTGGGCTTTGAGGGAGTGAAAAGCACTGTTGCTTGAGAAAGAATTATGTATACTGATTTTCTTTCTCAATAGAAAAATGTGCAAGAGTATTGCCATTAAAAGTGTTTTCTGAAAGGACAACACTAGCATCACTATCAAACTTGAAGTTTTATTTCAGAAGGTGCAGGAAGTCTGAACCTTTGGAAGGTCCTTTAGAATTCAAAATAGAGCATATACCTGTCTGCATGTTTGTGTGACTGCAATACCTCATTTCAGAGAAATATTACATAATTTAAAAGCAGTAGGGTTGAATTACATTAGGGAAGTCTAAACCTATGTAATGAACATTAACATTTTTAATGTGCAATTTGATGGTTAATCATAAGTAGACCAAGGCCTCTTAGGACTTTGGAAGTATCAGAACAGATATGTCTGAGCAGTCAAAGGTCAGAGGTTTTTGAATATTATGGTGTGCAGCATTATTTTTCTTGGGATTCTTACCTGTGTTGAAGGATGATGCAATATTTAATAAGTTAGTATATCTTTAGGTATTTTGAGAGTTGGCCTTACATGTCATTTTTCTGTAGTTAAGAACTTGGTGGAATGTGTGTGAGTGAATGTGTACAAAAACTAGGTAAGCTGTTGGGCCAACATCCACATATTCTATACATATCTTAAAACGTTGTGGGTTGTTTGTTTGGTGTTTTTGGTTTGTTTTTGTTCTGGTTTTGTTTTTGTTTTTTTTTTTTTTCCCTTGGAGAAAATGGCTAACTTAAGGGAAGTTTTCTACAGAAAGAAAAACAGAATAACTGCTGTTTTATAAACAATTTTAAAGTGCAGTTTTGCATGTTTTTTGTATTGTGTCTGATATCAGTTGCATCCTTTTAAAAGGAATTTTGTTTTGCAAAGTAAATATGGAAAAAGCAAAACCTCAAATATTTTTATGTGGGTTTTTTTTTGTAATTTAAAGCAGTAATTCAGTATCTAGTGCATAGAAGTTTGTCACTTTCAAAAATTATTTCATTTCTGAAATAAATCCTTGTAAGACTATTGTGATTCTAAAACTATTACCATGCTTATCATGGTAAGATGAAGAGATAATGGAAACACACACCAGCTTTCTCATGTTGCTTTGTGGCTTCTTTTGGTCTGTTTTGTTTTCTTTGGTGTAACTGTATGCATTTTGAAGAGTGGGGCTGGAGGGGAAATCTATCTAGCCTAAGGTCCAGGTTTTAAAAGTTCACAACATTTATTTTAAGTTTTAAACTCTTCTTCAAATAAACTTCATTTTTTCGTCTGTTCTTGTGCTATGGGATGGTATGGAGTCTGTCCATAGTTTTGTCACACTGACTTTGTCTTTCTCTTCCTAATTAAGCATTTTAATATTGTCCCATAACAAGTGGCAGATGTGGCTGGTTGTGCCAGTGATATCTTCAGTACTTGCATTGTTTTAACCTGTAAATACTGCCTTGGCATCCTTTTCCTACTTGGAAAGCATAGGCTTAAGGAATTCTGGTTAGTCATTTAACTTAAAATCTGCCAGACAGACTTCCTACCCTATATTTTTATTTGCATTCTTGGAATGGAGTAGGAGAAGCTAATGTTTGCATAACTTGCAAGCTCACTAACTAATTTTGGAAATAATTACAATAGGTTTTTTTGGTTTGTTATGCTCAAACAGATTAGGACTGAAAGTAGCAAGTGCAGACCTTGTTACAGGTAAAATGAAAAGTTTGCTATAATGCTTGCTCAGTATATTAATAGAAATAGCTCTCATCTTTGGGGTTTTTTTTGATTTGGAATTCAATATTCAATATTAAGGCTTGATAGTAAAAGGTGTATTAACAGCATAAGATTGCTAAACAGTTATCTCCTTGTTTAGCAATCATTTTTAGAAAGACAAAGTAGAGAGGAAGTAACAGAATATTTTCTTTCATGTGTCTTCTTGAAAATAACATTGTTATAGGTTTGTTAAGTAACTGCATATAAGTGAAATAATAAGTGAATTTTATTTTTTATTTATGGAATCTCACTGTCAAGCTTTCTAAAACCTATCTGAAAAAGTGAGTTGAGTGGCAGTTTTTTCTTTTTGGGTCAGCTTATTGAACTGACTTGTCATGTGGCTGCCTGATGGTTTAGATCTGGTGAGAGAAACAATGGAAGCCCATGGTCAGGCACTTTGGAGGAAGGAGGGTGGGACCTTTTTGCAGCAGCAGCAGCTATGTTCAGTTAAATGCAGTGAGAAACTGTACCCTGCAGTAGTGGCTTTGGTTTTGGGACAATTAAGGCTGTCCTGTTACTAATGAATCTTTGCTACCTCCGGCATTGCCTTGTTCCTGTCCACATCAGTGTTAAGACCCAGCAGAGACTCTGTATCTCTGTATCTTGGCTGCTCTGTGGATGACTGGAAATTGAAAAAGGATTTTGGCCATCTGCTCTGGCAGATAATAGGAAACATGCCTATACCCCTAGTAATTGTCTATAGCCCTGTGTTCTTGGTGACAGGAACATACTTTAATACCCCTAGTATTTTTCCACTCTTTTTTGTTCTTTTCCTATTTTTTTCTTACTGGATGTCAAGACCTGTGCTTTTCCCCTCCTTTTATAGATAACGCCTGGAGTGCTCACTGAGGCACATCAGGGAAAGGTTGTGGGTGCTGATGCAAGGGTGGACAAGGATGTGCTGAGTTCTTGCTCAGAATGAGAAAGGATGGTACAGAAAGGAGAAGGTTGTCCACAGTGTTTATTCATGGAGGATATAAGGGGATTTTGCAAAATGTAATTTTTTAGCTTGGAAAAGATGCAAGGGTTTGTGCTTAACTAAACATAATGGCAAGAGCCCCTAACCTGCATTTTTGGTGCACAGTGACCACAAAAAAGTCAGATTGTTCAGGTTAGACACTGGAAAACCAAGAGATCTTGGGGCCTGAACTTCATGTGTCTCAATAAATAAGAAACTTCAAAAAAATGGCTTAGTTTTGAGCTGTAAGTCAACATCCAATTGTAAAATAATATCTATCCAACAATATCCATTGAAGTAATATTGGACATGCCTGTGATGGCCTGCCCTGTTTCCTCATCTGCTAGGTGAAGCTTAGTAGGTGCAAAGTATGGTGCTGGTGTGGAGAGGAGTGGAAGCTGTTGTGGGAGACTTCCTAAAAAGTCCAAGTGCATCTAGAAAGATGAGCCTGTTCAATTGTTTTGCACATGCTGCTGAAAGGTGGAAAAGGACCTTATAGAATTGAAGCAGTAGGGGGAGGGAACAGAAGGGATCCAAGAGGATGATATCCCATGTACAACCCAGCTTCTTAACAAATTAGCTCTTCTTCTGTTGAAGGTGATTCCTGTTTTCTGTCCTTTTATTAGATCATTGAGAATTGCTTGCATCTCTCATTTTTCAAGATTTTATTCTCAGTGTGCCTCATATACAGAAGTCTTGGAATATTCCTAGTAGGAATATCTTCCTGGTTTAATCTAGGAATTAAACTAGGAAAATGGGCATCCACACTGTGCTCATTTCTTGACTTTTGTTAAGTCAAGAAATTACTTGAGTCATTGAATGCTTTTTTATGTAAGCATTCCCTTTTACACTGTGCATTTTGTATAATGATAGGGTACATATACTACTTGTTTTAATAAATTATTTTTTAAAATAGTCATATACCCTTAAGAACACTGAAAATAAGGCTTTTGATCAAGAGTGCTTTGGATTCTTTTTTTTTTAAAGGATTCTTTCAGTCATGCTTGCAAAGGCAGTTAAGCAATCTCTAAAAATGATTGATAATATCAGAAGCAGGGAAGAGAAAAGCCAGGCTGTGTTGAGAGCAAGCAGGTATTGGATGCAGAAGGTGCAGCAGCCTGTGTGGTGACTGACATGGATCCAATATTTATTCACACTGTGCTGCTGTAGGGGAGATGTGCCAGGTGCCTTGGGTGGCTCACAATGTACAGCCGTGCAGTCTCCAGGGATAAAACTTCCTGTAACTGTCCTGGACTTCTGCAAACTCCTTGTACAAGACATTCCAGCATAATTGTGAAATGGTTGTTTAATTTGTCATTCTGAATTATCAGTACCCATCTCTTAAAGTCTAAATTAATAACAATACTGAAGAAGAGAATAGCCTGTGCTGGACTTCCCCCTGCACTGTGAAAGAATCCTTATTTGCCCTTTATTGAAAAGAAGGGGTCTACTGGTACTTGCCAGATGTTGGAGTCCTCTTCTGATTGTTTTTGATTTACACTTGCTGCATTTACATAGCTACAAATGTAATGATCAAGTGGAAAGCTGAGGCTAAATCAAAAGCATGCACATGCACCTTCTAGAGAGACTTAAGTTGGGAGAATGCGTTCCTCAGAATTTAAGTAGCAGGGGATTTCTTCAGATGCCAGGGATGAGCATGTTCTTGTGTGTGAAAAAACTTTCCACTTCCCAAATCTTCTGCTACCTCTTGTTGACCTTGCCTTGATGCTAGATACCATGGGAAGTTTGGAGTGTCTGACCACTCTGAGACTGATGTAATGGAATGTACTTTTAACTAGCTTTTTTCTACCTTGCTATTCCTTCTAGAGCATTGCAAGTGAAATTGGGCCTGGTTAACCTTTTCACCTTCATGAACAGAATAAAAGGTGTATTTTTGAATAGTCTTGTATGGCTGTTTTTGGTTTTTTAAATTAGTATTATTGTATTTTATTGTTTGATACTGTAAGCTTTCCACTGTTCCTGAGGATTAGTCTGTGACCTCCCTGTAGGAGATGAGCAATTCAGAAGCTAGGTAATATATACTCAAGACATTCCAACCCAAATGGATTGGGTTGATTGCAAGGTGAAGGGTAATAATATTTCATACAGGAAAACATCAGTAGATTGGGAGTTGCAGTGTTTGAGTATGTTAATGTTTTCCAGGCTCTCTGCTACCTCTTGGTGACCTTGTTTTGATGCGTGAGGTCTGAAGTTGCATTTGCCACAGTAATTGATTGCTTGCTAGTAGCCAGAGTGATTAATGTCAGATTCATCTGTGTATGTTGGAGAAAGGGACACGGGGAAGTGACTTGTAATGGTGCTGTGTGTGATTGATGTGCTCTGTGGCATCCTTGGCAGTGCTTGTTCCTGCAGGTGCTGGCACCTCGCTCGCCCTTTGCTTCAGTCAGGCATCTGCTGCTGGATTCGCTTCCATGATCTCACTTAGTGTTTTGTGTTTCCAGTGCTGAGTTTATGGGATAAATAGTAGACTGAAAATGTTTGCTTCCCCTATTGAATGGCTGTTCCAGACATTATAATACCATTCCAGTCTCTGTACACAAAATCCCATGTGCCTTCATGAAAGGTTATGGAGTTAATCATTAGTACTAAGCCTGAAAATAAAGCAGAAATTCTGTTATCTGTAACATTTGATAAGAGACAATAGAATTAAGATCCTTAAACAGAATAGGACAAATAGTTGTCAAAGCTATTTTTATGATATTTTTATGCAAATTTCTTACTGTTGGCAAGATAATCTGATTGGAATGATGATGAATGTATCAGATAAACACCAAGAAAAAGGGAAGGGAATAAATGAAGTGCAAACTTGATCGAGATACAATTCAACATAAATATCTTTAGCTGTTCAAAAATTAGAAATTTAGCTAAAATAATGAGATTCCTAAAGATGTTTAAAACCAGCCTTCTGATTTGGGGCTTTTAGAATGTACATTTTAAAACAATTTTCTTATAATGCATAGGATTATGAGTCATTCATCTATTCTATAAAAAGAGAGAGAACACAAGCAGAAGGAAATGGGACATGCATTTTTAAAGACTGATTCTGCCTTCCTTTTTGTTTATATGTCAGCTGAATTTTCATGTAACAATGATTCTTGTAGCTGTGGTCTTAAAGCAGATGCTAAATATTGCAAGGATTGCGATGAACTATGGCAGCTGAGTTTTGTATTTAGATTTTAAAATAGTATGCATATAAAAAGAGCAAAATAATTTCTGGATTTCATGTGGTATGTAGGGAATGGGGAAGTAGAAGTAGCTGAGTGTTTAGGGGGATCTCAGAATGCACTTTTCCATTGATGGTTACATGGGAGATGCTCTTCAGTTTCAGATTGGATTTGCTCATTGTGCTTTCAGTGCTAGACTGTTTCTTGTATTGTTTTGGCAGCATGTACTGACACTTGCTGGAGCGTGTCAGCATTTTGGCACAAGGCTGCTGAGGAAAAGGCTTTGTGTAGCTGGATCGTTTCAAAGCTTCAGTGTATAAGCACTCATTACAGTTGATACGGAATGGGTTACGTGACTGGGGCACTGTTCCAGTTCTTGTGTTACTAGAGTGCATTGAGTGTACATACCTCATTTTGGTGTAAATGTTCAGGGTTGTGCTCTGTTTTTCTGTATTAACTGTAAAGTCAGCAGTTTTGTAAGCGTCAGTGAACTTTTCACAGAACGAAGAACTCTGCCAGGATTCAGACCAGCAAGCAGGGATTACTTGGTTTTTTTCCGTAAGAACTTTGTGCAACAGCACATGTTCTCCAATTAACCTCTAGTGTTTCAGCTTCTAACAAAATGTATTTAATTGACTTTAACATTTTCTTGTTTAGGTATCAGCAGAGTAGATACTTTGTCATGGCTGTTGTAAAAATTTTGCTTTTCATCACATTTTGACTGTTTTATCTGGAAAAAAATATGCACTGAGAAAACATTACATCTCTCAAGCACTCTTTAAAATACTTGCTGCTATTTTAAACCAAAACCAGTTCCTTTAAGTTATTTATGTGGTCACTTCTGTAGTTTATGAATCCAGTTCTATTGTAAAGATTTCAAGAATAACATGAAAGTATTCTTCATTGATTTGTCTTAGGAGGTAGGAGTCAGTTACATGATTTTTGCAGAAAGAAAAAGAAAGACAAGGAAAATATCCATTATATCTTCTATAATTTAACAGCACATAAACCTCAGTTGTTTTTGTTTTTCGGTTTTTTTTTTTAACTCATAGCTTCTGTGAGGAAAATTGCTTGAATGATTTTGTAAAAACTGTTTCCTGTAATTAGGATCAAGGTTTTGGGGGGTAATGGTGTATATATTGTGGAATTGCTCCTTTCTAAAGGAATTTGATTCTTGTTTCCTGTTTATGATTTTTTTAAATGGCATTCTCTGTTCAGTGATAAATTATAACTCAAAATTTATGTGGCAGCCCAGTAGTGGAGATAATCTGGTATCTCATTATAATTTTGTAGAGTAAGCACATTTTAATAAAAACCTAAGATTAAATTATTTTTTAGCTTGAAAAGTAAACCCTGTGTGCATTCTCATTAACATGTAAAAAATATTATTCCAGCTGCGTTGGGGTAGAGGAGCACCATGCTGTTGACATTGATCTATACCATTGTCCCAACTGTGCAATTCTCCATGGACCTTCTCTAAGTAAGTATGGGTTATTCAAATTTCATCTTACACCTCAGATTGTTTTCTTCCCATATACAACTGCAAAGGAGTGTTCAGAAGAATATTCAAGATGAGTTTGATTATTTAGAAGGCACTGGTTCTGCATGACTAACTCTGAGCTGATTAAAAACCTGCAAAACAAACAAACCATCTTGAAATGTTCCCTGGTGTGGAGATGCAGATAGAATATAATATAAGGCCCAGCTATAGATTGGAGAAATCAAAGTGCACAGGGTAAGTAGAAAACAATCTGGACTTGGCAGAAAGTGAGAAAATGAAAATTAGGGAATCATAATTAAAAAAAAAAAAAAAGGAAAATACAAAAAGATGGTTTCAAAGGTCCTATATTTTAATTATCCAAGTTCTGATAAATACCTAGGAAGGCAACTTGGAAAAAATGTACAAGTTAGGTGTCTTTCCTTTCTTGATGGTTGTAGGCTATATGCTACAACAGTCAAACACAACTTTTCAACAGTGGCAGCAGAATATGAACATCCTGTAAATGGTGTTTGTTTGTGCTTTTTTTGTTGTTTTTTATTTTATTGTTTCCCCCCATTTATGTCTTTAAAAGTTACACGGTTCCAAATCTCAGGTTTCTGACTTATAAACAAGGTTCCACCAGGGTCAAAATGAATCCCAGAAGAGTCTGAAAGAGAGTAACAAGAGACATTTCTTGGGTTCTACTTTCAGTAGATAAATTTGCTGTAGAGATCTGCAGTGGAAAAATGGAACAGATTTTCTTTTGCTAACTACTGAAAGGATACTGCTTTATCCAACTCTTTTAGATTTTCCTCCATGTCTCCCCTTCTCAAATGGAAACAGGGTTGTAAAAAATATATAAAAAAAAATTCTTTTCCAACCATGAATTAAATTCCTGCGTTCAGACCTGAAAAGTATTTATAAGCAATGTGTTTATCACCCTCCAAGCACTGAGCCATGGTCATCTGTGTTTTCTAATGCGGGTTTGTTTGTAGGTTTTATTGTTTGTTGTGGTTTTGGTTTGGGGTTTTTGTGGTGTTTTTTTGTTGTTTTTTTGTTTATTTGGAGATTTTTTTTGGTTGTTTTTTGGTTTTGTTTGGTTTTCCTCTTGAAGACACCATGTAATAATGTTTTATAGTTAATGCTGACTTAAATAATATTTTCAAATCTGAAAATACTATTTACTTTCCATTTAAAAATAAGTTTAAAACCACCCTCAGTGATAGTTCTGTGGACTATGAACAAAATGATTAAGCATCAATAGCTGATATAATTAATACATGTTGCATGATATGTATCTTCTGTAATATGGTCTGTCAGCTAAAAGGTAAGATAAATGCTGGTTTATGTGCTTGTAGTTTTTAGTACTGCAGTGGTCATTTTCAGTTCAAAATCTGTTTGTCTAATAAATCAGAATACAAACAACAGTCTTTTTTTTTCCTTAACTTCTGTCTCTTTTTTTTTTTTTTCCTGTGGAATAGAGGGACTCGGAAGAGGAGTAGACAAGAGATAATATCAGACTTTTCAAAATAATAAACTAGTAAATTTGAAACTTCTTTTCTTTATTAGTGAGAACTAGTCTGCTTCACCCTCATGCCTGTAAATAACCTTTCCTGTAATGTAAGTGCTGTCTCACCTGCAGCAATTAGACAGTGAGATAAGAGGGATTTTTGTTTTGGAAGTCTTTTCAAAAAGACAAGAATCTGTGGTAAAAATTATCCTTGTTATTTCATATTGCCTCAAGTGTGTAGATCATCTAGATTTAGTAGAAACTTCAGACATGTCAGTTACCAACCCAGACAGAGGTGATATAATTAAATATGTCTTCACATTGAATTTCATTAATTGTTCTCAGCTGTCAGAATCAAATCTATGGTAGTTTGTGGTTTGGGCCCTGCTTCCTTCAGTTTTTAAAGAGACTGATAATGTCTCATGACTTCAGGTAATGCAGAAATGTTCCAGAGTACTTCAGTCATATGAAATTATGTATGTAAGTAAAAAAAAAAAGCATTTTAATTTACAGCTTCATAGTCTAAAATCACTTTGCCAAAGAGTTTTAAGATACAAAAATTCAGCTGTTGAAGAGGGCAAGCATATCTGTGGTTTCAACAGAATATGTAATCAAATGAGGTAGTGCAAAAAAATTTATTTAAAATATACAAGAAACACATGCTTGACAGTACAAATAGGTGGTTACTTTCAGTATCCTACAAAATGAATTGTATAAAAGTTCCAGTAATGAAAAGCAAGCTACTGCATAGTTAGATGGAAAGATGAAATGAATAAATAGATTTCTCCATGTATTTAAAAAAAAAATCCTCTTCGTGATTCAAAAGGACAATTCTAGAAGACCTTTAGCAAGCAGCCATGTGTATAAAATGCTAAATAATGAATCCTAAAAACTTAAGGAATTTAAAAAGAGAATTTTTTTTAAAAATAGTTAAATACAGTGCAGGGTTGTTTTTTTTTTTTTTAGATTATTTGATTAAGAATATTCATATTCATTTGTTAATTTCAAAGTTTTCTCAGTGATTCTGAAGTCTAAAAATGCTCTATTTGCATGAATGCTGTGAGTCAGCTGTATCACCAGCTTGTGGTGTCCAGAGCTTTGAGAAAGCCCGACGTTCAGTAAATGCCAATAAGACTGTAGCTGCCAGGACATCACTTTCTTTATCTGGTTTTGCCTTCTCAGTTCTGTAACTACCCTCCAACCAGTAACCTTTTGTTTCTGGTATTAATGCCTGTGCTTGGTCTGAGCTGAGAAAGAGATGATGAACCAGGCCTTAGCAGGGTATTCTGTGATTTACTGTCTGCTCCTTAAAATCTTGCAGTATTCCTGTGCCAAGATTTCTCTTGCTTTTTTGGCCACTGGGAATCTCCTGTAGCCCTTCCAGGACCTGGGGCCTCATGGTACATGTGTACACCTCTTGATGGTCTCCATTTGAAGTCTAGCAGCTGGTGATCTCTGTGGGAAGCAGTCCAGTAGTGGGAGAAGGCAGGGAGGAGTGTTTGCCTAAGTAGAGTTATTGGCCCATTGTTTTGAGTGTAGGAGGGATGTAATTAAAGAAAAAGGAAAAGTAATCTTTCTGCTTAATTTTCACGAAAACTTCCAGCACGCTCTTTTTCTCACCCTCCCTGCAACTGTCTTGTGTAGTTCTCAGTGTTATCACAGCAGGTTTTACCTCAATTTTTATAAACGCCAAAGGTGAACACTGGCATTTTCCTTAATTTGAGCATTAGGATCCATTCAGTTAAAATGTTTTTATTTTGCAGTTGTTTCTGTAATGTCTTAAGGGGTTAAAAACTCTAGAATGGAGGGATAGGTAAGCAGAGAAAGTTTTCATTACTGTTTCCTCTTCTTCCATGTTCTCTTATGAAAGGATGATGTACATTGCCAAGTACAAGCAAAAGAATGATTTTCTTTTCTGATTTGTAAGTGTTGCAAAGACAGACTTTAAAAAGTGTGTCTGTGCTATAAAATCTCTTAAGCAGCTGTATCATCTTGCAATTTTAATGAGCTGTTGTAACAGCAGTGAATTTATGGGAAACTACTCTGTTGAAAATTAGTATTAGCCACTAATTTCTTGCATTATTATTTATAACTGAGAAAATAGCTTTGAAAACTTAATAAACCTGTCTTCATTATTTATGAAGTTTTACAGTATTTGGATAGTTGGCTCATTAAGCAGCACTGGTTTTCAGGTTAGCAAAGATCTATAAATGTCAGTTTATTGTCTTAAAAGTCATGTAAAAGGTCCATGTTGTCATATCTGTGGGAAACAGCACACCAATAGGAATTATTCCCTCTTATGTGTAATGACTATAAATGTCCATTATTCCTGTATAACCAACTGTTTTATTTAGAGAAGCAGCAAGTTGGTTTTTTTGTTGTTTTTGTTGTTTTTGGTTTTTTTTTTTGTTTCTTTTGTTTTGTTTTTTTTTTCTTTTTTAGAAACTATTTTCCCCTTCCTTATACATTCTCAGCTTCCTATTACAGTGAGCTGTGTTTTCAGTATTGCTAGTGCTTTTTTACATTTTGGGTGCATCATGTTTTAGTGAATTTGAGAATGAGCTCTGCCATGAACTTAAAATTTGTATTAATGCAGTGGTTTTGCTGGATGTTGTATTTCAGGCTGTTTGGCAGACAACTGTAAAACACTATTTGTGTTGACAAATAACATTAGCTTTTTCCTCTTCTGAATTTCCTGAGCTTATGCAACTAAATTTCTGTTTAATATTAGTGGTTAAATTATAGATCTGGTGTCAGTAAATCTTCTTGGGGCAGTCTTCCAGTAGCAGCTGTCTAGCTGTGGAGCAGAATTTGGCTTTTTAAGGAAAAACTGAAATGAAGCCTTAAAATTATGGGACCTTTAGTGTTTGTTAGTACAGTGAGTGATAAAGGTAGGAAGTTCAGCACTCTTGGAGTTTGTTTCCCAAATGGTGAGATGGTGGTCCCTTTTGCAGAGGCATTTCTTGATGATTTAATAGGGCTTCTCAGCCTGTAGAGAGTTTGAGGATGAGAAATAGAGGTTTATTTGTACAGAGGGGAAGTGCTCCAAAGAGCAGTTTACTAACAAAGAGATGATAGAACCAAGGGCTTCCATTCAAGGCTGTAAGCTTGTGCTCTTTATAAATGGAGATGAAAAATGAGTGGTTGAGGAAGCCAAATCAATGAAATAACCATTATGAAATGATTTGTTATGAAATTATGAAAATTGGAAGAGAGGCAGTTGAGTTAACCACAATATCATAAGTCACTTTGTCCTCTCCTTCACTCAAGGTCAAAAAATTCAAATGGGGAGGCTACATACAGCTTACTATGTTTTATAGAACAACTTTCCAATATGTAAAGGGGGCTTGTAAGAAATAAGATGAATTTTTATCGAAGTCTTTAGTGATAGGACAATGGGTGATGGCTTTAAGCTGAAAAAGAGGAGATTTAGATTAAAGAAGATATTCTTTACTGTGAGATTGGTAAAACACAGGCACAGGTTGCCCAGAGAAGTGGTGGATGTCTCATCTTGGAAGTGTTCAAGGCCAGGTTGGATGGAGCCTTGAGCAATCTGGGATGGTGGAAGGTGTCCCTGTTCGTGCCACAATGTTGTAACTAGATCATCTTTAATGTCCCTTCCACCCCAAACCATTCTGTGATTCTGTAAAAGTACATACACTTTTTTTTACACATACTTTTCTTTCATTTGGATATCTGTCATTTGTCATAGGGAGATCATCCCAACAAGTTTTTATGAGAATGTCTAGTGTTTCAATTTCCTTGGCCTTTAAGTATAAGGAGCAGTTAAAAATGTAATTTTGCTACTATTGAATTGTCAGTTCCAGATTCCCAAAATTGTAATAGAACTTCATTTATCCTTTATTTTGTATTACTATGCTGTAGCAGTGCATTAGAACTTCAAACTGTTAAGAATTTGTATGTTTTGGAGTGCAGTGCTTTTGTTACGTGTATTGTCAAGGTCACACCTGCCCAAAACAGTTTGCACACAAAACTGTAACTGTAACATAAAAATGTAAAAATGGTAGTGAATAGCAGTAGTATTATCAGACTGGATATGGCTGTGTTTATGGGATGTAATAGCACAGTGGGATTAAGTCTTGTAACCTTGTGTGAATATGTAAAATGAAGTCTGTGGCTTTTCAAGAGGTGTGATTCTTTTGTTTATTTAAAAAAAAAAGTCTGAGCTTTAAGAAATTAAAATTCGATTGTTCATTTTAGAGCAGTCTTTTTGGATTTGTACAGCTTTCAGGCTGCACCTGTTAACTTGTGTTATGGAGTCTTGGTTATGGAGTCTTAAATGTGTATAGTGTGCACTGAGATTCTCACATAGAAGGAGCTATAAAAGTACAGAGTTACTGTGTCTTGCAGATGTCATTTGTTTGAAATAGGTAGAATGTCACCTGATTACTGTGATTAACAAACCTTATTTTTTTAATGTGATTGAGGCATGTCTGTGTCACTGATGGGATGACTGCTAATCTGAGCCATCTGATTTAACTAATTCCATGTCTAATCCTTCTGAAATTTGTAGTGAAGAAGAGGAGAAACTGGCACAGACATGACTACACAGAGCCAGATGATGGCTCCAAACCAGTGCAGGCTGGAACACGGACCTTTGTTAAACAGCTGCGGGCTCGCTCTTTCCCAAGGTACAGAACCTTCCTTACGTACTCCGGTGGGAAAACAGTGAAATGTCATCTGTGTGTCTTAGAGGAAGTGACTAACATTTCTCTGCTTCACATTGTGAAGGTTGAGGATGACTTCCTCCTTCTTCAGAATACTTCCCAGTGCATCCCTGTTTCAGATGGATACATTTGCTTTTCAATGCAGTAGCTGTTCAAGTTTTGCACTGGGATGGTCTGTCTGTTGGGATTGCTGCAGGGTGGTCTGAGAGGTTTTGAATTTTGTGGTGGGGTTTTTTTTTGGTTTGTTTTTGGTTTTTTGTTGGGTATTTGTGCCCTTGGTGTCAGAATATTGCCTGTCTATTCCTTTGTTCAGGAGTAGTTCTCAGTTTCATAGAACATTCACATGAACTGGTAGAATCTACCTATTCTTGCATGCTTTAGAAAAAAGTGGAGAAACATGATTATACTTTATTCCTGAATTTGGTTGGCTATCTCACTGAAACATAATGACTTACAATTATTTAGAGCAGCTGGTGGTTGTTGTTAGCAGAATATACTTTAATGCCTTCTATGGGAATTCCTTTTCCCCATCCTTTTAAGTTACTCTCTTTGGTCATACAGAAAGACTGCAAGTTTCCAGATGATGCATTACAGTAAAAATTTCTTTGCTTGTTGAGGTTGTTTCCTTGGTCTTTTAGTTAAATGCTTAATGAAACAATACTGTGTGTTTCTTTTTGATTCAGATGTAGCCATACCTGTCTGTCCTCCCCCAAACTGAGACTTTTTTTATTTCACTAGTGCTCAGAGGATGCTTTTCTTGCTAATACTCCATCCTTTCTTTCCACCAGTGCTGATGAAGTAATTTTGAAAATGCATGGAAGCCAGTTAACACAAAGATATCTGGAGAAACATGGGTTTGATGTTCCCATTATGGTTCCTAAATTAGATGGTCTGGGACTCAGACTTCCTCCACCAACTTTCTCCGTTTTAGATGTGGAACGCTATGTGGGTAAGAGTCACTCTGGAGTACTTACTAAAATGATCCTGTCTGTAAATTAAAATAAATACTTGCTAATACTAAATGATTAAATACTAAATGATTATAAGAGCTTCCAGAGTGCTAAATATTTATTCTAAATTCAAGACTAGGAGAGTGTAAAATCAATGCTGTGGTTCGGAGTGGTTTTTTCTTCCCCCTCTTTTTTTTTGTGTGTCTGTGTAGTAGGTGTGTGATAGGACTACAGCCTTATGTCTCAGCTTTCAAACCTGTTAATTTCAGGGGAAGCTATATGTGGAATGCTGAAGTTTTTTTCTGCTACATGTAATCCAAGGATAATGGGAATTGAATGACTTACTCTTAGGATTAATAAATTTAATCATCGGTTAGGCTATGACACAACTTCATGTTTTGGACTCAGTATATTGGCCTTCCTGAAATTTTCCTACCTTGGCATGCTTTGCCAGGAGAGGCTTCCCAAGGACCACTTCTTTCTTATCAGATCTCTCACCAGTCTGTAATTGTGCCAGCCTGATGTAAGTGTGCAGTACAGACAGAGGCTGAGGCAAGTGCAGCAGGACATTTCCTGTAACACATGGTACAGCTGGCAGTCTGAGTGTGTTCTCATGATCATCTGATCTAATGATGTGTGCTGAAAGTAGGTTTTCTGTCCATCAATATTTTACAAAGGCACCAGAATATGCAATGTTGTCACCATTGTGAATTTAAATAGAAATGTCTGTTCTGCCTCAAAGAGTAATTATCATGGTGATATTTCTGAATCTTTTTTTCTGGATTACTGCCTCTTTGGATTCAGATAGAAACTTGTCTGTCTCATCCTGACCTGCCAAGTTTTCCAGTTCAGTGAAAAAATTGGAATGCCACAGATTTACCTTCCTATTATTGAAATTAAAAATAAGAAAACTGAATAAGTACTATTTCAGCTGGAACTTATCAAGATGATACAAACATACAGTTTTAAAGTGAATATGTTTATAATGTACATCTAGGCACGTTTCCAGCATTCCAAAATTGTGTCAAATTTGGCCATTGTGTAACTAAAAGGATATAAACCAATTGCTGTTACAGTGGTGGTGTTAGTCCTTTCTCTTGGCTTGTCTAGTTCTCTGAATGTATCACTTCAGAACACATGGTGTATAGCCCCCTCTCTGTTGTCATCAGAAATGAAACACACCCATGATAATTATTCAGTGAAAGTACTGTGGGCTTGCAAGTTGTGCATGTATGTAAGGAAGGTGGGGGGTTGGTGATGCTTGATAGGAAAAGTGAGGAAGAGATCTGTCCTTATAACTTTCTCCATGCTACTCTTTGCAATTGCAGCCATAAACCCATTTTTTTTAAAACAGATGCAGCCATGCTATACTACTCTTTTTGGTTAACCACAGGAAAGAGGATTTATTTTTAGTGTTTTCAGTTCTGTCCTTGGCTGATTATAGTAATTAAAGTTAAACCTAATAAAAAGTTGCTTTATACTGATCTGTCTCTCTTCCAAGAGAATAATGATAGTAGAGTTTTGCTGCAGAAATGTTTTGATGAAGACTGGAAAAAAAGGTAATTTTCTCTTAAATTCCTGAAATATCTTTTATCTGTGATAGCCTTAAGAAGGTCATCCTTATTTTTCACAGGTGGTGACAAAGTAATAGATGTCATAGATGTAGCAAGACAAGCAGACAGTAAAATGAAGCTCCATAATTACATTAAATACTTCACAAATCCTGACCGACCCAAAGTATTGAATGTGATCAGCCTGGAATTCTCGGACACAAAGTGAGTATTGACTTCAGTTCCTTGAATGTAGGAAGTGGTTTTCACTAAGCTGAACAATATGTGTAGGAATATAATGCCTGTAGTGGGAAAGACAGGAGGAGGTGTATTTTATGTAGACAGCCACTGTCATGTAATGTGGGTATAAAACATATTTATTAGTTCATAAGTAATGTCTTTGTAGGAAGCTGTCATTTAAAAAGAGGTGTGCTTACTCCTGCTTATATTAACAGATCTTTTTTGTTTGTTTGTGTCTTAAAAGGATGTCTGAATTAGTGGAAGTACCAGACATTGCCAGAAAGCTTTCATGGGTGGAAAACTATTGGCCAGATGATTCTGTCTTCCCTAAGCCTTTTGTTCAGAAGTATTGCTTAATGGGTGTCCAGGACAGCTACACAGATTTTCATATTGATTTTGGAGGAACATCAGTTTGGTACCACGTTCTCTGGGTATGAATGCTGCTTGATTTACAGAATCACGGAATATGCTCTGTTGGAAGGAACCCATGAGGATCATCAAGTCCAACTCCTGGCCCTGTTTAGGACAGTCTAAGAGTCACACCATGTGCCTGAGAGCATTGTCCAAACACTTCTTGAGCTCTGTCAGGCTTGGTGCTGTGCCCGCTTTGCTGGGGAGCCTGTTCCAGTGCCCAGCCAGCCCCTGGATGTCTTTGACTATGTGAAACAAAAGTTACTCAGTGTGCAGCCTTCTGTTGTGGCATTATCACCTGCATGAAATCCTGGGCTTGCTTACAACCTAAGGGAGGAGGTTGAAAGTGAATTACTAATCTCTGGTGTTGCATTTTTATGCTTTTATTTTAGCATAACTTGTAGACTGTAATTGGTTGACTGATCACTTCAGTAGACCTGTGGGTGATGTAGTGAGGTTTTAGCAGGAAAAAATAATTGAATGAAAATCATTGGCATACTCAATTTTTTATTCTCACAAATCTGACCATGTGTACATCATAGAAGAGGCAAAGTGGTTTCATCCATTCATTTTCTCCTTTGGTAGGTGTGTGCATATCCATGAATTGTTTATAAAAACTGGATATTTTTGTATTCCCATGAAAATTCTGGTTGGTTTGTTTGCTTCCTTTGAATCACAAGACACCACCTGTTTAATATGCTGTATCTAAGCTCTTGGTGGATTGCATATGTGAGACACTGCCTGAACATGCCATAGTGGGAAGATGGAATACTTCACATTTAGGTCAATCTGTTACTTCATTAGGAGTGACTCTGAGGTTGTAGTGCACTGCTAGGAAAATATTCATTTATTTGTTTGGTATGTTTGTTTAATAGGGTGAGAAGATATTCTATTTGATCAAGCCCACTGATGAAAATTTGGCTCTCTATGAGTCCTGGAGTTCATCTGTCACCCAGAGTGAAGTATATTTTGGGGACAAGGTTGACAAGTGTTACAAGTGTGTTGTGAAGCAAGGACACACTTTATTTGTCCCAACAGGTAAGACTTTACTCTTGGTATTAGGACTTAGTAAGTTTAATCACCAGGAATTATGAATATTGTAAAATAATTGCATTATCGCCATTTGGTATCCTCTAAAATTTTGGATAAAAGAGAATAATAAAACAATTAGAACTTTAGATTTTCAAAGCAAGTAATTAGCTTTTAAGATTGCCTGACAGTCATAACAATTATCAGGGAATGAAAGGGTATTTCTTACTCAATTAGAAGACAACAAATTAAAGTTGATTTTGATTATCAGGGAAGTAGTTCCAATTAATAAACTCAGATTGTTCACTATTAGTTAAGTATTCAGACTGAATTCTTATCCTAATTTTATAATACAGTTTTATTTTTACAGGTTTCAGTATTGCAAGGCCTACTAAGCCTAATTATTACAAAAACATTGCATAAACTTCTTATGCTGTAGGCTAGAGTATGAAGAATAAAAGTGGGTTTTTTGGTTTGCTTTTGTTGTGAGAAATGTCAAAACAATTCAAAACAATTCTTTAATAAAAGAATAAAAAACAGACAAATGCTTCAAACAAAACACCTCACTGTACACAAACTCCCAAATGCCATAAGCTTACAAGTCTTTAATAAATCAAACAATATTTTGCCAATAAAGTGACTGCCAGGTTTTGGTATTTTTGCTTATCCAACCTGTCCCTATAAATGCTTTTTAGTATTTTATTATTGAAAATTTGTACTGGGTGCTGCCTTCTCTTTTTTGACTGGAAAGAAAGCTTTAAATACACAGAGCAAGAAAATGGTTTACAATTCTAGTTCTGGAAGAAGCGTTGAAGATCATGATCAGTACATTATTCCATCCTGTACTTTCTAGACTACTTCATTTTTCTCATAGCTCAGTTCTGTACCTGTGAGGTTCAGTGTTTACTGTTCTAGTTCACAGCTTGTGCAGAATAAGTACTACTTGATGAGGCCCTCTGTGTGTTCTTGATATTCCTGAACAGCCAGAGCTTTTAAAACCCAGTATTTCCAGTAAGAAATAGCATTAATTGTCCATGTATGTAAGTTGCAAAGATCTATAAACAGAGAAAGCAGAATTACAGAATGACAAACTTTATTGTGACTGACAGAAAATAGCTTTCTAAGTAATCAGCTGAATCTGAGCTATCACTGTAATATGGCCATGAAGAAAAGTATCATCAGATGATAATTTCTCACGTGTACATGTATTTCAATGTGTGTACAAATAAAAGGCTACTTCCAAATACACGTGTGTGTATGTGTATACACACATACTTATTCATATACATATGATGGAGTGCAGCAGAAGAACCCATAAATTAAACTAGGTTTCAAGACAGGTGTTTAAAAAAAGGGGAAATTCTGAAAGACTGAGGAAAGGCTTTGAAAAAAAACAACAAATCCCCTGATCTCTGGTGAAAATCACTTGCTATTTCTGCTTACACTGGTGCTAGTGGATCTCATAATTATTTTATAATCTTAGAAATATGTTCAGAGTAGTCTTCTGATCTAGAATTTATCTTGCATGTAGGTGAATAACATCTACTGGGAGGCTCTTTAAAGTTATTTAAATATTATTCAAGATATTCTGTGTGGTCTACGCCAAATTTTCATTCCTTGTTATGTATATCTGGATCAAAAGTGCAGCATAAAAATAGCAAGCAGGAATGAAAAAAAATTAGTATCTTAGGTTGATGCAGGTATGGCATGAAACTGCTCATCATTAGCTGAATTAGGGCATAGATTTAATGCTAGTTTGTAATATGTAGTTGTTTGTGATTTGGTCTGATCTTTCCTCAAATTGGGAAGTTTCCTGTCCATCTTGCCTACACTCAGTGAAAGCATGAAGCAGTCTGCAAACGTCTGGCCAGCTCATCTTGTGTCAAAGAGCATCTGTAGGCATGCAAAACCAGATCTTGACAGAGAAAGTCTCCTTGTAGTTCACTTACACTAAAGCTCCACAGTATAAATTTCACAGATAACTATTTTTAATCAGGCAGCTCATGTAATGTGTTCTTTTGTGTGCTTAGTTGAAATTATCCCCTAGTAATTAGCTAGATCGATAGTGTAATGTTGGCCATGCTTTACCGTGTTGAATAGTGGATTTCTTAAGGACAATATTTCAGTTATGTGACAAAGTTTATAGCGTGTCTAGACTGGGTTTTAAACTGATCATAATTTCACTTGACTTAGAATGGCTGTATTTAGAATAATTTATGGGACCACTTCTGAATTCCTATTTGAGAAACTTCAGTATTGCTAAATGATTTTATTTTGTGCAAACAACCCAGTTACTGTAAGCAACATGTAAATACTGAAAGACATATAATTTTATTTTTATGACTTGGTCTTTTGTTCAGTATATTTTTCCATTCCTGAGTTGTTTATATTTGTGGATTGGAGTGAAAACTTTTGGAATTTTTACTTGACAAGTTGTCTTTGCATCCTTACCGCCCCCTCCCAGTGATAAATGTTTTAAGCTTAATTATTTCAGAAAACTACAGTTCCATTAGATTTCTGAAAAACTGTAGTTTACATGTTGTTAAAATTACTTGTTCCTAGCAAAGAATACAAATCTGTTTGCTTTTTTCTTTCAGGAACAGCATTTTTACTTAGATGTGTATTTAAGAACAGTCCTAGAATAATTCATATGTTATTAAGTTTCACAATCTGTCATTTCAGGCTGGATTCATGCTGTGCTCACATCTCAGGATTGTATGGCTTTTGGAGGAAACTTTTTGCACAACCTCAACATTGGCATGCAGCTCAGGTTAGTCTCAGCTCTTCCTGTACTTGTTCCCCAGTAAGTAGGATATTCTTTTCATAGAGATTTTTCTTCATGCACTTAACCAGGATCAAAGTGGTACAGGCTCTCTAACAGACTGTAGTGGCATTTTCAGTTAGAATGTATCAAGCACGTTCTCTTGTCTTACTTCTGCAAAGTTTGTTTCAAAAGCAAAATGCAAAATGATGGCTGTGCAAGAATTTAAGTGACTAAAAGGAGGAAAAAAAAAAAAATTCTACTTTGGAGATTAGTATAAGTGAGTAAAACAAAACTGAGCAAGCCCAGGTGTGCGACACCGAGTTGAAATGAGCATCCTCAAGTCAGCATTGCTCTAAGGGCAGCTGTATTTAGTTTTTGTCCAAGATGTAGAGCTGTCTTCTAAACATATTGTTTTTATTTATTACAGTGGAATCCCGATAAAATTCCATCTGTTAAAAGATCACACATTGGGTTTGTATCCTAGTTTTATGAAGTCCAACTTTATTCTTAGAAGTGCCGCAGTCAAACTTGATAAGGTCAGAGCCTGAATGAGACCAGAGTTCAATCTTGTCTGTGGTCTTGTTGGGGTTTAACTATGTGGTACTTGACTTCTTTTATTTATCATGGCCATGGTTATTTTATTTCATTTTATTTTGGACATTGTGTCAATTTGAATGATTACATAGTTGAATAATGAATTTGATAATTAAAGCATTCATGTTTTGTAATATTTGCATTTATTCAGGTGTTATGAAATGGAGAAGAGGCTAAAAACCCCGGATCTTTTCAAATTTCCTTTCTTTGAAGCCATCTGTTGGTTTGTGGCCAAAAACTTACTGGAAACATTGAAAGGTAATGCATGTTTTATTTTAACAGATGCACATATACCTGCTCTTATAATTCTTTTTCTCTTAAGTGATAAAGGACCATGGCATCAGTTTTTTTCTCCCAGGCTTCTTTCATATAATTTAAGATCTTTGAATATCCTTTGATACCCTTTACTTCGAGCAAGTAGTTCTATGAAATGATCCCCCTAACTTATATCTGTGAGTTTCTTCTTGGTGGCTTCACAGCCAAACATAGAAGTTTTCTTGTGCTTCTACAATTTTCTTTGGCCTTTCCAGTCACGGTGCCTGCTGTCCTCTGCTGCTGGTTGTGGAAGGAAAGATGTCTGTGAGGGCTTTTGTAGGAAAGATGTGTACCAGTTCCTATGGGCTGTGTTAAATCACTTATATCAGTGTTTATCCAAGAGGTGTCTCAACAGCCTTCAGCTCTTAACAGCTGCTGTTCTTCTCCAAACTTCCTCACCCATTCCTTAATTGCTGTATTTGTACCATGTATATCTGTGTTTGAGAGAGTGCCTATCTGACTTCACCTTTTTTTGCTCAAGTATCTTGCCCTCTGCCTGCTCTGTTTAATCTTAATAATGCAATGTATTTCAAAGGACAGATGTCAACCTTCAGAAGAGGCTGCTGAATTCAATTTCTGTTTTGGAATAGATCAGAATTCCATGTAACTGTTTCTAATGTGAAAACAGTACAAGTTATTGAAAATTATCTCTTCTCCCTTCAGCAAATTAAAACATTGAACAGTCCTTGATTCCTGAATGAGTATTTGAAGTCTTGCAGTGACCCCAGAGCAGCTCAGAAATTTTACCAAACAGAACAAACTTACAGAAAACTTCTCCTTCCAAAAAAGAGTATTTTTATCTTGAAAGCTTGCTTTGGTTTCTCTCATTCATGCATATTTAATGCTTACAAACTCGTCAGAAGCCATAGGAGCTGTGTTCCTGCTGGAAAAGCACACATATGTTTCTGTAAGACCTAGCTAACTATAAGCTGTGTCTGTTCACCCCACTCTTCCCTCTCCTTTTTTTATCCCATGACTCCTTGAGTCCATAGGCTATGAGCCTCTTGTGTCTTAGGGAAGGGCTGTGAAATTTATTCTCATGTTATGTTTAATCTTTGGTTTAGCAGATGTTTTGTCACTGAACAGCATTATGACCTATAAACATCACAAAAAATAAAACCTGATGTTTTCATGGCTGGGGTGAAGTTTATATTGGATTTTGGCATCAAGACTCATGTGAATTAGGTGTTTGCTAGTCAGAATCCATTGTTTTATGAATAAAGGATGATGCCAGTTCAGTTTGTGGGGTAATGGTGATGTCCAGCTGTTAGCAGTACATTTTATGAAATTCAGGTCAGTGAGCAAAATCAGCACAACATGTCTTTCTGCTTCATTTTATAGAATGGTAACAGGGTCACAAACATTTTGAATTTGACTTTTTGTTGCCAGAAAGTGTTTCATGACAAGTATTATTGCATTCACCTAAATATTTTTCTTAATTCTTGGGGTTTCAAAATAGGCAATGTGTGCTATAGTTCATGTATGCTGTACTCATTAATTTGAATTACTTTTAATTTATGCAGTTGTTTCTATTGCATCTAGAAGATTCAGCCTGTTGTACTCCATTGTATTCTTAAAATTTTATCAACTAAGTCAGCTAATGGGCAGGAAGATTGCTGCTGCCAGTACCTCTCAATACCCTTTAACAAGTAGGAGGCCTTGGAGAGAAGAACAGCTGTTTACTCACAGAACCTTCCTTTTTCTGCCAGCTTCCTAATATATAATCCATAAGAATGATGTTTTATTAGTGTGTTCTTTTAAGGGGATAAAATGAGTCAAATGGTTCTAGTGTTGATCCATTTGCTATTGACAAGTGGAAATATTTGTCAGGAACATGAGGAGAGGTTTTAATCTACTTTTGACTGTTTATAGAGGATTTATTATTTCCCTTCTTTTTTTTTACTCCTATGAAGCAAAAGAGAGAATGAGAAAGAGTTGCAATCAGTTGGGAACGCAAACTTCCCTAAGAAGAGAAGGTTCTGAAGCAGAGTGGTTTCCACCCCCTGTCCCTTTGATTTTGGGAGTAAAAATGATGTAAACCATGTGAGGGAGAACTGTGATAATTGGAAGGATGACAAAAAATGTTTGGGAAGTGGAAGTATGCTAGTGTGAGCCATTTGCATATGTATGGAGATAAGCAGTGCAAATTCAAATTTAGAGATACATCCCACATCCTGCTGGTCCCCTTTGACTAAAATATTTCTCAATGAAATAAATTTCTTCAAATATGTTTTTTTTTTTGTTCTGTATTTTAGATCTGGATTCCTATTCCCTAAATGACCTTTAGTATGTTGTAAACTAACCCTAATTAATACAAGAATAAGTTTAAAAAAGGAAGTTTTATGTAGAATCACTCTGGGGTTGGATTTGGTTTTTTCATGGTCATTCTTGTTACAGTATGCACATAAATGCAGCATGCCATGTTTCATTTGCTTGAACAATTTTTCCTTTACCGTGCTGTTGCACAATGGCAACTTTATTGGCTGAAGGGTAGGTATCTTTCTATTTTCTCTCTTGATGTGTTTCTAAATTGGTTTCTGTATCCTTTTTAGAACTGAGGGAAGATGGTTTCCAGCCTCCAAGCTATTTAGTGCAAGGAGTGAAGGCTTTACTTACTGCTTTAAAATTATGGATGAAAAAAGAAGTACGTATAAGTGATTTTGTTTGCTATTTTGGTGAGCTCTGTTTTGATTTAAAACTAAGTGAAGATCTATGCCCTTTTAAAGTTTAAGATTATTTTTATCTGTTTGTTAATGAGTACTGAAAAAGTCTACAGAAAGTATATACTGCTGATTTGGGGAAGAATCATAATGACAATTTTATATTCCATGATTAGTCACTGAACAACACTATGACCTATAAACTTCATAAAAAATAAAAACTGATGTTTCCATTGCTAGGGTGAAGTTTATATTGGATTTTGGCATCAAGACTCATCAAGACTTACATTCCAATAATCATGATTCCATGATTATTCCAAGTCTATTAGGCCATTTAATAAGCTCAAGTATTATAGCTGATTGAGGTAGAACCTTGCTTTACCTCAGGATAGGATAAGAATGCCAGAGGAAAGGTGATAAGGTGGGGAATTTTCTAAGAAATGTCTTAATACAGTCAATTAACCCTCATCTGAAGCAGTGGAGGGATGGAATACCATAGCATTTTTCATTTTCCATTCATGTCAGTGATGTGGAAAGCACATTTCAGCTACACCTGCTGAAGAGTCAGTTTAGATTCAGATTGAGGAATATTAACTTCAGTTGAAAACTCTCCTTGCTCAACATTGATTGACTCTTGTAAAATCATAAGTATGCCATCAGTGCTGGCTTTGCTGGTGCTCTTTTCTCCAGGAAAGCTTGTTTTGGCACAGAGCTGGGTCTGGCCTAACTCCATGTGTTTTTTCATGTGCCTGTGCTAATAAACCCTCTTGGAAGCAGTGCTCTTGGGAAGTGCTGTTCACTGACAGGCAGTTTGGTTCTGACTGAGGGTATTAATTCTGCTTTGTTGCTGCTTGTGATATTGCCTTGTTGCAAGCCAGACTTGAACTGGCTCTTTGAGATCTCTCTGCTCTTTCTGCCCACAAAATCTACTTGTAAGAGAACTTTCTATGCAACATGTATGAATGATATTGTATATGATAATTGCACAATGCTGCATCCAACAGTATGAGCTCTGTGGAACTGAACATGAGGTGCAAATGCAGAAGTGGTTTTTATGTGTGGAATGTGCTGGGGTCCAGCCTGTGTAGCATTACTGGTCCCAGATGAAGCTGCTGGCCCCCTGAGTTGGTTCTCCAGTGTCTCTTGGTCCCTGCTGTTCTGCATGAAGGCTTGTTAGTGAGCAATGTCTCAGTGTTTATGGGATGTTGGGCCTAAGCTCTTGAACCACGTGCGAATCCAAGCCATCTTTGCTTCTGTGGCATGGATAATAAGCAAGCCAAGTGATTAGGCTGCTGAACTGAGATCAAGCACAGCCTATATAAATCCTTACTTTGATTTGAAATTGGATTAGCATTCCTTTTTTCTAGATTGCTGTGGTGTAGTATTGTAGCGTTTGTGTACTGTCTAGTAGGTCATTGAGTATTTTGATTCATGTGGAATGTGGTACATTCTCTCATTCTCTGTGGAAGAAAAATCAATTGCACTTGCAGCATTCTGAATGCTTATTAATGAGACCTTTGAGTATTCCTAAACCACTGGATGAACAGACACAGCCATTGTGAGGGAAGTGCAGAGCATCAGTGATTGAGCCACAGTGTTTTCTGCTGTCATGTTTCATACCTTACATCCATCTTCTCTGGCTGCTGCTTCCTCCTTGAGCCAGTCCTGCTGTGCAGCAGACCATGTGTGTGATAGGTTTGGAGTTATGGGCAGGTGAGGACAGGAGGAGCCTTGTGCATTGCAGTTTGAGCTGCTCATGCTGAGGATTTCAGACAGTTCCTGAAAAATGGCAAATACATGCTCCTCAAATGAGAACCCCTCTCATGAGCTTTCACATTTGTGTCATGGAGCATGTCTTTTCAAAATAGGTGAATTTTCTTAAAGAATTGTTTTGTGCCATTTTCTAGAGAATTTCAAACTCGTCTTCTTTTGAGACAGTGAAGTAGGAAGGATTGAATGGTCCTAAAATGACCAATAACTTGATGGAAAAATTATACACTTAAGTGACAGAGCTGCTGTTTTCTCCAGGGTGAATGTGTATAGGTGTGATACATTCAAAGAATGAACAATGGTAAATAATAGCAGCTGATCTAATCTTCCCTGTAGAATTAGGGGCACTGAAATGAATAATCATATAATGATTATATGTTGGTGTTGGGTTTTTTTGGGGAGGGGGAGAAAGCATTTGTTTTAATGACTGAGAGGAAGCCAGGTTCAATGAAATGCACATACAGTATTGAATTGCTTCTAGCAATCATTTTGCTGCTGAATCTCATTTTTGAAATGTGGGTAGCTGAAAGTCTTTGGGATGGTTTTCCATTTAAGTGGTTGATTACAGGAATTCAAGGCAACCATTCTAGCCTGTGTGTTAAGTGATATTTTATCTGTTTAATTCTAACTAAAAGTGTTCTAAATGGACATCTAAACTACATACAAAATATTTTTGCTGGGTCTAACTATAGAGTATTTGGACTTCTGTTGTGTGTGTATATATATAAAATCTGTCTCTGATATAGTTTCAGAGGATTAAAGGGAACATAAATTCTTACAACTTTCTGTATTTTTTATAAGGGTTTTTTTTCTGAGTTGCATTTTTCAACCTGCTAGATTTTAAATAACCTAAGAAGGTAATTTTTAAGAATTGGGTGTCAGGAAGATGTCTAAAAGTCTGCATCTTGGTTACTCATGATTATTCTTGAGATTAAATTTTTGTCTGGGTGAAATTCCCTTAGTCTTATGGTGTTTTTGAAGTCATGACTCTAATGAATGGCAAAGTATTGCTCTATACTGACCATGGTAAAGGGATAAAGGTGATTACTGTACTGAGGATAAAAAAAAAAATAAAGTGGTTGTCAGTATGGCTTTCTGTTCCCTTTTCTTTGGAATCTTGGAGACACTGAGGAATATCTGCTGGCTACAAAAGCTTGGACTGGAAGCTACTGCATGTGTATATCAGTCCTGGCAGTTTGAGATCATTATTACAGAAATGAATCTGGTTTTTATTTTACTTTTATTTTTTCCCTTGTAGTTTTGTTTATTTTGTATTATTTCTGCTTTTATCTGGGAAAAAAACCCCCAAAACTAAGTATCTTTTTCTTCTCCCTTTGCACACAGCTTGTAACAGAACATGCCTTTGAAATTCCAGACAACATTAGGCCTGGGCATCTCATCAAAGAGCTCTCTAAAGTGATTCGTTCTGTAGAGGTAAGAACAGAGGCAGCCCTACATAAGTCTTCAGAAAATAAATCTTTGAATCAGGCAACTCCATCAAAGTTATGCTTCTGGGTGATCATATTCACTTTTTAATTTTTTACCATTCATTTAATAATATAATATCAAGAGGAAAACTGTTTGGAATACTAAGCTATGGGTGTTTTAGATAAAGAAAATGGACAGTATTATTATTTATTATTATTATAATTATGTATTTTTGTTGATTTTTAGATTTTAATGGTGAAATTATTTGTAGGTTAGCATTTCTAAAATGTAGTTACTTATAACAACTTAAAATTACTATTAATGTGTTATTAAAGATTTTAATTTGATATTCTGTGCTTATTCCATTCTCCTGTCTACTTGTTGGTTAGTTCTGGTCCAGTTGTCATCTCTTTTGCTCGCTCCTTTGTTTGATGGCTGTGTGTAATACTCACTGGGGGAGGATTCCCTTTTTTTTTTTTTGTTGCTTTCCCATCCCAGTGTTTTGCTCCTTTATTCTTCAGTGGTTATTGATTCTTGAAAAATTCTCACATTTCCATGTGACGAGAATGGGTCTGAGGGGATGTGTTCTGTTGTGTACAATACATGTCTACCCTGTGCTGCCTTCCTGAATAAAACCATGTGTTTTGGTGGCACTACTCTTGTGGGATAGCATAAAATCCTTAAATGAAAAAGGTGCAGTAGAACTAAACTTTGTACATCAAATCCAAATGAAACATGTAGCTATTTTCTAAAATGTCTAACAATTTTCCTTACATAATTTACATTTAATTAGATGAATAAGAAGCAGTACTTAAATATGTGGATTTATTCCTCTGAGACTATTCTGAAAAGTGCTTTTAATTACAGGAGGAAAACAGCAAATTAGTTAAAACTCAGGGAATTCTTGGTGTGTCTCCAAGTTCACGATCTTCACATGAAACAGCTTCCCCTCACCACTCCAGGCGAAGGGTGAGGAAGCTGCGAGACCATGCTACCAAAACTCCTTCTAATCTGGACATCCTGGAACTTCACACTAGGGAGGTACTGAAAAGGCTGGAGATGTCACCATGGGAAGAGGCAAGTATTGAGTTGTGTGCAAGGAAAACCAAAACCAGAGTAGTTTTCTAATCTCTGTTGAAAAGAAAATGGTTTTAAGATGCGTAAGAATACAGACTAGAACTCTTTGTCATATGAGATATGGATAGATTGTTTCAGAGTTTATGTCAAATGCAAATTGCTTTGAGCTAAGAACGTTCTGCTTAAGGCAAGTTACTTTCCATTATTGATACTTTGCTGTCCTTTAAATCAGTTCTGAGATATTAATATCAGGGAGCACGTACCCAACCCAGGAGTTGCTGTAGCAGTTCCAAGCCCAGCTTCTGGCTTGTCTTAGTGTATTGGTATTTCTCCAAAGGAAACATAAAAGGACTATTCTAGGAAAGTTGTATTTGTTTCAGGTGCTTCAGGAGAGTATAGATGATTAAAGGAAGGAGAAGGTGCAGTCATCTTCTGAAGTTCTTTACATCCCAACATGTTTTGTCTGAGCTTTTTTCAGTTGGTTATCTGTGTGGTAACCATCCTAGTAGTGAATTTAATCTTTTATGGAGTGCAGAAAAAATAATTGAGTTCATAGGAAGAAATAATAAGCAAAATTGCTTTTACTTCTTTAGGATATCACAAGCTCAAAACTGAATGGGAGGTTTAACAAGCCCTTTCAGCCCTCTTCTACAGTACCTGAATGGAGAACAAAAGACAATGATCTTCGCCTTCTGCTGTCAAATGGAAGAATAATTAGGTATAAAGGATTGCTTGTGAACACTTTTTCCTGGTCATTATGGTCTGGATTATGCCAATTGTTAATTTTTCTATTTGTAGAGCTCTTAAGTTCTTACCAGTAAGAGTCTGTTTAGGAATACAGAAGGAGTGTCTGTGTCTGCTGTCCCCTAGTGGAGCCACAGTTAGGAAGTGAAGAGGAAGGGATTCTTTGCATATTCCTTTGTTATAGCATTTCATTCACTTGCTCAGTGGGGTGTGTACTGAAGGGAATGCTTCAAAGTAGAAAAAGTTGTTTTGTATCTATTTATAAGAGTGCTTCTCGTTAAAAGTACTCTGGTGTTAAACTTCATATCTTTATGGATATGACAGTTGTATAGGAAGTAAGTGGGAACACCTACAATTCAGAATGAAGAGATGAGCATAAGAGAATATTACTGTTACATCTTGAGAGTGTGTTGTAAATAATGGAAGGAAAATGGTTGCTTCAGGTTTGTAAGAGTAAAAACTGACTTCTTTTTTTTTTTCTTGTGAGAAGAGATGAGAGGCGTCCATTTACAGATCGAAGTCTTTACACAGCAGACAGTGAAGATGAAGATGACAGGACAAGGTCAAAAAAGACAGCTGTGAAGGTAGAAGAGCAGCCCTCAGGATTTGAAGGAGAAGGGAATGCAGATGCCCAGAAACCACTGAACAGTAAGATTGTCTCCAAGTCCTATCAGTTGAACATTTTGATGGTCTCAGTGAGGGTCTAACTACCATTTGTAGTATTTCAGTCTGACTGAGTATATAGAGGATAAAGAAATAAATCAGAGGAGCAGTATTAGAAGTTACACAAAACATTTCTTAAATATTTGTCTATTGGAAAAGCTAACAGGAAAGAGATGAAAAGTAAAACTCACCTTTTTATGTTAGTGCAGTCTTCAATGCTATGGAGAACATTTTTCTCAGTGGAGATTTCATTGGTGTTCTGTATGAGTATTTGTTACTCTAGGTCTGCTTCATAATGTAAGAATGCTGATTGGACTTTGCTTTTAAAACCAAAGTATGCCTCATTGTGAAAAGCTCATCACATCATTTCACTGTAGAGAATGAAATATCATAATACATAGCCAATTTTAAACATGGCAATTTCATAGTTGATCATACAATTCTGTATGTTGTACTAATGAATTGCTTTATTCCATACAAGTGAAAAGACATAATTTAACATCAGTAAAATCGTATACATTCGACCTTTGTAATCCGCAAGGTTAGGAAAGAACTTAGGTTATCTGTAAAACACTTTCATTCCACTTTCCAGTGCTTTAAACCACCCTTCACTGGGAACTAATCTTTAGTGGTTTTTGGTAGCCTCCTGCCAAGTGTTCAGCAGTGATGATCACACAGTATATTAGTAGAGTATCAATATTGAATGCCTGTTGCCAATGCCTGTTTTTAATAGCTCCTGCCTGTGTGCAGATAGAACTAGTCCTTGACATAGCTGTTCAGCTCCCTGCTTAATTATAAGTCACATCCATTCACAGTAGAGCTTAAAAGGGCTCAGAAGGTGTCTTTTACAAAACTGAAGTCAACACTTAAAAGATGATAAGACTCTCTGGAGACTTCCAGTTCTGAGTTTCCTGCACAACAGACCATACCATTTGACTCTGCTGTCAGCCTGAATAAAATATTTAATTATTTTCATTAACAAGGCAAACTATAATCCCTGTTGAGTGTGCTTCCATATGTCACAGAGGACAGTATTAAAAAACCTGCACATGAGAGAAGTCTCTCTTGGGTATTCTTGAAACAGGGCAAACAGCATGTTGAATGAAGGCTTACTGTAGTGATTTTCAACTTCCAAAATTAAACTTAGTAAATCAAACTAAATTTTGCACTTGAATCAAAGATAAAATCATACAGAGAAATGGTAACTTTTCTTCAAAATTATTGCTCTTATTTGATACAGAATGATTATGGCAGTGAGTATCCAAATGCATTAAATTTACTTAGAACTAGAAGTGAATGTTGAGGTTGTTCTTCCAAAAATTGAGTGCTCAGGACTAATCCTAATATTTTTAATTGAATATTGAGTGTCTTCAGACTTCCCTGAGTGTGTGTTATGTGTGATTATTTTACCTTAACTGAGACTCTAGAGAGAGAGGGGAAAGGCATTGTCTGCAGAGAATTCTGGCAGAGGAACTACCTGTTCCTAGAACAGCTGCCAACTTTGGTTGTTCTTACTGGGATTGAGGCCAAGAGGAATGTCCACAGACAGATGCTTTTAAACAGATCAAGCTCTATCTAGCTTTGTGTGTCATGCCAAGATCCTGGTTTTAAATGGTGACCCAGTGTTAGCAGAGGGACAGAGATCAAGTGCTGCCCTTAATTGAGCAAGATACTTGGTGTGAATGAAGGGAAAGTGGTTTGAGATCTTTCTTACTTCACAGTGTCTTAGCTTGATCTCACAGATAATGACTACTCTCACTCCCCCAATTTGGGGAATATTCCTCCTTGTCTCTGGAGGCATACAGAGCAATGTAGTTTCTTGGAAAAGATAGTAGTCTAAAGGAAAGTTCTTTTGATCTCTAAAATTATGTTTTCTGTATTGTTCGTGCTCTTCCTTATCCTAGAATCTTATTTGCCTTTTTGAAATGAGCCAAAGGCATGAGTTATAGTCAGAAATCCCTTGGGTTGCTGTGAGCTGCAGTAATTAAAAGCATTAATTTATCGTTATATGTTGAGCATTACTTTATGTAGCTTAATTTCCTATACAGTGGTGTTGCTCATTGAATGTGCTTGGATATTCCTCATGGCTCTTTCTAATACTCTCTTAAGTTTAGTTAGTCTTCTCTAGCTTTTGGTCCCAGCTGTTCAATTTACTCACTTTCTGATGACAAATCTCATGTTAGCTTCCTTCTGACTCTAAAAGTAGTTATCACTGTGCAGTGTTTAGAAATCAATAATATCCCTTCAAATATATTTGATGCCTAATTGTGATCTTTGCCACAGTCTTCATTAAGAGCAAACCTCAACTAGAATTGTAGTGTATACATAGTTACAGGTACATCCTTTATGCTTGCATAATTATAGTTAGGAAGAATTGTGTTCTTTTATGTGATTTCATGTAAAACTATGCTGAAAACAAACCAACATTTTAATTTTATTTGTCTTCATTCTAAAGTTAGTTTCTGATTTGTTCAGCTTTGCTTTCAGCATTGTTTTGTATGAAACTATAAATACTTTTAAAGTCATGTTTCTTTCTTTAGACCCTATTTTCTTGACACACAGTCATTATTTTTTTTACCCTATTTTGCTTTTCTCCAAAAAACTTACACTACCTGAACTGCACATTGTCATCTTTAACGAATTTGTACTTAATCATAATTTTTGCCAGCAGCCTTGACCCAGGTATACGTACAGCTCATTCCTGGCCTTGAGCCCTGGAATCCAAACACTTAGCAATGTGTTTCCTGCTTGTGGTTCCTTGGGACAAATGCAGTCTTTTAAGGGTACATGCTGGTGAAAACTGCTCTGACTCCAACCTCTACAAAAAAACCCCAGAAACTGCCCAAGTGGCATCTCTGAAGTGGGTGCCCTTTGGGAAAGAAGAAATATAAACTGTTTTTTCCTGTCTTCATCTGCTCAATTGCTTGAGGAGTCTGTTGGTCAGCAGTAGAAAACTCACTGTTGTCCTAAGCAAACTTGTGAACCAGATCACTGTGTGCATTTGCCTTTGTTTACAGACTGTTAAAAACAAAATATGTGTTTCTTGGGTTTTGCTTCAAAAATAATTGTTATATATTAACATAGTTAATGTTGTGTCTTATATTTTAATCCTTCTCTCTGCAGTGTTCTTTGAAAGTGTGAAATCAGAACTCAGGAATGGATCCTCAGAGTACTCTGATATTTCTGATTCAGAAGAATCTGAGCCTGATTGCACTACACAGGTACATATAAAAAAGTCTCAGAAATTAATGAAGCAATTAAATATAATTTTGCTTACGTACTTCATATTTGTCTGGTCAAAGTTTGTGTTAAAGCAGCAATAAAAACGTTTGTAGTTCTTGTTCAGATTAATATCAAACAATGTACTGCTTCATTCTTCATTTATTCTAGTGATGAGAAAAAAAATAAGATATGCTATCTTGCCAAATTTCATCTTCTTTGTCATTGAGGTGGGGTTGGCAGAGGATGAGCCCTGCTCTGGACCAAGCAAAGTCTGAGGAAAGTCAGGTCCTAGTTGCTTTATTTATTTCTTTAATAACAAGTCTAAATTTCATCATTCAAATTATGAGTGTCTACCACACAGTTTCCTTTTAGAGCACGGTTATAGGAAACAATCTTACAGGTATTCAGTTTTATAAACAACCTGAAGTGGCTAAATCCTTTTCAGGGATTTTAGACTGTTGGAAATAGATGGGAGTCCTCCATTTGAGGGTCTAGATTATGGTGATTTCTTCAGAATTAAATAAAGTATGAATGCACACATATGTGTAGATATTTACAAACATATTTTTTAATACAACTTCTTGAATTTAGAGATGTGTGCATGTGTCTATAAATACTTTAATTATTTTTTCATTTGCAAATTGGGTTTGTCCTTAGTAATTTAAATTTTTATTGGTTAGCAGTAAGGTGAAGTGATTACCTGACATTTTTATTTCATGCATCTGGAAGGCTAATGCCTTGGTCTTTATTTCACTTGTCAGCCTATTATATGACTTTCCAAGAAGTCTTCATATTCCTCCTTTTTCCATGGTGGTGTGGATTTTTTTTTTGATACTTGCTGTCTTTGATACTTGCTGTCTTTCATCATTACCTAATCTAAATGTTGGAGTAAGTGATAGGAACCTTCATGGTGTGATTTCTTCTGGTTTCCTAAACTGCATTGCCAGCAGCTTTGGCTCAGGTTTCCTTTTCTAAGACACAGAATCAGTGGTTGCTCAGAAGTGATATATTTCATCTTTGCAGGAGAACATAGCCAGTTTTGTGTGACTTCGTAAATGAGTGAATGTTTTATATTTGTGCTGTACTTACTCTCTTAGTTTTTTCCATATTCTCCTGCTTTTTAATTTTAGGAAGCTGCTCGTGTGAATGAAACTGTTATATAAAAATACCTCTTGGTGATAAAATGCACTTCATTCATTCCAGTTCTGTTTTTGATGGTGGGGATAATAATGGTGTCAGTCTTTAAGAATTATGAATGTTCTGATCTTATGTTTTCAAAACCTCTGTTGAGTGTCACATATATTCCTTGTCTTGAGAAAAAAAATGGTGATGTTCTCTGTACTTGTTGAAAATAGATTAGTCTGAATTACCAAGATGGAACATATGTACTGTAGCCCTTGCTTCCTGTAAAGGCATATTGAGTCACATATGGTTGCTCCACCTTTGAGAAGCTCCTGCCCATACAAGCTGTAATCTCAGCAGGAGCTGAAAAGCTCTTTCATTCATGAAATGAGGCTGTGCCTCTGTAAGAGAGGCAGCAGCTGTTGTGTCTCTGTTCCTGCTGTCCTCTGGATTTACCTGGGAGCATCTGTCATTCATCAGAGATAGTTCTGTTGAAAGTTACATTTTGTGAGAGCAGGAACCAGAAGCAGTTTTGTGGGGCAGAATATGTCCTCCTGTTAAGTATAATAGGCATCAGGTCTGTCTGCTGCTTGGAACCATACTTCTGTATTTTTACCCTGTACTTTGAATATTGAAGATAAGAATAATTAATGCTCTCATGAAAGAGAATGCAGTGATTTGTGTATGGTGTAATATGTGAGGTGCTTTGTAAAAAATGGATTTTGGAGATGCCTTCTGTATTGTGGAACATGTACTTATCAGTATTGCAAAATTTGAATGTGTAGGATCTCAGCTGCTATATTCAGATTAGCTGCATTCTGGATACTGTAAGTATAAAAACAGTTGGACCTTGAAGCTTTTGAATTCTTCACTTAGCATAAATTTAGGTAGTGCTGCCTTGTGAAGGCTGACCTAGAACAGAGGCTAGACAGAGCTAAAGGAATAAAGTAGGTGTTTATTGAAATGCCTCAATGGATCCACCTTGGGCAGTACAAGAGCCCAGCCAGGGCTACACCCAAGATGAACCCAAAATGGTCACAAAATGGTCAGCCAGTCACGAGGTCTCACACTTTGATAAGTTCTGGTCTGTTTGCATATTGGAGTTAATTGTCCAATTATTGATTTAGCTTAGGCAGTGCCATCCTTCTTGTTTTTCTCTCTTCAGTCCACATTGTTTATGCTTTTGGACCTGGAATTTGGATCATTTGTCCTTGGTCCCAAGCTAGGAAAGGAATTGTTTTGTCTCCCTACTCTGTGAAGAGAGCTCACCAACCCTTATATGAAGCTCAGAACTACACACTAAAGCAGTACAGAATCTGAAAAATATTAAAACTAAAACCTAAGGCATCAGTAGAGTCTCCACTTAGGAGGTCTAGTGACCATTCTGCATACTGTTTCCTCTTGTTTCAGCAGAAGGATTCCTCCACAGAGGAGTCAGAAAGCTCAGGTGATGAAGAGAAGCAGGAAGTAACATCAAATTTCAAAGAGGAATCTAAGGTCACAAGAGACCTTTGTCAAAATACCCAGAAGCCATCCAGAAATGAAACTCCCAGTAAAAAGTAAGCACATTGTGGGCATTTTTTATGAACTGTTAGATCTTTTAGCATGTATTTATGGTTCTACTTTATAGCAATGTAAAAATCAGTCCTTCAAAGGTTTCTGTTTTGAACTGCTCACTACTCCCTTGATTTTCCTAGGGAATGTCCTACCTCGACAAGTACAGAAGAAGAAGCTATTCAGGGCATGCTTTCTATGGCAGGATTGCACTATACTACATGTTTACCAGGTCATACTCAAAGCACAGACTGCACAAATAAAAGAACCTCTCTTCAGGAACACAGAAGCTACCCCAGAAGTCGGCATAAAGACAGACAGCCATCTCAGAGCCACAAACCCATGGAATGTGGTAGGTGTCTGAACTGAGGAACTGCTGCTCCCTGCTTTTGGGACAGTGCTCAGAATAGTCACTTAAAGTTGCATTTTTAGATTTGTAGTTATTAGATTAGTAGCTTTTAAATAAATCAGGCTGACATTTAAAAAGGTGTCTTCTGTGGGTTTGCATTGTTGTTTTTTTCTATAAAAAGTATTACTTCTGAAAACTGGAGCAAACTTAGCTTATTATCAGAATACCCCTCCTAAATATTTCCATCTAAAAGTTTTGTGGTATACTTACAAGAATGGGAAAGTTGTGGCCCGAGTGAAAGTATCAAAATTTAAACTTGTTGAACTTCTCTTTAGGTAGGTCTGTGAAGGAGGAGGAAGGAGACTTGGGAACTTCAGCATGGACAAGACACCTGAATGAAGCTTCGAGGATTACCCCTCAGGTAAAGCAATACTTAGAACATATTGAACCCATTTTTATAGGAGAAGAGATCATGAAATTTTAAGTACAGAAGGCATGGTGGGCTGGTCTTTAAACACTGTGTATCTGACAGATACTTCTGGTAACTGGGTTATTTTTGTCATGGATTTTTTCACTGTTGTTGTTTTGGGTTTTTTCCTTTCAAATTCTTTTCTCTCATTAGTGCCTAATTTAAGGTGCTCAGGGCAATATCTTGAAAAATAAAAAATACTGTATTAAAAATGTGTGAATTTATATTAATTCTAACTGGGGAAGCACTTTGTTTATTCATTGTTATTCCCAACTAGAACATCAGAACACACAGAACATGTTGATAGTATCTATAGTAAAAATACTTGCTTAGGAAATTGGTACTGCTAAACTGATAGCTTTCAACAGCTAGCAGGTAGGAATATTTTTGTTTTCTGATGTCCAAATGGAATCCAGCAAGGAATGAAAGGTTTTGTGCCTTACACTCTGACAATCTGAGCTTTTCTATACTGTGAATTTTTTAGTATTTCTGAACTTCTCTGTATTAGAAGTATTAAAATAATTAATTTGAACAACTAAAGTTGCAAAATTACAGCCGTTAACACTGTTTTTAACTGTGTGCTTTGTGGTGTTTGCTTTGTAAGAATATTTGACTGCATGGTAGTCCTTTGCGGTTTGTAATTCCCAATTTAGCATTTATTCTCTCATCAGCTGAATTTTGAAAACAAATCACCTCTTAAAGTAGCCCGTGATTATGGTATGGCTTGTTATAGTGGCTGGTTTAATCAAGAACAATTGCATTTGTTTTGGTCACTGCAAACTGAAAACAAGAAGTAGAGGAATTGAGTACATTAGTATGTGTACTTAAACTGTAGCATTGCCCTTAGGTGCATGTGGAAAAGCTTGCAAAAAACTGTGTTATCTTTAAGAGGTATCTATTCTAAAAGAAATGATGGACTCCTAAAATGGCCAGAATCTGGTGGAACTGCTGAAATACCTATTTCAAAGTCACAGTAGTATAATTGGAAAAAGCAGAGTGAACCTGTAGCCAGAAGCCACTAACTTGTACATCTTTTCTTCTCATTTCCATACTAGGATGCAAATAAAACTCAAAAATATATCAAGAAGGAGGGTGCATCAGAAGCCAGTTTTAAGGTTCAGGAAAACAGAAGCATAGTCCACAGCAACAGCTTGAGTTTTCAGCATGGCAAATACACACGAGACTCCAGCCTGATGCAAGCAGAGTGTCAGCTGAGTGATGGCAGCCTTAGCCCTGACAGGCCCTATGGGGAAACGTCCTTGTCTGTACCACTGCACCCAACGAAGAGGCCAGCATCAAATCCACCCCCCATCAGCAACCAGGCAACAAAAGGTAATGCCAGAGCGGGCATGGGGGAGGGAAGTAAAATACTAAATGCAGAAACTGAGTAAAGGACAGGATTAGACCTTGAGGGAAAACACAAAGGGAGCATGCTGTGGACACTCAGATTTTGGCACAGAATATGGAGAGGTTGGAATTAAGAGAGGTCTAACTGGCCTGAATCAGATTAGCTTATTGAAATGAAGGTTTAGAAACTCTTAACACTTCAGAAATAGTCTGATGAGCATACTATGTAGGTTTTAGTTTCTAGTTTATATTCTGTAGTTTACTCAAGAATAACTTGAATAAAATTCAGGAAGCTCAGTTGAAGTTCTCCCCTACTACATCCTAGAGTGGAAACATTTGTAAATATTTTTGTAAATTTGTAAATATTAAAAGTCTTAGCTGGTCCATATATATAAGCATTTAAGTAGCTTACTGGTATCAGAATGACCATTTGTGTCAGGCTTCATACAGAGCTGATAGTAACAATACACTCATTTTATTTATGATAAATAGTTCCTGGGGGTGTTCTTTTTAACTATTCTGGTTCCCTGTTTGTTTTTCAAACTGATTCTGGTGAAAATTTTGCTCACTTCACCTTGAAAGCTGGGTTTCACCATTGTTGTACAGCGATTAAAATTTATCCCGAAATTCCTGACTGAAGTCCTTGCTTGGGTTTTTCAGGCAAACGTCCAAAGAAAGGAATGGCAACTGCTAAACAGCGCCTTGGGAAGATCCTGAAGCTGAACCGGAATGGCCATGCACGCTTCTTTGTTTAATGTAGCTGCTACCTGTACTACTGCTGTCTTTCCTACAGACCAGTATTGAGGGCAACAGAGCCTGGAGCTGCTGTTATTCCTCTGCTTGAAGCAGACTTGCATGTACCATAGAAAACACTGCCTGATGAACAAAAGAAAGAAAGAAAAAGAAAAAAAAAAAAAAGGAAAAACAAAAAAACCCACACAAAAAAAACCCAACCCAATGCTGCATTTTCACTGTGCCACACCTGCTCAGCAATAACCATACGGGAACGGGGAAATCTTCAGAGAGACATGGACTGTGAGAAATAGTCTCTCATCAGGGCTTGAATATCATTTGTTGCTGGTAGTTTCTGACCTAAATTAATAAGGGGAAGATGATGAAGGTGGTTTATCAATAATTTATTTCTGATAGATTTTTCACAACTTTAAAATTCATTTAAGAAACTATTTATTTGGAAGACTTTTTCTGTGGGGAGTTATTAATTTAGATTTAATAATGTGAAAGTTTTAAATTGTTTTGATAATGTGTGTTTGGTGCAGTGGAGAGCCACATTAATTGTGATTAGTCTGGACTCCTAAATTTGATATTCAGGTTATAGTCTTAAATAGGGGTGAGATGCATTATTAATTATTTTTTAAATTAAGGCATAAGGAATCTTATTATTTTTTTCCTGCTTTTTGTAAGCTATTGGCTGGGCTTCTGTTGACTTGCAAGTTGCATATTCTCTGCCAGCTTGATTATTTTTGACCTGTCCTTTTTAATATCAGATTTATTTATTTAATGGACTAGAAGAGACTCCTAAAGACAGAAGAATTTTCTTATGTTGGTCCAGTAGCTAACTTGTTTTAAAATACACCTCTTTCCTCCAAATCTGAGTTCATATTTTCCTCCTGATGATCTGTCTGTGATGATTTTCTTGTGTAAAAAGACTCCCTGAAATTGTATTTGTACTAGTTATTTAAGAGTTGGTACAAAGGAGGAAGACCCAATACATCTTTTGGAGGAACGGGGGCATCAGTTAAGATAAATGTTTCTTCAGAACAGTTGCTCTCAAGTAACTCATAAGATACACATTGCAGTTTAAAGATTTGGCATTTTACTTAATGTAGCATGGAAGAAGCATTAAAGTGTTGTTATTGTACTTTAAACACATTTTACTGAGGAGTCATGAAAGCAGGAGAATGTGTGTTGCTTTCAAAGCTGGGCAAGACAACAAATGAGAAGTCTTAACTGGTCCATATATATAAGCATTTAAGTAGCTTACTGGTATCAGAATGACCATTTGTGTCAGGCTTTATACAGAGCTGATAGCAAATGCCAATTCTGAAGTATTGTAAATAATTTTGATTTAAAATTTGTATTTTTCTGTAATATAAAATTAAATATTTAACTTTTGAGGGTTGGGGATGAAGGCAGAAAGGGGAATACTTTTACTTGATTCTGGAAAAAGGGCATTTTGCAGGGTCCAGCCAAAATGTAAATGTCAATATGCTAATGACAACAATATTGTTGGTTGGGGTTTATGGTTTGTTTTTTTTTTTTTTTTTTTTTTTGATTGGTAAGAGTAAAAATACTCCTGCATAGCTGTCCAAGTTATCAAATTGATTTTAATTTTCCACACCAATTTTTCCTTCCTCCATATCCTATACTGGAATAATTTTCTCTTGTTGTTTAAAAACAAAGTCACTTTTATTTTCCGGAATATTTGTGCAGAGTTATTTTTATTTAGGCTAGACTATGAATGAGTTTAGAAATTTGTGCAAATAGTTCTGATGTCAGGTGTTCTTTATTGCTGCAGGGTCAGAACCAGTTAGCAGCACTATGTTATCCTGTTTCTAAATGGAGAAGCATCAAAATATAGTGCCACTGCAAAAAAAGTCAGGTAGCTTTCATAGCTTTACTTTACTTTACTTCCATAGCTTGGAAATTATAGTTTAGGTGTGTTTTTTGCAGCCCTGCTTTTATATTATGATGACTTAACTTCTTCTGTGACTTGTATAGGTGAATTTTTAAACTATTTTTTGTTTGCTAATTAATGTTTCACAAAACCAAGTTTTTAGTCTTTTAATTTTTTTTTAATTTAACACAAGTTATCAACCTTTAGAATATTGGGAATGGAGGTAGTCAAGGATTTGTAAAAAGCAGAAGATAAGCTAAGTAGTATTCTACAGGTGCTGAAAATGACTATAAGGACTTGCTGTTCTCAGGTGCTATGTTTTCTAGATGGAAATAGTTAAAAGAGAATATTTTAACTATCTTCTAATATGTTCTCACCAAAGTAAGTAAAAGTATGTTGTCAATATTAGTTAAAATTATATACCCATATAAATTTTCTCTTCATTTAAACTTGAGCAAATGGGTTTCATGCCTGCCAGGCTTTGGAAACTGTTTCAGCTTTAGCATATTGAACCAAACTGTTTCCTTCCTGCTGGCTGTGCAATTTCTAATGATAGAAAATTCCAGTTTAGGGCAGCAATCAGATTCAGAGCAGAATAAAGAATGAATTCTCTCTCCTTAAAGACAGATTTTTGTCTGAAGTAAAAGTATGCCAGAATAGAATCTGGAGTAAGGAATTTTCAAATACAGAGTATGCTTTCCTTGTACATGTGATTGGTTTATACAGAGTCTCTTTTCTGACCATCCACGCTATTTATCTGTATCTTACAGTTGAAATATAGATATGGCTGGACCCATATATATTATTTCTTCTTGGTTTTATCCTTTCTATTGCTCTAATTTTCTAACTTTTTTTTTCTGAGTGGCTCTCCACTGTCATGAATTTATGTCATAGTCTCTTCACAGGCTGTCAACAGGCAGAGGTTCATTCCCATTTTCTTCAAATATCCATGCTTCCAGCAGAAGTTAAATCTGATGTTCCAACTCAGAACAAATAATTCAAAAGAAATTGCCATGTTGAGCAGTATTTAAAAAAAAAGCAAAAACAACAAACAAGAAAAAAGAAATCTCCTGGTAGCTCATGAAGAGGATGTGGTGACCTCACTTGTTTTGTGTATTTGTATGTAGAGATATATTTATTGTATTCTAGCTGAAATCACTTCTGCACCAGTCTTTCTGTAGATGGACTGAACCTTGTGTTGTTGTAGTGGAGAGAAAAAGCCCAATTTTTTTCCTTGCTGTCTCATTTGGGGTGGAAGAGGGAGGGAGTAGGGAACACTGGCTGGACAACAGCAAATGACACCTGCTATGGTAACTTTTTTCAAGGGTAATATTTTTTGAAAAGTCAGAGAACTTGCATTTGGCATAAAACTCAATTTTTAAAAAAATTGTTTTTGTAGGCAGAATAGGAAATGAAATATTGTAGGGGTTTTCCCACTCTCTTAAGTTCTCACATTTCTACAATTGCAGACAAAGAAACAAACATGAAAATGGAAAGACCACCTAGAAACTATATCCAAGATTCTTCCAGCAACTTTCCCTTTTCTTTTCCTATTATACTTGCTAATAAACCCTGGCTACAGGGTAGCCTTTGTTGACCTCTGAGGTAGATTACCTATGCAACCTATAATACTCTACATGAATTCATTCTTAAAGAGAATTTTGGAAGGGTTAGATGTTGAGAGTTAAAATTGTTGTTTTCTGATCACATGGGGGGGTTTGGGGTTTTGATTTTTTGTTTTTAATTTTTGGTGGTTGAAGTGCTTGTGTTACCTTTGGTAGAGATGTAAGAGAGCACAGTGTCACATTTTAGACACTTTGGCTTTGCTTAAGGCATAAGCTGCCTTCACTCAAGAGACCATAAAGTTGCAAGTGTTGAAAATTTTTTGCAGGATTTCAAAGCCAGAGCTGGTGGGAATCTTGCCTACCCCTTTTTTGGTAGCTGTGGAGCCTAAGCAGAACTAGAATGACCCAGTGGCTTTGCCCTCCTTAGGCTCCACGTGCCCACCTGTCCCTTCACACTCCCACCACGACCCCCAAGCCTTGTGTCTTTCCAGAGTGTCATTCACAGAATACTTCCAGACCATTAAAAGCTGTTGGTAGTTCTGGGGCTGAGTGAGCCCAGCACTACTCTTTGACAGAAGAAATACAAATGGAACCAAGGGCCTTACTGTTTATTGTTAAACAAGATGAAAAGCTGCAACATCCATTTTTCCAAAAAATAAACCCAACAAAAAACCACCCTGGTAACCCTCTTTGTGGGAGAGTATGAATGATAAGTCATGCAGTGGATGGGAAATGAAAGTAGCACTGATAAGGAGATGCATGTTCTTCATAGGCTGCATTTCTGTTTGGAAAAAAAAGGACTTTTTCTACTTTTAATATAAATTAAGCCATAAGAGTTTCATGCTGTGGGAAGGGAATGAAAGGGATCACTTTAAGAGATTATATTGATATGTATTGTCACTTCTGCTGGGAAATGTCTATTGCTGCCAATGCTTTGGTGAATCTTTTTTTTTAAAAAAACAAACATGGAATTTGAAAAAAAAAAAAACCAAACAAAAAACGGGGCTAGTTCTTGGCTATATTTACTAGTTTTGTAGTAATGTTTTGCTGGCCCATTTGTCTTTTCCTCCTTTTTCTACTCTCATAGTCTAATTTCTATCTTTCCTTCTAAATGTTTCTGAAAATGTTAGCTTGTCTGCTCAGTAGGGGTCGGTGTATGTGTGTCTTCCTTTTTACAGAAACGCACTACTGTGTTAAGTATTTGGCTGGGAAATGGGATGCTGCAGCTTTAAGAGCATTTTTTTCAATTCATAACAGTATTTCCCATCCTCTTTTGCCTGCAGGCAGGGAAAGTGTATGTACAGTATTTATTTTGTTTTGATTTTACTTTAAATTTGTAAGTTTCTATAAGTAGTTCACATTGATTATTCTAGGGGAGGACAAGTGGCTTTGTTTAAATTTGTATTTGATATTCATAGTTTCCACTTTCTGTACTTTAAAATACTGAAATTAAAAAATTGTATGCTTATGTTTTGATTTTAGCACTGGAAAGTGTTTAATTTCTTCAGACTTCTGTTCATTTCCTTCAGTGTAAATACAGTAAAATGTACAGAGTATCATCAGGAGAAAAAATGCTTTTCTAGGTCCCATCTCTGTGCCCTTTGCTTGTTACATTTTAAAGAAGAAATTTGGTGGAGAAATGTGAGGGAATATTCTCATACTATTTAAAAATTTTTTTCAAAGTGCAAATTTCATTTCAATCCAAGTATATTATATGGCAACTAAATGCATTTTGTGAAGATGTGTATATTCTTTTTGAATCCTAATATAAAAGGAGGTGGAAGTGTTTGTGATTCATCATATTATCAGATCTAGATTTGTAAGAAGGGTGTCAAATGGTATTTTTGTATTCTTGCTCTTGGTTTTTGTTCAGGTTTGTCTCATGCTACTGATGGCTGACTCAGCTCTTGATTTATTGGTTGGTTTGGTTTTTTCTTTTTCCTTGAAGTGTGTGCAGTTTCTGCAAGAAGAGCTTTCTCTTTCACACTTACATATGCTTAGCCATACTTGCTTTTGTCCTGGAGGACTTCCCTGCTGCTTTTTCCCTCCAGACATCATCATCTGGTTTGCAGCTGCCCATTTTGGCTCCTGTGGCAGTGCAGTGTTTGCATGTGGGTGCTTCCCTGGGGTGGTGCAAGTGTGGCTGCCCCAGGCTGCAGCTTGGTGTGCAGCCTTTTCCTGTGCCCCACTGACCTGCTGCAGTGCCCTGCTGAGGGTCAGTCAGGGCAGCCTCAGGTGGATGATGCACCAGTGGCACTGGGAGAATCAGATGGCAGAAGGGTTTGGATCAGCATCCTGTTCAGCTGCTCAGGTTTGCTCCTTAGCCTGGCTTCTGGTTTACAGAGAATTTCTGGGTGACTGTAATGATAGGAGATCTGAATTGTGCCAGGTGCTTTACAGAAAAAGAACAAGAATGCTGAGCTCATCAAACCATGTACTGCCTAATGGGACAGTTGAAAACCAATGACAAACTGAGTTGTGTGGCCTAAAGTTTAAAACATGATAGTGTTGCAGATTTGGGGAGCAGAAACTTCTCTGCTGTTTCAAAAACAAATTTCATTTGGGTGGAGGGAAAAATAGAGTCAAGTACAGGGATTGATGATGAAATATTTATACTCCAGATATCTGTTCCCATTGAATTTTGACATGCCTTTACATCTTTTCAATTAAAGTGTTAAAACTGATTTTAAATCTGGTTAGCCCAAGATTTGCCAAAGATCTGAAAGAGCTGTTTGTCTGTCAGAGCAACTGCATATTTTGGAAAAGTCTTAATCACTGTGATTGAATAGCAATGCTACAGCCTATGCATTTCCATCAAATACTCATCTGGATTTGTCACCCTCAGCTCACTGCTCAGACCAATGTTTTGGTCTTCCTTAGTGGGCCACAAATACAAGCTCCATATCCATATGAAAACCTACACAAGGAACTTTACTATTTGCCCTTTTGATTTTTGCCAGCTACACTTCTGAGATTTCTTTTTTCCTGTCTCAGCTATTTAGTGAGACAGGATAATACACTGGAAAATGTGAAATATCTCAAGTGCTGCTTTAAATGCTGCTGGACAGCCTTCAGCAGCTGGAGCCATATTTTCATTAAAAGTCAGTGTCTTCTGCCTTTCTGTTTGTAGAGAATGGAGAAATAATTACCTGGATTGTTCTTTCCTGAGGGACATAAGGGTTTTAAAGATTTCAAGGCTACCAAATTCAGCAAAAGAATTGAATTTCTAAAGTCAGGGAATGAAGAAGATACCCATCTTGGTATCTGAAGACTAAAGTACTGATTTTGGTCTTTAATCAATAGTATTCTGCTGTGTTTGAGGTGAAGTACCCACTGGTAAAGTGCCTACAGACTGGCTTTCCATTTCTGTACATTTAGTGAAGTTCAGCTCTCTCCAGAGGGTTTGTCCTGACCTGCTTAAGCTGTGAAGCTTTTGTGGTGGTGGCTCATGAGGTAACATGTTCAACCAAACCTTTTCTGGTTCATTTTGTTTAGGTGGACGCTTGGATTCATGATGGAAACATGACTAATAGCATGAATATGGTAAAGTCAATCATGCTAAGTGTTAGTTTCTGTCGAAACTTAGTTTTTTCTTTATATAGAAGTATTTGTCCTGGGAGCCCTTGCAATTACACTTTTAGTGCTGGTAAGTAATGTCAGGTGTCTCAAGCCAAAAGTTAATGAGGACTGAAACTAAAACCAGAATGTTATTGTTACTCCTGATACAAGCAGGATTGTTGAACTCCTTGGTTTCTACAATGGCAGTGACTGAAGTTTTTACCTGCAGAAAAAACAGCTGGTGGTCAAGACAGTGAATAAAATCTGTCAGTGCCAGAGCTTGTAGTATACCACCTAACAGCTGGCTAATAGCACAGTTTGCTCTGTCTAGACTAAGGTCTGATTTCTCAAAAGCCAATTATATTCAGTCTTTAGAATGACTACTGCAATTTTTCAAAGAATTGTGTTTGGCTTAATAGATCTATTTATCTGTACTGCTTCTGCTGTATTTGCTTTGGTCTTGGAAAAAATACTCTACTTTGGAACTTTTAAGTCAACTAAAAAAAAAAAGTATACAAAGAGTCTGCTTGTTTGTGATGCTTTTCCCCAAAGTTTATTCCTTGTAAGAAATTTTTGCTGCAATGGGTGTGAGTAAAGTTCCCATCTGTACTTGGAGAATGTGATATCTGTCTGGAAGAAACATTTGCCCATGAATCATACACCTTGGTGGTAAGTCACAAAGAGACAAGTTGGCTTTTTGTTCTGGTTAAGCTAAAAGCCAACAAAACTCTAGAAACTGCTGCTCTGGTCTCCTCAAATAGGATGTGGGTTGTGGAAATTTTGGCTTAATTTGGCAGCAGTTTCAACCAAGCATTAATATGAAGATATTAAATCTTGTGCTTCATTCTTAGGTTGATTTCTCATTACAAAGGGTTTTCTCCTTTTTACAAAAGGTGTTTGAATTGCTTTGTCACAGTTCTGACCCAGTAGAAATTTTCCAGCTCAACCAGCTCTTGTAGAAAGAGTTTTAAATTCCATCATGATGTGGTTATTGAACAGAGCTGTTCCTATGTGTTAAAGCATTGCACCTCTTGAAGGAGAGCATTCAAAGTGTATTTCCCATGCCAGTTGTCCTAAAAGTAATGTCAGAACTTGTTGTTCAGATGAGGTTCTTCCTTGGGTGGAACCATTTTGCTTCCAAGTCTGTTTTTATTCAGCCCAGGTCTGCTGGGAGTGGGGAGAAGAAAACTCTGTGAGCTGTGCAGTGCACTACTGTGAATTGGGGTGATCGTATTGCAGACACTGCTGGACAGCTGGGCCTGGCATTAAGCACCACAAGTGATGCTGACCTGTACTCTGGGAGAGGGACCAAGCATCAAATCAGACATTGCATGTGAAGGATGCCTTTTTCTCCAGCTTTGGCAGCAGGTCAGAAAAGAGGAATTGGTGAGATGCCTTGGGAAAACTCAAAACCACTGTGTAACAAACCTCTTCTGGTGCTACAGGAAGTTATTTTAGACACTGGTTCTATTAATGCATTCTCTTCACTACTAGGAGGATTTCTCTTCAAGAAGTTCAGTTTATGCAGAACATGAAAGATACCTTGTGTTACATGTCCCAGTTCCCTTGTGAATGAGGTTTGTAAGCAGAAGGGATTTGTGTTGGAACAACTGAAGTATTTGGAGAGTGGGAATTCCTGTGCAGCACTCATGGTTGTGATGCAAGACATTTCCTTCATACAAGCCTCACAATACAGGGCCACTGCTATGCCCTGATATCTTATAGACTGTTTTCAGTAATGCTGCCATTAATTTTCTGTTGCCTCAATTTTGAACAGTAAAAAATATTATCTACCAAAATCTAGTAATATTAGGTATATTTGAAGGAATGTCTTCACTAATCCTTTTACTACACATTTCAATAGACACCAAAATAATGCTGTCAATAATCTTAAAATACTTAAATTCTTTTCCCCTTAGTTGGGACATTCAGCCATTTCTGTATTTTTTTTTTCTGCACTGATGCAAACTCTCACTATATTTTACAGTTCATGGCTTGAAGAAAAAGCTGAGTTGCTATTCTGTGCTGCACTATTGTGGTTCACTGAAAAGGACTTAAAGATTGGGAACATCACAAAAAAGAAATCACTGATCTGTTAAACATTCTGTAGAGCCCACACCTCCAGTCATTAGCTGAAGCACTAGAGCACAGGTACACCTTCATATCTTAAAGATGTCATGTTGACTCATCAGATCAAAATGTACATAGTGGTAGAGAATAGAAAGGAAACCATATATATAAAATGAAATAATTTTTTATTAATTGTATACAGGAATACTAGATTTTTCACTCTCACCTGCATGAAGGGCTTGAACTGAACAGGCTTAATACCTGGAGGACTAGGTTGATAGAAATCACTCCAAGTAACAGGGCCATAATAGGATTGGTTTCTAGCTAGAAGCACCACTGTTTGGTTTTTTTTAAGGGAAGAATTTGCTCTGATTTGCACACCATATCTACCCTTTACTTCTAGCCAGTTCATATACTGAACATGCATATGATAATTCTGATGAGATTAGTATTAATGCCTCAGCTGATACAGTGGTGTATCTTTAAATACGTCCCTGTTCTTCTGAGGGTTTTCAGGTGCTGCTGTGGTTTGTTCTTTTGGGATCCTTGGTCAAGATTTAGGATGATTCAGAACTCCCAGTGCTCTTCTGGAAAAAAGTGATCTTGCTTTGTCCTAGCCTGTTGTGGGCTTCTCTGCTGCCTGGGAGTTGCTTTCTCCTGTGCAGGAATTCTTTGAAGGTGGAGTCTTTGGATTGTGCTGCTGAATCGAAACTTTTGTTTTGCTAATGTGATGAGGACCACAGGGATGTACTGGTGAGGGAAGGAGTCAGAGGTCAGCAGAGCATTCCAACCCTGTCAGCCCCTGTGTGCAGAGCATGGAGAGGGTGGGACCCTGAGACACATCCCTGCCTTCCCCTTACCCGGGCTGTGAGCAGCAGCCTTGCCTGGGGCAGCTGAGAGGATGGGCAAGGGCTTTTGGTGTTCCTTCCCTTCAGTGGCCTCCTCTTGCCCTTTGCATGGATGTCAGGTCTGCAGAGGTTAAGCACATTCCTGTGATAAACATGGCAAAAACTAACCTGGAGTTATCCAAGCTGTACCTGGAATGGTGTGAGCTTTCTTATAAATGCAACCCCTGAGGTCAGCTTGGGTTTAGAGCATTTTGAAGTGTTGCTGAAGTCTTACTTATTCAAACCAGTTTTTCACTTACACTACTGTCATAATATGAAGTGAACATCTCCATTTTGCAATTTTGGAAAAGTTCTTTCTAAACCATTGTCGTGTTGGTTTGTTTCATCCTTCCTTTGTTACTTTGAAACTGAGTGGAATGTAGCTTTGTACTGTGTTCCAGTCACAGAATAATGGAGCAACTTTGCCTGGAAAGTTGTGTTAGTGGCCCTGAATCATCAACACTTCTGTCACTGCAGAAACAGGATGGAAGGAGGTTGAACAGACACATTTTGCTTTTTGTATAAAAGCATCTAAACTAAGCATCTCTTAGAGACTTGTTTAAAAACTCTAGATCCCTCTGCTTGAATTTCTTTATTAGCTGCCAAAAAGATTAGGCTATGATAGGTCCAGATTCTGGTTAGTTTTGCAAAGGATCTGAACTGGAGGATATTTACTGACTATTTTTTAAATATATTTAATTTCTCAAGGTTTGACTTGTATACTGTTGCAACCAAGTTTGACAAAAGTGAAACATGAAAAATCTGATAAATTTTAAATGGATTACTTATATATATTTTTAGTTTTTGAAGCTGGAAGCTACAGAATCTCAATTAGCATTTTAGAGATCTATATTGATTTTTACTTCTTCTCCACTTAATTTTTGGCTATGCTTTGCAGTATTTCTGCAGTGAAGTACTGATTCCTTCTCACTGATGTGATTCTCATATGTATACCAAGACATCTCTGGCCTTCCCCTCTACATTTTTTAAATTCCCCAAATCTTTGAGGATGTTTCTGAGTGCAACTCTTGCTAGCTGATTTTCCTGTCTCCTCAAATATTTTGAAGTGCTAATTAATGACACAGTGTGAGCCCAAAGGTTGGCATACCTGTGAACAGCTAGTAAAACTCATCAGCCCAAAGAACTTTCAAATCAACACGACCAAATCATCATCAATAACATCAATACCTGGAAAATTTAAAAAGTGTATCAGTAAAATTTAGAAAAAAGAGGGTTTTTTTTTCTTGGAGATGTTATGGCAAGAGACTTTTAGACCACTTTCAAAAATAGAACCTGCATCATTTTTATTTTACAAGGTATCTTAGAGGTGTGCAGAAGAAAAGATGCATATTTGTGTCCATGTGAATGCAGCACATTTAATCCATGCTTTTCCCACAGGTAGGGGTTGACTTCTGAGGTAAATGCAGTTGGACACAGGGCCAGGCTGTGCCTCTGAGCCATGGTGTGATCCACTTCTCTCTCTCTCTCTGTGACAGAACCTGAGCAAAATCTTGGTTTTGGAAGTCCATGGTTTGCACCTCAGATATGGAATAAGGGACAGTGATTGTGTGGAAGCAGCACAGGAAAAAAGATAAGGAAGGGATGCGAAGATTGGGGGGGGGAATGAACTCTCTGATGTTACTTAGGTCAGCTGTTGAACAATTCTCTGCCAAGTCATCAGAAGGGTGTCCTGGACAAAACATTTCTAAAAGGAGCCTTTCTAGTGCAATTTGCTGCATTTAATAGCTCTGAATGTGAGGCATCTTGGGTGTGTACAGAAAATGGGCAGGATTAACAACAGTTTCTATTGGCACACCCTGAGGAAACTGTCTGATGTCTCCTTCTGAAATTTCCCTGTTGGTTTTTGATGGTAAGGCTGTGAGCAAAGGCAGATGTGGTGCCAAGGTTGTTTCTACTACCTGGCTGATAGAGTGTGTATAATAAATAAATATAAATTAATTTATACATGTATTCACATATTCATATATTTAAATGTCATTATAAAGAAATCAGAGGGTGTTCTGCTGTGTTATAATGTCATGTTCTCATGGCCAGCCAGAAAGGGAGTGGAGACCATTGCTAAGTGACAGTCTTTGCAAAAACTCTTATTTTGTTTTCTTTCCTCCCTCTTGTTTCACTTGGGTGTCATTGCTTGTCCTTAGTGATGTATTCTTTCTGGGATGGCAGCTGTTGGATGCTGGATAATTGTGCAGTGCCTAACAAAGAGAGTCAGAATCCACCTTGGGCCAGGATTAGTTACAATTCAACTGTCTGTAATATTTTTACCCATGCTATTTGAGTAGAATAGAATTTCCCATTCTATCCATTCCATTCCAGTCCCAGAAGATGGTAGGGATAACTCCTTCCTCTTTCCCTCTTGTTGTCCTGCAGACTCAGCATGGAGAATGCTCCAACAGCCATAGATTTTTAGGAAGGATGTATTTCCTTGGCTGTGGGTCATGCAAGACTGGAAAGCACAGCAAATGAAATCAATTCTTCTGCTCAGAACAAAATGTGAAACTTGTGATTTTTATTCCCCAAATATGTGGGGTAAGGACGTGTTCATTCCCTTTAGCCACATGTGCAAGCAGTGAGGAATGAAAGCCTTTACATCACTCCCAGAATATGTGGCTCATTTTACATTTCCACTTTGTGTTTCTCGAGCATACAAGAGTAGCAGAAAGCTGTATTTTTATCCTTGAGCTCTTAGCACAGGGAAGTTAATCCGGCATTCCTGACCGCCAGGAGGAGCTCAGACACAGCCTGCAGCCTCAGCCTCCTGCCTCCGAGCCTGCCAGGATTCCTCCAGAGAGGGAACTTCAATCGGAGCAATGCAGGAGCAGCCACCCCTTGATGCTGCCAGTGCTGCCATTTGACCTAGGAATGCACAGAATAAAACTACACCTGGAAAAGGTAAAACGAGCCAAACCCGAGGGCAGGTGGGACAATGTGCCATGGGGAGATGCTGGGAAGTAAGAGAATGTGATTATCCATCATGCTGTGAATGGCTTTGTTTATACAGAGAATCCTGGCCTCAAACTTAACAACTTAACTTCCAAAATCTGTCTTTTCCCCCTTGGTAAAAAAAAAAAAAAAAAAAAAAAGGCAAGGTGGCATAAACACCAGCTGGCAGCCAGAAGAGGGGAGTGTTCCCATGGTACAGTGCTTTTTAAAGTTTTAGTGAAGCTCTTTATAGGCCACTCAGTAATGCCACTCTCTTCACTAATGTGAATGTTCCCAGTTATCCAGGGGCGGCAGAACAAATTTGTAAGTTAAAGCCTGGAAGTTTTTATTGTGGAAATGATGCTTGATTTCACAGAGCACAGAGCTTCACCTTGCAGCTGCTGATTTTCCTCTTCTATGACAAAACAGGACAGAGCCACCAGCATTGAAATTGATGAAGAAATTATTTTAGCAATTTTCTGCAAAACTGCAGGATGAATGAGAAGAACCCACTGCCTGTCAGATGTGTTCTGCTCTCTATTTTTGTACTTGTTTTAAAATCTAGTATTCAACATTGCCTCAAGACTAACCCATTCCCTTTTCACTGAGGCAAGACACTGATGTCTGTAACCCAGTGACTGTGGGTACCTTTCTTCTTGCTGAAAGAAATCAGTACTGAACAGAGTCTTTTTTATCATAGCTGAGCTCTTATCAGACCATCTCCCTTTATATTGCTTCCTTCCCCAGCCATTGTGGAAACAGACATCCTGCCCAAGGCACCGAAATCCGCAATCTGCTGCTGCTTCTGTGGAGCCTCTGGAATTTTGCCAGCAGCCCCTTGAGGTGGTCCCAGATGTGATTGCTTTTTCTGTGCTACCCTGAAAATATCCGGTGGAAACAAAGGAGAGCTACAGCTTTGGAGGCCAGCACTTCCTCTGCTCTCAGGGATGTACAGTGGGAGATGTTAGGCACAAGGTACCCCAGAGAAATCATGACTAAAATGGCAGGGTCACAGTCAAAGGGATATTCCTACAATAGAATAAAGCCAATCTTTTTATTGCATCTCTCAGCTGGTCCTCAAGTTTACCTCCAGTTCTCTTGAATTCAGGAGATGTGTATGGGATGTCTTTCCCACAGCATTCTTCTGCAGGGAAAATGCAAATTCCTTGTACCTATGTTGTGTGTGAAAGGAGATTAGGTTTTAATACTGCTTTCCTTCAGTGGGAGGAGGGGGGGCAGGAAGCAAACAATTCTATTTTTATTTCAAAGTAACTTGTGCTTAAAATAGCCACTGCCTTAAAATAAAACCTTTTTTTTTTTTTTATTCAATAGCTTTTTTGGGGGGAGAACGCTGTGGGAGAGAGGAGGGACGTGAAAATACCAACTCGTGACAGTTTTTGTGTTTTGGATCTGTGGGAGGTTTTGGATCTGTGGGGGGCTATTCTGGTAGACTTGGAGTTTTCAGTAGTCCTTTCTATCAGGAAACCAACACTGTAGTCCTGGCTGTTGCTGTCAGTGGTTGAAGATACCCATGTGAAGGCAGAGCAAATGCATCTTCCTGCTGGGTTTCCTTGTGTCATGTGTTACAGCCTTTTATTTTTTACTTGGTTCTTTGATCTTCCCTGCAGGTTTCCTGCTCCAGGTTGCCTGACAGAGTTCCCCTGCTTCACTCCACAGGTGTTTGTGCATGCTGTAAGACTTTCAGAAGGATTTTAGACCCATCATCAGTTTTTAGGCATTCACTCCTTGAGGAAGCACGGGTGAGAATCCAATGCCATCTTCACTGTGGGTTTATGGTTGTTGGTTAAAGTGAGTGTTGAGTGTCATAGGAAAGAAAGAAAAAGTTCAAGTATCTCTTTGTTGGGATCCATCTTGCAATCTATCTGTCATTAAAATGAAATTATTGGAGGGAATTCAAAAGAAGAGAAGAAATAAAATATGGTTCCCAGTGAAAGCTACATATGTCAGTCTCAACAGTTCCAGAAATCCATGTGTTGTTCAGCTGGGCTGAAGAACTGTTACCCCTGAAGGCACTTTATTGCTACTTTAAACTATGGAAAACCTCTGCTCTGCAACTTGTTTTCCACACCGAAATACTTAGAGAAAGCTGATGTTGCACTTGTCCCTTGGGTTTTGTAGTGTCTTTTGGAAGAATGTTTATGTAGACCCTGAAATTATTACAGATTTTTCAGGACTGCAATTTACTGTGTTACTCTCCCTCATGTCTCCTCACCAGTCTGCAGATAAACCCAGCCAGCTTTCTGAGATGCAGCTCTGGCTGTCCTTGGGGCCATGTGGTAAGGTTGTCATGTTGGGGATGTGAGGCCATGTCCAATATGGCCTTCAGGTTTATTTCCAGAAACAGAAGTGTATCTCTGTGGCATCTGTTCTGTTAAATATTGACTTTCTATTAGCAGTGTTAGAGGTAAGGAACCTCCCTGGAAAAAATCAGCTCATGGGGATCTGCATGGTGTTTCTATGACCGGAGCACAAGTTTTTTATGTTTGTTTTTTAATTTCTTTATTTTTTTAAGTTGGGACAGAGAGAGAGAGGTGTTTTGAAGCATCTTCTCATACAAGGCAGGAACATCAAAAAACAAAGCACAGGGTACTCAGTCCTTTGCAAGCAAGACTGATAAAGCAGAGCACCTTAGTGACTGAAGGTCTGAGATGCATTTTAAACAATGCCTGCCTATTTGTTGTTACTTTTCAGAAAACGCCCTGACCTTGCAGGCTTACAGATGGGTTTTTCTTAACACTGGGTGCAATGCCAGCTCCAGCCAGAAACACAGCACCCCCTGTAAGCAAACAGCCTGAATAAAGGGTCAGAGGTGGTTGTGAAGAGTCAGAGAGCTTGAGTCCAAAGCATGATGAAAACTTCTACATGAGAGGAAGATGCAAGAGCTAAATCTGATGGTCCATGGTGATACACATACTGAATTTGCAGCCAAGGAGGAGGTAAGTTCCTTTGTGCATTTGCAAGCACACAACGCCAGTCTACAATTGTTGCATGTGGCACAGTCTTGGCTCTTTGCATCAGAAGGGGCACTGTAAAATGCTGTGAGGTGAGCTCTGTGCCTGTCCCTCTGCCTGTGGTGTGAGCTGACTGCTAGTCAAGGAGAGCCCATGCCAGCTGATGGGAAGGGTGCATTTCCAAGGGCTGATGCTCCACTCAATACCCATTTGTTCCAGAGCATTTCTGCCAAGGCTTCCATGAGGAATGTGTGGGTGGGAGCTCTTGCCCCATCTCATACACGTGTCTCACCCAAACCACAGCAAAGGAGAGACACAGAAGCAATCTGTGCTGAAGACACCAAAAGAAGCTGGCTGCAGAGCAGGGCCCTCTGTTGCCCCCCCGGGTCCCCAGCCTGGCAACCTGAGAGTTGACTGTAGCTATTTCATTTCCAGGAAAGAGGCTGATGCTATTGACCCTGAGCATTATTTGCTTAATGAAATACAGGGAACTGAGGGGTGGGGGCTAGATGTGAGCATCTGCAGCTTGTATTTTCATTTGCTGTGTTTCCAGAGCAGCTCCTCTTCTGTGGCAGACTGCAGGAGTGGGCAGGTAAAGCTGCTTCTGAGGGAAGCAAGTGTCTCACCTCTCAAGTGTCTCACTCCAAAGGCAAAGGCAGGGGAGACACGAGTGAGAGCAGCAGCTCTGGAAAGGGAATTAACAGGGGAATTGGAGATTAAAACATCAGATTGAAAAGGAACAATAAATCCCTGTTGGGAAATATAACTGGGGGGTAGAGCAGGAACAGAATGCTGGTTTTCCTCCCTCTCCTTCCCAGGAAGTGTTTTGCAAGAATGCCTCAGCACTGCCAGAACACTGATGGCTGGTAGAGACATCCCTGCTCCAGGGGTGTCATATGCTGGAATGCTCTGCATTGCTGCCTGCAGCCCTTACTGATGCAAACCACGTGGCTGGAGCTGTCCTGCCTGATGAGGAGCCACAGTCTTAGTACTGCCAGGACCTTGCAGCAGGACAGTGTTTTGCCAGATGCCCTTAGCCCTCAATGGCTCTAGAGAGCCCCTCGTGCCCCTCGTGTCTGGGCCCTGCCTGTGACACTGAGCCTGGCTGTCACCTTGTCCCTGTGGCCCAAGCAGAGCAGGGACTTGGCTGTGAGAGCAGACTGGCCTCAGCCTGAGCTGCTGGACCAGCTGGGCTCTGCCAGGGCTGCTCGTTCCAGCAGCTTTGCTACTGAAAGCAGAGGGGGAGGCAGGTCATGTATCAAGCTGACTTCTGGATAGTGTGGCATCTTTGTTTGCTAGAAAGCCCAAATGGATTTGCAGATTCCAAAGAAAATGCCATCTGCCTCATTACTGAGCTGCATTCTGTTCCTGCTCTACCCCCCAGTTATATTTCCCAACAGGGATTTATTGTTTCTTTTCAATCTGATGTTTTAATCTCCAATTCCCCTGTTAATTCCCTTTCCAGAGCTGCTGCTCTCACTCGTGTCTCCCCTGCCTTTGCCTTTGGAGTGAGACACTTGAGAGGTGAGACACTTGCTTCCCTCAGAAGCAGCTTTACCTGCCCACTCCTGCTGTCTGCCACAGGAGAGGAGCTGCTCTGGAAACACAGCAAATGAAAATACAGCCACAAAGTTGTACAGGTCCTGCCTTTCCCACCCTGTTCCTGTGAGCCAGATATTAAACACCTGAGCTGGCATGCTGGGGCTCTGGGCTTTTCAGGAGACACCAAACCAGGCTGGAGGGTGGCATGGTGTCTGTGCTTGCCCTGAGTCCTTTGCAGGACAACTCTCTCCAAAGCAAAGCAAGGAAGGAGAATGTACACATAAGCATTGCTGGCCTGCACAGAGCTTGGCCAAGGTCTGTGCTGCCTTCATGCTCAACTCCTTGCTCTGAAGAACCTACAGCAAAGCAGGAAGAAAAATGGCCCTGGCTGCTTGCTTAGCAGAGATGAACAGTTGGTGGCAGCTGAAAATGAGGCTTTTAGTGACAAGGTTGTCTTTCCCTGCAGGTGGAAGCTGTCTGGGAGGAAGGACCAAGGCATTCTGCATTTGAGGAGCTTCCAGAAAAGCCTGACAATTGCATATTTCAGAACATGTACTCTCAGATGAATAACCAAAATATTTAAGGCTAAGTCAGCCAGTGATGTGGCACAGCAGGGACACAGCGTTTGCACTCGAGTGCCAAATCCACACCCCTCCTCCGTGTCCCACTGTCTACGGCGTGTGCTGTACAACAAGTCCCTTCTGTCCCACAAAGGGCTGTGTTTCCTGTGGTTTGTCCTGTGGTGCCTATTTCTCAGCTTTTCCTGCTGAGAGGATGCAAGAGGATGCCATGGCTGGACCGGGCGGGCGGCAGCGGCAGGATCGTCCCTGCTGGCTCGTGCCAGACCCTGTGCAGCTGCAGGCCTCAGTGCCAGGGGCAGGGGCTCTGCCTGTGCTGCAGAGAGCCTGGTTCAGCAGCAAAACCCTCAAGCTGTCTCCAAGGCCTCCTAGAAAAACCATCTGCAGGCATTGCACTTGGGTGGGAGCAGTCACTGCTGGATGTGCTTGCTGGCTCGTTCATCCGTGAGACGCATGAATGTCTTCCATTCTCTCCCCATGGCATGGGGACAGGGCACCCCCAAAGGCTTCACCTTGAGGATCCCAGGCTCCTCACTGCTTGAGGGTGTGATCAAAGTGCAAGGGTTTGTGTTTTCTTTCCTTCCTTACCCTGGAGGTCTTTAGCTGAAGCTTGCTGAAACTTGTGGGAAGACTTGTTGGCTTCTCCATGGACTGAAATGATGGCTTGCTTCTCCATCAGCTACATGTCTGTGGCATTCTGCTGGTGCCTTTTTAGGTTACATTTCTCAGGATAAAACAAAAAGAGTGTAGGGGAGGAAAGGGAAAAAAACCCCAAGAAACATTTTCCTTAATCTTTCCTTTGCCTAAAAGAGCATTAGGTGGCTGGAGAGGGATGAGAGAGTTAGAGGGATTGCCAGAACTTAGTGATTTGGTACCCTCTGCACCTGCTGCTGAGCAGCCACCTGTTAAATAGAAACAGTTGGATGCATGTGGAATAATCTCTTAATACTGCTCCTACTGTCTTGTCTCCACTGATATGCAGGATATGTTGCATCTTCTTTCTGGATATACTTTATGAGAGTACAGCAGGAGGCTAGATGTGTTTTCCATGTGAGTACAGTTGCATAATGCATGGCCATTGACCTGGGGCTTGGATCTGGCCTGTTTGAGCTGGAATGGTAACTTTTCCCACCAAACTGGTAGTGGGATGCCTGTTGGGGGCACCCAAAGAGACACTGGGAAAGGAGAGGGTGATTGTTTGACAACCTTGGCCATGTTGGTGAGTCCAGGAAGCAACACTGACCATGACCTCCCTCTTTGTTGGTCCCTGAATCTCTCCAGAGCACCAAAGGGCTAGGTCAGCTGTTATCAGAGGCTGCAGTGGGATGGAAAGTGGCTGGCAGAGACTGGCAGCTCCTGGTAGTGGTGGTGAAGTCTGGGGATGCTCAGCATCTGCTGATTGAAAGCACTCTTGGTGGTCTAGAGGTCCAATTCTGAACAGGACTGAGAAGTATTCCTGACATCTGTTTAACTCATCCCAGCTGATTATGTTCCAGTCCCAAGCTTTGACAAGTGCAGAAGCCCACAAACCAGCGGCCTTGTGCCCCTGAAAACTCATCTTTGTGTGGCAATAGAGGCCCACATGGTCCAACAGCACTGTGACAAGGAACAAGGGCTTGGCCCCAGCTGGGTAGTTGCTCCCCTTGGAAGTTTTTCCATTTCTGGAAGGAGAGCCTCAGCTGGTGCAGCCTGTGCTGGTCCCAGCGACATGTGGAGGCTGTTACGTGCTTACATCAATCACAGCATGCTAGTTTATTTTCTTTCTCCTTGGATGTTTTGTAATGCCTTCTCAATTCAATGGCTAATACTTTTCATAATTACATTTCAGCGGCTGCACCAATCTGGAATTTGTACAGATGTCCTGAATTTTGCAATGTTCTCACTTGCATGAGGCACCTCTCACAAAGCACTGATGCCACGGCGAGGGTGTCCCACGAGGCAGCCACACTGCTGAGAGTGCTGCAGCCCCTGCCAGAGCAGTGAACTTCCTCAGGCTAATGGTCTCCTTGTCCTGCCTCTACCTGGGGAGCAGCAGGTGCCCTGAGCAGCCCCCTTGTTCTCCTTGTCTCACATGGCAAGTCAGCTGGGGACAGAAACAAGCAGAGGTTTGTGGTGCCTGCACAGCAAGGACTCCCAAGATGGAGCCACGTGGAGATGCCAGGAGCTAGGGATACACTGGCTGGGATTGTTTTAAGGCATCCAGGAGAGGAGCTGAATTCAGATCTTCCATATTCAGGATGGTGACTCCTTGGCACTGGCCACAGTGACCCCAGATCCAAGGGCCTCACAGGGCTGCAGCTGAGTCCTGTGAGGGAAAGTCCTCCCTTCCTCTCTCCATGCATATTCTGCATCTGTGCTGAGCTACAAGGGAAAGAAAGCACATGGTATTTCTTCCTTTGTGCAGCCTGCAGTGGAGCCTTGCTGGGCTGCCCTGGCTCAGTGCTATGTGCAAAGGAAATCTCCTCCTGAGACGCCCCGCAGGGCTCGGATTTGCTTCTGAAGCAGGAGATGGAGTGACCTCTGTTTCAACATGAACAATCCTGGTTTAGTTCCTGCCCCTCCACTGATGCAGGTCTTTATTAGAGCTGACTGGGTCCATAACCTCTGCTGGCTGCAGGCTCTCCCTGCTGCTGGTGCTGTGTGAAGTGCTGTTTGTACTTCCTTCCATTCCTGCTGACCTTACCTGCCAGGAATGATGCAATCAGGCCGACAAGATCATAGGGAGGTTCAAAGTCCAGGATGGAAAAAGGAGAGGGAGGGGGGTGAAAAAGCACCAAAAATAGAGTTTTCAAGGCTGAAGGTTATTTCAGTGTGTGGCTCAGGGGACATCAGCGGCATGCTGGAGCCTCCAGATTGGGGGGGAACATCCATTTGGTGCCTTTCATTTCCTGTAGCTCTCTGTACTTAAGCAATCACAACTTGCAGCAGTGTTGAGTCCACAGACTTCAGGCAAACCCAAAGAGAAGTGAATCTCTGAGGGCTGGTGGAGCCCTGGCTGCTGGAGAGGGAGGGGTGGCAAGGACCATCAGCAAAGGCTGCTATGAGCTGCTCTGTGAGGGGAGTCCTGGAGGCCTCTGGAGGGACATGGCTCTGGGGAACAGCCACAAGCAGTGGTTGGGATGTTCTGAGTGGCCTTTGGGAGAAGCTTCTCCACAGGATGGTGCAGCACTGGAACAGGTTACCAAGAGAGGTCAGGGACTCCAGAGGGGGTTTAAGACTTGGCTAGACAAAATAAGGGATGATCTGAGCAAGTGTTGGCAACAATCCTGCTTCTTATGGGAGACAGGGCCAGAGGCACCCGGAGATCCTTCCCAGCAGATACTTCCATGACTGTACTTACATTAAAATTGAATAAACATGCCCTTGTGTTGACTTAACCTTCCCAGTGAGCATGTTGATCTGGTTTTGTTGACATGCTTGTTCCTAGAATCCGATTCTCACTAAATACAGGTGAAAATGGGGGGTGGCCTGTATGTTACCTGAAAAAAAATAGGAGTTAGGTGTTTGATTAGTTTCTGGTGCCATCCCTCTGGCTCTGGGGAGCTGGCAAGCACTGCACTGCCTGAGATGATATGGTGCCATGTTATATAAAAAGACACATGCTGTCCTTACAAGTCACTGCTCCCTGTTAGCCAGGACACACCAGGACGTGTGTTCCTGTGCTGTCCCATGGGGGGGTGAGGTAGAGGTCAGAGAAAACCCTTCTTGTTCCCCTTCCTTCCATCAGAGGCCTGGAAAATGGTAAGGAATTAATCTGAAATTTTGTGTAGTAAAATATAAATCCCCATTGCCTGCAAATTGCTGGATAAGAGCCAAAAAGGCCTAACAAGGAAACATGTTCCTTCCAGCATAATTGTATATTTGGCCTATATTTTATTAAATGAGTAACAGCTGAGCAGAAAGGCCAACAGGAGAGACTCCACCCACCCTGGGGTATGTTCAAGGCAGAGATTGGGCTGTGTGTGAGTCAGGAGCCAAAAAGGGTGATTTAGCATAAAACACTGAGGTTTAACTGTGGATTAGACTGTGTAGCAACCAGAGTGAGTGACTAATGCAGGTGCAAAGGGTTGTTGTTTTTTAATGTTTAAATTTCATTTTGAATTCCTTGAAGGTGGGAAGAGAAGGAGCAAACCCAGGCTCTGAGGTCAAGTCTAAGGGGAACTGGAGGCCTGAGGTGATAAATCATCAGCACTGCAGTGAGATTGAGGGGGAAACTAATGTAATATATGAAGCAATACAGAAAGAGGAATTTTATTACTTCAGTCAGCTCTCAAAGGATTCCACTCCAGATGGTTAAAGCAGGGTAGATCAGGAACCCCTATTGGTGGGGCCCACCATCTGACAACAGCAAAAGCAACAGAGGGTTTCTTCTGACTCCAGCAGGAGTTTCACCAGGAGAGACCTGTCTCTATAGCAGGATAAGATAGCTGGTATTAGTGAGAAATTACCCCTTGGTGAGGAAAGTTGGTCATGAGCGTGGCCATTTTGGCATTTTCCCCCATCCAGGAAATGTGTCTTGTTCTTGCAGAATATTTATGGAGAGGCTTAGGGATCAGTCTGCAGCTCCAAAGCACTGCCTGGTTCTGGATGATGGTGCCATTGGCCTATTGCTGATGGGAATCCTGGCTTTGATGAAGAGCCCACCACAGCAGCCCTGCAGAGCAGCAGCCCCAGGGATGAGTAACAGCTCCCATGGAGCAGCCTGAGTCTCTCAAACTTGTTTTTTCCCAAGTCACCAAGCAGTGGCTAGGAAGCAGTGTCCTTTATAGCCCTCAGCCAAGGCCTGAGGTAAAACAAAGGCCTGGTTCATGGAGGAATTTCTCCTGCAGGAGTGAGAACTGTTGAGCATTGGCACTGCCCGATCTCAGATCAAAGGCAGACAAACCCCAGACCCCAGCACTGATGCAGTGCCACAAACCATTGGAATGAGAAGAGATGTTTCTCTCTATGCATTTTTTTTTTTTTTAATTTGAAGTGCATGAGAAGAATTCTCATTCAGGGAAAGTTTGGCTGTACTTTGCTACAACATTAGACTTCTCTGTTGGGTGTCTTCTGCTAGAAACATTTAGATTTATTTTTGTTTGTGTTCTGTCTTACGCAGCTAAGAAAACAGTTTTGAATAGGACAAATTGTCTTGTTCCAGGGAGGAGGTCTGATCTGGAGAGTGAAAACAGCTTGCTACTTGGAGGACTGTCCACAAAAGAACAAAGCTCTGGGGACACTTCCCTGCACTGTGCCCCACTAGAGATAATGTAGAGCCAAGATATTGGCCTCGGGAAACACAGCTATGTGAGACAGTCTCTTGTTTAGTGTTTTGTTTCCTTCTTTTCCTAGGATTCATGTGCTCCAGTGCATGATACTCTGGGTGTTGTTGCTCCTTTGGATCTGATGGGCTGGGAGGCAAGGGCTTTGGGCATTCTCTGCTCCTGCTTGTAAGAAAGAGGAATCATGTTAGTTCATCTTACAGGGATGCTGGTGCACTTTCCTGACAGTCTGTAAGAGCTGGTGCTGTGGAAGAAGACTGAAGTCTTTTTTAACCAGGTGTGCATCTCTCCAGATTTGTGTTTTGCATGTCACTGGCAACATGTGAGGAAGAAATACTAATGAAAGGGCCAATGCTCCTGCACAACAACATTAATGGGAAATCAGTTCTGGATACACAGAAGTGCAAGTTCCTTGTGGCAGCTGAATGGAGAGTAATGGATGCATAGAAAAGTGAGATGATGGTGTATGATCCATGCATCCTGGAAATCAGTCAGCACTATGGTTATAAAACATCTCCATTTGTCTGCTTTGGCAGACTGATCGTAATGAAGAATTTTAAACTTGGTGTAGAATATAAATCCTGGTAGCAAGGAACTCTCAAGCCAACAGGAATTTAGCTGCTTAAAAACCTTGGTCTTGGTTTAGTCCAATTTTTAGCCAACGTGTGGATTCAATGCTTTTAAGTTCTCAATTAAAAGGTCATCCTCCTATCATCAAGCAGTCCAGACTCACCGTACCATCTGCCTGTTTTCCAGAAAAATCACCCCTGTTGGAAGGACAACTGGAAATGCCTAAATGAGATGACAGAAATTCTGTGATCTGAGCCAAAAGCAATTTTGCTGTCGAGGCAAAAAAATTTTTCATTTAGACATAAATGTTAGGAAATAGTAGTCTTTTGATAGACAGTTCACAAGATGATATTTGTGAAACTCTGTAGAAAGAGAAACCAATGGAAATTATTTTTACATTTACACCTAAGGCAATTGCATGGATTTATTACTACATCTGGGGCTGCAAGCCTGAGCCTGATTTATTAACTACTGTCCCTTTTGGTTTCTTATCCAGGGTGGCAAACCAGCTGTAGAATGCTGAAAAGAAGTTGAGCTGCATGTCTTGTCCTTTCAGCCTGTTTCTTGTATTCATTTTGGTCTATAAACAAACATCTCTCAGGTCTCCTAAATAAATTTTCTGATTGAGTTCCCAGAACAGACCACCACCAGCCTCATTAAAGCTTATTTATGTTACTTTCATGCATGAATAAAAAAGCTCCCATTCACTGCTGATTTTATTTAGTTAGATTCTGTGCCTTGTGGTAGACATTGAATTGGAGTGACATTTTTGGCACCAAAAAAGAAAAAAATAGTGAGACTGCAAGGAATAGTTTGACACTTGCATCTTTTGCAGTACCAAAAAGGAAGGGGTTAACCTGTTCTTGGCAATATGATATTGATTGAGGATGCAAAGAAAATACAGCTGTAAATATTTAGGAGGATTCCCTAGTAGCTGGGGTGATTTTTAGGGGGTAGGTCATAGAACTGGGACTCTGGAGGTGTAGTCTGTCTTCCCAGGGATGCCACCCGGTCCCTGCGTGATAGGAAGAGAAAGGTCACTCGTTGTTCTAGGTCTCAGCTCCCAGCTGAGAATGGTGCTGTCTCCCTCCTCTCCTTTTCCAGCTTGCTTGTTTATCTCACTAGCTTTTCATCAGAGTAATATCCACTCTGCCTCTGTGCTGAGCACAGTGGGTGCTGCTCTTGGCTGGGGCTTCCAGACACCACTACAAGTAACAGGCATGATTCTCTCTTTACGCTTGTCTCCACCTTCTCTGTCCATGCTCCAGTGCTTGTGAGGTAAGATTAACAGCTAAAAGAAACCCCAAACTAACAATAAAATCAGTGTAAATGAAGAACAAGGAAGGAAAGATCCAGTATATGTGATAAGTTGTGCAATAGCTTTGAGTGGTGTTTTTCTGCAGCCCTGTTGACTGATGATCTCTCTCGTGTAAAGGTACTGCATTTTGGGACAAGAGGGATCTGAGCCTGTCCTTTAAGTCAGAGGGGTGAACAAAAAGCAGCTTTGCCTCTTTCCTTTGCACTAAGCACATTGTGAATATTCTTAAGCTTTGCCACAAGGATTAACATCCCTGAATTTTAATGTGCCTGGTGCTGGAATGTAGCTGGAAAGCAGAGCAGGCAGGAATGGTCTCTCTGGGCTGTGGGCTCTGCTAGGTGACTCTTTGAAGCTCTATTCAATAGCTTTCTGTTACTCTTTACATTTCTTTCCCTTTTCCGCTTTTTTTCCTCCTCCTTCAACCACTTCTTGAACAAGTACTGATACATTTCATGTTTCTCAAATTTACTGGACTGGATTGTTTTATCTCCACACACTTTTGCATGGCAGTAGTAGTTAAATAAAAAATAATAAAGAAAAAAAAAAAAGCATGGGGACAGAAGTACAGTTTAGTGTTTATTTTGGATCATTAACCTGGTCTGTAAATTTGATTTGATCTCTCCTTTTTTTTTTGTTCCTCCCCTGCTCTCTCTGTGTAATTTCAGAGCCTGCAAAGAGACGCTGTCTTCAGTGGCTTCAGGATCCCAGCAAGAAATGGGAATCTGATGGATTGTAAATGCACCTGCTTTGTTTAAAACCCAGCCAAACAGATAAGTGCACTTTTAATTCTCTCCGAACGGTGCTTTAGACATAGCTCTGCACAGCATCTCTCTTCAGTTCCAGTTTGGTGAGGCTCTGTGTTTCACCCCTGCAAATGAATGCTGTGTGGGTCTCACTTCAGCTGAGAAATACCAGACAATATTGGTATTTCACACTAAGGTAATTAATTGGTGTCTGAGGGAACTGCAGCTGAGGGGCTGGGAGGATCCCAGGGGTCTATCCCAGCTCTTCCAGAGCCACTGTCTCCAGCAGCCCTGTGAGGTTTTGGGACTCTGAGGAGCAGCTCTGTGGGACCAGACGAGGCTGATGTGACCCATCTGAGCCTTAAAGAGTCCTATGGGACTCATTAGAGGTTTAATAACTAAACTTGGCTGGTTTGATTGAGAAGATGCTTGTGCAGGCTTGGTACAATCTCAGAGAAACCAGTTCATGCTGCTGGCAGGAAAAAGGGCTTTCTGCATGTGCTTGTCATATGTGTGCAGAGAAAGTGATAATCCTGCTTCCTCCCACCAGCTTCCAGGTGGGAAAAGAGCTGGGGATGGGGGAGAAAAGACCTTGGATACAATGAGTTTACCCAGGGCATGCAAAGAAGTATCGTGGGTGAATGGTGACAAGAATTGACCCCTCAAAGTTAGGGGAACATTTTTATCTCTCTACCAAGGGTAGAGAGATAAAAATGAAGCAATTTCTGGCTGCTTAGGTCTGGCTTCTAGAGGTGACCACTGTCTCCTTGTGGACACACCATTGCAATTACTAAATTATTCAAGAAACCCATAAAATAGGGTCTCGTGTAAAGTGTAACTTTGCAATAATATACAGCCATGGGGCTGGGGCAAATATACACCATAATGCACTTTGCTGTGTTAGAATAATGAAAAGAAAAGCACTGAAGCTGAGTGTGTGAGCATTGTTGGGGATGTGTGGCAGGAGGCTGGACAAGAGCCAAATTATCTACTCCAGTCTTGTCTTGCCTGCTCTTCCAGGGATAATTACTAGTGTAAAACATCTACCTTGCTATTAGGAAAACTACAACTAGGTTTGCTACAGCAAATTAGGCTGTAGTAACTGACCTGAATTCTTACCTACTTAAGCAGAAGGTGAGTTTCTTGGTGAAGTTGCCAATTTAGGGGTGATAGAGGGAGACAAGAGAGATGAGGAGGGAAAGTGGGAGGTTGCTGCAGTTTGTGAGAACTAAATCTGGATCAACTCATGATCCCTGAAGTTCCTTCTGTTCTAGGAAAAACTTCACTGCTGCTGTTATTACCAAGGAATTTTTTATATTAATAGAAGAAATGGCACGTCTGTTAGTAATGACTAAGCTCTGTCTTACAACTCTAAACAGTATTTATTCCTGACTCTGCAGTACTTTGAAAGCAAAAAAGCTTGACAGTATATTAAGAAACACTGATTAAATGGAGCTCTAGTGAGAAAATCCGGGCTAGTTCATTCAGCCAGGGTGGATAGCAAGTTAAAAAAGCTTAAATCCTCTCTGTGCAGCAACTAACGCAGCTTAATGTTTTTCTCATCTCAGATATTCCCAAGGTATTGATTGTTGGGTTGGCAACTTTAAATCTCTTTTCTGCCAGTGAGCTGAAATCAATGTATCCCCCTATTAGGTCCCATTAAATTAACCCCAAACTGGCCAGTTCCAATCTGGCCAATCTGACATTACTCAAAATCAAATTTGGGAATCATCCTGAGGCGTGGCTGGCATGCGACATGTAACAACACTCTGTGCTGCCTGGAAGAAGAAGCAGAAAACACTTGAAGTGTCTCTTGGGAGCTGTACTGATGAGATAGATGATACCAAGGGTGTTCTGCTCACCTGTGGTTTGGCTGGTACTTCCTGCAGCTGAGGAGAACAGATTCAACAGCTCTTGTCCAGTTACTGAAAAAAAAAAAATTTGTCCCGAAAAGAAGATCCTTGAATCCCTAACTCCTTGTCTTACAGGTGAACCCTGAGGACACTTGGGAGGCTGTAGCTCCTGAATGTGTGACCTTCCCCTGTGATTAGAAGAAAGCCATGGGGAAAGACAAGAAAGAAGAGGCCATCTTCCTGAGGAAGAAGATCACTTTGCTGCGGGCTTTCTCGCTGCTCATCGGCAGCATGGTTGGCAGTGGCATCTTCATCTCCCCCAAAGGAGTCCTGAAAAACTCCGGCAGCGTGGGCTTCTCCCTGCTCGTCTGGTTTTCCTGTGGGCTTCTCTCCATGTTTGGTGAGTGCTGAGCTTTGGCAACCCTTGCTGAAGCACCTGGGAAGTGAGGGGAGCCTGCACAGTTTTATGTTTAGAAAGTTGGGAGATGAATAAACCCAAAATTTCTGGTTCCTGCTGCAACGCAGGCTTAAGAAGTCGGGGGATGGTCACTAGGAGTTTTTAGTTCAAATTATTTCCATGGGGTAATGGACAAAGTTCCAGCACTTATGGTCTGTGAACATCAATTCAGGTACAAGTCCAGGGCAGGAGGGGTCAGTGACTGCGAGTGGAGACAGCATGGTCTCATCCAGGAGAGCTGGGAGAGAATGAGGGGACTCCTTCTGTAAGGCAGAGAGGAGATGGAGGCACCTAAAAGGGAACCTGAGGGCTGTGCTGTGCTCTTCACAGGCACTGTGAAGAGAGCAGGAAGGGAGAGTCCCAATATGCCCCATGGGACCCCCTTTCTGTCAGAGAGAATGGCTGGAGCAGAATGCCTGGGATGCACCAACCCAGGGTGGGCGTTGGGTGTCTGTAAGAAATGGTGTGGGGATGTCTGCTGCTGCCCCACTTTCTGTGTGTTACTATTGGCTTGATTTCTGTCATTTACTACCAGTCTTTTCTCACAGAGGTTGTCTTTTTGATGATAGTTTCATTCTAGTTCTTTTGAAATAATGTAGCTCTTCTAAGTTACAGTGGATAAAACACATGGCTTTTAGTTTCTTTCATTAACTGTAAAAATCATCATCTCAGAAACTCTCTAAAGGTGCTATTAGGACAACTGCAAGTTCTCCCAGCCCAGGAGAGAAATCTGATGCTTGTTATAGTGGGTGACTTTAACATTCTTCTTCTGTTGTAGCTTACTAAAAAAAATAATCCACCCAACAACAACAACAACAAAAAAAAAAAAACCAAAAAAACAAAAAACAAGAAAGGAGAAATACTCCATGTGAAAAAAAAAAAAAAAAAGCAAAGTGAGTGTCACTCACTTTGACACTCTGGCACGTACATGCAAGTTTAGAAATTGAGACATTTGATTGTTAATAGGGCAACAAGTTGTTCCTGCTCTTAGCATATGTGTACCAGTATTTCACATTGCAACTGTGAGTGGCTGTTTGGTGAGTTATACACTTCTGCTTAAAGAAAAGCTGACAGTATAATGTGGGCATGGTGTTTCTTTTAACCAAGCAGAGCAGTAAATGAGAACGTGTGTGTGTAATGTATGTGTAATCACATAGCCAAGCTCTGTACTTGTAAAGGTTTTCTCTGTACAGCATCCTTTGATACCCTCTCCTGGAAGGGCCTTGGGAGCCTCTTTACCAAGTGATTGCATTTTGTTGCTGGATTTGTCAGTTTGTTCTTCTCTTTTATCAGCTTGATGACCTCCTCTGATCATTTCTCTGACACTTTTTTGGAGTATATTTAAAAGACCTGCTTTCTTTTGTGCTTTTTTTTCTTTCAAGTGGGGTATATATACAAGTCCCATTCCATGAGTTCAGCAACATACTTATAATGCATGAATGCTTGAATGCTTAAATACTTGAAGCATTTAAAGGGACCCACTGGAATAAACTAGATGAGCTCTCTGCCTATATTTGATGCTTTGAACAGGAGCTCTGCATGAATTTTCCAACAGGGAGGCAGGAAACATTGAGGTTGTCACCATCCTGCGTGACCTGAATATGGCACAATTGCCATGGGACTTGGAGGCATGGCCATGTCACCACTGGCTTCAAAGGAGGGAAGGGATTTATGTGAAGAGGCAAGATAAGGACACAAGAATGTGGCCTGGGATCAAAAAACATGATTTAAATGACCACTTCAGCCAGGGCTTGTGGCTGAGCTGCTGTAGTTGCTTTGTAAGCACCATTTCATCAGTCTAACAGTGAGGAGAAGCAAGAATCCAGGGTATCTTTCAAAGGAAACCCATTGTAGCTCTGTGCAGCATTTCTATCACACACTCTTCTTCAGAGCTTCCATGGAAATGCAACATTAACCACAAAATAGAGAATTTCTTTCCACCTGACAGGTAAGTCAATTACTTCAAAACTTATTTCAAACCACAGTAGTGCACAAACATAGAGAAAAGTGGTTCTGTTAAACCTCTTTTTCTTCCTCCCATTCACTACTTATTTTAAATGGATTTGTTCAATCCCTGAAAAATCACACAGAAAAGGGAAAATCCCTGGGATTATTTACTTGGTGCATTTCTACCTGAACTTTTCCAGGTGCCTTGTGTTATGCAGAGCTTGGAACAAGAATCACCAAGTCTGGAGGACATTATATCTACATTTTGGAGACACTAGGGCCTCTGCCAAGCTTCTTATTCCTGTGGGCAGAGTTTTTTGCTATCAGGTAAGAGATTTTATTTGCTTGCCTCTTCCTGGATGCAGTGATAATTTAAAATACCAAAAGTTATGGTGCTGGGTAACAGTCCAGGCAGTTTGTAAAGGAAAGAGTTGAATGATTTTTAAAGATTTTTCAGTGATAAAAGGAAGAAGACACAATGTGGAAATAGTTACAAATGTTGAATGTGTTCTGTACTTGAAGAATATCTCTTTTCTCTCCTGGCAGCTCCTATCCCCCAAGAGCTGTGGTATATTTCAGAGACTGACAATAGATGCCAGGTTTATTTCAGATCTTCTGTTTTCAGTATGAAACTTTTTTTGTTTTCTTCAGATTCAGAAAGTGGAGACAACTTCCTGGCTTACCCCCAAGTTAAATAATTTATAAAATTGTGAACTACTTCTTTTTTTAACATTAAAAAGGAAGTCCTCACCTCTCAATAACCTGTATCCTTCATGTAATCTTAGATGAGGCAGAACACATGAACTACACTTGCATTGCTCAGTATGATTAATCTCAACTTTTGCTTTCAAGTTGGAAATTAATTTTGCAGCATGAGGTTTTTAACCCATGAGAAAAACCTATGAGAAAAACTCGATGGGAATTCACCATCTGCATGGGTGAGAGGATTAAGCCAGGAGGGGAAACTTGCTCCCCTTCCTAAGTTTTGTGCAGTTTTACCTCATGCCATTTTCCAACCATGCTCAGAGCAGTTTGTGCTTTGTTCCCCCCACACTCCCCTCTCCAGGCCTGCCAACAGTGCTGTGGTTTCCCTGGCATTTGGGCGCTACATGCTGGAGCCGTTCTTCGCCCCCTGTGCTGCCCCTGTCCCTGCAGTGAAGCTCGTGTCTCTCCTGGGCTACTGTAAGTACCAACATTTATGGGATTGTCCATCCTGGCCTCTCTACCCTAGACTAGGAGCACTCAGGGGTGTTATTTCCTGGACAGCTGTGGGATAAGGGTCCTGTCTTACCTCCTCAGCTAACTAAAATGTTCCGATTCAAGGTGATGGTGTTGGGCCACTATATTCTCTAGGAAGTGGAATGGGCCTCCCTGTTGACCAGCTGGAGCCCTAGGGTAGGGGGATTTTGCCAGGTGTGGGAGAAGAAACTCTCCATGTGTAATTGTGCAAAAGCCACAGGAGTTGTGGGTATAAGGCTTGAGGTTTTGGACTCCTCTCCTGGTGCATCCAGCTCGTGAAGCTGTCTTGCCTGATCCAGACTGGTGTGGACTGGCACAGGGTGTGCTGTGAAGTGAGCTGCTGAGATGTCCCACACCTTTCCCCCAGGCAGGTGTGGATCACCCAGCAGCAACCAGGGTCCTGCTCCCTTTTAGGAGTGTAAGTCAGCTCCCTCTTTAAACACTGTATGCTGGACCAATGTTTCCTGACGTCTCTCATCCCAGGCATCCTCTCTAAGGCATAAAGATGCAACCTTCCCCCAGCATCCCTAGGGCAGGGAGAGGTGCTGTATTTTTTCCCGTGTGTGTTGAGCCCAGGCTGCAGCTGTAGCAGTGGTGTTTCCTCTCCAGACACGGTCCTGACCCTCAATTCCTGGAGCGTCACCTGGAGCGCACGGCTGCAGACGGCTCTCTCCGTCATCAAACTCCTGGCCCTTGCACTCATCATCGTGCCAGGGATGATGCTGCTGGCCCAGGGTAGGTGTTGCTGCTCCCATGGCTGAGGAGGGTGCTTGATGTGCCCCCTGCCATGGCTTTTATCAGTGCCAAGTGACAAGTGTGGTGCTCACTCAGCCGGCAGGAGCTTTCTCTGTCCATGTGCCAGATGAGAATTAGCTGGGAGCTGAGACCGGCACAGCTGGCACAAGCTGCATCATTGCACTGGGCTGATGCACCTGGCTGGGGGGTGCTTTGTCCAAAATTTAGTGGGTCTTAGTGCCAGAGGATATGTGAGCCTACCCAGGTCACCCTAACCTTCCTCTGGGGTTAGACTTGCCTATTTCCAGAATAGCTCAAAATCTTTTTCCAAAGCAGCACATATTAAATGGACATTTGGGATATGTGACAGCATCCCCTGTGCCGATCACAGCTGTATAATGAGTTAGCAGCCCTCAGCTGGGCCCTGGTAATGGCATCTCTAACCCTTCTGTGGCACAAGCTAATGTTTTTTACCTCCAGATTGAGATGGGTGGTAATTCAGTGAATTCACGAGGAACTTGGTACAGGATTTCATGCCCGTATGCAGAGTGGGGGAGAAAAACCCTACCAGTAGGATCTTCTGTGAACCATACAAGAGTACTGGCTTTAATCCAAGCCTCAGTTTATAGAAAAGCCCAAGGCATTCCCACTCAAGGGATGAAGCCTGCTCCCTCTTCATGCTATTACCTTCTTCTGCAGAGAAAACACCACAGGCAATGGGCTCTGTGTTCATGTTTCTTTCTGATGTCTTTGAACATGCAAAGCTCCTTTGAACATGCAAAGCTCCCCTTGGGCTGGCTTCTGAACTAAAGGACTGCCCTGCAGCTAGGAATCCCCAGCCATTATTGTTAGGAATGCCTTCAAATGACAATCTGGAGCCCTGGCACCCATCCTCTGGTGGGGAGGATAAATGCAGGTGACATCTGGAGGGAGAATTCACCAAGAGACTCCAGTATGACAGGTTGTATTTAATGTGACTCACGGGGGACTGTAAATTGCTCATTAATGCATTGCAGGCAATAAATCCTTTTCATGCACCATCACTTACCAGCCATCATTTTGGAACATAAAAAAGTACCCCAATAGACCCACTCCTATATTTTGGGTTAGTTTTCTTCAAACCTATTTTCAAATTGACTTCCCTTTTTTTTTTTTTGTGCTTAAAAACCAGTTTTGCACTTTTAAATATTTTTGCCTTATTCCTATGCCTTGTGCTGCTTTTTTTTGATTGCAGTTCTGTCCTTTCCTTTGCCATTACCTTCTCTTTGGCTCAGGCTTATGTTAGAGACTTGCTGGGCCAGCATTTCAAACCCATGTGCCCAAATCTCATCACTGAACTCCTTGCAGAAGCACCTCCACAGAAGTGGTCTGACTTTCTCCATGAGCTCCATGCCATGTCACACCTCGCCTGGTAAAGCCCAACTAGGAAAGCTTCTCACCACTTAAAGAGAGTTTGTTATGAAAATTGAATATAGATGTGGTACCAAACCTTGGGTTACCTGGATTTGAAAATGTTGGGAATGCAATTCTTTTTGACTGTGTTTGAATGAGAGGCCATTCAGAACTGCTCTCTTCCCTAAATCCTTTTGTGTTGATTTAGAGAAAATCTTGACTTTGATTTTTTTTTGTTAAGTTTTGCTTTGTTGTTTCAAGCAGAGAACTTGAAGGAAAATTAGGGGAGTTGGTAAATATCTGAGACACCTTTACTTTGGACATGTTATCTGCTTTGCACTCTGTCCTTTCCTGTGGGTGAGTGGTGGCGGGTCAGACTGGCAGGTGTTGCTCCCATCCCCTCCTCCAGCCTGGTTCCCATGCTCTGGCCAGCACAGGGCTGGGGTCAGTGCTCCAGCAGCAGGAACAGGAGGGAGCACAGTGAGAGCTGAGTTAGCTGCCTCGCTGGCTGCACCACATCAAAGGGGAGTGTGTCTCCAGCTGCTGAGGGGGCTGGGGACTGAACATGGGGGTCAATCCAACAACTTAATTTTGGGCCTGAAGGAAAGAAAGGACAACATGGATCTGCTCATCTCCATGATCTCCTGTTCCCACATCAGGGTCTGTTGGAAACAGCTAGCTATTGTTGTTGCCCCTCCTGAAATGCCTACCCTAGCGGGACAAGGGATAGATTTTTTTTGTTTTTTAATGTCACTGTAGGAAAGTAAACATATCAGCAACAACACTGAAGTTAAAGCAATGAAATGAATTTGAATACCCTTCTCCAAGGAAATCACAAACACTCTTCCCAGGTCTGGGCAAGAGGTACAAGGGATATTATCCAACAGGGAAGGAAGCCTGTCTCTGCGTTTTCCTGCTCTGTCTCCATTGTTTATCTCCTCTGCAGGCCACACCGAGAACTTCCAGGATGCTTTTGACAGGCAGTCGCTGGTTCTGGATAAGCTCCCCCTGGCTTTCTATGCAGGCATGTTCGCATACTCCGGCTGGTAGGTGCGATGGGAGGGCACGTCCCGGGCAGCACGCAGGTGCCCTCAGCGTGACTCAGACTCTCACCCTGTCTCTTCCCATCGTGCAGGTTTCAGACCGGCTTTGTGCGCGAAGAGTTGGTCAAACCTGAACGGTAAGGCTGGGAGGAAGCTGTCCTGGGTTACCAGCCTCGGGGCTCCCACACCTTTCCCAAGGGCAGTGCAGGAGGAATAAGTTTGTGGGTTCACCTGACTGCAATCAATTGTACCACCAGATAAAATCTGCAGTAATACTGTGCATAACAAGGGATAGCAGCTTGTTCTTTGAGTGTGTTCCCCTTCCTTGCAGAAATATCCCCCTGGCTGTCATCGTGTCTGTGATCACAGTAATTGTGGGATACATGCTCACCAACGTCTCCTATTACACAGTCCTGGGAACAGAAGATGTTCTGGCTTCTCCTGCTGTGGCTGTGGTGAGTTGTTATTGCTATTGTTATCTCCTCAGTGTGGCCAGCTTGTGCTGTGGTCATGGCAAGCATTTCAGAGATGATTTTCCTATAAAATGCTTTATTGCTTTGTAATTTCTCTGGAATACTGGGCAACAGTAAATTCTTCTTGTTGTGGTGCCTAAAAGATAATGAAAAGTAACCTGCAGATGACAGTAGAAAAGGTGAAATTTATGACTTCTATATTACTTCTTCAATGGAAGAAGTTTCCTTTTTTTGACCCTGATGCCATCTAGAGATCACCACATATTCCCTAAAGTCATGTTTGCTCTTTCTCCAGAGCTTTGTGCAGCGAGCCTTCAAAAGCCTGATCTCCGTGGTCCCTGTCCTTGTCGCACTGTCCTGCTTTGGAACCATGAATGGAGGAATCTTCACGTTTTCAAGGTCACATCCCTAAGGGTCTATCATGCTTTTGGCTCACTGAATCAGAGGGAAGCATCACCAACCTATGCAACTACCCATCCACACAGTGGCATTTTAGCCACTCTTGTGAGAAAAATAAGGCTTTTGACTCCCAGGTTGTCAGCTACAGGATGGTCCCTTTTGGCTAAGAGACTACCTTTTCTATTTCTTACCAGGTCCAGACCTTGGTACCCAGCACTGGTCACAAACAAAGATTTTTATCTTCTCCCCTACTCTTCAGTTTAAATCCCCAGTTTTAAAGTGAAATGTCAGTGTTTCTGGTGAACTAAAGGCTTTGTTGATGTTGGCAGCTGCTCAGTGAGACTGAGTCTTCTTCCACTCGGTTCACCCAGCTGTGCTGCTGGGGGGCATAGGGTCCCTCTGTTGGGAGGCTCTCTAGGCAAACTCTCCCTTGAGAACTTTGCTTTGAAGTCAGTGAAATGTCATTGGGATGGGCTATTCCTAAAGCAATAGTCAAGGTTCAAGGAGTCTTGTTATAGCAGTAAGAAAAGCTTTGTCCCATGGAAAAATAAACTTGCCAGCATCACCGTCTGCCACACTCTGTGTCCTTATTGGAGCCTTGAAATTGGAGAGGAGGGCAGGCCTTATGAGCAACATACTTAGGTTGTGCTGGTCCTGTGGAGCTGAGCAAACTCTCTGCAGTGGGTTTTGCTTCACAGCTTTGATTGCAAAGGGAAAAATCAGTTGATCTGAAAGGAATGTCTCATAGCCTGAAAGTGAATGAATTATCTGATCCACTACTCTGAAGTCCCAGATTAAATACAGGTGTGGACGATCCTTCCCATTAGCTGCTCCAGATAGTGGTTTTCTTTGTGGATGAGAAATCTCTGGACAACACAGAGGTTCTCAGTGTCCCCTACTGACCTTCTCTCCCCCATCCTGGCATCATTAACATAATCACTGCAGAAAGCCCATATAAACACTGCTAGGGCCTCCCTGGCTGCCTGCCAGCCACACCCCTGCAAAGCCACAGAGACAGCAATAAAACCAGTTGTACACTTGTGCCCCAGCTGCTTGGGGCCCTGCTTCAGCCCAGCTGATGCTCTGGCATGGTTTGTTTGAGGATATTAAATTTCTAAAATTGGATGTGATTGTCTTCTCCCTAATTGCTCTCTCACGAGTCAAAGGAGGGATGCAAACAAGGAACTCTCTGCTCTCATTTTGTAGCTGTTCTTGTGTGTAGCTGGTCTCTTGGCAGTATGACAAACTGTATTTTCCAACATCTGACCAGAGGATTGGAAATCATCTGTCATTTGAGGAGATTGCACTTTATTTTTTCTATATATGTACATATACGAATATAGGCTTCAAAGCTGACAATCCCCTTTCATAAACTCACCAGTTTCTCTTATAAAGAATTGAAGTTTGTGACCCCCTCCACTTCCTTTTCACTGGAAAGATTAATTCCTTTTTTGATGGCAAGAGACTTTCTTACTCCTGTTTCCAGTCTTGAGTTCATTCTTGGTCACTTTAGACTTGCCCCAAGGTCTCTGCAGATGAGCACCCAAGGAGACACTGCCAGTGGTTCTGATGGAGGGCTCTGAACTGCACTGAACTGGTCTTGGCAGAGCTGTGGGAACTCAGCCTTGGTTTTCTTCCCAATGCCCCCAAAGTGGAGCTCTGAGCAACTTGGTCTAGTGGAAGCTGTCCCTGTCCATGGCAGGGGGGGGAGGTTCCAACCCAACCCAAACCTTCTCTGAAAGTGCAGCTAGAGGCAAAACTGTGGCCTTGAATAGCAGCAGACTTGTGCTGGGGAAGGGAGCAGATGCCTTGATGCCTCAGGTCAGTCCAATGACTCATCTCATTTCTAATGGGGATGTAGAATGTTAATGTACAGGGATCCCTGTCTTTTCCTAGGACTCTGTTTGTGGCTTCCAGGGAAGGGCAGTGGCCTCCTCTCTTCTCCATGATCCACATTCGAAGGCATACCCCCCTTCCTGCTGTCATGTTAATGGTAAGGAGATCTGGCTATGCGTGACACGCTCTGTTCTTTTGGTCTCTTGGCTTTCTTGCAAGGACTGGATAAACTGAGGAGTTTTAGAGGGTGTTGGGACATTAAATTTCTCCCTGAAAAATAAAGAAGGCAGGATACAGGAAATGGCTGCAAAGTATTAAATCCCCTTGAGCCAGCAGTGGTATCCAAATGTACAACCTTGAAGTCTCTGCCTTATAACATTACACACCTTTTTAAAAAGTACAGTCCCTACCATCTGCCACAGGTGCTGCTTGATATTGCCCTATGAAAATAGCTCTGCCAGGCTTTGGCTATCTGGAAATTTAAAATTCCCAGGTGTGGTGGAAATGCAGGGAATGAGCATTTGTAGACATGGTCTGGTCTTGTGTTTTGGTTTCTTCAGGGTTTTTTTTTTGTGGCAATGGTGTAGCTCCATCCCAGCTGTACTGTAGTGCCTGTTGCAGCTTGGCTGAGCTGCTAAAACCTTAGCAGATGTCATTGTAGATAGCCTGTGTACCAGCAGTACAGGCTTTTGGATCATGCATGTTTTAATTGCCCTGGCTTGGACATGAAGCATCGAAGATGCTGCTGGTCTTGGAATGATCACTCTTTTCTGCAGCACTACAGATGAATGCATTTAATCTTTTGCCTTCAGTCTGTGACACTATTTTGTAAAACTCTCTGACCTCCAAAATGCTGGGGCTGTGAAGTAGCTGCAGGGGGGTTGGAGGAGGTGATCCATGGCTGTAATGACTGTATTTCATGTCCAAAACACTCAGTTCCCTTTGGTCACTGCCATGGTGTGCATTGGAGACATCTACCACCTACTGAACTTCTTCAGCTTTTCCCGATGGCTCTTCATAGGATTGGCCACCCTGGGGCTCATCGTCCATCGCTGCCGTCACCCGGAGCTGCACAGCCCCTTCCAGGTAACGCACAGCACGAACCTGGCAGCCAGGAACCTGCAGCCCTGCCATCCCTCTCCTTGATTTGCTTATAATTACAGCATCACATGGCCATGGTTGCCTTTAGGCTCCAAGGGGTTTCAGTCTCTGATGCTTGGTAATGTCTGTGGGGAGCTCCTGAAAGTGGTTGGTGTGCCCAAACAGCCAGATGTGATAAATCCTATAAAGCCAGTTCTACATGGGCTCACCAGATGCATCTGTCAGAATACTGCTTGCTACAAGGGACAAAGTTTCAGGCTAGGAACTGGGAGAAGTACAGAGAGAAGTTCTCTGGCTCATCTCTTGTGGCCTACAAGAAGGGATTCTTGCCTGGATGTTATTTCAGCGGCAGGTAAGTCTCAGCTCTAGCTGAGAAGCAGGAAGGTGTCAGGCTTGGGGGGAAGGGAGCATGGGCGGAGGGGTCCTGGGAGCAAACCTGACTTGGGAGGAATCATCTGCTGGTGTAGAAATATTGTCTCATGTAAAGCAGTGGGTCCCTCCTGTGGCCTTTCTCACTCCGCTGGGTGCTGGGATCCCCCCTCATGTCAGCAGGGGATGCTGGAGCAGCTTTCCTGTGCTTGGGCGCCTTTCCCACTGCCGGATAATGTGCAGAAGGCATTGGGTTGGGGCGGTGCTTGAGGCGGGTGCAGTTTGCTCCTGATCTGGCCGCTCCTGTGTGGTACCCACTGGCAGCAGCTCCCGGGAACAGAGAGGACCTCCGGGGCTGTGGGCACTGGGCAGTGAGGAGCTCGGGGGACAGAAACACCTCCTGCAGCTCGCAGGGGTCCTCTCTGAGCTGGGTGCATCCTCCTGCAAAGTCTGGGGTCATTTGTCTTGGTCTTTGCATTCAGCAGAGACTTTGAGGCTTCCCAGTTTGTTGGTTGTCTGCACTTGCATACTCCCCCAGAACCAAACGGAATAAGTTTAGTTTAGTTTTTCTTTCAAACCAATCTTCTGAGGGGAGATTTATTAGTGGCTGGCACTGCTGACGGTTTCAGATGCTGAGATTTTGCCCTGGTTTTCAGACTTCTAGCGGCTCCTAAATGCTGATTAAACGAGGGAGGGAAACACTGGCCCTCCGGTCAGCTCGGCTGGTTTCCCCCGCCTTTTCCCTGGTTTCCATCAGCTCTGTGCAAGGGCTGCGCGCAGGTGGCGCGGGCCCGTGCTGCGCTCTAGTGGCCGCCCGCGGGCTGTCGCCTGCCGCTGCCCGGGGGACAGCAAAGCGTGGCACGCCTGTGACAGCGCTGGTACTCGCTCTCTCTGTAGCATTCTGAGTTAAAAACGGTGGGAAAACACCCGAAAGAGGAGGGAGCAGTCCGCTCGCACACCTCTCAAGCAGATGTGCAGCGTGAGTGTGTGCATGTAGGAGCGGCTGGCAGAGGATGCTCTGGCTGGAAAGACAAGAGTACCTAAGTTTGATGGCTGGATGGCTGCCATACCTAGAGCAACTGTTCTCTTCCAACTTGGCATGTTGAGTATCCAAAATACAATCTTTATTACTGGTAAAGATTGTCACCTTATATGAGAGCAGCTCCTTCATTCCACCAGCCATGGCAAGGAGTTGCTTGGCAGAGTTTGGATCCAGAGACAGAAGGAGTGTTTCACAGTTTTATTATTTATTGCAGTCTTCCTATTTGCTCTCCAAATAACCCAGATGAATTGGCTCATCCAATAGGGTACGGCTGAAGTGCTGAGTGCTGCTTTTATTTTCACCATGGTGTCACTGAAGCTGAAATTCTTGGTGCAGATACTACAGACATAGGGATAGGCAGTCTGGTTTGTCTTGGTTTAATCAGTATAAATCTCAGGCAAACCAGAGGCAGTCAACATGAGTCATGGGTTTATAAGCAAAGATCAGTTTGATTCAAAGTGTCACTTCTTTCTTGGCTTCAGATATTCCCTCAGTGGTTGTCTTAGGGGGCACGTAGGTATGTGTGTGCCTGGGCATGCACAGGTGCAGGACATTCACAGAGCCGTGGGCTGTAGGCAGCTTCTCCCCCTGCTTGGCTTCCAGTTGCAAGTGAGGTTTCGATTTTGGTGCACATGAATATAGGAGGCATGCACCTCACAGGGCACACTGGGCTCTGAAGCTGATGCAGTTGTTTGCAGTCTGACAGTACAGAAGCATTCTGCAGGACAGGATATGATGAATCTAATTTTCTTTAGGTGGAGAAATGGATAGAGCGTGTGCTGGCATGAACAGAGTCTGATCGGCTACAGCCACCAGGTTTCCCTGATAGTCTCCTGTGCTCTTTTCCTCAGGTTCCCTTGTTTGTTCCTGTCTCTTTTACCATCATCTGCCTCTTCACAGTGGCAATGTCTTTCTACTCAGACCCTGTGAACATCAGCATTGGATGCACCATAGTTCTGAGTGGTTTTCCAGTCTACTACCTCATCATTCACAGGCAGATGTCAGATCGCTGCCGCAACCTGTTTTGTAAGTATGCATTTCACTTTCAGTATTGTGGACCTAAACGTGCCCAAGGGTCAGGGTGCTGGTTTGTTGCCAGGGCTCACCTCTGATGCAAATTGCTCCTTGACCAACAGACCTCATGAAACCTAAATCATGACTGCTGGCATCACTCTGGTGTCTTTCCCAAGGCACAGCCTCCACAGGCAAATTTGTTTTAACAAAGACAAGGCTGAGGTCTACCAACAGGGGGGACAGAGAGGGTCGGTTTCCCACCCCAGCCCTAGTACCTACTAAACTTTATCATGTCTGTGGGATCACCAGCTCTGGGTGAAATTTGTCTGACATGGAGCAGAAAGACAAAAAGTTAGGATGGAGGGGCTACAGGTAGATGCTGTAACCCCATGCACAAACTTGCTTGCTGAAAGGTTGGGGAGAGGACTGCTAGGAGAAGAGTACTGCCAGAGGTCTGTGTGCTTGGTGAAGAGGCCAGGATGGTTTGGATACAAATGTAGCCATGGAAATGAAGTACATCTCCACTCCAGGCAGTGTGTAGTACAGATTTCCTTTGGATGTAGGCATGGTGGCAGAAGGGTTTTTTCACAAATGAGAGCCCGGGTTTGAGTTTAAATTGTTGTTTCTGTTCCAAGTCTTATTTTCTTTTGATTTGATGTTGGATGGAGGTGCATCACTAACCACTCAATAGAAGACAACATGTAGCAAGAAAAGAAACAGATACAGTGATCTGCCAACATAAAGTGCTCCAGCCATCAGTGCTGATGCTCTGATTTTCAGCCATGTCTCAGGATTGCCTCTGGACTAAGCTTCCTTCCTTTTTTTCCCACCTTTTCAGATTATCTTACACACAAACTACAGTTACTGCTGGAAGTTGTCCAACAAGAAATCAAGACTTACTGAGAAAACCATCAAAACCCACAGAAGACAATAAAAATCTACTTACACCATTTTTGACACCTTTGATCCTACCAAAAGCAGTCCATGCTTTTATTCTTTTCAGTCAGTGCAACTGAGGATGACTGAGCCAAAACCTTGTTGCAAGTATTCCTAAGCTTGCCAACTGGGATCTGTTCCTGCCCTTTTATTTTTTTCAGAAGAGCAAACTAGTTCTCTGAAATGAGCTTGCTTTGCCTGCAGAGTGTCTTTGAAACCAAGATCCTAATTTTGCAGCCTAGCCCAATCCTGAGAAAAATTGTGTGTGTGTGTGTGTGTGTGTGTGTACAGAGACAGTATTTTGTTTTCCTGGCTTGGCAAACAGAGGAAGTGGGCATGTTGCAAAACTTAGAATCCAATACATGGAAGCCAAATGCAAGTTTCAAACAGAACCACTACAGCAGTCTTGTGGGGAGAGCTAATGAGAGATAAGGCAGATGAACTGGAAAGGGGAATACAGGGGGACAAAATTTTGTCCACCAGAAACTGCAGACTGAGATTATGAGAAGATATTTGAAATTCAAGTACTAACAAAGTAAAGTCAGAATGTTTTGCTTTGATTTTTGTATAAGCAGAATGAGTTTTTTAGCCTTGAAATAATCTTTCAACCTGTAATTTCAGAAAAGTAAAATTCAATTTTTAAATTTGCAAATGCATTTTTAAAACCATCAGTTTAATGTCAACTAGAATATGGCAGGAGAGAACCTGGTCCCTCCCCCAGCTTCCCAGACCCACTCCTTACCAGTGAAGTTGAAAACTCAGAATTTGGCTTAGCTCCAGCGAAATACAATTCCTCCTTTAATTGGACAGGACCACTGATGAGACTTGGGCAGATTCCTGAACAAATGCATCTTCTGGTGCTGTAAGAAGACATGAGTGACTTCACATCCAAGCTTTAACTTGCGCATGACTTGCTGATTTAATCCATAAATGCTCATTTGAACTAATGGCATAAGAAAGGTTTCCATTATTGGATTACTTTGGTTTACATTATTACATTATTAATGTGGCAATGTTATGTCCAGATAATAGAGCAATTACCTATTTACAATCACGTAATTGTTAATTGGTTCCTAAAAGATGGGAAGTAGCATGCTGAGGCTCCTCTAATGACTGCTGGAAAGAGGAAGATCAGAATGTGGAACATTTTTAAATCCTTTGTATCTAACATTCATGTACTTAGAATAAAAACAAAGTACCATTTATAAATCCAATGTAACCTACTAAAACATGTAAAATTTTGGAACTAAAGTTGCGTTGTTTTCAAAACAATTGAGAATTATTATTCTTGTAGTGATTGCTTCCTGTTCCTGTGCTGAATTAAGCTGGGACAGCAGCAGTGTGGTTGCAGGGCTTGTTTCCCCACTACCCTCCAAGAATTTAATTTTCAAGCCGCTGGACATTGTCCAACAGGAAATACAGTCTCACTGGGAAAATTCTCACAGCAGAAACCATCACACCCTATAGGAGAAGTTACTGGCTTTAAATGATAGAATGGATTCAAGTGAGATCTGGAAATGCTTCCAGGATCCCAGACAAGAGCCAATCCCTCCTCGTGCCAGGCTTTCCCGAAGCTGAACCACCTGGCACGCCTTCCCACAGCACCCAGTGGTGCACCAGGACCCAGCATGGGTGGCTGGAGAACCAACCTGCAGAAGACCTTGCAGAACCAGGTGAGCTCAATCACCCCAATATTTCCTGGGTCCACCCACTTTGGTTTGAGGGATTTTACACATCTTAAGGTAAAAGCATGAGGTACTGCCAGTCTGGTCCCAGCTGCAATACCCATGTGAGCACAGTGGGCACGTGTTGTAGCATCAGGACTCCCACACCAAACCTTGGAGTAGTCTGAAATTACAACGGAGCTGCTGCATGTCACAGAGGCACAGACAAAGGGTGAAAAGTCCCCTCTTTGTCCATTTCCTCTGAAGAGAAAAAGCAAACAAGAATTGAAATTCCTGGGAGGAACTAAGTAAGAAACCATGCTGGACCATGGTTTCTTTATAAACGATAAGTCATTTGACATATGCTGGGAAACCACACTTGGGTACCTCTGCTGACTGTGCAGGAATATGATCTTGCAGGGCTATACATAGGAAGACTGCTCTGAGACCTCTTCCATTCCCACATACTGGGAATGCAGACAGATATAGTATCATGGCTGAGAAATCAGAGGTTCAACAGCTCCACAGATGACATTGGAATTGAAAGGGATAAAAATAAAAAATACGATGTTCAGAAGACAGCAGTTTACAGTAAGCTCAAGTTTCCAGCTTGCAGAGAGGTGTTTGTTTTTAGAGAGGATGACGTGCTGCTCCCAGCAAAGATATGTAAACATTTTCTACCAAGCCAGAATGCTCTTCCTAAAGCTCCTGTCTCATGTCTACTGAAGCACTTAGGCCTCAGTGGGTCTAAGAGCTTTAAGGATGGCCAGAAATGAAAGAAAGTGAGTTCATAATCACATTTGTGGTGTTGTTTTTTTTGTTTTGGTTTGGTTTTTTGCCTGTGTGTGCTAGGGGTTTTGTTGTTGTTGAGTTGGTTTGCTTGTTTTAATGCTATGTCTATAGAATGCACTCAGAGTGTACCCTTTCTGGAAACTCAGAGATTTATGTGTTTCAGCCACTACTGATCTGGTGTGACTGGAACACCAGGAAAGAAAAATGTTCTGGGCAGTTCAACTGAACACAATCTGAGATTTAAAAAAAAGTCAAAGAAATGCTTTTGGCTTAACAAGTTTGCATCTTAAGACTACTTGACATGCTGTTAAGCTTTATGCCTCAGAGCTCTGCTGGGAAATGTTGTCAGCTTCTGAAAGGCTGGAGGTCAGACTGGAAAGCTCCTAAGCCTTGTCTGATTAGTGTGGGGAAGAGCAGAGAGGAGGTTCAGACTTTAAGGTGCAGGAACACAAACACCTGGGACGGTGCAGAGCTCCGAGGGCTGAGCGAGCCTGTCTCGCAGGGCTCTGCACTCAGCACACACAGGTTTGTGAGGCTCAGTGTGGCTCTGCTTGCTGCAAACCCCCCAGCAGTGCCCACACAACCCTGGGGAGAGCTGGATGAACAAAACCCACTTCCTGCACTGAGATTTCGGGAGCCACTTTGCAAGGCAACGCCGGCTGTTGGCTTTCCAAGAATGATGTTCAACAGAAGCTGCTCCTTATAGAAAGGAGAAAGTGCTGAATATCCCCAGCCACTGGAAGGCTGAGAAGAATTGGCTCTAGGTAAGTACGATGACAGGAACCCAAAAGCAGGGGTAAACTCTGCTGGTTTGCTGTGACGTTGATTTTGCAGCTGTATCTGCCAAAGCCCTGGGCTGTGCCTGGCCTGCTCGTGCTTGGCAGATGCGCATGCGTCTGTCGCAACCAGCAGAAGGAAATGTTACTCAGCCCCGCTTCCTTAAGGGTCTGCGGCAGAGAAGCACCCGTGCTCCACGGAGAGGCTGCGAGGGAGACAGCGAGGTACAGATGTGCTGTGGGCAGTTCACAGGGAGCTCTCACAGCTCTGCTCACCCTTACAGCCAGCTCTGGCTCACTTTCGAAGGTGTTGCTGCACCCGGGGCACCTTTGCCATGCAGAGCAAGGGTTAAGTAGGTTCATCCAGCCTGGCAAGCACAAGGCTGATGCCCTCAGCTCCTGAGGGTGGTGACTGGGCAGCCCGAGGACAGAACTGTGCCAGGGAAGTGGCACAGGCTGGGCTCTGACAGCCGTCCCAGGATGCAGCTGAGAGGGAAGGGTTGGACACACAGGAAGTTCAGGTTTTCATAGCTTGTGGGCTTGGCTTTCAGGTCTGCTGGAGGGTTACCTGCTTGCACTTTGTCATACTGTAAGTGTTTGTATCTTCATTCATTCATCTTTTTTTCTTGTGTAAGGGAAAAGGTGGCATGAAGCTGCTTTTTAAGTATAAATTTTTCTCTGTATAAAGTTATTCCTGTTAAGATATAAAAAGTAAATGCAGAGTTGCACAAGACCATGTAGCGAAATCTTCAGCAAAATGTGAAGGACACTACCTCCCTTGCTGGCAAAACATTTCTATCTGCTTTTGATGTGTTTCACCTCTGTTTATTTCTAGTTGGGGTTAGTTGATTAGTGCAGAATCCCAGCATGGAGCAGAAATGTTGGAATGTGAAAAGGAAAGAATGTCACAAGGGGACAGATTTGCAAGCTCATGTGATCAGGCAGACTGGGAGCCCCAAGTCTCGGCAGGGGAGCTGGCAGGGATTAGCAGGGGTTATCTGGAGTGGGGATAGAGGGAAGAGAGAGCAGTGAAAAAAAGCTGCCTGGAAACATCATCCCACCCCACTTCCTGCTTTCCTTTCCATTTCCCCGCTCCCCACCTCCCTCCTCAAATTCCACCCTTCAAATCTGCCAACTTCAAATTCTTCAGCCATGCCAATAGCAGCAGCATCATTGTGCTGTGCAGAGGGGGAAAAAAAGGGACAGCCATGTCCAAAAAATCTCCTGGTAGTGCTGGATCTCTTGAATGCCCTGCAATGGGAGAGAAGAATAGTTTGGAGCATTTTTCTAGGAACAGGTCTGGCTGGTGTTGCTGTGTACACAGGCAGCGCTGGAACGAGGTCTGTCTGTGAAGGAGACCCAGGCTCTTCCTCGCTCTTTGCTCTGGCAGTGTGGGGCTGCCAAGCCTTTGTTTTGGGGACCTTTGCACTGTAAACAGCTCTATGAGGGAGCTGCTCCTGTAATGATTTCCCCTCATTGGCCTGCTCTGAATACCCTTGATCCCTGCCAAAGTACAAAGGGCGTCAGAGCTGGATACATGATCATTTCCAGTTTCTGTTTCGATATCGTGTTCAGATTCTTCAGGCAGCTCAGAGTAGCTCTGTCACAGAAGATCAACAGTTGGCAGCTTTTGGCTATGGATATGTGATCCATGATAGATAGGTAATGTTGTAGGGGCAGTAAAGTGGTGAGATACATTTAAAAAGTGTTGTCTGGGTCCAAAACTGGGAGATTAAATGAAGGGTGAAGCACAGCAGGCAGCAAAGTAAAATCCCATGAGTTGGAATTATTGGTGGCTATCTGTTTAATTTTCTTCTCTTTGTAGGTGGTGTGTCTAGGATAGAGTGCAGAGCGGAGACTTTGCTGGTAAGTAATGGTATCCCCTCCTGCAAATGAGAGCTGCTTTCTCACTCCCTGTCCTCAACAGGACAGCAGGGAGAAAATAAGATTCATGAACTGAGATAAAGCCAAGGCGAACATTGGGCAAGACAGACTTCACTTGGGGGAAGTTAATTTATTGCCAATTAAAATAGATTTAAATTGTGAGAAAAGAAAATTAGATCACTTATTCCCCCCTCCATGGATTCCCAGGTTCAACTTCACTCCTTCATTCCTGAATTTTCTGCCCCCTCCTACCAAAGCAACGCAGAAGGGAAGGGAAATGGATGTTGTCCTCAGTCTGAAAGACTTGCCATCTACTCCTCCATCATTCTCAACAATTTCCCGTGCTTCAGCAGGGCTCATTTCCCATGGGCTGCAGTCCTTCAGGATAAACGTGCTCTCGCATGGGTTCTTCTCCACGGACTGCAGCTTCCTTCAGAGCCTGTCCACATGCTGCAGCATGGCCTTCTCCATGGGCTGCTGTGTGGATCTCTGCTCTGTAGACCTCCAAAGGCTGCAGGGGCACAGCTGTCTCACCATGGCCTTCTCTGTGGGCTGCAGAGGAATCTCCGTGTCTATTGGAATATAATCCCGATATTACCAGGTGGAACGTGCCTGGGCTCATCTGACCCTTGCTGCTGGGCCAAAGGTGGCAGCTGTGGTGTTCCCCCTCAGAGACACCTTTGGCTGGCTGGAAGTTGCAGTTAGGCACTTGGAACAAGTCCAGGCATGGTAGAAACTCAGTTTACCTCTGATGGAAAGGCTCCAGGCTAGGTGAAGAGGAAAAGGAGATGGATTCTGCAGAGGGTTTAATCCAGAGTTTTATTCCAAAGTCACATACGTCTGAATTGTGGTAACAGCTCCACAGAATGCTGACTACATAGTCTCCGTGTCTTTTAAGCCTGGGGGTGGGGGGAGGGAAGGGACAGGTGAGCCACCAACCAGGTGGGAGGGGGGGAAGGCTCAGGGGACAGTGACACTTGGATGAGCCAATGACCCCAGGGCTGAGGGGCATCTTTTGAACTTTTGCCAATCACACGAGGTCCCTGCTGGAATGATAAGATCGACTGACATCGCTTAGCAAGGAGGCAAGGGGAGGGGAAGGGAGAAGGTATTGCCACACCTGGGAAACTACTGGGATAGCTGAAACAGGAAATGGCATCACACTGCAGGTGTCAAGTGTATTTTCTTAAAAAGTGTTTTTAGGAAGATACATTTTTGAGAAAATCAGTGGCACAGGTCCAAGCCAGAGAGGTCAGGGTCATTTCGGAGGTGCTTACCATGCCCCATAAACATCCAAACACCAATTCCTCAGTTCTGGGGCAAACCTGCACTTTCCAGCTGAAAGGGGTCTCCCTTTTTAAGAAGTGAATAGATTTCTGATCAGACCAGGGATACTGCACAATTTGACAGTTTTGGAAAAGACCCCTACTTTGATCTGGATTTCTTTTCCAATGCAGGGCAGAGCAAGCAGCCAGGTGCCCATCAGCTCTTCTGCACTTGTGTTGTCTCCCGACTCATCTGTCTGCTCCTGAAAATGGAGTATGTCTGGTATTGGCTCGATGATTCCAACCAGTGGATTGAGTATGGGAAAGAGGTGAAATTCATCTGCTGTTCATGCCAAAAGCTTTTGTTAAGCCATCTTTGGAGAGTTCTTTAGAGCGTGTTGTTCTGCAGCTGTTGTGTTCTACACGCACTGCTGGGTGCCCCTGCAGTGCTGCTCCAATGCCTGGGTGGAATTGTCTTCTTAATTGTCCCTCAAAGCAGGACTGGAACTCTGTGAAAGCTTTCAAGGGACTGGCTTGGGAAGCGGGTGCATTTTCCAGAGCTGACAAACATCATTTGGCTGGAGCTGACCACACAGGCTGTGGGGTTCTTTGTTGCTGCTGTTAGAAGTAGCTGCGCTCCATGGGGTACCCCTCCATCTCTGGAGAACAAAATGCTTGAAGCCACAGAGACTTCAAAACATTCTCCTGCTATAGGGGCCTGGGGAAACATTGATATTTCCCCACAGTGGCACCCAAACCAAAAGGTGGTTTCTAACACATATAATTTCCTTGTTCTTTCTGCAGCACCCAGGTCACGCCACTGCCACTGTAACATCTGCATTTCTGGAGAATGAATATCAAGCTGACAAGAATGGTATTATTTTCTTCAGGGCTGGTTCTCAGCAGTATCTGTTAAACTTTGCAGGTGAAGTATCTCCTTGTTTTAATTTCATTTCATAGTGCAGCTGGCTTGAAGGTTTTCACATTATGTCTGCATCTCTTTGAACAGCTTTTCTTCCTTCTGCAAATTTTCTCCAAGCAGAAATTGAGCAGTAGGTAAATTTCTCTAAACTTTTGACATGCCCCACTTGAGCTTCTACACTTGGGCATCTGTAGTCAAAAAAACCACACCTGACAATATTGTACATTCAGAAGAAGAGTTGAGAGTAAATGGCACCTTGGCTTATACATTTGTGTTTATATACCTGAAAAAGAAGAATGAAAAATCAGGGAAAAAAAAAACACACTGAAAAGTCAAAAGGTGAAGAAGTGAGCCTATACTGAACATCTTGGAAGCTTCTTACAGGGAGAGAAAGCACAGTGCAGCAAACAAAAATTTAGGGCTGGTTGCATAGAGAGAGAAATGGGAAAATGAAAAATGCTTTTCTGTTTCTAATTTATTTACCCATCTTAAAACTCCTGTTAGCTTTCCAGACTTTAAATGTTTCCTGGCATGAGTAAAGAGTAGTGTTTAAAGGAGGAAACAATGGATAATTAGCCATGTCACACAGCATGTGCTCTGTGATATTGTTACAGGACCAAGAAGGGAGGGCAGGCTTTGCTTTTAGCACCATGGAGCAGCCCTGTGCTGCCAGGAGAGCCAGGTTTGTGGCCCCCATTGCACTGAAAACTCTTTCCTGCTACAGGCCTGCCATCAGATGTGGTTTTCTCTGGCCAGCAGCCTGGATGTGAATACCAGTGCAGGTGCAGTTGGTGCTTGGTTGCCTTCAAGTTTCACAGCCTGTGCTAGCAGGTGGCTGACCTTGCTGATCTCCAAGTAGGAGCAGTGCAAGTGGGAATGAAATTTGCACTGGGGTGGGTGCGATAGAGAGGGCACCACAATGCAATATTCAGGGTTACCTCCTCTTTTATTTTTACTTAACATGGATGAGCCTGTCCCTAGACAATGAATTATCTTATTATTGAGTTAGTGTGTTTTTCTTTCAAGACATGGTCCAAACAAATGTGCTCTTTAAAACTCAAAGAAGTGTTATTCGACTGCCTAAAGAATCTGAAGATGGACAAGATGGAAGGTAATACACATTCATTGTTTAACAGTGTCTCTAGAGGACAGCACCTTTCTGCTAAGTTCCTCCTACCTGCCTAGAATGCAATTTTCTATTTCTTAAATTAATTTTTAGATACCTTTTCCTGACTGGTTTAACAGTACATTTTGCAGTGACAGTATTTGTAAATTATGCAACGTTTCTGTAAAACTCTCTGGAGGGATGTTTGCTGGCAGTCTCTGGCAGCTGTGACAGACCACTAGAGCAGATCTGCTCTCTCTGTGAGAGGCAAGGCCACATAGGGCTGACACAACTGTGCCAGGAAGTTTTATTCCTTGATTTATGCCCCAACACTAATAAATAAACTGTGCAGCAATTAGGAGCGAGGGACTGCCAATCCCAAGAGCTGTGGTGCATGTGGATGTCATCTCTGGGAAAGCTGAGGATAAACTAAAACTCAGAACAGGCAAATCCATTGAAATAAAGTGAATTAGAGGCACTTACTTGAGATACCCTATCTTATGTAGCTTTTTCTAAAATAAGTTCAGCTTAATTTAAACACATCTGCTATAAATGTTATTTGTGCTACTGATTTCTTTTAGTAAGAGCTGTCTCTGCTTTAGCAACTCACCAGCAGAGAGTGTATGTGAAGCTGAGGGTTCAATTAAAGTGTTGGTTCAACCTAAGGTGTGTTCATTCAAAAAGAAAACAAACTATAGCTTGTGAATGGATGCCTGAAGGCTGCTTTAGAGCCCGTGGTTAGATTCACCAGAAGGGGGATTTGGTTAGGAGTATGACCAGCTGACTGGCTCCTTTTTCTATTCTGTAGCCAAAACACGACTCTATCACATCCTGTCTATCCTCCACAGTGGGACCAAACTGCACTACCTGATATTGGGTACAAGGTAGGACTTTTCAGCTCTACAGTGGGTGGGGAGAACTCTCTCCTGTACTGTTTTTTTTTTCCAAGACCATAATTCAAGGCAATTGAGATGTTACCAGCTTTTAAATGTGTCTTGTAAAATAAGCAGCTATGATGTGAAACAAGACTGACAGTTCATATTCAGAACAGATGTGCATTTCCTGGGAGGCTCTCTGAGAATGATGTGGTATCATCTCCCCTATAATATCACACAGGGTAAGAAAGGCCATTGCTGCTCACACCTGTCCTTTGCACTCTCCCAGGGCACTTCATCCCCTGATAAACCAGATTAATTGTATCTTAAGGTGGTATTTCCTCTGTCAGTTTGGGGCAGGATGTTATTTGCTGTGGTAAACTGCAGCTTAGCCCTGCAGGGCAGAGTAGACTAGTGTGTCAGATTAAGGGGAAACTTTCACTCTGCTTCAGCCTGAATGCTGCTGTGCATTTTAACTTTAGGTTACTCTGAGCTAAAGATAGTCCTGATATGAAGGTGCACCCTCAAAAGGAAGTTGTGTGGGGGTGCACTGGTTTCCCTCAGTTGGTGCCTGTGCTTCCACATGGGGACTGATGGTAAAGGAGGGTTGATAGGAAAAGCAGAAGCAGCTTGTGATTTTTGTGGAAGGGCTTTTCAGCAGATGTGAGGAGGTTGAGGAGTCCTTTGAAAGGACTGGGAGTTGTTATTCTCAGTAATACCTTATTTTTAGTGCTTTAAAAATATTCAGTTGATACAGCTCAGCACTGATTCCCAAGAATATATAAAAATCAAGAGGCTGTTTGAGAAGACAATGAAAGGTTACTGCATCAACAAACTGCAGAGGATTCAGAACCCAACACTTTGGGACATCTTTCAGTGGTTTGTATCTATTTTATTTCATTATCCTTACTGTATGAGAAGACTGGTATTTTCTGATCTCTTGTCCTCCATAGTCTACATTTGGAACTGCCAAATTCAGCAGTCCAGCAGAGGTGAGGCTGCCACATATCTCTCTGCCCAGGTCTGGCTGGTGGCCCAGACTTATGACTGTCCCAAAACCTGGCTCCCTGAGGCCAAGGCTTCCCTGGGGCAGTCATGGAAGGGGACTGGGGCTCCTCTCTCTGTGACTGAGTTGTTAGCATTGTATCTGTATTCTTTTGTGTGTGCAGAAATTAGCCTTTTATCCCTAGCAAGATATCTGTGTGATTCTTGCTAGTGTTATTCAAAAAGTAAATTATTTTCCTTCATCATAACTGAGCTTTGGTGTTTCAGGTTTATTCTTTTGGTTTTAGCCTCTTCCACATAGGAGTTAGGAAAAAAAAAAAAGGAGGAGACTTTTTTTGGTGATAAGGGCAGAGATTATACAATCTTCACTGTAGCTTCACACAGCTCTGTTTTATAATCATATTTATGTATTCAGGATTTATATAACATGGGAACTGACCAATTCCTAGTCAGAGATGTTTGTCTCTTTACTCTCTCATGTGGTATAAAGTTGTGGGAGACACAGTCCATAGTGCTGCAGAGAACTTTTTGTTCTGCTGGCAGGAGCCAGCCGTGTGGCAGGGTACCAGCAGAAGTGCAAAGCAGGCAGTAACCCCACCGAGAGTGGTTTGTGTCACTGTTCCTCCATGACCCAGAAGAAGGAGGAGTTTAGTTGGGAAATTTTCCTTCTTTGAACCAGGAAAACAAGTAGGGGTTTGTTGGTTTGTTTTTTTGGTATTTTTTTGTTGTTGTTGTTGTTATGTTGGGGGGTTTTTTGTTTGTTTTTGGTGGGTTTTTTTTGTTTGGTTTTTTTTTTGGTGGTGGTGGTGGTGTTGTTTTGTTTTTTTTTTTTTTTTGTTTTGTTTTGTTTTGTTTTGTTTTTTTTTTTGGTTTTTTGGTTTTTGGTTTTTTTTTGTTGTTGTCTCTAGGCAAAAAGAAAAGATGAAGAAGCTCCATAAATTGAAAGGGGTGAACGAGAGGCTCCTGTTCCATGGCACAAGTGCATCCCATGTGTCTGCCATCTGTGAGCAGAACTTTGACTGGAGACTCTGTGGGACCCATGGGACAATGTATGGAAAAGGTACAAGTGCAGAAGGGTGTAGGGGCTGTAGCAGCAGTGACTGCAGACCCCAGCCAGGCTGGGGGATGTGGGTGCAAAGTGACTGATGGTTCCTGACCCATGTACTCCTGCCTTTAGGGCACGGTCACCTGTGCACATCTGCATTGCTTTAGGTAGCACCCACAGCAGCAATCCCATTCCAGGAAGGCCTAGAAACACCTCTCTTTGCCTCAGGTGCCTGCTCTTGGACAGGTGGGACTGGGAAGCTAATGGTGAAATGTTGCCTGGAGTTGGTTGGTACTTTACAATAAGCCAGTGTGGCAACACCTGGCAAGAATGTTCCCACACGTTGTAGGGCTAGCTGGGCTTGTTGGATTGCTGGCTGCCAAGGTGCTGTCAGCACGTGCTTGTCCCTAGGCTGGTGTGTTGTCTGACCTGTGGCTTTTTCTGCTCCCTAGGAAGCTACTTTGCCAGAGATGCCAGCTATTCCCATGAGTACTGCTCCTCTCTCGGTGGGCGCTACCACATGTTCATAGCTCAGGTTCTTGCTGGAGACTTTGTGCGGGGGAACCCTGAGTACTGCCGCCCTCCACCCAGAGACAAAAACTCAAACAGACTTTATGACAGCTGCGTGGATGACCCCACAGACCCTTCCATCTTTGTCATCTTTGAGAAGCAACAAATTTACCCTGCCTATATCTTGGAGTACAGCCTTGAGACCAGCTGTGTGGTCCTGTAATGAATGGTGGAACATCTTTTGAATTCACACTGAATAAATTACTCTTCAGTACATTTTTTAAAATGTTTGTTCAATTTTAGTTGTAGCTTTAGAACTCTTTGTAGTGCACTGAACCAGTATCAATCCTCTGATTGTTTTGGGGGGCATAGTTTTTTGTTAGGGATTATTCTTTCCCCAGGAACAGTGCCAAGCTTTAGCATTCAGCATATCTCTAGCCTGGAATGGGGATGTACCTGCTTTGCATACCATGATGCAGCGATACCTGCTGAGTTGAAATGACCTTTATACACTGATATAGTCACCTTGGTTTGATTCCTGCCTGTGATGGTGCTGATATGCCAAAGGGAGGCTGGGCAGGAAGTGTGGAAGAAGGAAAAGTGAAAGTACCTACATCATGGTGCTCAAAAGAGGAATCATGGCCTGCCTTTGAAGTAAATGGTAGGAAGCTCCTGCATCCTGAAGGCTTTGTAATTAATGCTGGTAAAGAACTTTACTTTGTTTCCTGGTCACATTGCTGACATTTCTTCTTACCTTGTTCTGCTGTGTCAAGTCTGCATGTCTCTGTGACACCCTGTCCTTCCTCTGTTCCCACTGGATTCAGGTCAAGAAAAGCAGGGATATGGCAGCTGCTGAAGTTAGATCCCCACCATGCCATTTGGGAAGTCTATGCTGAGCTGAATAATGGCCCACAGCAGTGTCCCACCAGGGCTGTGGAGCCAGTTCCTGCAGCAGTGAGCAGTGAGACACAGGGGCTTTGTGAGGGCATGGCCACCTCCTTGCCACCCTGCAGGCTGGCACTGGTGGTGGCTGCTCTGGATTACCCTGATGCTGCTGCCTGGCACTTCTCTGGGAGATGGAGAAGTGCCTCAGTGGTGTGTGCTCCAGCTAGGATGGATGGTGGGGAAAGCTTGAATTGTGGTCATAGTACTTGAAACTTGGTGGATAATGGGATAACATTTGGGATGAGTGATAGCATGGAAACAAAAATTAATGATTTATTTTAAAACAGTGGTGAAGTGTAAGTTGTAATTCAGTAGAGGAGTCACAAGTAGTTCAACTGTGTGTCCCATAGCTGGGAGGAACCAAGAGGAGGGCTGTGTTTAGGATCTCATCAGCTTTCCTAAAGCTGCTATCTTCAGGCACAATCAATGCCTTTACAAAATTTTGAAAGACAGGGGACTGCAGTAAGTCCCTAAGCTGCACTAATTCATGCAATTCCATGTCTCACTGCTTTTGCAGAAGCCTAAAGGTTGTTTTTTAGCAAATTGGTGATCTAGTCTTGTCAGTCACAGGTGAGCAGAGAACTTTCCACACAGTCAGGAAGTAAAAATGAAAGTCACTTAAAGTGACTTAAAGTGGATAGGAAGGGACTGAACAGTGACCATTTTCAGCTGTCACCCTACATTGGTCCCTGCAACATTCCATAGATTTCTTCCATGGTTTTATCAGCTTAAGGAGGCTTGGACGTGCAGCCTTTGGGCAGGACAGGGGCTGGGAGATGAAGGGTTTTGGAAGAGTTTTGCTATTATACAAAATACTCCGTGGAATGATGCCTGTGTATAAATCATCTTCCCCCATTCTTCTCCTCCATGACAGAAGAAACCACCCATCATGTGGGAGAAAGTTATTTCCAGCAAGGTGGGCTTCAGAGTATGATTGCCAAATTCATCAGAGGCTGGAGAAGGTAAGGAAGAGCCTGCTGAGAAGCAGGCCAGCCACAGGAAAAGGGGGGGGGTTGTTGATCTGAAAAAGAGGAAACCAGGCAGAGACCAGAGGACATGTGCAAACATGCACCGTTTGGAAGAAAAATAAGATTTTCCAGTAAGTCAAAACTATTTCTGACTACAGGGAGAGTTTCTCACAGCCTCCAGCTGCCTCCAGAATTAGGTGCTGGGTGTTCTATCAAGAAGATCAGGCAGGATCTGGTGTGAGCAGATGTAACAGTGTGCAGTGGTGTGGCACTGCTGGGGCTCTGCAGGTGCTGGAGTACCAGATCTGACATGGAAGTTCTCCTTGAGGAGCCTGTGCTCTTTCAGGGTCACCCTCTGCAACTCTCCCTTTGTGCTACTGCTCAAAGGAGCACTCCCACCTCCAGGTGGGTGCTGCTGCTGTTTCCCCCATACCTGGATGGGGGCAGTAGATGCAGGGAATTCACCTGCTTGAAAACTGACCTAGCCAAAACCCCCACAAAACCCAAACCCAAAATACAGTGTTCAGCATGAGCTTGTGTCATGAGCCAGTTCTGCTTGTGTCAACACCAACAGAGAGCTGAGCAGGCTGCAGCATGATTTTTAATTGGCATGAGATGATCCTGAACCCCTAGCCCAAGCAGATCTGGGAATCTAAAGCTAAAAGACTCAGGAATATTTCAGCCAGTGAGGCGCTGACAGCAGAAGCTGCTAGTAAAACTGAAAAGCAACTTAATCTATGAATACTTTTTCATGGGACTTTTGTTCAGGATCATAAATTTGCTAAATCTTCTTCCCAACCTGAACCTCTGGCTGCCTCTAGAGTACCTGGGTGCCTTCAAAGTACTAAACAGAAAGCATTCCTCAGCACCCTTTTAGATGAGAAATGCTTGCAAACCATCAGCAATGTGTGTGCTAGTTGGCAGGCACCAAGCATGGATCTGTTGACTTTTCATTCACTTTTTGTTTCCCATGAAAAAAATTAGGATCTGTTGAGAAAGGGTTAATTTATTTCTGACTCATGCATGTGATTGACAGTTCACAGTCACCAAGATGGTGGTGGGACAGGTCTGGCCTGAGGAACGCTGATTTCTGAGGGGTTTGCTTCTTCCTCCCTCAGCCAGCCTGACACAGGATGGGCAGTGCTGCAGGGGGCTTGTTCTGCAGCAGCAGCCTCTCTTTGTCATCTCCTGGACAGGCTGCTGTGGGCATCAGCAGCTTCTCCAGTCATTTCTTTAGCAATTGCTTTTCAGGAACCAGCAACTATTCATAAGGATCAATGGATGCATTTTGTAATCATATAAATAATGTATTTTTTCTATGTGTTCAAATGTACTGTCTTTGCCTGCAAGGATGTTAGCTCAAGTGATCTTTTCATCATAATGTATTTCTAATTGATTTTATTGTGGTTCTCTTAGGGCTTCACAGCGTGCCTAGCTTTAACATAGTTGGTTACATATTCATGCAACTGGTGTAGGCTTTCTATTAAATAACACCTCAGCAAGTTTTCAGGCTTTCTTTTCATTTACTGGTGCCGAGTTTGACTTCTCAGTATTTTTAAGAAACCTTTTAACAATTTTGACAGAATTTATTACAGGATGATTAAACTGCAGAAACCTAATGCTTGATTGAATGTGCTGAATGACATATTATTTTCCAAAACATTCAAACTGTTAAAAATCAACCTGAGCCCCATAACCTGGCATGACCACTGTATGGGTGCCAGGTGAAGAAAACACAGATATTGTTCTTGGCATGACATGCTCAACAATTGCATTATTTAACAAGGCTGTTTCTAGATTGAGGGAATAATGAACCCAGATCACTGTGGTAATGATGGGGGCTGACGGTTTGGGGAAAGGCAGGAGTCTTTAGTTAGGGGCCTGTAGGTGACAAATCCCAGGCAACAGCTTTTTCTGGTTGTTCCTGTTCTTTTTCAGTGCCTCTTGTCTGGCATGTTGAGTCCTAGGCATGATTTCCCAGAGCAACTCAAACTGTCTTTACAAGTTTACTTTTACATCTAGCTTACAAATAGGAGCAATAGGGAAGGCTGACCTGGTTCTTATCCATCTGTTCTTAATAAGCTTAGATTTCCCTTCCAGATGGTTTCCAGCGATGTCAGAGGGCCCATTAATTGGTGTGCCTGTGTTCAACTTAGAAATGCTTGGGAAATGTCTACACGTGATATCCCCACCACTGGAGGAAGCTTTGTCTTTACTCACTCCCAAGGAGAAGTTTTATTTCAGTGTGTGTCCTGTAAAAAATTTTTCTTGGTCTGTACCTTCAGCTTTGGTCTCCTTAACTGAATTTTATTTTCAATATCATTTTCCATTTAGTAAGTCCAAAGCAGGTGTTGGAAGTCACATTGGTCTCTGGTTAAACAATTTGCGTACCCTTTCATTCTTGCTTCTTGTGGGCTCTTTCTGACTGCATTTTGCAGATAGATCCTTGCAACTTCCAGTTTGCTTTTCTGTTAAAAATTCCTGCAGGTTTATCGGGCTTTTTTACTATGTTCTATAGCATCCATCTCAAGCTGTGATCCATTCTGCTTCCTGAAAGCCAGCTGACCTTTGTTTTGTCTCTCAGCTCAAGCAAGTTCTTCTAAGAGTCTTTTTTTATATCCTTTTTCCTCTTAGATCCTCATACAATATGACCTCATTTTACCAGTGACACAACCTCTGCCTTCACATAACTTATTTGATTGAAGGTCCTCATATCAATCCTAATGTCTTTAAAAATCCCTTTTTTGTTTGTTTGTTTGTTTTGTGGGGTTTTCTGGTCGGTTGGTTGGTTTGGTTGGGTTTTTTTCACTATGCAAGTCAAATTCCTTACTAACAGACTGTCCTCTGTGCATTTCCTTAGAAATGTGATTAGTTTCACTGTAGGCTACTAACTAAACCCAAACTTTGAGACAGTGCTATCAAAATACAGTTTTCCTATCAGGATCTTCTCCACCTGCTGCTATGCCTGAACTCTGAGTAACTCAATGACATGCCTTGATCACTGGCTTTTCTTTTCTTTCCCAGATTGATCTTGGGATTGTTTTTCTTTTCTTCCCCTCAACTTTCAATTCTACTTGCTCCTGTTAACATGTGGCATCTAGGCAGTTTCCCAAGCTGAAACATAATTAATGACATTCATAAGTAAAAAATCTGCATTACATAACTGGGAAGACAACTTGCAGGACTCTTCTCTATCTAAATGCCATCAAGCAACATAAAAATTAACATAATCCTCTAATGACTGTTAATTCAAGATGATTGTGAAAGTTGTTGTTCATCAAGAGAAGCAGCTCTTTGCAGTGGCATGAGCTACATGGATTGGATAGCCAGGTGATCTATTCCCACAATTGTGGAGGTTTTATTGGGGAACTTATAAATAAAAACTTGCCTTTTCATTAGGCAAATTCAGAAGTATTGACTTCTACAGGTAAAACATGGATAACAACCAAATAATACTATTGTTAACTAACCAAGCTCAGGTGTCTGCTCAGTGCCTGTTCTGTGGGCTGGCACACTCAGAGGGCAGAAAATGGCATGCCTGGGTTTGAGCACAGGCAAAAAGAAAATCCAAACCTTTTAGGACTTGTTTTCTTCCCTGAGGATTTGGAGGCTGGACAGAGTTTGGGTTTCCCTCTCAAGACTACAGTTAAGCAAATTGCCAGAAGCTGATAAGCTTTTTCTTCTCACTCCCTGTCTGTGTGCTCTCTGCATGTCTTGTGCCTTGACTCAGAGTCTCCCCATGTGCATTTTGATGTATTCTGCAGCATCTCATAATTTTACTCAGATCTCTCATGAGGGGACCTTCAGAGGCTGAGGCCTGAATGTTATTTTCTTAACCAAACCAGAGCCTTCCAACATTTCTTTTATTATTTTTTTTTAATATGTTGTGTGGGCATCTATGAGGAGCGTGCTCTTTCCTTTTGCAAATCCTAACTTACAGCAGAAAACGGTGCCAGAAAGCTCTCCCATGTGCTGACAATTGGATCATTTGGAGACCATTTTGAGAGCTATGGTGATGTTCTCTAACCCTCTCTGGAAGGGCTGAGGAGAAAGCAGCAAGCAGCACGGACGGTAGAGATAGATGGGACTCTGGGGAGGCACCACCCCACCAGTCCCCAACCATGTGCGCTGTGATGGGAGGTGGGGTTGAGCTGGAATGCACTGGGAAACTCCAAGTTGTAGGCAATTACATCTGGTTAGCAAATAAAATGCTGTTCTGCAGGTCTTTTAAGCCAATTGTTTTTCTGATGGATAATTCCTTTTTTTTTTCCCCCCTAAGTCTCCAAACTACTGTGCTCCTGCTTTAACCTCTACACAGTCAGAGAAGGCAATTCAGGCTGACCAGACTGGCACTCTCCAGTTTCAAGCAAATTATTGGAAGTATGAAATCAACTTCAAAGGTGAAGCATCTGTTTGCTTGATCTCTGATGCAGGTGGGATGCGACTAGTGCTGCAACATAGCATGTCCTGCACGGCAAGGCTTGCAGGCCAGGACAAAAGAGGTGTGAATAGCTCTTCACTGATTTTAAGCAGTCAGTGCTACAGCAGCATGGAGGGGAGTGTGGAAAGAAGGGGATTCTCTGCTAAGCAGGCACAGGATAAATGCAGATGTTGGTGCAAGGAAGGATACAGCCCAAGCAGAGGGAGATGTTCAGGATGCGAGCTGAGGGTGGTTTTGGGAAGCCCCCGAACGTGGCTGCAGGACTGACTGGGCCGGGTCCCTTGATCTTTTGGTCTGGGTATCCCCAAGAAGCAAACTGCTCCTTGAAACAGGGCAAAACAAGGCCACGATCTGTTCTTCGGCTGTCAGATAGGTCTTGATGTGCGCGTTCAGAGTCAGCGCGATCGACACTGAAAGTGGAGATAGCACATGACAAAAGGAGAATACAAATTAAGCGTGCTCCAAAAAGGTGAGCCGAATTTCCCTGCGTTTCCGCCGGTGCCGGGCGGAGAAGGAGTCCCTGGAGCGCTGTCGGGACGTTTCCCGGAGCCCTGTCCCTGTCCCTAGGTGGCGGTGCCCGCCCAGCCCGGAGCCGCCGCCGCCTGGCGGGCAGGCCGGAGGATCCGGCCCAGCTGCGGCGCCCTGTGGCGGGGCCGGCTGAGGGCGAACTGACAGCAGCGCAACATTTTCGGGGTCCCGTCCCTCATGGGCATCTGCACCGCAGGCAGGTGGGTGCCCCCTCCCCGGAAAGTCCCGCTTTAATCGCTGCTGCTGAGCACCAGGCGCGGATTAGTGCGGAGCGAGCAGAGCTGCCTGCCGGAGGGTCTGTGAGGCAGGGCGCGCTGCAGAGCGCACCGGAGGGCTGCAGTGTTACTGCCAAGGCTTTTGCCACTGCCAGAACAGCATCTGCCTCTGTCATTGCCCGTGTCCATCCTTCTGCACTATCTGCCCATCACTGACGGCCCTCTGTGTGGGCAGGACGGAAAGCTGCCCGATGGGCACAGCCGCTGTGTTGAATACAGAGAGCAAGTGAACATCTCCCTCTGACGCCCAGCACCCACTCCCTTCCTTCTCTACTTACCCCACAAGGTAGGAAATACTGTCTCATATCGGGACAAGAGGTGTACCAGAGCCTGTCCCTATCACTGAATGATAGAGGTGCCCAAACAAAATTAGAAGCTCAAGGCAGACTTGTAGCAATCCTTTCCAAACTGCTCTGCCTGCCTGAGGCAAATTTTGGCTTGAAGATCTCCTGCACCAGAGTTGGTATCTATATATGTAATAACTGGATGTGTCTTTGTTTCAGTAATTATTCCATCACTTTTTAAATTGGTATAAAATTTTACCTTCCACAACATCTTGTAGCAAATATTCCCACAGCTGAACGGGATATTGCTTGAGGGAGCCTCTCCTTTGCCTTGCTTTGAACTTAGCACCTGCCAGCTTTGTTTAATAAAAGGGGTGCAGATATTCTCCCAATGCTTTCTTCATCATATCACACATTTTTGCATTTTTTTTTTCTCAATGCTCCCAGGAAGCACAGCTCTGAGAACAGGCTGCCTTTACAGATGGCTTGGGAATTTTTTGAAAACTCATTTTAATTTGAAAGTTCTGGTGTGTGAGAAGAGCTCACTTTCTGCATACTTCTGCTGAAAAACAAATCCCAGAAAATCACCTGCTTTTCCCATCAAAACTATCAAACCAGGAGCCATCGCCATCTATAAGCTCACTTGGAAATAGCTCCAGAGCCAGGATTTGCACTTTCTTCTTCTGGGGAGCCTCTATTCCACCTCTGAGAGCAGTCAGAGGAGTGTGAAGGGCATCAGGGAGCAAGGAGGCTGGCACTGCAGGGGTGAAGGGAGGTGACATGCATGAGTAATCAGATGGCACTGCAGCCACCAGGGGTCCTTGGTTGGGGGACACAAAGAGAAGAGATGGACATGAGAGAGACCCTCCAACCTGCTTTACACTGAAAGAGGGTAGGCCAAAATTAGATGTTAGTAAGAGATTCTTTACTATGACAGTGGGGATGCACTGGCACAGGTTGCCCAGGGAAACTGTGGACGCCCCATCCCTGGAAGTGTTTAAGGCCAGATTGAACAGAGCTTTGAGCAGTCTGTGGAAGGTGTTTCTGCTCATGGAACTAGATGATTTTATGGTCCCTTCCAACCCAAACAATTCTAAAATAGTTTCTGAAATTCTATTCTATTCTAAATATTTCTAAAATTCCATGAAACACATAAGAGGAACCTTGACACAGCTCAAAGACAAACTCATGATCTGACTGGTTTAAATCACTGGTTCTCCCTGTAACTTGTGCAGATGCTAAATCCAAGATGCTGTCTGTGACATCTGTGTGGCCCAAAGCCAACTGCTAACAAATATCTCTCTTCTTTGTCCAGAACAAGGTGCTGTCCCTATAACTTCTGCAGATGTGGTGCCATGGTTTCAGATTCATCTGCACACTTTTGAATTTCAAGTGGATTCACAGAAATACTAGAGAGACTTCAAAGGTAAAAAAATCTGTGTACTTACCTCTTGACAAACTTATGGGAGAACTAACTTTTGTGCAGCTTCTTTTCCAAAATGCCATTGAAAATCTTTTTGTGCTTGAATGTGAAAGCAATGAGGGAGCATTTAATGGAGTACAGGCAGCATCTATTAACACTGGAAGAAGGGAAGGGGAAGGAAGTAAAACATAAAGAGAATGGAAGCAGTTTTTGTGAACCACTCAAAACTGGTGGCTCTGGTCTAAGTAGAGATTTTTAAGTAATGTCTCTGTCTCTTTTGTAATATCAGGTCCTCTGATATTATGGCGTGCTCAGCTAAGATTGTAAATATGGGAACTTTCCTTATATGTTTGTAATTAGGAAATAAAGGGCTGAAATACAGATACAAGTACGTTGAAGGGAATAATCCAAGATGGATATGGTGTCCCATTTGTGCACACACGTTGTGGGTGGTTGTTGGGTCTGCTGTAATTTGACTTTCTATATGAATTCATTTTATCCTGGTGCACAGTGAGCATGACATGCTGGTGACTCTGCTTTCCCTTGGGTGTGACTGTACCGTGCAGATAGGCCTTTTCCAAGCAGAAACCTTCTCTTCTTCTCCCCCCACCCCAAACTGCTGTGACCATTGACTTCAGGGAGAGGAAAGGGAAGGAAAAAGGTCAGGGGCATAGTAGCTTAAGCCAATTATGAGCTGTATTTGAGTTTCTCTGGTACATACACATCCTGTGCAGAGATTAAAAAGAAGTTGTGTGCAGTGATGGTTGCTCATGGTATATTTCAAGGAGGCTGTAAGCTGTGGAAGCCAGCCTTGATTAAAACTTTAAAAAGTGTGTATGTCATTCACATCTAGAGGAGATGGTTTGCATTGCCCTGTAGTATCTTCCAAAACTAGTCCAAGGGAGCAAGAGGTAGGTAGGATGTCTCTTCCTCAGGTCTGGAGCTAGAAGAAGCACGTGGCTTCTCTGGTGGCTTTGTTCAGGAGCTGGAAATAAAAAGAAGTTTATTACAGCAAGTGAGCTGTAAGCAGACCAGGGAATCAATGCTCAGACAGTGACCAAGCCCTACCTAAGCAGCTCCTTCTGGCTTTTATCTTCTCATAGCTCTGCACCATCACTGTGCTCTTGTACATGAGTGTGTGGAGTTCTTATCCTTACATCTTCCCTGGTGATAAAGATGAGCCTGAGTCATCCAGCATAATCTGGGCACATCACTGTATGGGAGCTAGTGAGTCTGGCATTCACCGGAGAGACTGCCAGGCCTCTGCAGGCTCTGGGCTTCCCCAGCCTCTGAGGCATCATCTGGTGCTGCTGTCTGGTGGGCAGCACCAGCTGCCAGGTTGTGAGGAGAGGCAGGAATTTTCCTGAGTATCTTTGGCAAGCAGCAAAACATTGAGAGCACCTGGGAGGGGGATTGAAACACGAGGTGCTATGTCACATCAGAAAAGATGTAATGTGAGTAAGGCAGAGTCTAGAGGCCTGGAGAAGGGTTCTGCAGCTCAAAGAGGTCTGGTTTTGTTACACCACTGTAAAGGGGTCCAAATGTTTGCTCTGTATCACCACTTGGAGTGAGGCACAGTTAAAAAGATGCCCACAATCCTCCCCAAAACTTTCACAGGCAGCACTTCAGGTAGCCAGTGAGTGTTTTTTCCTGTGCTATCATCACAAGATCACAGAAGAGAGGTTCTCTTCTTTCAACACCACTAGAAGAGCTTGTGCTGGTTGGAAGTCAGGTCAGAAACCCTGTAAGGCTTGGTGACTTTGGAGACAGATTCTATATGAAGGGAAGAAAACATGAATTTGGGATAATCAGCTCCTCAGGCAGTCAGCACAGTAGGAAAAGGCTGCACAGCCACCTCCATACTGACTGAAGCAGGAGCAGCAGGGAACAGAGGAGGGCTGGATGTAGGAGCAGGACAGGAGGCTAATCCCCCTGTGTTTCACAGTGACATCTGCTCCCCTGGGAAGCATTCCCAGGAAACAAAAACCTCCTTTCTCATTCATAGTGCATTTATCTTCTCTTTCAAAAAATGGTCCAGAGACACCTGAATCTTCATTCCGTGATGAAAATCTGCAGAAGTCCTTGTATTGCAGTAAGTGGCAGTAGGAAACAGAACAAGAAAAGGTATGGGGTGTTATGCTCATTATTTTCCTGACTGTGGAAAATAATGTCTGTTTATTGAGTCCTCTCCTGCTTCGGGGTGACTCATTGATCTGCTGATGTAGACTGGGTGCAGGTAGGCTGGGTGGTGGGTTTGACAGCGTTGGCAGGCTGTCACTGTGGCAGGCATGCTGCGAGGGGAGTGCACTGAGGAGACATCCCAGCGGCCTGGGGACTGCCAGGGCAGCTTCCCACTTTCTGCTGATGACAAGTTACGTGGCTAGGGTTGTTCAAAAAAGTCGGCTGGAGATGGAAAAACACCATAATGGCATTTCTAGAGTTGTGTTTTATGCTCTTCTGTTAAGGCTGCTACTGGTGACAAGGTGGAATGGCAGGTCCAGCTGAGGCAGCCTGCTGGTGAGCTGGGAAGATCAGGGAACAAGGCTGACATCCTGTTTTTTGAATGCTGTAGCCTAGAGCAAGCAGAAGAGTGGGACTGGAAAAGCAGACATATCAGTAAGGGGGAATTTGTGCAGTGTTGTTGGAACAGGAAGAGTCAAGAAAAGTAAAAGAGAAGAAAATGAGTCTTCCGGTGGGAGCAAAAGCAGATGTTGATAATCTGTTGTGGTTTAGGTGATCTTTTCCTTCTCTGATTCCTCTCCCACTTCAGGAAAGGGATAGTTCTAATAATTCCTTAGGGTCTCAGCAGGCATTGTGTGAACAATTTCTGCCACAACATTTTCTTTTTAATTTTTTGGCCTGAAGAGGCCAGTATGGCCTGACTGTGGTTAGGGGAGGTAATGCAGGGATCATGCTTGAAGAGCTGTTGGTAATTTCTTTAGATAGGTCTAGGTTATGATATTGTTAGGCATGTTTAAAAGCACATAGCCAAGCAAGGAAGGAAAAGCTGACACTTAGCTGAAAGCCCAATGTGATGCCTCTTGCTGCAGAGCTGCACTATAACAATGGACATTTACTTGTAGCTTGTAAAAGAGAACTGTTTATACAGAATATAAAGACAGAAGTTTTCTGAGGCAGTCCCTGAAACATAACCAGGAGGCTCTCTTGTGGAAATCCCTTGAGTTTGTTAGTCTTGGTCAAACTTGTTTCAAACAGTCAATCAGATGCTCTTTCACACACATGTGTCCTTCAGACTGGGACCATCCAGCACTGCCTGAAATAGGATATGAGGTACATAAATATCTCTTCACATCTGCACACTAGGTTGGGAAAAGTTGTAGTCTGTAACAGCTTGCATCAAGTGAATTTAAAATACATGTCTGAGTCCAGGAACTGGTTTTGTTAGTTTGCAAACCTGTTACTCCAAAATCTGCAGCTACAAGAGGGACAAGGATGGTTGAGCAGAAGATCTTTGTAGGGGACACAGTTTTGTCCATTCACACCATGGTACTGTGTATCTAAACAGCCAGGGCACAGAAGTTTTGTTTATCCATTGTACCTTTAGTTTGACCTAAATGACAGCTGATGATCTGATCTGAAGGTTAAGCCTCTGTGCTCACTATTCTCAGGACTGTTTCTCCTTTAAAACTATGTCATGCTCTTGAATTTCAAATCAAAGCATGAGCTTTGGGAGACCATCAACTCATTTAGTATTGCTATAATAAGGTTTAGGTCTTGTGTGTTTTTGAAACATCAGGCAGAGTGATTATAAATAAAGTTGCTTTGATGACTCACTACAGTAACACCAGGGCTTGTCTATGAGGATGAGTCAGTGCACAAGAAAGATAAATGTGCACTTGATAAAGAACAACAATTTCGCCTTCTCTTTTCCAGCTGGACACCTGTTCTTAAATCCCAGTGTCATAGCACAGCTTTGCTTCAGGTTACTCAGGATTGTAGATGTTCTCTGGGCAGAAGAAATGTGCTCCTCAGAATCCAATAGCTCCTTTGTATTAATGGACAAGCTCTCAGAGGAGGAGTTTAGAGCATGCTGGGACAGGAGGCAAGGTCCATGAAAAAGTGAAGGAGGGCTCTGAAAAATCCCAGGCCACGATTGCACCCCCAGTGGGTGTTGGCCAAGTCCTTTGGGAGTGACCAGGGAGGTACAACCAAAAGTGTTGTAACACCTTGGTCTGTGTTGCATCAAGTTGTCTTTTCCCAGCCAGTAGCAAATAGAGGCAAATTGAAGCCCTGCTTCAGCAGACAAGGATTACAGAATCCGCAGGCTCTGGAGGACTCGAAGCCTGACACTTTGGCAACATTTCCAGCTGTTTGTGTCCACTTTACTTCATTCCCCTGGGTGGCAGCGGAGCCATTCGGATGCTGGCTGGGCCCCCGTGCCGTTCCTGCAGCGTGTGGGTGGTTCCCCCTTGGCAGAAGGCAAACCCTCCTCGGCGCAGCCCCGGTCCCAGGCGCATTCCTCGGGAGCCGGCCGCTCCGATTCCCTGATTTACGATGGAAAGAAAAAGAACCAAATCCAAAAGTGGGAGGGGACATGAAGTAAAAGGGTTGGGGCCCTGTGGAATTACATCTCAGTTTATAGAAAATTTATGTTTTAATTAGGAAAACCCAGCAACTGGGAAGATTTTTATTATAACGATGGCTATTATAAACCTGGGGTTTATACTTGGGGTGCATTCAAATTTTGTTTTGTAAGTCTGGTTTTATATAAGCTGTTTTTAAAACTATCAGATTCTGTGACCTTTTTTAGGAAAAAACCAGCAAACCACTTTAAGTTCAAGTTGTACATACGCTCCTTGTTGGTAGAACAACATGAGTTGGGGGAATGTTTTCTTTACTGTTTGGCTTCTTGCAACTGTAATGTTCTCATTCACAATGGTGAGGGCCAATTTTTTTTTTTTTTTCGTGAAATCTGAGAGGTTGATTAACCACAACCAGAGGGAGTGAGTGGACTGTTTCCCTAGGGTATGGAAGACCTAGATTTAATCCTGTCCTTGAACTGAACCTAAAGCTGCTTGTTTTGGGTACCTACCACTATCAATTCACAAATGGAGAGAGAACAGGACAGGATCACTTGAGCTCAAGGGAAGTAACCAGAGATGCCAGTCCAGATATGAAGTTTTGCAAGGAACAAAACAGCACCAAAACGGAATGTTCCTGGAAAAAAATAAGTGGTTCCAGTTGGCATAAGCATGTTCTACAAATTCAGAAAAAGCATTTAGTCAAATTCAGAAAAAGCATTTCGTCAAAACCCTGGTGGGTTAGCTCTTTGTTTTAAAGGTGTAATGTGTAGTTTACACATTTCCTTGTGTCTAACTTGGTCACAATTGAACAGAGCATGAAAAATTAGTAGATAGATTTGATTTAAAGGCCAGTGATGGGATGGGTATAACTGATAAAATTAGTTTTACCCCTCTGATAGAGAGGAACTGAAAATGTCTCAATACATCTAAACAAGTGACCCCTTCAGTTCTTCTCTGAAAACAGATATACTGCATTTGTAGAAAATGTGGTCTGCTTGCTGGCCAGTGTTTTGTCAGAAAAACTGCAGTCTGAGACCAAACCTTAGTGTTATTGCTATTGAGACTTAGAGTTCAGGGCTGCAGAAGAGCATGAGAGAGCAATATTTGACCTGTGATCTATTTATCCCTGGATGAGATGTGACTAGCATCTTGCATATTCTTTTAATTCTCTTCTACATCAAGACAATCTTGTATTTCTGCATTAGGTCCTATTGTACTAGCAAAGTTTCTTTTAAATCTATGTGAAGCACAGTGTTTTCATGTAGGTAGAAAGAGCACATGGAAAAGAGAAGCCTGGGCAGGAGGTGAATGGGTGCTTCCTGTTCCACAGTATGAGTCCATCTGATATGCCTGCTGTCTGTAAGCAGAATTTTGACTGAAGGATCTCTGTGAGACTCATGGGAGACTATGGAAAAGCTACGAGGGTGTGGGATGTGTCTGCGTCAAAATTCCTGGGGGGTTTCCAGAATGCAGGGAAAATTCTGTGCTTCCTACTGTGTGGGTCTGATCCTAGATCTTTTGTAAGCAATAAAGCAACAAAAATCAATGATGAAAGCTGCTAGATCAGATCCATGTGTTGATGCCTTAAAACAAGCTCAAGCAGAAACACCTGGCAAGACTGGTTTTGGAGCTACCTGGGAAGGAAAGAGAAGAAGGTGCTTGTGGAGGAGTTGGCTGCCAAAAGGCTGATAATGGATATTTGTTGCTTTAGTTAGGCGCTTTCTTACCCATGTTTTGAAATGATTCTTGGGAAGCTGCTTTGCTAGAGATGCCACTTGCTCACATCAACGCTGTCCATCCAGCATAGACCACCACAGCATGTTTGTAAGTGAAGTTCTTGTTGAAGATTTTGTTCAGGGAAACCATGACAACTCTTGCCTTCCAACCAGATCTGAAATTTCAGACTTTTGAACAGCTGTGTAGATAATGAAAGAAATCCTTCCATCTTTGTCATCTTTGAGAAGCACCAGATTTGCCTGGCATATATCTTGGACGATACACGTTCATCCTGATAAAGATGATGCCAGAGGTAACAATGTCTTGCCTAAAAATAACACTTCAAGGTTCACATTTTTTTGAACTCCGTTGCATATAAGAACCTCATATCTGACATTCAGCTATACTGCAGCTGTTTCACTTACAGGAGGGAAACTTAAGTATAACTTATGGAATGGCTGGATCCACTATGAGAGTTGTTTTCCTTCTAAACAGGCTGGTAGCAGTTAAATCATAATAAACAATATAAGCATCAGAATGTGGTGATGATTTGGATACAAGTGCAATATAAATTTAAATGTGCCTTGTGGTTAATTTCTAAAACTAATTGCTTCCATGTAAGGTATGGTACATAAGTAGATGTTTTTTAGGACATACTTGGGGAAATTAATATAGAAATGGGGGAAATAGAGTACAAAAAGCATGTTTGAGAGGTGACTCTCTGGACTTGTTTTTCCATGGAGAGAAGATCATCAGCATTTGTCAGTGTAAGAAAAGTAGACAATAGGCTCTGAGCTGTTTTTGTCCTGTGGTTTGGCTGCCTTGAATTTTGCGGCAAGAAAAGGCTTTTAGATTATATCCTAAAGGACTGTTACATCATGTTTCCCTAATTTCTCTGCTGGTCCCATTTGGTTATCTTGCAATAAGAATCATAAGGGCTTCAATTCAGATGGAAAAAACAATTATTCCTGGATAACAAAGAAGCAAATGACTCGTTGGTCTTCCTCAGTTTACCTTGGCTATTGATTATGTCCTGAAGCCAGAATGATGAGACCCATCTTTACATAACATGTCTGAGAGAACAGGGAGATGCCACAGACTGTACTGCAGTCCAGTCATACCACAGTCATTGCCACTCTTCTAGGAAAGAGTTGAAGTTGTTATTTTGAGCTGTCAGTGCCCTCCTGATCTGCAGGCTGGGCTGGGATCTTACCTTAAGGTGCTTAGACAACCTCCCTCTCAAAATTTTAAGAATGAGTGTAAAACCTTCCTTGAATTCACAGCAGAATATTCAAGTGGAGTTCTGTCTGGTGTTGCCACACAGGTGTGCAGCAGCCAGCTGTGTGCCTGGCCCTCCCATGCAGTGGGCAGTGTTGGGATGTCCAACTGGATCTGCTGGGGAGCAGGGGGGTGCCATTGCAGGCAACTGTAGCTCAGCTTTTGCTGACAGTGAGGGAAGAGGAAATAAGTTAGGACTGAGGTAACAGGGTGCTCTCCTGTACTTGCCTGAGGGTTGGTCATGGGCCAGTTGGAAGCAGCCTCCTAAAGGTCTGCCCTGGTGCCAGCCTGCACACTCAGCCATCCCCCAAGGGCAGCCCTGGCCCCTGTGGGTATAGGAGCACTTCAGCAGGACACCACAGCTGCTTTGAGTCATGTTCACTCTGCTGGGAATGAGGTCTCCCACTCTTGCCCAGAGCTGAGTTTGGGGTCAAAATGTTGGAAACACCTGAATGTTGGTGACCCCATCATGGCTGGCCACTGGGAAGCACTGAGGAGTTCTGCAGCCTCTGCCGGTGGGAAACCCTGGGAATATAGGATATTGATACTAGAAAACATCATGGGAAGCCCATAACTAATGCTGGGGATGGAGTTTGCTTTGTTTTCTGATTGCTCTCAGGACTTCTCACCCTGTTTTTCTGTATGAAGTCTGCCTTGTTCCACTGGTAACACTCAGTCCCAGACCAGAGCTTCCCTGGGCTTAGATCAAGAAAAGCAGGGATATGGCAGCTGCTGAAGTTAGATCCCCACCATGCCTTTTGGGAAGTCTGTGCTGAGCTGAATAATGGCCCACAGCAGTGTCCCACCAGGGCTGTGGAGCCAGTTCCTGCAGCAGTGAGCAGTGAGACACAGGGGCTTTGTGAGGGCATGGCCACCTCCTTGCCACCCTGCAGGCTGGCACTGGTGGTGGCTGTTCTGGATTACCCTGATGCTGCTGCCTGGCACTTCTCTGGGGGATGCAGAAGTGCCCAGTGGTGTGGGCTGCAACTGGAATGGATGAGAGGTTTTTCTGCCATCTGAACTTTCAGATCTCTTTTCATGTTTTCTGTAGGAAATCCCCAAAGTCAGTTAGCCCCTGGACTGCACTGTTGCATTTGATTTAATTCCACTGTCTTATATTTTTGAGGGGAGTTGGGGGACTTGAGCAAAACCTGAAGGTTTTTCTTGTGCAAACTTTTGTGAGCTCATTAGGAGCTGTGTGGCCATAATGGATGTGGATCTTGTTTGCCATGCTTAAGGACAGGGCTTTTTTGAAATCAGTAGGTAAAGATGCATTGGAAGGGCTGATATTTAACTAGACAACTCTTCCAGTTATTGGTAAGATTTTTCTTTTAACTTTCCAATAGTCATCATGCCAAATCCAAATCTGTTCTAGCTCACCTGTCCTGCTTGGTGATGTTGGGGTTTGCTGGGGTGTAGGTGCTCTGTGTTGCACTGTTATCAAACCTCCTGTTCCTCCCCATGAAGTGCTCCTGTCTGTTTAGCTGGCCAGGATTTCAGTTCTGTGCTGTGACAGCCTGAGGACCCCGTTTCACTGAGCAGTTTCTGACCGAGGGCTGGAGCTGCCTGTGTGGGTGTCTGAGATGGACTCGTGCCATTACTGGGTACAAATATTTTCTCTGCAACACAGAACATCCCTAAGGGTTTTAGCTAACTGCTTCCTGTCACTGACTGTGCACACACACACACACATGGGAGTCTGCTGGTAAGTTTTTTATGGAAGTCACTTTTTGGATTCCCAGTTTAACAAAAACACCCAGCTTTGACAGGCTTGTAACAGAGCAAACACTGTCAGTGAAAGCACATGTATGCAAACAACTCCCTTCCTTTCTGCTCTGTTGTTAAACCTGGTAACTCAAAATCCAGCCACCTCATTTCATGCTTTTCTGAAGGTGAGGAGGGAGGTGACTGTACTTTAATTTCCCAAAATGCTGTTGTGTAGAGCATTTTGCATCTTTGAATGTTTGAACACTTCTTTGCTAATGAAGTGCTGGAAGACTGAATGTAATATCCTGCTGTTTGCATCTTCCTTGCTGTCTGACAAACTTTCACATCAGGGGTATCACACTACTAGAGCACACTGTCCCTTCACATGGTCAAGTCCCAAAGGCACTATTATAAATTTACTGTTATGGATTGATTCAATTATTGTGTGACAAAGATTAAAAGTGACTTCTGTTCTTTGTGGTGGAGAAGGAAGTGAAGGAGGTAGACATGGACCATTAGAGGGGAATGAATACCTGCTGGGCATGCATAGATGGCACAGCTGGCTGCAGTGTACTTACTGAGAGAGGATTTGGTGTCTGACAAGTAGGTAAGATGTTGTTTAACTACCAGGAAAGCTCCATGTGTCCTACAATGATTACTTATTTACCCACCCCACAAATAACTCTCTGTGTCTCTATACGCAAAGAAATTACTGTGATAAATGTAACTGTTTTCACTGCGTGGGATTTATAACTCTCATGGGAAAAAATAGATTTTGGTTCCTGTAGGTCTAGGTAAGCTTTCTGCAGGTTTAGGTAAGGTTCATAGAAAATGCTCCAGTTTAGTATTGGGGTCTCATATCATGATGCCCCTTTTCTGGCACCAATTAGGGGTTGGAAATTCAAAAAACACCTTTGAACAATTAAAATTTCCCTTGAAATATTTCTGGGGAAAAAAAAAAATAGAAGAAAAGAAAGATACTTAAGGAACCAGAAAGCAAAGCAGAAAGAAAACCAGTGGCCTTTATGTGGATTTCAGAATCCCCTTTTCCCTCTTTGAATTGTCTTAATTTTTTTTTTCTAAAGCATGCCTTGATCTCAAAGCCACACAATCAACAGTCCTCCAGTCATAATTTTTTTTTTCTAAAGCATGCCTTGATCTCAAAGCCACACAATCAACAGTCCTCCAGTCATCTTTTATAGTGAAGTGTCAGTCGTAGCAAGATTAAGGTAGTTTATATTATCGCTTTTTAATTTAATCACTATTCATTATCAAATATTCTGTTGTTTAAAACAGAATGGCATCTCTGATCCATATTTTTCTCTTGAATGGGGTTAACTGTTCAGGGTGAAATTAAGCTCCACCAGTTAAGTTTTGTACTTTACATTACAACAGGAAAGTTGTGAGGGCATGGCCACCTCCTCAAACTTTTGCCCTCTCAAAATTGCTAGCACGTTAGAAAGCTGACTCAAATGTTGAGTTTGATCCAGAAAGCTGACTCAGGTGGAACTGCTGAAGGTCAAAGTCTTTGCCAGGATGCCACCTGCATGAACAGCACCAATTAGATGTTCTGTCTTGTGTGAATTACACAACTCATTTGCTGTTATTAAAATGTAGATGTGGAGATGGCTATCACTGATACCACCAGCGTGGGAAGTTCATTGAGTATAAAGGCTGGATCTGCAAAATTGGAATTTACAGCAGCAAATTTTAGATTTCCAACAACCCTCCCTAGTTTTCAGGAAATAAGGAATCAAGTTTTTTAAAGCTGAAATTGAATAGGAAAAATGTTCTCATGAAGCAGCCAGAAGCATTTATTTGTGTGGCTCCTTGACACTTATTATTTACAGCTGGTCCCCTCCAAAGCAGCTTGGAGACAGCAGATACCTAAATGTGAGCTGGACTCTGAGGTACATCAAGCACATTCATAATTATGTCATTGTGGCTGTTTTATATGAGTTTGCTTTGCCATCAGGTACTGTAATATGATCACAAAACACCACTTATTTTCAGAAGGTACAGAGTGTGTAAAGGCAAGCACCTAAGATAAACAAGACAATCTAAATGTCAATATTTAGAAAATGCATCTCCATCAAATACACCAACATAATATTGTTCTTTAAAGTGGACCCCTCAATCTCTATTGTTGTTCAGGTTGGTTCATTGTTCAGAAATCCTTGAATATTCCATAGACCAGAGGCTGAGATTCAACTGACCATTGCACAGAAAGGAGTGTAGGATCTAAATAAATCTCAAATGCTTTTAATATAAAGGAACTAATCATGCTTTGTTTCCTTTAGTACATACTGGAAATTTTCTTTCCCATCTCACTGGTTCCAATAATCCTCTCCGTTCTTGGTGTGAATATTCTCTGTACCCTGTTTATTTCTTTACACAACTTTTACTGCATCAGAGTTATTATGAGAAGGAAAGGGAAGGATATTTCAACACACACTAAAATAAGTGTTGGGTTTTTTTTTTCAAATTTGAACATATTGCAAAGACACTGCAATTTACTAAATTACTATGAGTTAATTCTAAAAAATTTTTATTTGAAGAAATTCTAGAACTACTTTAGTTTTATAGTAGCATACTATGAACACTAAGTACATAAGCATTTGAAATTTTTCAGCCCTGACAGGACAACCCTTTTAGCTGAAGAAATTGATCATTCAATTTTTATTTTTTTCCCCATTCTTCTTACTAAGCATTTAACAACATGCAGACCTTAATAAATGACAGAGACAAACATCTGTCCTTAAATAGCAGCAATTTCTTCTGCCAGTAAAATTGGTTTTCTTCCCCTACATTGAGCCATGAGTTGGCAACACAAGGGCTGGGCAAGCAGAAGACAGCACACAGAGAGACCCCCATTTATTTAGGCTGGGGATTACCATCTGTTTTTCTGCTCCTGCTACAAAATGAGTCCTAATAATAGTAGGGGTGGGGTGGGGGTGTGCTCAAAACACAGAAAGAACACAATGTCCTTTCTCTAGCTGATCAGGTCTTGTAATTTTTTTTAAACAGTATTTTAAAATACTCAGTCCCTTTTTAGGAGGATGTATGTTCTTTGCCTCTTTAATTGCTCTTATTTTGCAAAATTGAGTGAGAATGAGTCCTATGGCTTAGATCACACTCATCTGGATATTATTTCCTAATGCTTCTTACAAAAAATTAGGGAGTGCCCCCCTAGTGAAAGAATAAACGAGGATTCCCAGTTCACTATGCATTTATTGAATTAATGGCTAGGTTTGGTTTGGGTTTCTTAGTTTGGACAAGGCTTCCAAAGTGGTACTACTGATCTGAATTCTACGTGCCATTGAAATGATGGCTCTGGCCACTTCACTTGCCAGTTGTTTCAGCTGCTTAGCAACTGTGACCATGGTCCATTAGATCCTTGGTGTCTCTGAAGGGTTTTGAAAACTTAGTGGTTCCTGCCTGTCAGCCATACCAGACATGCTTTAGTTCCTGCTGGTCTTTCTAGTTGCAATATCCTTTAAAAGAAAACAAGAGGTTATCTTTGTGTTTCCAAAAGCCTTGCCTGTAGTGCACCTACTCTGTCTTCCATAGGCATGTTTTGGATTTTAGCATCTTAGTACAGAACTCTTCCTTTTATTTCAGCTCCTCTTTAATCTCTAGAATTGGGCACTTTCTTACCTCTTGTCCTCCCTTGCTTCCACTCACCGCTGTTTTATTTTCTATATTTTATGACCATTAAAAATGTCAATTTTATTAGATTAATTCTAAGACTTTGTATGAAATGATAGGTACTTTTCTTTTGAACAATTTTGAGTAAACTTGTATTAGGTAAGTACACATATGATGTGAATGTTAGTATATATTAACACCAACTTTTCTCCAAATGAAGCCTGATCAATTTTGATTTGAAGTTTTATTAGTGAAAAATACATTTACTGATAGACTGTTAGGATTTTACCTTTCTGTGTGAATGAACCTGAGAGTACATTAGAACTTAGGATAAATCTTGAGATACAGGCATAAGTAAGAGCATATTTCCTTTAAAGCCTAGAAGGGGTGGATGAATATCCTAACATGAGTAAGGGGACTGAGGCATACTTGGCCTGGTTTTGGAAACAGGTGGTTTTTGCTTATAGCTCAGGATCATCAAAAACATATTTTCCACCCAAGCCTTCCTTGTGCTCCATCATCTTTCCCAGAGAATGGTGGGGGAAGAAATTTGCATTTGTAACTGGGGACCAGCTCCCACAGTGCAGCCACATCATCTAATTTTCTTGATCAGAGCCAGAGCCAAACCCATTGCTCTCTTCCTCAGTGGGGCAGGAACTCTGTTTGCTGCCATCCCTATCCATAGCAGTCTGGTAGTAGCAACATTTTTCTGGGGAAAACTCTGTGATGCAAGCAGGGCTTTCCAAGTGGAAACAAGGCTTCCCAGCCATGAGGTGTGGAGCTGGGTGCAGGGAACCAACCCTTCAGGCCTGGGGGCTGTATTAATGAAATAGCCAAGGAGGGCATACAGAAAACACCTTCCTCAGTGCTTCTTTCTGTACAGGCCCTCCACTACCTCCCCAGGGTTGGCATCCTGGAAGCAGCAGAAAAGAGTACACCAAGGAATTGTCCTGCTGTAGTGTATTTTGTAGGAAAAGAAGGATAAGACAAAACAGACTACAATAATTGCAAAATATCCTCACTCTAAAATGAGGCCAAGTGCCAGAGAGCTCTTATGCAAAAAAAAAAAAAAAAAAAAAAAAAAATCTGGAGATTCAGCTGTCCCACATAACCAGCTTCCTTTCAAAGTCAGAGTCCAGGCTGAACAGGCACACAATTCATATACATTCTGCTCCCTGCTGCTCTTGCCCGGCAGCCTTTAGAAATCAATTATGTGCCACTCAATCAGTGTCAACATCATTTCTATCATAACCACCACCAAACAGTGCAAGCTTGAAGTTTAGCAGAATTCAGCACAATCTGTTTGCTTTGAGTAATTAGTTACTCTTCCCTGGTTCTGTCTTCCCATGCAGGAGGAAAGGAATTGTTATCAGAAGGTGATGCTTGCCAGAACACAGGGTGCCCTCTGACAAGCAGGACTTCAGCTCCATTAAACATCCCCACACCCTCTGAACAGAAAACTCAGTGTTCTGTATTCTTATGGCTTGGAACAAGTAAATATTTCCTCACAAGCAAATATTTCCTCCTGTACATTTCTAAAGTGATCTCTCTTGCACAACAGCAGTATGCATTCAGGCAGTTCACTCTAATTATCGCTTTGTAACATTTTGCATCTGCTTCTGTTAAGTCAGTGAAGTTGCTAGTATGTTTTCTTGGGTTTTTTTAATTTTTAAACAACTTGTTTCTGTGTCTGTCTGTCAACAGCTGCACTCTTCATTTTATGCACTTTGAATGCATTCATTTTCTACAGTGTGTCTTGATACTGCAGTTCAGCTCCAAGCTGGAACCCACAGCAATCCTTTGACAGGCTGTCTGTTAGGCTTTCAGGTCATCCCTAATTTCAGGTTTTCTTCCAGACTCATAGATTTTGTTGTTGAATAACAAATAATACAATTTAAGCTGTCACAGAAGTGTAAGAACTGCTAGTTCTATTCTCTCCAGCTGCAGCCAGAAGCAGGCTGGAACACATGGGTGAGATGTTTGGATCCTTGGAGTTAGCTGTGTCACCCACTCCATCAAGGTGGGGGTCAGTCTCTTCTCCCAGGAAATAAGCAATAGCACAAGAGAAAAGGACCACAAGTTGTACCAGGGGAGGTTTAAATTGGATATTAGGAAAAATTTCTTCACTGAAAGGGTGGTCAAGCACTGCAACAGGCTGCCTGGGGAAGTGGAGGCATTTAAGAGTTGTGAAGATGTGGCACTTAGGGACATGGTTTAGAAGTAGACCTAGCACTGCTGCTTTAACAGTTGGAGTCAGTGGTCTCAGAGGTTGTTTCCAACCTTAATGATTCTATTGTGGGTTCCATCCCATTTGTAGTAAAATAGTGGAATTCCAAAAAAACTCCAAAATAAAAGTATAGTACTTTAAAAAGTGTATTTTAAGTTTGTTTTTATAGTTCCAAATTAAATGCATTTTCTGTGGAATGTTTCAGTCACTTTTAAAAATAACAGATTTGTATCCAATGGAAAAACTGTTGTCTAATATAACTCTGAGGCAATCTCTCTTGGAAACAGTCTACTGCAAAATTTTGGATGTTTGTGTTCATAGATCTCATCCCGATTTCTTTCTTTCTGTGGTTCATCGGTGCATTTTCTTAAGTGTGAATTTGTCAGATTTAGTGAGTTCTTTCCTTTCAAAGTTGAACCAGTAATAATCTCAGATGGTGCTACACTGCCACAAACCCAGGCAGACTGGCATGCAGTAGCAGTGGCGTGCTGAGACTGGTTGAGGTGCTCAAATGGATGAGGACACCTATACGCTCCATTATTCTTCTCTTGATGTTTGAGAACATTCAAGTCACCAATTAAGCAATTAGATGCATATCAGTGTTTGCTTGGCCTTATCTTCCTCATAAAGTACCTGGGCACTACCAGTTTGGACAGAACTCAGCGATTAAGTAGCTCAGGTGAAAAAGCTGAAGTTGGTATAACTGAGGCAGTGACATTCTTTCAGGTTGTTCCGTGTGACTGTGTTATTGCTGATGGCAGCAGCCAGCACTGTTACTGTGCTCTAAGCAGCAAGGCACTCTAAGCAAAACTTCAGTGAATGTTACTGTGCTTCTTAATTTTCTGCCACAAGCAGGACACACCTTAATTTTAAGATTGAGCTTTGGTAAAGTATGACTTTGAGACTGCTAAACAGCAAAGGTGTGAGTTGCCATGTATTGGTGGGATTCCATACCCTTCATGACCAGGGAGTGACAAAGCCTGCCCTGTCCCTGACAGGTGGTGTGCCCAGGCTGTGTCTCTGGGACAGAGAGGGTTAAACCACTTTGAACAAAGGCTTGATTCATGTCTTTCCTTCCTCGAAGGGAATGAGAGAAAGAAACAAAAGTAAGATAGAGAAAAAGCTGTTGTGAAACAAGCCCATTGCTGTTCTCTGAAAAACAAGTATGCGAGGATTCATTTTTAGAGGCGTGATGAAGCAGCAGGGCACTGGAGGGTGGCCACAGCCACTCTTCCTCCAGGGGCTGTCACTGCCCTGCCAGTGCCAAGGACTAAAATTGTCTGGCTTCTTACAAGAGGACGTGGTCCCGACTGTGTGCCACAAAAAAATGTCTGCTGTACAAAACCACAAGCTATTTCCCACTCCAAAGCAAAATGTTTAATCGTAGCTGTTGCTGCTGTAGTTGGGGGATGGCTGCTGTGTGAAGAGGACTCCTTCCTGTCAGCATATCAAGGGGCTGGGAGGTGTCTGCCATCTCACACAGGTGTTTGTCTGTGTAAATGAACATTCTTTTCATGGCCAACTGAAAGGTCAATTTTCAGCTGACAATTGAAAAGTTTAAATAAGCACATGCATCTAGGGAAAACAGCTAAACAGCTAATTCTATGGTTCATAGCAGTGTTGGCAAATTTTACCACAGAAAATGAGTCTATTGATTCTGCACTCCTTGACCATCAAGAAAGTAGTTATTACAGAAATTTTTTGGCATTGATTTATTAAGGGATGGTTATTTAGTATTTGGACATCCAGAAAAACAAGGGACTGCACTTCCTGAAGCTGGAGGAATGGTATGAAACTGCAGTATATGGCTCTCACATGGTTGCCAGTGTGTGCATCGTAGCAGACAGCTCCAGCAGTTTATTGTAAGTGCACCAGAGTGTGCTGCTAAATGGAAGTGTAGAAATAGTAATTACAGATTTCAAATAGTCCCAGGTAAGACCACTAAAAAGAATTTGGAACATAGGGAGCTCTGGACTTTTACATTTCCTTGTATGTAGATATATATATGTCTTTTGAAAACTATGAAATGAAATCACACTCCATTAGGCAAATTCTCTGAGAATACAGAGGAATATATATGTCTTTGAAAAAATGTGTTTGTGAGCTTGCTACATCACAGCTTTTTAAATTACTTTTATTCTGAAAGTGCTAAACCCCATAAACTTTAAATGAGACTTTTCAAAACAGGATTCAACCTTTCCAATCCAATTGCAAAGTGTTTTATTTGAATACAGAAACTGAAACATAAAATGATGACAACAATTATTCCTGGAAGGTATTAAAAAGTTGATCTGTATGCATAAATTGAATTATGGCTCTGGCAAATGTGCTCTATAAGCAAACAGACACAGTATAAACACTTCATACTCCTCTAACATCTACTGCCAAGGTCCTCTAATAATTTTAAATCAGTTCAGACTGTTGCTGTGAGATAGCCTGCCTGTACTCAATTACATATGCACAAAAATAGGATGATTAAAGAAAATATCAAGGGGACAAAAGAAATTTCCTGAAAAACTTAGGGAGGGAAGGCCAGGAGTAAAGGTAGTGAAGATGGCACCAGCTGCAGTCTTGAGGACTGGCTGTTCAAATTCCTGAGTGACACAGAGAAACCATAGGGGAGCCCAGCTGCCAAGAACTCTAAAGGCATTTCAACAGCACATTTGTGAAGTGCAATTTTGCAAAAGACTTATAAACTGACCACACTGGGCAGGTTTTCCTGGGATTAGGAAAAGACATGGTCTTGCCATGAAAACCACTGCTCTGCCAGACCTGATGTTCTGCTACAAAGTGTAGTGTTCCTCATGGAATTGATGTTATAGTGTTCCTTGGATATTAGTGTTGTTAAATAACAACAATAACCACAAGGAAACAGCTCTCCTACATGGAAAATTTCAATATTTGCACAGAGCAAGGCTTGCTGCAGTGAAAATCAGTGTTAGAATACCAGGGATGAAGCAACCCAGCAATAGCGTGTGTTGTGTCCTCCAGCCACCCCAGGGACAGAGGAGTATGTGTTTTGTTGCTATGCCAGCTAAAAGTCAGCACTGACAACTCATTGCCCATCCACAGCTGTGTTCTTCTAGTAAGTAACAACAATTTAAGAAACTAATGGGAAGGTGTATCATAAAGTGGGGTTGCTGTTTTGACCCAGATGAATGCTCTGGGGATAAATGCATTCAAGACTTGGAGATGCATCCATCTTGCAGTAATGAGGAACCACCCAACCTAATGGCCTGGACTGTTAAAGCGTCTTTGCTTCTGTAAAAGTTACTGTGTCATGTAACTCGGTGTTGATCTTGTTTCTGGACTCCAGGACTTGATCAGAAAATAGGGAATATTGCCCAGACATTGAATTTTAATAACATGATGGTGAGTTTGTTAAGAATAAGGCAAATGACCTAACACAACTTTTCACCTTCAGTCTGTATGAGGTTTGCCCAGGGTCCGTATGTTGGCAGCAAATGTAGGATGCACTGTGAAGGTCCTGAGCTGGGGAAGAGGTTTTAGCTCCATTTTCTCCTATGTCTTTGGAGGCTTTCTCTCTAGGACGTCTTCCACAAACCCTGTCCAGAGTGCTTGCTATATGTAAAAGAAGGGAGATCCTTGGAAACCGTGTGCAGATGGCCTGAACCAAGCTAAAAGTGCAGAGAAAGAACAGACAGCCTAGGTAGGTGATGAAGCATATGTTCTACAAATCCAGACTGCCTTAAGCTAAAGCAAACAAAGCAAGCTGGGGAAAGTTATAATGGTTTAGATTTCCTAAGTACAACAATTTTTATTTTATTTTGAAACAATTTTCCCTTAAGGAATGTCCTTTCATTTTAAGTTGGAGAAGGTTGACAACTCATCCTATGATTTTTTTTCCTTTTGCTGGAAAGAATTAATTTTTTTTGGCTAATCCAAAACATTATTTTCCCCCCTCGTGTTCATCACCCACCTTTCAGTATGACTCCCTCACCATTTCAGTCCAGTACTTGCTGGTTATCTAGAAAAAAAGTTGATTTTCCATAATTGTTCTCTTATTGTTTTTGCTAAATAACCTGATCTAATGTGGCAGTTTGTATGCTTTAGAATTACAGCTTTCTCAAGTGCTCAGATGACATGAAATGGGAATGATGCCTAACTCAAGCTGCTCAGTGCCAAAACATGGTGCTGGAAGGAGAATGGGTGTCTCCTTGAGACCCAACCCCCCCCTGTGCTAGTAAGCTGTAAATGTCCAGTTCAAAAATCTGCACTCAAACAGCTCAGAAAGTTTCCCAATGGCCCCAAGAAAACCTGGAGGTCTGTGATAAAAGACCTGGCACCTTTGTGTGTTATTTGATAGGAAGAGGAGAGAGTGAGTGCATCCTGACTCAGAGGGTCGTGTCCCTGTTGGTCAGAGCAAGAGGCAGAGACTGTGTGGGCAGTAAAAGAAGATTTGCTTTTCACTTAGGTAAAATGTTTTGCACCAAGAAGGACAATTCAGCCCTGCTACAGATTGCTGGGGAGTGAGGATCCCATTCAGAAAAGTCTTTATGAATACCTGTCAAAATGGTATGGCTGCTTCATTGTGGGGTTGGACAACTTTCTCTGGTCCTGTCCAGATTCTTCTCTGTATTTTTTCTATGATTCATAAAATATTTGTTAGCTGTTTTTTTCTCTTCTGCCATGACTTATCTACAGTGGTAAAATTCAGATTCACTTCTGAAGCAATTTTCCACTATTTCTTTGGAAACAGCATTCCCTGCCTGTTAGCACTCTAAGCCCCTAATCAGAGGGAAAAAATAACAGCTGGAAAATTACCTATCTAAGGTCATATCCACAGGCAGAGGAAATCCTCAGAAGTAATAAGCACCCCGGGGATCTCCTGGAGCTATGGCTTTCAAAGAGTTTAGCAGGTCCATGCCTTCACATCTCATCTTTGTAACCATCCCAAATTAGCCTATGTGCCACCGTTTCCATTTCTGGGAGCACATCTGTTCCAGCCATGCTCAAACCTATCCCACTATCAACACAAGAGTCTCCAAAACCTTCCATTGATTAGCAATTCTCATGATGCTGGAAACTCCTTGTGATGCTCGATCCAGGAGTTTGCTGGTGAGCATAAGGTCCAATGCACAGGGACTCACGAGTGCCCATGACACAGAAGTGACTCCAAGAGGATTTAGACATCCACATGGTGGTGGAGGTCAGTGCAGGCAGGGCAGCAACATTGGCTGCAGCTCTGAGAGGGACATTAGAGTATTTTGCTCTTCTGACACCAGCAAAATGAATCACTGTGGTAAAGTTTGAGGTCCATTTGTGCCTATTGCTGGGAACAGGAAGAAGAGCAAGTAAATAAGACTGCATGTGTTATGGCTAGCTGTCTTCCATTCTGTTTGATCATTTGAAAAGACAGATGACTGCTTACTTCAGGCTATTAGCCATGTTTGTTATACATGAGGATTCATGGACTTTCAGCTATGCTTTTTTTTGAAAAAACTTGCTACAATTACAGAGTATTAATTAAATTTCTGTGACTGTTCTGAATGAAGATAGCAGTAAGTATCGAGGCACTGGGTAAATGCACTGCTCTCTACATTGTGCTAGTATAATGTTTCCTTAAAATTCACAGAGGGGAAATATGGGTAAATAACGTGTTAATCAGTGACAAATTTGAGCATAGACACATACATAAATTAAATTTCATAACTTTATGATGATTTATTACCAAAGCCAAAATATTTCCAGAGGAGTAGTTTTCCACTAGAGGAGAAAATTCTGTGAAGCTGTAGCAACATAGTGACAACTTGTACATATTGTTTGGAAGAGGAAAATTTTATTAAAACATCAAAGGCCAAGTAATTTTATTTTGTGAATTACTAGAAATCCAGAAAACAATTAACTGTGGGCAAATCCTAAGGAATTACTTGTCTCTGAACTTGTTGAGAGAAATTTATTCACAGACAGTTCACATTGAACATCACACTCAGTAACCAGCAAAATACATTTTTTAATGGTGATCACTTATGCCATAGAAAAAGAAACCAGTAAAAAAAAAGAAAAAAGGATGTTGCTGTGCAAAATCTGTTTTGTGTAGCTCCTTCTGTCAAAACCTTTGCGGGTGGACTGATCCCAGCAGGAAAGCAATCTTCTGGAAATTACAGCAAAGTGGAGTGTTTCCCAGATGGGTGGAAAGTTCCATCTTAATGCATAATAGTAGCTCCAAATAGGTGAGAGCCATGCTTGTGGGATCCTGGGAGTGTTCTTGGGGTCTCCTGCTATAAACAGTAGGCATTAAAGACAAGCAAAGTTTAACTTTCCTCATAAACTGAAGGCTGCAAGAGTTCTCTGGCAGAGGCTGTTGTCATTTTTCTGAACTGTATAAAATGAAAAAGCTGTGAAAGCACTGGTTTAACAGAGCTCCTGAAACCTTGTGCTAGGACACCTCCTCCAAAAATGTCAAGGAGAGCAGATATTTTAAGTTTAAAAAAGGGTGGAAACAGAGATGTTCTACAGTCTTGCTTAATGCTTTGCTCTGCTTATTGACTGAAGTGATTTGGTTAAAAGGTGGTGGAATTTCTTTTTGTTCTTCTCACTGATTTTCTGAAAGGCCAAATACTTAGCCTGTGGATTTTTAGAGGGAAAACCTTAAAGTTTTTCTCAAGAAGCAAAGGAAATTGGAAATAGGAGCCTTCCTACAACCAAAACATGAATGTTTAATTCACTCTGAAAGTAGTCTGAGCCTTACAGCTCTCTGAACTTTCTTCTGACAGCTGTGCCCTTTGGGGACTCTCTGAGGTCCTGCTGCCCACCACAGTCCCAGATGCAAGCTTAGAGTCACAAAACCTGTGGGGTCAAATGTCAGCCCTGCAATGGTTGGTCCTACAACATCCAAGGCCCTCACCCTGCAAATAGAGATTGCAACAGATCTCCTTCCACCTACTGCTCTCTTGCATTGGGGAGGATAACTCACAAATTGTATGTGAACGGCCCAGTGCAGAGCATGGATTTAAGCCCCCTGGGACCCACATGTAGGAGGAATTTGGAGTGTTAAATGTCATTTATCTCAAGCTTCTCTTTTTGCTTTTTCTTGCCTGCCTGATTTAATTTTCAGGGTGTGAGGAAACTGCATATATAGACATCCCAGCCCAGAGGCAGGGGATCTGTGTGAGGTGCTCCTGTACTGTGCAGCCCTCACAGGATGAATTCTCCCACTGTCTCCTGGTTCAGTGTGGGCATATCCAGGCCCTTGCCCAGGTGTTGGGGGTGCCACTGCCCATGAGCACGAGCTGCTCCCAAAGGCAGGGGCAGCAGAGCTGTGCACAGGTTGCTTTCCTGCAAAGCTGCCTTGGTGAACCAGTCCCTGACCCGGGCATACTCCCAGCTATGAGCTCCAGCTTCCTCTGCTTGGGAAATACAGGGAAGGCAAGGGGGGAGGGAGTTACTTCACAGCAATTCCTGCAAAGACTGTGATTCAGTTATTTGTTCTTCTACGAACGCCCTAGCCAGATGACTAAGGCAGATCTGCAGGCTGATGACCCAGAAACAGTCGAGCTAGATTTCACATGTGGTGGAAAGGCAAAGTAAGTTAAAAGCCATATACAGACTGTTATCTTCCTACTTTCAGTGGTTTACCTCCCAGTACAAGCCCTGGCCTACACCAAAGATATAGCACAGAAATTTGCTCAGGGGCTTTTCTCTTTTTTCTACCTCTTCCTCATCTCAGAAATCTGGGCTATCTGAGGTTACCTACACCTGTGATTTTTGAATTAGCAGCACATAAGCTCACCACAGCTGTTGGGTCTCTCAGATGAAATGTGGGGTGGCCTATTTCCTTTTTTGTTGAATTCAAGCTGCTGGGATGGAGGCTGCTGGGTTTACTGCACCTTTTCTTTCCCTTAGGTAAGACTTTTTTTTCCTTGCAGGGGAGGTGGAAAGGAAAAGGAAGAGTATCAAGTGTAATAAATCTGTTCTGGTAGCTTGGGCTGCTGAGCTCCTGCTGGGGAAGCAGGAACCTGTCTCTGCCTTATCAGAGCATGGGTCTGTGAGATTTCTGAGGAATTGAAGATAGACAGGATAAATGTAGGGGGAAAAGTGCTTCCTGTTGTTGCTTCAGGTGTCTGTGAAAGACCTTTCTGCAAACAGAAAGCATCAAGCTACTCTGCAAAGTGGGTGTGAAACAATCTACTGCAGACAAACTGGTTAAACCATGCCTAATATCAACCTGGTGCTAAGATAATGCAAAGGGCTTCAGTATTTTGTTTGAATTTTTACATTTCTTTTGACTGCAGTGATATTCCCTGGGAGGTTGCCTCTGGTGCCACTGCTGTGTTTGGGCTGCTGGGTTGCTCTCAATCTGTGATTCCTTAGTACCAGTGAAGTGTTGTACTTCTTGGGGTGCTCTGGGCACCTATGGAGCCTGGTGTGCCTCATCCCAGCACCTGCTTGTAGGAACAGGACTCTGTGGCAGGACTCTTGTGGCAGGACTCTGTAGAGGGCAGGATTCCCAACCTGTGTGTGTGCAGAACTGTAGGAGCCTGCAATCATAAATACGCTCAAACTCTTGGCTGAAAATCTCTAAATATCTCTGTTTTCTGGTCTTCCTTTTGGAACACTAGCTTTTTTTTTTTAAAGGTGCTTTAATAAAATACAGCTTGAAAGTATTAAGCCCCAAGCAGCACATGACACTAGCACTGCAGAAATCCCTTTAGAGTCCTCAGTCATGTAATCCTGTGTGCAGCATGCAGGGCAAGATGGGAAAGTTCTTCTCTTGTCATCACATTCCTCTGTCTGGGTGACTAGGCAGTGTCTGACATGGAGGTGTTGTGCACTGGCCATTACAGGAGCCACTACCTTCAAACCCCAATACCCTTTAATAAGTATAGCCATGATTTCCAGAAAGTGGCCCTGCATGGTTAAAAATTCATTCAAAAGATGAATATTTATGAAAATATTATTATCTTTGATTTCTTCAAATTTTTTGAATATTTCCTCAAATGCATGAATATTTTCTCATTCCTGTACCACGATATAGGCTATAAATGTAGAGGCTAGTGCAGCTCCCTTATTATATGGTTTGCAATAGGAGAATATTTGTGGCTCTCTGTATTACATTAAACAAGTCAGTCTCCATAGTCCATCAGCTGGCTTCCTCACCACCATTTCTACCCTTTTCCAGTCTTGATTCTGCCAGAGAATGAATTCTGTTGGGCATGTCAGACCTTTATTCCACACAAAGTTCATAAACCTTCCCAAGGTCAAAATTCCTAAAAAGTAGTCTTTTCCATGCGTTTCCTAGTGCTTTATCTCTCCTAATTACTTTTGGTTTGTAATTTCTCATGGTTAGCACAGCATATCCACACTTCCATCATAAATGCTACTGGAAAGATGTACTTCACACTCAATACTGTTTTTAAATGCTGGATTTTCCCAGACCTGGGAAATACCTTAGGTGAGTAACCTTTCCCTGGATGTGGGCCATGTCAAGGCCTCTTTCTTCAATGAACAGGAAGAATCCAGAAAAATGAAGGCAAGCATCCGAGTAATCTTTGCAGGGAGTGAGAGTGTGTGAAGGGAACCCTCACTCAGCAGCCAAGATTTGATTTTGAAAGTTTGTTCTTTCATGTGGTAAAAAGAAACTTGTGAGAGGGGAGAGAACAAGAATGGATGTGTTTAGCTGCAAAGAGGGTCAAGGAATAAGATTTTGAGGAGGCAAAGAAAGTCGCAGAAGGTCAATCACTGATGTCTGTGGAGTGCTGGAGCTATTGGGTGAGAAAGAGGTGCAAATCAATTCAGTTGTTTCTGTAGTATCTCTGCAGCCTGCTAGGGCATGTGTTTGCTTGAGGGATGTTGCAGTGCTTGCTGTCACTGTAGTAATAAATGCCAGAAAATTTGCAGTGAAATTCACATTTACTCATATTGTGATGGAATTGATACTCATTTCATCCTTTCCAACTCCGAGGATCCTCTCTGATGACATAACTGGTGTTGAGTCCAAAAGAAACAGTGAAGAGAGCAACTTGCATAGCAGTGGGATGAGCCATAGTACAAAGGGGGAGAGGTTTGGTCCCTGTCCTGTGTTTTCCCATCATCAGTGACCAGGGTGAGGTCTGGACTGTGAGTGCCCTTCTTCCCAAGAAAGTACATTGTGTTTCTCAGCTATTTCCCCCTTTTACCCTGATGAGTGGCTCATGCAAAGTTGAAAAGTTCAGTGTAGATGGAGCCAGATGCCTTCCATGAGACTGTAGGGCTTGGTAACTGGATAAGGTGAGGTATGTTGGTTAAAACCCCCGTAAAGATTTGAACTGACTTCCTGTGCCACTTCTTGGTGTTCTGAGTGCTGAGGAAAGGGAACTAGAGTGCCCCCCTTCCTCCTACCATGCACTCTGAAATTGCTCTTATGGCCTCAAACTCTTGCACACTCAAAGACCAATTCTGGAAACACAGGGCTGTGAGCCAAGTAACTTGGTGGGCTTGGGCCTGGAGAGGTGTAGATTGCCAAGGAAATTCATGACTCCTGGTATGCTCTAAATGCCATGACTAGAAAAAAACTAGTAGAAATCCTAAATCAGTGCTTAACTTTGCTGCTTTTCTCTCCCACTCTGTTCTGGAAGGACTGTACTTCACAGGGGACCAGAGAGATAGCATGTTGAATGTAGGTGTGGATTTCTGATCCACAGAGAAGAACCTTTCTGAATGTTGGAAGTTCCTCTTTGAAGTGCCTCAAGCACAGATCAATATGGCTAACACCATGTAAAGGCAATCTCCTCATAATCCTGTAGAAAAAAAAGCAGGACTGCAGTCCCACCACGGTGGAAAAGCAGGGATTGACTGCAAGGGATGCTGCCAAACAGCTGGTTTGGGCTGTTCTGGACTGTCTGGATCCATCACTGCTGAACATGTGGGATGGTGGGATCACTTTTCTGGGAAACCTCCCTGTTTCACACATAGGGCAGGGTGTCACCCTGTAGGTGGAAGCTGAGGTAGTGGCATGAGGAGCAAAATAGTTTTCTGAAGAGATCACAAAGCAAAATACCCTTGGCTAGCTTTCCCAAGGGTCTGTCCTGGCTTGGCATAACAACCCTGGTCTGGTTAATTGGGGGAAGAGAAAACTTGGGGTGAGTTTCCTTGCAGTGAGGGCATGGGGCCTCTGGTTTGTGCATCTGTACCTTGTGTCAGCAGGGTCACTCCTGATCTTTATGTGCTGCAATGTCAGCAGGATTCTACCCAATGTCCTCAGCACCCTGCCCTTGCACAGACTTTTGTTATGTGCAGGGGTTCTCTGAGGCATATTCTGGGTCAGCATGAGCTCTCATTTATCTTCAATTGAGTGTACATTTGTCCTGATGCAAAATTTTGTCTTTGCATTATCTTCATTCAGTGATCTTGGACTGATCTGAGACCTCCACCCAGGTAGCTTTGCAGTCTACAGAGCAGAAATTGAGCAGCTTCCTCCAGTGGTGCCCCTGGTGTCCATGTGTAAGTGTTTATACACACGTGTTGTCTTTCTTTCCAGCTCCTTCTTTCTGTCCTCTTTTTCCATTTGGTTCTACTTTGCATTTTATTTGCAATGTGTTGTCCTGTTGTGAGTATTGCTCATGCATGTTGAGTTAGGGTTCCCCAAGGAGTCTGTCTGGCATTGGAAAATTAAGTTTTTTTGGCTTTTGCACTCTCAAAGCCCTTTATTATAAGCTGGGGGTTTTGCTCCAGGGTAGTAGGATGTTGGGAAGAGCTGAAATATGGCACTGCTGAGAATCAATTAGTGTAAAAACTGCTCTAGTACCCAACTACGTGCTGATTACTCTGCCCCCAAAGGCAAATGTGTTTGCAGTTTAGGTCACAAGTGAAATAAGCCTGCTGAATCTCATTCTAACATGTCACTCTCTTATGGACTTTCTTTTCCACCCCAGTGCTTACCTCTAGACATGTGAATTTTCTTGTTGAGAGCTGGGAAAAATGTTCTGGAACAGCAGATCCCTTCCTTCCTCTCCCACCAAAAAATAAGGAAATCATCTTGCAAATACGAAACTGATTTATTTCAAAGTGTTTTGGTCTGGCAGATAGCAACAAGGAGACACTGGTTTTACTCAGAGTAGAAAGGTTGTCATCTCATCTTAAATCTTCAAATTTGACTTGCTCTACACAAGGGATGTGAGTTTGTCCTCACTGCTTGCTGTGGAGATTTGACATATGTCTTGCACATCCCAGGCATGTGATTTCTTTTCCTTTAAGAGTCCCTGTAACACTGGCTTTGCTTCCACACTTAATTCACACACCAAATTGATGCATCAACTCTGATTCTAGTTCCAAGATGATCTTAATTAGTTAAGGAATGTACCAGCCTCTCTGCTGTTGAATACCTTTGCCCTTCCCAAGAAAGTGGTAATGGTTCAATATTCTGCCAGTCTGGAGGTGAGCAGCTTTTGGGCTTTGTTTGATACCAGAAAAGAATGTAATGAAGTGTCATTAAATGAGGACCCTGCTGCATGCAGCCAAAGGCATTGCCTTTTGTGGTCACCTATCCTCTCTGACTGTTTGCAAAACTCACTATCTGCCCTCAGTTATCATTACACTTTGAGGAGGAGAAGAGATCTCATTTTTGCACCCAGGCCTTACTGGCAGGCAACAGGTGAAAAAATACAGTACTACAGACACTTCCTTCCTTTACCTGTGTCCATTTCTGTCTACCCAAAATTGCATCCTAATTGTGGTTGATGGCTTGATATGGCCATTTTCATTTTCCTCCACACTCTTGTAAGTCTCTTGGCAGCTTCGTGGTATGAAAATGTGATATAAATCCAAGGGGCATTCTTCAGTGTAAGACTGTCAAAATGTACGGTGCCCATCCCACTTTGCCTCTTACTCTTTTCCCTATTTCTCTTGCACAACTTTAGGGAAAATTGGATGCATGTCCTTTCTGAAACAGACTCCTATTCTACATGCTTAGTCTTGGGGGAGAAAAAGCTCTGCCTGCCCGTGGGGGAACAAATTCCTGTCCCTGTGCAGTGCAGGGTGGGGTGGCTGCACGATAGCTGTGCCAGTGCTTTCCTGTTGCTTCACCTGCTGAACGTGAGCGTGCACATGCTGCATCCACTGCCCTGTGCTCTGCCCTGAGCTTGTGTAACAGCAGGGAATGCCAGGTAAGCCCGGGCTCTAATCAACTGCTGTGGCAGCTGCTATGCTGCTAGGGATGTTAGCATATCACCTGGCTTTCTGCTGACCACACCAGCTCTTAGTCTGCTGAAAGAATCTGAAGTGCTGCATAGTTTGTTCTCTTTGCTGTAAAGTAACTTGTGCGTAGCTGATGCAAATATCTTTTGGATTTCAGTTTGCTTTGCAGCTACAAACAATTCAGGTTATTTACCATAAAAGTGAGTAAATTTTCCAGTACATGATTTGATCTATTCTTGTCATGTGTCAGTCCTGTCAGAGCAAGAGATGCTGAAGGCCTCTCTGTCCACGCTGGACCCTTCCAGTTGGAGCAGGGCAGTACATGACCATTCCAAGTGATGTGTTTCACATCAGGCAGTGAGGCCAGTAAGACTCTAGAATGTGCTAGATGGAAGCAAATCATACTTGGAGGTGCAGTTTGGGCTTTTCTCTCTCCTTGTCCAGCTGCTGGTAGAATGGATTTCCCAAGCTCCCACCTGCAGGCCCATTTATATTCCCCATCTAAACCTTTGTTGGGCAAGTTGGGGAGCAATGGTCTGGAACTGAGCAGAGTTGGGGGGAAAAGTAGGCTATATGTCAGTAGCAGTTTCATAACTGATGGAAACTAGTATGGGAGCATTTGCCCCTGGGAAGAGGCTGAATCTTTTTTCATCAGATACAAATGAGGCACTGCAAAGGAGGAGGAGGAGGATTCTATTAAAATTAGAGGGGGGAGGAATTTGATGGCATGACTTGGGCAGGATGAACTCTCACAATCTGTCCTGCGTTATTTAATCAGTGTAGGTTGAATATTTGATTATATGGTATTCCCTGTTAGAGAGCTTTCACTGTATTGTCTTCCTTACTCACAAAATGTACAAGGTCACCTGCTTAATTAGAATCTCCAGTGCTGCCTGACCTCAGGGAGGAGGATGCCTGGAAAGAGCAGCGAGCTGTAAAAGGGACTGGTGTGAGCATTTAAGCTAAGCGCTAGTTGACATTTGCAGTTGTAGACAACAAGAGCTTTGCCAAACCTGGCCTGAATGTTGGCTGTGATTGGAGAATGGCACCTGGTCAAGTTACAGTGCAAAAATTTGTACAGTGCTACTGTTAAGCAGTTGAGCCTTGTGAGCTCTATTTAGGGCTTGTACTTATGAAGCAACTGGAATAACATGTTGGGTATGGTGGTAACTCCTCCTCTCTGGCACTTGAATTTAGACTTGGATTTTATTCAGTTTTTTGACCAGGACCTCAGCTGTTTGCAAAGGGGCAAAGCAGGACTTGTGACAGTGGTTCTGAACACTCCTGGGTGCAGAGTTCCACCTGACCTTGGGGTTGTCCTTAGATCTACACCAGGAGATTTCTAATGTATCTGAGGAGAGAGAAGAGATATCTGCCCCACTTTTGTTTTTTATATCCCCCTCTGGTCTAAGTGAGTAATAGAATAAAATGGGAATTGCCCTTGGGTAACTGCCAGGAAGCAGAATTCTTCTTTGTTGGCATAGATTTATGAATGAATTTATAAATGCTACGTGAAGGCCACCCCTGCTGAAGGGGCCTGACTTTTCCAGTGGTGCCCACTGAGTTCATCCAGGGATGCATTTGCACTTGACCCTGTTGGGAGACTTCCCTGCTGCTCCTGTGAAGTGGTCATCCCTGTCCCTCTTTGTCTCAGCTCTAAGGAGCACACCATGACCATACAGAAGAGTTTCCGTGAACTGTATGCTCTGGCATTTTCCTGCTCCAGTCACTCCAGGGATAATAAATAGCAATGGTAATGAATAAAAGCAGATGCTATAGACTGAAGCTTATGTATGACACATTTTCCAATGTACGTACATTCTGGTACATGAAGTACTCTCTCTCTATGAGTGTATGGTTTCATTTCTTCTCTGATACCTCTCCAGTGTACTCCTTCAGTGGCTGGAAATTGGGGTTCTTGGGCTCAGGAGGGAGGCAAAGCAGCCTTCTGCAGGTGTGGGTATGGGCAGGTGCACCTATGGGCTGCAAACAAGTAATATGAAAAAGTTCATGCTGCAGGAGTTTGTCTTCCTTCCCCAGTGTACATACTTCTGCCTTCATGCTTATAAGAATTTTTAAATGAACAGAAGTTTTCTTGGTTTAATATCAGTAAGTGGAGCATGGAAGAAATTTAAGGGATTTTTAATCTCATGAGATGAGGACCTCCCTAGTTGTAGCTGAGGTTATGTATGCAATGCTAGCTAATGCCACCCTTGAATAACAAATACAATGTAATACAAGTGTCGTACACTGTCTTGTGTTTTACTGAGGTCCTCAGCTGAGGGGGGTGTGTGTGGGAATATGAACCTGCTTGTAATGCTTTAGGGCTTGAACTAGGTTTCATGTGGAGCCAGCTGGGATGTACCTATGGAATAAAGGTCATGTGTGCAGCTGCAGAACACTCTGGTCAGAGTTAAAGGGATTTCATTGCATGAAGCAGTGCTCATATCTAGTCCATGACAGCAAAAATATGTGCATACGTATCAGATTCAGTTAGTTCACCACTCTTGACTTTCTCTACTCAAGCTGCAAGAGAAAATGGTACTGGTTTGGACCACGTGACCCCTCTGTGGCCTCTTCAAACTTTGCCCATTCTGTGATTCTGATTCTGCCTCACACCTACTGAAGTGGAAGGTTTTGTTTCAGATTAAGTGAAGAATATTCTATTAAGTGAAACTGATTTGGCTTGAACTAGTGAGGTTGTTTTTAGGAGAAATCTTCAGTTTTATCAGCAGTCGGTCTTGAATGTTCTGTGTTCAACATTAAAGCCTGATATGCCAAAACCAGAAATTCAATTAATTAAATAGATTTGGTCACCAATAACAAGAAGAGACTGACAAGACAAAAAGAAATAAATGTCATGTTTTTAATGCTGGTTTGAACAGCCTTACATGAAGACAAAGCACCAAACGTTGAGTGTCTCTCAGCAAAGCCTAACAGCATTGGCTGGCTGTCCAGAGCCACCTCTTTTTCAGTATTCATCATTGAAGGGGTACTCTGGGTGGTCACGCCACCTGTGGAAAGGTCAGATTGGACAAGTGAGTTCCTTGGGTGAAGCAAGATGTCAAATCACTGCAATCGACCTGTGCCCAGCAAACCTCTTCCTTGCAATATATGTATGGCCTTCATGGAAGGCTCTCCTACTTATCCACAAGCTGTTCTGCTCTGAATGACTGACCCTGCAGAGTTGGAAGCAAGCCTGTGTATTTAAGGAGAGGACAGTGAAGGACCATTTTTCAGGCCTACAGACTGCATATCTTAAGGAGAGATGAGGGAAATCAACAGGACTCTGGATGTCAACTATTCTCACTATTTAACTCAGGTGAGTAGAAGTGTTTTAGGAAAGGGGGATGGCTTCACCATGTGTGCTGTACTGTGGAAGGGGAAATCTTTGTTCAGATGTCTAGAAAGACACCTAGAAATAAGGGCTATGTGTGAAGAAGAGGTAGAGACACCAGACTGTTCTACTTTGCCTTATGACCTTAGAGCTGGCATGAACAGATCTGGGTCTAGTGTGGTGCTTTCCCCAAGCAGCTGCCATACCTAAACTAGGTCTGGCTGTCCTCTAGCTCAGCCTACGCATAGATATTCTGCCAGTATCTACTGTGGCAGAGAATTTACAAATAAGCTTTGGCATGACCCTGTTCAGGGTAGAAAGGGATGGTTGTGGGTGCCCCCTAACAAAGAGACGTTTCAGGCTTTGTTTTAGAAACTGCATGCTCAGGGAAGATGCACAATTCAGGATCATTATAAAAGGCAAGAAGAAAATTCCCAGGGTCAACTTCAGGTGAAAATGTGTTTGCCCATTATTGGCAGACTTGAGAGAGAGGTAGCTGTTTTCTGTTGTGGGTTTTCTTGTTTGTTTGAGAAGCTGATGCTAAATCACAAGCCCTGGCTTGACAACCACTTTCCATTAGCTAAATGAAAAATTTCTGAAGAGCATTCTCAGGTGCACCATGGCAGCTGGCTGCCTTGCCTTACAGCACAGCACAACAAATACTGGCATTTACCCAGCTGTGAATCGTTCCAGTCTGGAAAGGACACATTTCACAATATTGAAGGTAACTAACTGGAAGACATCAAACATTTTGAATTGGTTGTGTCAAAACATTTCATTCCAATATTCAGCCAAGATCAAGTGTTCACACATTAACAGATTGAGTTGGTTGAAAAAAAGTCCCAAAAAACAAAACAAGCCACAACACTTTGGCTTGTTTGACTTCAGTATAATTTAATGATGTCTGAGTTGCCAGTGTCATTATCTCTACTTTTCATCTATTGAGCATGCTTGCTAATCAGATCTCACATACTCAAAAGTCTGAGTCCTTTGAGTGAAAATTATTCACTTGGAGGAGTCAGTGCAGCTTGGCATAGCTGGTAAGGAAAAACATCCATAGCAGAGAATGGGAGCATAAGATAAATCAAGCAGATACATTAATGTAAAACTTGCCCTGCACAATGCTTCCAGATTTCTCCAAGAGGTGAAGAAACAACTTCAGATTAAGATTTCCTGAAGTACTCATGTTTTTATAAAACCTCCATTTTCTTCTCAGATGCTTAACTTGTTAATTCATTCCACTGATTGCGTTATCCTGTTTGCATGGGCTTACTCATACCATGGGAACAACAGGTTTGCACACAGTACCCTTTATGGTAGCTGATAAGGGGAAGAACCAGAGAAAAGCTGGATTTTTCCATTCCTGCTGGCATGTGTATCACAGCAGTCAAAGGTTTTGCATGAAGTTGACTAACCAAAAGTCTTTCTGTAGCGTGGTTTGACTTTTTCAGCTACAGATTGCTGGATGAAATAAGAAATGTATTTAGGCTGGTAATTTGTCTGATGCAGTGTCAATTCCAGACACTTCAGTGTGGTAACGCAGAGTAGGCATATATATCTATATATATAAATCTATATATCTGCTCCTTACGTGGCAACATCACTTTGCCAATAAGTCTTTTTTCATAGCTGAGATCAGATTGTACTTAAACATTTTTCCCCAAACACGGAGGTCTTGTGAAAACTAGAGCTGCAATGCCCCTCCTATGCATCCTGTTTTCCTTATATCCTCGGTGGCCTCCTATGTCCAAATTCAGTCTAATAAAGCAAAGCATTTTTTTTTTTAGATTGGTAGCTTAGAAAGTTCTTCCCCTGTGGGCATTTGCAGCCTTTGACTTTGATTCTGGGAAAGGCTCTTGAGTTTGCACCAAGGCTACATTTCGTGTATGTAATCTTCAAAATTTAAATGATGCTATAACTCAATTTTGCTATATAAAACCAAACTGTGTCAGATACCAAAACACACTTAAGAATCTCCGAGGCCATTTGCGAGAAGCCTTCTGGAACTAAGTACTGCTAATTGATGGAAGGCTATTTTAAGTTTTAAGAAACAAAAGCTTCAGAGCACCTGGCTGAGCTTAAATGTGAAAAATGAACTCCATTATGATGCTTTTAACTTAGTGCATATTTTTGATCGTATTTATGCAGCACAGTAAGTGGTTTGTTTGTTTCCTTGCAACATTTCCCTGTATCTTTTGAGCAGTGGTCAACATTTTAGAGTGCTATTGGTGCTGTTATCAATGCTTTTCATTTGACGCTACAATTTAGCAGGACACAGATAATCTAAGGTAAAAGGAGAAATGCGTGGAAAGTAATCTCTAGCATTTGGCTACTTACTGAGTGCCCTGAAAAGGGGAAAACAAAGTTTGGCCATAAGCTGTAGATGCTTTTGAGGTGAAGGATAAACAAACAGCCTTATCCTCTGGAAGAGAGGGGTTTTTGGCTAGGTCAGAGCTTTCAGATGAAGCAAAACTATACTGGGTGGTAAGCTTTAGGTGACAAGCAGCAAGAAATCAAGCCTGGATAGGTCTCAGAAGAGATAATTAGGAAGTGGTCTAGCAGCCAAACAAGCTTTCTTTTCTTCTGTTTTTCTTAGAAGAAGGTACAATTCAATTTATTTGAATTTCAGCTCCAATATCTACACCTCTAGACAGGGATGATGCTATGCCTTATCAGTGTCTGAGACCGCCATTCACCACATAGCAGAAGGAGTTTAAAGAAATGGAGGAGAGATGGAATAGCAAGATACACTCACTTTCTACTGGGTGGGCTTTGAGAACCTGAGCTGCAGGCAAATATTGTACATTTATTTTTGCAATGGGTCCAGGAGCATATTCAGGCTGCATTAAAAGTCTCTCATGTTCAAGCCTCACCTCAGAATAGGGTTGTTTATGAAAAAGTTAATATTAAACAGAAGTGGTTTTTTGTTTTTTTTTTATAATTCTCTGAAAGAACAGGAATGCCCTATGAGGATCTAGGATTTCTCCTGTACTTACATTAGCAGTTCCACATAACGAACGTTTTTGTTCAGGGCTTCAATTTCTTTCATCTCTTGCTCAGTGAGGGAGAAGTCAAAGATCTAATGGAAGAGATGTTAAGAAAGAGTTAGCATTTCTTGTCATAATCAACCTTCATATGTTCCAGATTCCAGAAATACAATCCCTCCTTCTCCCTGTATCTCTCCCACAAACCCATGCTTACTTGCATTTGCAGGAGTCTCGAGGACATGAATAAGCCCAGTCACATTTGCCTACACCTTTTTTGCAAGAAGTGGAAGGTAGTCTGGCAATACTGAGACACCAGCTTTGAAAGCAATGTATTTCCAGGGGAAGTAGGGAGCAGTGTGAGTACTGAGTGCTGCAAGGGATGCAAGAACAAAATAATCTTATTTTTGGGTGGTAGTCAAACCAAATGTTTTCTGGTGGCGTGGTTGTGAACCTTTCTGTCACACTTGTGTGGAGCAACCCTTCTCTAGCAGAGCTGTCCCATACCTGAAGACAGGGCAGAACAATCAGTCCTTCCTCAGCTCTGCAGCCTTGGGCTGCTGACCTACTGAGTTACCTCATCTCGCTTGTCCTGCTCACTGCAGCAGCAACTGCTCTGGGACATACCACCAGCTGGAGCTTTAGCTGCTCCAGAGAGTTAAAAGACACCAAAATTTCCTTTATGCACTGTTATTGTCATACCTTGTTACCATTTGGTGGTGGGGACAAGAAGAAGCATCAAATGTGGCAAAGTTTGCCACTGGTCAAGCCTTACATATGTCTACAGAAAAAACGGGGAAATTACCTTCTGTAGGGGCTAAGCCAATGTAAGTGGATTTGTCCATGTACTACTGGGGTATGAATTTACCTGGAAATTCTCTCTGATGCGTTGTGGATTGAAACTTTTTGGGATCACCACCACCCCTCGCTGGACGTTGAAACGCAAAGCAATCTGTGCCGCAGTCTTGTTGTACTTCTTGCCAATGGCATTCAGCACAGGATCCTTCAGTAAAGGAGGGGAGGACACATTTACCCTGGAAAAAAAGTGGGGAAAAAAAGAACAAAAAACCTCCTCATCTTTAATGTCAAAACATAGGGGCATCTACTTGTTTGTGGACTGAACACTGCACCTTTTGACAAGTAGGGTGAAAGACAGGAGAAAAGCTTTGGCTCTTAGGTTGGCGCATTGTCAGAGGCAACTTCCTGTGTGATGTCCTAACGTTGACTTCGTTTCTCCTTCCTTACCTAAGCCCCACACGTTCCCCATTCCAAACACTTGCCTGCTGTTGGAGGAGACCTAAGACAACCTCCTATGCAGACACCTAGCATTCTTTGATGACAGCATGCAGCAGGAGTGTTGAAAGTTTACACTCACAACGGTAATATTTAGACACTGAGGTTCAAAACCACTTTAAAAAATGGGGCCAGAGGTATTTTGCACGGAGACCCAGCAGTGGAGAACTATGTTTCCCTGGATATTGTCCTTCTATTTGAAAGTAACATGGGGACTTACCATGATTCATCCCTTGAGGTTCCCAGTGGGCTGTACCCAACAATAACGATGTCATGTTGTCTGCAAAATTCTAGGAGTTTGGGTTGGGTGAAGTAGGGATGGCATTCTACCTGTAAGAGTAGCACAGAAAGGATGACTAATCAACAGGACCAGACACAGAGGCAGATATCCCAATATTTGTGAGAGCTACAAACCAGGTAATGCTTTCAGGAAAAGATAGATGTAAATTAAGGAATAGGGAGAAACACCATCTGTGGTTACTATTCTAATTGTACATTGCTAGGTGATTGATTTTTTTATTAATTATTCTTTTTTTTTGATGGACAGCAGATTAACATCTGCAACCATAATTTAGCTGCAGGGAACTTTTATTGTCCTGCAGTGGAAAGGTGGCAATAAGTGGGGATTATGGAGGTGAGGCAAGCTCACTAGACAAGTACACTGAGAAGAAAACCCATCTTATGTGGGTCAGCTCTCCATTTCTCTGCCTCTTGCATTCAGGATGACTAATCTGATGTTGTTTTTAGGGAAGTGTTGGCATAAACTGTCCCAGTTAGAAAAGTGGGGGGGGGGGGGGGGTATTCAAAAGGTGAGATTATGACCTTGTTGCGAGCTGTGCCCTCCCACGTTGCAAACCCTGTTCCCTCACAGGCATGGATATTCTGGCTGTGATCTCAGACTCTGGGAAATGGATGTCTCAAAGGTGACAGAGCAACCACTGTTTGCAGTGGTTGCTATCTGGCAAGTCTGAAGCACTTCTCTGCTTGCTGGCCAGCTGCCCTAAGCTGAGTTGAATCTTTTGCCTGGTTTTCCTTGACCCCAGGAAGCATCAGCAATGCTCAGTGCAGTCTTAGGGGCACGCCAGAAACAGCAATTGCATTTTGCACCCGCTGGGCATGTTAATACCAGGGAAGGGTGCTGGAATTTCCCATTCTCGCAGGCAGCCTTTCCCTCCAGCCAAGTACAGAAATGAAAGCTGTGGCCAGCCTACTTGCCCTGCCTCATGGCCATTCCAGCCCTCCAGGCCACGCGCTGGGAGTGGGAAGTTAGTCCCAGTTGGTCCCTGGCCTCATCTCTATTACTGCTAATGTGGATATTTGTGCCAGACGAGTCAGAAGGGCTTCCCAGAGATTTCTAGGAAATGCAGAGACCTGCCAAATGCGAGAGCCAAAGGTACTGGGCACTCAGATGGGTCGCTGCCACTTGTCACCTTCTCAGAGCCCTGCTGCTGTAATTTAACTCGGATGTGCCTGTCATCCTCATGGGATTGTTCCACTAGGGCCAGTCATGTAACAGGGTCTCCTTTAATTGAACGTTTCCTCCATCTATTACAACTGTCTTATAGGAAAAGTACAAGAGAGGCAAGTACAGGAAATTCAGGAGTTGCTTCTAATGGCTTTTACCCTTGAGAAACCTGGAGTGACTCAGGGTCTGTAGGTTGTGCTGGTGTTAACTAAGGTAGACATGGCTTCATTGAGTGCTGGTTAGCTCTGAATGGCTTTCTTGGGAATTTTTGGACTTGAAGTAAGGTACATGGCAGAAATCTAAGATCTGCTTTGACTCAGCATTCAATCTTGTTATGGAGCTTTGGCACAGAGGCACCGGTTTTATAGTCCCAGAGCAGAAACTGAGGAAAGCGATTGCTCCAGAGCCTTCAAATATTCATCTTTAGCCTAGATAGGAAGAGTAATATTTTCAGGATAGAAATGGAAGCATGGAGGGCAGCATCTGTGGCAGAGTACACATCACCTTTGTGTACATGGCGGCTTAGGCAGTGTGTTTGCATTCCCCAAAGGGCAGTGGCACCATAGCAGGCACTGCCTTTGGCTTGAAGTCATACCTGGTTGCTGACAGGTTTGTACTTAAGTCCTGGCTTGTTCATAATCATCTCCAGTTGCCTGCGGTTGAAATTGGATACTCCAATAGACTTTGCCAAGCCAGCATCTTTGCATGCCTCCAGAGCCTGCAAAGAAAGCAAAGACAAGAGGAATCCCACAGGCTGGCTTTTCTTGGAGCATGCATTTTAGAGAGAGGTGGAAGATAGACCATTATTGAGAACCTTTGCTGCAGCAGAGCTAACAGCTCTATTAGCATGAAGGCTGGTGTTGTCCAGACAAACCAAACTCTATTCCTGTGTCGACCTGCTTTCCAGACCAAGCCCTAATGTTTTTACCTCCTGTGAGGGTAGAAATTGTCTGGAGAGCAGGAAGATTTAACCTGAGATATGGATACTTAAGTGCCAGGCAACCCCTTTTAGAGAGTTTTGCTTACTTTGTACTGCTTTAGCAGTGCCTCAAAGCTGGAGAAGGCAAAGTGAACAAAACAGATTGCTTTCCTGATAAGTCAATTCACTCCTTTTGATTGTAAGACAGTTTTTCATATGAAGTCTTTATCCAGTGAAATCCCCTAAATATCTAGCAAGGCACATCACTAAACCTGCACAGAAAACTTCAGTACAATGTGAAGCAGAAAAAAAAATGTGGATGGGAGAGAGACATTCTAGATATTTTGTGCTTTAGACAAATCCTAGTAGCTGAGAAACTCTTATGAATACTGGACATGAATATATTCCCTGGTCTTCATTTGCTTCATCTGCTGGGTTGTTAAGGGGAAAGGGGGTCCTTTCCTGTAGTCTTCCCCTTCTCTGCCTGAAACTCTGCACACAAATAATTCAGTGACTGTTTGAGGCAGAGCAGACCCCACCGTGGAGCTGGATGCCCTTCCAGGTTTTGTTATTCTTTCTGTCTTACAGGAGCTGAAAGCAGGGAGGTAAGAGGCACTGTGTTTGATGACCTCTAGTTGGCCTCACATGCCTTCTATCACTCAGTGACAAGTCAGCAAATACAGTCATCTGAATTAATTTTTGCCAGCTAGCTTAATTTCACTGAGAGAGTGAAATTATCTGGATTGAGTTGAGCCATTTTAATTCAGATTAATGCTGCTATTTGCAGGCGCTCCCCACCACCTATTTTTCTGTTGGCTTATTAGCTGAAGAGAGTGGCCTGCTATAGAATAACCTTTACATTAAACACCAGCTCAAAGATAAAAATATAGCAGTGTGGGGTGAGCTATTGCTTTTAATATCTGAGCAACCATTCTGTGAAAAGAGGGGAATTAACTGCATCAGCCAAATTCAAATATAACAAAAACAGCTAACATGGAAGTCCTCCTTCCCTCTGAGACCCAGCCTGGATGGTTCAGCTGCCAAGGGAAAGTTCAGGACCCCTCTGGGCTCTCTCCCCCTTCAAAATTTCACTCAGAATTTCACCATTCTTCATCTTTATCTGCTGTACCTCAAGTAGAGCTAAACTGGGACATGACTATCCAGATCTGGACACTGCAAGCTGAAGTGGAGCACGTAGTAGCACCTCTTATCTCTCTTGGTGTGAACTGGATGTAATTAGTGATGCTATTTCATCAGGCCTGGTGCAGAGGGAGAGCTGAGAACTAAAGAGGTGTCCATGGCTTTGTGAGGCAGAAATGTGAGGAGATTACTAGTCTCATTTTCTCTCTCACCCAAGATCCTGAAGCCAAGTGACACTAGGCTTAGTGAGACATCTGCCTAAAGGGCTAGAGCACATCACAAACAAACTAGGGTGCAATATTTCAGGCAAATGCTACTTTCCTCCAAGTTTTTTTACCAGAAAAATCTTGTGTTCCCATCTGATAAGTAAATTTAGAAGTGAGTGAACTTGTTCTAATGGCAAGTGATGGCAAGGTCTTGGGCTTTGTTTTTGAGTAGGGGGGCGGTTTGGGTGGGGAGGTGTTCTTTTTTTTTTTTTAATAGTGTTTGCTTTTTTTATGGTGAGCTTTAGGGCAAAATCTGTTTTTTCCTGCAAATGAAAAAGATTTTATTTTTTTCAAGATGACCTAGTCTCTTCTGAAGGCACCAACTTTCTCTTTCTGTGAAGATCTGATAAAGGGGAAGGATTGGTAAAAACCTAATGATAAAAGCTTCAAGTAGTGAATGTAGAGTGCACTCTCTTAAAGAGGGAATGTGGATGTCTGATGTTTCAACAGTGTTTTGTTATAAAAATAATTAAATAACAGCAAAAAGAAACATGCCTAAAGAATACTTAAGGATAGAAGTAAAATTTATCCATGGAACTAGTAGAATTCAATCCATTTGCCCTGGCAATTTGCTTCAGTTATGTTTTTGAAAACCGCAAGTAAAAATGAGAATGAATATCTGTGGGTTTAAAGCATATATGGATGGATGTTGTGTTTGCTTACCTCCCAAGTGGCACATAAGTCTGTCTCATGGTAGATAAATTTTCCATTTTCATCTTTTGGGTAGAGTGCATCTCCAGGCTGAAAAGTAAAACCATACTGCTGTGCTTTAAAGAAAAAATTTTCAGTCCTTAGAGCAAAATCTTTTTCATGGACTCTGTTTCTACTAGTAAACAACAAAAAAAATTTGCCTAGTTTTCTGAAACACCCCAAGTTCAGCAGGTCATTCATGCTGGGCTTACCACATCCTCATCTGCTAGATCGTCCTTGGACACACTCCTGAGCTGTCACATGAGAGTACACTCAGGAGTTCCTGGATGGCCTTGTTTTTCAGCAAACTTTTGACCTTTATGTTATGGCATCCAGAAGACTCATCTCCTTCCAAAGGGCTGGGTTAGAGTACCAGCCTGTGTTCTCTTGTACTTCTTTCCTCTTCGTTTTGGCCCTTCCCTTGCCTCCTTCTTGCGTCCTAGGCACTTGGGAACTGGACTGAGCTGGTACTCTCCCCAACAGCTGGAGGGTCCAGGAGCTACTGGCAAGAATGGGCTATTGGCATAGCTAACCTTTTAGTGCATTATCCACCTTTCTTTAGGCACTAGAAACTCTTTCCTCCAATCTCTGTACTCTGTAGGATTCAGAGATGATTTATGAGCTGATATCTCACAAGCACAGCTTTCTCTTATTTGCTGGTTATTTCACGGCTGTTGCAGGCAATGCATTAACACCTCCCTCCCTTGTGTCTGATCACAATTTCACTTTTGTGTTTTGCTGGAGTTTGGTTTTTCTGTTTTCTGAGCAAAAACCCTTCACTGATGTTTGACATTTGATCTGACTTCAAACCGCTACATTTCAAAGGCCTGGGTACAAGATGTTGACGTGGTAACTCCTTGGGAACATGCAGCTGTGACTAATATGATCAGTAACTATCACCTCCCAATTCAGTTGGGTTCAAATCCAAGGCATTTAATGGGAAAAGTGAGCCTAAGGAAAACACAGAGTCAGGTTTCAGAGGGCCAAGGTCTCAGTTACAGGCATAAGCCTCTCTCCTCCAAATGTGCTGATTTTCCTCAGAGAATTCCACAAAGACAACTTGTTGCTTTTGTTGCTCTGTCTTGCTGGAAAAAGAGAATACCTTGACTAGAAGGAGGTAGATGGCTGTTGGGTACATTTTTTTTCTATTAGAAAGCCAAGTGAGGTGGAAAAACTTAATTTGCAAAACCACCCCATGGTATTTTGGAACAAACCATTCATCCCATGATACCCCAGCACACTTTCCAAGGACTGCAGGTTCAACATATCAAACAGTTGGACCTGTTTAATTTTAGTAAATGAGTCTGAATTCAGGACCTTTTTACTCTGCCCCACTTTTAATTCACTCACTTCTGTTTGACTTTTTTTTATAGTAGTCAATAGGCACCGATTATATCAGCTAATTTACCATCCTCCTATTTCCCTCTATCATTTGTGTTTTAAAAATGAACCAAGTCAGGATGAATGGTGCTTGAAGATTAACTTCTCTTGACTGAGATGTGGTGTGAACTACTGTGGATTTCTACAGTGATCAATTCCTCCTCCTACATGCAGAGAATTCTGCAAGGCGTTGAAGTGCAGTTGTCTCTGCTCAATAGTTTCCAGGCAAAACTCTCTCTGCCAAGCTATCTTTTTATGAAAGGAAATTTCTGAATGGAAGAACTGCCTGCAGATGGATAAAGTGCTGAGAGAAAGACAGTGTTTTGATGGTGACAGGGTGGTGACAAGGTCTTTCAGAAGCTGGTCACGTGTTTTAGCTCTGGGTTCTCATGAACTACACCGCACCAGTGATCCTAGAAATGCTGATGTCTTCTCTTGCAGTTCTCTTGGAGATAGCTTTGTGTTTTACACTGGATAAAGGGTATGCTTCATGCTGCTGCATGAGCACTGAAATTAATGTGGCAACACTGTACAGTCACTGCCATTGTGTGGGATCACACCTTATCATGTCATGTCCCAAGTCTGGAGGCACTCCAAATGATACCAGACACCTTACTTCCTAGTTTAAAACGCAGTAACTATTAACCACTGAGAGGAAAAGTCCTGCTCCCATTATAATTTTATCACCAACACACATGCAGGAAGACAATTCTGCACATCCCCTTGCTTTCATAAAATGGTCTTTGACAAGCAGGCTTTCTCAAGAAAGCAATTTTAACAACCTGTGAATGCCTGTCCTATAAACAGAAGGGCAACAGGAAGTCAAATAGTGATGCCAATGGTCTGTTTTGAGTTATTCTTTTAAAATTGCAAGATACTTAGATGAGACTTGTTCAGTGTAACACTAAAATATCTGCTTTCCTATCAGATGACAGAATCATTAGTTTGGGAGAGATTTGCAGATCATTTAGTGCACAAGTTGATGCTTACTGATGAATCAGTCATCTGAGAAGAGTCCCCCAAAAACCTGCTGGTTTTTCACCCCTAAAATACCTGTAGGGTATGAGCTCCCCAAACAGAGAGAAGGCCCATGGTGGCCTGGAAGAGACCTGTTTCTGCTGGTTACTCCCTTGCTAGGGTGGAGGGGCTGAGCAACACTGCAGGGGGCTAAAGGCAGGAAGGACAAAAGTCCTGAATGGGGAATCTATGTGGGGAAAAAATACAGGGAGGTATAGGCTAATGTTGGTAGGTCAGTGAATAATTGCACCCCACGTGGTGGCTATTCATGAGCTCTTGAAACGCAGAGGGGCTTTGCTGAGTGGTGCCCTCTGAAACCATAGTCCTCTTGCTCTGCCTGAAAGCCCTGTGACAAATTGCTGCCTGGGCTCTGCAGGGGCATGTTTCTTACTGTTTTCAGGGTGGTGCTGTAAGTTCTGTCTTAAGTACATCACTGCTTACAACCAGAGACTGCTTTTGCTAAACTTTTGGGGAGGAAAGCACCAATGCTTGCAGACTAGGGTGGAGTAGAAGTTTCTTAGAGTTACACCTGCATGCTCCTCATCAAAGGCAAGCATCACAGGCAGGATGGGTGTATTTGTGAGAGAGAGAGAGCAAAGAAAGGAAACCTGTCACCACTGCAAAAGGATGGGTTTTTTTCATTTTGTATTTGACATAGAAAAGTGTATATTTTTCAGGAAGAAAGTGACTTATTTTTTTCTCTCCTTTCATGAGAAACATGAATGAATCTCTAGGTCTGCTACTCCTTTAACTACTCAAGATTGTTGATACAAGCCTCAGGGAGTCAGATGTATATTACTTTAAAGCCAGCTGTCTATATCTTTATATTGTGAGACAATGACCTTCACTATGTGGGAGAATGAACTAGTAAAGAATACAAACACAAGAAAAGGGAAACAGGAAATTGCTAGTGGTGGGAAATTTTCAGAAATGTACCCAAAAAGATTCCATACGTGTGACTGTATAAATAAAATTTTAATATCAGAGTCTGGTTACTCCTGTACAGGTCTTAATAGGATATGGCCTCCTCAGGGGGAGAAAAAGGACTGCAAGTGTAATGTGATAGCCTCATTGGTAAATTGCTTCCTATCTGATAGTTCTTGTAATTTGGAGTCTGCAGCAAAATATTACTTTAATAATCAGAGATCTACCTTTCTTGCAAAAAGAGGCCAGTTTAGAGCTCAAACCTTGTTCAGAAGCAATTAACCAGCTAATTGCCTGACCCTATTCTCTCTCAGAAGAAAGATTTAATTAGTTCAAAACCACTTAAATGTTTTGAATATAATTCTCTTCATTTCATTTGCCTTTGTATCATGTACTTGTAGAGGAAAATTGTAAAGCAAGGTACAAACAGCTGTGAAAGCAGAAAGTTTGTGGACTTGCAAGAGGGAGGCATGCAACTGTGATGTGAGCCCTGTGCATTCAAAGGTTTTGCCTACAAGTTGCCCAGAGCCAGCAGGATGATGGAATATCAGACTCTACGCTGGCATTTAAGAATGAGAGATGGACAACCCATGTTTGGCACCACCTGTGATCTAGTGAAGCTGAGTGCTGCAGTTACAGAGATTAAGATCATAACCACAATTTTCCCAGCAGCTTTAATTTAGCACAGAATAAGGAAACCAAACTTGGTGACTTTTTACCTTTCCCTCTCCCTCTCTGAACTTTGCCCCTGGCCTGTTGCTGCTTTGTATGAGCTCTTTCCTCAAGTGGCTCTCTCCCCATGGCTCAGAGGGGATTCAGACACATGTACTGCCCAGCTGTGCAATTTTTCAGAGTGGGAACTGCTCGACCACAGCTGGAAGACCTGTCCTTCCAGCAGAAACACTCCAAGCAACGTCTCCCCTGGCCTGTTCTCACACTATCTGACAAGTGCCTCTCTTTGGGTAGGCAGTGCACAGAAATACATGTATGCAGTATATATCAAAATGTATATGTTATCTGCTCAAAATGCTATTGACAACCTAGGCTGGAAGCTGCAAGGAATATACTAGATGGAGGTCTTGGTTCAAGTTGAGTTCATGCACTTTTTCCAAGCAATTTTTCTTTTTACCTTGAAAGCCATTGGCAGCTCAATAATGTAGAGGTCAACATAGTCCAGCTGCAGGATCTTCAGGGTCTTCTCCAGCGTGGGACGCACCAGCTCCGGGGGGTGGCAGGTATTCCACAGCTGGGGAGGCAAGCACAGGCTTTCTTTGGGTGCCAGGAGGAACAGAGAGCCAGCTGAAGACCCCCAGCACACACTCCCTCCCTCTTGTCCTTCTGACAGAGCCCACTATGCAGAGTGCAAAGACATCGTGGTCTCCATCTCTGCAAGGCAGAAGTGAGTGCCTTACCTTGCCTTCTGGCAGAGGTTAAGACAGGAGTTCTTGCCCAGGACTGATGAAGTGTTGACCCAGTAAAGCCATTACGTATTTTTTTATTACAAAACAGGTTATTCGGAGCTGAGTATGTTACAAACTCTTGCTCAATGAACTTAGATTCCTTTTGTTTTCCAAGCATATGCTTTCACTGAAAAACTTTGTTCCCACAAGGAATCTGTGGTCAGTTTTATGCTTGAAGGCAGAAGCTCGGATCATGTGAGTTAGCTATTGAGCGGCCAAGCATCCAGCACTAAGAGAATCTTCTGGTTTTTCTCCTGTGGCTGGGGAGCCTGAGAGACTGCCTGACCTAGGCAAGTTTTCTCTTATTCCCCAGTCCTCAAGGGAAAATGTGTTTCTGTTTAGTCACTGTAGTGCAGGTGTGAGTAGTTAAAGCAAAGTCTTTGGTACCTCTTTAATGCAAACTGCTTCCTTTCAGGGTTATGCCCCGAGGTTGCTATGGAGTGTGCTCAGCTGGTGAGTGTTCAGCACTATCTCTAACTGAACTGTGCTGATGCAAGTCTCTTGCAAGGATAAAACCATAGCATGGTAATTAGTAACCAAGAGCTCTTTGTAAACTGATTGAGTTTTGTCGATTTTAACTGCAGCAGAATTAACACACAATAGAAGGTTTTAAGTACCATTTGAATGCACACAATAAGCTGGGCTATTTTCTTTTCTTTTTTTTTTCAACTTACAAAACTAACGTGTGGAGTCACATTTAGGTTTTTGTCACTTTTGCTGGTTGGAAAAACCTGCTGTTTGCTGGTATGGTCATTGTCTAGTCAGTTCTGCCTCCAAAGCTGACAGCCACTGCATGCAGAGGTATAGAATAAATTTGTTCTACAGACAAAAAACTTGAATTGTGATTTATGGGAGAAGAGGTTGGCTATAGGTGTTAAAGAGCATATCCTGTGTAAGTTTTAAGTTATTTTAGACACTTGTTTTTTTTTTTTAAACTATGTTATAGTTATTCCCGTGGAAAACAATCTGCTCAGTTCTGCCCACAGAAGCAAGGACATGTTAAGCTGTACTGAGAGCAGGACATCTGACCCTGCCCTAAGGTGACAAACCAAAACACCTGGAAATTCATACTAGGTCTTTCTCAGCTGTATGCTGCAAGATGTGAAGAGTTTCTGAGCAGCAGACAGTGGTAAGAGGCTAAGGTGTACTACAGTAAGGGACCAAGGTCCTGTTCTCAAGAGTTTAAGTTGTTCCACTGGATTTACTGAAAACCTCTGGTCTATGTGTTTTTTAAGCATTTTACCTGCAAAATGAACTTAACTTATATGTAAGTAAGGAAATGACTTTGTAGACCCTTCATGTCCAGGTTGTTACTGTGTTTTAGAAATTTGGTGACCTGTGATATATTGCCTAGAAGTAGTTTTTCTGAGTGCCCTTTCGAGCCCAGTTCTATTGAGCTCAGTATTTGCCAGTGAATATACTTCCCTCTAAAAACTGCAGAGGTTCTGAAGAACCAGCCTTTAAAAACAGCTGTACTATGTTTAAAAACATTTGTACTATGTCAATACATCGATGCCATGGAAACTTGAGAGTTTTATAACTGTTCTCATGATTTGTACAAGTTATTGTATTATCTACCTAAGTAGAACCCATGTTTGAGCAGTCAAAGCTGCCAGCTGGCTTTGGCATTTTAGGACACCACATTTCCTGGAAATGTTACTTCTAGTTTAATGAAAGAAATATCCTGGGATGAAAGAGGAGACCAAAAAGGTCTTGCTATATAAGCCAAGTGAGATGTTGGCAGTTGATATAAAACCTCTAAAATTTCTGGATGCTGAGCTGCTCTGCCTGATCAGGCAGCCAGCAGCGAGAGCCAAGTGCAAGTGCTGATGATTTCAACTGGCAGATGCAGCGCGATCACACCAGGTCACTGTTCCAGCAACGCTGCCACTCAGCAGGGCTGCTCTCGCCAGTCCCTGCTGATGGATCAGCCTTCCATCTGCAGCATCTTTGCTTCAGGAAAGATCTGCACGAGGGGCTTGAGTCTGAAGGCTCTTGGGAATTCCCAGTGCTTCTGATGTCAGTAAGGAAGAAAACATAACTAACTTCTGTAGTGCCTGGTGCTTCCAAGAATGGTCTGTGTATCTACCATAGAAGATGCAACAGTTCATATCAATCAGTTACTGATCAATGCCCAAAGTATCTACTGGGTTGAGATTTGCCTGTAGTTTGTAAGCTATCGAAGTTTGTGAGGTGCATTAAATTAAAGATACATAAGGCAAGGGAGATCCCCTCCCACTCCTTCTGGGAAGTTCAGAGCTGCTGTGAGACCTTTGAGTGAAACCTGTGAAAAGCCTTGATTGTGATGGATTGAATTAGTTGCAGAGTATTTTCCATTTCTGTCTTTAAACTCTTTTAAAGGTCATAGAAATGTTATAGTAGACTATCACCCTGAGCAGCTGACGTTTTGTCAAGCACAAACAGCACACAACTGTAAGAGAAATCCATGTGTGTGTCATGTCACAGACACACAGCAGGCTGGGAGCACAGGCATTGGCTGTTGTGGTACCGTGTGTTGCAGTCCTGTGGCTTGCAGGAGCTGCAGTTTTCCAAATGACTCAGTGTTTAAGTAGTGATTATCGACTAGGAAAATCATCTGGTGATGAGATCAGACAACTGAATACAGAAAGGCTTAATGAATAAAGGAAGTTTGGAAATTTTACCAGGAGATCTGCTTTCATAGAGCCTAAAGGTTGATATGGGCAAATAAACTGCAGGGGAAGCAGTTGAGAAAGTTAAAATACTCAGAATTGTTAGGACATCTGGTTCTAACCTTTTGGCACAACTTGGTGGTTTTGATTTGTAATATTACTGATAATTTGCAGTAATGAAACTATAAAACTGTTGAAACCAAATATTTTCACTAATCCAAATCAACATATTTGGCATATAAGAGACTGAGAAATTCCCTTGATAAAGGCAGAGAATTTGAGAATGTGAGGCTTTCCTCAGAATGGCAAGGTTGTTATCAGTAGAACCAAGCAGGAAACTTGGAAAAGAGGTGCATATTTTACAGATTGGAACTTGCTGTGCTTGGAAATTGGTCTATAGCTGCTGAAAATCCGCTTGGTCTGCAAACTATCCAATATGAAGCTTAATTTCCCCAGATCATAGAGCTTCGCTAAATTGCTCACAGCGAACCAGACCTCTCATCCCATGGGATTTTTCACTCTAGGAACAGTGGTGTTTATTTGCAAGTCTGTTGAGTAATTGTGGATTACGTCTTATTTGGGAAAGGAGAAAGGGAAAATATTAGGCTTATGTGTTCAAAGAAGCACTGCAGAAAGGACTATTTGAGGCCATAAACTCCCTTAGAAACTGGACAGGCACCATTGCACTACAATGTGCAATGACCTCTCTTACACCTGGGTTATTCATCGTTGTTGTGACAGCTTCTGTCAGACACTTCATTCGACAAGGGATTTCATTATTTTAGAAGAGAGTCAAGTCATAGAGTTAAGACTTGAATTTATAAAATAGCTCATGCATTAGTCCAGCCTCATTGCTCTAGAACAGAAGTGTAATGACATCTTCTGTCCAAGTAAGTTGATTCATCATCCTAGAACTTTTTAATTACAAGTGATACAGTAACTAAGGGTGTAGCTTGATGAGTAATTTTCTGGCAGTAGTACCAATGTAGGCACTTGCTGTTCTTCCATACACAGACACTGGCATGCACGTGCTTGCTGCCACCCCTTTCATTGTGCAACCTCATGGCAAACCTGTGCAGGGAATTGCTCTAACAGAAAATAGCTCAGTTGCAGGATCATTGTCCAGCTGGGGCTCTGTGTGTGACAACACAATGTGTGGCACAGTAACAGGTTAGGCAGCACTTTAGGTTGAACTTAGCCATGGTCTTCACTTGCAGGTGCCTACAATACTAAGCAGAAGGAATGTTTCATGGTTCCCACTGTTATCAGAGATTTACACAGAGAACAGTGATTCCTGTGCCTCACAGCAAACCTGTTCATAAAGATCTGCAGCATCCTGGTAATGCTAGGAAAGAAAAATAAAGGATGTTGGATCTGGAAGGAAACATTCCAGATGTTGACTGCCGGTGCTCTTAAGAAAGACCATTCACAGAAATCCTGGATTTAGTGTAAATAATCTGAGTGCAGGTTCTCACCTTGCCACAGTAAAATATGTCCTCTCGCTTGATCTTCCCTTCAGCAATCTTCTCGCGGATGGCTTGTCCCACTTCGTGCTCATTGAAGTAGACAAAGGCCCCGTCGATGTGGCGGTAACCAGCATCGATGGCAATCTTCACTGCCTCCAGACAGGAACCTTTGGGCGTCTGGTGGGAGAAGGAAAAGGATGAACATAGTGTCAGCCTACTGCTTACCCCTCCTTCAGTGCTGGAGGGTCCCTGAGATTCGCGTGAGATTCGTGGTGTAATTCATCCCAAGTGACCATCCCTTTCCTCCCAGGCAACCATGATCCAACTTCCAAATAAGAGAGGGCTGTGCAGTTTTTCTCAAAACTGTTGAACATGTGGGATTAGACTGGGAAAAGGCAGCAAAGAAAAAATTGTCTATCTCCATGAAAGAGAAAATACTAGTGTCCTCAGGATGTAGAATCGAATGCATTTGATATGAAAATAATTTCAGAATTTCTTATCTAGCAAGCAAGGGCTTACCTACAACACCCATTTGATAAAATGACTTACTCAAGGGGAAGATGACTTTTTGGTTGAGCAGAACTGGTCAACCACCTGCTGATCAGAGGCTCTTTGAATAGCTTGGACCTTTCAGAAGTGCAGGAATTTGGATTTGACTTCTTTCTCCTCAAATTAACTTATAGTTGTTGGTATCATAATCTGAAGGTCAGGACTATCTACTGGTATTCCCAGTTCTGAACAGCTGCTTTACTATGTGGTTAAAAAACAGTAGTTGCTTTAGTGTATATTTATATATATTTTACTGCTTCAGTTTAAGATGATCCCAAGAAACCTCCTAATAAGTGACATTTTTGTACTGTTTGCTCATCATTGCCAAAATTCAGAGTAAGCTTGTTTTTTCAGAACAGTCATATTTTCCATATTTTCCATAAGCCAATATGGCAAGCAAAATTACACATAAGCCAAACCAAGCAAAAAAGCACAAAACTGGTTACTGAAATTATTTGTCTGGTCACTAAAATTGTACTGAAAACAACTTATGGTTCCTACACTTTTTATAATGAGAGAGCAGCCCTAAGTCGTGGTGGCCAAGGGTGTGCAGAAATGCTATTCTCCCATCCTTTTCATGGACATTGTTTGGCTGCAACAGGGATATCTGATTCACTTTAAGATAAACTGAAGTAGGGCAAGTCAAACTGCTCTGCTGTGCTGCTGTCTGTCAACAACAAATGGCGAGAGTTGGATTCGGCTATCTGCAAGTGCAGGGCCAAGACCACACTCCTTCTCCTGTGAAGAAAACAGATGCCAGAGGCATCTGGAAATGAGGTAGTATGAAGAGAGGATGTCAGATTTGTTGGTTTTGACAATGCCAAAGAAAGAAGAGAAGCAGGACTGGCATTTTACACCATAGCAATAGCTCTCCTTCCTCTCTCTCCTAGCTATCCTTTTACAGCTGGCACTGGCCTGGCTGTCCATGAGTTTGTCATGAAAGAAACAGCTTCTCTTCCACCACATGCTGAACTAGAAGGTGTGAAATTCATAGCTGCTATAGGATGCTTCAATGATTAAGGACATTGGTCTTCCCTTCCATGCATATGAAAGAAAAGTCTTTGAAGGACTGCTGAAGACACTTGGGGATGTCTTCATCCCTGCCTTTCAGTCCCAGAGCTGTGGGCTGGTGACAGATCATTCTGGGATAATGGGACCATATTCTAGCCTGCTTGCTCAGTGCCCCATCTTGGATGACTCTGAGGGACACAAAATGGACCAGCTTCTGTTTGGGCTTGGGAGGAACTTTCTGCTCCAGCATGCAGTGCCCAAAGGTTACTTAAAATACAAAAGTGCTCACACGTGCCCTGATTTATTACAGACCGGAATGAGGGCCTAGAAGCAAAACGGCACAATTTGGCACTCCAGAGTATTTACAGCAGTGATGGTGCAATACTGTGTGCTTAATTGAGGAATACAATGTAGCACTTGTTTCAGTGTTTTGCGGCTTTCATTGTGGAAGCCTCCCAAAAGCACGCTCAGCCCCTGGCAGGGCCCTTTTCTGGTTGTTAGTGGGATGTAACAAAGACCACGGCAGCTACCAGCTTTTCGGGCACACTCAATGGCTGCTTTTCACTTGGGGCATACCGGGCAGCGTTACAGAAGTGCGAGGCATGGAGCAATGACAACCTCCAACATGTTCTCTGCTTTGTCCCTGCCTGAACCTGCAGGACAGGATTTGAGAGAGGCATCAGGATGAAAGCTCTGACACGAGTATTACAAGCCTGTGGTGACTGATGACAGTAACCTCGGACCTCTGCCCCAGCAATGAGCCACCGCACAAGGTTGGAGCCGCTGTTGCAAAGCTCAGGCTGACTGGCACAGAGCAACAGGGCTTAGCTGAAAGGTCTGGGGAGCTCAAGCCTAAGTGATTATTAGTTATCTGAAAGACAAGTATATTTCCAAAAGTGTTATCAGTGTTTTTTCTCTCTGAAATGCGATTTTGTAAACAATGTGTATTCTAGATTTCTTCAGCCTGTTTGACTTTTGCCATTCAAGTGTATGAAACCAGAGCATTTAGAGGACAGTGATGCATTACCATAATATAGATTTTGAGAAAAAATTTTTTTTTTTTTTTACTTTTTCCATTTGTTGAAGAGACTGAAAATGGGATGTGAACCCAGTACTAGAATTTCCCCTCTTCACACTCTTGAGAGATTGCACAAACACAGCTCTCTATTGTTTCCTGATGCTGTAAACTAAACTCTACCAGGCAAGGAGATGTTGATTATTGGGTTGTGTCTTCTCTCAGTCACCAGGGCCAGTTTGGTCAGTAAGAAAAGCAGAAGGAATAGGTGAGGAAAGGTAGAGTCACACAGGTAAGGGAACAGCACAGTTTCAGACATGGAAGGAGGGTAGGATAGAGGAAAATGCTTGCAGTTACTGCATCTGCTTTTGGCTGAATCACTTGACTCCTGTTAGAGCTGAACTTCTGTGTATTTCTTAATTTTTTTATATGGGACTTACATCTGTACAAATAATCTTCTGAAAGACTCCTCCATCTCAAGGAATAACCTTATTCTTTAGGGGCTCGGGGTGGCTTTTTTTGGATCAGGTCTTGATTACCAATGGCTGGAGATGGGTTTACATTATATATGTATGTTTTTATTGCACTAGTCCATTTCATCTGATGTGGTATATTAGTTCTGACAGATTCTGGTCTAAGGTGCTTCATATAAAAATGCAAAGCAATCTAGGGAATAGTTTTTGGAAAATATTGCCTCTATTGAACCATCCCAGCTGAAGGTGTGAGACATCTGTGAGTCTGGAAACTTTATACCATATGTTTATTTTCATTCTAATGGAGAAACTATCATTTCTGGCATTTCACATATTTAATCCTTCCAAATCCTGCAGTAATGGGCTGTGGTAAGCTGTGCTGATGAGTTGCACAGGCTAGTCATGTTGTGGTATTGCCACTTTTTAGAAGTGTTGCTTTAGGTGTCGTATCTTATTCCATTGTTTCCTGACAGACCGTACCAAAGTTGGGTGACTCAAACCACCACTGCTCATCCATCTTTCCATCAGAGAAAGCACAAACCTGGATCTTTCCCCTCTACTTCACTGCTCAGCCTGAGGTATTTCAATCTCTTCTGTCTTTCATAGGTTTTCAGTAGTGACCAGATCAAAGGTTACCAACTGAAAACCAGCTTTTATTTAAGTGTAGATAGAAATTTGTGATACATCTTTGTTGTATAAGGGTTGGCACCACTAATCACGGCAGCTGATGGAACAGCACTTCCCAGGCTGTTTGGCCATGGGCAACCACCTTATCCTACTCAGACCCCCAGACCTCTTCCCTCTCCTTCCTGTAGGTTATACTCACTTAGTACATTACCTAAAATGCAGCTGCCTGTGCTGCCTGCTCACTCGAGACAGGGCTTTATTCTTGCACCATTCCTGAATGAGCAGGGTTCACTTTTAGAGTAGTACAACTATTAAATGAGGTACTGAAATGTCTCTATGTCATAAACCTTTGTGCTTTGTTAGTAGTAATTCAGGACACTCTAGCTTTGGCCTTAAGACAAATCTTGCTTCTTTATTACTTCTTATTTAAGCATAGATGAGAGGTTTCTTGATCCTTCACCATAATTAATGTTTCTAATCAGCATGCCTTAGAACTGTGCTATTTTGATCAAAGTCTTGTTTTAGAACAGGAGTTTATAACCACTTGTGCACTGTAAGTCAGATATTTATCTTCAGTGCTTTTGCAGACAGTCACTAATTTGTGCCAAAGAACCATATTAAATTTATTGCACATTTTATGATGAAAGAATAACTGGTTGACTAGGAGGACTTGCTCAATCACTCATAAATTTCTTCAATAGCATCTGTGTTATTGTTACGATCATAAACTTTAAGGAAACAAGAGACACAATTATTCCCTCTATCAATCTATAGCTTGTAAACCAGCTGATTTACCATCATGCCTGACAGATTTAACTGGTATCTGTTTCCTTCAGGCTCCATGATAAATAAATCCAGCAGAAGGGCTGGGAGAGCAGACTCAGATATGCACCTTCACTGAAAGAAAGGAAGCAGCAATTTGGCCCCTTCTCCACAGATGAAGTAGCCAACTGGCCAGTTACCACTTTCTGTGAGTCTGAAAAAGCAATGTGCTTCATCAGTTCTGTCTGTCTGAAAGGGTCTGCTCTCTTTTTCCTCTGAGGCCATAAACTTCCCTAATTTTTAATGTTTATTCCAGACACCTTCTGTCACATCCCATTTTGTCAAAAACTATTCTCCCTACCATAGCAAATGGTTCAGCTTCAATTTCTTTTGTGAGTGCACATGACCAAGCCACAGGACAATATTTTTGTGCAGGCATACCCATGAGTTTTTCTCTTCCCACTCAAGTAGTACAGTATTTGCTCAGCAGTGTTAGTGGTTGTCTTACTTATTACTGTTATTTAGTGTCACAGTTCATCTGCCCTCCAATTCTTTTGCTTTTTCTATAGCATCTCTCTCTAGTCAGCAATTTCCATTGGTTTTCCAGCTGATTAAGAGGGTTATCTCCAAAGACAAAGCTAACAGAACACTCTGCCAGTAGATTATAATCTTGCAAAACCATGTGAACTGCTACTCTGGCCGTTGCTTTTATGTCTTAACATCAGTATCATCATTTATTCTTTATTAGTGCGACGGTAAAGGAAAACAGTCTGACTCAGGCTCCCAGATTCTGCTCTGCCCTGTTTTACAGGAGCAGCTCTACAGAGTTGCACCAGTATCAGCAGCACATGAGAGAAGAGGGAGCAGCACTTCAGGGAAGAAGCCCTTACCTTAGTCCTGAGCATCTAACCTGTTTAGTGCATTGCTTTGCAGTCTCTTAGCTGGGAATAATGATCCTGGGGGAAAAAGCCTCAAGTGTTAGGAGACACAGGGCCATCTTCTGGAAAAATCTGAGTTTAGCTGCAGCAGAATTACACAAGATATCCAAGCCATGGGCCAAGTGCTCCAGTCCAAACCTGTAATTTAGGATGTGGAGCCGCTGTTTAGGAATCTTAGTCAGCTAAATACAGGAAGGAGAAAGTAGGTACATTCCTGGGCTCAGAGCCTCCTTCATCAGAGCTCAGCACTCACACACAGATTCTTATGCAAGTTTCTAGAAGCCCAGTTGCTTATTTCCATTTGCCTGTTTTCTGGACAAACTGGCAAAAAGGATTGGCTTAAGATGTTAGGAACAGAGCATAGAAAGCATGTGTACTGAAGGCCCTGCAGGAAAGCACAGGTTGAGTTTACAAAGCTAGAGGATATGAGCCACACAAGGGTACATTCTTAGAATTGTTTAATCTTGTAAAAGAGAAGCTGTACTGTACACCTCTTTCTTGGAAAATGCAACCGCCAGCACATCCCTCTCTCTCGTACACAGGAAAATCTGGCTTTCATCCCCCGGAAGCATTGGCAGCCACCATCCAGGAAGCAAAACCCAGCAAAGGGTTCTCTGCAAAAGCAGGTAGAGCTGGGAATGGAGGCAGAGAACACAGATAAGAGCCACAGGCTGCTGTGCCAGCCCAGAACTTCGCTTTATGTCATGCACTGTGTTGCCTCGAGAGGTGGAAGACAGCAAATAAGCACAGAGAAGATGGGGAGAATGGTGTCACTTGTGTCCTTGTGTCACACCATGAATGAAGGTGGAAAAGGGGTGCCTTTCTCCTCTAACTTGATGCTCTATCAGTGGCCTGAAGCATGGGGTTTGTCCATACAACAGACATTAGATTGCATAACTGCAGATTTAGCATTTCTAGAATTCCTGTGACATTGTTATTCTAGGATTTAGCCAAAGCTGTCTTCAGGAAAACCTTATTATTGTAGCTGGCAGAGGGTGCTGGAGTTATTTTTAACACTTGATGGCAGAATCCTCAGTTTTAGGAACTCTGCAACTTTTCACTCGACACAAAGTCAGTTAATGCAAGGTGAAGCTGAAGAGCTGCCATACCTTTCTGCTGGCAGCTAGAGGATTAAAGCAAACCAAGAACATGATGTGCACACCTGGGTCCCTGTGCTCACAGAGCTAGGGGGGTGGACTGGGAAAGTTTCCTGAAGAGCTGGAGAACACAGCAGCCAGCTGGCTGGCCCTGGGAAGCATGGATCTATCTGGGAGGGTGGGTGCTATCAAAATACCCTTCAGACAAGCAATGCAATCAAAGGGACGCGCGAGGTACAAGTGGAAGATAAAGCAGCAGCTTGTGCAATAAAGGAGAAGAAAAGGTTGCCAGTAGCTCTTCTGCTTCATTCCCTAGAGTTAAAGGGGAGAGGTTTCTGGCGCCAGTTCGAAGAAGTGTTTGCAAAGGCAAATGTAAAACTTGGGGAATTCCACCACCTAGTTAGCTGAACCAACATGAGTTGGCTTCCAAGCCTAGAGAGGCATTTTCTGCACAGTGCTTTCAAGTTTTGACAAATCTGGCCTCCTAGGTCAACCAAAGAGACAATCCAGATGTTAGCTTCCCACATGAGCTGCAAGAACATGCTTACACTGTTTTTTGGAGAACTGTGGGGAATCAGGGGCGCATAGGAGTGCACAGCCATGTTTAGCGTATGGAGTCGGTCAGGGATATTTTAAAAATGGAGCTTTGCCTGGAAAATTGGGCTCTAAATGTTCTTGCCAAAAAGCGTATCTTTCAGTTGTGGTAATCCCGATTACTCACTCGTAGGGGTTCAGTTTTTCCCCTCTTCAACAATGCCAGTGATTCCCTGTCTCATCTTCTGTAAAACAATCTTCTTAACTTTTATTTAGATAGATAGGCTTTCCCTGTGGCTTTTGAGCAGGCTTTTAAAAACCCCAGCATATTTAGAAAGCCATAGGAAAAGAGAAGAATAAAAGTACTATTTTTTGGGTGTCAATATTTGGCTTAGTATTATTGCACTGGTAACAGCTAACTTTGTAGTTTTTGGAAGAGGGGTATATTGAAACAGCTAGAGCTTGTCACTGCAGCACGCAGCTATGGAATGGAAAAGGTCTGTTTTCTGTTTGGTTACTTTTCAAAGAAGAATCCCTGGTGACTGGTTCTGAGTAGTGCTACTGTCCTAAAAGCTTATCTGGATTAACCCTCTATTAGTTTTGGAACTGGACTGATTAAACGCGATTCTACCCTGTGTTATAGACAGACGCGTCGTTTGGTGGGTCATGCTGGTACCCGATATCCACCATTCAAAAGTTGTCCTGATTCCCAGACAAAGTTGTCACCTTCTAAAGGCCCCCTTGTTCCGGGAGCATTTTCCTGTGGAGTGCTCCTGCCGTGTCCAAGTCTGCACGTGTTGGTACGGTCTTTGGGAGCCAAATGACACGGTGCCAGGGTGGCTGCAAGAGCCAGCCCCGCTGCTTGATGAGGCTGGCATCACTGCACAAGGCCAGGCAATTATCTGGCTATCGATGGATTCATTAGTGCAAGTCCTCGCCTCTCGTTTTAAGAAGAAGGGTTTTTGTTTTAGGCATGCTGGAGTGGCCAGGGAGAGGGGAAGAAGTTGTTCTGACCACAGTCTGCTCCTTATAGCAAACTAAAAAATTCAGCGTTTTCCAGGACCAGCAATTTTGTGTCCATTTTACTCAGAAGTCCTCCCTTGGTTAATGAACTTTGTAGCTAGAAAGTTAGTCTTTCATTCACACTCATCTACAAGGCTGGGCTCTTTCTCATTAGGAATTTTACATGTTGACCACTTCAATAAACACAGCTTTTAATCTGCTACACATGATAGACACTAATTGTGTTCACAACTGGAAACAGAAGCCATTAGCACAAAGTAGAGATTAGTAATACTATCAATTTGTTTTTTATTAAACTTCAGGTTTCATGGAAATGAAGAACCAGAGAGATTTCATCAGCAAAGATACATGGAGGTAAAAGAGCATTTTGGAAATTCAGCAATGTCTTAGAACCATGGGTTTGGTGCAAATCAAAGTATTAGGAGCGAAGCTCGTGTCTCCAAAAAAGTTGCATGCAAGAATCTTTCCTCCAGATTGACAGAGTGTGTAAGTCATTTTATCAAATCCAAATTTTAAATCTGGTTTAAATTCAGTTCTTATACAAAAGCTATGACTTTCTGAGTCTGCCCCATTTCAGGAAAAAAAGCATCTACCTCTTCTAATTATGTGATTTTTCTGATTATATGACTTAGGTTTCCTTTCTTAATGAGATAAAGATGGAATTTTGCATTTATGAAAGCCAAAAATGCTCTGTTGTATAACACAAGATTACAGGGATCTAGCAGGACCTGAGGCATCTAGAGGCAGAAGCAGGCAGAGGAGGAGAGGTCAAGGCTAAACATGAAGAAGGAAGTGTTAAAGACAAAGAAATGGAGGAAGACTGCTCCAGTGGCAAACCAGAAAAGTTGTACAGTTGAGGAAAAAAGGAGAACACAAGATAAATCAGAGGTAGTAAACCTGCCACTTGAGCATATAAAAAGGGAATTTTAAAATGTGTCACACAACAGTAAGCTTTTAGCAAAAGTCATGAATGAAATCAGAACTTGTTCTGAGACCCTTTTGATTTAGTTTAACCTTCTAGTGTGTACCCTCACCTCTTTATTATAGGGAACTTGATCTGTGAAAGCACTCTTTCATGTGTGAAACCACTTATTCCCTGGAATATTTGCCACCTCTGTAGCAAACAGCAAGGTTGAATTAAGGCAATACTGCAGCCCAATCACTGCAGCTTCTTAACTCCTCACACAAGCTCTTGCCCAAGAGTCAAGTTGGTCTGTTGCCTGCTAAAAGCTGATGCCCACTGCTGTACCTCCTCAAGGCATCTGGGCACCAAATATCAAGAAATCCTGCCTTCATCTGCTCTTGGCAACTGGGTCTTGCCAGTAACTGGCTTAGTCAAGGCATAAAATCTGAGCAATTAATCAATGGGGGCATCACTCAACACCAGGATACCAGCCACTGAAGGAAAGGCATGCCATCTGCAGTCTTTGTAAGCAGAACTGCCTCGGTATGGCTTAGTCCTTCAAGCACGAGACTGAGTCACAACTCCGTGAGTGATCCGGCTGCAGATATTGGGTTTCAGGATAAATATTGTTCAGTGTGGAGGCTCGGCTAAGAGTTTACTAAGAGGCAGGCAAGGAGCCCTCCAGCACATGTAGCAGATCAGGCACAGTTGTCTTTCTGGGCTGCAATCATGTGTCTCTTTCCTTTAACCCCTACTCAAGAGTACAAATCTCTATTTGGACTATGATTTTAGGATATCCTCAGAGACCGAGGGAGCGTGGGGCTGCCCTCTGAAACACCTCAGAAATCCCAACCCTGAGAGACCTCATGTTGCTACGTGTCGACCAACTGTGGCTGTGCCACTCCAAAGTGCTCCCTGAAGACAAGAGGAACTAGTGCTGCATGAAGTAATGCTGCTGCTTAAAAAGCAAAGAGCTTGAGAAAGCTCTTGGTGGTCATCAAAAGGGAATATGAAGGGACACGATATCTTTTGGAAATGCTGGTTAGGAGATATAACCCAATAACCTTTAAAAAATTCATTTTGTTTCAGGAATTTTATTTACTTCTTAAATTCAAGGCATAAATAAGAGGTTTTGTAACCAAATATCCCAGCTGATTCCCCCAGCTCTGTTCAAATCAGGTTCCCAATATTTTACATCTGAAAAAAATAATTTCCTGGTAATTTCATGTAGGTTTGTAAAGATCACTTCATTAGAGAGCTAACTTCATACTCAATACTTGCTGAGTTCAAGCACATAATCATGTGTAATTTACTTTAAAAGGACCGAGGTATTTTCTTTACATATTTAATAGCATGTCATGGGAAATAAGATAAGGCTGTAAGAACACTTGGATGTTAGAATAGTTCCTGCTCTTGTCACTGCCTCTCTCATCTCTTTCAAGAAAAAAAATCCAGAAGCCAAGTTTACCTCAAGAGGAAGACAGTTGTCTGAGTCAGAGTAAATTTACAGGTAAGAAATCAAGAAGCTGAAGCCTTTAAGCTCAACAGTGTCTTCAGTGTTACTTCACCCAGGAAGGTTCAATACATGATTCATTTTGTAGCTTTGGGTCAGGCCAGGTGACTTTCTTTACAAGTCACCTGAAATCATTGCTGTCTCCAGATAATCCTGTTTCAGGAGCCAGTGGTGGCTTTCTAGGAGGAAAACAGGGGGATTAAGTTGTGTGTAATTCCTCCCTTACTGCAGCTCAGAGATCCAGATCCCATCATGGGCACAAATCACTTATTACCTCTTTTGACTTAATAGCAGCCTATGACAGCTCCAAAAACAGGCAGCCTGCAGCAGGGGTGCAGCCAGCACCGTTCAGAGTGATTGAAAAAGTTTGTGCCTGCACATCCTTGTGCAAGGAACTTGGCATAAATGATCCTATGAGAGCATTAGAAGCTGTTAGACCTGTACAATGAAAAATTACTCTGTTCAGCTTCTAGCTTGGGTGTAAAAAGTAATTCAGAGTGCCAAAACAGTGTTTTTACTTATCCAAACCAGATTTTTTTAAACTTGGTCACTCAGACTGGATCTGGGAGCCCTGGATGAACTTTTCCTCTCCCTGATTCAAACCAGCAATTTCTTCTTAAACAAAACCCAGACTGTCTGGGCATTCACAAGGGTTACTTTGTGGTAGTTAAAGATTTGGGGAAATGGGTCTCTCTTCCTCCTGGCTGGATGCCATACCAAGTTCTTCAGCATCCAGTGCTGTGGGGCTGGTGGGCAGTGCACATTCCCATGGGCAGGGTGCTCCTCCTGCTCCAGCCTGTGCTTGTTTCTTCTTGCCTCTCTCTAGCTATCACCTACCCCACAATCACGTTATTTTCCTGAGCTGTCTGATATGAGTTTAATCCCCAGAGGCTGAGAGGAGGACTGAATCTGGTTTCCCACCGCCCATGTGGATTGCCTTACCAGCAGGCTATTCAGGGAAAGGCAACTGCTACCTCAAGTGCTTTAATAATTCTTTGATTCCTCAGCTTGTACTGCCAGTGCCCAAAATGAAATGCTTTGCCATTTGTTTTGCCTGAAACTATTCCACAAAACTGCTTCCAATTTATGAATGGATTTGGCTACCTCAGAACCTCATTTTTAGCTAAGTTGCAACTTGCCAACAGCCCTCACCCAGTGCTATTCTTGAACACTTTGCCCAATCTTATGTTTCAGAAGCAGCGCCTGTGTACAGTGCGGTTGCTACAACCTTCTCTCCAAGCCCTGTCCTCCCTCAGTCAAAACAGGAAGGCAGGAGAGGAGCTGTGGCCAAGGCCCCTTGACCTTCCAGGGAAACAGCAAGTATTTATGTGGAGACACTGGACTGATGATCTTAGCTGTGTTGACAGGGATGAGTTATAAAGTGAAGCAGGCGTAAGTGCAGTTTTAACGAGGCATAGGATTTCCAGGATTTAGGAGTGTTTTTAGCACCTTTCCCCTCTAAGACTGCTCGTCCCCACACTTCATCTGCTTCCAGATGGGTACCAGTACCACTCAATGGGCAGTGCTGGAAGCTAAGAATCAGTGCTGGGAGGCGGTGGGAGCCTGCCATGGACTGGTCTGGTTCTGCTGTAGCACAGGGCAATGCCAGAGGCTCATCCAGGGGCTGTCCTGTCTACCACCCTCCCCTGTGGGACTGCCCTCTCCCTCCTCCCACCCATCTATTTAATACCCTGGAGAAGTGGGTCAACGGCTTGGGGGCCCTCAGGGAGGGGGAGCTGGACACGGGGCATCGGCTGGAGCCTTGGCAGCGCCACTCCTGCACTCACAGGGCTTTGCCAGAAGGATCCACAGAGCCAAACAGAGGTAGAATTGGCCTCAAATTTTAAAGCTGTCTGGAGTGCACTGGTAGTCCTGATTCACAGTTCCCACTGTGGTTCCCACCCAAACTCATGAGGAGAAGGAATATTTGGAGAAGGGAAGAAAGAGCAGTGGAAGGAGTCAGTGACTGAGATTTCCACTTTTTCACTTGTGTCCATCCTTTGGTAGGATAAACAGCCTAATTTTTTTATGTAGGTAAGAATCTAATACAAATAATACATTTCCTTCCTTGCATGAAGGAGAATGCAAAACCAACTTCAACACACTGAAATCTGCCTGCAAAAGAAAATTAAGCTTAATAGTTATGCAATTATTGCATTCCTTTATTTTCAAATAAGCACAGGAAACATGGATTAAACCTGTAAATTTTTTTAATGCGCTTCTCTTGATAAATAACCCAAGTTTATGACTAATTCTATTCTGTGATCCAGTGAAGACTCCTTCCTGTTAGCAGATGAACTGATAGCCAATGGATTCATTGTACTTTCTTGCTGTGGTAGGAGAGTAAAATGAAAAGAAACCCCCAACGTTACACTTTTCAGCCTCAAAGAATTAGCTGAATTGTCATCCCAACCTCTACCCAGTCAGAAGAAAGGCTCTCTAACATCCAGGGGGAAAGAGCATTCAATTAAAATTAGTCTGATTATCAAACAGACCTTTTCCACAGTGGTTCAGCTCTGCTCCTGTTGAGTGATGTACTACTTTGAGTCAGTAAACTTGTATAGGGGGGCTTTCTGTCACTAGATGTATTTTTTTGTTAAGTATTTCACAACCAGAGAAGCACGATTTATCTCCCAAAGTTGTCTTTGGGAGAACAATTAAGTTATTTAAGATGAGCAAGGCAAGCTGCTGACACATTTCAGTTTTGAAGGCACTGCTGATCAGTTTATGCAGACAAAGCCTGAAATGTGAAAGCTGCCTCCTGCCTTTGTTTTCTTCTAACCGACTGCTGGAGAAGCAGATTTCCCTGTTCCATGGCTAACTAGATCTGCCTGATTGGCTCAACCAGCGAGCACATTCCTGCACTTCAGGAAGAACACTCCGGGCTCATTACGAGCTACTGGGCTACAGCCTGACACTAAGAAAACAGATTTGTTTTGGACAAGCTGCTCTGACATGGAGGTGCCAGGGTGAATAACCTTTGGGGGAAAAAAAAAAATCAAAACAAACCAGCTTAAATCAAAAACCTGCCTCCAAGAGCAAGATGAATAATCTGACAAATGAATGGCTCTGTATTTTATATCAAAGCACAAAATAGCTAGAAGTTGCAGGGATCTGACTCATGAGCAGAAATAGAGTGCTGGGGCTGGCTTGAGCTGTCGCTGCCACCAGCTGCCTGCCCCCACCGCTGGAGAACGGGTGGCTCAGATGCTGCTTCTTAAGCAATTCAGCCACAAAAGGCTACAGCTAAGCATTTTAAGGGAAACGTGTCAGCGCTAGTTTATAGCCTCACTCCTCAAGATAAACCTTGAAACGGTCCTGGATTGCCACAAAGCCTTTCAGCTGTTGAGGCAGGAGGAACGGGACAGACACCTCGCCAGGGATCCCGTTGGAAGTTGCAACAGGCACAGCTCAGCACTCGGCAAAGCAGCTTGTCCCAGCCAAGCAGCACTCTGCTGCCACAGCAAGGAGTTGACAGAAGCCCCCACTCCCCACCCCCTTATCAGCAAAGCAGCCTTTTTGAAACGGGCAAATTTTAAGCCGTGACCTATTTAAACATCCTGCCCCATCACCGACGGGCAGCACAATTCTGCAACAAATCCCAGAGCACGCTGCTGCCGCTGCGTTTCCCCAGCTGCTCTCTGTGACAAGTTCTTCGACTCAAATAGCAGTCCTAATCCTAGCGTAAAGCCCCAGCCCAGCTCCGCCAGATAAACACACATTGTTTCACCTGGTCTTCTGTGAAAATGAGACTGTGGGAAGTGCCTTATCACTGCTCTTTTCTCTACCTCTCCTCAGTTCCTCCTCCCACCCGTAACTTTCTAACGTGTTTATCGTGCAGAAGGAGAAAGCTCAGAAAATCAAACTCCTACAAACGCAGGGGGAAGGAGAAAGGGTGGTTGGATATATGCACCCATCCCCACTGAGGGTACAGTTACACAGCGGCTTCGATCGCTCTAAATTGGAGTTGCCGTAGCAATGCCTGCCCTGCCTGCATTACCCTGTCCTCCCTACCTTCTGTTAGCAGAAAACAAGGGACATATATGCAAAAAGCCACTACCTGGGGCTGATTCTGCTGAAAACCAGCCCTCCCTAAAAATGATTCATTTTGGCTCATTGAACTCCATGCAAAGGGTCGCTGTACACCTCAAACCACGGGGGGGCAAACAAAGGAAGGAACCGTCAGGATTTTGCAGGACGGGGAGAGAAGAAGCAGATCTGTTGCTCTGTTGATTTTGGGACAGCTGAATTCCTACAGATTGAATTCTTAGCAGGGTAACAGCAGTGCTGAGAAGCTGCCTCTGGCAAAGGGAATCCCATCCAGCTCCCCACTCAGCTCTGTCAGGTTACTTGCCACTTTGGACTCCCTGCCTGATTCCACTGTATTGGGCCACGGCTTGTCCAGGCTGCAGGCAGGAAGTGCAGCAAGGTAGGAGTTCTTGTGCTGGCAGCTGCATTTTTCTTAAAACTAGGGCAAAAATTGCAACTTGAGGGTTGGGGGCATGATGTACACGTCTGGAAAAAGATGCTTCAAGTTCACTCAGAGCTCTTTTGTCACTGAATTATGCAACATTCTGCTTTGCTATATCAAAATTCCTGTTAGAGACCTTAATTTTGTTTCACTAACCATTATTCAAAGAATGCACTAGCTGAAAATATCTCCTGAAAGTTTAGAGATGTGGGGGACGATGCCCGGGCTCTGAAGTCATGAATTCCTATTGATTCTCCCCATGTAAACCAGCATCGTTAACCAGTGAGAACTGCAGTCCTGGGGAAGTCTTACACCCTTTCTGCATCACTCATGCATTGCCTGCAGTAGTGTTTGTTGAAAATTCGACATCGTTATTGGTGCACCGTGGTACATTTAGTGCTTGATAAATGGCTTTAATCAAGAGTTTTCTTGACAAAGGTACCTTTAAATACCTTGTGATATGTGGAGTCATACACACACATTGCATCGCAGCTATTACACAAGAAGGGTTCTGGCCACGATGCCTCTTTTCCAACTCTTCAAACAAACAAAAAAGAGAACTGATGAAAGATCAGGCAGTTTAGGAGAGCTTTAAAAGGCACTGGCTACTGAATTGCCTTTGCGCTCCCAGGTCCGCAGAGGGAAGAAGCATCAGGTGTGCTTCCCCATCCTCCACGGGTGCAGCCGATCGGCACGGTCAGGCGGGATGCCTGCCCGGCGCAAAACCGAAGGATGCAGAATATTTGAGAGTGGTTTGGCCGCTGGCAGTCAGCTGTGGGAACCGCAGGAATCAGGATGCAGGATTTTGGGTCTTTGTTTCAGGAACATTACTTGGAAAGTATCGGGGGCAGCCGCAAGGCGGTCCGAAATCCCTCATTTTATCTACGCTCGTCGCAGGGGGCTAGGCAGGGGAGATGACGGCACCGTCCCTCCTGACTCCGGGGGGCCGAGGGCTCCCGGCTGCCTGGCCGGGGGTCCCATCCCTTCCCGACCCGGGCATTGCACGGCACCGTCCCGACTCCAGGTCCCCCGCGCCCCTGCCCGTCCGCCCAGCGGCGCGGGGCTGTGGGCGACAGTGGCAGCCGCCGCACACCGCAAACTGGGCGGGATTTTTTTCTTATTTCTTCCCACCTTTCCTCATCTGCGGGCCGCGCACTGCCCGCACTGCTCATAGTAGAGCTGGGTCTAACTTCGCCCAGGGAAAGGAGCAAAGAGAGAAGTAGCCGGGACGGGAGGAGAGGAGGAGGGTAGCCGCGGCTCGGGGGGCTGCAGCGAGGGCAGCCGGCACTTGCCCCCGCCCGCGGCGCGGGGCGTCCCGGCGCCCCCGGACTTACTTTCTGCGGGTCGGCGTAGGTGCCCAGCCCCAAGAGAGGGATGCTGTTGCCGTCGCTCAGCGGAATGCGGTGGCTCTCGGCGGTGAGGTTCATCGTGCCGGCAGGTAGGGCCGCCCCGGACCTGGGGCTGATTCCGCAGGGGGCGGGAGCCACCGCTTCGCAGCCAACACAGCGATCCCTGGCACCGGCACCCACCGACGGCTGGACGGAGCGGACCGGCGGTGGCTCTGGGGGGACCGAGGGACGAACTGCCCTCTCCCGCCGCCGGGAAGCGCCTTTTTGGGGGGCTGAGCCACGTGTGCCCGCGGCTGCCCTGCACCGCGCCCCGCCGCGCACCGCCCCGGCCCCGCCCCGGCCCCGCGGCCACCGGCTCCCCGCGCACCGCCCCGCGCCGTGACGGCCCCGCCGCGACCCCCGAGGGGGCTCCGGCCGGGGCTGCGCGCACGGGAGAGGCTGCTCCGAGCTGGCCTCAGGGCGGGCCCGTGGGCCAGCAGCACCTTGAGCGGCTTGGGGCGTTGCTGCCCTGTGGCCAGGGAGCCCTCGCGGACTGCCCTACCCGGAGCTGCCGGCAGCAGGGCACCGGCTTCCCGTCATTTGGGGTGGTAGGTCTTGGAAGCTTCCCCACAGAGGTGTAGAACAGTTTCCACCTCTCCACTCCAGTGGTTGAAACCCACTACTGTAGAGGCAAGGAGAGAAGGAAGGAAATCCCAGACTGGTGAGCAGTTTCTCTGCCTTAGTGTGAGTCCTGAATTACTGTGAATGGACTCAAGTTCCTCACGGTCTTGTATGTATTTCCTAACGCTGATAGCCCAGAAGGAGACAATATCTTTTTTAAATTCATCACGTAGCTCTTCTCTTTTCTAGTCCACAGAAAACACTTGGGGCCATGCTTTTACACCATTCTGAGCCACCTGCTTTGTGACAACTAAGTTCTCCCCATTTGATCTGGAAGTGCATGGTCTTTTATGCCTTCCTAGATCAACCTGTAATTAAGCCCTCAGGGAACACTATTCCTGAGCCATAACAATGGTCTTTGCCTGGTAGTTTATTTTATCTCCTCTAATACCCTACTTGGCTTTCTGTGCATGGTTATAGTTCATTAGGTTATGCAATTTCAAGAGGGGTTAATGGATCCATCATGATAAGATATCTCTTCAGTTCTTGAAATCAACAGGTGTGCACTAGTTTGCATTTGGGAAAGGGTGAGTTGCTGCTAGGGCTGGGAAACTACCTGGACAATACCCTACCATGAGACCCTTTCAGTGTTACTGGTTAGATACCTGCAAGGGTCTCCTGAGAAGATGGGAAAAGTGCCACTTCCACATTTAGGAATGTTCCAAGAAGTTCAGGACTAAGTGCAAGCCAATTAGATCACAACCCAAAAATTTCTAGTTAGGATGTCCTGCAGGACAAAGGTGGTGTCTTTAAAACACTCCTTGAGAAGTGGACAAAGTGTGACTGAGGTTTTCTGGCAGCCTGTGCTTTACATGGACAGCACAGTGCAAAGAGCTACCTCTAAGGTGGCTGGGTTCCATCTCAAGGGGGGGAGCTGAGGCAGACTGCAGCCTGGCTGTAGTTGTTGTGGACAGGCTCATCCTGCTAGACCCTGTCTGTGTGTTGCTGGGAGCTGTGGGTACCTGCAGGAGGAAGGAAAACCAGAGACCACCTCCATGCTCCCCTGTTGTTCTCATGTAACTGATTACCACTTTCTTGCTACAGGAGCAGCTCCAATCTCCTCTCTCTATGCCAGGCATACTCTGTAGGAGGACAAGTCAATGCCAGCTGCATGTCTAAGCTATAGCCATCATTCTGTTGTATTTCCAACAGAGGAGCAAACACATGGAGAGATGGAAATGGGGTGAGTAGAGAAGAGTCTGATGTGGCAGGGGACATTCAGAGACCTACTTATTTCCAGTCCCATACTAGCATTCCATGAAGAGGCTCTGCTGCCCAGCGGCTGATTCCTATCCCTTAACTTCTATGCTCCAAGTCCACTCCACAACATGCTTTTCCATAATTCCTCTTAATCCAACATATTTTGGGGAGTTTTAAGGCACAGTTTTGGTTCATTGGCTTTGGGCTCAGAGCACATCCAGTTTACTCCTGTGCTCTGGCAAGAGAGCAACACTGCCCGGAGCTGCGCGTGATCCCGAGCTAAGCAAAGGCTGTGCCTGTCCTAGGGAGAAGAGCAAGTGCAAGGAGCCTCTCTGGCAGGAGTACATGAGCCTGATATGTGATAGCCTTGAACAGCAACTGTGAAAGAAGGATTGATGGATTTGCCATAATTCACAGAATGAGGGAGCTTGGGCAGGAGGAGGACTTGTGCTTCTAGGAGCAGGCAGGCAAAGTGGTCCATCAGTGGTGAGGCAAGCCAGCCACACCAGGCACTCCTGCCCTGCCACAGGCACGAGCCCCCAGCACTCATCAGTGTAACAGGCAAAAGTCACCTCACTTGCAGCTTCACTGCTAGACTGGTCCTTACAAGACTAGCCAATGTGCTTGCCCCAGAAACTGGAGAGAGGCAGACGGTTTTGCAAGTCCTTCCCTCCACTCCTACACCATAACTGACAGCAAATAGTGTGGACACCTCTTACACATGAGACTTTTAAAGTCCCATAGCTACTCTGGCTCCCTACCCTATTCCAGTGCCTTTGCAGATATTATATGAAACCGCAGAAAACAGATAAGAAAATGCATATTTCCCCCCTTACATCCAAGTTACTAACTCAAAAACCACTTATTTCATAGAAGCTAGAAACACTAGCAGGTTTTCAGTTGATAATGAATATCCTTTAAAGAACAAAGGAAGCCAAATAATGGAGCCTGGAGCCTGTCACATGTAATTCTTGTTAGTAAAAATTTCTGTTAGCTGCTCAGGGAAGCACAGTTCTCAATTTCAGAGCACAAATGACTTAACCAGACTTTTTACGAGGACACGGTATCTAGCAACTCTGACTGCAAAACAATGTAAGTTTCTAGAAGCAAAGCATTGGCTGCTGGTTGTTGTCGATCAGTAACAATTCAGGAGCTTTTATAAAATGCAGATGTGATCTCAGTTCTTTCTCTAGGAAACAAAAACAATGAAGTTTCAGCCTGGCCTGACAACAAGTAATGAGTGCTGCCATCCTATCAACACAAGTTTGCCTTCCCTAGTGAAGCTCTTAAATCACACAAAAACACCTTCAGAAAGCAACTAAGGTAGGTTTGTGATTCACGTCTTGGTGGTGCAGGATTTTAGAATTGCATTAGTCATCTCAGACCTAAGTAAAGAGCAGGGATTTCAAAAGCAACATCTTATATGTGTTCTGTTCCCCACCCCCTGAATCTCCACACAAATAAGGTAGATTAAAAAAATAAAAAGGAAAATTAGATCTATGTTTTTTGCAGGAAAAGTAGGTCAGACATTTAAGGATTCTTGCTGTTAAAAACTTGCTGAAATCTCAGGTAAAGAAAGTACTTAACGGCCTCCTTACCTGGGCAAAACTGGTAAGGGATCTTTTAAAGAAGTAAAGAGGTCACCTTTTTACTCATTTTATCTCAAATTGCTAAGTATCCTGGGAACAGGAGAAAATGTGTGAAGCCTTTAAATATAGAATCCCCAGTTCTTGGAAGGAAGGAGAAAGAGTCATTGATTGAGAAGGACTGGCCTTGTCATCATTCAGATTTCATGTTTCCTTGGACATTCATGGGTTGCCCCCCTCCCCCTTTTTTTTTTTATTGTTTTCCACAAGAGAACATGTTAAAAATAGAATTCTCCTGAATCGTCTTGATCTAGGTGTGTTACACATTGTAGATTAGATGAGTGAGATTCTAGAGGTGGGTGACCTGTACTGCCTAAAAATGAACTTTTTTTAAAAAGGAAAATTGAAAGTACCTTTATTACACTTGTATTTGTTCGATAAAAAGTGCGTATTGCTACAGTTTCTATTTTCTCTATGAGTCGTGCTCCACTCTGTGTAATTATCTGCTAGAATGCATACTCTGCATGTGTTTTTAGTTAAAATTTCTTAAAACACGGTCTTAAAGTCTGCATATTTTCAGCCCTTAATAACTCACATAAAATAGCATGCGTCCATCCTGCATGTGGAATATCTACTGATGTATTTTCAACTATTTAGCTTAGAGATTTTGATGGCATGTGTCAAGACTAATATTTATTTTCTATTTTGCCATTACCTGAAATAAACTAACACATATAAAGGAAAACTTCTATTTTAAACTCTAAGAAATAAGGTCTGTGTATGCTTAGTAGAGGGCCTATACATGAAGTGAGATTGCTTTTTTAGTTCTTGCTACTTCTGCCACAAGTGATATAAGCTGACCTGGAGAACACTTCTCTGGTTTAAAAGAATTATCTTGTAGAATCTTTTTATTCTATTTTCACAAATTATCACAATAATCATCACATATATCCCAATATACTTCTCGAGGGCACCTGGTGAGTGGTGCTTTACACTGCCTGCGTGATTCCTTCATTTAGTGACCAAGGGATTCCTCATATGGAAGCATTTGTGATCTTTTCCCTTTGGTGATGTTTGTTGCACAATGAGGCTGATCACTGCCAGGATAACAGCCTGGGCTTTGTTGGGAAGTGTGATATAATGGGCATTCCTAGCAGTTTTTATGCAAACACCTTTTTTCCCTAGCTCCCACTGGTCCATATAAACTTCTCCGCAAACAATGAAACACTCAAGTGACAGCAAACAATGAAACACTTAAGTGAAGTGTTCTTTTTTTTTATTTCAATAACTATTATGTCTGCTAAGGACATTCTTGGTAAATTCTTCTTTGAAAGACCAAAGATTGCTTTCAAATTTTCAAGACTTACAGCTTGGCAGTGATAGGAATATGATATATGTACACTTTTAGTGAAACTCTTCACTGCAAGTTCTGCAAAGCAGTATCTGTTCTCCAAAGACCTCACCTGACCTGACTTTTCCAGCACTGGTACAGCACTTCTGCTGGATCCCTAAGGAGATCATGAGGACAGGGAGAAAATGTGCCTACAACTTGTGCCTGTGGAGAGATTTAGGAAAATACTTGATGGCTGGGTCACTTATCCCTTCTGCTTCCTATAAATGCTCTGTGGCTACAGCTGCGATAAAAGGGAAATTCCAATGTATCCTTGATGCTGTTCCATTGCATCTAGTAACACTGGAAAAGTGAAGCCACTGCAAGCCTTTGATCGCTCCTGGGGTACAAGAAGAATGCCAGCAGCTGCTCCAGATTATGCTCTCACCACTCCTGTGGCTGTGGGGATGTGCTCACACTGCACCAAGGCACAGGGGCTTCCCCAGGGACCAGCCTCCCGTGGCCATCCAGGTCTGTCCCTGTCCCTGTGCCACCTTAGGACAGGTGCAGGGTGCCAGGCTGTGGCCTCCCCTGGAATGCCACTGCCACAGCCCTTGTGCTGGGTGCTATGGGGTGCTCCTCCAAGGGGGCTGGCTTTGCAAATAGCCAGAGCCTGCTCAGCAGTTGAACCTCCCTCTGGTTTGGGTTTTGGTCCCTGGGTGAAGCTGTGGAGGATGCTGTACCAGAAGCAGCAGCCACGCAGACAGTAGAGGAAGCAAAATCTCACAACACAGGAGCCAAATTAGTCAGGCTGTTTATACACCACCACCATGTTTCCCATGGCACAGCAGGAGAGGGGCCAGCACTAGCAGTACAACCCCTAAAATGCACCTTTTACCCTTTTGGTGTCCGCTTCAGGAGCTTGAGTTGCTCCATTAGCATCCAGGGAGTGATACTTATGGGCTGAAAATCCCTGTGGAGGATGAGGAACTTCTTTGGAGGATCAGAAACTGCTGGGAAAGGGAAAGAGATGCTCAGTTTGAAAAGGTAATCCTCCTAATCCTTTGGAAAGGTAATGCTCTACTCCTTTGCCAATGTCATTTATACAGGCACTGTCTCATGAGCTTGCTCTCTTTTGGGCACTGTCTTCATGCTCGAGTTTGGTGTTAGCAGGGCTTGTGGCAAACTGAGCCAGAAGCCAACTTTATTTCCTCCCCCTGACACTCTGTTTACTGGTTTATCACTTTCTTCTAGCACCAGTGTCTTATTTTTTGCTCTTGACTGTCTGCTCAGGCACATGGGAGCTGGTGAGCCCTGCCTCTCAGATCCCCAGCCAAAGGTCAGTAGCTGCATGGTGGCCTCTGGATTCCTTGGATACTGACCCTTGTCATGTGGGGAGGCATTAACCTTTGGCCCGGAGTAAGTGTCCTCATATCTCACCTCAATTAGTCTGGCCTGCTAGTTGATCCTGCCCAGTATAAACCCCTTTTCTTTGGCATCCTGCAAATCTAAGCTCTGTCTTGATGATTTCCATTCACCTGATGCTGGTGGGAGATACCCTGCGTGTTGCACCCAGGGCTGAGTAATCAGTGGCATAAGGGGCAGCTCAGGAAGAGCTGATTGTCTGTTCAACAGCCCCTCCTGCATCCCAAAGGAGCAGTGGTGGTGGCTACCTCTGTTCAACCTCTCTTTCTCATCCAGAGTAGGGATAGCTACTGTGGGAGGATACTGCCTGTATCATGCAACTGAGGTGTTTTGAGAGTTTGAGCTTTGGGGGTTTTTTAACTCCTGATTCCTAGGGAAGGAATCATTGAGAGTGCCTTACTTCGAATCAGGCTCTTGGGCCAGAATCACACTCATCACCAGATCTTATCATGTTCCAAAAATGTGAGCTTTCTCTTGCATCTTTTTAATGCAGAACTTGGTCAGGGGTTCACCTCAGTGCACCACCACTATTCCTGCCAACTCCCATGATTATTTGACATGTAACCTCACAGAGCTCCCTTGGCTCCATCTTGGGGCTGTACAGGCATTCTTAGTTCAGCTCTGATGAATGATCATTTTACCTCCTCGCACTGGGTAAACAGCTGTTTTCCATGTTACCTGCTTTAGGAGCCTCACAGGCACGTTGTTTCTTTCCTTGCCTCCAGCAACAAGCAGACACAAGTGACTAATTGCAGCAGGGCTGCACCAGCACCTTCTTGCAGTCAGGACAGCATGAAAAATACACATCATTTTCATACAGCACACCACATGTCAATTGGCTGCAAGATGAAATAACAGGGAGCAGGCACTTGCAACCCTCTTTTCTGTATCTTTTACTAGCCAAAAGAATAAAAGCAACACAGGCTTGGAGATGAGGGTTCCAAAGTGGCCAGTCCCCTTTGGTCTCAGCACTTCCAGCTTCAAGTCCCTACTGAGGAATCTCTCCCTTTGAAGTATATCTCACTTGGGCAGGAGCCAATGTGAGGAAGAGGAAGCTATTAGCTTGTAAAGAGAACCCCACAGGTGAAGTCTGACCTCCTGCTGGTTTCTTTGCTTGCAGGTATTTCCTGTGGATGCTTTAAAAACAGATGGTATTGTGGGTTTTGCTGGTGCCACCTGCTAGTGGGCAATGCTCTGTGTCAAAAGGAACAGGGAATTTAGAAGAGTAGGCTTTAAAACACCACATTGATTTGTTTTAGCCTGCTTGCATACTTTTAAAATTGTGCCAGAGTGTTTTAAAAGGCCAGATAAGCTCATCTTTGTATGGGTTAGTCCTTGTCCTGGAGCTGGCAGCCCAGGAGGAGGGCAGTGATGGTGGGAGCAGAGTGATGCTGCCAAGGATGTGAAGCCTCACTTGAGCACCCTTGCTTTATGAGCAGAGGATATATCAGGGCTGGTGGGATTTACAGCTCTGTACAGCTCTTCATTCCACATTTCCTACCAAGGTGCTGCATGCAGACCACAGGGCACATTTTTCCTCTCATTAGGTTCTCAGTTTTGCAGTGGCCATTTCTTTTGTCTGCTTTGCAGACAGAATTTTTTTTTTCCCATCTTCTTCTTTTCTTTTCCCAAATTGCCACTGAATTTTTGATGTTTGTATGTACTTTGGCAGATTGAGAAATCTCCTCATGTGTTGTGAGATGTCTTTATCATATTCTGCCAAGCCTATCACTTCCATATCACCTTCCCTGCCACCTTCTTTTGCAACTTCATTGTAAGGTCTACTCAAGCCTGTTCCCAAATATCTACATTCTATGAAAACCTCATCCTTCTGCCCTACCACTTTTCCATGTCTTTTGTCATCTTGTGCAATGAGGCTACATGATGTTAACCTCCTCTCTCCAAGGCATTGTGTAGCATCTCTGCAAATCAAATGGTGGTGATCCAGTTTGGGATTAGGAAATAGAAAGAAGTGAACAATTCCTTGTTTGCATAAGACTGGAAGAACTGTTGGGGCAGAGCTGGGGCTAGAACCCAGAATAAGTCATGGGACTGCCTGTCATAACAAGAAAGGGAACTTGCAACAGCTTATTTTTCTGAGAAGATTTGTTAAATCTCCTGTAATTGGTTTAGTAAACACTAAAAGATGGGAAACAAAACAGAATGTTCTCTTCCAGCTTTCGTAGGCTGCGTGGTATCTCTCACAGCCATATGGGATTAATGGTGGCTGTAGGGTAGGATTGTATCATAAAACTTTTATTAAATGTTTTAAAGCCAATTAAAGAGACACTGCCAATTTGAGCTTTCTAAGATTTTACAAAGTAAATTTTTTCCATTGTTGTAGTAAAAGTGGCTTTGAAGTGCTAGATCCTGAAATTTTTAACCATTTAAGAATTAAATTGCTATATACTCTCTGCTGATGCTGAGCCTATTCAACTAGTTATGCACAGTACTGTTGTGGGCAGACAAGGAATAAAATGCTCCTAAGCAGAAATTAATTTTTCCTATCTTCCTTCATTTACAGAAGTATTTTAAATCTTAATTGAAGCCTCATTAAGTGACATTTTGGACAGGAAGGTTTGGGTTCTCCTACCAATTTGATGATGTGTCTTTCAGATAAGCCTTTCTTAAAACCTTCAAGTCTCCAAACAGAGAAGTGAGACCCTTTTCTGAGCGTTATACTGATTATTAGAAAATCCATATGTCTGAATTCTTGAATTTCATTAAAAACCAAGCTTCCATTTCAGGTATATAGTTCGCCTTATCATAAGGTGTAAAATGTCCTTTTTTTTCCAATGGAGAGCATTCAGCCTACATTTCAAGGAGCAAGCAGCCCATGACAGGAAAAGGATCTGCAGGGCTCAGTGTCCAGGGTAGAAAGGAGATGGGTGAATGTAGATGCAGTCACAGTTTGCTTTCCTAGGTAGGGTTGTACTTGCATTCATGTGAGAAATTTAAATCTTTTGATGGAGCTCAGGATGCACTTGGGTTTCTGGGCTGCAAGCTCACACTGCTGGGTCATGTCCATCCTTTCATCCTTCAGTATCCCGAAGTCCTCCTCAGGGCTGCTCTCTATCCCTTCATCCATCCGCCTTTGTTCATACCAGGGGCAATTCCTTTTCAGTTGTTACTATGATTAAAACTCCAGAATCCTTGATCTCTAGATGAGCCTGTTAGGGTACCTCTTGGCCCATTGTAGCATCCTCCGAGAGACAAAAGCATCTCTTTGTTACCTTTGTGCCTTGGATGTGGTCTGCCTCTGTCTGTGAGAGGGCAGCAGAGGTTGGGACAGCAACACCTTCCCCTCCTGCCCGATCCATTTTCAGGGTGCTCTTGGTGCACATCCTGAGCTCTGTGTGTTGCAGAAGGCTGGCACGTCCCTGCAGCATGCCTGCTGATTTCCTGCACCCTTGCCGGGCTGATGTGTGAGCCTTGGGGAGCCCGTCGGGGCTGGAGGTGAGCGGGGCTTGGCACAATGTCACCTTCCTGGTCTCACAGCTCATTGCTCACCCGCAGCTGGGACCTGACAGGCTTTTTTTTGTCTCTGTTTTGTATAAATCTTCGTCACTGTAGCACTTCATCTGATGTGACTAACACGCATGGTTTTTCTCTGCTCTCTCCCCTGAGGAAGGTGGGGGGAGAATTAGTGTGGGCAGTGCAGTATTTCTGCTTCGGTCTGGTTATTTTAGAAACAAACTTAAAAACATATGTTCATTTCAGTTCGTTTTTATGTGACAGAGACAAGGTCGAAGAGATATGCCTGGAAAGTGTAGCTGAAACCTCCCTAAGAGCTGGGCTGTGTGCAGGGATCATGTTACATGGAGTTTATTGCAGGCTGGTATTTAAATTCACTGTAGCCTGCCCCATCATTGCATTTTAAAGGTCCCTTTCTTTTACCAAGCTCTTCATTTTGTCTCCTTCTCCTATTTGTTCTTTTCAATTTATTGTTGTTTTCAGGACAATTTAATTTTTTGAAATATTCTCTTCAGGAATCATCATCTGTACTATAGAAACCTATTTGTATAAATCTTCATAGCCCAAATTTTCTCCTCACCTAGATCCTCATTGTGTTGCATGTTGTGTCCTTGCTTCACAATTCCTATATATATTTCCAGTACTGGTGAGACAGACTGTACCCTTGAAACACTTGCTTGTTAATAAGGCAACAATTGGAATTGGCAGGACATGGTGATGGAAGATTTCCTCATGAAAAAGTGAGGATTGGCAAGTCTGGTTTTCATTTTTCATCAAAGCAAAAGCAGAGTTTTGTAAATGATGGTGGGAAGAAACCCGAGGAGGGGAGATTTCAGGAGATGAAAGCCTGTCTGCTGGGGAGGGAGGTGAGGGGGCAACTGACTTAAAGCCTCAGCTCAGCTGGACCTGGATGTAGACCTGAAGCCCCTGCCTCTGTGAGATTGCTGGCTGCTGCTCTCCTCCTGACCTGTGTTTAAAGATGTAGAAAGTGAGAAGAAAAATGAAAAAACAAATGGTGATTAACTTAATCATGGCAGGAGAGCACCTGAATGTGATGTAGGAGACAGAAGTTCAAGCCTTTGCTGAAATCTGTGACAAAAAGTAATTAAGCTGTCTCTTTCATGTTCTCCTCCAGTGCTGTAATCCCTGTGACTGCCAAAGCTCATCCTGCTTCTCACCAGCCAGACTTTCCTTGGGGCTGGGAACTTGACACTACTCAAGTCCCTCTTCTGGGAAAAAGGTCCCATAAAGTGCTTCCCAACACTTGCAAGAATGCAAATAGGATTTGAAGAAGATGGTTCTCATTTGATCATACCTCTAAGCAACATCTTCTGGTCTTTTGCACAAGTATAGTTCAAAGTTTTTAATAAAAATGGAGGTGGCGGGGGGGCAAGGCAAATTGGGATTTTTGGAGGGATTTTGGTAAAGTCTTACACTTTGTTACTGTGGTGATACCATGGAAACTAGATTTGTGAGTCCAGGGAGAATCTAAGTTGTGAAGGAAAAAAGCTGAGATTTTTGGTAGGAACACATAGTTTTGAGCACTCCTTTTGACTTTTCCTCCTAGTGATATTGGTGGGGATGTGGTTAATTTTAGTGGGAACAGGATCAGTGTATAAACCATGATAAGCCTTCACTAAATGAAAACTGGAACATGTCTGCTGAACTGCTTTTGAAATGTCTGGATGTAAGTAAAAGGGATCAGAGGCCTGTTTGTAGCTCAGAGAATATATTTGACTCTGGACTAATAAATTTTCCCAAATTTTCTTTAAGTTAGTTAACTGAAAGGTCAGTCCCATTTGTAAACAAAGCTGTCTGAATTTATTGTTAAGTAAAAGCATCAGGGGCTTTTGCAGTGCTTTCCTCTGTGGCTGAGTGCCGGCACAGTTGCTTTTTAGAAAGCTTAGTGCATATGATTCTTTTTTATTAGAAAATAAACAGAAAAGACATGCCAATCAGTAGCTTCAAAAGGTCCTTGCTGCAATATCAGTGTAAGAACTGTGCAAGAGCCTCCTGATGAAATGGGAAAGCAGACAAGTTGTTTTCAGGCACTGTGGTAGAGAATTGAAGCTCTGGCCAGCTTAGTGAAAAGTTTATGGACCTTCTGGGGAGCCTCTGCTCCATTTGTTCAGCCTATACTGATTTTTTTTTTCACTGATTCTTTGGAACCAGGTGAAAATCAGTAGTTTGAGCATTCAGACCAAACAGAAAAGAGGAGAGAAGGACCCTGAGTATGTGAAATCTTATACAGACACCTGCAAAAACCAAAACAGCTGTTTGCTGTGTTGCACTGGCAGGAGTGCTGTGCAGAGCAGGAGGAGTGGTTGCCTCACAAATTTTTGGGTAAGGACATCCTACTCACTCTCCCTCTACCCTGTGGCTGATGTTGACAGCGCTTCCTAGTTCTGTTCTCATTATCTGCCCAAACTAGAGGTCTATGAGGCATGTGAGCACCCTGCAATACAGCAGCAGAGATCAGCTCTGCATAGGGACCCAGGCTGCATGAGCTCAGCACCTGCAGAAGTGGGATTGCCTCTCCAGCTATCCATAATTATTTTTCCGTGCCAGTGCCAAGTTCAGCATGGGCTAAGATTCTGCTTTTTGGGCAGTGGTCACATAATTTAAGTCTAGTGTCTGAAGTGCTTTGTATCCCATGCCTGTGCCTCCTTCACTTTTTATATAATGTGGCTTGTGCATGGTGTCGTTTTACTAGAACAACGCTCCTTAGGCACTGCTGTAACCAGAGATACCCTGACCTTACTGTCACATGCTGGATGTTTCTTGTGCCAAAACAAAAAGGTGAGAAAATAGAAACTAAAGGGATAGAGCAATTGCCATGCATGTATTTGCATTTCTCTCTCCTGAGCCCGTAAATAATCTAGTTTGTGGCAGTGTTTCTGTTTGGGGTTTCTGCCTCATTTCTGCTTGGCAAATGGCTTTAGAGAGGCTTGGGAGGTTTTATTTGCTTTTTCAAGGGAGAGAGAAAAAAGATAAGGGGGGTTTGACTGAGGCTATTGGGAGGTCAGTGAAGCTGCAGCACACCAGCTGGGAGCATGGCTCACTCTTCACGTGTGCTTAGGGAGGCAGCCAGGTTCCCAGACAGGATGGACAACTAGCTGAGAGGAAAATGACAGCTCAAAAGGTCATGTGGTCACATGGCTAGGTTTTCCTTGGGCTGGCCTTCAACCACTGTCCCCATCACCATTCCTAGACAAGGCTGTCTCTTGAGGCTTGTGTAAAAAAAGAGCTATACCCTTTTAATTGAAGCTGTGTGTTTAAGCAGGTTACCAGTAAACTAGTGCACGTGCCTGGACTCTTATTTCAGCATGAAGTGGGGGCTTTTTGTGTTTTGGTTTGGTTTGGCTTTGTTTTGTTTGACTTTTGTGTTATTTTAGCTTAAGAAAAGCAATTAAGAGAAGACTACAATTAATATACCATTTTCATGCCTCCTCCAAAAAACATGTGATACAGTGTTTAAATTTATAGAAAATCATGGTAGACAAAGCTTGATAAACTTTGGTTCCTTTCCAGAAAGGTGAAGAGGAAAAGATTTTTCCTGGACCTGGTTTTTCAAAGTGAACTCCAGGCAGTCTCTGCTGTGCCTCACTGAACCCAGGCTCCTTCCTATTGTATCAGTGTGTGGTGCCTTACAGCAGCTCCCAAGACTTTAGCCTGTGCCCTCTTAAAGAGCAAATGCATGCTTCTCTGTAGAGAAACTCAAGGATTAGAGCATGAAAATTTCTGGCATTTGAAATTTTATTTCAGTGTTCAACTTTTAGAAATGTATTTCTATTAAGTAATTAAGAGTTTGTTGACACTGAGTGAAAATCACAGGAACATTAGGTTGTTGTATGGGAGAGCGACTTCTTGTGTGTCCTACCAGATGAGGAGACCTCATAATAGCCCAAAAGCTCCTCTGGAATCCCCAATTGAAGGGACACAACTTTTGTGATGGGCACATCTTGGCTCTTAGAGAGCTCATTTATCTGAAAGGCAGAGCCTCTTTCTTGCCCACTTTGAACTAAGAAGCATGAAGCCTCGGGGATGCTGTATGACTTCCTGAGTTTTGTGCTATGCATGGATGGTTGAGCATTGCTCATGCTGAGCGTTCAGATAAGAGGGGAGACTTTGCACGCGGTGCGTCCCCTCTGAATTGTCCCACAGCCGCCCGTCCCACCGGACCACCTCGACAGCTGAATGAACAGCAGCTGTTCATTAACAGGGAACAGAGATCCGGTGCTGGCCATAGGAAGTAAAAGCCCTAGAGCACACTGCAGTAGCCTTGTTCTCCCTTTACAAAGCTGCTCTCTGTTAAACTGCAGTATCAACCCTCACTGGTGTACAAATGCCCTTCGTTAGGGTTTGCACGCTGTGTTATATGAGTCCGCAGTTAAAAAGCAAACGAACAAAACCTGCTTGTGGTAATTTACTGTAATGGCACTGGAAGTCAGTTTAATCAGCGAAAAAAAAATGATTGAGGGGATTATGCTCAACTGTAGTGCTGGAAGGAGCAGGACAGCCGGGCGCTGAGGTGGTGACTTCACCGGGGACTGTGGAGGAGATGGATTATTTGCAAAATCTCAGCCTGACATGGCTCTCCCAGAATGCAGCCTGCTCCTAAGACACACATCCGTATATGTTTAATAAGGTGTTAGAACAGAACCTGAAATGTTCATTCACATTCCCCTGTTGTGGATCGTTTCAGTGACCATCTGGTGCCCCTCTTATTTTTTTTTAAGACTCTCTTGCATCCTGCACATTACTTTCTGTTTACCCTTTGGGGCCCTGCTTGGCAGAGTGCCATGGAATGTGCTTGGTGTCCTGTCCTTTCCTAACTCAGCACAACACCGAAGACAGTGCGTAACAATAAGCCGTCGTGTTTCCGCTCCCACCTCACCAGGAGAGCCTCATCTTACCAGCTGCGAGAGCAGCCTTTGCTTGCAAAGTGGGAGAAGGATGTGAGAGTTTGTACAAACAGTACTTTTATTCCCAGGGAGATTTTTAATGCTTGTTTTGGTGGCTTGCTCAGATTTGCATACTTGAGTAGAGACAGCAGCCTGGTATCCAAGTGGTAGGAGAGAGATCTGGTGAAAGGAAAAAAATAATTCCTTTCATGGATCCAAGAGTTACTCTGACACCACAAGCTAAAAGGCTTCCCAGCTGAGCCACTGTTTTCCATGTGTTAGTGCTACAATTGCAAACCTACCTGGGGTTTGTAGTATGCAAATTCAGTTAATTTGCTTAGCTGGAGGAAAAGCAGTAAGTCTACCCTTTCTGAGCTGACCAGCATGGAAGTCTGTATTTTAACCTTAAGAAGAGCTAGCAGCCTTGAGGAATGCCACTAGGAAGTGGAACTCAAGCAATCACACTGAACAAACAATGAATTGCATATATTTCTAGTGTGTCTGTTTGCATGGATGTGATTGAGAGAGGGGAAGGAAGAGGAAGGATGGACCTGACACAAACCATATTCAGTTTAGGAGGGAATGCAGAGGAGACCATGGTTACAGACTGATTTAGGAGTTCATTGAGTCCATTGAAGGAACCTAGTGTAAGTGGCTGTGGGCTGATGTTTTTCATGTGGCAGCAGCCCAGCTGTGCTGTGCTGTGGGCACATTAAGCCAGCACAGCTGCATCACCTCCAAGAGACACAGACTGAAACAGCTGAGCCCATTTCCACCAGCACCACTGCATCTCTGCCCCAACTTCTGCCAGGAGAGGTAATTTGTTGAGGGGATGGGGCTGGGATGATTCCCAGGCAGGGCAGGCCTTGCTCTGCTGGCACAACACTGCTCTTTGAATCCTCTGACAAGATAGAAGAGCTGAACTGTTTTACGTTTATTTGTTTAAGTGGCCTTTTGCAGTGGTGTGAGTACACTGAACATTTTAGCTGTCCTTCTCTGGATATCTTTTGCTTTGTCATGCTCATGATGTTCTTACTCAATTTATTTAGCCAACACATTTTGGCTAACACTATGTTGAACTCTGCTCCAGGCGGCCTCTTTGGTTCAGGTGCCTCCACAGCTTCTCTAGGAAACAAGTCAGGATTTTTCTGGTCAACAGAAATGCATTTGCATTTGTTCACTGTTGCTCCTCTTCCCTTATCTCTGTTTGTATTACGTTACAACTCAGGGTGTTCCTGCACTCCTCCCATGTTGGTTTGGTGCCCAAAAGCTGACACTTCTGTAAGTTTGTAGTCTGTGTGTGGTACAAAAAGTACCAGAGAGAGTGGCTAGGGATTGCTATAAAAATCTCAATGTTGTATTTTGTTCTCCTAAATGAAATTCCTGCTGTAGATCCTCCTACACGCCGAAGTAAGGAATCTGTGTGAAAGTGTCTTCACTCCATGTGTGTTTATTGTCAAAGTCCTTCAGGCTTTGTTTGACTATTTTGATGTGTCCAGTTTCTTATCTGATGCTTTCTAGTTACCTTTCCAATTCAGGGACAAAGTCCAAAGAGAGATTGGCATATGCTCATGGAGGGTGGAGTTGGCAGAGAAATAGTTTAGCTCTGCCCCCTGTTTGATTGGAAAGTTGTCCTTGTAAAATAACCCCAGCTGGGGTCTGAAAGAGAGAGAGTTTCTGCATCTTCCTGAAGTGCTACTGTCACAGTACCCAGAGGAATATATCTCATTTTGAATTCAGGGAGCATGACTGTTCCCTCTGTGACATTTAGGTATCACAGACAGGTGATGGGGCTGGGGCATGTGTTCAGAAGGAGAATCAGCTGCAGGCAGATGTCTCTCGTGACTGTTTCCATGACCTGTCCTCAAGGATATCCAGGGTTCAAGGTGCCACACCACCCCCAGGTTCTCTGCTTCATCATCCCTACTGCTGGAAAGCAGACCCTTACACCCCTTCTGAACCTCCCTTCCCGTGGTTTAAAGATTATTACTTTTTGCTCTAACCCCCCAAAACTCTATTGTGTATACTTTATATATGCTCTAATGTAGAATGTTTCAATTCCTGAGAGAGCACAGAAGAAAGCCAACTCATGCCTCAGAAGGTGACTCAGAGGTCTTTCTGCCCAAAGACAAAAATCTCTGCTCTTACCATACCAGGACAGATTAGAAGCACCTAAGAGTGTCCTGACAGATGGTATTTAATAGGTGGCAAGGCTTGGACACTGTGTGAGAATGGAAGGAATCCGAAAAGGTTTATTACAAACAAATTGTGTTTTCTTAATGGGTGCTTGTGATCTGCCATCCATCCAGAGCAGGAGCAGCAGTGATTCTGCAGCCTCACTCAGGTCAGGGTGAGCAATTATGGCTGTGGACCAGAGTCAACCATGAAATACCTGAAGACAGCAAGACAGCAGGAGATCTTGTGGTGATTATTAATGGAATACTTGTAACTGTGTCCAGGCAATTTACATGATGAGTAATGTAAACATAGAGGTTATTGAATGGGGAGTGAAAACGATCAGGCAGGAGGTTAGTGGTTGTTGCTTTAACTGGGGACCAGAAAGAAAATCCTCCCTGGGGTCATTAACTGTATTCTCCTGACACTCTGCTAAAGCAGAAGTTACCTCAGCTCTCAGCTGTCCTTCTATCTCAGCTTGAAATGCCTGAAGTGATGATGATTTTGTTCTGTGAGCTATGACATAAGCTGCAAGTGGGTGTCAGTCTCAGAAGATGACTGCATTTCTCAGGGAAGTTTCCTTGAGAACCTTTGCTGGTAGCTAATCAACCCACTTCAAGCTGATTTTTCCATGTTTCACCAAAGTTGCAGAAAAATCAGTGGTTTTGAACAGTGTTCCACAGCCATTGCTTTGATTTTTGAAAATTGATTAAGAAGAACAATGACAACAACAATAAAAAAAAATCATTCTAGTGAGCTGAATAAAGCTGAACTGGCAAATCCCAGATACCCAGAAGAAACAGTGTCCTGTTTATAAGGAAAGAGTGTGGTTACTGTGGTCAGACAGCTGGGCTACAGGCCAGGCCATGCCTCCTAAACATATTTTATCTTACCTCATGTCACAGGCAGGATGTGGGGAATGTAAGATTTTCTCTTCTGAAAGGTGAGGGCCATTCACAGAGAGCATACACAGGCGTTGCTCCCTTGACGGCTGCTTTGCCTTACACCCATTGAACCTCTACTCCTTCATTAGGGTATCAGAGGAAATTTCTAGACCTGCTGGAATCAGGATTGGGGCAGATCCATCTTGCTGGCTTTCTCCAGGCAGTCAAAAAGGCAAAGACAGTCTTCAACCAGGCCTGAATGGACCCATTCTCCTCAGCCAGCTGTGAACACTTGAGGTATGTCTCACCTAAGCACGGGGTGTGATTGTAGCACATAAATAATAGGTGCAGCTAATGTGGTCCAGAAACTATAAAATTGTAAAGTTCTTGGAGAGTCCTTGCTCCTTCCCTGGCTGCTGGTGTTGCATAGGGTGGCTGGAAGAAGCCATCAGGGCTACAGGAGCACCTCTGCTTGGTTGGCTGAAGCTAAGGGGACGTCTAGTGGTGGTATTTTAGGATCCAGGTTTCCCTGTAACTAGAGGCATCTAGTTTTTCCACTAAGAAAACTGATGCAGCTTCCTTGAAAGTGATGGGTAGAGTCAGAAATGAGGTTAAAGGCATCTTGTGCCATTTTTCCCTTGTGAAACAAACTGCCAAATTTTATTACTGGTTACAGGCAAAGTCATCTCAGTCTGTACAGCAAACCCTGTGATGGTAGTGGGGCTTCAGCAGACAAAACTGGTGTGAAACTGATGCAGTTTCAGTCTGCCTCTCTCTCTGCAAGTGGAGACCCCAGAAAATAACCACAAGGAATGTAAGCCTTGTTGTTTGAATTTTTTTATGTGAATACCAAGAACATGTGAAGCATTCATGGCTTAGACAATACTGTGTGACACAGACATACAGAAGTCAGCTGCTGGTTTCTCAATGCAGTGCACTGATTTTTGCAGTAATATATCACCTCCCCTCAGACAATAACTGGGGCCTTGGTGTCAGGTAAAACTAAAAGTGACAAAACTGTATCACCTTTATCTAGGTGCTCATGTGCTGCTGTGACTAAGGAGAATGTATATAACTCTAGGTAGCAGTGTGAGACAACCCAGTAAAGAAGCACTGAAGGGAGATTAAAGGAGGATCATTAATATCATCCTATTTTCTTTTAGAATTTACAAAATAGTAAAAATTATATGGTTGGTGGTAAGCTTGCTCTGTGAGGGAATGTACTCACACAAAGACAACTCTCTGGCAAAATTATCTCTGAGGCTGTGCCAATAGCAGGTGGAGAAGTCAGGTGCAGCTCCCAAAGGGCTGCTCCTCCCTGATGAGGATCATTGCAACAGGCACACATGGTAATGCATTGCTAAACTGCCTCCTTTTATTTTCCTCTCTAGGAAATGCATAGTTTTCCCAATATAAAGGAACTAATTACTTATTTTTCAGGCTTTTAAACCAAATGCAGTGTATACATGCCCCTCTGGAATGTGCTCTGGAATTGCTGCTGCTGTAATCACAGCAGGGAAGGATTTTGCTGCTCCTGATGTCAAGTTTTTCTTGTGGCACAGTGTTAGACAAAGCTGTTTCTTGTTCTTGGATGGTCTTTTAAATGCACTGGGAAACTTCTGCTCTAGTACCTTTGCCAATTTTCTTTTTGGAAATCCAGATTAATTTATTTGAATGTTCTTTGCTATTTCTCAACAATTCTTTATCTTCTTTGTGTCTTTCTCTCTTTCCTATCATGAAGTCTTTTTCCCCTCCTCAAACCAGTGACCAAGAACATCTTGCCCTTAACCATCTAATCCATTTAGACCAGACTTTTCTCTGCCTGCCTGTCTTGTGTGTTCAAGGCCTGTCATAACCTTGATTTCAGAGCGACCCTCAGTGATGAAATAGTTCTGGTGCTGAGCAGGGAGCTCAGGCAGAGCTCAGGCACCTACACTTTCTTCAGGCAAGCTTTCATGCTCCTGCACTTGGAGAAGGATGAAATTCCCAGTGTGAAGTACTGAAGTGGTTTCCTTTTCCATGGATTCACAATGAAATGTGGTTGGGTTTGTTTTAGTTTGGTTTTTTAAGTTCCTTTCTTCTCACCTCCCAGATGTTTCCAACTGATTATCTTTTCATGTCTTCAAATTTAACTTGTTCCTATTTAATTATTTACATATTCTTCATTATTTAACATTTTTGCTAAGACATGTACTACATGTACTGAAATCCAAGAGGAGCAGTTCTGTGGATGGAGGCAGTATTTTTCCCCAGTGAGATTCTCCCATCCCTGCCATACAGGTGTGAGTAGTTTAATTGCCTTTTTTGTTTGGTTGCTCAATTGGTGGTTTTTTGTTTGGTTTGATTTGGTTTTGGAAGGAGGCAGGGGGAGCAGGTAAGTAGTTTAAAAGCCACAAGACTTAATTTTACGTTTTGATGTTCTGTGAGTTTTCCAAGGCTTGTGAGGTACTGAAGGGCTGTGTGATGGGGAAAATCACCAAAAGCCTTTTTCTTCATATGAGCATGTTCTGCAAGGGCTGTCTTCTCATTGTGACATCCCTTCTTTTGGCCTTGCCTCACTCATCTACACCACCTGTCACTACTGTGGGCAGTGCTGCGAACTGCAAACCCCTGGAGGAGAGGGAATAGAAGGCGGCTTCTATTTTCTGGTCTTGCAGTGAGTTTGGAAGTATGTTGTTGCTTTTCTGAAGGACTTTGTCATTGGCTGCTTTGTGACACCTCAGTCTGGATTGCCCAACTCTTTCACAGTGCAGCGCTGCTTTCCCAGCTGCCCTGACCAACAGATTACATCGAGATTCGCACTTGCAGTGTCTGAGCCAGCGAGGGTGGTGTTTGTGTGCACGATGGAAATCTTTCCTCCTTTCTTGTGACATGCCCGCACAGAGCGTGTGCCTCACGTGGGCGTGCTCATGTGCAGGCAGCGTGTGCCATGACCGTGTCTGCGGGTGATGCTCCTCGGGACGTCTGTCCCTGGGCTGCGCTCCCCGTGCTGCTGCCCATCCCTTCTGCGGTGGAGCAACAGTGCCAACTGCTGGCTGCTGCGCCTGGCCCGCCATCCCCTGAGCTTCATTCTGAGCGCCGCTTAAAACACACCCGCGTCCCCTCTGCTGACCGTCTGGCTACTTAGCAATAATATCTCCGTTTGTTAGTCCTTTTTTTCCATACCGAAATAATATTCTGTTGAGCGCGGTAAGCCTCAGGTTACCTTTGCTGGTGACATTTCTAATTGTTTCATGTTGGTTTAAAGCGGTGTGTCTCTCCTGATCTCTCAGGGCTGGCTGCTTGAAGAGGAGAGGAGGTTTCTGCTCTGAGCAGTGGAGTGCCATGAAGTGCTGCCTGAAAGTTCTTTAATCATTCAGTTGTGGCAGCAATTTGCCAGCTATGTATTTGGGACACTCTTATTGTTATAGCCACAATGGGCTCTGGGGAAAACAGGATGGTGATTTGCATATTTCTGCACAGAGTACATGCAGCACTTTTACTCGGTAAAGGAAAAAAAAATTTAAAAAAGGGGAGGGTAAGAAAAAGGACATAATCTACTGCTGTACGTATAAGTGTAGTTTTATTCGAATTTCAGTGAAATATTTTAATAGAAAAAATAGTTTGTGTTTTTTCTTTTCCCAAGAGGAATAGCAAATGGAAAAGACAAGTTTGTTTCTTTAAATGTTTCCTGTGAGAAAGGGGTTAAAATGTTTGCAGGAGGTGACGGCAGAGGGGACACATATATGGGGAGCAGGAAACCAGGGAAGAAAAAAAGCATAAAAGGAAACAATTAAAAGAGCTTTTCAGAAGAAGGAGAAGGACAGTGAATGGGTAAAGCAATAAACCTGGCAGAAATGATCAGGGAAATTTTGCAGAGGAAAAAAAAAATGGGAGGGATAGGAGGCAGCCAAACAAACTAAAAGTGAGTTTGATGAGTCAGGGTTTCTGTGGGTTTCTTGCATCTCCCAAAAGGCCAGTTTTTTACTTCCTCTCAGCCACAAATGTTCTTCGTTATTTTTGGAACAGAACACGAAAGGAAAACTAATAAATCAGCTATTCTTAAACATGTGTGACAAGTCCAGGCTGAGGCACAGGTGGACCACAACCGCAGGAGGTCTCTTAAATCAAAGTCGCAGAACTTTGGATAGCCAGCAGGCTTAGCACTGCTTCCAGCCCCCTGTTACTCTTTCAATCATGTAGTGTTTTGGGGATTGGATAGAGAAATCTAAACCAGGCAAAAAGAATAAATAAATAAATAAATAAATAAAAGCATTTTGATGCTGCCTTGATAGACAGGACCATCAAAACTCCTCCTGTGCAACTGAAACCTCAGTAAAGAATTTCTTCTTCTTATCTAATCTAAACCCACATCTTTCTGTACGTACTGGTCTGTTCCAATGACAATGTCTTGACTTTTTATTACTGATGTAAATACTTAAGCTGGATGTAATGCCATTATTTACTTTTTTTTTAATTAAAAAACCAATTTTTTCCCAGGAGATGTGGTTGCAATTTTCAAGAGTCTTATTCTAACCATGCAGTGATTTGTTTTACTTTCACACAGAGAGGTATTCTTCTGAAGCAGTTTATTTCTCTGAATAAAAGGAGCAGGCTCCATGCTTTCTTATCCATGGCAGGCCTTTGTCACTGAGATAACCAGCCTCTTACTGAAAATAAATTTTATATGTATAATATATGATTGTGTTATTAGGGAAAATTAATGGGAGCAGGGCTGCAAAAGCTGGGCAGAGCTGATGGAGAGAGGAGGATGCACAGGAGTGTAGCTCTGCACACAGAGGTGGGATGTGAGGCTGGGGAAGGCAGAGGGCTGTCACTCCCTGTACCAGCAGTGGGGTTTGCCCTACCCTGGGGTGGGATCCCGTGGGGACAGGTGAGTGGCTGTGTCTGCTGTCCCTACAGGCCAAGCGGGGGCAGTGGTGCTGGGAGCCACGATGCCGCTAGATGTCCCTTGTCACCCGAGTGAGGCAGGCAGCTCGTCCCCATCTCTGCGCTTCTCAAGCATGTGCGGTGTAGTGTTACAAAGAAGCCTGCTCTTTAAGTGTTAAATATGGAGAAAAGTTGAGTCTGTATTTAAAAAATAAGTCTTGTATCAGCCTGTCATGAATAGCAAGGAGAAAGTTACTTCCTTAGCCGCTTTAATTTTTATTGGAAGATAGGGAGGATTTTGTTTTGAGGAGGTATTTACATGGCAGTTCAATATTTCCTGGGGGAGAAGTCATGCTAGAAAGTGCTGGTTTGGTGACCTAACACTGTGGTTTCAGCTAACCCTTCCCTGCTGACACAGGCTTGTCTGGTGCAAGGTGGGGGCCTGGCAGTCTGCACCACCTGAGCTGGCAGGGGGGAAAAGACCTGTGGGATTTCCTTGTGTCTTCTTAGTGACCTCTGACGTTTTAGGCATGCTGATGTTGCAGAAGGCAGGTAAAAGAGGTCACTTCTGTGAAGAACTCAGCCCTTCCACCTCACTGGTGCAGCCATACAGCCAAAGGCTCAGCATGCCCCTGCAGAGGGGGGAAAGGCTGGTGGAAAAGAAAGCAGCTGCTGAGGGAGGTGGACTGGTGTAGTCATGTAGAGTGAAGGGCAGGAGTGTCCAGAGGGGTCACAGGGAAACCTCCCATCCCAAACCTGCTTACACCTGCCTCCTCAAAAACCTCTTCTCACACTTCCCAGCCCCTGTGTCACTCAGCACACGCAGAGCCATGTGGAACTCACACTGCTCAGACACATGGCTTGTTTTTGTCCCTCCAACCAGTTGTGCTGGTCCTGCCTTGCCAGCGGTGCTCGTGCCTCTCCACACCAGTTTGGCAGCTGGGTTTGAAGAGTGGCCTCCAACAACAGGAGAGCGCTGATCTCTTAGCAGTCCTTTAAGAGTTAACTCCTCCCTGTGCCCTAGGCAGGTGGCCATGCTTTCTCCACAGTGAAAGCTGTGTTTCCATATGTCCCTACCTCCCATGGCTGGCACCTCGGCGTGGGCATCTGTGCCGCTCTGCATGCCTGTGCCCTTGCGGAGGCTGCTCTGAGCTGCTGTGGGCAGCTCCTGCAGCACCCCTGTGCCCTCTGCACACACCATGGCTGTGAGAGCAGTGGGGAGGGATGCCCTAAACGGCCCTAAAAGCAGCTACAGGGCTTTACCTGCCCAGACAGTGCTATGGACTTTGCTCCAAGGTAAGGAATAAGTGACTGACTGTCACCCATTTCTCAGGGCGTGCTGCTGCCACGCGTGACTGCACGGACCAAGCTGTTGAGTATTCAGAGTCATATCTGTCTGCCTGAATGACAGAAATGAAACATTTGCTGCTTTCTACTTCATTTAAACCCCTGGGAGCCTGTAGGGCTCATCCTCCTCATGCACCAAGGTATCCATGTGTGCCACTTACCAATCAGGGGCTTCTTCACCAGTAATGTCTGAGCAAATCTCTTGATAACAGGGGGACTACACACAGATTATTGTGATCATAATTTGGCCAACATAGCCTTTATTACTAATGGTGATGTTGGAGATGGAAAACCCAGCTTGATTCTCAGATCCCTGCTGAAAAGTAATAAAATAAAGAAGAACAAAATCTGTGTGTGAATTTGCTACCAAACCTTTGAAAAACACAAAAGTGGAACCCTGCCAATGCTATTGCTGGCAATTTTTCATTTTGAGGTAGGATTAGAAGTGGAAGTGCATTTTTTGTCTCTGACATTAGTATCATGTTGTTGTGTATAAATGGAGGGCTTGCAATTATTTGACATTTGTTGTATTGTAATTATTGTGTGCCCCTCTTACACCTACAGAGTATTTTTTAATATCATCTGATAATAGAGTAATTAGAAAATAACCTCAGCTATCATAAGAAAAAGGTGTCTATTTTATTAACACAAAGAACAGACAAAGGAAGCACTTCAGTGGAAGTGCTCTGTTAAAAATGGAGCCATGTTTCTTTTTGCTTTGTTGAGAAGATAGATGAAGGTAGGCTGGCTTTGTGCAGTCTTTTTTTCATCCCTGGGCCATGGCAGAACTCGCAGCTAAATTCTGTTGTCAGAAAATTCTATGATGGTAGCTGAGAATGATATAATATCATGCATACTCATTTCAACAACACAAAAAAAAATTCCTAACCCATAGCTTGGATTTTGAATATCAGAAAGAGCCTTCACTACCAAGAAATGAGCCTTCAGTAGTAAGAATACAGAAAAAGCAACTAAAATTTTTTAAACATAAGAAGAGCCACTTGATGTAACCAGTAGCAAATAAAAAAGGAATGTAAATGTAATTTTAAATTATTTATTTCACTCTCTCTCTTTTTTTCATGTTAATATATCCTTGGCTCTAGTTCAGAATGACATGCTAATTATGAATGTAAGAAAACCTAACTTTTTATTGTGCTAATTAAACTGTGTGTCACATAGACATTTGGGGAGAATTTCTCATGCTTTCTTGTGTGAATGGAAGGAAAGAGCAGCAGTGCTCACTTCAAACTGGAATTTTTTTCCTAGTACCTTGCAAAAAGGCATCATTGTATTTTGATTAATCCATGCTTGGTCCACCTCGGATGTTTCTATGGAAACAGAATTTTTTTCCTTGTTGGAAATTGTTAGGCTCAGGAAAGCTCCTCACTGCACAAAACCATTTGAGCTCCTGAAGAAGTAGTTGTTGGAAATTTAATGTGCATAAACAGAACTCCCAAATTCCTCCTTAGTGTTATTGTTGTTAATGCTAATACAGAACTGTTTTCTTAATGATACACAGTGGTGCCTTTTCACTCCACAAGAAAATAGGGTGAGAATGGTATTATTTCCATTGCAAGAGAGCACTTTTCCTGGTCCAGAAAGAATTAGCCTGCAAACCGTCCAAAATTAAAATTTTATGAATTCTGACGTGTATATTATTTAGTTCTGGATCCAAATATTTTGGCTTGATGGCTGTTAAAATTTAATTATTTTTGTTTTGCAGATTGGCAGTAATTTACACATATTCTTCTTGTACGTCTCAATTTTGTATATGGAGTTTTGTTGGGGTTTGGTTTGTTTTGGTTTTGCTTTTTTCCTCCCAAAGAAAATACACTCTCTTACTGGATGTTGCTACTGTGATATTTGGAATACCTTTTGAAAGTAAACCAACAGAGGGAGCATTTGTTTGTTATTATTAATTTACCAAATAGTTGGAAACATGATTCTCATTTTTCCCATCATTTCTGGACAGCATATTTATTGTGTAAAATTATAGGATTTCTTGACCATTAAAATATCTTGGTTTGGAATGTTTCATTTTTAAAAAAGTCTGATCTTGAATTTAGCTGACAGTGCAAGTAGCTATTTTCAATTGATTGTCAGGTTTATATTTTTTTGTTTCATCTCTGTTCATCATGGCAAGGAATCTGCCAAGAGGAAAAAGGAAAATCACTTTGAAAGCAACCACACTTTTCAAACTTCTTCCAGAGACATACTGAAAGCAGAAATTAAATGTCAACCAGAGAAAGTCTCAGTATTTCTTGGTACCTCTTTTATGTGCTCACTCTTAGAATGTGAATAATAAGGATGATAGTGATGTGCACAGCATTAGAATGTGGATGATGATGATAATAAAAACAATAATGATACAAATGTTTTGCACCTGTATTCTCCCAAAATCTTTCTATAGTAAAAACAGGCGACCCCAGTGTCTGGGAGAAATGATGAGGAGGACTCCATAGATATCAGAAGGCTAATTAATTACTTCATTATACTATATTATTCTATATTACATTACACTATATTACACTGAATCTGCACTCAACTGCCCAAAATCTCGTGACTGTCAGCCCATAGTCCCAACACACACACATATGGATTCAATTGGCCAATGAATCAAAACACTCACACCAGAATCCAATTACCAATTCCCTTCAGGTAAACAATCTTCCACAATGCATTCCACTTGTACACAACAAGAGGAGCAGCAATTAAGAATTGTTTTTTCTTTCTCTGAGGTTCAGAGAATGTGAATCCCAGAAATATCCTTGGGAAGTTGTGCCTTGCTTTTCTCTGTGAAGAGAAATGTGGCCACATCTTTTCTCTTCAGCTTTTGGGGCACTGTTACTTTTAGCCACTCTCACTGCACTTCTCTGTTGTCCTCATGAAGAGTTGAAGCAATTGCTGCCCTTTGCGGTGTCTCAGCAGATTGGAGCCAGGAACCCAAGTGAATGATGTGGGAGGCTGTGCAACACTTTAGAACTGTGAAATAACTGGGAGGCACCAGGACTTGGCTGCAAAAACTGGAGAGAGACTTGATGCAGCATCAGAGCTGAGCATCCCTCTTGGCTGGGAAATGTGACACTGCCCAAAACAGTTCTGTAGTCAGGGTCTGGTGGTGCTGTACCACCAGGCTGACTTTGAAGAACTGTGCTGCCCAAACCCAGGGCTTCTTTGAAGACAATACCTCTCCTTTACAGGTGAGACTACTTTAATGAGTGCTCATTTTGAACCTCAAGGGAATGATGTGTTAGATACTCTGAATTAGTAAGGTCTTTCAGTTAGGAAGCCTTTTTTTTCCCCCTTCGTACTGCTTTCCCTGATGATTAAATTAGGATCCAACTCTTTGCCTAAGCCCTGAGAATGGGCAAATCCAGGAACCTGTAGTGTCTCTGCCTCTTGGGGACTGGAAGACACAGAACTATTTTAATGGCATTAACAGCACCTTATAATTAAGTGGAGAGCAGTACAGTTGCAGCACTGCCATGTGCAGCAGAGGGAGAACCCTATTTATACGCCAGCAGGCTATTCTGGGAGTGCTAACACTGGGAGTGAGCAGCTGTGAGAAAAACAGAGAATAAGTGCTAGTACACTCTGAAATGGAAATCACTGCACAGCGCCATATGTGTTGACTAAGTAGTCCCGCCAGCGCCCTCGTTTCAGGGCTCTGAAGTGATAGCTTCCAACTTGCTTGATGAATTTTCACAAAATTGCTATTCCAAGCAGCAGTCTCCAGAAATGTAGCCATTCCATTTTTACAGCACATGGGATAACACGAGTCTGCAAGCTTCAGTCTAACACTGCTGGAAGAGCAGGCAAGGACTGAAATATTTGCCTTCCTCACTGCAGAGCTCATTAACCCACGTACATATCATCCCCTCGGAATGCAGTTTCCTGATCCTGATGTTCTCCTGTGAGCCCCACGCAGATGGATTCCTGTGTGCAGGACTCACACATTCCAATGTTTACCTTCACCTCTTAAAGCTTTAAAACAAATATGAGAACAGAATATGAATTCCCTTGGCAAGGCTGCTTTTCTATGTGGTTTGGTTATTTATTTGCTTACTGTGACACTAGTTACTCTCAATAGTTTTCTTTCAATTTTGTTCTCAGACTCTTTAAAGATTTGAAAAGATCCTGTGAGACTGTGTTTGTGCAATGGGAGTAACTTGTGCCAAGCTGTGGCACCTGTATGCAGCAAAGGTCAAGCCAAAACTTGTGATAGTGGGGACCTGGGGTGGATTTCCTAATATTCGTGAAAAGCCAGTCTATTAAAAGCAGTCAGGTCTCTGTTATAACCTCATCTCTCAAATCCCTCTGCAGTTAAAATTGTAAAGCACTGCAAATCTGGTGGTTCTTGAACACTCTGGCTCCATCACAGGTGTTAAGCCCTTCACAGGTGTTAAGCCCTTCTCAGCATGGCAGCTCCAGGCACCAGCTTGGAGTCACTTTCTGCAGTCCTCGATGTAAGTGCAGCCATGTGTCCACCCCAGCATTTCAGACCCAGAGGTCTGTGCCACAGCTGTGGCCCCTTCTGTTACCTCCTTCCTCCCAGCTGCAAATCCTGGTGGAATTCCTCCTCAGATCAGGCACTGCTCCCAGGACATCTAAGTTCTCTGTCCTTGCTTTATGTGTGTTGCTCTGCTCGCACACCTGGTGGTGTCTCAAAAATGCCACCATGTTTTCTGATATTTCCCATGAGGGAAATACACTGCTCCCCGCCCAAAAAGCTTGGGACCACAGGGACATTCTCACTTCCTGCATACTCAAGTCCTGGAGTGACCTAGGCCAGGTGGTGTGTGATAGCCTCAGTGCTCCCCACCTAAATCTTCTTTAATGTTCATTTTCTATCTCAGATTTGTGTACTTGGGCATAACAGCAACCTGTGAATCTAATACCAGAGGTTTTCCACGTAACTCTTTTAATTAACCCTGGAAGTTTTGCAGTTTATTAGCTTCTCAGAAAATTTATGCATTTGTCTTATGGGAAACACCAGATAGATGCCAGAGGAACTCACTCTGCCAAGTTATTATTATGGATTATTTGAAAGAAAGAGAAAAACAATTTGTGGTTTGGTTACAGAATAAGGTGTGAGTCAAATACAGAGTCTCAGCAAATCTGAGATTTATATAGAGAAATTTAGCTCTGTATGCCTCGCTGAAAATCTTGAGGATGCAAGTACACAGTAAAATATGTAACAAATCTGAGGATCTAACAATGCTGTGAGCAACCCAAGAGATTTCCAATTCTCTAATCACTGTAGGCATCCAACTCCCATTGGCTGTTGAGGTTGTGTCTTACTATGTCTCTTTAAAGGTCATGCTTAAAGATGAAACACAAGAGGTTTCTTGCTGGTGTTGATGAACAGGAATAATTTGCTGTCGTGATGCAACAGCAGCTGTGCATGAGAAGATTGTCAGTGGGAAGGTGCCCTGGATTAAGTTAAACACAGGTTTCAGGGCCACAGTTTTGTAGGACTCTGCAGCTTCAGCTTTCTTCTTAATTGACTTCTTGTTTGGGATTGTCCTCTTACAGCTGTAAGCTCAGAGATTGTGGAAGTCCAGGGTGAAGAGGAGGGCAGTGAAATCAGTTCCTGACCAGAATTCCTCTCGTGGCTCAGATTCCTCTCACCTCGCTGCAGGTGCAGAGTGCTGATGTGAGAGCAGCGGTTCCCATGAAGGAGCACAGTTCAGAGAACAGAATTTTAGGCACATGCACACAGTTGTGTGGTTAATCATGAATGAGTGGAGTGTGTTTTGGAAATGCTGCATAATGTAATTGCTCACTTCTGAGCTGCAAACTCCTCGGGGAAATTACTGTTGTATGAATGTACGTGTTAAACCATACAGCCATTGTATATAATGTTGTGTTCAGGCAAAAAAATAGGTCAGTCAATAATTTGATCTAAGTTCTTCTTGTGGGTCATCAAATTAGTCAGAAATGTACTTGCTGAACTTTAAAGTGTAGTTATTTTAGGACCCATGGGATTTGAATGTTCTGAGTCAAGGGAACAAGCTCCATAACTTTTTTTATTGACAACAGTTAAATATCCTTTCCTAGCACCTTTAAATGCAGTAATGCTTTTGCATGCCTAATACAAGAAATCTTATGTTCATCATTTGAAAATCTAAATGTTCATCATTTGAAAATTGGCTACTTAAAAGAGCTGTGAGCTAAGTAGAAAAATGGCTTCAAATAGAATAACTGAGACCAGGAGTGACATTTGGAACCATCATTCTTCAAAAATTGTTGCCATGCCAGGGGAAGGGAAATAGCTGAGAGAACTTTTGGTCATAGTGCTTAAAAATACAGTGTGTGTGAAGAAAAGAGACATTGTAACAAAAAAAAAATCCCCAAAATTTAAACATAATATACATATGTATCAAGTGGTCTTTGATCTGCTTTATTCCAAGCTTTCTTGAGTGTTGTCCTAGTCCATATTTAGACTTTTTAACCTTGTTTTGCCACATGGGTTTAAGTGTAAGTACTGACACCTGGGAAGGTTCCAGACGTTCACAGGTCCAGAGCCTTATGTCCCTTAACCATCTCACACTGGTTACTTCTGTAGTTTCTCGTGCATTGTCAACGGTACTGTGCTTGGGGCCTTTCACAACCTCAGGGGCCACCTGTGAAAATACCTAATGATGCCATTGACCAGCCTCAGCTGGACCCTCCAACCACACCATGGCCTGGGGTCAGTTCAGTTCAGCCTGGAGCTGCTGCTCCTTTCCTGAGTTTCTGTGGGGCTGTGCTCTCCTGCTGCCCCTCCTGGGTGGCTCCTGGCTCATCCTGGGCTGTGCTGTAGACCACCAATGGATACCCTTACCAGTCGTCCATGTTTAGCACTGTAGGTCCCTGCCTCTCAGTGAGGCCCTGAATGGTGGGATGTGACCTTCTCCTGCTAAATCCCTGCTGTGAGGAAGCCAGGCCTGTGTCCTTCTGATGGTGAGGCTGATTCCCAATCTGGTTTCCTCCAGGAAGATGATGAGGTTGTTGTTACCTGGATGCAGGTCAGTAGCAATTTTTATGCTTTGCATCTGAAAAAATTTTAAGGCAATATTGTTTATTCTAAATTCCAACCCATAATGTTTTATGTTCATTCTTGTTTATCATAACTTATGTATTTTACTATGTTTTGCTAATATTTGCTGCCTCCTTTGCTGATGTGAAAATTTTCATCCAGTTATGTAATGTAATGAACATTAAATAAGTTAGCTCTGTACCATCTGAAAGACCATAAATTGAGGGGTTTGATTCATTTTAAGAAAACCTTATTTCATCTTTTGTAGCCCTAAAATTGCAGACTTCAAAACTATGTTCTATGTCTATCTTTAGTTTCAAAAAATATTGTAATTTAACTTGAATTCCAGGTTTTATTTTGCTTCTCATTAAGCTGGAAAATGTTATTGTGTGCCTGTAATTGGGAGTCTTTGATCTCAAGACAGTCACAAGCCACATGAGGGTAAATAGTCTTTCATGTGAAGCATTCCTGTTTGCACTTGACAAAAAAAAAACCACCAAACAAAAAAAAGGCCCCAAAACAATCACCTTTTTTTATAGAAGGCAGCCACAAAATAAAGGAGGGGTTGCCAGAGGCTCTTGGCAGGACCAAGCAAACCTTTGTAGCCTACACAACTTCCTTGACTGAAGGTACAATGCTTAGGTAGATGGTTTTGCAGGCTTGAGATGTGTCCACACAATCTTCTGCAAACCTGGGCTTGTTCAGGGCTCCTGGATGGAGCCAGCTCTGGAGTGAAATTGCTGTGTCCAGCTGGATGTGGCACCTGCTAGAGATGCAAATCTCTCTCTCAAGGCCCACCTGGTGAATTGAAGTGCTCCCTTTGCATGGTTTTCTTTTGGTGGATTTTATTGACAACAGTTAAATATCCTATCTGGGGGGGACCAATCAGCTCTATGGGGATCTGGAGAAAGAAGCCTCCTGACAAAAGGTCCAAGTCTGCTTCACGGTGTGCCCCCTGTCTTGTGGGGCTGTTGTGTCTCAGCACTTCCAATCCACAGAGGGTGTGTGTTTCTCCGCTCTCCTATGAACTGCAGATGAATTTTTTGTGTGTGTTAGCCTTGTATGTACTTAGTGACCCTTGAAACAATGTGTGTGGTAGGTCTTGTTGGTATTGTGAGGGAATGGGGTGTCCCAAGGGCTGATGGAGCACTGTCATGGTAGGGGAGAGAGGAGCACACCCAAAAACTGATGTAGGATAAGCTCACTGCAGAAAGTCAAGGCCTGTGCAGAAAATGTAGCTGCTAACAGTGACAAAGTGTGATTGCAGATGAACTCTGATGTTTCAAGGGCATATGTTCCTTCCTCTCCCCCCGCCCTTCGTGGTTTGTCATTGGCTTGGCAAGAGGCAGACCTCCCAGCTGAAGGCTATTTTCCAATCTAACTTCTGGTATCTCCTCCAAGGCCTAAGAGCCCTAGGGCAATTCATATTAAAGGTCACTAAGTTTTTGTTGAATAGAAATTTATCTTTATGTAACTGCTGAAGTAGGGAAAAAGCAGAGCAAAATCTTCCCAAATCTCTGATTCTTAAATCCAATGTTTATCAACCTTGCTCATGTGTGAGAAGTGGTTTTGTTTCTTGAACAAAAGGACCCCTTTGTAAATGAAACTCCTTCCATAAGAGCTAAAGATCCTTTTGTATTTTTGGTTGTGGTTGGTTTGTTGTTTTTTTTTTTTTCAAATAAGGAAAAGCTGATTGAATTTCTCACATTATCTATATGCTCTTTCTGACACTGATTGCTGAGCTATTAAAACATGTCTGACCAGAGCCCAGGCATGGCCTGGCTGGCACTGACTTCAGTGGCAGCAGCAGCACAAGCAGCCCTGCTGCTCTACCCGTGTTCTGTCCCCTGTCTGTTTGGGAATTCTGGCCATGCAGGGCATGAGGTGGAAGAAAAGCATTGGTGTGCTGAGGAATAGTGTGTGCAGGGGCAATGAGTGTGCTGGGAGTTGCTGAATCTGATATTGTCCCAAAAAGGAAATTATAGTCAAGCTAAAGCCTCAACTCGTGTATACAAAGAGGGTTTAGCTTGGGTGGTGGAGTGGTCAGAACCATTTATCCTGCAGCAGGTAAACAGTGTTTATGCTCTTGCTTCTCTTAACACAAGAGATGCAGAAATGCTCCCAAGGCTGAAGGCTGGGTAAATTATAATGCTGGCTGATGAGAAGGTTTGTATTTCAATTCCAGTGGTAAGTCCCTGGGAAAATCAGTTTAGCTTCATCTTAGACCTATTTACTTCCACCACACTTGGACTGTGGACTGAATATCTTTCAGGGACACTTAAGAATATTTGTGTTCTATAAAATGGCACAACTAGTGGATTTTCTGAAGGTATAATACATTGGTTTGAGGCTCTCAGTGGCTCACATGCCTTATGACAGTCTTCTACATAAAACATTCATAAAATAAAATCTGGTGTAATTCATTTCCCACATCTTACCAATAGTGTGAAACCACAGTCATCCAAAATGCAAAATATTTCTTATGGCACACACGGTTCCCACTTTGTCCTGTGATTTAGATCTCCCTTTTTTCTGACTATAATAACTATCCATCACTCTGAATTATTTCTTGTTAATGATGTGTTTGTTTCTTTGATTAAAAGGTTTAATGCCAATATATGTTATGGTCGCTGTTTTTCTCAGTCTTCCTAATCACCATAACAGCCACCACAATGTCTGGTCAAATAAATTCTATTTTGACCTTTTTTTCCCAGAGGGAATGCATTTTCAATTAAATTGTTCTTTTAAAATGTTGGACTACATTAATGTGGCTTATCATTCTCCCTAGCATAAAATAGTTTCTAGCAGTCCTCAGATAACCAGTTTGGCATCTCTTCTTCCTTCAGCCTAAAGCAGGGTTTTCAACACCAATTTGTTCTTGATAATGTCACTGGACATGAGGCTAAAGGCAGGAAAGTTGGGCATTTGTCGGTGTATCGTGCAGGTCTCCCAAAACAAAGATTCTGCAGCTTGAAGGCAGCTCTCCTGTTCATTTTATGGTCTCCCTGCACCTCCCAAATTCAGATCTGCTCTGGCACTGCAAGGCTGACCCTCTGAAAAATGTCACAGTTATCTGCTTTTCCACTCGAGCTTGCCTACAGGGAAAAATAGTGCTGCTTAAAATCTCCAGCTCTCCAGCGATGTGCACATGTGATCTGCATCTTCCGTTCTGGCACACAACTAGGGAGGGCACCAAGGGCAATTCTTTTTCATGTTAAGCAGAAGGGAAGGAGCTTGGTGGTATTTCTGGGTTCCTTAGTGAACACTTGTAGTAATATCTCCATATTCAGCATGGGAGTCAGCAGCTTTGTAAGTGGGACCAGTACAGAGAGAATGGGTGGATTTTTAGATATGTCTAAAGCTAATTTTACCTGAAACTTGCTTGGGTATTTGTAGCAGCCCATTCATCACAATCTGTAATGCTTACCAAAGGTGACAGATCAACATCTGGCATACTGGTGGTGATACCCCCAATTTTTGTGGTTAAATTGCTTTTAGTGCCTGTCTTGCTACCATAACAATAATTTGGACAGGTCAAAGTCAAATGCAGTTGAGATCTACTTTCTCATGTAACATGGAAAAACATTATCTTCCACAACTGACTTATGAAATTTGCTTTAAATGTACTTATTCCTGCGTTAGCTGCATCCTGATAACAGATGGGAAAAGCCAGGGTATGTGAAACTGTTATCATTTTGCCTATAGGTCTGCTCGATCAGGATATAAGCATAAAGAGAAAGGTAAATAGGGCCCATGTTCCTTACAGCAGAGTGTCTGGACCTCAAGTTCCTACCATAACTGACCAGCATTTAATGGATAATCCATAATTCAGAAATCAAATTATTTGTGCATTTAATAGATAGCAAAGCACTTTGTAATTTGTGTCTTGCTACTTTTTACTTGCCCTATATAGGAATTACCTTAACAAGAGTGGGCTTGCAAGGCTTGTTTCCCACTCTCGCAGTCATCAGGGGATGGTGTGGCAGCTATAAAAGGATATAACTGTGCAGCCCCCTGCTTAGAGGGGCCAGAGACTTCTCTTTGGCAGAGAGGCAAGAACATCTCTAGTTGTCATTTCCAGGCAGCAAGCTCTTCTCCCTGTGCAGTTTTCCACATCAAAAGCACATGGGTCAGTTACTCAGTGAGTGTTTATCTCTGAATACTAATATGAGAGGTGTCTTTACTCTCTCTTTACTATTTTCCCCCATCTGCTTTTTAGATTTTTACTCTTTCATGAAAATATTGTGCAGGAAAAACCCTCTGCACATTTCTGTCCTGTGTTCTTAGCCCTTACCACCTCTAGAGTTCTGCCCTCTAGAGATCCCATCCTGACTGCCAAGTTACGTGCACTACAGCCCCTCACTGCTTCCCTGCCATTGTCATTTTTTTTTTTATGACCACCTCTGCTTAATTTCAGCTGGCCTGGGTTAGATACCTTTGGTGGAAAATTGAACTTTTAAAAAATTACAAAATTGTTGTTCTGTCTTTGGCAAAGGCTCAGTAAATCATGTCAGTTTTACTCTGTCTCTGGTTCAAATAATTCAGCCTTCATTTACCATCCTCACCTAATAAAACAATTCAGGGGCTTGAGTTTTCCTGAGTGTCTTCTCCCTAAAAGCCACACAGAGCATTGTGAGCCTGTGGATCACCCAGGCAGTTTGGAGCACCATTTGTAAATGGCATCTCCAGGGAGATGCTGGGAGCAACCTGCTTCCCTGGGCTCATTCAGAGCTGTTCTCCTGGCTCATTCCCAAACTTTTGCAGTGTACCTTCTTTGGACTAGACTTTGGGGTCTCAGTGATCATGTTCTATGTCTGCTCAGCTCCAGGAGAAGCGATACTGCGGTGCTTTCCATCTGTGCCCCTTTGTGTCCCCTCTTCCTTCACCCCCCTGGGAAGGGGCCCATGCACTGAAGAGCTGTTCTGCTTCCTTGCTCCCAGTCATACTGGGATGAGTCCTGGCTGCCATTGGCATCTGTGTGATACTACTCCCTGCAGTGGTTACTGCTCCTCCCATGTGGCTGCTTGAAAAAAAAAAAAATTAGGTACTGTAGGTAAGGGAAGGGTTAAATCCCTTTGGCCTCTATCCTGTCTGTGCTCATTTGCAGCTCAGCCCATTTGCCAGGGTCAGTGTGTCTAAATTCTGATTAAGCTTTCCAGAGACATCTCCATCTGGACTCAGTTTAGGTATGAGAACCATTGCTAAGTACTGTCTTCTGCATGGTGATCATAGTCTCCATGATAACATTCTTCAATTGATACAAGTGGGATCTTGATTTTTGTTTTGTGCTGGATTTCTTTGGTGTGGGTATGTGTTTTGGCTGGTTGGTTATTAGGTTTGGTTGTTTTCATTTGAGGTTTTTTGTGGTTTTGTTTGATTGGGTTTTGTTTGGGTTTGGGGATGTTGAGTTTGTTTGATTTTTTTTTTATTTTTTAGGGTTTTTTGATTGGGATTTTGTGGGGGTTGGTTGGGTTTTTTGTTTGTTTGGGGTTTTGGGTTTTGTTGGGGTTTTTTTTTAGTTTGGTTTAGAGTTTTCTTATTGCACCTTAAATATTGATATTTATTGATTATAAGTAGATGAGTTCTTTGAAATTAGAACAGACCTAACAACAACTTTATGTCCATTGTCAGAGTTGCCCAGGGGCAGCTCTTACTATATGGATGCTGTGGTTCATGCTCCCCAGAGCCCTACAAGTCTGGGTAAATTCTGCCTGAATCTGATCTTACACTAAATGTGAATGTTTCGTGCACAGTCAGCAAGGCTGGTGTTGCATCAGAAATTGAAGCCCTTTGTGACTATACTGTATACACAAACTGTATTTACACTAACCAAAAAACAGGAGACCCACTACTGTAATTTTGTTACAATCAGTACCAATTCTTTCTTGTTTTTATAGCATATTGTTCTATAAGGTGCGTGCAGGACATTAAGATGGAAACGCTATACTCTTTTCATTTTTTCTTCTCTCTCCACGTCTTTGTTACCCATCATCAAATTTTTTAATAATTGATCCATAGGATAAGGTTCTACTTTTTTTACAGTTCTGTAAAAGATGTCAGTTATTAATTTGTCAATCTGGCAGGAATTGACGTGTTCCTATTTCGCAATTATCAGGACTTCTGTGGTGATGGTCAGATCACTGGCCAATTGTCCAAGTTCCCTTTGGTGTTTTTTCCAGCTATGAATTCCAAGGGCATTGGATTCACATTTCAGGTTCAGTTCCTAATTCTTGTCTGGTATTTTGCAGAAGTTCAGGACTGGATTAAAAAGTTTCTATGGTTGCTAATAACTCAGCTGTCTGAAGATAATGGCATTCATTGCCCACAATTTCACTTTCACAGGAATCCCAGATGGAATCTGAATTCCTGAGATTTCTGAAAGATCTCATAAAAGCTCCCTTGTTTGCCTAGCTTGGGAAAGATTTGCTGATAATTTCCTTCCCTTTGCTGAAGCTTCACAGCTTACAGCTACTCTTTTCCTGCAGAAGTTTTAGTAGCATTGCAGAACAAAACCTTGCACAAACCAATTGCTGTTCAGCACAAATAAATTCCAAGGCAACCAGTTACTTTGTCAACGTGAGTAAATCTTCTCTGGGTTTACCTTCCAACTTTTTGGATATACTGCAAGATATATTATTGCTGAACCTATTGCTAGGAGTTCCTAAATCCTAAATTATCTGATAGGAAATAGGCTGCCAAAACTCCATCCCCAAAGGTCTGACTAGCTGTGGAGCTGTATGTATTCCCACGTATTCCCAATAGATATGTACATGACATGCTCATGTGTACACACACACAGGGTCTCAGGGCTGAGCACAGACAGAAACACTCATTGCTCATGCACGAGGGGATATCTCCTCCAAAACGTAGTGCATGCTGAATACAGAAAAGCTCCTGTTTATATACTATATTTTACATACATATTCATTGATTTTCCCAGAATAAATACATGCATGATAATAATTTCCCTGAAATTATTAACATATTTTCCTTCCCCCTTATGCATGCATTCTTCTGTCCGGGTGGTCTCTTTGGTGGTCCCTGATGGTTGACCCCAGAGCGATGCCCGACTGCCCAGTGAACTGGTGAAAGTTGGCACAGCTGGGGTGGTTGCTTTCCTGTTCTTCTTCCTACAAAATGGGCATTGTGCCGTTTCACAGGTCAGTGGTTTTTGAAGAAAAAGCATTGTGTTACCTCACCAGGTGCAGGCAATTTTTCATCTGGCAACTGTCTCCAGCCTTAGGTCTGGATTTCCTGAACCTGCTGTTTGTGTCTCAGGAGCACAGCTGTGCGCACCCTGGCTCCCAGCCCACTCACCTTCCTCTCTGGCTGTCTGGCCTGATGCTCACCAGAATCACACACTGACAAGTGCACCCTCGCTTGCTGCAGTTGCAGGTGCTGCCATGGTGAAGATGTGATGAATTGAGGCCAGACAGGATGCCAGCCCTGCTCACACATGACTGGCCCCCTTTTCCCCCTCCTATCCCTCTATTATACCAAGCATATTTTTCTACAAAACATCTTGCATCCTCCCTTCTCCCACGTTCAGTTCCTTTGTTTAAAATCCTTTTATAAATCCCTGAAATGCCCTTCCCCTCCATTCCATAACGGGTCTCATGCTTTCATAGGTGGTATCCCACCCCTGCCTGGTGCAGGGTGTCCTCCCGGGCCCTGGGGTTGAGGCTCCCTTGAAGCAGCCCCGAGAGAGACCAGAGCTGGGGCTTCTCTTTCTGTTATCAGGTTAACTGAGGTTTCCTCCGTGCTCCTTTTGTGTTCATGGAAATGAGCCTTGCATTGCACAGCCTAACACCTAGCACAGTTTAAAGACTTCATTAATAGTTGTGACTAGTTGAGACGCCTCCTTGGAGGCACTGAATTGTGCAGTAGCTTCATAACAATTACCATGTTCCTCATGACAATAGTATCTGAACTCACCCTAATAATTCTTTTTTCTGTTGCAAACCAATTTTACATTATTTGAGACAGTGTTTCCTCAACTGGGTGCTTGCTAGCTCAAAGCAGAGGGATTTGTCTGTAGTACTGCAAACTCTGTGGCACAATGTGGTCTCAGTCTTGGTTTGCTGTTACAAGAGATTTACTGTGGATAACAAAAAAAACTTGCTGAAAGGTAAAATATGTAAATGTTGGTTTTGTCTGTTAAAATTTTAGATAATGAATCTTCCTTTCCTAGTTGAGGTGCTGCACCTTGCACTTACTCATATAATTAACAAGCATAATAGAAAAGTTCAGTAGTAATTAGGTAAGTAATGAAGCAGTTGTTCAGGAAGGGTTGCCAAACTAGATACTTTACTTGATTTCACAGCCTGCTTACCCATTTGTGGAGAAGAAGCCTGAAGGCAGAGTTTCCCATCAACTGAGAATGGCATCAGCCATCTGGTAGAACCACAGCCCCTTTACTGGCAAAACCAGGGATTTTTCTGTCCATCTTCATTACTGGAACACATTTCTGCATGTGGCATCTTTTTTTTTTTTTTTACTTACCCAGCATTTCGTGAGTCCTTTGGGTATTTTTTAAGGTACTTGTTTTTATTTCAGCAAAAGATATATTCTGCCTTGCAGTATAACACTGTCATCCCAAATGGAGCCAGGTGACTTCTTGGAAGTTTCTCTCTTGTTCCTCATCAGGGTTGTTGCTGTCCTTTTATTTCAAAACAGTGACATCAAAAAATGTGGGCTTTTTCCATATGCTGCAGAGTTTTTGATGGTATTGATCCATGGCATTTTGTCCTCTTCAGATTTTGGCAATGACCTGTAGTCAACTGAGAGCAGACCTGAGCTTGTAGGTGGAGAATACTCCTTCAGCTTATGTCCTTAGGTGACACCAGACTGGCACCAGGACTTTCTGAAGAGATGTGACTCATAGCTCTCCCATCATTATTAGGAAAGTCATTGACTTGCTTATTCTTTTCTCCAGAGCTTCACAGCTATTGCTTACACTTCAAGTTTGCAGTGAGTCTGTACATTATTCTGAAATAATTGGCTTTGCTGAGATCAGAGAAGTGCTAACAGATATGCAAGCCAAACCTATATTGTGACATTTTTTATTTTTTTGAGTTGGCCATTTGAGAAAAGCAGTTGTACCTAATCATATCAGTAAATCTCCCTGCCTTAATTTTTTTTCTATTTTTTAAAAATTTCTTTTTACTTTAGAGGATGCTACTAGGGACTAAATGCAAGAATTTAGTCCTAGCAAATTGTCCTAGTTGCTGTGTGAAAGAGGACAAATTTTTTTGTGTCTTCTGGTTTATACCTTTTTAAACTTTTAGCAGTAGATATGTGAAACATGATTAAAGCTTTCTCCTTCTCGGCAAATAAATAAAGTTTAAAATCAAAATGCAGAACGACTGGAGTGGATAGCATCTCAGGAAAGATTTCTACAGAATCTGACTTCCCACAATAAATTTCTTCACTCTAATAGCGATTAGGTGTGTCCTGCAGTCTTTCTTTAAGGCCTGAGGAACACTCTTGTTTGTGCTGTATTTTTGAATAATTTCAGTTGTCTAGGCTCAGGTTTGAAAAGCTTACAAAAATGCTTTCTTGATGGACTAAGTCAGACTTCAGTTGGCCTTAGTCAGCGCAATACACTTGAAAAATCTCTTTTTGTTTAAGCTGTTTCTTACAACACTGCTCAGTTTCTGATAATCCAAGACCAATGTTACAGAATATACAGGAAATAAATAATGAGAAATCTTGCAAGGGCATTTGAATTTGATACAGAAAAGATACTTCGGTGGTATAGGATGGGTTGTCAATCTGCAGACACCTTTAACATTTCCAAGTTTGAAAGATGAGTATCTACAAATCTGTATCCATCCTGCAGCAGAAATGCAGACTTCCCTTAGGTAATAAAGCAGAAAAAATTATTATATTGATTGCCATCCTCCTGGACTTAACAACATCTAGCTACCAAAACCCAGTAGCTTCTGCAATGACTTCTACCGATGAAGGTATAATTGCCTTTCCATAATGAATAGTACAGCATTATCTTCATGCAGGAGGTTGCAAAGTGGGTAAGACAGCCCTCCTCCCCATGCTGACAGACTGACATTCTTCCTCTAATCCTGGTGGGGCAGATGCCTTTGGTACTGACCAGAAAAACAGCTCTGGTCCTGTGAAGGTGGAGGTACTAGTGTGTGGTGGTTGACCTATTTTTCCCTTTCATTGAGAAGAGACACAAGCACACTCAGGATGGAACTAATCAGAGAATTTATTTTCTCATATTATCTCTGTGCAAAGTGGAGCTACAGCCCAGTGTATGAAGGAGCCTGACAACAGGGTGAGGTGCCCATCAGATGCCATGGTTATATATATTTGGTCTCCTTAGACAAATCTCTTACTGTGCTATTGTCCATATGTGGTGTTCTTAGCCACTGAGAGCCTCCTTGGCCTGGGCCTTCAGGTCATGCTGCCCCTGAGGCTGGAAGTTCCTAGTCCAGGTAGTGTTTGCTGTCCTAAGCAAGGCATGCAGCTGTTAGTGCCTTGCATTTCCTTTGTGACTCTGCACACTAATGCCATTCTTGCTCTTTACCCCCTAAATGGCCATTTCTAAGCTTTGTTGGGCTGCATTGATTGCTAATATCTTTCTCTCCTGTTGAATAACTGCAGTTCTGCTCTTATTTTCCACTGTGAATCATGCTGAAATTATCTCCTTTAGAAGAAATCAGTGGAAGGCCTCCTGCACAGACTTGTCTTGGCAGTGTCAAGAATCTGATGTCTTAATTTCTGCAAAAAAAAAAAAAAAATTAAATAAATGTCATGAAGAGAAGCTGCCAATAAAGAAAGAAAACAAAAACTAAAATTTATTTCCACATGTCTATAAGCTAGTCTGTGAGTATGCAGAGGTTAGCCATGACTGCTGGCAACTTGACCCCAACCTTCCAGAGGGTCATCACTGTGGTTTGTAGTAGGTAATGTGAGAAAATTCTCCCTTAGTCTAGACTTGCAGGACACTTTCCACATCTGTGGTCTCAAGCTGGTGCCAATGTGCTGGTCAGATTATGAAGAGAGGTAAATCTTCTCAGTGGGTAGCCCTCTATGCACAGAGACATCAAATGAGTCAGTGGAGTGCTAAAAATAACCAATGGTGATGTCTGAAGATCTTGGAAAGTAGGTCAGCGATGGTCACATGGAAGAATTATGGATGCTGCTGACAAGGATCAAGGGAAATCTTCACAGATACTGAAGTGCAGGGGAGAGTGTGTGGCAGATCACAGTGTTTTATCCAATGATTCTTGTGTGTAGTGGAGGTGAGTCACGTGTGGACTTAACCTTAAGCATGTTCTGAAGTATTTTGTTAAAAGAAGTCTGGCTTCTTTTCAACAGTGTGGGTTTTTCCTCTCTCCTCTTTTCTTGGAGCAGAAATAGGAAGAAGTACAAACAATCTCTTGGTAGTTCTTAATTATTTAGCACAGAGGAATGCAGAGCAATGAGGAGAAGTGAAATTTTTGTTGAAGTGAACCATTCAGGTCACAGTCTCTACTACCTTCCTTGTGCTTAATTTTATTTTGTAGTGTGTCTAGATTTGTGTCTTGTGGAATTGGCATGGTCTTTTTGGAGGAAATGTATTAGCAGAGATGAGGTAAAACCAGAAAAACCTTTTAAAGATATCTCACTTGATTAATCTGCCTTCTATCTAAAAGATGTTCAATTGAAAAGCAAATCAGTTTGGTGTTGTGATGTACAGATAATAATTTCTTGTGTCTGCCCTTGGTCTTCTTTATTGCCTGTGACAAGAGGAGCCCAAATAGAATAAAAACTATTTTTGGATGTTTTACTTGCCACTCATCTAACATGAGTTGATGGCTGTTTGGGTTATTAATCGGTTTGGATAAATAGACGAGAAATTGCATCTCATTGTAGGAAAGCTTAAAACCCCACATAAATGCAGTTTTCATTGGTAAAAGACAATCTAAGGAAAAAAAGAAAGAAAATTAGGAAAATAATGAATAAATCACAACCAGGTGAAGATATTGAATGACATGCAATATAAAGGACATTTTGCACATAACATATCAATGTGAATAAATCCATGAGAAAGCCACAACAGAAGATAAATACATATACTCAGATTTTTCATATTTTTCTGAAAGAAACATGTTGTAATGAATAATGAAAACTGGTTCTTTAGGATTTGTCCACAAAGGAAGACAGCACTTCTGAAACATTCAGTTGTTTATTTAATAACTGAAGCAAGTCAGGTTAAGAATCAGGAAAATTGTTCACATGTAATGAAATATTTAAATAACTTAGGAGCAAAGGGCTCAGTCCTGTATTTATTTAGCTTTAAAATATATATAATGCCTTTGAGATCATCACCTTAAAGCAAGCCATTGAGGAGAACCCAAAATGAAAAGAAAAGCAGCATAAGCTCATAAAAATAGAGTAAATGAACAGAAGAAAAAAGCACACAAGCTTTTCAAATTGAGAAGGAAGAAAATCAACTTATAATCAATATGAATGAGCTAATGGATAAAGCAGAATTATTGCTTATAAAAAAAGATTTACTAAAGCGCTTACTGCAATAATATGACATATCTGAACCCTCTGGATCATAGGTAGACACAGAAAAAATATTTAATATAAATTACTGCAGTTCAAGAGCAATTATGTCCAGGTAAAACTGCTTCCAGAAACATGTGAGATAGGAAGGAAAAAGTAATGTACAAATCCTGTTTAGACACTGTTGATACATATATATGCATATTTAAAATTAAAGTACCTGTGTTCTTATAGTCATACACTCTACCTGTGAAAAATCTGTCTTTATTTTGCTTATTTTTGTGATTGTTCTAAGCCAGCCATTGAAATGATTGAGTTTCACCTGAGATGTGAATGTATGTTTGACCTTAGAACCAAGATGGATGAATAAGCATTTGTACATACTTGTGTATGTCAATTTTAATCAAACATACCTGAGTTACTTCAAGTGTTCTTTTTTTCATCAGTTCCTCAGTATTCAGAGGAATGTCAATGATTTTATATCAATTTAATCACTTTTTTCATAGAAACTGGGACAGTAAAATCAAACTTACAGGATGGAGCTGGGGTTTGTGCACCTAGGATGTAGTGTGAGTAGTCTGAGGTGGTTAATTGTGGCTGCAGAATACACAATTCCATTTGATTCTATGTAGAGATGACATCTCTGTCTGAGGAGAATAGCAAGTTTGAGATGAGAATTACATTCAAGGTCCATGTTATATTCTGTAAGTATCACTATAGGTTTAAATTAGCATGTTGTCTCTTTTCTACTATTTAGCTCAGGTTTTTTTACCACCTTGGAGTCCTTTGCCATTATTTTAAAGAAAAGAGGAAATGAGCTCTGTCTGATCACTCAATCCTAAAAAAGCTTATGGCTGGTAAAGAATAGTATGTCTTTCAACCTTTTGGGGTATATTTTTTGCAGGGTGGAGGTGGTGTTTGTGTGTTTGTTTTTTGTCAAATTTCATGAATCCCAATCTAGAAATTTCAAAGAGGCTGTGCATTTCACATGGTCCTAAACTGTGACAATAAATCAGTGCAAGGAGAAGCATGTCAACCACCAAGTTAATAATTGCCAGAGATTTGAATGTATTTTGTGTTGAAAGTGACAGCTTAAAAGCCTTCTGTATGGCAAAGAGTAATTTCCTATGTGAAGTGATAATCAAATTCTAGTCCCAGATCATGGAGAAACCATCTCCAAAACAGGATTAAAATAAAACTTTTTTTTTTTGTCAAAGAGACTAAATCCATGGCATTAAATTCAACATACAAAGTTTATCCTTGTTATATGAACAGTAACAACAATGAAAGCAAACTGCAGTAAGAAATTAACCACTAAAGGGTTTTCCTCAAGCTTTGTGATAAAGACTAACTGCTTAAAATTTCCACTGTTTTATGGAACCCTAATGATTGAAAAGCGGGTATAGGGGATTTAGTGAGATTCAGGATGACAACAAATTTTTTTTGAGGTTTCAAATGTTCAGTGAAAAACAACATGTAAAGATTTATTTGTTGTTAAAAAGTGCATTCAGTTGGAGTTGTCTACTTTGAGCAGCCTTCCTACAAGCCCTTAAGCCATATTGGTGAGATAATGCTGAAGTTCTTACAGAAGTGGGAACATGTTTTAATAATAAAAATGCGATTTTATTGCTGAAAATATTTTTAAAGGTAATCCGTTACATTAATCAAAATAATTTAGTAATTTGGTATAGAAAAATGTTGGAATCTATTTTCCAGTGCTTGAGGCTAGACTAGATTAAATTTATTCAAAACAAAAATAATTTATTTATGTATATGAAAATGAATTTTAAAACTTTCAATCAAACTCACTTTGAGTGCCTGAATGTGGAAAGCAAAGTCAGACAAGAAGTAACTCTAATTGCTGGGTGCTATGAGCAGCGTTGAGAACAAAAAGTGGTGCCAGAAACAGCCGCATTCATTTTGTTACCAGGATATTTTTTATGTATTTTGAATTAACGTGACCAGGGTATGGGGACCTGTAGCAAACATTAATGACCTTGGGAAGGTGAGGGCCAGCACCTCCTGGCCATGGTGACAAGGCTTAGCAGGGTGTCGGGGCAGGTGGCAATGCTGAGGCACCCCAAGGGTGAGGTGAAGCTGTGCCTGGGCAGGCACAGCTCTGGGCTGGGCAGGGGACTTCGCACAGCACAGGCACAGCTTTACCTTAGGCAAGGACCAAGGCATGGGATGAAAGCCCATAGTGAGGTTTCTCACAACTTCTCACAATTTAGTTATTTCCACTCAGTCTGATCCAAGACTACAGGTGCCTTGTACCAGGGATTACCTAAGGGAAGAGGTGGCAGGGTCTGTTGGCGGCCCAAGGGCCACGGTAGCCTACATGGGGATGTCTGAGTGTGGGGTTGAAGCCATTAGCGGAATAAATGGACTCCACAACCCCTGAAGTGGGTGTGTATTGTCAGCACCTGGCACAAGTGAGATAGCTCTCGTGCAAACTTGTGCCCCAGCCCTGGTCTGACCCACATCTTTATTGACAAAGGTGTTCCATATGCATTCTATTGCCCAACCTTTCTGTGCATATTCAACCCCTGGCCCCGCCTGTCCTCACCTCCCATGGCAATTAGATCCATGCCCCTCTGAGCAGGTGTTGTTCACAGTGGTGGTCTCATGGTGGTCTCTCGGTGGTCTCTGAGGCTGAAGATCATGGCCTTCTTCATGATTGAACTTCTGAACTTTTCTCCTTTTGCGCATGCGCTTTGGTCCCTTGGTGCTTATCTGAGTACTTCTGTTGGTCTTGATGAGCTTGGAGACAGAGGAGCCCCTTTATCTGGGTTCTCTGCATCCCTTGGTCTTCTCCCAGTATTGTTCTTTATGTAAGAAGCTTCAGAAATTTGCATTTTCCTATGCCCTTTGTACCATGGCAGAGGTATCTTAAGTGAAAGGTTAAAATTCAACACATAATTCTACAAGCTAAAATTTAAATGCTTAATTCATATTGCTAACTCAAGCGAACGCCAAAAATCTCTATTTCAGGATCATCCAGAAACAAAAAAAAGTGAAGGATTCATAAGAGGTGTGCTTAAGAGCACCTTGATTAGCAGGTCAAGATCCCAACTCAGCCATAAGGTTTGGTCAGGGACACCCCAATTAAGAAAACAAGGGTCAGCCAAAAAACAAGGCCAGTCTGCAGCCATGAAGAGATATAATGGGAAGATAAAAAAACTGGAGATAAGGCACCTCTTTAAGCAGAAGGAGCAGTGAGGAAATAATATTGATTGGCAGAGGTGAAACACAGAGAAGAGAGAGAGAATCACAATTGCTATTCCTGAAGGGGACATATATCCAAAAATAACTTGTGAAGAGCCCTGAAGAGGTGGTGAGGATTTAATACTGTACACCTTGTCCTCCTACACAGCAAGTAATCATGGCCAGATACCTTGAAGACATGTGAGCCTGGTGCTCAAATGCCAAACTTGGGCCTGTGCATCTTAGATCTTGTAGGTACAACAGTGTCAGTGGGTGAAATCTGTTCTGCTTTGAAATAGACTTGCCCCCTGCCTCGTCCAATACAGTCTGGAATTGAGATTTATTACATTGATACCCTTGTGTTGCAGCATTACTCGCATTCCTTCAGCTGTATGAATGGAAAAGGTGATGTTTGCAGAGCTTTCAGACAGGATGGGTACTCCATGTTTGTGCTGGGATTTAACTCCAGCCAGTAGCTGAGTCCCAACTTCCCCCATTGTGGGATGAGAATCAGAAGACTGAGAAAAACAATGGGCCAAAATAAAGAGAGTTTAATAGATAAAACAAAAGCCATGCACACAAGCAAAGCAAAACAAGGAATTCATTCACAACTTCACTTGGGCAGGTGGATGTTCAGCCACCTCCAGGAAAGCAGGGCTACTCTATCCCAGGCAAAACAAGGATAGTTTGAAAGCATAGCCACTGCAGATTTAGAAAAATCTGTGATTAGTCTTCACTCTGGCATGGCTAGGCCATAAAAGCAAAGAGAGGACAGCAGAAATTTGCATCTGTTTTAGCCACCCAAGATACATTGCCTGTCTTCAATGGTAGTGGAAGTGATAATTGATAATTGAGAAGTTATCTTCAAAATGTTTTGGACAGTGATAACAAAATTAATAAAAGAAGCTAGTTCCAAGGTAGGTTTTTGGGGCTTTTTATTCCCAAGAAAATACATCAAAAACATCAATCCATCTGAGCTACAAAATTGTGCATAAAAGTAAGAAAACAAGCTGATACATTCTAACAAACTGGAAGTTAAACAGCCTTACCTGAGTCTTGGTCCTGATTTGGAAACTGTGTGCATTCTCCCATTCAGTCTTAGGAAGCAAGCATCCATGGACATACAAAGGAGTGTCTTTAACTGAGATCTTCATAGAATCTTCTGTGAAACAGCCAGTTTTTAATCAAACTTGCTTAGGAAGGAATATTTCTGACAAAACTTAGAGAACTTTGAGCCTCATCTAAGCTCTGCAAATTTCAGGAACTGATTGCACTGTCCTAAGTCAATGGAATTTTAACAAGCCCTGAATGTTGCTCAGGTGCCATAGGACAGCCCCATGCTCTGAACAAAGAAATATTTATCCCACTAGAGAGCAGTAAGTGCTGTTCTTCTGTAAAGCAAGGAAAATGGGGACAAAAACCTTTGTAACATAAATCTCCACCCGTTGTGATGTTGGGATTCAGATTCTCTATGGAGCATATTCCATGATCTCAGCAACTGCCACACAGATTATATAAATATTCTTCTTCAGTTAATGAAAGGAGTACTGTAATAAAGACCACAAAGAAAGCCATGTATTCAGAAATGCTAAATCCAGAAACATGTACTTGTGTAGAAGGAAAATTCTGCCACACCCTTAGAGGGAAACTACTGAGAATCTCTAATTCTGCTTTGGTGCAGAATTTCCTTATCTTCTTGGCATACTTTACAGCCAGATGCAAGGGCAAAATCTGATGATGAAATAAGTTAATTATCTTTAAATTGAAGTGTGCAGTGTCATGATGTTATGGTAGAAGTGTGATGCAGGGTTGTGTTTTATTTCTGTTTGTCATCACATTAAATTGGCTGAGTTGGGAATTGCAGTAAGGGCATTAGCATTCACAACCATTACTGCCTTGAACACTGTCCAGCCTTTTCACTTCCCTCTCCCTCTCCCCACTCGTTCAGTAATTCTGCTTTGTGCCTTTTTTGAATGCAAAATAGATTCTATCAGATTTCCTCCCCTCTCCTGACTGCCTTTGCTGGGAACTGCTGTGAGAGGAAAACTGCCTTTAAGTTCTCCACCTTCCTTCAGACTTGTCATCATGGGTGACCAGTTGTTTTTTGCTCCTTTAATTTTGTTCATTTTCTATATTGGTAAGCTGTAAAAGCCCTTACAAACAACAAAAGTTTGAGCACTTCAATTTTCACTTATTATATGCATGTGTTGGAGAATCTGGGCACTCAATCTTAAAAAATTAATAATTTTACTTCCACAAATGCATATACTAATAGGGATGAGAAAAGTCAGGGGTTTCAACACATCTAGAATTGGACTAACAAAAAAAAAATTGGGTTGGGAAATTTTTAAGTAACATGTTTCATCCTTTCTGAATATTTTTATAATATATGTATCAAACTTGTTATCCATTTCAAGCATGGATTTTATCCTCCTTTTCCAGTGGTAGTGAAATAGAATGGACAGAAAACCCACTGTGAGGTTGGTAGAGGTCTGAATTGGACTTAGTGGAAGCTGAGTGAGCCCTGAGTTGCACAGAGACCTGTGGAAGGAACCATCCCCCTCTACCTCCTGCCAATGGCATGATGAGCTTGGTCAGCTTGTCATGGTCTTGTCCTGCTGAGCCCTAAGCTCAAAGACATAAACTTTGCAGCTTCTCTCAGTAACTTTGCCAACAGGTGACCACATCTGATGGGGAAAAGTGTTTGTTAAGATCCAACTGGAATTTCTCTTGTTACAACTTGTGCCTGTTGCCTATAGCACTGCTCTGCCTCTTGTGCTTTTGCTGTGTATGTCCAAGCAAGTTTCTCTGCCTGCTCTGCAAATTACCATCAGTTTGTTGAAGACAGCAATAAGATCTCTCCTGAGATCCCCGTTTCCCTCCTCTTATGGCTGAACAAGCCCAGTGTCTCACTCACACTCGTGTGAGCCAGCACACCAGTGGTCCCATGTTACTGGTCTTCTCCTGGTCTCATTCCAGTTTGACAATGTCTGTCTTCTACTGGAGACTCCAAAACTGGACACGGTAATTTACTTGTGGTCTAATGAGTGCCAAATAGAAGAGAAGGAGGATAAAATTATTTAAGTTTCTGGGTCAAGTCTTGCTAATGCAAGATCTGTATCTCGAGGGCTCATAGCTAAACCACAATGGCCATATGTGCCAGAGAAGACAAAAAGATGGTCAGGGTGACTAAAACCTGTCAGTGCCACTGGACACTGACAGTTGTGTACCATCCTACATAGACTTCAAAAGTTGCCCTGGGTAAACCTGATGAAGATTTGCCATCAGTCCACCTCTAGCTACCAAAAAAAGGTATCGTTTCTAGGTGTTCCAAATAGGTGGATTGAATCACTCCCCCAAAATGTTCTTGTCTGTGTGCAGACACCAGGGGAGAGACTTAGACACTAAGCTGAAATTTTGCTTTTAGGCAGCTAAATTCAGATGAGCTGACAATTCAGATGGGACCACGCCATCAGATGGTACTCTTGCACCCCTGGAGTAGAAAACAAATGTTTACACTGTTTCACTTCAATGTAGAAACTTCTTCCTCAGCTTCAAGCCTCAAGGTTATATCTTCAGACTGACTGGTTGCGAATCATGGTTGTCTTGCCCATGTTAGGGCATGGTAGAGTTTTTCTCATTCACTGTTGTGGTTTCCTGTGCTTTGGATAGGCTTTTAGAAGTCTCAGGAGTTATTCTTCAGGGGTTTTCCAGCTGAATCTATGTAAAGCATGGCTTGCTACTGTACTGAAGAATGCTCATTTTGAATGAGATTTTGCAATTATTAAATACTGGTAACGGGAGCGTGCCCAGGATGCTGGAGGCTCTAAACAGATGCTATCCAACATCCACCTAACCTGCTTTTGGATGTGTGGTTTGAAAAATACTTGTGAAAGAAAAGCTCAGTGAAAAGCACAACTTGGTAAGCAAGGCTAAATGGCAGGGTTGAAGGAGAAGGAATTTCATCTTCTGGAGTATTTTAGCATTGCTCTTTCCTGAAAGCAAATCCAGGAGACTCTGAGTTTAGCTGAAATTGAAAAATCAGAGCTATGACAGTCTTACCTCATGCACGTGATCTGTAAAGTCAAAACAGTCTTAAGCTTGAAGTGATGCATCAGACTATGGAGAAAGGACTCTTTCCACAGATATCTCTTCAGTGTTTTGCCTATAAAGGTCTTGAGTATTACCCTGGGCTTCAAAATCTCAGATTTCCAGCTGTTGACTTTATTACTGTAAAGCTACTTCTCTGTTTCCATGAAGTGCTGAGAAGACAATTTAATTAGCAGCTCAGGAATTGCTCTAGAAGCACCAGCAAATGAGACTCTAACCATAACCACCTGTGACAGAGAGCAAGTGTACTTGGTTCCACTTAACAGCTATTATGAAATTTGGGAAAGAAGGGAAGGAAATGACAGATGGTTAACAACTTTGTAGAGGGTGTTGATGTGGATGAGTTTCTTCCTAAACTATGCGGGGAAGGGGGACCACTGTCACAAATCACTCTGAGGCTGCAGGGTGCTGGCAGTCCTCACCAGTGTCCTGCTGCTGGAGAAGGACTCAGCTGTTGTGCAAACCCCGTGAGGGGCTGGGACCAGCCCTGAAACCTCTGATTTCCACAAGAGCACAGCTTTTCTTTCTGAGAACCTGGGAATGGCATCACAGCAGCCAGCACAGAGAGTTTTAAGGCTTACTACACCCAAGCCTGATTGCTTTCTAGCTCTCTTGAAATCACATTTAGCAGAAGTAAAGATGAAAGCAAATGTAAATGAGAATTTGTTTACATAGCACAAATGTTGGTGATGCAATTACAATGAATTTAGAGACAGAACTAAGAAGAAAACTCTTCTTTTATCCACCCATACTTTAATGAACTTAAAGAGGAATTTTCTATGCAGGGAAAAAAGTGTTTAACCAAATTTGTTGCCTGGGATCCTTTCTGGATATAATGTTCACACCTAATTTATTCTCTGTGGCTTCATTTAAATGTAGTTTAATCAAATGCTGATTTCAATCTTTTCCCAAGGGTTTGCCTCCATCTGCCATCTCACTTTCAGAAATTCTTAGTTTCACGTAGCCATGCCCAAAACCTATATCTTCTTCCTTGATGGTAAACAGTTTCTGCTAGCAGACTTTCTTCACTATAAAGAAACCCCAAATTTACTCTAAGCAAAACACTCTTGTTGGCTTGGTACAGTTATATTCACAGCTCAAGGTAAAAAACTTTTTTCACATGCTGAAAATCACATTTGCATTAATGCTAAGGTCTGCCTCCAACTCTATTTCAAATAAACTGGTACAGACAGTTGTGTGTACATGCAGCACACTTAGTGCTTGTTTCTGACTGGTGTGCCTGCCAGCCATGTGGTGTGGCAATGCATTATTGCCCTGCCCTTGGGAGACCTATCATGTGATCTAATAAATATTCAGATTTAATTTGAATTTTTACTAAGATTTAACATCTAATTTTTACTAGGATTTAAGTACAACATTCTAGCAAATACGGTGTCTCCCAGAGACCATCAGAAAGAACTGAATATAGAGAGTGACTTACTTGTTTTGGCGTTGGAGGTTTTTTTGTGTGTGTTTTGGTTTTTTTTGTTCTTTCTTCTTCTTTTTTTTTTTCCTGATTACACAATTTTCATGGAAATAAACTCATTGTTAGTACAGCATTAATCTGTTCCTGGTACTTAGTGTTTATTTGCTTCAGAAGCTCAGTCATAATATTTTATTTGCAGATTTAATTATCTCCATAGCAACTAATTTTGATTTATTAATAATAATAATACTAGTAGTAATTGAAACAGAGAGATTGGTACATAGTATGCTTCTCCTAACATGCTGATAAAATAATTTCCAAATAAAACATCTTTCAAATTATTTTTAATAAACAATGGGCGAACTTAAGGCAGCTATTGTATAGGGAGATGAGAGCTTTTCCAGACTCTTCCTATACAAAAAAATGTGTTTAGATATTTGTACAAAATTTTTGTTGTGCTGCAACTGATCCAAAACTCATTGAAAATTTTGATTTTGGTGGTCATGGGATCAAGCCCTTGTTTAAGTAATTTCTGAATGCCTTGTCAAGCGATCTTTCAGATTTTGCATCTTTCATATGAGAACAATTAAATTGAAAATATACTAATTAGAATTTAATCTGCTGTTGCGGTGAGGATCAGGAAATTAAGGATTAAGATTAAGGATTGTGTTTGACTGTGGAATTTATTCAATAGTCCTAAATTCGCGGAGGAACAGATTCCTTTCCCACATTGAATAATCAGGCTTTACTAATTTAAAGAACTTACCCCTAGAGCCTCAAATCCAGGCTCATAATTTTTTTTTTAGAGAGGAAGAAGGCAGAGCTAACCAGAATTGGTTTTTACATGTAAATCCCAGAGATTACAGGAGCCCTTCCTGCCTCTGTACTTTACACCACTCTCCCAAGTAAGCCTACAGAGTGGGGGAGAAAGCCTAGGAATCATTTCAACAGTCACCTGGAAATGTTTTTTCCTGCTTATGTCTTGGTTGTGGGTTAGAACAAAAGTCTTCTGGGGCCCCTGGATAGGAAAGCATGAAGTTCCTGAGAACACAGACATGCCAGAAAGGCTATGATGAATCTGCCTCTGAGTTTGCAGGTATTGTCTGCTCCAGAAGGCTGCTGCTCTGATGCAGACCCTTCTCCCATGGGGTACTCAGCAGATTTTCTCAGCAGCAATAGGGCAAAGCATGTGGGACTGCTGCTATGTGGAAGGCTTGCTCTGCCTCACCTTGAGGAGTCACCACTGTGGCTTCTGGCAGGGCTGTGCTAGCACCAAGATCTCTGACACTGGTATGGGGAAAAAGATTTCAAACAAATGAAAACACCAAAACCAAACCAAACACCCCTAGGGGAATTAGTGATATTTGTGGTAGTAGTGAGTACCCATGCAAGTGACTCTGAGCAATAAGATCCTACAATAAATATTTAGTCCATATAGAAATATGTATCTATATCATATCCTCTTCTCATAGCTTGCCCCAAGAAGTCCCATGGATTTTTTGTGTTATGGCAAGGTCAAAGACTCAACCAAGGGGCAGAACGTGGCTTCTTTTCCAGGTTGCTGTTTTAACACACAGGAGAGGGAACCTGTCCAGAAATTAGGTTGCCAGCCTTGAACTTGGAAAATTGGAGTCAGTTTTCTTTTCTGCAGCTGATTACTTATAAGACCTGAGGGAAATAATTTTGTGTCAGATTCTTCAAGGTGTGATGCCCATTTGTTTTCCATGGAAATTGGTTAAGGTTAGATGTTAAGTACTTTGATGTTCTCTGTGGGGCTTTTGAATTTGTACCTGAAAAATGGAGATGGGATGATTCATATACTTGATAAATGTACTAACAATTGTAAGTTCTTATACCTAATAGCTGCAGAAGTCATAAATTTACTGCAGGTAGAGCTAAATAATTCCAGATGCTAATTTGACCTTTCCATCTTGTTTAAAAGGATATTTTTGGCTGTAAGGATGAACTTCTTGTAATATTCAGATCAGTGGTAAATTTTTATTATTCTGACTTCTGTGAATCCACCAACTCTTTAAGGACTTTAAGGACTTTATTTTTATTTATATTTCTTTTCCCATGATAATTGAAATAATACCTTCATCACTAGGCCTGTAAATGAGCCATACAAAAGAAACATTCAGCATCAGTCATGGCAATTAAGAATTTGTCTTGATGGAAAAATACAGTACTTTGCAGATGGCACACAAGAAGCCAAGGCTACATTTTCACTAGAGCTTGAGAGATTTATATTCAATCGCCCTCTCAGGACTAGACACAGACTAACCAGGATAAAGTGATATCCTTGTTCTTAATACACTTCTCAGAAGGGCTTTAGTGACTTTAGTTCTTTGAGCAAGTTCATTCAGGGTCTCTGTGTGGCCTGATATTGTGCCATGGAGAGGTATCCTGGGACAACGGACAGAGTTCAGAGGTGAAAATAAGGATTGCACATGGCCACAAGCTAATCTTGGAGCTTAACTGATAGAGAGCTTCTGCCTCTGAAACACCTCAGAGTGTGTTGGCTGCTCTATTCATTTGACCTCTGCTTTTTGCCACCTTTTCCTTCTGTGGTTGTCTTCTTCTACCTGTCAGATGTTAATTTCTTGGCACAAACCTGCATTGTTTCTTTTCATTTCATGGTGCACAAGTACTTCAGGGAACATCATTAGTATGAAAATTTACAACAGTGTGCAGAACACTTCTTATTCTTTACTTAGTGCTGGAGAATCAGTAGAGAAAAAGTGGAATAAGATTTTTCCCCCTATATATTTTGGGGTTTTTTTCTGCTGAATATTAAGAAAAAAAAGGTTGATTCATGCCTCTTCCACCCAAGATGCATTGACTTAAATTAATGCACTTGTCAGAATAGAATTAACTTCCTGGTCACGATGAACCAAGAGGATCCTCAACTTCATCTTCCTTGAATTTTAAGAAAGGATATTTATTTTTTCTTGTGTACCTTCAGTCTGGGAAAGAACTGAAATTGTTCCTTTGCATTGTGCTGAATCAATCACAGGAAATAAATAGTGGTGTCAAACTGCCTTTTAGAGGACCTTTGGTACTTTATCTCACCTTACAGATGTGAGCAGTTTTTGGGCAAGTGACAAATTGATACAGACTGGTCAGCATATGATCCAGGCACCCAAAAGGACAGCACAGTCCAATGGTAGCAAATAAAACAAGTCAGTTCTCAGAGTTCATTTTTGTAAGAATTTTCAGCATCAAGCAAATAGAATCTGCTAATAGCAGACAGGCGGTTGTTCTAATGAAGAAATCCTGATTTAACCACTTTGCTGCTCTTAACCTTAATGCTCTTTGTGTTCAGAGTTGATCAGACTCTGACTTACAAGGGGTGACAGGGACACTCAGTTACACCTTTTGTCTGCAAGACTGTGAGGAGAGAGAGAAATGAGCAGACCACAGGACTGATCTTATCGTGATGTGATAAAAATCTGTACAAAAAAGAAAAATGCATCTGTGCAGACTTTACCAGACTGCCTTAACATCGTACACATTCAATATTCAGAATTATTCTGTGAATAATTTATGCAAACATATTCCAGTGGTACAACTGTTTCAGTGGGTATTTGCTATTTTGGGACTTGTGGTTGGTCAGCTATTTCCATGTGACAATTACCAGTTTCTGCATGCATGATTCTTACATGTGGCTCTTTAGGGTGAGTATATTTAACTATTTGCTGAGCTTTCCCTGTGTGCAAATAAATTTTGCTTTCAGCAGTGTATAGGAAAAAAAGAAAGAGATCTAAAACCAAGCAGAGATAAAGGGTTGCAAATATTTGAGGGGGAACATGAGTACCGACGAAATGAAACTCTACAGAAATTTTCAGTGTTATGATTCTTCAGTTGTAAAAACTGCATTTCTATGGGTTTAGGAGTCTACCCCTAAAAGCTACATCCTAGGTCAATTTAGGGAGTGCCTGGAGGGGTGCCTGGATCCTCGGGCAGCTCTGAATCATAAACTCATAGGACAGTTGGGGTGGAAGGGACATTTAAGGATCATTTCATCCAACCCTCTGCAATGAGCAGAAACATCTTCATCTAGTCCAGGTTTGCTCAGAGCCCCCTCTCCAGTCTGACCTTGCATATTTCCAGGGAGCAGCCCAGCAAAACTGGGTCTCTTGCCCTTGCCAGCCCAAGAAGCAGAAAGCCATGGTGTGAAGTCCAAACTCTGGATCTCTGCACTGCACAACAGAGCCCACCTGGCTGCAGGGATGAAAATAATGATGGTGGTTTACTATGATTTATGGAAACTTGTGAAAAATTTATTGATTTTTCCTGCTTCTTTCCTCCCCATATGTTCTTTTATCCTTGCTCTTGTTTAGATGTATCCGTCTTGGGGAGGAAAAAACCTCCAAAATACCAACACATCATATGGCCATAGCTTCTCATTTCTGTGCTCTATCATGTCCAGTTGCCATCCCCACATCTTGGAGACTTCTGTGGTGCAATTCTTCGCCATGCAGCACACAGACAACAAAGCTCCCGGTGCTCAGGGCGCAACGTGCAGGAAAGGGACATTAATAAAGCCAGGGAAATTCCTGTGCAGGCTGCACAGGAAAGGGGCATTAATAAAGCCAGGGAAATTTCAGTTTTCTCTGGATGTGAATTTTGCTGTGTTCCCTCCTGCTGAGCGAATGATAATGAGGCAATCGATCGAAACCAGGTGCGGGAGGAGCTGCTCTGGGCTCGACAAAGCTTCGCACTCCAGCGCCGTGCTCGGAGTCTGAATCTCGGTATCATCCAGGAGGAGTGACAGAATAATAATTCTCATCTCATGTTAAGGTAGAAACTTGTTAAATTCAGAACCTTCTGGAATTAATGCCCTTTTTTTTTTTTCATAGGTTCTTTGCATTTGCCAAGCTTCATTTCAGGAATTCCTTGAGCAAGGAAATGCACCTTTAAGAATTATTTGTGTAATGAATTATTTATTCATTATCTGAAGCTTTATGGCATTTATAAACCTTTAAATACTTAGAGGTTTTGTAGATTTCTAATTTTTTAAAATATTCTATATTTTAAATTAATTTTTAAAAATTGATTGCATCCACCTTTATTCTGACCAGGTGCTATGGTCTTGACCACCTTGCTTTGGAAAGCTAGAGCAGAAAACCCATACATGCACATGTGCACAGCTCTTTATAATCCTAGTTTATTTAACCCATGAATAAAAAGCTAACACTTGATGGATAGTTTCAGCAGAGCAGCATTCCTTCTCCACAGAATGGGAGAGAGGACCTGCTGTGGATAAGTATTGACCAGGCACAATGCTGTTATTCCTGGGGTGAGGGGATGGCACAGTGCACGGCACCTCCTCTCACCCTCCTCTTCCTACTATCACCATCTTGCTGAGGGTTTGTTTTTTTTTTTTTTTTTTCTATTCCTCCTTTTTTTTATTCTTTCATTTTTTCTCTATATATGAGATGTTTTATATCTCTTCAAGATAAGTTCTTTGTTCCCTTTTTTCACAGCCTCTTTGTTGCACCCTGAAGCAAACCCTGCCCAGTTCTCAGGCTGCAATCCTTCATTGACCATCCTCAACAATTCCTATTTGTGCTTTTCCCTCTGAAGTCATCCTCTGCCTGCACTTTCAAGGCCTTTGCTGTCACTCTATGAACATATTCTCAGGGACGCCCTGTGACATCCTGCTTAAGAACACCTAAAAAGCAAAAGACACAATGCCTCATATTCATTTGTGTCTCAGTCCAGGAAACTTCTGCTCAGCTTTAAACATGTGCTGAAACAACTTTTTCAGTATTTGATTAATATATTTTAAGTTGTCACTGGAATGACATCTTTTCCTCTTCCTCTTTGAAAGGATTTTATCTGATCTTTTCACTCTTCTTTGTGCCTAGAAACTTCCATAGGAAGCTCTGCTGAGAAACATATGTACACATGATTCGAAAACCATCTGCTTCTCTGTCACCTGAAAGACTTTGCACAGAAAGCTAATGCATAATTTATCATAGATTTTTTTTTGTCACATTTGGAAGTGCTTTTTTACCTTGGCTTTACAAAGGGGAAGATGCTTTTCCTGGACCAAAAAGCTTAAAATCTTAGTACCACAGACAGCAATTTATATTCTTGGCTTGGACAGCATCTGTTCTGTACCTGGCACAGTGATGTCCCTCTGTAGCTCCAGCAGTGCAACCCCAAGCCTGCAGGTTTCATTTACTTTTACTGGATGCAGTCTTCAGAAGTCGGGTCTGCCTGTTACAAGTAACTAGTGACATGAATGGGAATATAAATCATCTTAATAACTATTTTCAAGGCTTCTGTAAGGCAGTTTAAATGCAGCCCATTGCTGTATCACTGGGGCTCCACACAGCATGTAGCCAGGTGAGGAAGCAGGGTCCCTGGGGTGCAGGATGGTGTCCTGCATGGATAGCATCAGTGCCCTTGCAGTGACATCCTGTAAGCTATGTGGAGCAAATACTGTGGGCAAAATGTACCTGGCAGACAAAAAACTGCTTGCAGACAGAAGGATGCAGAAGTAATTTAGGCTTGACAAGCCTGCTGTCTAAAGAGAGGGTCTCCAGACTTGGTTCTCATTCTGCTTCACTCATGAGAACATTGGGAATCGATGCTGGTTCTGGTGATAAGGTTCTTAAGACTTTAACCTATGTTAATTACCAAAATACAAGTGTCTTTGAAAATGGATATTTGGGTATTATTTTCTCTTTACAAGTGCAGTTGTCTTTCAGTACCTTATCAAGGATGTTGACTGTGACTGCTCAGATTCAAAAGAGAAAAGTTTAGTAGATACAGAAATAGTTTTGTATCCCTTATTTAGGATTTGTTGAAAAGCAGCTGCTGAGGGTACCAGACCACAGGGGGTGAATCTGAGATATAGCTTTGACTGTAGAGTTTTGACTTGTGCTTCAGCTATAAACCTGAAACACACAAAATGAAACTTCCACCTGTTTGTGCCACATGCTGAATATAACTTGACACAATATCATGTTTCTGAATCAGAACTTGCTCTTTTGGGAACTGCTTACAGCAGTGTGGGGATAGCTGTGAGAATGCCACTGCATGCACATTACCTAGCTTTATGTAAGATCTTCTTTTAGGAACTTGTTAAGCCAGTGGCTGCAGTGCCTTTGCTTTTTGACAGTGCTATTTCTGCTTCATTACTGCCTTACTGTATAGCACATGGAGAATTTTTATAAAATATGACTAAACATAAATTGTACCATTACATATTTGAAAGTTATTCTGCCACCCATGCTAAATATGAAAAAGCAAATGTTTCCCTCTTAAGTTCTCTTTCTCCTTGTTATATCTTTGGACCTTTCTAGTAAACTGTAGCATAGTAATTTGAGCTTCACTGGACTATTAAATGTTGTTCTAAATCACTCTATTTCCTCCTACATGGTCTTAAGCAAGTTTTTATATCATTGTCAAGGTTCTTGGCTGTCATGTGTGCTGTGGAATGTGCTAATAACCACTGAAAATATCACTCCTTATTACATTATTCTACTTACAGTTTTCATGACAGTACAAAAATGATACTCTTAAGCTCTTGCATGCATATCAAAGTGCTCTGCTCCCTGTCTTTACTTTGTCATTTCTGTTATTCCTCCATTACAAACAAATTCTCTTGTTTACTGTTCTGTCAGGAAGACTATCTCTGTATTGGCTGTAGAACACACAGTGTGTTACTTGTTTTTTCATGAAACAATTAACCAGCAGGTTTGAGGGGGTACTAGCCAAAGGGGTCTTTTTTATTGATGTTTACATTGTTTATTGATTCCACATAAGATAGAGGCATTCTGTGATGGAGCCATAGCAAAAAGTGTAAAAGGAGCATGAAACAATTCTTCACCTGGCAGCAAATGCTGCCCCTCAATCCCTCAAGCCCAGACATGGATGTCATTGAGATATAGGGACACATCACTGCTGCCGATGCTGGAAGCTGGGTGCTGTCAGGACTCCTCCTGCATTTACTGTTCTGTTAGCTCCTATTCCTTATTCCTTATCTCTGCTCTGTCTCCATACATTTCCTGATGAAGACAATATATTGTTTTGAGGGTTTTTTCCACTGAGAAAATGAGCTCTAAAAATTTAGTTTTGCCAAATACACGTGAAAAGAATTGAAAGATGCTGCTTTTCCTGATGCTGGCAGCAGTTCAGTGATCCCAGTGGTGGCCTCAGTGGTCGCAGAAATGGCCACAGGAGCTGCAGGAATGGGAGTACAGAGTAGCAGGGGGCTGTGCCTGTCTCATGAACCATCACATCTTGCCTACCAGAGGACATTCAGCATTACAAGTGAGAGCACACAAAAATTTAACGGACTTTACAGCTAAATTGGCTTATGCCTTTTGAAATGAAGAATGTTACAACACAGCACCAATAAATAACCTGTGAAGGCCAAGACAATACCTGTGCTAGTAAAAGGCAGCCGCGGTTTGTCAGTGAAGACCATTTTTTAAAAAGTTTTAGGCAGCACCTGTCTGCCTCAGCAGCAGTCTATCACTGGTGTGTTTGGCCAGCAGCCTAGGGAGAAAAAGGAAAGGACAGAGGGAGACATCTTCCACCACCTTTGGGCTCCAAACATATCCTTCTATTCCAGAATCCGTCACGTGTAGCATTGCATCGTTCCTTTTGTATTTCCTTCAGCAGTCAGCAAGCACAAGACAGCACACAGCTGCTTTGGATTAATCTGATCCTTTAGCATCTTAATTTTGGCTACTTTCAAATGATGTTACCTTGGCAAGGTTTCATTCAATGACTCTAAGAGATCCAGGCAAATACTGGTTTGGGATTTTTTTTTATTCAGAAGCCAAACCAAAAAAACAGGAAAAAATGTCTTAAGTCAGAATTTTCTCAAGTTTTCTTTGGCAGAATGAAACCGAAAGTGTATTATGCCAAAACCTTGAATGAACCAAAATATTTAATTCCCCCAAAATTGAATGTTTGTATTCTGATTACTCTTGCCTTTTTTTTTTAATTGAATGACAGTTTGAACAAAAAAAGTGACAAAATTTTACTTGCAAATGGTTGGAATGGAGATATTTACCATCTTCAGAAATCTATAACTTAAATTTTTTTCAGCCAAGGATTTAGCTGAATTAAACCTACATTTATTCATTGTTTCAATATTTTATTTTTCCTTTGTGTTGAATGATCATGGAAAAATATCCCCCAGAACTTTTCTTCTTGCTCCTGAATTGATTCTGGAATTTTCTTCCTGCGCTTTCAGTGAGATATTTTCCTATTTTTACATGGTTTCTTTTGATTTTGCTTTTTCATGATGAAGAATATTTCAGTTTTGTTTCTTAATGATCTGAAAATTCCTGTCATTTGGTGTTTGAAACTATTAAGACTCTTCATCAGCTTGATGAGAAACCTTGGTCTTCCCTTGCTTATTCTATAATAGAGTTCTAGGCTAACGAGGAGTAAGGCAAATTCTGCCTGTGCCTTTTTAGAGCAGATGTTGCTGTCAATACACTTTCTTCCTAAACTTGCTTTGATTTTTCTTTTTTTTTTCTTTTTTTTTTTTTCCCCCAAACAGGAACATTCAGTTAAAACACAAGTGTGAAACTGTGCAAGGAGAACGGAATAAAAGGTTCATATTTTGCTTGGCATGGTGCTCTTTAAACACCTCTTGCCTTGAGGATGCTTGGCTCTGCCAGGGAAGCCCACAGTCCTCCAGGCCAGAGTCCATCTCTGCCCAGAAATGTTCATGTTCCTGTTTGTTTGCTCCTTGGCCCTGAAGCCTGGTAATCTGGGCTTTTCCCAAAGTATATGTACTTGTGGCATAGGCCACTGTAGTGCATCCAGAGCGTTTGGATCATGTCTGTTTTATGATTTTATTATGGAAATAAGAATTCTCAGCAACAATTTCCAGTGAACTTCTCTACAAAGCTGGAATCTGGGTTTATTTCAAAGCTTTGCACAACTGATATCCTTCCATCCATTTACCTTTAATCTTCTGCATGTGATAAAAGCGATATTATTTTTGGAGGATGAATGTTGTTTCAAAGGCTCATAATCAGCCCCTTCCAACATTGAAAACATCACCCTTTTGAAAGAGGTTTTCTAAGTCTGCTTTGTCTGCAAAAGTGAGTTTTAAATATCCCCATAAAACCTCTTCATTTCCTGTGCCATGTGCCTGAAAACATACTGTTAAGTTTGTTGGGAATTTGAGGTTTGAAAATAATGCTGCATTTATATATAGAGTTAAATAGGCTTGGAAATAATCCTTTTAAGGACTTTATTTACATGACCAAAAATAATCAAGATCTGATTGTTTGAGAACTATAGGATAAAATGTCAGTAATACTTTAACAAGCAAACTAATCAACTGGTCCTCCTACTGCCTAGAACTGATGAAATAAAGAGATGCTTATTAATTCTGCTTGTAAATGCTTGGGAGCCATGCAAATTCTCACTGGTGAGAGCCAGATGGGTCCCTTGACAGTGAGATTCTTTTATAGGTTCATTGCTCATTTCTGTGCCTAATGCTTTCCTCCTGATGAAGAGATTGTCCCCACTGATCCTATTTCTGGTTGCACTGTTGTTCTCAGAGGCAACAGGAATACAAATCACAGCTGGCACCTCCTTCTGGTGCCTGCACTGGGCACTGAGACTTGAGCTCACCTCTGAGCTGTTGCTGCTGCTGGGGATGAAACCTCACACTGGACTGAGGATCTTCACTTGTGTCTGCTCTCTGGGCCCTTCCTGGCAGCTCAGCAGAAGAGAAAGGGGGCCAGGATGGGTTGTCCCATTGTCACCAAAAAAACCTCTCCAACAACATTTTTATTGTTAGAGAATCAAGGCATTACTTTATTCTGGCCAGGATGTGCAACAGAAATAATTTCATCCACACGTTGTCCAGGTTGTGCAGAGAAAATCATTCCATCACACGTGGCTCTTTACTAGATTTTTCACATACTTATGCAGTCAAAACCCAGAAAAACTCATTTGTTCAATGTTCATTGGGCCCAAGTTAGGCAGTTCTTAGTATTTGGTTTCCTATTGGTTATTGATCCCTTCACCTTCTGTGTTAATGTCTCATTCTTCCTTCTCTTATCTGTCTTTTTCCCAACCAGGTGTCTCCAACCATGCCAGGGATGATGTTTAGAGTTGATGTTCATTAATAATCATTATCTTTTTTGTATCTCCTGTGTTACTTCCAGACTGTTGAGATGTTAAGCTCATAAGGCCTCGAATGGTGAAACAGTCCTTTAAAAAGAAGCTTCAATTCCTTTCCCCCTGGGCAAAGGTGAATAAAGCCCCTGACTAAAGTTATGTAAATGAATTTCAAACTTTGTATCATTTCCAACACCATGTGTGGACCTCTCTGAACTTGATTGCTGGGCTTTTTGGTTGGATGAAATCTTCCTCTGTACTAAACTTTGCCTCATCTCTAACACATTTTAGATATAGTTACATCATTTATGACTTTTCATGTTTGGGGGTTTTGTGGCAATTTCCTTCCATCTGTGTTTATGTCCAGCATAAATATGTCAGCATGCCTCGTGCAGAGCTCAGCCTGGTGAGATTGGCAGATTCACCTCTTGTATGTAGATCCTTTTACTGAACAACTTCTTGCAGGTGTCTCAGGCATTTTTAAACCCAGTTTCCCAAGGATTCTTTGAACTTTTGATTCAAAGTCATTATTTTGCACTTCCAACAGCACCACACACATCCTGGGCTGAGTATGGGCCTGTGTCTGTGTGTGTGCTGACCTGCTGCAAGGCCCAGGGAAGTTGCAGACCACCATTTTCTGCAGCCAAAATGCTTTCAGTGGTTTAAGGAGCAAAATCTCCTAGAAAAAGCACTATTATTAAGCTGCAAGGAGGAGTCTTTCAGAAGGGAGAAAAGGCAGATTTTGGGTTACTGCCATCCCTTCAAAGGGAGGGATTTCAAGCCTGTGTGTCCCCAGTGGGTTAGAGCACTCCAAAATGTGCACTGGAGCTGCAGTATGAGCTCTCCCAGCCTGGGCAATTGCCCTTAGGAAGAAATCCCACTGAGAAGCAGAGACTGTGGGAATCAGGTCAGCCTGATGAGCAGCAAAAGCCTGTCCAGGGATACAAACAGCCATATGGGACGGGCTGGCTGAGCCCCCCGGCCATGCAGACCTCGTTGCTTATCAGCAGTGGGAGCCCTGCCCTGGACTTCAACCAGGACTGGACGTCAACCAGAACAAACCCATAGCTGGAAAGTGACAGATCCTGAGCTGGGGAGCTCAGGAGCAGGAATGTAAGGAGGGAGGCAAGAGTGTAATTACAGGTCTGCAGGAGGCAGGGAAAGTGCCAGCTGGATGCTGGGGGGCTTTTATGGGAATGACAGTGAGTTCTCCTCCCTACAACCAGGGATGCTGAGATGAATTTTACATTTCTTTTGGTTAGGAGGATCAAAACAGTGCCCTGACCCATGTTTGACATGAATCCCTGAGGATTACATGAAATTTGAAAATGCTTTGGGCAGCAAGCAATTTTGGAAATTGAGATTTTGAGAAGGAGTGCATGCAGATTGGAGCTGAAATCAGGTGCAACCATGGCATGGGCTTTCACTGGTCAGTAAATTCTGGCCCCTGAGGTGACAGAGACCCACTACAGAGTAAGGGGTCCCAGCAGAGTTTATGGCAGGGATTTTGTGTTGCTTGGGGTATGTGGCTCTCCTACTAAACATTTCAGAATCCTCTCCCTTTGAGGGTAAGATTGCCAGTAATATATGTTGGATGTAGTAGACAGTTGTTAGACAAATTGCTCTGGGATTTTATGGTGACGTGAGACTTTTCTCAAAGAACATAAATTGGGCTCAATTTTCTCTGGTGAGGAATGAGATCAATCTCAACAGATGCTCAAGGCTTGACACCTATTTGGGAAATGCATCCTTTAATTTTTGGCTGCTGGGGTATGTAAGGTACTTATAGGGGAGAGTATAATGTTAAAAGCTGCAACAGATAAAGAATATTCCAGTCCAAATGAAAACATAGTAACTCAGAGCTAGAGATGCCTACTGAATGACTTTTTTTACCAAGAAGGTAACATTTGCTGTTGACTTGCTGTCTTGAACAGACAAAAAATAGCCATACTTTGCCAGATAGGCTATTTAGTAGCAGAACCTCAATACAGATCCTGCTAAATTAGGGAAGATCTTGTATTATTCTGTGGAGAAGGAAATACTGCATGAGAAGCATAAGAAGAGAAGTGTTGGCCAGCCTCTCCCATGGTGGTGCTGGGAAACCTGTAGGTCCCATCTCTGTGCTGCTCCAGGAGCATGGCACGGCACATCCTATCTAACCAGGAGTGGGCATCCATGGTCCAGCAGGTTGCATTTGGGTTGTTCCTTCTGCTTGTTTTAAACAAGAGCCTACACAACAACAAATTGCTTCCAGAGGTGGAGCATCTTAAAAGCTATAATGGTAATTGGTGTGTGTGGGTGTGAATTTGCACAATTTGCTTCTCATCCATCCAGGGTAAAGGTTATTAACAGTTCTAGAGAGGGAGGTGTTTCTGCTTCCTCTTCAGTGTCTGTTCATGTCTGCCTTACCCTGTCAGTGACTATTTGCTTCTGCTGCCCGCCAGAAGCAGACCTGGGATGGGATTATACAACCAGATATTCATTATTGCAAGTCATGTCACAGACCTTCTGTTTAGTTTTCTCTTGCCACATTTCTTCAGCTCCATTCATGTGCGTGCAGGCAGCGTGTCTGCAAACAGTGTGGTTGCCATCCCCAGCGCCTCCTGTAAACCACTGCCTCTGTGCCACAGCTCCCAGGACCACATTGGCTGCCATTTCCTTGGCTGTGTCACTTCACCAGCCCTGACAACACTCCTCTTCCACCCCAAGGCAGACTGGGAGCACTGCAGACCACCAGTGTTCCAGCCACAGATCCATGGCTGTGGCTGCTGGCACTGGTGTGCCTGGCCAGGGTTTCCCTCTGACCCTGCCTGCATTGCTTAGGGATACAGGAAGCTTTGAGGGCCAGGATCATCTTAGCAACATGATCATGGCAAGACAGCACCTAATGAGTTGGTCCACTGCTAAGAACACTCCCAAGGAATGTCATAAACCACCAGGGATACAGGCACAGCATTAAAAGGAAAAGTATCCTCTCCTGGCATCTGACCTTCTCTGGTAGCTCTCAGGGACTGCTTGATGTATGAGAAGTCTGTTCCATGGCAGAGTACTAGTAGGACAGATCCCAGTTCTGTTTCCTCCCCTTTTTTTTACTGTCAGAAGAATTCACTCTCAAACCCAGGGTATTTTTTTCAAGCATTTTACAGGGAATTAGTAATACTCACAGGCTACATTCCTAGAAAAAGACCATACAATCATCTACAAACTCTTGGCCTGAGACCATGATTGTAAACAAATCACAGATAAAGAACTGAGTCTCCTTAAAAAAGTGCTCCCTGTGTGTTGCAATGATAATTATTGTGATCATAAGGGAAGCAGTTACAGACAAAAGGCTGGGGAAGAGGTTAATCGAGATGGCTCACCCTAGTCTAATTGTATAAAGCACAAAGTGATATAATTAAAAACAGAGTCTCCACAAGCAGTTGTGCTGTATAAGTTTTGATGTCTCTAGAAAAACGTGATAGAAGTTTGCTAATGTCACATAGGAAACGATACAGTGAAACTTAGACCAGAAATTATTAGATTACAGGCTTTGATGGCAGATGTGTAGTAGAAAACAAAATATCTAGTCCAGTCTGGTTTTAAAATAAGTTTATTTGGGGTCTGTAATTCTTTGGTTTCAAGGGTATTTAATGTAATCAAAATAATGAATGTGTGCATCTTTCTAGTTGCAGAGGCATCTTAGGTGACCAAAATAGTGAATATGGCTTCCCAGGATCACCTGTCTGTCTAGCTGTGGACAAACTTTCATGTGTATCAGGCTTCAGCTGTTGGGGTTTCTGTAATTTTTTACTTTTTCCCAATAAGTTGAAGTTAATTAATTAAAATTTTCATTAACTCTTTGTAGAGAGCTTTTTGGATCATTGGTTAGCTGAGAAAGGCCATTTTGATGTGATACTGATGGATAAGGATAGGGGAAACAAGCTGGGGATTATGTAACCGGTGTCCAATCACTGACAAAGGTCACAGTGACCTTCGCTGAAACGGGAAGATGGGGGAGAAAATCGCTTGCCAGAAAATGTAGATATCCTAGGTAGAGAAGCTAGAAGAATGCAAACATAGAAACAAAATAATCATTAGAGCATAGAAGTAGGTGTGGTTGATCTAAGTGTGCTTTAACCAATAATGAGCTCAGCTTTTGCAATATGTATAAGCTTCATTAACACCAATATAAATATGTGTGAGCTTTCAATAAACTTTGGGATTTGTCATTCACGCATATGGTGTGAGGCATTTCTTCCGCCATTCACGACAACTCTTCTGTGCTGTAATAGACCAAGTCATATTGAAATCAAATGAACTTTTAAGGACTGCTGTCATGGTCTGTTTGGGTATTTCAGATTTATAGGGCAATGTACTCTGTAAATTAAGCTTTATTTTATAAGCTCATTGAGAAAGAAAGTGTCTTGGTTTCGAAAGACAGGTGTCTGCTAGGGAAGGCAGGAGCCTCCCCTGAAATGGGAAATGTAAACCCCCTCCCTCCAAATTGCTATGAATTTTAAATTAAGGGACTCTCAGGCAAAAATATGGGAGCAGGAATAACAGTTCTTTATTAGGGAAGAAAATAAAATAAACAGTGCAGTAAACCAAAACAACACTAACAGAGTCAAAAACACAACCTGACACCCTGTTGGTCAGGGTGTTGGTAGCAGTCCAGCTGGAATTGTGGCTGCAGCCCTCCTGAAGTGTCAGGTGTGGTTCTGTTGGAGCAGAGATCCTGTAGAAGGGTGTGTTCTTCCTCTGAAGATCCAGTGGAAGAGGCAGCTGTTCCTCTGGGAATCCAGTGGAGAAGCCCCGCTGGTGTTCCAGAATCTCAAGAGTATATCTGGGTAGGAATGCTTGACTCTTCCCTCTGGGCAGAGCATCTCCCAGTGGGATGCTGTAGTTCTTATCATCCATGCAGTGACATTCAATAGCTGTTATCAGCAGATGTCTCCCCAGAGGGAGGAGTGGGTGTAGAAGAGATAAGGAAAACTGCCCACTGAACAGAAGACAACTGCCATACAGATGGCAAATGGAATACAATTTGCTTGGCAATCCAGGACAGAAAGGAAGAAACACAACAAACAAGGGCTCACTTGCCTTAGCACAGAGTAGTCTGCCATGTGAATTCAGTAATTCATCACATAAGTTATGACGTTTCTAATTCATAGCTTGTAATTGACAACTCGTAACTCAACTCATACACCAATGTGCAGAACAGTTACCTAACTTGGTGAGGAGATGCTCATCCTTCCTACTCTGCCACTGCACAGGTATCCCTGGTATCACACCAGGAACCACAGCAGCCCCAGTGCAACTGCTCTTGGATCAGCTTCCAAACCTTTTTGCTTAAACAGACATTTTTATACCTTCCAGCATGGAAGTTTTGTCTGTGCCATTTCCATGACTTAGCAGATTCTGACTAAACTGCCAGACAATCACCATGCCAAGACAACGGCTGCAGGAGACAGCAATCTGCAGGTGATAATGGCTGGGTAATGGCCCTTTATCTCTTCCTGTCCCTCCTACCCCACCTCTTAGATAGTCTTCCTTTGAATTAAGGACACAGCTCCCAATATACATCAGGCATGAGCTGTGTTAGCCAAAAAAAAATGACCTTATTGCTCTCTCTAAAAACCTGAAAGGAAATTGTAGTGATTTGGAGGTTGGCCTTTTCTCCCAGGTAGCAAGTGAAAAGAGGAAAAGGCTTTAAGTTGCACCAGGGGTGGTTTAGATTGAATATTAGGAAAAAAGTTCTTCACCAGAAGGGTTGACAAGCACTGGAAAGGCTGCCCAGGTGAAAGTAGAGAATAACTATCCTTGGAGGTATTTAATAGATGTGTAGACCTGGCACTTAGGGATATAGTTTAGTGGTGGACTTGGCAGTGGTAGGTTAAGGATTGGATTTGATGATCTTAGAGGCCTTTTCAACCTAAATCATTCTAAGAGTTGTTTAAACTTTGCCAGGAGCTGTCAGGCTGGTGAGTCTCCATACTCTCAAAAAACCATCAACTGGGTTTCATATGGTTTTGGAATCAAAGAGGATAATTCCCTCTCTTGCAGCCAGACCATAGTTCTGTCAAGGACAATGATTTCACAATACCTGGTCAGACAAAGGTCCATTTTGAAGTAATTGTTACTATAACCCACATGCAGGATTGGAAAAAACAGCTCTGACTTTTTCACTTCAGGTCTGAATATCAGGAGCAGGTTTGGTGATTTGTATGCATTTGTTATACACAGAAGCTAGTTGATGGCTATGTTGTGTTGATTTACTGCTCTAAAGCTGTTCCTGTATTATTTTATCACATTACAGATAAATTGCTGCTAAATACGTGTGGACTTACTATTTGATCAGCTGTCTCAAAACCTAGTGTTTACACTTCATTGACCATTTCATAAGATTGGACTTTCTCCTGAATGTACTGCCATGGGCCTCTCAGTGCTTAGTTCTAAAATATAGTGTCCTAGTGACCTTGAGGAAGGAGACCACAAAGATCACAGTAAGATCACAAAATCATCAAATTGTTTACATTGGAAAAGACCTTTAAGATTATCAAGTCCAACCATAAACCTAACCCTGCCAAATCCACCACTAAACTAGGCTGCCGTGCTCTTAAAGGACGTGACGATGAACTCCATGAGAGTCTTTGCATTGGTGTATCTTCAGCCTTCTTTGACTGCCAGTGGTGAGGGCACAAGAAGCACTTTACCCTTCAGTGTTTTGTCACACAATTTTCTGCTGCTCTTTTCCACCCTCTGTGCCAGCATAGTTATGTGTGCAATGAACCAGATGAGGGACTTGGTTGGGCTGGAAAATTGTCGCAGTAGAGATGGGCACGACATGACACACAAAGTTTATGTAGCAAAAGCTAATTTTTACTGAGTTCAGTTCCATTTAAATAGTTACCAAAAGTCTGTGTGGTTAGTCCTGATTGGCTGAATCAGCTGCCTCCCAGCTAACTGGCCAATAGCTGCCGATATCCTCAGTGGCCTAGAATGGTTGAGTTATATAACTACTAGTTATGTAATTAGTTATATGTTAGTTATATAATAATAATTAGGATTATTTATAACTGTGAGGCCTCCAGGCCAACTCTTAGCCACCACAGAAAATATTTAAGGAGTGTTGAACCTAATGGACAAATGTGTCCTCAGACTGTTACTCAAATGCTACAGCTGTACTGTGCAATGTCTTTGGCCATGATTATCACTCTCACTGGCGTCCCCTTGCACTGCTCAAGTGAAGCAGAGGAAACAAAACAGTCCTTTGCTATTTATTGTACTGTTATTTTCTGTTTGCTTACAATGGCATGGACCTGTTTTATGATAAAGGATTAGCTTTTAGATATAGAAAATAACCTAATTCTCTGGGAATGTTGATTGTGACCAAGTATTATATTTGTAGCTAGCCATTCAGTGAAGCAGTTTCTTTTGCCTGGCTGTAGCCTGTTCTGCAGTAATTTAATGGAGCCCGAACTAAAAGTTTATCTCTAAGGAGGGCAGAGTATCGTGTACAGGAAAATACAACTACAGTATGTACTACTTATTCACATGTTAGCAGAGTTTTCAGCCCTGATGGCATAAAGCTGTAACCTAGGCTTTTATTTGCAGTGCTGTGTGAAAATGAAATAGTTTGAATCTCTTTTCAATGCCTACCTCTGTTACAATGATCCTATATGGATTGCTTCTTGTTAAAAGTGCTTTGAATATTAAAAAGCTACTTATGCTGATGTTACCACTTTCTTATAATACACAAGAAATTCTCACTATGTGACAGTTGTTAATGCTTTCTAGTGTTACAGTTACCTGCAAAATATTTTAGTTCTCAACCATAAATGATGAATGGCTGGCTACCACAATCTTATAAAACATTTAAAGGTGTGTCTATAGTTACATGCAGCAGGAGTTTGCAAAGTCATTAACAGGCAGGGAGGAGCAACTGTTTGCAAAGACTCAGGAGGCTTTAGTATTTAGAATCCCCTCCCCAACCTATGAAGATTTGCTGGTACCTCAGGGGATTGATGACCTAAACTTTGCAGGCATCTGGGAGTGGAGATGAATGTCATGTTTCTGCAGAAGTAGAGGCAACCGACACAGCTTATCAGGGATTACAGAGGACCAAATAAAGGGACAGGGAGTGATGCTGGATGTCTGAGATCATCTTTTGAAATCTATGTAGCATTCCTTGAGCAATGCTCAAATGCTGGCTTGCAGCTGTGTCCCTGCACAAGAGCCAGAGACATACACCCATGCCCACCCAAAACCCTTCACCGTGTGCTGATTCTTCTCCATGATCCAGCCTGGGGCTCAAATCAAACACGATTTCTGCCAGGAAATCACACTTGTGAGCGTGTGCTGCTGCTTAGCCAGTGCAGCTGATTTATACATTGAGGTTTCAGTTGGTGGGAGGGGAGCTGTGGAGAGGCATCCAGCATCTACAACTGCTCTGTAAATCTTAACTAATGGAGCAACCCTCAACAAGAGGCAGCATAAGAAAGAAAAGTAATTTTATTTTGTACAGGTATCACTCAGGCACAAGCATTCTTCTAGTAGTTTTGCTCGTTCTTTCCTATTGAGAAGCTTGAATGTGTGTCTGCACGTGATCTTTACAAAAATATTTGTGGCCACAAAGAATTATGGAAGCTACCTATTTAGTTCTCATGGCATCTTCTGGATTGTTCTTATGGCAGTCATGTGGTTGGCTTCTTGAATGTGTCTTTTACACCTTTTAAAAGTTGCCAGTGACTATGAATCATTTGTCCCTCCTTTTGTCCCACCTCTGTGAGTCCTTAGGTAAAACTGCTGATTAACTCATTGTTCTTTTGTCTCTTTCTGGGTGTAGGCTGTTGTATTTAGGTTGTCCTTTGTTTTTCTCAATCTGGATGTTTCTATAAATAGAAACTGCAGATAGTTGTGAGGAGATTTTATGATCTACTAATTTAGATGCCATAAACACATGCTTTTCTTTCATCCCTTCCACTTCCTGTTCTCCCACATCAACATGTTTCTACTTTTGCTCTATCCATACCAAGGCTGATACTTCTTCTAAAGCTCATCACAGAGCTGTTTGCAGCTCTTCTACTAAACTTGGGATCTGATGGGTCTGGGAAGGCAGAGGATTGAGAAATGTGCTTGATGTTATTTTCTGTTGGAAAAATTTCCTGCTGGTTATGGCAGCGACTCCGGCTTGTTTCAGCTTCCCAGGGAGCAATGAAATATCAACTTCTAAAAGTAAAGGTGGCTGACGTGAATGTACAGGATCATGATAAAAGCAGCTCAGTATACCTGTGTTCTGACTCTGGTTGCACAGTTGTCTTCTCTCCTCAAAACGTATGTTTGTGTGAAAAACTCCAATCATCTGTTTTAAAATTTTAAAAGTTTAATAGTAATAAAATAATTATAAAAATAGTAATAAAAATTAGAGCCATAAGAATTCGGACAATCAGAGTTAGGACATTAAAAAGCAAAGAATTACGGATGTCCGGGTATCTGGCACCCTGGCCATAGAAGCACATTCTGCTAACAAAGGATTAACCCTTAAAAGCAATAGCCTGTTGCATATTCATATATCTCATGCATTATGCAAACATTCCTTTCAAACGTCTGGCTTTTCCCAATAAGGAGGCAATAATTCTTCTTTGAAAACTCGGTGTCTTGTTGCTGTTATCTCTGTGCAAAGAATTTCTTTATTATTTTATCCATTCCTTGAGGTAGTTACAAAAAGTATCTTACTGCACATAGTTTCTATTTTAATATTATGCTATAGCCTAAAAACTACATTTACCACACTACTTAAAAGAGATTAATATAGCATAACTTTGTAACATAACATATAGTATTCATTTTAATATTTGCCAGGAGCCAATCATATAATAGGCATTTTTCACAGTTTGGAAAGGTGAAAAAAATTCACTTTCTCACCTTGCTGCCCAAGGAAATGCCTGGTCAGAGCTCAGGCTGCAGATAGCCCAGTGGGATAGACGTGTCCCCAAACAAAGATAGAGAGATTCACTATCATGCCAAATGACATGGAATTCCTGGAGAGGAAGGGATTCCAGCTTCACATAGGGATGGAAAAAGGAAGTGGTGAAGGGCCATTTCTTCTAGATGAGACCCACATATGAATCCATCACAGATGAATGTGGGCTTTACCAAAAAAAAACCCAAAAAAACCCAAAAACCAGTCTTTCATAATTTCACACTATTCTAAAACTAAAAATAAGAAAAATTACCTGATCTTACAAGGAGGTTAGAGATATTACTTAATGTTTGTGAAGCAATAAGTAGTATAGCAATAAATTACATGGGTGATCCCATGAGAATGTTACTAATTGTGTACTCAGGCCAGAGTTTGAATAGGATAAAGTAAATGAGGCATGAGGCCATGCACTTAGCAATGAGGACAAAACAGGCTAATGAATCACAGTCATTAATGGTATGCCATCCATGTGCACAGAAAGGCTAAAGATGCTATGTAAAAAGGTACATGTTATCCTGTAATTAAAGATTTTACAGTGCATGTAAGAGTTACAAATTTAATTTGTCTGGGAAACGTTAAATCAGGCATTTCCTATCCTCAGGAACACACCTTTGCAACCCTTATACTTTTTGAATAGAGGCTTTTTGCAGAATTCAGGAAAAAATGTTTAAATATTGTGTTTCCCCTCCTTGTTTTGCCTCTGTTGGCACTGAGCTCCTTCTCCCATGCTGCCTTCACCATCTGGAACAGACTAAATGGCTTTCTGAGTTGCCTTAAATCCCATCACCAAATCCTATCTTCTAGGCCTATAATTCCTGTCCCTCTTTCTCATAAGAGAACTCAGTCCCATTTCTTGACCAAGCTTGTCTCCATTAGACTTAAAGCTCTGTCAGTTCTTGCCTTTTTTTCTCTCGTGTTTTTATACCACAGAGACATGAATCTATAAGATGCCAATACACCTGCCTACATTTATTACTATAAAATGAGACTGTCAATGATTTAGTATTCTGAAGTTTTCCATGTCAGATAAATCAGTTCAGAAAAGTGTTTAGGTCAGTCTAAATTTGGTTTTAATGAAAAAGCAGCAAACTGACTGTGTATGGAAACTCAGACTGACTGTTCTCTTTCTAAAGAAATCTGAATTCCAGTCCCCTGTTGAAGATAAAGGTAAATGAAAAGCAGAGAATCAGATTGCATCCAGAATTGGATATCATCCAATATGTTTCAGTTTGGTATCATAGTTATATTATAAATATAGTCAACAGGAAATAAATATCCAACAGTGAAATGGATAGTAATCAAGTTCAGTACTGATACCTAATGTTCCCCCATGCTCAGCTTATACCATTTCTTTATGCTTAGGTGGAACTTGAGTGACTCTAGTCATACATACCTTTGTTACCGATTGGTGTAAAACTCTCTTGCTTTGCTTTTAAAGACACAGCTAAAAAAAATTTAGAGCACGTGCCCAGTAAGGAGGGGTTGTACCATTGGGATGGAGGAGCGTGTTAAAATTACAATTATATCATTAACCAAGTTCATCCAAGGAGACTGATTTCACCATAGAGTTCCCCTCCCTGCAAAGATTTCAACAGCGCCTGGCTGCAGTCTCTCCACACTGCTCCCTCCACCCTCCATCCCATCCCCCTCAGCAGGTGCTCACAGTTTCAGATTGTGTGTTTGGGGAATCCCTGTGGAATAGGTCTCTGAGCATGCCAGCCCCATTCCATCCAGGGAGCAGCCACTGTATTGTACCCTTTAATTTCTGGACTGTTATCACCTCTGTTAGGATGTGAATGACTCCTCTATTTCCTCCAATTGTACCCCCAGTCCTCTGTTCAAGGGGTCTCCAGTCATCTTTCCACACTTGTGGCACAATGATCTCTGATCAGCACATAAATAATGGCTTTCTGATTCAGGGTAGAAATAACAAGCAGTGCAGGGGATGTTTTGGCATGGGCATCCACAGAAAGTGGAGATGGCACTTGGCGTCCTTTGATATTTTGTTTCTAATACAGTTTTATTCTAATTGTTCTAGTGTTCTACCCCTTTACATCATTTATCCACCATTACTTTATAAGATATACTAGGTTGTTTTGTTTTCCACTAAATTTAAAATATCAGGCATGTTGGTTCTTCTCATCTCTCTGAATTTGTCAAATTGCCCCCAATGTGATCTCTCTGTGCTTTGGATAAGGCTGGTACAGAGATGCTGTTATCTCCACCCTTCTCAGCCTCCATGGCTGGCAGATATGACAGATAAAATGGTCACATCCTGCGATTTTTCCTGGGACCACAGAACCAGTGATTGTCCAGACACTAAAAACTCTCCTAAATTGAGATTCTCAGCCTGAAAAAATACATTCATTCATGTGACTTCAAAATTCGTTTGTATAGTATTCACTGTGTTCTGTGTTCTTTTAAAAATGAAATAACATTAAGACAGCATGCAGATGAAATTGAAAGAAAAGAAACCAACCCTTCCCTGCTGACAAGCTAATTTTCAGTGCTTTAAGAATTACAGAGTGAAGTAAAATTATTTTATTGCCTTCTTTCATCATTATGCCACAGTACTAATTATGCTCCTGGTGTTCTAAAGTTTATAATGCTATTTCCTGCCACTGAGTTCCTATTTCTTTATTCAATTAATTCTTTAAACATATGCTTTATGCTGCTAGTGAGGCCCTGGTAGCAGACTATCATCTTAGAATGACACCAGTGGGTAAATTTTCATCCACTGCAAAGACGGAAATGATGGAGCAATGGCTGTATAGAATAAGAACTGTAGAAAAATGATTAATATTTTTCAGAATGATCAGCATATGCTGCCACAGAGTGAATATGAAATCATCACATTTCAATATGGAAAAGTGATGAAGTCTAGAGCATAAATAATAAAAATTATGCAAACATATCTCTGCATGCATTTGAAAGACTGGACTATGGAAGGCACTATACATCCTAAAGGATACTTGCTTTGTTGCAATCACTGCTTTGCATAGACTTCAGTAAGAGTGACTGACATTTCAGACACATTCCCAGCTGACTTCAGAAAGATCTTAGGAATTTCAATCAAGAAATGAGCACGTTTCTGATAAAAATGGATCCACTGCCACAGCTCTGATAGGCTTAGCATGGAACAAAGGGTTATTGCTGTCTGGTCTGGGAAGTGTTAGCAAACTGCTTGCCAGCATAGGCAAGCTTAATAACGACAACCAGCTTGAAGGTGCTTCCCAATCACTGCTAGAAAGAGATGCATGAAATATGACTCTGTTCTTGTTGAGTATGGTAAAGTTATTGCCAGACAGAATACACAATTAAAGGACTAACCACCAAGGAGAAACAGCCCCTCACGGGAACCATGCTTGTGCCACTAAAGGCAGTGCCTTATGGCAATGTAGTCCAATGGCCAACTGCAATAAGACCTCAAAAACTTTTTAATGTAGTCCTTAAAGCAATGTTATTCCTTTTCCCTTGGCTTCTAGAGGCCTTTTGGCAGCTGGGATTTCTGCACAGGTGGCACCCCTGTGGCACCCCTAGGACTGGAGCTGCCAAAGGGTTTGGCAATAATAGCATAAAATAAATTAAAATAGCAAAAAAATAGGCAGCAAAGTGCTGGCTATAATGCATCTGCATTGTGCTGGGGAGTACTTGGCCAGGTAGGAGTTGTGAGTTACTGCAGCTCCTTTGCTCTATTTGAGCAAAGAGATGCAAGCTTGGGACCAGGGCTGGAGGTTAACAAATGCTGAGGAAAATTAGGAAATAGGAAATTCCAGAATTAAGACTAAGGCTCTGCTATTAAAGAACACATTTATGGCTGAATGAGGTCTGCAAACACAGGATACCTGTCATCAGTGCACTCACCTGGCAAAATTTAGTGGTGTGAGTTCCAACCATACTTTCAGCAATTGTCACAGGCTTGGTTTCAGACACTGTCAGACATCACTCTGAAGTCTCTTGTTTCCATGTCCATATTTTTCTCTCCATTCACAGATTACAGGTGCAACCCCCAATAAAGCCATCAGAAATCACATCCCGATATTTGGGAATAGAAACTTAACCTGATCACTTTTCCTAACATCTTTCAGCTATAAACAAGGAAGTTGTTCATGTTTTTAATAAGTTGATGGTAGACAGTTTTATTTTTAATGAAAAAAACCTTTTTTTCCTCTCAGTAATTACAAAATTTCTGGTATTGACTGAAACAGTACATAAGTGTGGCAGATCATAGCAAGATTTTGTTTCAAAAGCTTTGTCTTTCTTGTCTTATTACTCTGCTTAAGTGTTCAACCTTTTCTGTGTGAAGACCACTAAGTTAGATATATCATTATAGTGATTTTATCATACAAGCAAATGCTTAAAGCAAATTTAGATAATCAGAATAATTTCCCATTTTTCCTACATTTAAAGATATTTTATATTTTATTTTCTGTCCTGTTGCTAATTACCCTAAAAGGGGCTTTGTAATAGAAAAGGATTTTTGTCACTGAACCAGTAATTTTTCTGGCACACTGCACTGCTAGTAATGCGATTGCTTAAATAAAAATTAGTGCAGCTTTAACATCATAATATATTCACTCATTTCTTTGTCTTTCATTCTAATAATGTAAGATATAATGAACTCTTCATAGATATAGTAATATCCCATAAGTATTTCTACAGGATTTATGTTGTCATTTAATATTATTTCAAAGGACAAAACATAATTCTTGCCATTTTGCTCAGCTACTCATTTTGTAATTTTTTTGTTCTCCCGCTATCACAGAAAAGAAATGATCAAATTAACCATTTTAACAAGCATTTGCTAGTTGTGCCTACATACCATTCATTTAAATGACTTGTGAAATCAATCAAATAATGGAGCCTAGTCTTCTTTCCCTGAACAATGACTTCAAGGAAGATCCACCTCCCTCTCTGCGAAAGAATGGATAGCTGGGAATGCTCAGGGGAATAAAAGGATTTAAAGCACTGCACATAAAAGGCTGAGTAGAGGAGTCTTTGAAAATAAATGCAGGCTTCAACAAAGGATGAGAAAGAAAAGGGTACAGAGGGAGCGGCTTGGTGTAGATATGGGCAGCGCATACAAAGAGGCTGCTGAGGAGATGCATAATACCCCAGGAGAATGAGCTGTAGGTGCTGGGCTGCAGGCTGAGGAAAACACATTTTGATGAGGGGCACGGGATGTGCAGAGGCTGGCTGTGGCTGATGGGTTAATGAAGAGACCTCAAAAGGAAGCCAGTCTGCAAAATTACACTAATTATCTCAAAGTGTTTGCATTTCCACTAGTATGCAATGAGCCTCTCTTCACAATCAAAAAATTATGAAGGTGAGAAAAAGAGGTGAAGTCCACTTAATATTTTTAAATTTATAACAAATCTTTTTCCTATATCACATATTTAGGATTATTTGACAATAAAAGGCACTCGATTTCTTATCAATCCTGAGTGTTGGAAAGAATTGCAACATTATCTCAGTTACACAACTTCTGTCTGATTTTTTTTGCATTTGTAGCAAAGTCTCACTGGAGGATTCTCTTAGAGCAGGACTGAAGTAGGCTGTAGTATTTCTAGTGAGTGCTTATGTACACTTCTCCAGAAAGCAAGCAAACATGGAAATGATTGAGGAAGATGGTGAGTAATCTTCCTAGATTAGCATCCTTAGAGTTCAAAGATTTTTTAAAAATTTAAGCTGTTTTCTCAGTTTTAGTTGTTTCAATACGTTGTTGGGTTAAACATGTAATTAAAAAGGAATGCACATATGGTTAACATTTTAATTGCATCAGAACTAACAACTTCATGGAGAAATACTAGATCATCATCACTGCCTGACTAAATTCCAATAGTGTATATTCAGCCACCCCCAATTATTGAAAATAACAGTTGAGTCACGAGACTTACTCATGGATATTTGGCATTACTGTGCTCTGAGACTACCAATTGGACCTGACCAGTCATGGGTCTGACCAAGTATTGTAGTGGCAGTGTTTCACTAGGAGTGTTTGCAATGCTTTGTGAAGATCATGTTTGAGCAGTTCAATAATGTTGGTCTGGAAGAGCATAAAATTGCCACTGTCCTTCCATAATATTTGTTGAGACTCAAATGCTGCAGCGTTTTCTGATTATAGGATACAAATTTTAAAATAAATGTTAACAATTGGGACTATGCTGATTGTGACAGACAGGATAACCTAAGGTGGGTGCAGGACTTTTGGATGCTGAAGAGCATCATCAAGGTCCTCTTCTGTAAGTTGGTGTCATATTTTCACCATCCTCAGATGAGATTTCAGAACCCAGAGCCATGTCCAAATGTGTGCCATCCTTTAGTCTTGCAGCCTCTGACCATTACTCCTTGGTCACTAATTCCTTTGAGGAGAGCAGGTACACCACAGGGCAAGAGGATTTGGAGATTTTGTCCTTAGTAATGCTGTGGGTGACATCTGAGCTCTTCAAGGCTTTGATCTCAAGACTTGAGAAAGAGAAGCCTTGATAAGATTCTTATCTTATTCTTGTACTTCCAGCCTACTGCAGCTACAACTACACACATAAGGCTTTGCTTCACCTCTGAGTGCCACTGGGTTATCCTGCCCCTTGAAAAACTCATCTTTCTATCATGGTACACGTTTGTTGGAAATGTAATTTCTCTGGGGCTGCAGTCTGCAATCACCTGAGTGTTTTGGCAGGTGTACGAGGGTGCTTCCAGTGTGGTAGCAGAGATTGAAGTGTGGGAGAAAGAAAGATAATGCAAAAAAGATGGATTCAGCAGCAAAAGGCAGGGAAAATGAGAAAGGAAAGGTTTTAGTTCCGAAATTTGGTTAACTGAGGATAAAGCAGGAGGGATAGACACTGCTAAATTGATTGAGGAAGGGCAGTTGGCAGCAAAGAGGAAGACATATGCAGTACCCCACTGTGCAGCTTCCCTCAGGCTTTGAGACCACTCCTCAGGGTCTGACAGCTTTGGGGGATGCCTGCACCTTAACCACATACTGGACCTTCTTGTCGTGGCAGGTCCACATGAGGATTTAGGACCAATTACTCCATTGAGCTGGAATGCTGTAGAGTTCTGGTTTCATGCAACAGGAATCTGCTTTGTGCACACCAACATCATTTTGAGAAACCAGTTAATATGTGGTTTTATGGGCACAGTCTGGGTATTTCCTTCAAAACTACCCTATTGCTATGAAGTAAATTACTAAAGTTAACAGAATGACTGTACCTTAGAAGTGCATGAATATGTCTCTTCATGATCATGACCAAGAATTTTCTTTTCCTTAAGGGTTTTATTGAAAGGCATACGATTTAAAAGAAATAATATGATTACTGCTATTGTTTCCGACTTTCTGCAAAATGGAGAAAGCTAAAAAGAACATTTTGTTAGCAGAACAGCTTTGCAATAATACAAAAAACTGTATTCATACTTTGCTTTTCTGCCACGTTGTAAATATTTCAACCCCAAATAACTTTGTGTAGTAGCTGAAAAATGCATTGATTTGAGCAATGTAATATGCTTCTTTTTTTAAAGACCAAATGAAAGATCTGCAGCCCTGAGGAAGTAAGAAAATAGTAACCAAGTGTGAAACTTGATTTCTGTATTTGCACCATAATGGTGAATTATTTGCATGTCATTTGTCTAAAGATTAACTTTTGTTGATTTCCTAAACCCTAAAGAATAGTCTGAGCCCTCAACCTTGCAGTATGTGAAGCTCTGCAGAACTGACATGGACAGGCCATACCACCTTGAAAATGAGCCCTTTTTAGCTTTCATGTGAGCAATTTTCTTTCATGTGCTTGTATTGCTAAGTTTAGCCTGTGGTTGGGTATCTCAAACCATGGCCAGATGAGCAGATACAGCTGGGAACAGACTTCCTGCCCTTGCTCTGTACCTGTGTCCTGTGCACCAGCTGTGATCTGGAAGCTGGGGAGCTGGTTGAGATGAGGGTCAGGGGTTTTCAGCAGAAGTGGAGATCCACTCTTGTGCCTCTCTAGCTCCCAGACTAGCCTGAATCTCAGCATCCCTTAGCACACACAGTTCAGTTTGTTTCTCTTGGGACCCTGTCCAAACTACACCCTTTGTTAATGAAATTTCATCTTTGTGGAGGCTTTAGAGATATTCTAGAGTAGATCTCCTTTTACTTACCATGCATCCTACTACTCATGTAGTAAAACTAGCAGTACAGGCTTGGGTTAGTTTAATATGTGATGCAGCTTTCAGGAAACCCCAGAATGTAGCAATGTCATCCTCTGTTGGTAATAATCATGAAAGCAGTCTTAAATGTAGGGTTTGCCTTTCCTGTTGATGATTGCACCTGTTTCTTACCTCATTTGTGAAAAGTAGGGATCTGAAAGATGAATTAACACCCTTTTCTTTTCAGAGCAGACATTCTCTGTATTTGATTCTTCCCCAAGCCTATCTTATCAAAAAGCTCATAAAAATGCCACCAGCCAAGTGAGTTCACTGTTAACGAATATTCTTTGATGCAGTATTTCACTATGTTTTTAAGGGTGAATCTATAGCTAATCACACATTTTTTCCTACTGAAGATAGGCCATAAAATCATATCTGGCAAAAGGGGTTTTCCTGTAACTTCTTCATTTTGTGGAAGATGGTTCTCTGCACCTTTTTCTGAGAACCTGTAGCTGAGCAAGACTAACCAATAAATGCAACTGTAGCAGAATCTGGACTGCAGAGAAATACCCTCACAATAAGAAACCCATAGAAGCTGTTGCAGCAAGGTGAGATATGGCTTGTAGAAGCTCTGAACCTCAGTTATGTTTATCCCACAAGCTGTGACCAGTGTGGCCACAGAAGTACAATCCCTAAGATGGACTGGTAGAGAACTTTGCTGTAATTTCACTGCAACATCAAAACTTAAAAAAATATCTATACAGATATTCCCGTCTCTGTCACTCCACTGCTTTATTGAACTAAAGTTGTGGCCCTTCAGCATTTCTCAGCAGTTCTCTAAGCAGAAACATGGGATCCAAGAACAATTCTACCTAAGAAAGAGCTAGAGATGGAGGATTATTGAACTGCAATGTGTGAGGTGGGGAGTGGCAGAAAGAAGCTCCTTTTTTTGGTTCAGTTTGTCACTTCTCTTCCTCTGTGAATTAATGCCTTTCTCCGTTCATGCTCCACTGATTGTCTCTCCCACTAGGCTCAAATTCTGCCTCTCAGCAGCCAAGGAGTATGGGGAATAAATCCTGAATGCAGACAAGGGGGGCTTAAGATCAGGAATCTCAGTCTGCAGGATGAACTGAGAAGCTGCACACCCTGGCTGAAGTCTGCCAAGGCTCAGGGGAGCACAGCAGCATGCCAGATCCTCCCTGGATTTGAGCATATCAGCCTGGTGAGTGTCCAGCAAGGGTAAGTGTCCAACTGCAGTGCTGCTTTTGTGGTACACTATCACTATTACAGTGGCTTTACTATAGAACTCATCTCAAAACCAAACCAATTTCCCAAGCTAATGCAGAACAAGGACTTGAAGACGAATAATAATGTATTTATGTAGTGCATTTCTTTTTACCAGCAAACATGAAAAAAAAGCACATTGATCCCAGATTACAATGTTTGAGATGCATGAAGAACATCTGTCATTATGACAGAATCATAAATCATCATGCTGAAGCCCTGACATGCCTTTTTTCATTGGCAAAGTAATTTTTTAAAATGAGATATAATTAAGTTGCTTAGAGCTACATATTATCTATTTTAAACCTATTATTTTTCTCATGTGAAAACTGTCAGGTGAAACACACTGGTTTGGTTTTGGTTTTAAATGAAGCTAATAAAAAACCTGACCACTGTTCATCACAGCAAATCAGGGTGCTGCTAGGAACTGTCCCATGTGAAGAAATTATAAGGAAAATAAACCTGTAAGTGAAACCATGCTGTAGGTGCACCAGCAAACCATCCTGACATGAAAGGCAGGTAAGATAGACCAGCACATCTGCATAAGGAATCCTCCAGTGACTTGAATCTCAAAAAGGAAATCCTACAAAGAGTGAAATCAAGGGCCAATTGTAGAAGCAGTGGCCTGCTTGGGCAACCCTGACCTTGATTAACAGCTCTTCTCCCATGGGAAAGCACATACCAAAGGGTAAGTCCAGCCATAAATACCTGTGCTTTGATGTACAGTCCAGAAAACTGGGCTGTGAATGTGTGTGGGATGAATGATAAGAGCTAGAAACATCAGCTCTACTTTTCTTGTTTTTGTGTGGTTACTTTCACTCTCCTACTACTGGCTGACTGTCTAATTGATCCTAAAACTTGTACACAGAAGAAATATGTAAATACTCAAATGAGTTTTATAAAGACAATCCTGCTTGATGACAAAGTGGTGCTCTGTTATTCTGAATCTCAAAGCATATAAGTGAGATGGGTAACAAAGCACTGGCTAAAAAATCTAGGGATAAAAGTAGAAAGAATCAGTTGTAAAATGAGTTACAACTTTCCTGGAGCATAAAATGGAAGAAAGAGAGATTCTATAAATACCAAGAAGTTAGAGGAAGAGAAGGGCAGAGGCACAAATAACAAACACTCAGAGCTGAGGGAAAGTTTTATTAATTTTGCTACTTTCTTCACATGCACATAAGCATGAATAATAGGTCCTTAACAGTGCTATATTTTTTAAGAGAATGATAAATGCCAGAATAGGAAAAAAACAAGTAAAAGAATGTTTGAATGAGTGAGATGTACACAAGTCTCTAGTGCTTGCTGAAATTCACTTAATACCTACTGGGCTCTTGACTTCTCTCTGAAAGTTCCTGAAGGACTGGATAAATCACCAGGACCTACAGCAACTAGGTACCCTAGAAGGAAATACAGTCAGCATTATACTTAAAATTTTTGGTAATTAGCAGAAATCTGACATTATAATATACATTTTGCACATTATTTTAAACCAAACACGCACGCGATTTAAAGCCTTGCTCTTCCTTAATTCTTCCCATCATGGCACCTAGGTTTAAAAAAAAAGAAAAGAAAAATTTAGTGAGTTTTTTTTTCTTAAATTTGGCATTCATAGCAGGCTTAGATTTTGACACAATTAAGAATTTGTTGGCTGTTTGCAGGGTTATAACCATTCCTGCTTTTAAAAAGGGGAAAGGAAGAACCTAGGGAATTAGAGTACTCTGCCTAATGTCAATACTGAGAAAGATAGTGAGACAAATTATTGAGAAGTAAATTCATACACACCATGAGAAGGTGATAAGAAGCATCCAACATGAATTTGTCAAACTAATCTAAGTTCCTTCTTAAATAAGACAACTGGTCCAAAAGATAAAGAAAAGCAGTTCAAATGACTGTATGTGAGACCCAAGATGTATCTTGACCTGAGTAAGACTTTTGACATCATCCTGCATGCTCATAAATGAACTGGGGAAAGCTGTTCCATTTGAAATCACTCCTAATTCAATCCACTGTAAAAAGTAAACCTAATGCATGGTGGTTGGTAGCTGCACATGGAGATGTCTTGCACAGCTCCTAATGGATCGGCTTCTGTTAACATTTCAATGAAGATTTAGATGACAGAATTAGAAATAATTATATTCCTATAAGCTTGGTAGGTGACAATATGTACAGATTTGCAGAATGTGCTCAAGGACAGAATTAGAATTCAAAAATATCCTGGTAAGTTGTGAAATCCAACATGAAAATTTTGAACAAAGGCGATCGCAGAGGGCTACGTTTGGGAGGATGAAATCAAAAGCATAACTACAAAATGCCACAGCAGATAAAGATCTAGTGATTAATGAGAGCCATGAATGAGCCAACAGTGTGATGCTGTTGAGGAAAAGAGATAAATGTAATTCTAGATTTTCTTGAATTGTCTGCTCATGACAGTGTATGTAAGATGAGATAATTAGCATGCTCTTCTGGGCACTGGTGAGGCCTCAGCTAAAATACTGTTTTACTCTGAGGCACCATAATTTCAGAAAGATGTAGATCAACTGGAGGCAGTCCAGAGATCAACAAGGATGAAGATTGGAAAATTGGATACATAAAGCAAGGTTGCAAATTCTTGTTTTGTTTTAATCAATAATAATAATAATAATAATAGTAATAATGGTTATATGGCGTTCAACAGTCTTTAAGTACATAAAAGGCTACACAAAGAGGGTAGTTTTGTGGTTTTTGATGCCCACTAATGACACACAGAATGTCAAGGAAACCTTTTTCAGCTACACTACACTAAATAAGACAGTAACCCATTCTAACTAGAAGAAAAGATTACTGCTGGAACATATTGCCCAAGAAGGTTGTATAATACTTGCCATTATTGATTTTAGATACAAATCAGAGGGACTGCCATCTGCACTTATCAAGACAGTTGTGGACTTTGAAGGTAGGAGATGGCCCAGGTGCATGTTTAGTAGCAGGTGGCTGAGATCACTGGAGCTGTGACAGAGCATACAAATTATCACAAGGTAATCCATAACATATTTTCACTAAGAAAGCATTTGAAAATTCCATGTGTGGTTCTGAGCATATTCAATTGCTGTTATGGAATATTGCAGAGGCTGTTCTTTAGTATTTTTTAACATCTTTCCTTTGATTTTGTGTTGTGGGGTTTTTGGTTTGTTTTTATTTTACTTCAGGAAGGCTTGGTACAGCTTTGATTAAAAATGTTGAGGACTAACAAACTACATAAGCCCTTGAGATTCTATCCAAATCTGTACTTCGATGATTCATGTGCAAGCTACTGTATTTCTCTGAGCTGTTGAAGAGCTTTGCAAGCACAAGTTAATTATTAAACTAGCTCTTTTCCCAGGGCAGTAATGACCTAATCATTTATGATAGTGCTCAAATGAGGAATTAAACAAACATATCCAGAATAAACACAGATCAAATAATCTTTGCCAATGGAAAAGGACAATATCTTGTTTTCATGTCAGTGGGTCTGCAAAACAACAGCACAGATATAGACATCAGTAAAACTAACAAGTGCAGGCTTCTCAACCTGAGAGAAATTCTGTTTTAGTAGCTCTTTCTATTCAAAGTTTTAGGACATTTTTCTATTTTGGAAAATTGGAAGAATGGGAATGAGGAAAAAAAAGTATGTGTTTTGAAAAGGTTGGAAAGTTTTAAGGGCTTGAATTATAACTGAGCATTTCAACATCCAAAACCCAAAATGTTGCAGTCATTGTGCACCACACATGAGTATGTGTGTGTGTGTGTGTGTGTATATCTTAGCTAGGGGAGCACAGAACCCTCATATACACAAGAAAATGCCAACCAGAATTACTGTACAAGTAAAATAGCATTCTTCAATATGATATTTTTTGTGTTAGCTCAAAATAAATCTCTTTAAAATCATACTCACAAAGGAAAACTGAGCAAACCCATTTAGTTTTCTAAATCATTTTTCTACTATTTAAAGCTAAGTTTTTTCAGAAAATATACTCTTTGTTAGAAATTCAAACCCATATAAAACTTCTGACAAATTCTAGTCACTACTTAATATGAAAATAACTGGTTCAAAAATGTCTTCTAGAGAAATCTGTGCTCATCAGAGTGGACTGTAGTGTTAACCAAAATATGACTGTAAACTGGAAGTGTTTTCAGTCACCATTTTTATTTTAATCTAGCAAAAGAAGATCCTCAAAGATAGGATCAGGGTTATGACTTCCCAGAAATTTATAAATATTTCATTTCAGTGTTTACAGGCTATACTTCTGTTGGAACCCAGGACATTCCTCTGACTGCCCTGGAGGACTTGAGACCCTGGCAGGGGGCTCAGAGACCTTGGCACAGAGTCAAAAACACCTGTGCCTTTGATTTTAGCCCATGGAAAAAGTTACCAACTTTGTGCAAAGATTTACAAGCCACAAGAGTTTGAATAGAATGATAGTGAATTTATCACTGGGTGAAAAAGTAGAATTTTGGGGTTTTTAGAATGGGGGTTCAAGAGGCAAGATGGAGGAATCTGGGCATGTCCTGTCCTTCTTCTTCTTCTTCTTCTTAGCCTCCATCTTCTGCTGTGATGGTGGCACTTCTGGATTGGTTTAGAGTAGAGACAGCCTGTCTAACATAGGTGATAAGTATTGGAAAATTATTGTAAATAAAGTACACGTAGTTCTTAGTATAAAAAGATAACACCACCCTGAGGGCGGTCAGTGTGCCATGAACCAACCTGCCAGACAGACCTCAGTGGGTCAGAAAAAGAATGTAATAGGTGAGAGAAAATAAACAGCCTTGAAAACCAGAGCCAAAGAATCTCAACTTCTTCTTTGGTCGCGGGGCTGGGAAAAAAGACTCTTTAATACCCCGGGAGCCATTTCAGCAACAACAAACCCAAGATCCTTCAGCAAATATCCACTGGTTCTTTTGTTATTTTAAAACTATACAGGACATTTAGACACCAGAATAAGGATTTTGTACTGCACAAGAACTTTCTCTCTTATAAGAAAGCCACTGGAGCTCGTGAATTTTGCTGTGCAAATGCTAAATACTGACAGAATACATGTGCCTTGCATCAGGTATATCATTAGACACTCCACCTGTGGATCCACAGCAGTAAAAAACTTGTGGAATTTCAAAGACCCTGGTACAAACATGTCAGGTGTCAAGGGCAGCCTTAATCCCAAAGTACAGGGAGGGACAATTGGACAGTGGTGGTTGGGGTAGATGACCTTTAAAGGTCTCTTCCAAACTGAGTTCTTTTGTGATTCTATGACCCAAGAGGAGAGAACTCAGCTGAGCTGAGCTTGCTCAGGGCAGCCCCAGTGAGGTGATTTCATTGCTGGGACTGTAAATATGAAGGTGGACTCTGCTTTGCAGACCAGGGTGTTGGTACAGCCCCATTGCACACGCCACAGACTAAAGTGTCTTAAGCGGCTTAAATAGCTTTAAGCAGCTTTGAAGGCTTAGATACTGTAAGCTTATAAAGCAGTTTAAGCTGCTTAAACCACTCTAGGACTTTAACAAGGGCCCCACGATGCAGCTCCTCACTCTGTGAGTGAAACAAAGCTGGCTGCAGCTCCCCCACCACGGGCTGGAAGGATGGAGCTGCAGGGCTGCCACAGATCCAGCAAGGAATCTGCTGATATTGACATACTTTGTCAATGATGTTGTATGAAATAATGCATCATATACTTTCTCCCCTTGGTCAACTCATTGTTACTTTCTTTCCTCTTAACTACCTCACTTCCCCAGACACCGCTGTGTCTTTTTTTTCCTATTTTCACCAATTTAGCTCAGGTTCTTTCAGTATCTCTTTTCTGCCTAATTAATTCTTCCTAAGAGATCAGTGGGCTTTTCTTACTGCAGTGATACCTTTTATGAAGAAAACACATCTCAATTCAGCCTATTCAATTCACAGAGCCATGCTGGGGGTAACTGCTCATTTTTATCAGGATGGTTTAACCTAAATCTAGAACTTTTTTTCTCAGAAGAAGGGCATGAGTTGATAGAAGCATTGTGGAAAAGCCCAACCATGTAATCCCAGGAAGTACCAGTGGCAGTCATTAAGTTATCACCTAGAAAATCAGGAAAGCAGATGGGAGAGCTTTGTTCAGAAGAAGGAATACAATGCACTGAATCTGTGTCACTGTTTCTGGCATTTTGGAGGTTTCATAAAGGATGTAGGAGGAGGAAGTCTGGGAACAGCTGTCCAGAAAAATGGGTAAATTTATGTTCCTACATTGAATCTCTAAGGGCTGAAAGGGCTTTGTTTTCAGTTTTTACTCCACCTGTCTGAACTTGGGGTACACTGTGCAAACCACAAGTCATGTTGTTCCTACCAAAGGATGTAACACCCCCTCCCTCTTACACAGAAGACAGCAGCTGAGTGTAGGTTTGGTTCGGTTAAGTGGCAATTCACTTTTAACTCCCATGCCAATAACCAGGGCAGTGGTGATAATACACTGGAGCACTTGAGTCAGATGTGATATCCTTGCTGCAGAGGATCCTCTCAGGCCTGTATCACTCCAATTTTCTTGTGTTTGAATTCCCTTTCCAGTTCCTTAACAAGGAACATTCTCCTCTTCATATCCTTCACCCATTTCCTGGGGCTGTATCCTAATTTCTCAGGTGTTCTCCCCCTCCTCAACTTCACTGGGCCCATATTTTTCACAGGTTTATGTAGTCCCGTCACATGAGCCTTTGTATATATCACACAATTCAATCACAATTTAGCTAAGAAATCTAACTATAAGTATTATCATAGTCAAACATTGTCTTTGGAAGACTTGAGAGTGTAAGAAAGAAGAGGGATAATGGTCAGCCCTACTTACTGATCGATTTTTTGCTGATTATCTGTTATGCATTCCTAAATGATGTTACGTATCACCATAGTGTGTATTGAGCACATACCATGTCAAATGTGACATAATTATATAAACATCATTTAACAATTTCATTAGTGCTTGATTTATACTAAAGGTTATTTTTTCCAGTATCCTGAAAGCATGTTTGTCTCCATTTTTATTGAAGAAAATTATTTGTAGCATAATCTATTTTTTTCAAGTCATCAATGCATTTAAATCTCTTCTCCCATTTAGCCACCTATCAATAATTACTTCCTTCAAAATGTGTTCAAAACCCCCACATACGATGTCAATAGGATTCACTAGCTTGGTGAGTGATTGCATTATTTTTTTCTTAAATATTGGTTTGATATGCTCCCATCAGGTGACACCGCTGGTAGTTAACACATGTACTTGTAGTACAGTATTAGAACCATGGGAATGTGGTTTCCTCGGGTTCATGACTTGTGTCTACATCATCCTCCTAGTTGTCCCAGCTCCTTCTCCAACTCCAGCCAGTTTTGTGGGAAAAAGGGCAGGTTGTCTGGACTACCTGTGGGCTTTGTGATCAGTGGATCAGTGTTAGCTGCTTTGTGTCAGTACAGCTCTCAGGCTGGAGAAGTTGAGCTGCAGTCCCCATTCCTTCAGCTGCAACAGTTATTTGGGTCTTGTTCTTCTCTAGGAAGCTGCTCATTTGCAGTGACAATTAATGAGGGGAATTGAGGAGGGTAAGATTAATTGTGAGCATAGAAAAGTCATCTTTTTTAGCCCTGAAAGCTATATGAAGTCATTTATTCACAACTCATGCATTTTCTTTGCCATGTATGCTATTACACCTGAGGAAACAAAGGTCCTACTCATGTTGCAAGAGAGTTTGGGTAGTTTCGCAACTGAAGGATTTTTTTAACATTTGTAAACCAGAAAATAGAAACTAGGCATCAGGTGGTGGTTTGGCAGACATTTACCCTTATGCCCAAATTTCAATTGGAACTTGATTTCCCTTGACTTCCAGGAAATATCAGGGTGTGTTAAAATTACCTCTGCTGCTTTGAGGTGACAGCAGCACTGCAGGTTTGCATGGCTTGATAAACAACTGTGTGTGCACCAGAAGTATTTTGTTGACTGCATTAAGCCTGGGGAGGTCACACATGTGCTGGTCCATTCACCAATGGAGAAAGGAAAGTTTTCAGTGCTGCTGCTGGACTCAATCACCAAGTGCTGGCAGGCTGCCGGGGTCGTGTTGCTGGGCAGATCATCAGGTGTTGGCCAGTCACTGAGGGCTGCTCACACAGCAAAAATGTACAGGACAGCAGACTCACCCTTCCTTCCTCCCCCAAAGCCAAGACAACTGTCTCCTTGATGAGCCTGTAGAATTACTGCTGACCTTGCTACAGGACAGCAAGGAGCTTCTATAAGCTTCTATAAGTTTTTCTCATCCCTCCATCTTCTTCAGCATTTTTACTCAAACCTTGATGCTCCCACCACTGTTTAATTTTTCTTTTTTTAAGTCTTGTTAAGCTGAAGTAAAACAACAACTTATTTCAGCTTCAAAAAAGAACTTTTATTTACATTTGTTCCTAGCTATTTTTTTTGCTTCTTTCCAGCTTTGGTGGGTAGCTTCTTCAGCTAATGGATGACAGAGAATATTGCCTGAATCTATTATATACCTGTGAACACCAAATTCCTTGATTGCAGGACCAGCCCAATTCTTTGCTCTGCTGGAAGTCATCTTAAGAGGTAAACAGAGTTTAAGATTTTAGGAAGAAAGCCAGAGTTCCCACTCTACCAATATTAATTTCATGCATTCCCACCTGCATTCTTCATTCTCTAATTGGGCTGTGCTTCCATCTCCACCCACATCCTGCCTTGACACATATCCACGTGTGGATGACAGGGCAGTGACAGGTAAGCCACCAGCTTGCAGGCTGAGTCACTCCAGGAAGGCAGGCTGTCATCTGGCAGCTAGGATGGAGAAGAAGGAAGTGTGCCAACCAAACAGGTGATCTGAGCAATGCATGGCACCCTGCATGCCAAAACAAAGGTTGCACAATATTGGCTATGACAGAGAAATGTGGAGAAAAACACCAGAATGGCCTTCCAAAAATGACCTTCATAGTAGGAATTAAGAAATACCAAAACTCAGCCTATTTGTTTTCATAACAAAGATGAATACAGCAATCAAGAAATAGAGAAATGGTGTAGTATAACCCTCTCAGCATTTTTGTTCACTTTTATATGGGTGTCTTTTCCTCTGCATGGAGGCTCAAGGCAAGATCACAAACACAATTTATGAGTATGGAGCAATTATGCTATTTGTTGGACTGTACACACAATAAATGGCTGTGAGTAATGTGCTATTAGCCTAAGCATTAATACCCTCACCACCCCTGATGCAGGTAACCACTGCATTTCTGCTGGTCAGGCAGATAGCAATCACACAGGAAAGTGCCAGACTCCATTGCTCCTTGCAATAGGATGATCCTCAGTTTTGCTGAGTTGCTATATTCTATTTTTATTTTTTTTCTCAGAGTTTTAGAGTTATTTCAGTTGTTAATTTTTCCATGAGTCCGCAAGTGACTGCTGCCAGCTCAACAATTTCACTTCTGTTCTTGTTTCAGCTTTTTTTTTCTATATCTTGCTTGGCCTAAGTTCTTGTATTGTCACTTATAGGTTAGCAACCTTTTTTTAGTCAAGTACACTTGGGGTCACATAGCCTACCTAGGCCTTGTGTTAAAATAGTTTGAGTGTGAAAGATCTACTAATATGGTGGGAGACAGACTGATCTGTACTTGTTGTTTGACATATTTTTAAGCACCTTGCTGGCTTAAACATGTGGGTCTTGCCAGATGGCAAAAAGACTCAGAAATAGATACTGACACAAACACCCTGCAGGGTCAGATGTTCTATATAACTGATGGTATCCGTGATGGTCTTGGTAATGCCAAGCAGAAGAGTCTGGGAAGGATGGGCAGAACTAATCAGGTAAGCCCAAAAAGGGTGTATCATAAAGAAAAAATACTCGGAAAAAACAATTCTGTAGTGCTGTGTGGTGATTGAAGGGACACAGACCATGCTGTGCAAGCAAAGCCAGTTTATTACACTAATCACCAGTATTTATAGTTCTCTAATGTCCATGCAAAACGTTCCACTAGGACCCCTTTGCCTCTGTTCCCTTAGCAACACAATCCTTTCAGTGATCAAGTCCCCGTTACACTCTTTTGCGCCAGCAACGTCCTTGTTACACCTTCTCTTGTAAGAGGGGTCAGAGTGACCAGACATTATGTGTTCACTTTTGTTCTTGCCTTGAGTTTATCTCTCCCATGGCTTCCACTGTGCCAGGGCCAGGAGGTCTGTGGTGCTACCCTGCTCCTGTAGCTGTCTGATCTTCCACATTGCTGAGACAATGAAAAGTATGCAATTACAGGAAGGAAAGTGAGAGTAAACAAATAAAATAATGTCCTTTGTAAAGATGCAAAAGAAAGATGAACAGAGATGTATCAAATACCTAAAACTTAAAATTGAAACTCCTGCCCTGGTAGGAAACCACAGATCTTGTTTACCAAGTTACAAAAATCCTGTGTGGGTAGTTTAAACAGGAAGTGGACTGATCAAAAGCAAAGATAGGGAAATATGTACAATAGATATAATATGGACCAGCAAAAGCATTTTAAAGAAGTCAGCAGCAGAAAGTTAGTCCTACTTTGACATGAGATTCTGTAACATGAGATGATGTGAATCTCTTTAAAAAGAGATTGCTGTTGGTGCGGTGATGACATCAAAAAAGCAAGCTGTAGTCCAGTAGGTAGCAGCAAAAATGCATTGAAAGACATTTTGGTTGTAGTAGAAATGCTAAGAGACCATTGTATCACTGCAGAAGTAAAATTTAAAAAGTTGTTGGAAAAAAACTAGGAAAAAACGCCAAATTTGTACAAGAGAAAACACGGAGTTGTTAAAATATTAAAATGTGAGACTGGGAAAGTGTCTCTCTGCCCTACGCTATAGGGGAGGTCATTTGCAGTGGAATACCATGCAAGATGACATGACAGAATTGGAGGAGAGCAACCTCTCTGGACTCAGGCCCAGAAAACTAGATATTTATGCAAAGGAGCATCCTGAAAGAACATGTGCAATGGCATCCTTTGCTCATCACCACCTTCACTGATTATTTTTTTAGGTTGCTTGACATGGGCCTCAGGAATGCCTTGTGGAACTTCATCACTCAGCTCTTACTCTGTCATCACAGCCGTGCAGAGAGGGGTGGATGGCTGCATCTGGGAGTCCATCTGAGTAAGAGGCTGGTTCACTTTGAACTTTTTAGTTTTGGTGTGAAGCAAGGCTACACTTGCTTTCTGGGGCTGCTTAGCATTATCATTCATAGCTGCTGTGTGGGCAACACGAGCAGCAGCATTCCGTGGATATGGGCAGATTGCACATAGCTTGGAAGCATAAATTGTGCTAGTAGCACTGTGTTACTGAGCCATAGACCTGAAAAAACCTGTGAAGATACATAACCTAGCAAAAGAAGTAAGACAGACAGAATTCAAAATCAGTTATCAAAGCAAACATCCCTGAAAGCTTAAGACCAAGCATCAAAGTCATGCTAGAAAACACAAATTCTGGGAAAGCAGAGCTGGCCAGTCCTGTCCATATCCCACTTCTGACTAATTAGGAAAGAACTGACAGTAAAAATAGGAGAGTCTTCCACCACCCATTTCATCATATGGAAATTCAAGATATTCAGTTCCAGATGAAAAAAAAGTTTAGAATTATTATTTACATGTAATTACAATGCTAAAATAGATCCTGGAGAACAGAGACATCAAAGATGCTAGGAAAACTAGATGCCTTGAGAAAAAGAAAGTGCCTATGAAAAAGTCTGAATGTTGGTCTCTGTCTCAGCCCAGAGCTGAACTTTCCACCACAGTCAGCAGGGAGCAGAGGATATAATTGTTGTGCATCCTCTCAGTGGCAGCCCCCAGGAAATCCCCCAGAGATGACCCAGTGTGTGTGAAGAAGACGCACCTGACAGGAATGATGGTGATCAATCCCAACTGTGTGTGCTAGAAACAAGAAGGAATGATGGCAAGAAATGGAAGATGCTACCTTCCACAGCAAGAATAACATAGGGGCTGCAAAGAAGATCCAATATATTCTCCATAAGTGCTTTGTTTGCTCTGCAAAGCAAAACTTGCATTGGCTAGCTTGCCACTGAAGGTAATAGTTGTGAACCTTACCAAAAGGGAGGAAAATAATGCTCTTGCTCCAGAGATGCAAAAGGTAGCTGCTGTCCAGGAAAAAGCACTGCACCAAGTACTTCAAGAAGCTGAAGTAAAACAACAGCTTATTTAAATTAAACTTATCTAAACAGGGAAACCCTCTTGCTGAGGCATCACTCTGTAATTGCTGCAGCTGTGGTGGACTGGGGAGAAAGTCCACGTCAAGAAGATTTGGCAGGTGTGGGACTCAGGTAGTGATGCCAGTGGAAATCACTTGATCCCTGATTAAAGGGGATTTGCCTTTCATGTATCTTCAAAGGTATCTAGAATCTACTGGTGTCATTAGCAATGATGGTTTATTTTCATTACCTAAACTGAATGAAAGATCTTTAATCAAACTGTGTTGTACTAGAGACAGTTCTGCTGTTTAATAATAAATATTTGGTGTGCAATCTGGTGTTGATCTGCAAGGTTAGTAGTAACTATAAAATAAGCAGTCCTTTTTTTATTTGCATTATCTACCAAGTTTTTTTTTGCATATTAAGTTTGAACTTAGATCTGAGTGTGCTTTTTGAGGTGATTACTTGTAGAAATAAGGGGGCACATTGAATACATTGAGGATACATTGTTTCTGCTGCAATTCCCAGTCTCTTATTTAGCCAAGTTTTGACACAAAAGCACTAAATCTATGCTTTTTTAGAAAAGTAAATCTCTACAGTCTGTTCCCAGCTTTCTTCTACATTTCTCATAATATCAAGCCCACACACAGCCCAGATTCCTCAATGGTAGCTGGTGAAATTTTTCCACCTTCTTGAGCTATATATATTCCTTGTCCTGAGCAGCAGCCTGTGTCTGTGTTTTGAGTGCGGACTGCTGTTATTTTAGATACCTGCTTCCATAAAGGAGCATAAGTGTTTCTTACATGTCTTCATAATGAGAATTTTTTCATTACTTTCACAGAGGCTTAACCTCATTTCCAAAATGAGGTTGTTCTTGTTCTCCAAGTTAAATAACTAAATACAGATATATGTGTGTGTGTGTGTGTATAAAATGTTGGGAGTTTGTCCATCAAGATCCATATATAAACGTATATAGTGGTTGAAGTAAAGAACTTTATTCAGGAGGGAGTCTCAAATGTGTGTCTTCTTTCTAAGCACCTACTGAAGAGAGGTTTCATGCATATTTACACACTTTTCTGAATAGGGGTGCATCAAAGAACAGGCTTCTTTTCTGGTATCCAAACCCAGACTAAAATATCACTGCCTGGATCACCTGCTGCTTGCAAGGCTGGCAGCAGCAAGGGGACATAAACCATAGCTCACACTGGTGTCACCAGTAAGTGAAGGACACATTGCATGTACTCATACAACATGCTGTTCCTCAGGTGAGACCATGTGCTCTAGTAACCCACCTCTATGCAGTGGGAGCATCAAGATGAAGGTCATGGGTCCCAGAACACGGCTGTGATGAAGCAAATCTACATTGTGACATCCAAATTTGTTATATAATTAGAGCATTCAATTATAGACTGAAAGACATACTTAGACTGTGTTAGAATATTCTCTGATGTAAATGAGGTTGAGTTAATTCCCTAACAGGCCAGGCAGTGACAAGAGGTGCAGACAAGCTCCCAGCACTAACTGGGGACAAAATTAAGCAAGTGGCATTCTTGCCTGCCCTGCCCTGCCTCACCTCCTCCTGTGCCCTGGTCCTATGGCCATGAGAGCTAGCTCCACACTGAGAGCCCCTGCCACAGAGAGTAATGTCCACCTTTTGTTGTAATCTGCTAATAAATGATTTCTCCTTTGGGTTCCAGCTGCAGCTCTGCCCTTGTGCAGGGTATCAGTTGGGTAGAGCAGCCACAAGCACTGGGAACAGCTAAGAATCTTCAACAATTTCAGTAGTTTTCTTGGATTAATACTGGATTAATTTTGTCCCTGAAAACAATAAGTTTTGATAGGAGTCCTTGTTTCTCTAGGCTGATCTGGCTGGTTCAGCCATAGCTTATGTAAGCTGGAACACTGAGGCTTGTTTCGAAGAGAGAGGGAATGCAAGCCAAGACACAAATATGGGCCCTATTTTCCTTTGAAAAATATGATTAGGTTTCCATTTTCCTCTTAGGCAGCAATAAGCTACTCCTCTGAGTGAGCAAAGGGTCCTTTATATTTTGGAGATATTTGAGGAAATTGCCATGGCATTATTGTTCCATAAGTCACTTCCAAAATATTCTAGATCTCACGCAGAGGTGGAAAGAGTCTGTGACCAGACTGCACAGTCTAGAAACAAGAGAGATTAAATGCAAGGGCAGCAGGCACAATGTCCAAAACAGATAAATCAGGATGACTGCATAGTTGCATTCTTGTTTTTCTACTGTATTAACAGAGAGGGCAAAATAAGCCTGTACAGCAAATACATGAAAAAACACATACTGGAAGAAATATTTATGCTGTATTAGCATATTCTTTGCTCTAAATGAGTTTGGGCTAATTACTTATCAGACCAAAATGGGATAAGCAGGGGAGATAAGCTCTTAATATCACATTAGGAGAAATTAATTAAGCAGAATAAACATAATTTATTTGATTCTTCTCTTTCCTATTTCAATTGCTTTACTTAACAATCTCAGTAATGTTCTTTAACAAATTCTTTATTTATTTTCTTAAGCAGAAAAAAAGAAGAAAAATTAAACCAAGCTGGAAAGAGATGAATTTTATCCTGGTTCCTCGTTCTCCTCAGCAGATGAACAACTGCAGCATCAGCACAGATTTCTGCTACTTGAATTAATGGAGTGCCACTGCCAGTCACAGGTTGTCATCCTCTGAGTAAAGCCCTCCCAGAAGAGGATTGCTGATGGGCACTGGTGAGAAACATGAACTGAGGATTTGCTTGTTGGCTGGGATGGCAATTGGATGGATGTACATTCCAGATATAAGGTAACCTACAGTGTCTCCTCCAGCCTCTCGCCATCCTTGTTCTTTTTCTTTCCCCTCTTCATCCCAGACCTCATCTTCTCCTACAGGAAGCCACAGTGGATCCCAGCTCCTGATCTCCCAATCTGATTAGCTCTTTGCTCACTCCCCAGTATGACACTCTTTGCTTCCAATCTACTTGGCTGGACTGCCCTAACTCCCCAATTCCTTCTTATGATCCCATTTCTCATCTAGAATAGGTTTGGTATCCAGTATCTCTGTCTGAGAAACTCTTCACAGTGCATTTGAATAACTCTGTTCTCTTGATCTGTGTTGCTGGGACCCGAGGAAGGCAGACCCCTGGTTTTCTTTTGTTGACTAAACTCTTACAGCTCATGTCCATCCATAGCAAATGGGGCCTCTTAGGAAAGTGTTCTGTTGAAATCAAAGTCATCTTTATTAAACATGCACCATGACTTTTCATATACCTGTCACTGACACAAAAGCTGTCTTCTATCAGCTTTTAAGTCCTTACACCAAACTTGCAAGACGTAGGCTTTGTCACAGAAGATGCCAGAATTTTTAACCACAACACATTTTCCCCTACAGCCTGTCAGACACGTCAGAGATGTCTGAGTTGTTTTACACTAGCTCCCCTTGAGAATGTGTGTCAAGTAAAAAGTCCTGAATGATACCATTTCATATTGTTTAGACAGGACAACAGTATTAATGCATTTAATCTTATAAAAAGCATTCTAATATCTTTAGTGACCACTATACAGACTTTTATTCCTTAGAGAAGATAAGGAATGTCCTTGTAAACAAGAAAAATTAGATAGTGTTGTGCCAAGGCCTATGCTCTAAGTAGGTCAAGGTGACCAGTGTGCAGCTCTGACTGTTACATAAAACAATTTGCAAAGATCAGTGAAAATTAAACACAAAATGACAGCTTCTTCAAGAAAACAAGACCCAGTGAAAAGCACCAAGGACTATGCTGAAGTGATGTCCAGTAAAGATAAAAAAAGTGGGACTAGACTCAGTAGTAGTCTAGCAGAGTAGTAGAGAGAAGACTTTCAGTCAGGTGTAAGTATGGCACTGATTATGTGGGTGATGAGGTGAGATTTTTTGCTAACATAGGATCTAAATGTTGCCAATGCAGTGTGTAATATAAGCAGGTCTGAAGGGCTGTAACATAGACAGGGTCAGCTGGAATCATGCAGGTTTGTACAAAGCACGATTGCAAAGCAGCAAAGCAGCCATGGAGCTACATCAGGATTTTATCTCCACCTGTTACTCCCCTGTCCTAACCTGAGCGTTCCCATCCTCGGGCTGGGTGTGCCCTGCAGGTGTCCCAGGGCTGGGATGCACCTGGCAGCTGCCCTGCAGCCTCGGGAGGTCACTTTGCCATTTGGCCCAGGCTCCAGGAGTTCTGTGCCCTTTGAGGGCCCATGTGCACCAAGATCAGTCACAGCCATCACCACTCCCCCACCCATGGAATGCATTAATTATGCAAGCATCCAGAGAGTTCCTCCTGCAATTCCCACCTGGTGTTCTGATCTTAGGACAGATCATATTCCAAGATTGCATTGGGAGAGGGGGTTGGTGTGGGTGGAGGATATACTCCAAGACCTGACTATTTTTTGTCACTATCACAGGGGCAAAATTGATACAGTAAACTTTGCTAATGAGCAAAATCATGAGTGGTGGGCTACTCTGACTCTCTGGTGACCCAAATCTTGAGCTGCAAGGATGCTGACTTTGACCCAAACTGCAGAAAGATAGGTAGGCAGCAGATGCACAACAGCCTAGTTTGTATTCCTTCCCTCTCCTGTTTTTTCCTTTTTCACATGTGTTTCCCTTCGATTTCTGTTTGAGAAAAATCTGCTTGAGATACTAAAGCTGTCTTTTGGAGAGCTGCTGTGATGCTGTTAACAAACATCTAAAAAGCTGTGTTAGAGACAGCAGGGCATTGCTGCAATTCCATGTTTCCGTGTGACCAACAGACAAAATGCTGTCCTGAAATTCTCCAGCAATGAATTTGCTATTGAGTGCCAACACAGGAGAGAGAGCCTGAGTTCCCTTCCCCTGCAGCTCTTGGGCTGTCTTTGTCCCTCTCCCATACGGCCCTGCCTCTCCAGGGAAGGACTGGGCTCTGTCAAAGGCACCAGTAGAATTTCCAGCCCATCTCTGTGAACTGAATACCTCTCTTCTCTCTAATAGAAAACCCAATACTTTGTCTTTCTTGCTATATCTAAGCCTGTTAAACAACGGTGTTTTTCTCACATAGACTTCAAACGGTGAATGCAAATTGAAGTTTTAAAATTAAAGCCTGACTCTTCTGCATTCTAAATATTTTTTTTCTTCTTTTTTCCTTACATTTTTCTATGTTTAACAAAGGGTTTAAAAGATTTCCTGTGATCCATATTGCCACAGGAATAAACAAGCATTTGGACTTCAAACCCTATCCAAAGCTTGTTTAGCAATATAGTTTTGTTCCAGTGACACAGGACCTTTAATTCATTTGACCCTCTGGGTCTGTTTGCTTTACTGAAATTTGACTCAGCAAAGTTAAATCCCCTTCTATCATTCTGCAAGACAACTCATTTTATGTTTGGATAAAAACCAATTCACTGCCAAAGCTTCATAATCAACTCCCACCCTAACATTCCGGTTAGTAGGGCTGAATGGAAAAAGAAATGGTGATGGTTGTATAGAAATACACTTAATTTCTATGGGATACTCAGTGAATATCAGAACAATAGATGGTTTGTTAGCTACTATGTTTACCAACACTCTTTTTCCTTGGCATGGTTTATATATTTATGTAAGGGGATGGCAGTCTACTGTCATTTTATTGCGCAAAATTCTTGAGTGGATACCATGAAGTAATCTTTTTTTTTTTTTCCAAATTTATTTTTACTTGATATTCAGGAAACTGTTCAGTAATGACAAGCTCTGGAGCAAAATCTAAAAGACAGGGCATCTTCTGTATTTGAAGGATTTCTCCATATGACTGCAAATAAGAAAATTATGGAAATATCTATTCTCTTTATATTCCATACTGTTCAATCAACGTGATTTTCTCTTCCCTCTTGCTATACAATCATGTGCAGATTTTATTTTGTCTCTGGTTCATTTTTAATATTTATATCTACTTATTATCAAACAAAACAGAGCAATCACTTGTTTAAGGACGTGCTGGAACAAATCATTACAGGAAATTTATATTTATTTCCATGTTCAGGCTATGGAAGCCTAGCCAAGGATATCTCTTTCCACTTAGAAATGTTAAGTCCATTGGAAAAGAATTAGGGGTTGGCCAAAAAAGGATTTTCCTCTCTTTTTTTTTTTTTTTTTCCTCCTCCTCCCTTTTGTGTGAAACATTAGAGTCCATGAAAAGCAGCCTATTATCATAATCCATAAAGGAGGTTCTTTCCCTGTTTCAGAGAAATGTGCGCAGCCTTTTTGATCTCCAGGCTCCTAGTCTGGGCAAACAGATGGAGTGTTTCTACCTGGGCTATTATTTTCTTTTCCTCTTCTCTCCTTTGAGCCAATCCATGCTCCCTGTGCAACCCAGGAGGAAGGACTTTTAACCCAACACAGAGCACTGGCCCTGGCTGAGCAGCTCACAGAAAGCTCTCAGTACTCCTCAGTCCCAGTGCACCAGCTCTCATGGACCCCAAAGCATAGGTGCACATCTGCCTCATTTCCCTGCACTGCCTGATTGTATTTCCACCCTCTGCCAAGCTGGTGATGGCCACAGGACCTGAAGAGGGAAAGAGTGAAATACTGCTTTCACCAAGGTATATATGAGAGGATTGTTGGGTGCTTCTAAGTCTGAATCACTCAATTTTCAGTGGCTTGCAATATCACTAACACAGTTTCTTTTTTCCACTACCTTGTTAAATGGAAGAAACCCTTCTCTTTTATTTGAAACATTGGTTTTCTTCAGCTCCCTGTATTTCCTCTACAAGTCCTTAGGCATTTTTCTTAATATAACTCTGTGCCTCAGCTACTGAGGTAACCATATAAGAAGAGTGAGGTATATCTGACATGACTCCTGTGTGACTCTGATCTGACACAGCCCAAAATACTGTTGGGATGTGATTGCTACATAGCAGTCAGCACCGAGCTAGCACAACACTGGGGGAAATCTTAGAGGCTGCAAAAAGAATGCAGCAACATTGGGAAGGAGGCATTGAAGTGTGGCAAAATGTGAGTAAAGGAATGGAAAGACTGAAATGGAATATTAAAAGTAAATGCACTCAGGAAAAACATATCAGAGCATGAAGGCTCCTACTCTCTGCAGACACTGGAAATAGATACTGACAATGATAATATATAATTGTTTTTTTCATTTGTTATACAAAAGAATGTACATAAGAAAAATGAGGTAGGAAAATGAAAGGAACAGATTAACAAATGCACCTGAAATTTGAAAGGTATTGGACTGGCATAATTCCAGTGGCAAGAGCAGGAATCATTAACTTGAGCTATTTAGCATTCATATCAGGGCACAACTGTAGAAAACTACAAAATGGAAAAAAATCTGCACTGGTCTATCAGATAACTATAAATAATTTAAAACAAATTCTATCTTATATTTTACAAATCAGTGGACAACTGATTATGCTGTTACGTAGTTTTATCACAGCTACCTCCTTTTATCAGAAAATGGTGGGGGGTGTTAAGCTAATGTACATTGCTTTTACCACTCCTATTTTGGTGGTTCAATTTTTTCCTAGGAAAAAAAAAAGAGTTGTCATGTTCATTGTTTGATACTGCTGCTATTCAGATCTGGTTTTACATTAATTCTTCTTGATTTGTCACTCACATGTGATTAATCAAGCAGAAACTAAGAAATAAAATTATGTATTTTGTAAAGGTGAACTAAGGTTTCAGTAACTGTGAAACTGTGGGTAGGAACACTGTGACAGACTGTCAGGAACTCCAACTTGGTCTAGTTCTAGCTACACTGGTGGAGTTATGCTGAACCATATTTTCTGAGAATCTGAATTTTAAGTATCCTTGCTATGTTCTTCATAATGCAGTATAATCTCTGTAGGAATAATAACTTGGGAAAATTTTGCTTTGGTCAATATCTGAAATGAAAATTGTGTCATTAGCTGTGAACTGTCTCCCACGGCAAAAATACACCCAGTTATTACTTGAGACCAAGGAAAAAAATTGCAATATTCTCCTTATTTTAATCTTTTACTAGATTATGATAATGGCAAATTAGAAATTACTTCCAAGTTCCAACTTCATATTAACATTTAGGATATCTGTCTGCTGCACATTTAATATTATTTCCAATTACAACAATATGTGAGATATCTCAGTATTTGAGGTCCCTCACAACAGGCCCATGGGACAGGAAAATGCAATTTCTGTGCAAATGCAAACAGAGCTATAGACTGTTTTCCCCAGGGAAGTATGTGATTGATACATGTGTATATATATAAAATATAGATATGTCTGTTATATACATGTGTGTGTGTGCATATCTATAAACTCAATCCAGTTGTGTTTAAATCCAGAATATGTCCCTGATGCATGAACCATAATCCTTGATCCTATATCTTGAAATCAAATGATACCCTCAAAAAATATATTAAAATTCATTATACTCTAGACATATTACTAAAATATTCCTTTGAGGTATGACTTGTTTGAATAGAAGTACAAGAAATAAATTAGGCGGTTATTTACTTACATACTGCCCACAGTTCTATAGATTTATGAGGAAAACAGATCTGGAGTGCTGCATTGCACAACTTTGTAATGCTGCAGTTAGATTTTCCCTTGTATTTACAGGCTGGCTTATTTTAAAATCTATTCAAGCACTGGAAAATCATAAATATGCAGCTCCACAGATCTGGAGGACAGGTTCCTGTGACTGTAATACATATCTTCTTTTGGCAAAGCTCTCCGATCTAGGGTCAAACTCTGCTTGCTTTTCTCGTGTTTGATTTGGGATGGAAATACACACGAGTGAAGGAACAGGTTTTGTCAGAGTATTGTATGGCTACACAGTGCTGACTGCTCCAAACATGAGCAAAAATATGTACTAAGGTTATAATCTAAGTGAGGCAGAATGACAATGTTTGGTAGAAATATTTCTAAGAGATCTATCAGCACCTTCATGATTTCATAGGAAATCTAACTAAAATATGCCTGATATATGGCTATTTATCCCTCCCAACCAGAACTTCTGAAGGCTCATAGTTGAAGCCTCATTTTGACTCCTCTATTAATATTAGAATTTGTTTTAAAAATGAGTCAACAGATATAAAAGCTGGTATCAGCCTTAACACCTTCAATTTCTGATCATAAATGCAATTAAGAATCACCCCTTTATTTTAAATCCAGAAGAGAGCATGACTGAGAAGCTGGAAAGTTGGCATCCTGGTACCATCAATGCTCTATCACTCTCTTGTGATGGGGCACTGTAGAGCTGCCACTGGCATGCTCATTGATTTTTGAAGATTCTCTTTCCTGCAGCCAACCAAAGCATGATAACTCCCTCCTCCAGCAAAAAACTGGAGCACACAGCAGTGCTGTGTTCAGGGCATGACTGAACATTTGAGCAGCTGACGTGGCACCACTTCATCCCTGGCACTGCTGCCAAAAGGGTTGTGTATCACGTCATAACCCCAGGAAAGAATTTCTGTACAGCTGGAAATCGTAGGTGAAAAAGCAAAGGCAAAATGAACCTTACCTGTCTTCCCCAGATATTACCCAAACAAAAAGATTTTATAAAAGGAAATGCTCTTAGATGTTGAGCGTTTGCCTAGATCCTATATAATATAATATATATAATCTACTATATATATCTATATATAATCTACTATATATATAATCTAATATATAATCTATATATCTATATATAATCTACTCCTTTAAATTTCATTATAATACCTTAAGAGTTAATACCATAAATAGTTCCATTATCATGTAATCCCCAAAGAATGAATGCCAAAAATAGTGACAGCAGAATGAACAAATTGGAGAGAAGCTGGGGATATCTCATCCCTTATGTCGTCGGGCTGAAATAAGTCATATTGCATGTCTCCTATGGCAAAGAAGACTTTCATGACTGGGAGGCCAGGTTAGAGCCTTGAAATTTCTGTGCAGCAGTCTTGAGGTCTGTCCAGACACAGATGGTTGAAGGGCTCAGAAGGTGTTATTCCAAGTAACACAGTCCTGTGTCTATCCACTGTGGCTTTTAACCAGGATTGTGACTTGTTTATCCTCTATTTTGTTGTCCCACCCTCTATTCAGGGCTGCTCAGAGAAGTTGTGTAATGAAACAGAAGAGTTGGTTTGGCTCCAGCTGGTCCTGGTGCCTGTTGTCCAACATGGGTTTGGTTTAGTTGTGGGGACAACACTTGGGACACAATGAGAGAGGAACTCAAAATACTCAGAGGCTTTTGAAGAGCTTAATATTTTATTTACTAGCTAGTTACCACTGCAAATAAAAATTTTAGTACACAAGATAAGATTAGTTTTATCTTTCTGCTAGGAAATCTGTAGCATGTTCCTGCAACTTAAATTGATAGACTCTGAATTTTCTAATAAGCTTTGCTTCTTTGAAAACCAACTGTCTATAAACAGCAACATGTGAAAGCACACCAACCCTTCCTATTTTTCCTGTAGGTATAGTCAGAATCCTATCTCCAAACAACCTTAAAGAAAGTTTTCGATGCTACTTTTTTATTCTTGTTAGTTCAGCATAGCCAACAGTAAAGGCCCTGTTGACATTAGGCAAATGTGCAATGATGCAGCAAAATCAATTTAGTCACACTGATGCAAATCCCTCACACAGATGTAATGCCTGTGTGCAAAGTAGGGCATTTCTGAATATACACAATATTTAAAATGAAGTGAAAGAGAGAGATCCTATTCCTCCCAATTGATTCCTTAATGTGATTCATATGGGTGCCCCTGAAAGCCTAAGTTGAAAGAAAGGGACTTTCTGGTCAAAAATAAGCGTTCATTAGGAGTACTGTTGATCAGGAAGGAATATTATGACCTTTAAATTCCAAGTTGCAGTAGCTTAACTGATGGAATAATACTTTAAAAAATACCCTTTACCTTTAAACCAAGAGTATCTGACCTTAAAATCACTAGGAAAAGAAATACATGATTGCATAACTCCATTATATGGTTACTTTTCAGAATAGAAGTGAAAATTAATGTGTTTTTGGTCCTGGGCTGTTTTTAGTAATTTAATGTGATCTGCTGTCAACAAGAGGGAAAACAAACCTCTGATGTTCAATAAGACTAAGAGAACAAAATGTACCTTACTATGGGTATTTAGTAAAAGTTCTATGGGCAAAAAATGGCACAGCCTGTGAAGGCATTATTGAAAAACAGGTGAGGTCAGCAAGGAATACCAGTAATGAGGTAATGACCATCTTCCTTTGCAGTCTGAAAAGGTTTGGGAATTTTTTTTGCTTTTTTTTTTTTTTTAATAAAAATGCTTCACCAAACTGAATTTGAAGCAAAAGTTTTAGTAATTTTGTAAGTGCATTTTAGATGTTATGGAGGAAAAAAAGTTCCAAAGACTTCATGTATATAATTTATTTAACATAGTAATAAATGAAATATTAAAATCCAAATATAATATATTTATTGAAAGCATAGTTTTTAATCAAATCCGGGGTACGTTGCAATACTTTTCTTTAAAAAGTATTTTAAATTTGGGAAAGCTCTTTCCCAATCTGAATGGAAGCACATTTTGGAACCTGGGATCCTTTTTGTTAAATGAATCTGTGATTCTCCTTGCAGCTGAAGACTCACGCTAGGGATGTGAAAAGATATGCAGGGCTTCTTTTCCATGTACATTCACCTACAACCTGACTGTTAAAGCAACATTTTCCTCCTCCACCCTGCCTCAGAAAGGAGACTAGGAAGTCCCTTTTCAGGAATGAAATCAGGGCATAATCTCATCCTGGTAGATTACAGTCTCCCAGTGGAGCCAGGTGGCTTGAGGAAACGTGGTTTTGTTCATATATTGCCAGGAGCTGGCAGTGCTTCATTTTGTTCTAGCAACAATGCTAACAAGAACCTGAGTAGGAAACCCTCATGAGAGAAGGAATCACAGAATATGCTGAGTTGGAAGGGCCTCACAAGGATCATGGAGAAGGGCAAGGGAAGTGCTCAGGCATGTAGGGAGCTAAGCAATCAATTATTACTGAATTTCAAACCCACAGGCAATACAACTATACCCCCTGCTTTATAATTACTGAGATTCATCAACAGGAGCTGTGGCCCCCACTGGGCAAGTCCCAAGTTCCTTGAAATGAGTCTAATACCCAATGAGGTTACTTGTGCTACTGCAGAAAGATATTTCTGGCCTTTTATGTGTCAGAAAAGAAACTGGATGTGACAGATTTGGAGCTGGCCTGTGATAATTTAGGAATGTGGTCTGTTGGCCTGATTATTTGGTTGAATATCTGGGTTTAACTCATCAGAGATTAACTTGCAATTGCATTCTTAAATCATCAGGGCTGATCTGTGCTCCTTACCCTGGGATACCCCACTTCCACTGGCACTGCACAGCCAGGAGCACAGGGACTTGGAAGGGGAAGACATTAAGTTTTGAACCACAGCATCTCTACGTGGGCAGGGCTAGAATCCTACTCATCCCTAGGAGAGACAGAGGGTTCCAAAGGTGCATTGGGAATTAGAGATGGGACCTGTAAGTGTCTGACAAAACAAGTGGATAGAGCATTGTTAGGAGACATTAATTGTGATATGTTCATGTATATCTAGGTTGTTTCCACGTGTTTGTGGAATTTTCAATGAAAGTGAAAACTAAAAAATACCTTTGGAAGAAAAAGGGGGTTGTGAATACCACAATAATTTCCATCAGTTTTTATCTAATACTGGGTGTTCAGAACTAGCATGTTGCCTCTCACCTCAGGCAAGCTCCTTTTCCCTGAAAGGGAATCTAATGGATGAACCCAGAGTTAATTTACAAAAGCAGAGTGTATTCCCTGGCCATGAAACCAATAGGAAAGTGTGCAGAGGTGATATTATTCCATAGTTTACAGTGGAGATATGTTGTGTGGAGAGCTGGAAACATTACAAGGCAGCTGCCCACTCCAGAGTGCTGGACCCAGCCTTATTTGTGGTGAGCTTTCAGCTGAAACTGGTCAAGCAAATCTCTTCTCAGTTGTTAAAGTCTCTGTTGTTATTTGCCAGGTGCTGGAGAAATATTTTACTTGGGTAAAGAGCATAAATAATAGGACACAAAAAAGGTTTCCAAGAAATCATCCTCCAATCTGGAAGAAAAGTTATATGTGTGTGTCTGTATATTTTAGGTGACTGAAATATAAAAAACAGAAAATTGAAAATCCTAAGAAAATTACCTGAACAAGGTAGTTTTTCTTACTCTCTCCTTACTGAAAGGACAAGTCAGTATAGCTTGATGGGTTCTTGATTGTGGAGTTCCAGAAGGCAGCCTACAGATCTAAGCTATATTCTAGATCAATTCCTAATTCAGCCTTCAGAGCTTGGGAGGGACTATGCTCATTCATTGCTTGTACCAGATGTTTTAGTATGTAAAGTTCTCCTGCTTCACTGTTGCTGGAAAGGTTAATAAATTATGTTTGCCTAACCATGAATTCCTAATGCATTCATCTTGCTTTCAGTGAACATATTTTATATTTTACAGATTTTGAAAACCAACCACATATGAAGATGTCAATTTCTCAAAAGGACACGGACCAGGAAAGGCTGTATATTCTGGGACACATCCTCCCAGTGACTGCTTTGTGTTGCTGTGATAGAGTCTGGCCAGAAAGCTGCCAGATCTATGTCTTGGATGACTACTGTGTCAAAAGCATTTTTTAATGACACAGATGGAGCACTGAGTCTCCTCCCCACTTCCTTCACTGTTGCCACATAAAGGTTAAACTGGACTGGCACACTGCAAAGCCCCATGGTTTTTAGTCTGTAAAAACAACTTTGGAAAGAGACTGTTTAGTGTCACATGGCTGCTTTAAGAGGAGGAAATGCACATGCTGATGTTTAGCGGTAATCTGGGAAGATTTGCCTCTGTTGCATTTGCAAGGCCAAGTGACTTCCACTAGATAACATCTGTTGCATTAGCAAGGCCAAGTGACTACTAGAAGATCTAGAAATACAAGAAAGAGACAAACTGAACCAGGGACAAAAGGAGGAAATTAGAGCCAGCAAGTAAGTTCTAAGTGCAAGGAACTTCTAGTTATGAGATCTCCATTGAGAAATTCTTCAGTGCAGCTGGCAGTCATTTCTTTCTGCAGCTGAAGTTTCTGAATGATAACTTTTTGTGGAGTATATCACAGGAATGTAGATTGCAAAGGGCAAAAATCTAGACTGCAGCCACAAAGTATATATCTGAACAGAAGGTAAAATGCTTCTGGAATTTGCTTGAAATGGGATGTCCAGAAGAAGCAGAGGAGGTAGCAAAACAAATTGTAAACAGAAGTAATGAGTAGCATAGCAAGGGAAGAGAGAAGCAGCCTCAGATTCTGGATGTTTCCTAGGTAGTCATCTTGATTTCCAGCCATCAGCTTGTCACCATTGTCATTCTTTCTTCATTGGTGTAACTCATTCCAGTGAAACACTGGAGAGCCCAACAAGTCATCTTCTATCAGAAACTGGACAAAACCATCAGCTGTTTTCAGACAGAAGTGAGTACAGCACATATTGCCCCGTGGTGGGTTTGTCTACATGACCTTTTCCAAAAGCCCCAAGCCAGCTCTGCCAGTGTTCCCTGATGGCCAGGTGTGGTGTAGCTGTGGCCAAAAGCTGTGCACCCAGGTCAGTGTAACGATGCCACTTCTTTCACTGATTGTTGTCACACTTTGCCTGAACAATGTCGTTGTTTAAAGCTTTTTAAACAACCACAAAAGCTTTTTTCCTTGCTCCCTTGTTTACATGTACTGAATGGTTCCTTATCTCAGGGTGGTTTTTTCTGTTCCTCCATGCCCTTTTTGTTTCTGTCCCAAGTGCTCCTAATATGATGCCATAGCTAACAGGAAGGCTCTACATTCAAATTCAAATTATGCAAGTTCAAACTTTCATTTTAAATCAGATTCTGTTCAGATCCAACGGCAACTACAGATTTTACAGGCAGTTTGAGCGAGCTTTGCAAACATCGCAAGCAAACAAACTTTGCAGGAAACATAAATCCTATTATTTTACTAATCTTTGGGATACTGCCTCACCGGGATCATCATTTGCAACAGAGCATCTACTCAGTTCATTCACAGGGTGATCTTTGTACCATTACACAGTATTGCTGTTTTCCTATGCTGACATCTGTTAGAGAAATAGTTCATACTAGTTATGGGAACTACCTAGTTTGATGATCTTACGACTTGCTATTACTCCTCACAAATATATTATTTACTGAGTTTCTGATCATGTTTGCTCTCAATACTAATCAATCAATCTTCAGTTATTGCCTGTTCCTCAACAGACCCTTTCTAATGTCCTTTTTGCTAATTTTCACCTTGCAGAACCTGTACCATCCTCCTTAACTTTAATTCCAGAACCCATTTCATCATTCATGGCATGCTCTCAGCCTGCAAGGTGCTATCACAATGGATTGTTAGCACCTCATCATAGGATGTTGGATAACCAAACCCCTGGGGGGGAGGAAAGAGGACTACAGGACTCTCCTACCATGTGGTGACTCTTAGTAAAGGGACAGAGGCAGCTGGACTGGGAGGCAGGAGGTGTACTTCAGGAGAGCGAGGCATTTTTCCCTTGTGTGTTGGCAGATCATGGGTTGAGAATGTATGGCTTGTCCCTTCCATTGATATTCTTAGTCAGGGAATGACATGTATTTACCTCTTAACAATTCCTCATTGTAAAGCCAAATCCGTTCCTCCTCCCCAAAACAACCTGTGGTATTGTTCTCCTGTTACCATGATAAATTATGCATGTGAGACACGCTGAATCATGACAATGCTCCTGTACACAGTTGTTCCTTGTGCTGGAGAAATTCGTATTTTGTCATGTACGGCTTTATCATGGTCCTCTTTATTATGGGACCAATGTTAGGGTCTTGGAGAAATTGCTAGGAAGTGGGAAGTATACTGGCTGCTCTGGGAATTTAGGCACAGACATCTGGAATATTCTGAGGAGCTTGGAGCTGGTTTATGGTTGATCTAGCAACCAACGTGGTAGATCTAGCTTTGTCTCTGCATACATACTTCATAGTAGCTCACAGAATCACAGAACAGTTTGGGTTGGAAGAGACCTTAACTATTATCTGCTTCCACCCCACCCTACCATGGGCAGGTCACCTCCCACTACACCAGGTTGCTCAAAGCCCTGTCCTGATAGATAACACAGAGAAGAGAAATTTTCAGTTCTCCTGAAGTTGCTGGATAGAGCTTAAAGACCAACTAACAAAAAATGATAAAAGAATGTAAAAGTGTGCACACAGGATGATAAATGTAGCTGGAACCAGTAGATAAACAGATAAGGAGGATTATAGTGGCTTTTTGGGCCAAGTTATGTAAAAAGAAGCAACAGCGCATGCCCTAAGATAAGTTCAAGGAAATGTCATCTGTAATATGGGGGGCACTTGGTGAGTACAACCACCAAAGACTCCTTCAGACAACCCTCTAGGGACATTAAAAGACTTTGAGTAGGAGGAAGCTGCATGCAAATTAGTTCTATGAAAAGTGATGTTTATGTATCACCCAGAAGTACACTGTAATCAATATGTGTATGATCATGATGGAATGAATACCTTGTTCTACCTTCTGGACACGCATCAGATAAACAGAGATATCCTTCTGATGTGTCCAGCACTGTAATAAAGAATGCCTGCTGTCTGATACTCAACATTGTGTTAGAAAGTTTTGTTGTCTGATTTCAGTATCGGTCCAACATTGCCTTGAACACTTCCAGGGTTGGGGCAGCTGCAGTTCTCTGGGCAGCGTGCTCCAATGTCTCACCAGCACAATACTAAAGTTGTGTCAATAAAATGTTGTGTCTAAACAAGAATTGTACTTTTCTGTTGTATCTTTTTAATTGTACCAATCACCAGTTAGCTTCAGTCAGGTAATGTGGCTGCATGTGGTAGTATTGCTGTGATCCACCAAGCCAACAAAACTTACAGACTCTCACCTGCACACAGAGCAGGGAGAAGGGTGACCTCTTTTAAGCCCTGTCCAAGGGACAAAGACCTCTCACACAATCACAGAACGGGTCAGGTTGGAAGGGACCACAGTGGGTCACCTGGCCCAAGCTCCCCTCTCAAGCATGGTCATTCTAGAGCACATGGCACAGGACTGTGTCCAGATGGTTCTTGAGCATCTCCAGTGAGGGAGATTCCACACCCTCTCTGGGCAACCGGTGTCAGAGCATGGCCACCCACACAGTAAAGTTTTTCCCCATATTCAAGAGGAACTTCTCGTCCTTCCTCTCACCCGGACAGAGCCAGGCAGGCACCCAGCTGGGCGGGAGCGGTCGCCGGTACCGGGGAGAGGGCGGGGCTCCCGGGGCGGGGCGGGGCTCCGCGGCGGCCGGGCCGGTTCCCGCGGGGCGGGCGGGGCAGCGCTCGCCTCACGTCGCGGGGGCGGGGGCGCGGTCCCGGCGGGGAGGGGCGGGGCACGGGCGGGGCGGGGCGCTGGGCGGGGCGCGGGGCGGGGCGGGCCGCGAGCGGCCGTTGGCGGCGCGGCGCGGCGGGGCAGCCGCTGCCGGGGCGGGCGCACGAACACCCGCGGGGTGGGGGCCGGTAGGCGGCGGCGGCGGCGCGGGCGGGAAGCGGCGGGGCTGCTCCGCCTCCCTTCGGCTCTCCGGCGGCGGCCGGCGTAGGACAATGGAAGAGGCGGCAGCGGCGTTAGCAGCTGCAGCAGCGGCGGCGGCGGCGGGGGGGCCGTGCCCGGCGGACCGACCGGGGGCAGCGGCGGCGGCGCTGAGCGGGGAGAACGAGGCCGAGAGCCGGCAGGGCCCGGCGGAGCGCGACGGGGACGCGGCCCCGCTCAACCTGTTGGACACTTGCGGCGTGTGCGGGCAGCCTATCCAGAGCCGGCGGCCCAAGCTGCTGCCCTGCCTGCACTCGGTGTGCCAGCGCTGCCTGCCGCAGCCGGACCGGTACCTCATGCTGCCCCCCGTCCTGACCTCCGCGGCCGCCGCCGCCCTCAAAGAGCCGCCGCCGGCGGCGCCTCCCGCCTCGCCCGTCTCTTCGCAAGCCTCACCGCTGCACTGCACGCCCAGTAAGTGCCCTTTCTTGCCCGTACCCCCTTTGCCCCTGCCTGGGGGTGCTGCCCCCTCCAACGCCGAGGCCCCGTTTGAAGGCACGGGGAGCTGTCGGGACCGGGTGCCGTGGGCGGGTGCGGGTGCCCGGCCGCGGAGCTGCCGGGGCACGGAGCTGTCGGGACGGGAGCTGCTCGCCAGCGCCAAGGCTGGCGGCCGGGTTGTGCTTCGGCTTGGTTTGTTTTAATCGTTATTTTTTAAATTTCCCACCTCGGAGGGAGGCAGAACTACTGTGCTTTCCCAGGACCTCTGTGTGCGGGTGGAGAGGGGCGATGAGAGCCGGCCTGCGCTCCGGGCCGCGGGTGCGGGGCCGGGCAGCCGTTATCGGGGGAGCCGGGAGGCTTTGGCCGCTGGCCGGCGGAAAAGCTGAACGCGGGCTGATAGCAAGGCTCGAAAACGTAGCGAGAGCACAGACTCTTTATGAGCGGTGTTTGGAGTGCGGCCGGAGGGGAGTCCTGCAGGTGTCATCCGCCGCGCCTGGGCGGGGACCGGGGCGGCCCAGCAATAATAACACTTGTCCGGGCCATGGGCAGCCTGCGTGGCTCTGCTGATGCGTTCATGCACCACTTACTCGCTAATTACCGCGCCGAAGGAAGAATGCCGCGAGGAAGTTCTGTTAAGCTCATGTACTGACACAGTAGCCTCTGTCAGTGTGTTTGAAAAGTACATGTCGCTGTAGAAGGTGGGGAATAAATGCCTTCCGCTCGAAACTACTTTCCTAATGTTTTTGATTTTTTTTCCCCCCTAACCCTCTTAGGCTAGGTCTACCGGATCACTTGGTTTTGTTAAAGGCAGTTTCGTCTGAGAAAAAAGTGCAAACAAACATCCTGTAGTGGTAGCTGGTTAAGGTCTTGGTAAAACTTGTATAGGAAAGAGGAAGTGTGATGGAAATTGAGCTAATCCATAGGTATTAGTGGAGGTTGTACTTGCTGGAATGTGTAGCGGGGGGCTCAAGTGAAAAGTAGTAGCTCCAGGTTGACGTTCTTAAGTCCTTTAAGTGGACTTATTAAACTTGACCATCCTGCCAGAGTTCTGACCAAAGATTACCATTTAATTATATAAAGTGTTTGCAGCAATTCGTAAAGGAGACACCCCTCTTCAGAGAGAGAAATATTTGGAACAGCTAGAGATTTGCTTCAGAATATCCGAGAAACTCCCAAGTATGTTAACAGGATGTGCTGAACTCTTCATCTATGTGAATGTCTGTGCTAGTAAATTCATTCAGTCTTTAATTGTAGCATGTAAAGTCTGTCGTAGTCAGAGTGTCTAATCAAAAGTTACAGAGTGGGAAAATCTGTAGGACCCAAAGCTTATATACTTAAGCTTGATTGATTCAGGATGCGTTATTGCTCATACATCTATGAGTAGAAAAGGGAAATTCTGCATGGGAGGAACAGAAAAACACAGACTCTGGAGTATGATGAGATACTTGGAAATAGGAAAGAGGGCATAGATACAAGCTCAGGAATTTGCAAGGTAGTGTAAGAGGCAATACCATCATTGTCTTCTGAGATAAGAAGTCATGAACAGTATAGGTCCATTCCCAGATGTTCTATATAAAAATAGCAGAAAGAGGGATCTGTAGCTGAATGAGAAATGAGGTGCATCATAACAATTAAAAGATTAGTGCTGTTCAAACATCTGCCTGATAATGAATCACAGCAACAGTAAGCTTGTAGCTCTGTTCCCTCCTTTTGGTTGTGAGTTGGTTCTGTATGAATGATTTCACAGTACATACTCCTTCTCATTCTGCAGATTTGCAGACATACTGTATTTTTGGTGACAATTATTTTTACCCTCTTGACTTTTCTCCCAAGCTACTTTCATGCTTCCATACTAGAGTTCATTGTCCAGTTGGAAGAAGAAACTCACACTCACCTGGAGGCATTTTTTATATCTTTACTTGTCACATGTTTGTCCTGGTTAAAATGACAGGGACTGTATAGTAGTCCTATGGCCAAACTTGGTGAAGTGCATTGTCTACTTTGTTTTCCAACTGGTACAAAAAAACCTGTGAATTTGAAGTTAGGATTGGGAAAATACCCACCTGTTATCATCCAAAACTGATTATATAGAGGAAATTTGTTACAACTAGAGGAGTTCTTAAATTCTCACAAGGAGGAAGGACCAAAGTGGTGCAAATCTGTCTCTTCTGGTAGTATATTGTGCAAAATGCTTAGGAGGAATGACATGAAGAAATGAACTGAAGAGTATAATCTTAGAAAGCTGGATAACAAATGACTCTTCTGATGCAAATTATGAAATTACTGTGACTAAACTGAAGAAATAAGCATCAAGGAAGCTGTTTGTGCTGCAAGAAATGTCCTAAGTAAGAAACACAATAGAATTGCAAATTTTGAAAATGTCCTGAGAGATAAGCAGACCGCTTCTTATGCACCTATGCTGAGCACTTGAGTTGCACAAAAAGTAGCCTGAAGAAAGATTGGTACAATTGAGTCTGTCTTGAGCAAAACAGAGGATGTGATTTGAAAAGTGCTTCACCAAACCAGCCTTGTGTGTTGTATGGATACTGAAATTAGCTGAGAAACAGGCAGCTGAAGAGGTTGAGCTTCAAGTATAATCTGGAGAGACTTTTTGTCTCCATCGAACTGTTTCCAAGAAGAAACATTTGTTCACTTTACTGGAATAAAGTGTGCCTTCAACTTCCAGCATACAGACGAGTTTATTTGTTGGCTCTCTTTCTGTGAAGCTTCTAACAACTAATTAAGGAGCTGTGAAAGAAAAGACTTCAAGCTTAAAGTGAATTAAGAGTTCTGGAGTTGCTCACTTGAATACAAGATTCAGTATGGATGACAGCAGACACGTGGCACAACATACAGAGGAGTTTCATGTGAGAAATGCTAACTATTATTCCTCTTGCAAAGGCAAACTGGTGGAGAGGCCAGTTGGCATGGATATATTCTATACTGCCACATGCACTCAGTTTTGAAGTAGAATAACTTCTATAGAAAAGAAAACTTGGAGTTTCTGATTTCTCTACCATTCCTGAAGTTGGAGGTGTTGAAGAATCATCAGTGTGTCAGACACCAGTGGTTTTAGCATTGGAGAGTTCACTGCTTTCTGAATGTTCAGTGGTAGTTTATTTGCTATAGGTGATAATTTTGGTGTTGCACTGCCAAAAAATTGGTTGTCAGACAGAACATTATGGACTGCAGGGAGTGCTGCAAAGAGCAGTTCTGTAAATGTGACACTGGCTTGTGAGCAAGTATCTACAGCCACCTCTGCTAACTATTTGGCTGAGTTCATATGGGTTTTCTTTTTGTTCCTCCAATGGCCATTCTTTACTGTCCAGTTGTGTGAGTTACAACTGGAGCATACACAAAAAGTGCTGCTATTAGAAGTCTGCCATTTACCCAGATTTTGTCTGGGCTGCACTTCAATTAGCAAGCAGTAGCCTGTACTTAAAGGGTAGTGTTTGTAACATGCAGACCCTCATAGTACTCTTCTGGAATTTTGGAATGTGAAATAGGTGTGTGAAAGCTGCGAAGTTAGAGATTGAAATTCTATCCCTTCTCAAAACTTTTAAAGTTGCAAGTAGCCTTGCTTGTTCTTTGTCATTAATCTGTACATGAAATAGTCTTGGAACTGGTGTGGGGGAAATACTTGTGAATGGAGTGGCATAGCAAAGTTTTATGCAGCTATCATCATGAAATCTTACTAGTGTCAATGCCAAAATAGTAGAGGGAAAGGTTTTTTTTTTTCTGTAACTCGTCTGTAGCAAACCTGCTAGCAAACAAATTTATATGAAGCTGTTAGAAGCATATAATACTTGGACAATCCCATTATCTAAATTCTTGGGCAGTATCTGGACTAACATTTTAAATATATTCAATACATGCTGTTAAATAAGGAGTAAATACTTCAGGGTTACTAAACAAGGATTCAGAGCTGTTCATGTTTCAGGTTGTTACTTCCCAGAAATATTTACTTGGCAAGACAGTTTGAAATTCTCTAATGATGCTATGAGGACCTTACCCTTGACATCCCCCCAGATATGTGAATGGCATCTGCTTGTTTATGAAGTCCCACAGGCAGTCCTTTTACAGATAGGTTCAAATGCTTTCAGCTTCTCATCTGATCTTTACATCTGGACTTTCTGGTGTTATCACTTCATTTGACCTTGAAAATACAGCTTTTGACATTAACTTAAATTTTGTTACTTGTTTCTTTAGTTACTTCACTCCTTTAGCTGGATAGTTATTGGGATTCTTCTTAGTTAGTTTGAAGGCTATAATAGCTTCATTTGAGGTTTCTTGTGGTGAAGTTCATTTTTTCTTCCATGTCTTGGTAGTCTAAGAAGACTTAAGATTCTTTTTGTAAATCTGCCGCTACAAATTATTATTTCCATTTTGTCCTTGATATTGCCACTTGCTCTAAGTGGATTCTCTCCATCTTTGCCATTACAAAGAGCCCATATTTTGTTTGTGTACACTCACACTTTCACAAGCATGGTTGCATCCTTTTCACAAGGATCATCTTGTTTCTGCTGTGGTGCATCAAGAGATGAATTGTTTATTCTCCAACATAAGAAGATTTGGGAGTGCTAATATTTGGAAGTAGTGTATGTTATAGGAATATGTATAGGAAAGACATGTCAAGTGTTCATTCTGTTTTGGATTTGTGCTTATTTTGATTTGAAAATTCCCAGGGCCCCAGATATTGCATATGTGAAATGAATTTAGCATTGTTACAGGTGAAATACCATATTATTGTTTTGATAGCCTGTAATAGACGAATCTTTTGGTTAAAAAAAACCTAGTAAAAGCTTAAAATATTAATATAAGTATTAATGAATAGAGAAAGTTCTTATTTTTCTAGTTATAATACCCTTCTTTTAGAGAAAAGTATGCTCTCGAGATATATACCATGGGATATGATACTTACTGTACAAGTGTAATTTGAAATAGGGATATATTTGCCAAAAGTTACTGCTTTCTCTTCTACCAGGAATTCCATAAAAATCTGGAGGCATGCCTATACAGCCTTTATTGAGGCAGGCAACTGCATGTTGTGGAAATTAGCTTGAATCATGCTTGCTCTGATATATGATTAATCTAAGTATGTAGTAGATGTTTATTGTTTTATGTATGCAGAGTAGTATTTCTAGGGTAGTTTGGATGCATTTATGTTCTTGCTTCTTTCACTCATAGAAAGTGGAAGATTTAAAAGCTGAAGCCATCAGGAACATCAGATGAGTGGTAAAACAACTGCAGTTGCCCAGCTTGTTCCAGTTGGAAGCCTTAGAGAAATTAGGCTGTACAAGTTATCAAAATAGGTGTATCATTGTGTGAAAATTCTTTTCAGACAAATATTTCTATCCTCAGAGGCCAACCTAGCTCTGTTTCAGTACAAAATCAGCTAATTATGTCTCTGGTAAGCAACTAGTTTTAGCAGTGGAAAGGAATTCTAAATCATAAGGTGAAAGGATCATAAGGAAAGCAAATATATACTAATGTATTAAAAATTCTCAGGTGTGTCTAACTGAAAATGTATTGGGTTGTTTTAATGGTTATAGTAGGGATATCTCTTAAGAAAATATCTTGTCTGGAGAGCAAGGGAAAATAGTGGTGCATATGTTCATGAAGAGGCAAGTGGAAGAATGTTTTTGTGGGCGAGCTTATTCCTGGGAAGAGTGTTCTGAAGAACTACTCAGTTATGCAGCAGGTCTGCTGAATTCCATGAGTGCTACAAAGTGACCACATTCTCTCAACTTCACCCAGTTTGTTAAATCTGAGAAAGACATTTTGTTGAAACTTGATTCTGAATGCAGTATTGTTAAAGAAACTTGTCTTTTGTACAGGTAAGTCTTTATGCCAGCATTGTGTGTGTTTGCTGAGGTGCTGTAGGAGGAATTTCCATATTATTTAATGGAATTTCCCAGTAACAGTAAACTTGCAAAGCTGGTATTTTGCCTGTTGCATCTAATCTAAAAACAAGCCAGGGGAAAACCAAAAGGAACTTAGGTGAATTCTAAATAGGACTGTATTTCAGGATGAGTAACTGACTAGATGAAAAAATCCATTATTTCTGAAATTGGAAATTTAAGTTTTTAAAAGGTTTTTGCAGTAAAATTATATACTTTAATAAGTAGTACACTGGTTTGACCTTGGATGGATGCCAGATGCCCACCAATTTGGCAAATTTAAAGGACACAGAAAAAATGGTTTCATAAAAAATTCTGGTGATGCTTTTAAAATTTACCTCAGCAATTAGGTAGCTATGGAGTTGTGTATGCTTAAAGTAGGTGCTTGCAGTTCAAATGTGCTTTGAAGGCATCAGTGCCATAGTTGAACTGACCAAATCTGTTTTTTACCTGCTGGCCAGAGAGTATGTGTAAAACTCTTTCTTTGCCATTAAAGAAAGCATGAAACAGTTGTGTAAAGTAAGTAAGAAAATGACACAATTTTTTACCAGGAAACAGTCTTGTAAAACCAGCTATGAAACTGAAGGCTGAGCCAAGGAATGTCCCTAATTACTTGATACTGTGTCTCCAGTGATTCAAGTAAATGCTTATTTGAAGCTTTTATGTGGGACAAAATTGCGTATTACCTTACATACATTACTAACATGATAGAGGACTGATGTGAAACAAGGTTTCTAGTTATTTTTGAAGTTTATCAGTGGGCTGTGGGAAAAAGATGACAGTAAGCAAGGCTCAGCTCTTTGAACTGCACTCATGGGTTTTGAGGGCCCTTGGATTTGGGTCATGGAGACATCCTCATTTCAAAAAAGAGATATGTAACTCTGGTGGTAAATCCTCTGTAAATGGGAGAACATGGACAGGGGAGCGAAGCCATTTGCCTTCTGAATGCAGAAAGACTGATTAATAACTAAGTTGCCACAGGCAACTTTCTATTAAAATGGAGAGTTTCCCTTTCAACTGTAGTCCCTCAAGTGAATATAGCTTGAATTTGAATAAAACAAGACTGTAGTGCAAATACCCTTTGAACTAAAATGATTGCCTAATTTGAAAAGTGACTGTATAATTTTCCCAGTGAGCTAACACATCTGTCTGGATTGTGCTCATAAAAAAGAAACAGGGCTATTTTAACATACATGCTGACTTGGAAACCCCCCTGTATTTTCTAGGATGCCTACATGAGGTCAGAAAGCATTTAATAAAACTTACTTGATTGGCTTCATATGTTTCTAGGCATGTGCTCCAGAGTCTGAGCATGGTCAGGAATGTGTGGAGCTGAAGTTTGCTGAACTAATGCTCTAAGCCAGCCCTCACACAAGTTCATGTTGTGAACCTGCCACATCAGGGTACTTGTAACACTGATGCTCTTAGGGGAGGGAATGCTGGCAGCTGCACAGGGAATCAGTAGGTGGAAAGACAGAGGGAGAGAGCTGCAGCACTGCTGGGACTGGAGAATGAGACATTTTAAAGTAGGAGCAAGGTTCTAATTTTAAATGCAAGGTGCAGTGCCTTGACAAAACAGCCCAGCACCAACAAGTCTGTTACTAGAAATAAGCAGTATGCAAAATTGTCCTGAACAGCAGAAGTGTGAATTGAAACACATATTTTTTTTTCTATCATGGACTTTGCTTTAAAATGAGTAAAGTAGTTGCTGAAGTAACGTAGGAGTGTCAATTACATGCCCTTCTCACCGGCTGGTTTAAGAAGGGGTAGCAGCTTTGAATCTTCTTTGCCTTTGGAAAAACTTTGATGATTTGTAACTATCGCTTCAACAGTTTTCAAGTAAAAGTTGGAATTCATAGCATTGCCCAGCTGACAGTAGAACAGAAAACCATTTTAGTCTGAGGATAGTAGAACAGAACAGCACAGCCTTGCAGGAATAGGTAAAGGACGTAACTTAGGCAAACAGAAGTCATGCAAAAGGCAAGTAGGATGCCAGCTCAGCTCTGCAAGGCTGACAAAGCAGAAGTTACAGAAAAAATGATATTGTGCTTACTCAAAAGTGGGGGTCTGTGGCCACATTTCTCTTCACAGAGAAAAGCAAGGCACAACTTCCCAAGGATATTTCTGGGATTCACATGCTCAGCCATGGCTGCGAACTCCGGGCAGCCCAGGCTATAGCCAACATTGGATTCACCACTTAGAGTAAAAACAGGGCAACCCTGACGAAGGGGAGAAAATGATGAGGAGGACTCCATGGATATCAGAAGGCTAATTAATTACTTTATTATACTATATTATTGTGTACTATACTACACTACATCTAAACTGAAACTGCACAAGCACTCAACTGCATGGAATCTCATGACTGTCAGCCAACAGTCCTGACACACATGTACACTCACACACACATGGATTCAATTGGTCAATGAATCAAAACACTCACACCAGAATCCCATCAAGCAAATTCCTTCAGGTAAATAATCTTCCTCAATGCATTCCACTTGTTCCAAAACACACGAGCAGTAAATGAGATAAGAATTGTTTTTTCTTTCTCTGAGGTTCAGAGAATGCGAATCCCAGAAATATCCTTTGTAAGTTGTGCTTTGCTTTTTCTCTGTGAAGAGAAATGTGGCCACAGAGGTCAAGGAACAGTCACTTCAAAAGGGCACTGGACATTGAGGGCCACTGAAAAAGACCCCCAAAGAGCCCTGTAAGGACTCCCAATAAGGGGTGGGACTGTGTCAAATAAATACGTATACATGAAGTAAGGGGGGATAAGTAATGAATATGCCATCAGTGTGTATGATAAAAACCTGTTTGCTCAGGGAACTTGATTAGAGGAAGGATCCTCCAAGGGACCAGTGCACTGCAGTAGAGTTCTGCTTTGTAATACTTAAAACTTGTTAAATAGTTTCTGTGTGTCTGGTTTCAGTATCAGCCCCAAAGTGATAAATTAGGGTAGCAGGCAACTCATCAGTTGGATACTGAGATAAAGACAATCTGTTTAGCAGACAAGCTGTGTTTAATGAATGTAGAGCTGTATAATGATGGGTAGTGTCCCATAGCAGGACCTCAGAAATGGCTACGTGTCTGGGAACTTTGAAACCCTGGGGGTATCATATGTCTGGATTATATTTATCTCTTTTGTGTGTTTACAGATTCCTACCTTTTCTTGCTTAAGCAGTTGGTTTTCAGCACTCAATAGTTCTGTTCCTTATTTGCTTTTGTCTTGTTTAGGGGCCTTTCACACATTAGCAGCTATTGTTCTCACTTGTTCTAGCTGATGGACTGGTTGTTGAGCTTACTAACTACAGACTACTTGGCCTTCAACAGTTCAGTTTTATCTTCCCTGTGGGAGTAGGGAGAAGGGACTGTGAGGGTATAACCCACTGGTTAGCATATATTGGAAATCACTAAACTTAGAGTACTTAGATTGTTTAGTTTAATCAACTGTTAAAGGAACTTTAGAACTTCTAAAGGAGATAAAGTTTTGTTCAGTCCCTTCTCTATGCAAGAAACTCAAATGTGGCTTCAGAGCTCATGTGTTAAATGTTGTCTGAGTAAGTATTACCTCAAAACAGGCACATGGAATTCTTTCCTTGGTTAAACATAGGTGGTGTTCAGATAGAGCTGCTAGCATCTCTTGACTCCCATACAGATAAACTTTCTTCAAATATTGCACTCCAAGTTGTTAAATAGAATGTTTATTTTCTGCTTCATAGCAAAGGCAGAGTCCAGTCTTGTGCAAGAGTGTTCAGAAGTTTCTGGAATGGAACATGTGGGAGGACCTGTGGTCTTCCCTCATCTAGCAGTGAATTTTAAACAAAAAATGAAAGAAAATACTCTTATGTTTGTCGTAACTCCTATCTGTACCAAAACAATGACTTGCAAGAATTGCTTTTATCACTCAGTAAACAAGTATTTGATATATAGAGTTTTGGCACAGGCACCTTCAGTAAAATTGTGTGCATCTTGATGGATTGTGCAGGGAGACAGTACTCTTGCTTTTTGCTTTTCAGAAATGGCCTTATAGTTAGAAGCAAAGCCATGATTTGTGGTAGTAGCTCATGTGTCTTCTAGATTATTATCACAGCCATTGACACTCAACAGGGCCAAAGAGCTCTCCTCAAAATAATGATTTTAGAAGCTGGTTTGGCAAAATGAAGATGACTTTGTTTATGGGTATCCCAAATGGATTCAGCTGATGGTCCTCTTTGCTGCATTCCACCCTTTGTGCAAGAGCTGAATGTAGTCTGGATTCTTTAAGAAACTAAATGCTAATCTCACATCTTTTAAAAGTCCATTTAGCAACAGCATTATTGTATTGTGTTCCAGTCTGATTGTTTGTATTGTGTGGGCTTTTTTCCTTTTCCCTGCTCCCAGTTCCATTGAGATGAGGTCAGATTTAAAATGGTTTCTTTGGCTGCCTTTTTGACTGATCTAAATTTTTGAGAATATGGTGTAGGTGTTGTAAGATGCAGGATATTTGGCTTCAAACCTTTGCCAGAATCACTGTTGTTCTGGCTTAAAGTCGTGGCTGGTTGGTTTTGCTTTTCATTTCTCATTATGCCAGATAAGTAGATAAGGAACCACAATGCCATGGTGGAACCCTTGTGATTATTCCTTAAAAATAAAGAAGGAATAGAAGTACAGTCCTAGTTCATTCTCAAGCTGCTATTGGATGCCAAGTGTAGTATTTCTACAACTTCATTATCAGTCCTTTGAGGCAGTATGGTGCAAGAAGGTGGAAAGAGATTGAGTGAAGAACAGAAGGTATATAAATGGCACTTCTGAAGACCAGTTTTGGTAGAAGATGAATTTTCTTAAGCTTTGTTCTTTGTGCCAAGTGCCATGCTGGGAGAGCTCCTTTGAATGAGTTGTTCTTTAGTTCTGAGAAAATGGAGGAAACCACAGGAATACTAGATTTCCTCAGTGGATGTAGATATCCATTCACATCAGCCAACAGGCTCATGGTTCAGTTACCTAGTGCAGATACAGCAACAGGAGATACACCACGGGAACATAAGCAGTATCCCTGCTGGCTCTGTAACCTGCTGTTTTCTGAAAGCTGTAGGGTAGCTGTTAGAAATCCCTGTTGTTCTTATTTGACCAATTAGTTCATCTCTTCAACCCAGAAGGAATATGTTTTATTAGTTACATGCAGTAATTTCCGTATTGATGTAGTGTCAGAGGAGATGATAACACTGCTTCTTAATTACTGCTGCTTCTTGCATGCTGCATAGCCATGTGTGAATCTCACAATGCTTATATTGCTCCAGCTTGGTACTCTTAAAGCTATGTGGGAGCTGGGAAAAGCTGGGCACCTTGCTTTTTGAACCCTTACAATGGTGCTGTGGCATACTGGGCACGTGTAAGAGAAGAATATAAAGTGAGCTGGCTTTTTATTCCTGGCCATCTACACCCAAAAGTGCAATCCCCGTAAGTTGCAGTGCACTTGGAGGATATTCTCCTCTTTTAATGACTGGTTTTAGAATATCAGAGGAATTCTTGCAATTGAAGTGGATGCCCAGTAGTGGATAAGAATACTACTATAGTTACTGGAAAGAAGTGGATGTTTTTAAGGTGTAATTCATCTACCAAGTAAAAACATCTGCTTTAACAAGGAGACCACTCATGACCTGTTACCTATGTCTGCAATGAAGGGAACTTCATTTAACGTTTAGATGAATCCTGCTGAAGGTACTAAAACTTGGCAACACTGCAAAGAAACTTTATCCATTTTTCAGGTGTAAAATTCTATTCTGTGGAATCAGCATAATAAATCAGTATTAGTTTTGTGCTGCCATTAAGAGTTGCTTTTTCATAGATGCAAAAATCCTGCCTGCAGACAAGCTTTGTTGTTGAACAGCTTTTAAATATAACATGTAGTCAGAATAGGCTGGATTTGGGAGTCTTGGGTTATATTACTTAAATGCATTAAATGGCTTGGAGCTTTACTTTTTTATTCCATTAATAATGCCTTGCAGAGCACTCAAACTTATCTGATAGAAACTGTAGGAAATAGGTATCTATTTTTTTCTCTTATTAGCGTGGGAATTTTCATCAAATATTTTTTGTACCTTTCATTGTCTCTGTCCCTGTCAACAGCAAGCTTTAAAAATATAAATCTAGAAAATTTTAAAATACTGCCAGGTCAAAGTATTTGTTATAGAACAGATTTAATTGCATCACACATTCAAAATACCTTTAAAAATACTCTGAATTTATTGAGAAATACATAAATTCCTCTTTTTTGCTGTTGAGTATCTAAGTGTTGGCCAGTGTACTTGGGTGATAAATGTGCTGTTACTGTATTGTCGTTGAAGAATATATTGAAGAGACATTAATTAGTAAAAAAATCTCTTCTTAGTAACAATTAGCCCTTTTTTTCTCTCCACCCTCTCACCAAAAAAATAAACTAAATAAAGGCAGAGCCTATTATTTTAAACCAACGTATTATTTCTATGTAATTTTAAACATCCATTCCCTGCACAAATACTTTACAGATAAAGTTGATGGAATGTTCCATTACATTTTGCATCACTATAATCTGTGTTTTGAGATAGTTTGAAGGAAACATAACAAGAGGTCTTGATGACTTCTGAACTCTGTCCTTGAGGAGAGCCTCAAAATAAATATCCATGTAGCAGAATATGGACAGATGCCATGAACACTGCAGTTAACAAGTTGATGGCTCTGAATATGGACACTTCAAGATTTTAAACCAAGTTTTCCTTTGGAGCTACAGACTGCAGTTTGTTAGGGTGCAAAGATCTGTGTGCCTCAGTTGTGTTCTCCAGCAGGAACTTAAGATCACAGTATCAAAAATACATGGCATAGAATAGGCAGATAAACTGAAAGTCAGCTGTCTGAACTAAAATATCTTCTGCCATTGCTGAATTTTTGGGATGCCTGTAATATTTTAAAAATGTCTGGTAAATGTACTGCACAATCCACAGGAACCCTATTTCCTTCTGGAATAGTAGCTGGAAGCCAGGCAGGATATTACCTTCAAATTAGGTATGTCTGTTTAGGCACCTGAATTGCTCCCCTGAGCCTAGTGGCTGGGAAAATGAGGGCCAAGAGGATAGTTTGCCAAGTCTCTTAGGTAGTTTCCAGTTTCAGAGTGGTGAACACATTGAGAATGGAAGCAGACTGGTGAGGAACAGGTTGCAAGGATGCATCTGAGCACTTGAAGAAGAGAGGGAGTAGTATGAGCTAGTCAAAGGCCTTGAGTTGCATTATCACTCCTGTTTGGATGACATTTATAGTGAAAAACTCTGACTAAAGCCTGTTACCTACTGTTGTTTCTACTACCTACTGTTGCTTCTAATTTGGTTCCCTTAATATGATCCAGATTCTTAGAAGTTATTTTTTGAGGCTTTTTTTACCTTTACATCTGTTCAGTGTTGATGGGAATATTAAGGTAGCTGGGGCTAAACAGAAGAAGTGGGTGAAACCCTCAAGAGTGTCACATGTTGGAGTGTAGTTTTCATCCTTTCAACAAAGAATTAAAAAGAACTAACTCTTCCAGTGCCTGAGAAGGGCTTGTTTCTCTGGGTTGGGACTGGCTCTTACTGTCCGAATTACACTCTGCTAACCTGCTATTTTATAGCTAGGATTTCTGGGAATAGAGGCATTGTACTGCCACTGCTGAGCTAACAGCTGGTGGTAGATGAGAACTCAAAAAGATGAAGGCCAGAGTATGAAATGTAGCGCTCCAAAGAAATGATTATTAGCTGTGTTGTGCTGTAAGGCAGGGTTCATCTTCATACCAGAGATTCTAACAACAAATTTTTTTTATTCCAGTCATCTTTTTTTTTTTTTAATTAATTATTACATGTTAACATGCTGCTATTTATGGAGAAAGGTACTAATTTCCTTGTTCCAGAAACACATGGATACAATGGACTTGAGCACTGTTGGCAAGATCCAAGAGTATCTGCAAAATGGTATTTCAGTAAAATGTATAAATCTAAACAGTATTAAGCCCACTTTTAAAATGAAATACTTGGCTGCTCAGAGAAAACGATGCAAGAATATCACAGAATCTTAAACATCCTTGCATGTTATATGTCTGAATTCATTACATATCATTTGGAAATACTTGATAATTTCAGGACTGGAAAGAATGTATTTTAATTTTGATGAAAGAAATGCTCATCACAGTCAGCAGTGACAATTGGCTTGTTGGCAGATTCTGCATCATGGTTTAAGCACGTTCATTGCAAGACAGTGAGAGTTTTTGTTCATCATCTTGGACTTAAACATTGTCCATCCCACAATAACAATGTTTCCTTTTGTTAGCACTGTGACACTTCTTATAATTGTGTTGTTGAAGAAAATGCCTTGGACAGCTTTGGATGTGGATGTAAACTCTGCCACCAGAATTTCTTAAGGTATTCAGAAGTGGCTGGAGAGTCAATCCTTGCAAAATTTACAATTTTTGAAGTCTAATACACGCTATGTAAAATGTTTGAGGATTGGGCATATATAGCAAAAACAATGAACCATTTCACAGAGCAGCTGAAATATTTTAATTCAGCTCTGCAGTGCTTTCCAAGAAAGTCAATGTACTGCAGCATAAAAACTGGCCTGTAACACTCTTCCACAGGGGGGATTACAGCTAATAGTCTTTGTCTGGTTTTCATTTATTTGCATTTTAAAGGATTTAAAATAATATAAATTTACAATTAATTAATTATAATTTTAATAAACTTTTTGCTAGATTGGTGGTGGGTTGGAATGTTTATATCTTGGCAGTAGGTGCCAATTTTCCCTTGAGATGTGCCTCTTATTGGTTTAACCTATCTCCCCTCTACTAGCAGCAGCAGGCTGTCACAACTAGATGGGAGCAGCTTTTTCTGGAACAAACTGGTTTGAAGAAGTTGCCAATTTTGCAGCACCAGTAGTGGCTTAATGAGAAGCAAGAGGAAAGCAGTAATTATTTTAAAAATTGATTCAGACATTATTTCACAAGATACTGCCTCTCAAATTAAGTTTTCTAAGTGTTTGTTCTTAACTGGGAAACATGACCTGTGTAAATATAACCTTCTTACCCTCAAACCCATGCATTTTAATGAAAAGGCTTGCAAGTATTAATGGTATCTATAGAAAGAGCAAGAGGAGAAAAGAATCTGTAGCTCACAGTAAGAACACCCTAATTTTCTGTGTAGTTAAAAATCTTATAGCTGGTGCTGCCTTCAATCTCTGTCATACCTTTTATTAGTTTTAATTAGCATGTCCATGTTTTAAACATTTTAACTGGATGTGTAACTTGCTGCTAATATTTTTTTGTTCTGAAATCTGTATGGTTGAAATTTCAAGCAAAACATCTGTAAAACTGGGAAAGATTGCTGCACAAAACCCTAATTATTTATTCTGTAATGACTATGTCGTTGCAGGTAAAATTGCCAGTTGCTTCTGAGCACTGTATTTAATAAAGAGAGCTCTCTTTCAGAAAACTAGTGGGTTTTTTGACTGATTTAATCTGAAGAAAGGGAACTATTAAATCCTCCTTTTTTTAGTAAAGCACTTTGCATCTACTAACAAAAATACCCTCTTGGATCTACAAATGATCATCCAGTGGCTTTATTAAATTGGCTCTGAAACTTGTTTGCAATAGTGAAGACGCAAATGAGTCAAAATTGGGGCAAAGCAGAGCAGTCTCCTCCTATTGTCTCGGGATGCTTCAGTGGTCTTGAATGTGCTTCCAGGAAATTGAGTTTGGAGTTGGAAATAATACTGTATAACCTATAAATCCATTCCACTGAATGGCATGAGATGCCCTTGTGGATGCAATGTGTAACTTGTGAAGAAGCCTAAGAATGGGCCATGATTTTTCCTACCTAAAATGCAGTTTAGCATTCCTTGAAAGAGGTGCACATGTTATGAGCCTGTATACAGTGAGGGGAAAACACTCTTTTCTCCTGGAGCAGCCCCATTGAATCAATATTGCAGTCCCTAATCCAGCTCAGTGCGTGGCAGCACAAATCTTTTCTGTTGTCACAGGATAGAAATGAATGTGAGGCAACCAGCATTGCTACTCTTGTAGCATTGTGGTGTCCTGGCCTGGTTCAAGCAAAATCTGCATGTGACATTCCACAACTGCTTGGTTTTTCTAAGAATGCTGCTCAGAAGGGTGGAGGTCTTCTCTTTTACTCCTACTTAAGAGCCACAAGGCCTTGATCCAGCTCCTTTTACAGCTGAAAAAACAATGCTTCTGATGCTAAGATCCAGCTATTGAGATGTGCCTCTGCCCAAATTAGGGGTCAAACAAGATCATACACTGAAGTCCATAATACAGATTTTATTTAACATGGAATGTCAGGGAGAAAGGTAGAAAGAAATGGAAAAGAGAGCAGAGAGATCAGATAATCACCACCTATAGATCCAGTGGTGTCTTTTTGATCCTTCTTCACCCTGGGCTTCTCTCCATAGTGGTATTTTCCAGGTCTTTTTACTATTCATACATATTAGCAAAGAAACAAATTACTGCTCATTGGCTACACAGCAGCTATTCTATTGGTTAATTGATTCCCTTGCTTCTAATGCTAATTAGTCCTTGTACTCCTTGTACTCTTCCTCTTTGTTTGAGTTGGTGGTCGATCTCCCCCTGCTGGAATTACATTTTACCAAGCCCAAGCTGATTTCAGCACAGTTGCCGAGCTGGCTTTCCTTGTGGCCCATAAATTCTGCAGTTGTGTGACAAATTCTTTTCCCGCAGCTTTGTTAATCTCCCCCTAGAGCTGAGATAGCACTCAGACAACAGCACGCCTTTTATCTTATCTCGGGTTCCTGCTGTGGTGGCTTACCTTACAATCCAAGTTCCAGGTATCCAGGGAGGCATTTTCAGGTGGCCTCAGTGGTTGGTAGTGGTCACAGATTTCAGCTTTTCCAGAACTTGGGGTGATCTTTCTTTGGCCAGTGACATGCATATGAGCAGTTGCTTCTTTACACACATTTCCACAGTGGGAATTTTTGTTGGGATGCATTACCCAGAATGAGCTCACCAGGTCTCACCTCTGCCAGGCCTGGAGATAGCACTATCCTGTCACTCTATTCTGTCCTTATCTCATGGCAAAGTCAGCCTGGGGCTGTGACAATGTTTGAGACAGGCAACTGTGTAAACTCCTTCCACCTGGAACAAAGGAGCAGATAAAAATGTGGGATCTGCTCACTCACCATCCTCACAATTATAATGATAATGATCATGAAACTCCTCCCAACTTAAGTCATATGTTATCACCTTTTTGTGTTTGCTCCATTACAGAGAAATAAGAATCTTATAGAATTACTTTGACTAATAGAAACCCTGATACTTGAGGTTTTTTGGTTAAATTCAGCATCCTGAGGTTGACTAAATCTGGGTTAAAATTGATTTGTGTAGCAGTCATCAATTCAGGATTATAACAAAAGCAAGTTTACCCTCACACAGTGGTGGAGGAAACCCCTGACATAAGGCTAGACAGCATAAGGAATTCTAGAGAAGAAAATTCATGAAGACTTTGGGAGTTTTAGGCAATTTTCCCTTTTTTTCCCCTTTTCCCATGTCACACTAGAAATTCTAAGTGATTTCTTGAACAGGTAGTTGGCATACGTTGGCAAGTTCTGTTGGTGAAAAGGCATGTTAAATATTTGGTTTGTCTTGATATGCTTCCTAATTTCTTGCCTCCCCTTCCTTGTCTTCCACATTTTCAACTCAAGCTGACTTACAAACCCTGGTTAATGCTGCTGATCTTGTTCAGTGGCTCCAGGTTTACTCTTCAGTAATGGTGTTGTCCTCTTCCCATCCTTGTGCTGCTTCTCATGTTGCTTCACTGTAGTCAGTAGTGCATTTGGGCAGTGAAGCAGAGCAGGGGATGAAAGTAAAGCTTGGGAGACCAGTAAAAACACATCCATGCCTGAATTGGTTTGCCAGTCACATTCTATGTCTATACCCATCTCCCAAACACTTGCAAAGACCAACTCAAGACACCTGTGTTGATCTTGATAGAAGGAACAGAACATCATGATGCCTTACATGTCCAAGTAAGGGAACAATGTGTTTTAAAGAAGTAGATGAAATAATGTATAAGTAGGCACACAGGATGCTCCACGTAGCTGGAACCAGTGGATAAATAGATAATGAGGAATACAGTGGGTTTTGTGGTAGCTACGTATCAAGAGGCAACAGTGAATTGTTGAATTCTTAAGAGAAATGCAAGGAAAGGTGACATGTAACACTGGGGGCTCTCAGGGAATACAATCACCAGATACCCCTTCACAGGACCCTGTAGGAACACAAAAGGACTACTCTTACTAAGAGGTAGATGCATGCAAATTAGGTCTAGAAAAAGTGATATGTGTGTATTAGCCAGGAAGTACACTGTAATCAATATTTATGATCATGATGGAATAAATATCTTTTTTGTAAAGTTTCGTGACACATCAGAGTAGAGGAAATAACCTCCGTGTCCAGTGTGCTGCAATAAAGAATGCCTGCTTTTTAGTACTTTAAATTGTGTTAGAAAGTTTCCTCCCTAGCTTATTTTGGTATCAACCCAGAGCACTGTGCTTTGTCAGGATCAAGAATGAGCAGTGAGGGAACCGGGAGAGGGTGGTTTGTAATTGGTGCTGTTGAAAAATGTAAAAAATAGTCTTTTTTGGAGAGTGTGTAGATTGAGTATTAGGAGACGTGTTCACTCTTGACTGTAAATTGATTTGCTTAATTACAGGAGAAATTCAGTACTTGCAGTTCTGCTAGCTACTTGACTTACCAGAACTGAATTTCTCAATTATCCTTGCAGATGATGATATAAAAAATGTTACAAAATTCGTAGCCAAAAAATGGAATTTGTATATCAAAGGAAACTGCACAAATGTGTATTGAAATGCAGACTGGTAAAATGGCACTTAGAGTAAAATCAGGCTTAACATCATAGCTGTTCAGATGAAAGTGAAATGCCTTGATATCAAGTGAAAAACTGCTTGCTGATTTTCCAGAATAAGAATTGCTTTAGTAAAATGGGTGGACTTTTATTAAAGCACTGCTTTATACTGAGTTGCCAGTTAAATCTTGAGCATCTGTTGGAAGAATCTTACGAAAAAGTTACCTAAATCTTGCATGAAGCAATTAGAGTAAGGAATTAAGTTCTTCTGCAGAAAGTGAAATATTTAATAGTTTCTGAACTTTTACATTTTATTGTAAAAATGAAACAGAAACTGCTTTAAGCCCACGCTGGTTTAGTTAAATATGCAAATGGTGAGTTATATACTGGTATTGAATTCATTGGGTTAAACAGGTTAAGCAGATCTTTTTTAAGGTCCTAAATCTGTTTCCTCACAAATGGGAGCTGAAGGTGTAGAATCTATGTCAGTGTAGACTTGCATGACTGTTCTACTGTAGGCTTTTTGCATGTGACTTCCATGTCCTAAGTGATTATTTCAGCCTAACTTAATTTCAATTGCTTCCTTTTTTTGGTTGTAATGACTACAGTAATTTTCTTCAAGCAAGATATCAGTGCCTAGCATTTTAGAGATTTTTCTTGGATGTTAAAAACAAGCCTCAGTGCTAATAGGACATTCTTATTTTCTGCAGTTAGAAGTTTCTGCTTAAAAATGTTTATATGGATCTTTTCCATTTCAACCCAGTCTACTCACAGCTCAACCCCAAGTTTTGAACATTACTTTGTCCTTTCCATTCTGTTGAAAAGACTAATTGTTTAAGCCTTTGTGTTACTGGTTCTCAGCTTTCTTCAACCCAGAGCCTAACTATGTTTCTGTCTGAGAATTGTACCCCATTGTGTCTTGCAGAGGAGAGGAGGGAGACAGCCCTGCTTATTTATTCCTAAGTTTTTATTACTTTTCCTTGCTTAATATGAACATAGTCATGATATTAATGCAGGTCAATTCTTCCTTTCTACAAGTCACCTCATTAAATTTGAATGTACTGCATTTGTGTTCTCATGTGACATGGATCAAGGTCAGTCACGTCACGCTGCTGGCGTGTATGTGTGTGTGTATGTAATACCACTCAGTGTCCCTTGTCAATATTCCACACTAATAAGTGTTTACTTTAATCCATTCTACAGCAACAAATTGTCAATGAGAATATGTTCCCTTTCTAGTAAAATAATTATTTCTTTATGAGATTAAGGCAAATTCCTTATGGCATTGAAACAAGAAAGTGTTTGACCTTGGATGATAGTATGTCAACAAGTAAATGTTACTTAAGTGATAAATGAGAATTTTCCTTTTCTTGCTCACACCTTATTGACAGGAAAGTAATATAACATCCTTTCAAAATTATTTATCTTTGCAAGTTGTCTTTAAAATTATTTAATATATCTTAGTTTGTGCAAGCATAATCAGATTTTCTTTTTTCCCCCCAGTCGGTGTTATCCGCTGTCCAATTTGTGGTCAGGAATGTGCAGAGAGACACATCATAGATAACTTTTTTGTGAAGGATACCACAGAGGTTCCCAGTAGCACAGTAGAGAAATCAAATCAGGTAAGTGCATTGACATGTAATCAAGTTAACACCTTTTGGACATGTGTGCATATCCTTGGCTTCTTGCTGTGTGGCCTTTTTGCTCTTCATATGCAGACAGAACTTCAACTACTTAGACATCACATGGGGTAGCTACTCTAGAAAATCGGTTAAAATGTATGAAAATACATGTGAAGAAGGTGGTTATGTTACCCTATACTATTTTTAATTGTTGATATAAACTTGCATTTTAATAGCAAAAAATAAAAGTAAGGAATAGGCATTAGAATGGGAATTTCTGTACTTTGGACAGGGTACTTGAAGCACTCTCTGAAGCAAAGATTTGAATAACACTGCACCAGGAGATCTAAATGGACTTTATCATATCACTGACAAAACATGGCATTAAATAGCTGGAGTCCTGTTGCCAAGGAAGAGGCTCAAGATGCTAACTGGGGAGAATGGTATATTGTAGGGGTTTCTTGTTTGTTTTCCTTATGTAGGCTGCCTCTTCTTCCTTTTGCAGTCAAGTAATAGCCATCTCATAAAAGTTGCTTATCTGAAAGAACAGTAATATTGGGGGGGGGGTTTTCAGAAGGCAAGTACTAGCTGGTGTGGAAGCAATACCAAACATTAGTCACATCTGTGTAGGATCACAATTGAACAATCTCTGTTAGCAAAACATTGCATGTCTTCATTTTTAGCTAGTAAGGGAGTATCTCATGCATCTCTTCACTCAAGGACATTTTATTAAACTCCAGGAACTTACTGTAAATAATCCAGCCTCTTTGTATGTTGCTTCATTCTTCATAACAGTACAGTAAGGTTGCTATATCAATGTGGCTTGCATTCCAACTCATGCCCTAATATTTGGATGGTGGTCTCCTTTTATTTTGAAAATTCCTCTTTTTTCACTTTCCCATTTTAGGGGAGACTGTATCATTGGCTCTTGAGCTGTTTGCTTCAGAGGCAGTGTCTTAGAGGTCCTTTGTTGTGCCTTCTGCTCCTTTCAAGGCTTAGCTGGAATTTGTGCTGGCGTGTGGGAACAGCCACATCTCTTGGGAGCAGATGGCAGGAGCCAGTCAGGTTTGTGGTTCCAACTCACTGGCTATTGAAGGCATATGTGGTGTCATCATCTCTGAGGAACTGAACTTGTGTCTTGCAAGCCATGAAACTGTTCAGATTTTAAGGAATTTTGAAACTGGATTTCTGAGAAATGATAGACCTTACCAGAAACTGAGCTGTGAGTTGCTGGAAGTACAAGCTGTCTTCTTGCAATGTAGGACTGTTTGCACTTGGCTTTTTTTGGATTTGGCAAGGGGAAATGTTTGTTTTTTTGTTTGTCCCCTGGGAATTGCAGGATAATATATGAGTTTTGCAGATGGTTGTGAGATTTACACAGTCTTTCAGTACTCTACAGTAAGATTGACAAAATTAGTAGTCCCTGTTGAAAATTTGACCATAACTTTTATAATGACTTTAAAATTAGGAAGAGAAGCAAGATGGCAAATAATGTTTTACAAAAGCAGTCCTAAATGTTTGGGGTTTTTTTGATAGGGTGGGACTGTCCCATAGTCTCTGCTTAGTTATATAACAAGTCCTCAAAGTTACTGCTTTGGGGAGTGGTGACAGAAATTGATTTTTTTTTCCCTTGGGAGTAGTAAACAATTTTTTCAAGTCTCTGATGACCCCCTCTTTCCCCTCACAATATTTTTTTTGCTTCCTGTGAAAGTTAAGTGGAGAATTCCGTTCACTGAGTGGTGTGAGCATTTGTCAGGGAGGTTTTTGAAAGCATTTGTGTTTCCTTCAGATCCTTTCTAGACTTTGGTCTTACTCTTCCATTCCATATTTGTTTTTCCCTCTCCCTGACACAAACCAGCAGGTTTGCACTTTGAAAGCAAGTCTGTTCTTCAGCTAAGGTCCTTGGCTGAACTCAGCACACTTTCTGTAGCAGTTGAAGGCAGACCAGCAGACTTTGCTGAACCAGCAGAATAGGACATTCATGTGCTTTTTTTCTGACTTTTTTCTAAAAAAAGGGAGTTAGATGTTTTATTAGATGCCTGCTAAGTGAGTTACCTCTTGGAAACAAATGATGTGCAGTTTTCCTCATTTGAACAGATTTATTTTGGTATGATAATGAAACTTTTTGTACATTCCTTTGTACCTTGACATAAGAAAAAAGCTACACTGTTCTCTAAATGTCTCTTTTGTGGAACAGCAAAGTTAAATCAATAATAGTTAAACTGATTAGTGTACTGCCCAGGGGGGAATATTATGAGGTTTAAGGATGATACAGCTTTCTAATCAGCCTGTCTTGTTTTGCCTTTGAAGGAGCAAAGAGAAAAGCAAGAAAATTTGGCATTAGCATAGGCAACAGATCAGAGAAATTAAAGTAGAAAAGATACTGACACTTGCAGGAAGTACTGCATCAGAGATCATCCAAATTCTATCCAAAACTGTGGCTATTTTATAGGACTTTTTCTACTGAGATAGTTGATTTGTCTTAAGTAGTTTTACAGCTTTATTTGAATGATTAAGAAATTAGAATTGGAAGCAAGGCAAGGGTTTTGTGCAAGTATTGTTGTGGCTTAGAACCGCTGGTCTGTATCTATGATTAGCCTTATATGTGTGTTGGCAGGAAGGATTGTTTTGTTTCAATCCAAAAGAGACTGTAAAAGACCTCTTGCAAATGAAATGTTTGATTGTTTCAGATTCAAAATAGTGCTAATGGTAAAGCAGTTTTTAGCATACTGAATTAAAACTGCAGGAGTGAATGGCATATCATGGAGCCTGGCATTGTGGGAAGAGAAAAATAAGTGGAACCCATGAAAGTTCTTGTAGAGAGCTTTTTTGGATAATTGGTTAGCTGAGAAAGGACATTTCGATGTGATACCGATGGATAAGGATAGGGGAAACAAGCTGGGAACTGAGCAACCAGTGTCCAATCACTGACAAAGGTCACAGTGACCTTCTCTGAAACGGGAAGACGGGGGAGAAAATCGCTTGCCAGAAAATGTAGATATCCTAGGTAGAAAAGTTAGAAGAATGCAAACATAGAAGCAAAATAATTGTTAAAAGATAGAAGTAGGTGTGGTTGATTTAAGTGTGCTTTAACCAATAATGAGCTCAGCTTTTGCAATATGTATAAGCTTCATTAACACCAATATAAATATGTGTGGGGTTTCAATAAACTTCGGGATTTGCTATTCACGCATATTGTGTAGGCATTTCTCTCGCCGTTCACGACAAGTTCTGACCATCAATCTATAATCATGTTTATCTTTCCTGAGCCTGATCTGAGCAGTTCAGTACACTACTGGCATAGCTGTGCTTTCTAGCAATTTCTGCTGAAAACTTCAGGAGCACAAGAAGTGAGCATGAAGGAAGTAGAGAACTCGAATTCCCTAGAACATGTTCCACAAGAGCTTTCCTGGGTAGCTTAGGTTTTAAAGGTTTAAAGGTTTTTTGCTGGCTATTAGCATAGGAAGCTTTGCAAAATAAAAGAAACTCACAGGAAACACAGTAATTGTGTAGGTTGTGGGCAGCTAGGACATAAATATTTCGAAAGAGCAGATGCTTTATAATTTTTTTTTCACATTGTGATTTATTGAAAGACTTGGCAAAATTATCAGCTTCTAAAGAGAAGTTTGAAAATAAAAAATAATTATACTTCATTCATAAGAGTGAGCAGAAAGGGGCTTGCTTGAGACCTAAGAGATGTTGCTGAAGCAAGAGCCAGATTTGAATAAGATTGAAGGGTAGACAAGTGAGGGAAATTTAGGGACTTTACCAGAAGAACATGGTGTATGCAAAGCTATGAAAATAAAAATGAGAAATGTGAGATTGATGCAAGAGAGAGGACCTCAGTGATAACATGGGAGTTGGTGTAGCATCCTGAGCCTCTGGAGCATTTTAGTCTAGGTTCTAATTCTCAAAGCTTCTGTATCCAAAACAGAATGTGTGTAAGAATATTATTGATGGTAAGAATAACATTCTGTGTCTTTATCAGTAACTGACCTGAGAGTTTAAAATATTGTACTAGGAATGAAGAACAGCTGGGTTTTATGTGAGATGTTGGGAATTGTGATAAATGGATATGATTTGTGCTAACTAAATTGTAACTATATCAATATTTTAGAAAATAATTGTTATAAAATAATAAAGGAAAAGTATATGTGATTAGTGTAACAAAGCAGATGGGGCCCTTGGCAGATGTTACATGTGAAAAACAGGATACAGGATGTAGTATTGAGATAAGCAAGATCCCAAAACAGAATTGGCCTTGGGATGAGCAAAGCTGGGACAATTCCAGGTATGGAATCTAAGTTGTGGTTTTATCTATGAAATAATGAGGCTTATTTGGAATATAATGCTTACTTATATAACACAAAGCTTAGTGTGCCTGTGCAACCTGCCAGGTTATTCAGAGGACAGCGAGGAAGATGGTGAGCCTTCCTCTGAAAAGACCACCAAAAAGCCAGGAGACCCCCTAGCAACAATGGAGCATGCACTGTGCAGTACAGTGATGTAGAGTTCAAGAATTGAAAATAGGAGGACATTTACAGAAAATTATTGATGAATAGGTATTAGCATACAGTATAGAAGTGTAGTTTGGATTCCTTTGTTTTCCCATGTGAGGCAGGGTGAGAAGCCCTCCCCATACCCCGACTGGTTTTGCTTACGCTTTATATGAACCTTAATAATACTTAAATAATCACAAATTTTTGTGTATGCTTGATTATATTTCATATACTTGATTGTATTCATTTATATAAAATTGCTGTTCAATTAAAACTGCTGCTAAATTCAATTTTGTTGTTTATTAATTAGACATATAGAACTTCATTTGTAACAGGAATGTAGTAACAAGGTATCAGCTTAGATCTGATACTAGATCCAGATATTTGGAAAGCAAGTCTGACTGCCAGAGGTGATTAATAAGGACAATTTAGAACAATAAGTATCTTTAAGTGTACATGGTGCCAGAGGAACCACTGTGTGTGTTTATTATGCTTAAACAGCTTATAAAAGCTTTACCTGTGACCAAAGCATCTCTGAAAGCCAGTGGTTTATGGAGGTGGGTGATAGACTCAGGAAGAGTCACAATATGCCCTTGTATGCTTTGAAGTGATGTGGATATTGATGGGATGGTGGGGTAAGAAGGATTTAATGCATTTTGAGCTGTCAGTACATGGTTCATATTGGGAATTACATATAGTCTCTGTCTTCAGTGATTTTTTTATGTGCCAGGAGATAGTTGTGTTGCTATTAGCATCAGTGAGGCTTGGATCCAGTGGGGGAAAGCATTGCATCTCGTTTACATTGGTGAAGTTTGGAGTTCACTGAATATTCATCTGCACTACTTTGCTCTCTTCCTTTGAAACCTTTGCTTGATTATTTAATCTCTTTAATACTCCAAGTGTGTTTAATTGGAAGAGTGGTTACTTATTACAGGAGCTGAGAAGACAGGTCTACTACCTCAACTCTTGCAAGTAAATGTGTTTTTTCTGCCATAAAAGCTTGTGTATTTTCTTAAAATAGTACTTACCTGCAACATGCTGAGTAATTTCTGCTTTCATTAAATTTGACTGAAGGATGAATGAACACTTCCTGGGGTTATAAATACTAGAACTTGTAACTGAATTAAATGTAATTACAAGGAAAATTCAATTAAAAATAAATGTCTGTCTGACCAGAATAAAGGCTTGTAGGCGAACTAGAGAGAGTTTTCTTTGAAATCACTGAAACACTGCTTGTGTGAGTCACAGAAATGAGTTTTAGGTTTTGTAAGTGCATAACAAATATTTGCAGTAATTATACTTCCATGTGCTTTAGCTATATGGCTTAATGTAATAACTAGGAATTCTAGCAAAGTCCAACCTATATCTGAAAATGCATATTTCAAATCAGGAGTGGATAGGAGCAAATCTGATGCTACCTAGAAGGCATTGCTGCTTTGACAGCCTGAGTTATGATGTCTATGAAAAGCTTTAGAAATCTGTCTCCTGTCCACTTGGTGGATTTGAAGAGTATAAAGGTGGGATATATATTTTTGATACTACAAAGGAGAAGTTTTGATTCTTTTGGCAGCACCTGATTATTGAATCACAATTTTCATCTCATTCCACATACAGCAGGTCAGAGGAGTTAAAAAAACCCAACTAAAGCATATTGAGAAAAGAAAATAGATGAAGCTCTTGGAATCTAGGGAGAATTAATAACTTCAAACATTCTTTGAACTTACCTAAATGTCATGGCATGTTCATCTCACTGATTTTGCTAAAGGTGATCTGGAAAGGCTGTTGTGGGGAGGTTAGTTGGTTTTGCTTTTAATTTGGTTCCTGCCTTTCTCTCTCTCTCTCTCTCTCTCTCTCTCTCTCTCTCTCTCTCTCTCTCTCTTTCTTCCTTTCTTTTTCTTTATTTTTTTTTTCTTTTTGTTTTGCTTCTTTGACTTAGGGAATGCCTGAAAGACCTTTTTGTTCTTTTTCTCTGCTTATTTTGTTTTTAGGGCTGTTTTTTTTTACACTAGAAAACCAAATATCCAGTATGTAACTCTTCACTCTGACTTTCAAGAACATGTCTGGGTATTTGGGGGCACAGCACAACCACACCTCTCTGGCCACAAGACTGATGTGAAAACTTCCTTGTGCTGCCTGCTCAGTTCACTCTCCAGTCAGCATTGCTGATGTAACTGAGCCTTGGGCTACAATGGTGTAATCAGTCCTGGTTTGCATCACAGTCTTGTAGAGAGTTGCACTGGCACAAAAAGGAGGAGACAACTGGCTCAAGAGAAAGGATGGAGAATATTTTTTTCCCCCAAGAATTAAGGACAGTTTTAAATTTTTTTGTTTTGTTTTTCAAAATGTCATTGAATTTAAGGGTTAATAACAAGTGTTATGCTTTAACCCCAGCTGGTAACCAAGCACCATGCAGCCTTTCTTACTTCCCCCTTCCAGTTTATCTCCTTCCTCCCTCCCCACCTCCAGTGCGATGGGGAGAGAATCAGGGGAAAAAAAGATAAAACTGTAGGTTGAGCTAAGAACAGCTTAATAAATGAAACAAAGTAATATTAAATAATTATAATAATAGTAGTAATGAGGGGGGGGGGAGGGAGGAGTAAAGCCCAAGACAAACAAATGATGCCAAATAAATCTGCTCACCACCCACTGAGTGGTGCCCAGCCTTTCCCTGAACAGAGATTGGTGCCTCCCACCCAACTCCCCATGGTTCCTATGCTGAGCATGATATTCTGTGGTATGGAATATGGTATGGAATATCCCTGTGGGAAACTCAGGCCAGCTGTGCTGGCCACACTCCCTCCTTGTATATGTGCTGACTGGCAGAGAGCATGGGAAGCTGAAAACTCCTTGAGTTTCTGTAAGCACTGCCTAACAAACTGATGTGCTGGTTGTTGCTATCAATGTTATTGAAACCACAGCACTGTGCCAGCTAGTGAGGAAAACCCCCACTGTCCCCACTGAAATCAAGACAGAAAGTAACAATTTTCAATTTCCTGATTACAGTTCACTTCCTCTAATTGCTTTATTTCAATTTTCTAGACTTTTTTAATGATGTCCTGACTTTGGTATTTTTCCCTCATCTACTGGTCTGGATAGGAATAAGAATATTTTTTGTTAAGAGAAGAAGGGGAAGAAAAAGAAAAGCCAAGGAGAAGTTAAATTTTTGAGATTATTTTGAAAAAGAAAACTTTCAGGCTTCATTTTTGTAAAGAAACAGAAAAAGGGGATCAAGCCCATTTTTTCCTCCTTTACAAGTCACCTTTAGTGAAAAGGAACTACTTCAAACTCCAAGTGACAACAAGAGGGGTCAACAGCCCTTGTGTTGTAACTTCATTTCTCAGAAGCTACTTGTTTTGAGAGCTAACATGATCCAGAAGCATAAGCACAGCATTGGGAATCTGGAACTCATGTTGAAATTCTAGCTCTGTCAGTAACTTGCCATGTGGCCTAAGGCAAATTTTGTGCTAATTTTTCTCTTTCCTGAAGGGGAAACTGGAACACAGTTCTATGTATATATCTTTTATCTGCATGAGATATAAATATTTCCTTCCTTTTTAACTTAGTCTATATTTACCTTGTGTGGGTACAGAAGTCGTTTGGTTGAGTTTTTTTAATCAAACTGAAAACAAAACTAAAACCTAAAATGTTCTCCTTGTTGCTCCTGCGAGCAGAAATGTGTCACTGTGATCTGTAGGATGTAGCAATCTTCAGACATCCCAGGCTTTGGTTTGCAGCACTGCTAAACACTGCCAGAAATGGGTGCTGGTTACCTCCACCACCACTACATAAGCATGTTCTCTGTTTTTTACTACCAAAACCCCACTGAAGGTAGGACTACAGAGGCATTGTAAAGGAGGGGTAAAAATGAAATGATATTATAAGTGTGTGAAATGGTGTTGTCCATCATTCAAAGTTTTCAACCTGTTGTTCAGACTGTGGTACTGTAGCAATTTTTTCTTGGGTATGTATTTACTCCGTGTAGAGAGGTTTTGGTCTGCTGACATGTTTGTTTCCCTTAATTATTTCTTCTTCCTGTTGGGTGTAGTCCAAAGAGCCCAGGAGTTAAGAGGTCACAGTTTGAGAATTCTTGTGCATTGGTTGCAAATCTGTTCTGGGGTAGCTTTTTGGACAAACTTAACTGGAATACTGTCTTTAAGATGTGATGCTAAGATTCTTGAGAGGAACCTTGCTGCTCAGCATGATGTGTTCTTCCTGAAACCAAGCAGGTGTCTGCAAGCTAAAATTAAAGCTGCTGTGTGAACTGAGGGAGGCTTCTAAAATCAGAGTAGTGCTGCTTGTGTTCTGTCATTAGTAAATATTTCACAAAAGCATCTTGTATACAGTAAACATTGTTTGGCTTCTAAGTGTGCAGGGAATGGCAGAAAGTAGTGGTCTGACTTTTTTCATGTCAGGCAAAGATTTTAGGGTAACACTGACAAAATGACCTGTTTCTTTGAAAAGTCACATTCAATTACTTCTGTGCTGTTATTTATAATGTTCTTGTACCTCAGGCAGTTTTCTGTTCTCATTTTACTGTTTTCAGAAGACTATTAAACTGCACTGAAGATGTATGAAAAATAACCTGTGTGTATATTCCAAGTTTATTTTAACAGCTACTTTCTTCCTCTTGTCAGGTCTGCACAAGCTGTGAAGACAATGCAGAAGCTCATGGGTTTTGTGTGGAATGTGTAGAGTGGTTGTGCAAGACCTGCATCAGAGCTCACCAGAGGGTTAAATTCACAAAGGATCATACTGTGAGGCAGAAAGAGGAAGTATCTCCAGGTAACATATTTATAATTTCACAAAGAATTTGTGTCTGCATTGGAAAGTTACGTTGGACCAACACACTTTTTAAAAAAAAGTGGTAACTTGAAAGCTGATGTTCTGTCAGTTTTTTGTCTCAGATTAGCTGAATAGTGGTACAGGTCATTTTTATTTTATTTTAATTTTTTTAACATGTTTTAAACCAATAAATACACATAGATTTTATCTTTGACATGGATTGATTGCATATTATTGTCTAGACTTTAGAGATCAGCTGCAGAAAATAGTTCTTTAGGCATTTGGCTTCTCTAGTTTTACTAGAGGTCTAATAAATGGTTAATATGAGCTTTATTGTTGTATACAGTAGGAAAAGGAGCACTAATAGATTATATATTTTCAGCATTCTGATAAAAAGCCAGCCAAAACTCATGTTTTAGCTAAGTATCTTATGAGCTTGAAATGTTTTCCATTAAAAATCTAAGGGAAGTATATTATGAATTGGGGCACTTTTCCTTAGTAGGATCTACAATAATTTGGGCTAGAAGGGACCTCAGGAGATCATCTAGTCCAACCTCCTGCTTCAGGCATTCAGTTCTGAGTTCCAGCTGCTCAGGGCTTTATCCATTTGGGCCCTGGGAACCAGCAATGATGAATGTGGTGTACAGCCTCTCTTGAGAAATCTTGACTATTCTGTGGTAAAAAAGATTGTATTTTTCTGTTCATAGAGAACCTTTTTTTTTTCAGTTTTTTCCCCACTGTGTCTTGTCTTGTCATGTCATTGAAGGAGGACAATAAATGTTACAGGATGCTGACAAACATTCTACTGGTTCTAATACATCCATTGGACTTTGAATGATTTTTCTTGTAAATACATACTTTTTAGAAATTGTTATATATTATTTTAAATATATGTATTAGAATAGGTACTTATTTTTGTTCCACGCTATCTAGTACTATGAGGTAATCTATTGCTCAAAGGGTCTCTTCCACCATGGTACTTTGAAGATATTTGCTGTGTTGTGTATCCCACTTTCACCCATGTTAATCAAAAGTGAGTACTGAGTGTACTTTCAAGAGAGGACAAAAGTGGGTAGGAGTGGCTGATGGACTGGTAGGCAGAACAGGACTTGGTGGTAGGAATGGTCTCAGTGCACTCAGGCCTCTTTGGGAGGCAGTTTGTTGGTGAGTTGGAAAGAATTTTGACTGAAGGATACAGATCTGAAAATAACTTCTTCCAGATTTTTGGAAAATACATAAATGAATGGATATGGAAAAGAGACCTGATTGATCTGCAGTGAAGGATGGGTTGCAGTGTGAAGCCAGATTTCATTACAGGCTGGATAATCCTTATGAACTCAGTGTCCAACCTAACTCCTAGGAAATCAGCCTTTGTCAGTTAAATTGTTTAAAGAAACAGATTCCATTTCTATGATCTGGTGGTGTTTCCTGCTCCCTTTGGTACTTGCTCACTAGAAACTGAATGAGACCTCTCACCCATTTGCAATGGGGTCCTGAAGGGCAGTTCATATCCCTTGGTTGTTACATTCTCTATGTCCTATACTTTGAATGTCCATGTCTTGATATCCTCAAACCCCTTTCTACCAAGTGAGCTGAGAAAGAAGACAGAGCACAAATTAAGTCAACCATCTCCATTTAAGAAAGGAGCTTGTTGATTGTGCCACGTCTTTTGCAGCTGCAGCAGTACTGGCTACTCCTTTTGTAAATAGTTTTGTGAGGCCAGAAGAGATAATGTTAAAACAGGTCCTAGACATTTTCCATTAGAAAGGGTGCTAGCTCCATACTTGAGCAAGAAGAGTGACACATTGCAGTTTGAGCTTATGGCTGTTACAGTGTCAGTGAGGGACCTGATACACACTTGGTCATCTAAGGAAAAGCAGGAGAGTGCAAGTCTTGAACCAGTTCAGTAGACTGTCCTAACATCTTCCTTTATTCAACAGAGGCAGTTGGAGTGACCAGTCAGCGACCAGTGTTCTGCCCTTACCACAAAAAGGAGCAGCTGAAGTTGTATTGTGAAACCTGTGACAAGCTGACCTGCAGAGACTGTCAGCTATTAGAGCACAAAGAGCACAGGTATCAAAGCAAAGTGTGTATTTTATCCATCTCCCTTGCTGGAGGGTAGCCTGAAGTAGATTCAGGCAATCTAGTTCTAGCTGTATGGAGCACAGTCAGGTGGAAAAAGTGTAAACTAAAATTTTCTGCTCAGACATGAAACTCACAAAAAACCAGAAACTGTATCCCAAAGAATGTGACTGATGAGTGTGTGTTACATTTAGAATAAAACCTAATTCTTCCAGTTGTTAATCTGGTGACTTGAGCACAAGACCTTTTTTACAGTCAAGTTATTTGGTCAGAATTTGTTGCTATGCAGCTCTTCAGAGAGTCCTTAGAAAACACAGGGGCTGTGTTATGCAACTGTACACTTATGTGTAATTCCTCCCTTTGTCCTTCAACAAGATTATATAACAACGTTACCAAACCATTTTGAATGGAGAAAATGGGAATTCTTTTTTCTGTGAAGAGCCCTTTCAGAGGAAGAGTTAACCTACAGTTTGGCTAATACTGTACTTTGAAAACACCATAACACTCAAATCTTTGTGTTGCTGTTCTCTTTTGGTCATCTCTTACTGGTCACCAAAGCTGAAAAGCAGAATTATATACAACTTCTGAGTACAAGGCAAAAATCTTGCTGGTTAACACATACTGTTGTGTTTTGGGGCAGATGCACTCTGGTTAAATATTAATTGCTTGCTATACCTGATGCAACCACCCAAAGAGCTTGCTTGCCTGACCAGGTGAATAGGTGAATGTCAGTAGGTGGAGAAGTGTTGGCCACTCTTGCTCCTTGGAACAGGCTAAACATTGCTCTTGCAGAGTTGCAGTCTTCCTCTTTTATTCTTCTTTTCTTAGAATTTATATCCCTTTTATAACGTGCCACCTCTCTTTTTTCTCAAATTGCTAAAGATTTTGGTTCCTTGATTTAAAATGTTGCCAACTTCTACCAACTCAGCAATCTCTTTTATTTCTGCATCCTTGTCTTGCATGAAGTTATAGCTTACCTGCATTTTCACATTCAAAGTGATGACTACCACAAAACATTTTTTTTTTGGCTAAAATTAGGCTATGGTCACACAATATCCTTTTGTATTTATGAAAATCATAAATTCTTACCCCAGTATGACAGGAAATAGACTGTAAATTAAATGTACTATAAATGAAATATGTAAGCATTTGCTGACATGTGTTTCCATGATGACATTTAAGTTTCAGATTTGAGCAGCCCCTTTCTTTAAATAAAGAGGTATTATTTTGTAAGTCATTCTGCTCTTTAGCAAGTCTATAACACCTTTTATACCTTTTATATGTGTAAATCCTCACTGCTTTTTACTACAGGTACCAGTTCATAGAAGAAGCTTTTCAGAACCAGAAAGTTATCATTGAGACGCTAATCACCAAATTGATGGAGAAGACAAAGTACATAAAATACACAGGGAAACAGATCCATAACAGGTTTGTATTAGATGATGAGGTTAAAACTGACAAAAGGCAACTTTATATATACTGTAGTTTCTTGAAATGTTTAAGTTAGTGTATTTTGTACCTCCCTCCTTTTATTCTTCCAGCAAGAGGAATTCTAAAGTTCACTGTAGTGGCTTGTTGCCTGCTCAGCATGCTTGGCTGTGTTAGGTAATTCTTCTGCTCAGCCTGTGGACTTAATGGGCAGCAATTGCTTGGGTGCAACAAAACAACTTATGCAATAAAGACTGTAGAAGACAGTCTTAAATGCTTCCCCACCACCAGCACATTAATTTTCTTAGTGTAGATCCCTCATAGAAAGTGAAAGGTTATGACTCATGTTTTCATAATGTTTGTGACATGTATTTGAAGATCCATGTAGTACTTTTATGCTTGGGGCTCTATTCACTGGGTACTACAAACCCAGGAGAAGAATAAATCTGTAAAATGCAATCTGCAGTGAGCCTTTGTGGCTGCTCCTTCAGCAGAGTTCAGGGGCTGCAGTACCCAGGGAGGATCAGCACAGCTGGGGATGCCAAGTGTGACTTGAACTCTTCCTTCATCTTTGCAGTAGAGGTTTCCCCAATATAACATTAAGCTTTGCTGTTAGAAGTTTGAGCACTGTTGCAGAAACAGCTAAATTAGTGCCATTCTACCTGAGATGGAAATTAGATTTAAGCAGTTTTGATTGGCATGGACCATTCCAGAAAAGTGCCAGATCTCTGAAAAATCAGCAATTTCAATTAAAATGAGCATTTAACAGGGGCACATGTCAGAGTTATGGCATTAGAGTTTGCCACCAGTTAATGAATTTTGTCATAGGTCACTGTTACTTGCTCTATTTCTCCCAGTAATTTTCCTGGCTATAAGTATCTGATGATACATGTATTAATTGCTGCATATGACAAGAAGTATTGTAGTCTAAGCCACGGATTTTTTGTTAAATACTGGTTAGAGGATGGGTTTATGAGCTAAAGAACATTATTTTCTATACTTTCTACTTACAGAATTCTTGAAGTGAATCAGAATCAAAAGCAGGTGGAACAGGATATTAAAGTTGCCATATTTACACTGATGGTAGAAATAAATAAAAAGGGAAAAGCTCTGCTGCATCAGTTGGAGGTAATTTCATTTCTATCATAAGAAAGAAAAACATTCAATCTTACTATTTTTTTCTATGTATTCATATTACAGTAAATTTCTAGCATGAGTCCTCCTGTGTATGTCCTATCATGATTCCTACATGGAGAGATGTCCTATACAAGTACTTGAGCAAGTGGGGTTTTTGGTGGAGGAAAATTTGGTTTTTGAGGGGTGGCCAGTTTCTTTCTCCATGCTTTTACAATTCATAATTCCATGTATCATGCATGAAAAGTGTTTTATCAGATTTTTTCATAAATTCAGTAATCCAGTAGCAAATCACAGGAGAAAATCCTCTAGAATGGGTACCTGGAAAAATAATATCTCCAATTGTGCTTTAAAAAGAGAGAGAGTGTGTGTGTAGAGAGGCACACACATACATATATATATAAATATATGTAAAAATGTGTCATTAGCACAGAAAGCCCTGATACCTTGAGTAAATGTGTACTGACTTTTCTGTTTGATAGCTGCTGCATCAGGGGGCAGGAGTCCTTTCTAGAGGAGCTAAGTGAAACCATTGATCATTGTGAATTACCAGTATGAAAGTTAATGCCTTTTAACTGTAAGTTGAACCTTTTGACTGGAACTGCTTTTCTACTTGCAGACTCTGGCAAAAGAGCACAGGATGAAACTTCTGCAGCAACAACAGGAAGTGGCAGGTCTCTCTAAACAGCTGGAACACGTCATGAATTTTTCCAAATGGGCAGTTTCCAGTGGGAGCAGCACAGCGCTGTTGTACAGTAAACGTTTGGTAAGGTTAGGAAGACAGCTCTCTCCATTCACCCAGAGATAGGGTTAACTCAGATATGCATGCACATGCTTGTCTGGAGTATTAGGGTATTAGAATTTTTAATGATTATCTACTAATTGGAATATTTATATATGCTTGTCTTGGTTTTCTCTTAAACATAAATACAGAATGTTTCTATAAATTTAGCTCTCTGGTCATCATTCTCTCCTGTTACAATACCATAGAACTATTGTAGATCTGCAGAAGCAGGAACAACTCCTTTTCTGTGGGTTGAAAACCATGAAGCCATGAAACACTGGCAAAAAATGTGTGGCCTACATCATCATTGTGCTTCTTTACAATATTTGCTACAGCATCTGAGTTCATGAAAAACAGTATTTGTGTATGATAGTGTCTGGTATCTAGCATTTTAATGTAAATATTATTGTATGCCTTTGTTCAGTCAGATTCATCTCCCCCTGAAAGACTTTCAAAATTGATAAAAATCAAACAAAGGTTTTTGTTTGTCCATACAAGCAATTACAAAGCTAAATATTTCATTGCTATAACGACCCTTGAGGCCTGAGTGCATGTTGGCTCACTAAGCTTAATGTTCATGATAGACAGAAATCCTAGAAAATTTGAAAGGAAAAAAAAAAAAACCCAAAAGTTTACCTTGATTTTTCCAAAGGTTACTAGACTGTACTTGCCTGACAGCAGAAATCTGGGGCAATGTTGAGGAAAGGTGCTAGATGCTTTTTTTTTCCAATTCCTATAAACTGGTTCACAAAGTTTTTTTCTTTATTTTTCTCATTGGTTAGTGGAGAAGCTACCAGGGTATTTGGTGGGGTTTGTTTGTTTGGATTTGAATTTGCTGTTGATTCTTGGTGGTGGTTTTTCTTTTTTCTTTTTTTTTTTTTATTTTTTTGATTCCCATTATTGATACTGCAGGCTATAGCAGAATATGACTTGTTTTTATCAACTTCAAGTAGTTAAATTCATTTGATCTGCCTTATACTGCCTCAACCAGTCATTATTTTTAATTGAATAGAGAAAAAGGACATCAAACTGAGTCATATTGTTTATAATTGCTTAGTGTTGCCATCAAGACTCTGCTACATGAGTAAGAAAACAAGTTGTGTTTCAGGCATCTTAATCATATAAACATTAAGCAGCTGAAAGAAAGGATCATCTAGCCCAGAAAGCCTCAGCAAATGAAAAGTATTTTTCAAAAGAACAAATAGAGCTTTAGAAAGTTGTGCTGCCTGGGAGTTGAGTAGATAACCCATCTGTGGGCATTTGGAAAAATCTATTTCCAAGGAGTTTTGCATGTGAGACTTGTGCTCCAGCAATCCAGGAGAGAGGAGGGAATGCCCATCAGACTTAAAGGCAGCATTAGAGCTTGGGGTGCTGTACTCTCAGGCTGTACTGTTCACTACTAACACCAGGCAGGTGTTTATCTACAACATATGTGTGCACAATAGTAGGAAAATAGTGGAGTAAACTATGGCAGAACTGTGTGTGACCAGTACTGCTAACAGGACAAAAGCCTGGAATTTCTGTAGTGTCATCTACTCCATTCTGGTAGTGTACACAAAAATCCCAAGGCAATCTCTAACCAAAATAATAATAATAATGCACTTAAAGTTTTTTCATGGTCATTTAAAAATCTGGAGTCAACTTAAATTTTTTTTGAGTATGCTCTTAAACTGACCTGCCTAAAATAAAAAGAAAAAAATCTTGTGTCATTTTAAACAGTTAAGATGATTTCACCAAGTATCTCTTTTCCAGGAAATAATCTATCACTCAAGAAAAACAAGAGCTGAACTCCTCAAGTTGTTGGTTTTTTTTTTTTTTTCCCAGGATCTGCTGTGTGTGATTCTAAAATTAGTGCCTGTTAGATTTTGGTATATCAGTTCCTGACATTTCTAGTGAAACAACTGTGGGACAATATTTTCTTTCTAGGCACTAGATAAATTGTGAGCATTTGGTAGAATATTCTCTTGTGTAATCACAGTCCAGTTCTTTGGAACCAAGGCATTGGGAAAATCTGAAAATATCTGTGAATCTGAGTTTTCAAAGACAGTTTATAAAAATCTGTTCTTTGGCTGTCTGAAGAAAACTTAAATTTAGTACAAAAGAAAATTCCCTGTGATCATACTTGTTGCCAGACGAATGGCATACTTTGAAAGAATGAATGGGCTAAAATAGATTCATGGGGGAAAAAACATCAATGGTTATGTAAATCTGAGTAGTTAAAGTCATTGAATATAATGGCCAAGTTTTTAGAAGCATATGTATTCTACAGGGAAGAATTGTTATTTTTGTTTAGGCTGTAGTTAATTCTTTTTAAAACTACGTTAGGAATAAGGGAAAGATGTTAAAAATACCCCTTTATTTGTAGCTTGGACAAGTTTCTCTATCTTTAACCTCTATTCTCTAGGGGCTTGTTCAGGGGAGTTACTGTTAGTGGGTTTTTTTGATTGGTTGCTTTGTTTGGTGTGTGTGGGGGTGTGAGGGGGTGTATTTTTGGGTTTCTTGTGCTGTTCAGATACATGGCTCTGGGCCCAGAGGAGGAAAAAACCCAAACCCTTGTTTTTGTTCTTGTTCTAGATTACATATCGACTACGGTATCTCCTCCGAGCAAGGTGTGATCCTTCCCCAGTGACTAACAATACCATCCAGTTCCACTGTGATCCTAGCTTCTGGGCTCAGAATATTTTCAATCTAGGTATGATACATTTTTATTAGCCTTTTGGTGTCTTGATCCTATTTTGAAAGCAGCTTTCTTTTTGTGACGACAGCCTCTGCGCTATTCATTTCTTTATTTACTCTGTTAAATGTATTTCCCTAACTGTGAAAAACATTTAAAGTGCTTTGCATGGGGAAAAGTTTTACTTATGAATACTATGATAAAGTATTAACAAACGTATCTTGTTTGAATGGTATATGTGGTGGTGAAAATAGCAGCTTTCAGCTTTCTGGTCAATACTTCTAACTTCTGGCTTACTAAAACAAGGAACACAGTTTTTAACCTTATTTCCTATCCAAAGAAAGGGTTCCTGCTGTCAACCAGCACTCCCAGGTCCTTTCCCATGGGACAGCTTTCAGCCACAATGATAAGCACTCTAAGAACTCAACAGCTTGGCAGGACTTAAAGGTTTTAGAGGCCTTTCAGGATTTTGACTGTTGTTGTGCTTCCTTTCTCTCTCCACTGTTATCTTGGTGGGCATTTTTGTTTTTCTGTCATGTGCAGAAGGCTTTGTGAGATTCCTGTGGGACATTTTCTGCCTTTCATCAGAAAGTGCTCTCTCAGTGTACAGGGGTGCAAATGTGTGATTCTCTACAATGTCAGAGGCAGAAAGTGTTGTGGCACTTCTTCAAGGCAGACAAGCTCCTTTTCCCAGACAAGAGGACACTGGATGGTAGCAAGGAAATTCTCCAAGTTCCTTCTTTATAAATAATTTTCTTAGAGGCAGGAATTGAAAGTGAAACATATTTCCAGAAACCAGCTGTCAGGTTGTGTGGTGGTAACTCTGAATTGCTGCTCAGCTGAGATGTTTGTCATGAGCTGACTTTTTCCTGTGTTTGGTGGACTCTTTTTCTTGTGTATATTTATTTCATGAACCTCTGAAATACAGTCCCTTGTATTCTGAAAAGTGCTACAATAGAAATGGCACCGGTATAGACCAGCACTGGGGTTCTTGTAAGACTTTAAGTAACAGATAAAACCAAATCATGTTTATCTATTTCGTTTCAGAAATCACAGCCTTCAGGCCATTTTGTTTATGATCAGACATGTTCAGTTTCTGTAGATAAGCTAGATATAAGAACCAGTGAAGAAAAATAAAATAAAGTCTGAGTAAAGAAACAAATTACTTCAGAAATGGTTTTTGAGTTCTAGTCAGGCTGCATGTCACTGACAGTGTGATGGCATTTCTGCTAACTGCCATACCTCAGTACTGATTTTATTTCTTTTGGTTAAAATAGGTTCTTTAGTAATTGAAGATAAGGAAACTCCACCACATATGCCCAAGAGCCCTGTGATGGAAGCAAACTTGCAGCCACCAGGCAGCTTACCTCCCAACCAGCTCTCCAAGTTCCCAACCCAGATCAGCCTGGCTCAGCTGCGCCTGCAGCACATGCAGCAGCAGGTCATGGCTCAGCGGCAGCAAGCTCAGCGCAGAGCAGGACCTGCACTTCTGCCAAACACAAGAGTGCCAGGAGCCATGCAACAACCTCCTGCTTCTCATCAGGTAAGCCAGCACTCTTCTCAGTCTCTCTTTTTTCCATGGCACTGAAGGAGAAAATAAAGATATGAAAAAAAGGAAAGCAATTAAACCTAGATACATAAGTTCAGCTGTCCTCATCTTCAGCATGCAGCTGTGTAGATGGTGTAGAGGACATTTTCTTTACTGAGAAATGAGTGAGCATTTTAAACTTGCCTTGCAAAATGCGTGGTAGCACCCAGCCTGTATTTATTCTTGAAAAAAAATAAAACCTTATTGCATCCAGCCATATACAGTGCTTAGCAACATTTTTGTGTTTTTGTCAAGTGATCAAAAAGTTAATGTCATTAATTTTTTTTGCTAAATCTATTTTGCATACCATCCAATGATTGTCTCATGTATCTTTCAAAGTTGGAAACAATCTCACTGGCTGTTGTTATTTCTCTTCATATAATAAAATAATTCAAAACTCTCTACTAGGTTTTAACATTGAAATTCAATGCTTTTGATCATTCAGATAAATGGTGTGGTAGTATTTATTTGCATATAATTTATGAGGAGTTTCAGAAGTTTGAAAGGACCATTTAGTAAAAAATGTGTGGAATATAGAACAGACCTCAGCTAACTTGCAGAACTGCTTTCATTGTTTTTATGCAGGCACCTCCACGCTTGATTCATTTTCAGAATCATAGTCCCAAGCCCAATGGTTCAGCTCTTCCTGCACAACAGATGAGATTTCCCCAGAATCAGAACCTACCAAGGCCAGCAGTGAAGCCCAACCCATTGCAAATGGCATTCTTGGCACAGCAAGCTATAAAACAGGTAAAGTGTCTTTCCCTTTTCACTTTCCATTTAGAAATTAAACATCAAATGTGCCTTATATCATCTTTTATCCTACACTTCTAGAGTGCTTTTCAATTAAAACCGAGATTACATTATTTTTCTATGACAAGATACCCATAATTTTCTTCATGAGGTAAATGTCAAGTTGCTTTCATTTGGACAGTTCTAAGCAGCTGAAGCATTAGGGAGGCGAGCCACTGTGTGGGCTGTGCAGGTGTTTCATTCTCTTACTTGCTGTTGCTGTGGTTTCTGACCATTTATGCAAAACTTAGCGTGGCTATGGTCTGTACACTGCAGTCAGTGAGTAGACAAATCAGAAAATCCCAGTTTATGTTGATGATAGTGACTTCACCAGGAGCCAGGTAAAACCTTGACTGAAAAGCTAGAGCTGCCATGGTTCCCCAGGGGATGGCAAATCTGAACCCTTACAGGTGAGGGAAGAAAAGAGAGTCCACAATTGTGGGACCTCTGCTGAGTGAGACTGATCAATGCCCAGCTGATCAGCAGCTGAACTGGGGCAGAAGCAAACAGACTGGTGTTTAGGAAGGCTCATCTTTATTAAAAACCATATTATTGCCACGAGTTGCTGGGTGCAGGTAAGCAGGAAAGAATCAAACAAATCTGTCACCTGAAAAGTGGGGTAATACCAGTTATGTTTGTAATGTTTATGATGTCAGAAAACTAATTCAATTAAATGGAAGAAAGCTGAACAATATCTAAGAGAACTTGTGAGAATAAAATTAAGTCACTTCTATTCTGTGCTTCTGAAAAGAAGGCTGGCCTGTCTACAAGCCTTTCTTTCAAGATACTTCATAATTCAGTAATGTCTTTCTGAAACTAGAGGCCAGTAAATAAAATGACTGACTAAAAGGAAATTGAGCATAGTCAGATTTTGCCTGCAGTTGCCAGGAAATTCCATTAAAGTCATTGAAAACTGCATACATCTAGATGAGAAAGAAATTTGGTCTGACTTGACTGTGCACTTCATATCATGGTGTTAAATGTATATATGGATGGAGATCCAGTCAGCATTTCAAATTCTTAATGACTTTATGTTGTTAAGGGAACATCAAAGACTTCGAGGCATGCAGGTTTATTTGGTAAAGCACTGGAGCAGTTGTGCCTTCAGCCTATTACCTGTAATGCTTTTATTTAACAAAAACTGTTACTTTTCTTCCACAACACTGTCAATGCAGCATGAAATATTAATAGGTACTTAACACTGAGGTATAGCTTTGAATTTAAGAATTTGCATTCATTTCTTCTATTCATAGTTTTCAACTACTTGTCATCTTTCTGTGAGATTGGTTCATGAAATGAGATAACTTCAGAGTAAATCAGGATTTTATGTTTGAAGTCAGCTTCCTGAGCTAAGCTGCTGGTTCTATCAGTATATTCAGTTAGATGTGACCTGTTGCAAAGAAAAAAAAAGCTGAATTGTGGATTTTTGTCTCTTCTCTTTAGTGGCAGATCAGTAGTGGACAAGCTTCATCCACCCCTTCAACTGCAAGCAGCTCCACATCGACTCCATCCAGCCCCACAGTCACCAGTGCTGCTGGGTGTGATGGGAAGAATTACGGCCCCCCCGTGATAGATTTGAGTTCCCCAGTGGGCAGCTCCTATAATCTGCCATCCCTCCCTGATGTGAGTGTGACACAGAGGCAATGTTTTACTGATTCTATTTTGAAGCCTAATGTTTCTGAGAAATAGAAACCTTTTAGACTGAAATTCTGTTTGTCAAAATGAAACAGTTCTAGGAAATAAACATTGCAGAGTTGCCTGCACATTGCTGGAAATACTCAGAACCATTCTGGGAGACAGCTGTTAGGACAACTAAGAAAAAAAAGTAGGATTACAAGTTGTAATTGGACATGTTTATTTGTATGCTGCATATTTTTCTGCAGCCCTCTTAATGATCCTTACAAAATTCTTACAAAAATATGTTAGCTTAGCTTTTGTTGATCGGTGTCCATAGATAGCAATGGTTTGCTGATGGCATTTCTGGTAGATTTTTAACATTTTTAAAATCTATTTTTAACTTATTAAAGGAGCTATCTTAGGTAGGTATTATTTGTCAGCATACTGGATATATTCCTTATGTCTTTTCCTTTTGGTACTTCTTTTCTTCATATATTCTCTAATGTGCCTCTGAGCTGGTGATAGAAAGAGCATAGTAAGGTCATAATTTCTTAACCTTCTAAGCTTCTCTTTTATAATATCTTCTGAATGGTGCATGTTTGCCAGAGGTCCATGTTGGAGTTATTGAGTCTTAGGTGATTTTATTTTTCCACATAAGTACCTAACCTGTTTTTTGTGGTCTAAGGTTTGTAGATATCTGAAGTGTCATGGTTTTCTAGTCATAGCTTGCTGTTACTTCCTTTATCCCCCATCTATGCTTTGTTTTTACCTACATACTGTGTGTTCTCTTTATTAAAATGGAGTACCTAGGCTACAGAATCACAGTATCTGTCAGACTTCGAGGGGGAGCTACACAACACAGTCATTAAACCACTGAGTCTGTGAGACATTTTAGCATATTTGTTTCTGTGACAGTATTATGAACTCTTCTGCTCTTGTGTGGTGGAGTTCATGCTTTCAAGACACATGGCCCAAATCACTGTAAATATGCTGACCTTGCCAAGGCTGCTGCATCCACTTTGGATACATCTTATCAAACATTATCTTACATACTGGGAGAAATCAAACATTTCAAAAAGTCATTCCCCTCATCAAACCAGAATGTGTAGTTTTTATGGAAAGTTAGAATGCTGCATTGGGAGCCCCTGGAATAAAGTTCAGTTGTCTGGCCTGAGCCATGGTGGAAAGAGCAAGTGTTGGCTTGCTGTTTCCATTTTGAGTCAATATGCATGGCTCCTGTCCAGAGGGTATGTGGGACAGATGGGATTGAGTGTCCTTTGAGTTTCTTCCAGTCCTGTTCAACACCCATGGATTAAGGGGTAGTTTGTGTATAGCATATTATCTTTTTGAGAGTATTTAATGTGAGCAAGTCCAAAGAAGGTATGGAGATAAACTTACTTCAGTGTTTGAAAGCTCCATGTTTGCTTTAAGCCTTCTCTGTAGCCTGTGGAGAAAAATCGGCATGTACAGAATTATCTGCTCTTAAAATGAAGCACTGTCTGGATTTGGCTATTTCTTTTTAGGGAAAGCAAGATTACATGTTTTAAAGTAACCATCTCGCTTTTGGATGGGTAAACTTTGGTGAAATGCATTTTGGTCTTTGCTTTCAAAATAACAGCATGGCAGAGGCTTTTTCAGTTTTGTTTTGTTTTTGTTGTTTTGGAGGGGTTTTTTTCCCTTCCCAACACTAACTGCTTCCATTTGCTTCCCCACCTTTTAGATTGATTGTTCAGGAAACATCACACTGGATAATGCTGTAAGGAAGGATGGCACTGTAGAGCAGAATCAGCCAAAACCCCCTTCAAACAGGACTGTGCAGTCACCAAATTCCTCAGTACCATCACCAGGCCTCTCAGGTAACTGAATGTGGTGCAGTTTTCAATTTAAGTGGCGCAATTAAAAAATCAAATGTGGCAATGTTAACACTGACATCAGAATTAATTATGTTTTATATTAAACTTCAGAAATAAGAAAATGAACACAAAGTTGTAGAAACCCTGGTAGGAAGTAGAGTTGAGATAATATTTTAGCACTGTGATCAAAGGCATCCAGATCTTAAAAACAGGGAGGGAAAAAAAAGGGTAGATTTTAGCAAATTGACTAGAAATACATAGGAAAGTGACACTCTCAGGTGTACACCAGATTAAAACCTAGCAGCTGTGGTAAGAGACAAGTATTTGAGAAGGTGAGAGAGGGTGTAACAGCACACTAGAAATGGTGCCTTGGGTGGGTAGTGCAGCACTGACACAGGATGACCAGAGAAGTTACTGTGATGGGTGGCTGAATGTGGTAGACCTGGAGGATCCAGGGGATTCCTGTCACCATGCTGGTGGCAGCTGTTCCTTGCTCCCATTTTCTGACCTGAGCTGTGGGAATGCTGTGAGTGGGAATTCCCAGGGAGCACTCGTGCGCTGGCGTGGCGCTCCCACATTGCTGCAGGACAGCAGAGACAGCGGGTGGTGCATTCACAGGCAGCACTAACAGCCCACTCAGCCTTCTCAGGGCTGCTGCTCAGCAGTCTGCCTCACAAGGCTTTTGGCTCTCTGGGCCCCAGACCTTTGGTCTCTCTCATATCTGTCCCCCAGACTGCTTCCTGCTCGCAGCTCCAAATTTCCTGGCAGTTCTCCTGAGATCTGCTTGAATTTAGTAAGACAAAACAGCCTGCAGTGATCAGGTGGAGAGGTCAGCCAGGCAAGGTACTCACCCATCAGCCTCCTTGCATGTATGGGCCCTTTCTTAGTCCTCTTTCCCTCTGTTAGCTCATGCCTCTCATCCTTTCATGAAAATGTATTAAATGAGATATTTCTCACTGCAGGAGAAATTTTCCCCAAAACGTGTGCATTGCTCTGAGTCACATCTCAGGCCTGTGTTCTGTTCTAATCTGATCCTTCTGTCCTAGGAGGAATCAGTGTGACAAGTGTACACCCTCCAATTCGTTCACCCAGTGCCTCCAGTGTTGGGAGCAGAGAGAGGTAAGGAAAGTGTGAGAGAAGGAAACGTAACTTCCACCTGACAGAGCATGCCTGAGTCTCTTCTCTCTTTAATGCATCAAGATGTCAATTTGTCTCACCTTCTCTGTTAACAGGGCAGGCCTGATGGTTGTTACAGCACTCTTTGCATTCTAAAAGCAGTAATTTCATTTGTAAGGCATTAATAGAACATCTAAAGATGTATTGACTCTGTAAATGATGGTTAGGTTGGCATTATTGAAAGAATACCATTTATAAATTAGGTTTTAAGTTCAGAAAAATCAGCTAAAGGAAAAAGCTGCATATTGAAGGCCCTTGTGGAACTATAAATTACTCCAGAATTAACGAACTGATGTTACAGAGAGGGTTATTAAGCATTTTCTTCTGCAATACAGTTAAATGAGCACTAGATATCTACTGAGAGTCTACACAAATGTTTTTTTCCCTAACTGATGGAATATTAATGAACAAATATATTTACACAGCGTTGCTTAAAGAGTGCAGATCTGTTAATGCGTTGCAATAAATTAGAGCATGCATCTGACATGAGATTAATTTTTCATGCAGAGAAAAATCAGATGACATTCATCCTACTTGAGTTGGAAATGCAGGTGCTTTTTAATCTGGAATACCTTTTGCTCTATTCCATTTACATGGTAAATTCTGTGAAGGACTCTTATGAACAGTTTAAATGAACAGTTTAAATGGTTGTTTGAAGAGTCTTTACTTGCATTTAAAAATCTGATTTGATATGCTGCTGCTTGAATTAATTGTGTTAGATTTAAATTCTTCACTTTTATTTAAAAAGATGAGCAAGTATTTTAAAGTTTGATTGTCCATTCTCATCTTGTTAGGACTAAATACATGAAAAAAGACAGATCTAGTTCCAAAAGTAGGGTCCAAGTTTTGGTGGAGCTGCAAGGCTCTAAGAAAATTTCCCAAGATAATATAAATATGTATTTTATCTGCTTTATTTGGTTGTGTAGTTTACAATGTCCAGTGAAGGTGCTTTTTTGTGCATGATTTGAAAGAAACTGAACTTTGCAAATTTTGCACTAATGGGTGAAACCATGAGTAATTCTCAAATTTTAATGGTGGAGCCATTAAAATTTTCCCATTTGGTAATGCTTTTTCAGTATACATCAAAGGAAATAAGCTTGGATGTTGCATTCCAAAGAAACAAAGTGGATTCACATCCTGAGGTCTTGGAAAGCATCAGTGTACAACAGGTGTCCAGTTCTCGCTCCCAATTTCCTTTTTTTCCTGCCTCTTCCTGTCATTTACAGTTCTGGCTCCTCCAGCAGGCCCCCAGGAGCTGATTCCACACACAAAGTCCCTGTTGTTATGTTGGAGCCCATCAGAATTAAGCAGGAGTCAAGTCCATCAGAGGAGACCTTTGATTTCCCCATTGTTGTCGTGAAGGAAGAGACAGAGGAGGAGCCCCGGCCTCGGAATGTAATGTTTGCAGCTGGAAAGAGCTCCTTTCTCTTTGGAGGGTATTTTGTATTTATGGGGAATAAAATAATTTACTTGTATTCTGCTGGGAACTGTTTCAGGGGAAAACTAAAAAGCTAAGTAAAAGGAAGAGATGAAATTCAAAATCAAACTAGCCCTACTGGCAATTAAATTAAATGGTGTGATCAGATTGCTTTTATCCATTGAAAACCTGGGAAATCCAGGAATAACTTGCAGAGATGACATTTTCAGGTGCTGCTAGGAAATATTTCTAGGCATAGTGCAGCAATATCTCTAAACAAGGTACTACTTTTTGGGCCATCAGAGGTTAGTTTTTTATTGGTGGAGCAGTAAATAGCCTTTCATAGCTAATTTCTTTTGTTCATTTGCCTGTGTTATAGAGTGTTACTAATTTCTGCATGCATGTAGCAAGTTGTATGGCTGCTGGTATAGAAATCTGTTATTCAGGTCAGTTAGCACGTTTTAGGGTCAGGTAAATTCACATAAATACTGTAATCTGACCTCCTTTGTTTCTTCCTGCAGTCCATACTTACTTCCTTGCTGCTGGATACCAGTCACAATTCCACTTCTGAGGAAGCCATGCTAAGAACAGATGCACCAGACAGCACAGATGACCAGCCAGGGGCACTGCAGGAGAGCACCTTCCCTGGGAAAACAGGATGGATGGGATCCTCCCACGCTGGTGAGGGCAGAAAAGAGGATGATCCCAATGAAGATTGGTGTGCTGTATGTCAAAATGGAGGGAAGCTCCTCTGCTGTGAGAAGTGTCCCAAAGTATTCCATCTTTCCTGTCATGTCCCTACATTGATGAGCTTTCCAAGGTAATTGACTTTTTAGATTCCATCTAAAATTGCACTAGAAGACATTTGATTTCTATTGTGAAACCCAGGGTAAAAAGTTTCAGTCTCAGAAGAAGAGCAGTGCTTTCTTTAAAGTCTTTTATCCAGGAGTTTTATTACTTGGAGAAAATTTGAATTTTCATGAAACTTCAGCTTAATTGTATATTTTTCTACAAAATCTAGTAAAACTCTCCACTTATTTGACAATTAAGCAAGCTCACATCTAGGGCATCTATTATTAAAACTGGGACACAGAATTAGCAATATGTCATAAAATGTTTTAAGGGTGACTGAAATTAGTTAAATTTCTTCATAATAATGATTTTTAAAAAAATTAAGACATGTCTACATGAAAAATCTGAATTAATATAGTATTAAATATATTACCTCAGTGCTAAACATGGCTACACTCCAAGCATGGGATGTGTAGTGACTGACATATTTTATAACAGCCAGTATTGAAACAAGCATTGGGCTTTCTTGGTTGGCTGTTACAAAACCATTGCTCAGTTTCTTGACTTTCAAAATCAAGCCTTAAGTAGATTATTGTTATAAGCATTACTGGCATTTGCTTCTGGAATTTGTGTCTTTGATTGAAATAAAGGGCATTTGTTAATGCCCCAGCTTGGAAATGTCATGCTATGAGCTTGTTTGCATTAAAGAATAAAAACATTGGTCATGACATGCTCATTGGTTAATGCTTTTATAAATATTAGGTTTTCTGATTAAATATCAGCATAGTTTACTGGTGTAAAACATTTGCATAGCAACTTAGATTAGCAGGTTGATCATCTCTGTGCTACTCTGAACAGGCATACTTCTGGAAGTATGTCTTAAATGTCAGTTGAAATGGCACATAAAAATGTTTCTTTTACTTTTTGAAACTTCAATTTCCAGGGGTTTTTTAATTAAAACAATGCTACATTACAGTTTTATGCCATAAGGAAAACCCAGTAAGGTTACAGTAAGCACTTACATTAATAAATATTCTTTCTGGCAAGGAAACAAAATAATAATCTTGAAGCAGGTAGATAACTATCCATTATAAGACTTTGTTTCTATTAAAATTAAATATTCAATAGCAAGTCTTTAAAATGCTTTATTTTTACTGGATCATTCAGTGGAAACTGAGGTGATGATGTCTGAGGGCAAGAGAGCCAAAAACCACTCTGGTGGCAGGTGTTCAGATCTGTAAAGGTGCATATTGCTACAGGTGCATTGTGTACCTGGGCTCCAGAGCAGTTAGGTGAAGTTTCCTCCTGACTTCTGATGTATCAGGTTTTTGTTCTCATCTTTGTGGGGTTGCTTGCTTTTTTTCCTCCCAGCTCTAAATCTGCCAAACAAACTTTAGTCTCTTAGCATTAGTTCCTTCAAACACACAAAATAATTCTGTTACTATTGTGTCAGGGGTGGCAGTCTGCTGCTTTCGTGGTTGCTTTTTTTTCCTGTTTCAGGTGGATAGAGCAATTTCATAGGTTCATAGAGTCACGGGGTATTTTGGGTTGGAGGGACCTTTAAAGACCCTCTAATTTTAACCCCCCTGCAACACTCAGGGACACCTTCAACTAGACAAGGTTGCTCAGAGCCCCATCCAACCTGGCCTTGAATGTTTCCAGGAATAAGGCATCCACCACCTCTCTGGGCAACCTGTGCCAGTGTTTCACAGTCCTCACTGTAAAAAACTTTTTCCTTGTATCCAGTCTGAATCTGCCCTCTTTCAGTTTAAAACATGTTCCCACATAGATTCATAGGGCCACAGCATCTTATTTCTTTCACTCCAAGCTACAACATTCTTTCTGATTCTTGGATATTTTAATACATGATTTCTTGTATCTCAAGATCTCTAGGTCATAGCCTGTATTAAATTTTGTGTGTCTGCCACATCATTTCTGTGAGGCTTGTCCAGGCACAGAGGTGACACTGTCATAAATCACTCTGTGAAGTTAAGACAGTGGAAAGCAAAACTTCTTGTTGAAGCAAAATGCCCATCATTCACCACTGCATGCTAAAAACTGGCAGATGGTGAAAATCTTTGGATCACTCTGACATAGAAAACAGTAAGATGAATTCTTCTGCCTTACTATTGAAATGAAATAAAGAGTGCTGCAAAAACTATTTCCCATTTATGAAGACTCTGTTTAACATGCCTCTGGGTAAATGCATGCATTTGGTCTCATAACTGGTTATTGCTGGATTCTGTCTATTGTGTGACGATTCAGCCCTCTGGTGGTTATCTGCAAGCATGCAGTTTCTCTTTTTGTAGAGAACTATAGTGAAAAAATAGACTCTTTAGAGTTTTTTTTCAAAACTTTCAAGTTCACAACTAGTGTTCAACAATCAGTAGACATAGCTTGCAGAACTAATTATCTTATAATCTTATGCTGACCTTTAAATCTCCAGTACTGTCTTATGCAAACTGGTAAAATCATGAATACCTCAAAGTTTTAAGGAGTGAAATATTTTCAGTTTCACAAAGAATCCTGTCTATGGTAATCTCTGTAGATTAGTAATGTGCTGTAGGATCAAGCTTGTAGAGGGTATGTAGTTCTCACCATATAATACTAACACTTTTCCTTCTCTTCAGCCCATGACTCCTTCAGTCTCTCTGTAGTTATGGCTGTACAGGGCTTTCATAGTGCTGTCCTTAAATCCTTTCATAGTGCTGTCCTTAAATGCTCAAGTGAAAAAACTCAGGATTGACAAAGGTAGAGACCATCTGTCTGTCTTTCTGCTAGGACACCATTAATGGCACCAGTGACACTAAAAGGAAACAAAGCTGTAGTAAAGCATTTTTGCCAGCAGCCTTTTGTACCACCACCAAGAAAACAGAGATGCAGAGAAAACCCACCCCACAGATGAGGGATTTACCCAGAAATGTGTGGAAAGCCTTCCACAAAGGAGTGCTTCCTCACTGAGCTCAATGTGTCTGTTTGTCTTCTTTAGTGGAGAGTGGATCTGTACATTCTGTCGGGATTTGTCCAAGCCAGAAGTTGAATATGACTGTGATAAACCTGCTCACAGCTCTGAAAAAAGAAAATTGGAAGACACCGTGGGTTTGGCACCCATAGACCGCAGGGTAAGGATAAAATTATTATTTAAAACCTTAAAGCTGAAGCAATTTTGAACTGTGTTAGAAACTTTTGTCAGTGTTTACCTGTTTTCTGTTGGCAACTTGTGTATGAATATTTCATTTGGGGTCTTAGTCTACACGTAGAAAGAACCATGGAGACTCCCAGGCTCACAATGTATGGCACTGATTATGTGGGTGATGAGGTGAGATTTTTTGCTAACACAGTATCTAAATGTTGCCAATTCAGTGTGTAATATAAGCAGGTCTGAAGGGCTGTAACATAGACAGGGTCAGCTGGAATCATGCAGGTTTGTACAAAGCACGATTGCAAAGCAGCAAAGCACCCATGGAGCTACATCAGGATTTTATCTCCACCTGTTACTCCCCTGTCCTAACCTGAGCGTTCCCATCCTCGGGCTGGGTGTGCCCTGCAGGTGTCCCAGGGCTGGGATGCACCTGGCAGCTGCCCTGCAGCCTCGGGAGGTCACTTTGCCATTTGGCCCAGGCTCCAGGAGTTCTGTGCCCTTTGAGGGCCCATGTGCACCAAGATCAGTCACAGCCATCACCACTCCCCCACCCATGGAATGCATTAATTATGCAAGCATCCAGAGAGTTCCTCCTGCAATTCCCACCTGGTGTTCTGATCTTAGAACAGATCACATTGCCCATCAATTGTGTGTGTGTGGAGGACAGACTTTGTCACACCATTATTTACATGTGCTCTATTTGTATTTTGCATTAAATGTAAGTTATGAGCCCTGTAAAGATGCTAATAAGGGATCATCGAGCATAAAATCACACAGAAGTATTTTTTAGAATCTCTTTCAAGGCTCAAGATCCAGTTTATTATATTTGAATACACAAAGAAAAAGGGGGAATACTGAGTTCTGTATTTTCTGTAGTTAGTGATTTTAGAATAAGCTGTGTAGGATTCCTGAATTACTTGGGTATCTGTTTTTCTTGGCACAGAAGTGTGAAAGACTGCTGCTATACCTCTACTGTCATGAAATGAGTCCTGCCTTTCAAGATCCAGTTCCTCCCACAGTATGTACCTCACTTCTATTTTATGGTAGCAGCATATTTGCCATGTTTCTAGTGGCATTCTAAAGTCCATTATCATAAGTCAAATTCCACAGACGTTCAATGTATTAAACATGTTTAGTTTTATTCAAACTGTCTGAAGGGGGAAGTTAAAAGTTGAAGCATTGGGTTGGCAGGGGATTTACAAGTAAAATTCCACAATAACTGATTTTACTTAATACTTCAAAAGTAGTTTTGAAAAGTAATTTCTAACACTGCTGACTTCATACCCTGAGTTACATTGCTGAGAAGGTAAATTGGGATATATTTGGGGGTTTTAAACATTACCTGATTTTGAGAATTGGGATACTCCATAGTACTTACATGAAATTGAATTTCTTATTGACTTGAAATTTGTTAGTTTAAAATGGTAAACAGTACCTGGGTGCAGTAGAAGTCCAGAGCTACAAAGAGCTACCACTGTGATCAGATGAAAAGATGTTCTTCATGACAAGGCAATGGGGAAGGACAAGTCAATGGGGAAAGAGTTCATCAAAATGTTCCTAGGCAGCCTTTACTCCATTTGAATAAGAATTCTGAAGAACATTCCAGAGTTTAATAATAAGAAATGGCACAAGAGATTAACTGATTATTCATATTATGGTTATGTGTTACTAAATTCAGGTATTAAAAGCATGAGTCCAATTAGGAGAATGTAGGAAAAAATAAAAATATATTACTACTGGTTTTCATTCTTATTTACTTTCTTATTCCTTCTAAAGAAAAAAAACCTCTTGATCCTACAGCCACAGTTTGGATATGAAAACCACTGATAGCTCTGAAATTTGCCATAATTTCAAAGGACTTATTTCATATGGTGGTCTTGAGAGTGAAACTAATAGAGAGCTTATTTGACTACACCTGAAAATAACATCCAAACCAACTCATTGGCTCTATTGTATGTCCTTAGTGGAGTTTTTAATGTATTTCTCTTTGATTTTAAAATCGGCATTGGAAAGACTATACTTTAGCCAACAAATTGTCATACATCACTGTTAATCCAGAAACTGTCTGCATGTATGTTAGAAGTGCAATTCTGGTATCTTTGAGTTGTACTTGGAAGATGAGTCTAAATCTTGCCTACTCCCTCAAATCTAAGTGTTTATGAAACAATAAATGATGAACATGATTGCATTTTGGACTTTTTTCCCACTACTTAGGTCCCTGATTACTACAGAATAATCAAGAAGCCTATGGACTTGTCAACCATCAAGAGACGACTTGAAGTGACCAATTCATTCTACACAAAGCCAGAAGATTTTGTGGCTGATTTCAGACTGATTTTTCAAAACTGTGCTGAATTTAATGAGGTTAGAAAAGTAGATACTTTATCAGCTTTGTTGGCTTAGTTGTTTTCAGCATAACTGCAATGGGGGTACAACTTACAACACAAGAATTTATTGTATTAAACTTACTTTGATTATGAGAAAAACAGTGAAAACATAGATCAGATTTGACACTGCTGTGATAACTCTGCGGTGGAGATCTTTCCAGAAAAGGGAGGAGGGTGGTAGCAAACACAGCTGAATGGCCTGACAGCAGCTAAAGAAAAGGACAATGTTTATTATCATACAGGCTAATGGTGGGCATTATGATCTAAATATTGGTTTAGTCCTGCTTGTGTCAGATCTTAAATTCAGTGGGGTTTTCATTCTGGGATCCCTTATGATTTCAAGTTGCATGTAATAGTTATTATCCCCTACTGCACATCAGAGAATATGTGGTGAAATAGGATGCAGGTTCTGAGTGGGCCACAAAATGAGAGAGAATTACAGTGGGAAAAAAGGCTTTTCCAAGTGGCTTCTGTGGGGTTCTCATCCAGTCACCCAGAGAGCTAGGACTTACTCCTACACTGGTGATATCTGCTTCAAGAAACTGGTAGCTGTGGTGGCTGTGGATGCCTTTAGAATTGCTCAGTCTTCCATGTTACACTCATCATCTACCAAGTAATATTTTCTTTGTTTCTAAAAAGATCTGTAAGCTAGAGAAGTTTCTAACACCCTGAGGGCATATCTGTGTTTCACAACACAACACAACTCTGTCCCCCTGCTCCCGCCCCAGTCAGGATTTAAGAGTTTTTAGAATCTTTATACAGCTTTGAGTACCCAGGCAGTGTGGCTTTTGTGAGAGGCTTCTGTGGTCACCTGTTAGAGAAAAAAAATCATTGGTGGTTGTTGGCTGGAAGATTGCCCTCACTCTGTATTTTTGTGCTCTTGGGGGCCCTGTGCTCCATAGCCATTCCTGCTGATGAGTGATAATTTTTTTTGGTAGTTTGTACCTAAAAGACCTAATGTGATCTAAGTCCAAAGCTATTTCACAGTGCACTGATGTTGTTCATTCACCCACAGCCCGATTCAGAAGTGGCTGATGCTGGAATGAAACTTGAAGCCTACTTTGAAGACCTTCTAAGGAACCTTTATCCTGAGAGAAAGTTCCCTGTACAGCCAAGCAGCCAGAGTGAAAAAGATAACGCAGAACTTACCGATGACTCGGATGATGACTTTGTACAGCCCCGGAAAAAACGCCTCAAAGGAGAAGAGCGTCAGTTCCTTAAATGAGCCACATGTGTTACTACAGAAAGTTTTTTAAAAAACTGAAAATATTTATCACTGGTATCACTGTTTTGACTTGTAGGTTTGTGAATATTTACTAGACTTTCTACCCCCTGTCTGAAACACAAATCTAATGGAGATCAAGGCATGTGAAGAGCTTCTCTGAAGTTCAAACCTTTCATCTCTTTTCTGGAGCAGCTCAGAAATTGCCATTTGCGTGGGGTGACAGCTGTTTAACTTTGCTTTGAAGAAGTTTGTACAGAATTGAACTTCAAAACACGACATGAGTTCAACATGTGGCTTTCTGAGTTTAAAGAAAATGTGATCTCACCAGACTTTTAATTTTACCAAAGGCATGTGGCTGGCCATAATTTGATCTCTCTGTACTGTATTTAACACAAGCCATGAAAAAAGATGGTGTAACGTTGTTGTCCTGCAGTTACTGGTTGGTATAATGAAAGTGTAGTTGCCCCCAAAGAAGTTACTGGAAATTTTTAAATGTAAGGGAGAGGGTATTAAAAATAACTTTAAAAAAACCAAAAACAATGAAGAGGAATTTGTGTGAGAGTTTCTAATGGAGGAAGTAAAGAACAGAATATTTTGGTTTGCGCCATGTTTCTCACCACTAGCAGGAGCAAATGGTATTTCTGTACTATTTTAACAGGTTTCTCAAGTGTGATGTACCTCTGTTTAATGAAGTTGGTGGGAAAGTCTTAAGTGGAAAAATGTTTGTTTCCAAAACCAGTCATTTTTGTGAATTTTTAAAGAGGGGAGAAAAAGCATCCTTTCTGTGCACAATCTCTTGTTCTTTTCCCACATTTCTAAATATGTCAGAATGCAACCAGTATTCACTAGTGAGTACATAAGTTTGAAGAGAAAGGTATTGCTCTTCAGCCCTCCATCTGTCCTTGATCACCAGAAAATGAAGATGAATTGCCTTATTTTGTTCCATCTACTTTCCAGAAGCTCTGACAACAACCTTGGGATTGCTTCTGCCCTCGGAGCACACTTCCAGTGGGACCCACCTGTGAAAGCTTTCCTTGAGTTCTGTGGTTCCCGCTGGCTCCCTGAAAAACTCCAAACTTCATCCAAACAAAACTTTATCGCATTTGAACCTTTTATTTTAAGGCATCTCCAAGGGCATTGCTTGGGGTTTCATTTCTGTGAGGGAAGATTCCCTTGACTTTTAACACTGCTGATGGATGATGTCCCCAGGCTGGAAGGGAAGGGGTTTGGGGGACTGGGACATATCTGGGGGTGTGCGGGAGCTCCGGGAATTGCTGTCTGAGCCCTCCACAAACGCCCCGTGCTGACATTCCCAGGTAACACCAGCTCCTCCTCGGGATAATTTTGGGGTGTCAGGGGATCTGTCTGGGCTGAAGCATCTCTGGGTGCCTGTCAGAGCAGCCCCTGGCCAAGGAGCTGTGGGCAGCCCTTTATCCACGTCCATCCCAGCACCCATCCCTGGGCAGGACACTGCAGGCACAGCTCCTCCTCCCCTGCAGGTACTGAGGACAAGAGGGGCTGGTTCCCTTCCTGGGGCTCCCGGCTTCCTCCTGCCCTGCATTCCCAGCCAGCTGGGACACACTGAGGAAACACCATGGAACGTTCCCGGCAGGGAGTAGCAGTCACCAAGGCCTCCATGCAGCTCTGGGCCAGGAAAGTGGCCCCAGCACCTGCAGAGATTTTGGGCTGTGAACACTCACCTGCAGGAAACGCCCCTCTGCAGCTGGGACCAGCCCTGACACTCTCCAGAAGAACTTTGGCCATGGACCAAGTGAACCCTCGGGGCTTGTCCTGCTCATTTCTCCCTGGAAAGGGGCATGGAATGAGCACCTTTACAGCTGTTGGGTAAATCCTAGAAAGGGTAGGAAACAGGTTATTGGAAGAGTTTTGTGCTGTTGTGTCAGGTACCAGCCAGTTCTACTCTAGAGCCAGTCTAGGTGCTGGTGTGTAAAGCAGCATTGACAGGAACGAAGGAGCTACATTTGCATAGGAATTCCCTTGCTGGCAGAAGCCATCCCCATCCCAGGCAGGACATTCCTTATGAGCCTGAGACTGGCTCAGGTGCTTGGAGCAGGGTGCTGACAAGATCCTGAATTCAATCCCTACATGGATCAGTCACTTATCACTGTTTGACTTGATGGTCCTCCTGGCTCTTTCCAACCCAGAATCTCCAGTGCTCCGGAAATAAAGAGCAAACACTTTCCACTGGCTTTTTAAACCCACGGGTTTTTCCACTGGGGAGTGCGAGCCGCAGAGAAAGTGGGGGAGAGGCGGGAGACCATCAGGTCTCACCCGGCAGGTGTCGGATGAGCGGCTGGAGCAGGACCGAGCTCCGGCGGGGCCCCGGTCCCACACCGGCCGCAGTCCGGACCCGGCCCCAGCGCCCGCCCGGAGCGGCTCCTCCCGCCCGGGGCGATCCAGCGCCGCTCGTTCCGCGGGAGCCCCGGGGCTTCGGGCACGGGTTCGGGGGCGGAGGGCGCTGCCCTGCCCGGGGGTGCGGTGCCCTCGGGGTTCCGGGCCGGGGCCGCACCGGAGCCGCTGCTGCCGCTCCGCGTCCGCCAGACGGCGCCCCACGGGCGATCCAGCGCCCGCTCCGGGAAGCGCCGCCCTCCTCCCGGGCCCGGCACCGGCACGGCCCCGGCTCCTCGGAACCCCGAGGGATGCACGGGCACCGTACCCGGAGCCGCGGCGGGACCCCAGCCCCGCGCCGGCCGAGCGGGAGCAAAGCGGCAGCGCCGAGCTCGGTCCCAGCGTCCGTCCCGGAGCGGCTCCTCCCGCCCGCGGCGATCCCGGTCCTCAGCCCAGCCCAAATCCCGCACCCCGCCCGCCGAGGGAGAAGCGGCTCTGCCCAGGACCCCCAGCAGACACCGCAGTACCCGGACCCAGATCTCGGGGCCCGGATCCCGGTGCCGGCCCCATCTCAGCGCCTCGAGCCCCGCGCAGCGCTCCGAGCGCCGGTCCCGCCGCAGCCCGGGACGAGCATCCCCCGCAGCGAGCGGAGCGGGCGCGGATCCGCCGGGATTCAAGGGCGGGGCGGGGCCGGCACAGGTGTGAGGGGAACGGGCTGCGGGTACCGGCCCTGGGGCTGCGCGGAGCTCGCTTCTAACGCCTCTGCTCTGCCTTCCTTTTCTCCCTTTTCCTTTTGTTCTCCCCCCCTTTTTCTTTCCGTTTTCTCCTGTACAGAAAATCACTTTATGCAAAGCCGGTGTCCATAAAGGAGACAGAGAAGTCCCGCCACTTTATTTATTAAAAACCCTTCAAGCTAGGCTCTTTTTCCATGGCTTTCTGTTCTAATCTAAAAGATTTATAAGCTTTACTAGAAAAGAGTTCAAATCCACAGCAAAATACCAATAATCCAATTATATCAGCAAAATACTTATTTTTCTCATGCACCCCATCACAGGTCCTGGTGGGACCATCAAGTGGTACGGATGCAGTGTGGAGCAGGGAAAAAATTAGGATCATTTCTTTTCTCCAATTCCTGTGTTCTCAGTGAGGTTGGGATAAATAAGGAGAATTTAGTTTACACGAGAAGATTGGAGTCTTGTTTTTAGTGACTGGCAAACAACACTTGTAGGAAAACATTTCCACCTCTCTCAGCACAGGCAAACCACAAACAGCAGGATGGACTCTTGGAACAGAAATTATCAGGTGCTTTTTCCCAAGGTAGCATCTCCCCAGACAGTAGCCAGTGTAAGCACAGCTCACAGGAGATATCTCTAGTGAAAAACGCCAATCACTTGTTTTTAGAATTTTAAACGTTTACTAGTAATAAAATGGTTATAAAAATAGTAATATAATGAGAGTAATAAAAATTTGGACAATTAGGATTTAGGACAATACGAGACAATAAAAACAAAGAGTTACGGACAGTCTGGACAGTCCAGGTACCAGGTACCTCTTTCTGGGCAGCATGAGCCCGAAAAAGGACACCCGTTAACAGAGGCTTAACCCTTAAAAGCAACAGCCTGTTGCATATTCATACACCTCATACATGATGCATAAATTCCATTCAAACACAGGATTCTGTCTGGTCAGTGTCAGCTTCTTCCTCATAATGCTAACGGCACCTTCAGGACTGAGCAAGGCAGGAAGAAGTTTGTTTCTTTTGATAAGAGAGCAATAAATTCTTTTTCTCTGAAAGATTTAGGTGTCCTGTGGCTGCTATCTCGGTGCAAGTCCTTTCTTTAAAAAAAGTATCCTACATAGCATAGTTTCTATTTTAACATTTTGTTATAACCTAAAGTGATATTTAACACACTACTTAAGAAATTTAATACAGCATTACTTTCTAACATAACACATATAATATTCATTTTAATATTTGCAAAAAGCCAATCATAAAATACGCATTTTTCACATCTCTTCTCCTGGGATAGATGTTGTCCCTGTTTCCCTTTCACATTGTCCACAGCATATTTTCCTTATGGGTAACACGTAAGGAAAGAAAAATTCCAAGTGAAATTTGCCAGGATGACAGCCCTGGGACAGACATTGTCCCTGCTGTGCTCCTGCTCTTTTCAGAGTAGCCAGGAGCCCCCAAATTAGCACAAAGAGCCACCCTCAGAACTACAGTTATTGACACCTTAGCTCCTGGCTGCAGGGAAGTGTGCCGGAAGCCCAGCAGGAGCACAACCCTCAGCACAGAGTCCAGGTACTCACAAAGCACACACTCAAACTCCTCCCTCCAAACTCAGGTACCTTCTGGATGCCACAAAAGAAGGAATTCCAACCCAGCTGGGATTTTCTCCCCCTCCCGGCCTGCAGGGCACTGCTGGACAAGGGCAGCGCTCCCTCCCTGTCCTGCTGGATTCAGTCTGACTGCTCCAAGCTCTCCCCCACTGTAGAATTACAGCTGAAATATTACACATGCAGCAAACCCTTCTTGAATTAAAAAGATAACACTTCACTCGGCTGGAGAAAAAAGTGAGCTCTGCTATATTTCCCTAAGCCAGGCAACACAATTAAAGACAAAAAAGTCTTTTCAGTTTGGGTCAAAAAAGAACTTTTTTCACTTTTTCACCATTTTCAACAACCTACCATATTAATTTTGTCTCTCTTCAAACAAAAAGCCAATTCAGCTTTGAGAACCGTATATTCTGGTGTCCCAAGCTACCACATGAATGCATTTCTTTTCCCCTGTGCCCCAAATATACCCTAGACTAGAACCATCCAAACTCACTTTTCCTGGGAACCTGCAGAATTCTGTGTCAGCAGCTCAGCATTGCCTGATGAAAATCCCACAGACTTCCAGTGGGTTCTGCCTGCCTGGATTTTCAATTCCTCTTTCCCCAGCTCCTCCCTGCCCTGGCATCTGGGGCAGTTGTTTCCACTGAGCAGGACAGGGAGGGTTCACACCTCGTGTCTCCCTGAGCCTTTGGGAGCTGCTGTGTCAGCCCCAGGCCCTAAAGCAGCATTTCCTTCCTTCCACCCTTCCAGAGCTGTCCCACAGCACCCAGGAATGCCCCTGACCAAACCCCACAGCTCTGGTTTGCTGGCTTGTTCCCAGCCTTAAGGGATTTCACTGAAACAAGGGCTGAAAGCCTTCCTCAGAAGGAGAAAGAACATGTAAGTGTGTCTGAGCAATCCCTCAGCTCCATCCCTTTCTCTCCCTTCCTTTTGCTCATCTCCTGCCTCACACACAGTGCCCACCTGGCCGGTTCCTTCAGGTGGCTCCACAGAATTCCCAGCAAACAGGAGATCCACATCTCCCCCACTCTGCTCGTGCTCTGGGGGTCACAGAGCAGGAGACAGCATACCTGGAATGCTCAAAAACTGCTCAGCTTTGCTGCTTCCAGGACTTTCACACCCAGAGAACTGAGCCATCCCAGATATGAACACCGCATTTGATACAATTCTGGCAGAGATTTGATTTGGCTGCCAGCGCTGTGGCTGGTTCCACACAGACACACGAGGCTGCTGCCAGCTGCCATTTCAGCAGCTCCCGGGGACATGAACACCCCCCACACCTCCCAGCTCCCCGGCCCGAGTCCGCCCAGCACTCCCAGGGAGCGGCTGGCAGCGGGAATTCTCTCTGCTGGCCCTGCCTGGCAAACCCTGCCTCCAGCTCCGGCCGCCACCTCGCACCTCCTGCGAGAGAGGAGCTGCATCCTGCTGCCAGCTCCCGGCGCCGCTGGCCAACGGCCCGTGTCCCTACAGAGCCCGTGTCCCCGCAGAGCCCGCGTCCCCACAGAGCCCGTGTCCCCACAGCCCGTGTCCCACCGCCCGTGTCCCCGCAGCCCGTCTCCCCACAGGCCGTGTCCCTGCACGCCGCTGGCCCACAGCCCGTGTCCCCACACCGGGAAATGCCGTGGAAAATCGCGCTGGAAGCGCTGGGTCGTCGTCGGGATCGCGTTCAGGCAGCCGAATTGATGGAGGAGTTTTTTTTCCGGGCCGCCATATTTTACCTTGTCAAGGCGCATGCGCACGATACCGCCATATTTGGAAGTGCACTCGTCAGCGCGCCGGACCGCCATCTTTCGTGCAGCATCACATGACTTCCAACCTTCGTCACCACCCTGGGTGCTGGCGGAAGCCGTCTCCGGCTAAGCCGCCATATTTGGTGTGGTACGATTAAGGCCCCCCGCTCCTCACGAGGACGTCTGTCTTTTCGGCTGCCTGAAATCCCCACACCCGACTCCTACGCCGACCCAGCGCTTTCAGAGCGATTTTTCGCGGTGTTTCCCGGTGTGGGGACACGGGTAGTTGGTGACAGCGGGAGCTGGCGGGAGCTGCACGAACGGCAGCAGGCAGAGGCAAGGATAGCTCTGTCCCGGTCCCGCCACACCCGCCATTTTGAGTGTGGCTCAACTCCGACCGGGCATCTGTCGTGCCCTGTCACGTGATTTTTGCCACTTCCGCCATCTTGGGAGTGGCGAACTGCCGCGTCCTTTCCGCGCCGCCATGTTGAGAGTGGCACACGGGCAGCTCTATCCGCACCGTGCCCGCCCGGTGTCCTCGGCCCGTGTCGCGGTGCGGCCCCGCCTCTGCCGCCTGGCACAACCGGCGCCACGGCTGTCATTCTTCTCAGCCACCGCCCTGCACTCCTTCTATCGCCTGGCCCCGCTCGTGGTCCTGACTGTTTGCTCTCCTAACTCTCCCTCCCCCCTTTACTCTATTTCCAGACGTTGCCTCGCTCTGTCCCGGCTCTTGCGCTTCCCATGCTCGGCAGCCACGCCGGTGTCCCGTGTCACCCAGCCGGGGACAGCCGAGGACAGCAGGGACGGTCAGGGCGCTGTGCCGGGGGCGGCAGTGCCGCTCTCTGCCGCCAGGCGGCAGCACCACCGCACAGCTCAGCCGGGGCTGCGGCAGTGCGGAGTGAGGGGGAACGGGGAGGAAAGTTGGGATCGAGCCCTTTTGATTTCCTTCAGCCCGAGCGTCTTATGTTTTCAGGCACTTGATTGTTTCATTTATATATAAAAACGTTATGTCATTACTTTCAAACCCTACAGATCTCTACTCAGAGTTTCTTACATTCTTGTATATGATAGAGTAGGTAGGGTTTATTTTGTAATGAATTTATATATAAATAAGTATTACTTGTCAATATATGAAAAATGAAAACTTGACAGGTTTTAGTATTCTATACACACGCCCTTCCTGTGAATTTTCTGGCAGTTTTGGGTCCCTCTGAGGGAGGGCATCCAGCATGACCCCCCTCATTCCCCACTCAGCTGCTCCTCCACAGCATCGTGGCTCTCCCGGGGACATTGGGGTGCCCCAAATGACATCGGAGCCCCCGAGTCCCCACCTCCTCCCCCACCCCCAAAGAAGAATGAGTCAAAACGAGTCAAACTGCCCTGGAGAGCAGCACAGTTGCTCTAAAAGTTTACATGTGTACATGCCCCCAAAAGGGCTCTCTCTGCTGGGATAATAAAGAGGGTCAGCCCTCAGAAGGGTTGAAGTTCCTCCCCAGCTCCGGTGTCACAGGCTGGTGGCTGTCCCACCTGAGTGGGCAGGGAAAGCCTGGACTGCCTTGGTTCAAATCAAACCAAATTCAGTCCCTGTGCTCTCAAGGGGTAGAGAAGTTTCCCCACTACGGACAACAGGTTGATCTCCACTCAAGAATTAATGCATCACCTGCTCCTGGCTGTGTTCCTTGCCTGTCATACAGGCATTTTCATTGGTCATGAACAAATGCATTTCAAGAGTTTTAACTATTACTGACCAAGTTGTTGTTGTTATTTTTTTTAAAAACAACCAAGAAAATACCATGGACATGAGACAATTCCATTTGAACAGTCTCTGAATTTCCAGTATTTGAAACGAAAACTAATAGTGTAAGTGCAGGAGTATATAGCCATTACCAATAGGGTAAGTGCATGAGTATCATGCAATAGAATCAGTAAGTTTCCCAATATTACTTTTGGTATTTCCTGGAAAAAACTCATTCAGCCAAGATTTCTCATCCTTACCTCCTTTCCCTAACAAACACAATTTCACAATAAAATAGCTCGATCTGGGTCACTTTCCCTTAATTTGCACCTGTGTCCACAATCCTGGCAGGAGCTTGGGGAGCAGCAGGGTCCCTGTGTGACTTTGCTGAGTTCAGCTGTTTAAATCAGGCTGGTCCCCCTGCCAGCTCACAGGCGACTGCTCTGGCCTCCCTTGCCCCAGCAGGGACTCCTCCCCTGGGCTGTGAAGCTGCACCTCCAGCAGAGACAGAAGGATCCACCCAATGCCGTGCTGGGGAAGCTGAGACTGTGGAGAAGCATGACAGAGTCAACCCTTGAGGTTAAAAATAAGGAAAACAACGTGAGGAAATGACAAAAATGTCCAATTTGACTTTGGCGCCTTCAGGTGGCATTTCATGATTCTGCAGTGTGTACTTCCTCTGAGTTAAAAAATAATCCCCTCACAGGACTGCTAACTTCTCCATTTAACCTCCTTTGTTATTAAGATTTAGGGATTTATTACATCCAGGTTTAGTTCCTGTAACCTTCCCAGTTACTCCTCTGTTTAAAAAAAAGGGGTAATAAATAAAGAGAGACCAACTCAATTATAACCATTTCCTTGCTTTTCAGTATTTCCTAAAATCAAGCACCTTGCAATGGAGAAGAAAGAATAGGTTGTTTCTATACATCCAAATTCCTTAGAGTTCTAGTATCCTCTCTTTCCTTGTAATGATGATAAGTGTTTTGTACAGCACAATGAATAAAATGGTCACATTTTCAGAAGCCACAATTGCAAGAGGACAGACAGCAAAACTGCCTCCAGAGTCAATTTGGGCATACGTTTCCCTTTTTGCACCCTGAGCTTTCTTTTGTGTCACACCTGAAATTCTGAGTTTTTAGTACTCTGCCCCAGTCCTCGCCTCTCCTGTCAGTGCTGCTGTCACATGAAAAGAGAGGAATTTGGAATTTTCTTTAGCACTGGATTCAGCCTTAACACCCCAAGAAGTGGTTCAGCAGGCAAGAAACCTGCCTGCTGCTTCCACGACTGCTGAGGGCAAGGATGCTATCTCAGTGAGAGAGCTGCCACGTCCTTCTTTGCTCAGAGCTTGCAGTGGGACAAGCAGCACAAAACCCAGCAGATCAGGGCCACCTATACACAAAACTTTCCAGTGTGAACCATTCCAAACAAAAGAGCGTGCCCTAAAGCTGACAGCACACAACACCCCAAATTATAATTCAGAATTGTTCTGTGCAACACTCACCCTTTACAAAATGAGACACAGCCCCGTGCCAGGGGCTCAGGTACCTGGCAAACTGACACCATGGGCCCCTCTCCGTAAGGACACCTCACCTTTGCAGGCACCTGCCTTGTGTGACACCACTCCTAGCAGGCTGGGGAGAGCCCCCTGTCCCTCAGCCCTCCCTGCCCTGGCTGGAGTACAGAGTGTCCCCCACACCCTTGTCTGGCTGGGACAAACACACGAACACCTGCATTCAACACCGACTGATCTCCTTCACACCTCCTGCCAGGAGACTGAGCCAGCACACTGATGGGTTTCAATCCTAATTGAGGTTCTCTACATTCTTTCTCTGCCCCTTCTCTACATCCTTTTCCTTCAATTTTCTCTTCCCCTAGTTCTGCGTAAAACAATGCATCTAAACAATAGTACAGATAATATATCAAGTTCGGATAAAGTCACTGAAATCAGCAGTTCTGATGTTACAACCTTCTTATAGATAACAGAAGTTTCCTAAGAACTCTACTGGAACAGGGAAAGAAGAGAAACCACAAAGACTTTCAATGCAATACTCTAAAACCAGCAAGAGATTTAGTCTTCTATATTAAATGTTTAAAAATCACATGCATAATTATGGAATACTTTATTGTTAAAACAATATTTCAAAACCCAACCCTGACAGTCTACCTTCAACTGCTATAAAATATCTACTTTCTATCTATCTATCTATCTATCCATCCACACATGATGATTTTCTATAATCTTCTTACAGGCATTTTAAGTCTGCTTTGCTTCACAGGTGCTTTTCTGCCAAAGGCATTTCCATCTTTTTTGATCCTAAATAAAGCTTTGGAAAGCTGAGTTTCCTAAGAACTGATTAATATTTTGATTATTCTTAACTTGGAGTTTCCCTTGAAACAAAGTCAGTGGGTAAACCCAACATGGCCTTGAAGGGCCATAAGAGCCCAGATATTCAAGCCCCAGTTCCCTCAGGATTTGTTCATTGAAGCTTTTCAGGGTTAATTTAGCAAACTTAAGGTTTTGGTGATGTCATGATCGAAACAACAAGAAATCTGTGAAAAAGAAACTTAACTAAGGCTGGCTTAAAGTGATCCCTGCTGATGACTAATTGATACAACTCATTTAAGAGGGGCTAGGATTGGTTCAATACTCACAAACCCATCTTGCCAAGATCAGAGTTCTCTGTTCACCGAGGACCCAGCAACCAGCAGGGACATTTCTCCCACTCTCCAGCAGAGACCTCCTCCCTCCACATCCAGGGAGCTGCAGCCATGCAGGGAACACCACCTTAGTCCTGGGCTGGGAACAAGAGAGGGACAAGGAATATTTTAAAGTCATTCCAACCTCAGTGGTGTCCAGATCTGGGAGAAAGCACTTCCCACACCACTCTTGGAATTTTCTTCCCTGTCCCTTCCAGCTTTGGAAGATTTCTGTGGGACCCTGACTCTACTTGTGCAGTTCAGAAACTGCACATCCCTAAAGCATTCCCTTGGGAACATGAAGCTTCCCTCATGCATTTCATTTCTTTATCCCAAACATTCTCCCCAAATACCCACAATCTAGAAAGAAAAGAAGGGGAGCCAATTAATTCTGACATAAGGAATGTTGATTATCCCAACACACTTCCAGGCAAAAAAACATTTCTGCCACTCTAACAGATCCATTTTATAGTGTCTCAATTAAATATTAATCACTTAACTATTGTATTAAGAATTTTAGGGACACAACACTTGGAATTCTCAAAAACGGCTCAGCTTTGCTACTTGAAGGACTTTCATACCCAGGGAATGGAGTGGTCCCAGATACAAACACCACACTTGATACAAATCTGATATAAATTTGATATTGTTTGGCTACTAAGCTTTTCCAAAAGCTGGAAAATCCTTGCTGAGGATTTTCCATGTCACATCTGGACTTACCCTGGGGAAAACCCTGGTCTGAGGACTTGGCTTAAAGAGGTTGCACTTGATGTTACAGACACAGAATTTCTTTGTGATTTGATTTTTCCTGCACCTCCAAACACATTAAAAGAATGAAGTGCAGAGTCCTGAGGCTCAATTATTCCCATTCTCCTCATATCCCTCTTCTCAGCTCCATGTGGATTTGGGTCTCCTCTGAAGGTCTGAAAAGGAATTTGGGAATCCCCTTCAGTTGGTTTGGTTTCCAGCTTTTCCTCTGAGGTGGACCAAAAGGCAAAAAAAGAAAAAAAAAAGCCCAGAACAGCACAAAATCCCAGCCCCTCCCAAGATGCAGCTCCTCACACCAAACCTTGGGAGAACCCATGGTGGTTCTAACACTGCGCCAATCCTACCTGGAGCTGAGCTTCTAAGGTGCTCTGCCTAATCCACATCCAAGACTGGATAGCCAAAAGCCTACAGGAAAAGAGGAGGCAAAGTGAAGAGGAGAGAGGAATGTATGAAGTTCTGTAAGGGTGGGATGGAGAGGTTTTGTGGAAAAGAAGTACCAAAGGCTACTTAATTCCCAGCAATTAGTGCTGCTGAGGTTGAATACAAGAGGACAAAGCCACTGGGATCAAACAAGAGGGGCTGACACGATGGGTTACGACACGGACCTTCAAAGCTGGAGCCTTCTTTCTTCTCTAGGGCTCTCCCAGAAATTCTCCATGTCCAGATGTACTCCTGGTCTCCCCACTGGGGAGGATGGCCTTGGTTATCCCAGGTTACTGGTTAGGCTAAACCAATAAAGTTATGCAAAGTGATTTTCCCAAGGAAATGACATATTCTCTGAAACTGGGATAACCTATCCCATGGCTTTCTCCAGGAAGGGTCACAGCTGGATATGGTTTCCCATAAAGGATTCCATATGGGCTCACCTTTCTCTTGGAGCTTGCCTGAATTCCTCAGCAATGCCAGGGAATGTGACCATTTGAGGGTTTTGGCAGATTTGGCTCATTTGCCTTTTTAGGCTTTGTTTCCTTCTCTCAGCTTTCCCACTGGATTGTGGTCTCCAAGGAATATGTCAATCCAATTTGATTCCTGTTCTTTTGGATAATTTTTGCACAATTCCTATACAAAACAAGTCCCCCTAATAGGATGACTTTCCCTACCATTCCCTAGCAGTTTTATCTGCTAGTCATTTCCCTGCATTACTTGGGGTCTTCCCAGATTCCTGAACTTCAAAAGACAGGGGATTAACTTGCCTTGGGAACTAAACACTCCTGAGTAATTATCTGATAACATCTCCATGTTTGACAGCTGATCCTTGTGCTGTCCTTCAGACAATTCCAAGGCTCACTGTTCCCATCTGGGAACAGTCCCCAGATCTGGATCTTCTCATGGAGTTTCCCTGCTGGGATCCTGCTCAGGAATCCATGTGGTACAAATTCAGCAATTAATTCTTCTCACCCCTGCCTAGTTCTAATTCCAAAGGATTTGGCGTCTGCCTTACCCAGCTGGAGTCTGGTTCCAGCTCTGTTCTTCCTGCTTCTGCTGCTTTCCATTTCCCAGGAATTCCACCAACAGAGTGACAGTGTTTTCCACCTCCTCCAGGATTCCCTCTGTTGGGTTTGGTTGCTGGAAGAATATCAAAACCTGGGCCACCAGGGCTTTACTATCAGGAATTACATCCCTGGATTTGTTCAGTTCCAAATATTATCTCTTCCCAACAAGGCACTAGGCATCTAAGGAATAAAGAAATGGATGTGCTAACCACTGGTTACCCCTCTGCAGTGTCAGAGCTTGGAGAGAAGGGCAGTTGGGGCTTTTTCTGGTGATACCCGTGATGTGTACTTTACCTAAGAGCCCTTTCCCACATCTTCCCCTGTATCCATCAAAAATCCACCTGTTTGTTCCCCAGCTGCTTCCTCCCTCTTTTCCAACAGAAATTTAGATGGGGAATATTCCCCTCTGGAACAGCACCTTTCATTCCAGACCCAGTAACAAATGAATCATTTCCTTTGACCTTCATTACTAGGATTTCATGAAGAGCTGGTGGATGTAGAATGATCCTCTCTCCTGGCCCCTGCTGGATTCCTGGATTACTGCCCCTTGATAGAGCCTATCAAGTAGCAGTAACCATCACTTATGAAGTGACATCTGTCCTAAATAGGAAAAAAAGGTGAGCCTTTGTGGCATGATGATGAACACCCCTAATCTTCATTCATTTTTGTATTCAAGTAATTTCTGCCACTGGTGGGGCTAATTACTATCATTGACAGCATTATCTCTGAGATTAATATCTCACTGATCCAAGACCAATCAGAATTTCACCTGGTACTCACACAGAGGTTCTTAACATGGAAAGAGCCTTTGTGCCAAGAGACAGAGATGTGGATAAGGAATAATTATGCATCTCCATTTTATTTTTTCCTGAGACTGATTTAGGAATCTCATCCACTCCAATTCTCGAGCTGCTTTCAAAAACACCCTGGAAGGTGTTCATTCAGCATTGAAAAGCACATGGGTGATGGAAATTCAGGACAACCATCTGCTGAGGGGCAGAGTTTCCAATAATGCAGCAGATCACCAGGAGGATTCAGTGTCTGTGGTGAACATATTAAGTGTGGATGCCACCAGCTTTTCACTGGAACACAGAAACCACTGCAAATCCAAAGGAGCCAAAGGCCACAGAGGATGAGGCCACTACTTGAAGGCAAGTGAGAGTTAGAAGATGTTTCCTTTTATCCCAACAGACTCTGTAACCTTGTCATTGCAATGGCACATACGGAGACTAATGAAAAGTCAGATGGCCCTGACCCATGTTTTGCTGTTCTTGGAAAGCCTGGTCATAAATCTCTTGGAATGGGTACAAATAAAGATAAAAATAGTCCATCAGCAAATGTTACTTGTGTTAATATGAAAAAGACTAAATACTAAAGACTAAAATATGGAAGAGACTCCACCTTCCAAAAAGACTTTTTTATAAAGCAATAAACCAGTCTGTCAAAAGAAATTAGCTTTTCTACAAGAGAAGGGTAGGACAACTAGAGAAGGAAGAGTGCTGTCACAAATATGTTTTGGCCAAGACTAATTTTGCAAAAAATTTAAGCAAAGATATACTAATTTATACACTCACAGTTGTCTCATGGAAGAACCACAAGGTCAGGAAAGACTCAATTAAAGTTTGTATTGTGCTGAAAACTCATTACTAGGGCTGTAGTTTCAGACCCCTGTACTAAAAACTTATGTGACATAGCAGAAAAGCTCTTGATTAATTCAGATTTTGTTCCTTCAGCAAAGCAAATTCCGTTCCTCCCAGGCAATTGTAAGGCAGCAGAAACTACAAGCAATGATACATCATTTCCATTCTACCTTGACAGAGAAATACCTGAAGGAGATAACACCTATCATTTCTCTGTAAAAACAGGTTCAAGAACTGATGCAAAGGCTGAGAACTGAGGTCTGCAGCAATAAGGACTGAAATGTTGCCAAAAGAAAAAAAATGAGCTGTGCAGATGCAGTGGCAACTACATTATTAATCAAGGGTTTAAACACCAAAAGCAATGCACAGAGTGCTCAAAATCACAAGCAAGAAGGGAACTAAAAAAAGATCACCCAAGAACGTGCCCTGGAGTTCAGAAATTTGGGATGTAGCCATATTGTTACCAGGCTTAATTGTGACTGCATTATTGCTCATAGATTGTCAACTAATGTAGCAGAAGAGCACCAGCAAGGAGGTATCAGAAAGTGGCAATGCTGGCAAAGCAGGTCCCACTGCCTTTGGGTTGTCTCTTCAGGGGTCCCATGATAGCACTTTCCAGACATTTTCCAAAAGATGTCAATATCCACCAAAAAAAAAGCTGAAGAACCAGATTCATGCAAATCAGAGCCTTAAAAGCAGAAGCCCAGAAATGACATATTCAGTGTTGCAGTAATGCTAATGTGGAAGTTAATAAAAATAGAGATTTTTTTTTCTTTGCAAAGCAGGAGGTCTGTAAATCCAATTGCTGATGAAACAAACCAAAATACTGGCAAAAACCCACTAGGGAACACACTGGGTTATCTGAGTAATTCTATGAAGAATCATAGAATATCCTGAGTTAGAAGGGACCGTCAGGACCATCGAGTCCAACTCCTGGCCTTGCACAGACACTCCAACAACCCCACCCTGTGCCTGAGAGCATTGTCCAAACACTCCTTGGGCTCTCATGGCCTTGTGGCTGTGACCATTTCACTGGGAAGCCTGTTCCAGTGCCCTTTTCCTAATATCTACCTTAACTAACAGGAAGAAAGAAACGTCCATCACTTTAGCCTAGCACAAAGGTGGTGGAAAATTATTTTATATTGTGTATCCCCAAAAATTCACTGGGTCTAATTTTAAAGGTAATAAATATATTTGCTTTTAACATTTATTTCAATAATTAAGATGTTTACATCCAGAAATGTTTCTGAAACATTCTAAGAGCAGTGCCATGTAACAAAGAAATATTTACACTATAAATATTACGAGTTGTTCATAAACATTTTTACCCATGTTGCTGATTTGCTATGTGTTCCAAGTACACAACTCATAGACTCATAGAATCACAAAGATTGCTCCTTGAACAGTAAATCTAGTGCAAGAAACTACCAGAAATACTAAAACAATTAATTTAGAAGACATGATAGAGGTCTACGGGATGTGATTTTTTGAATGAAGAAACATAACTACAGACTACAAGATTTCATATGAATAGACATATAAAATGCTATCTGCTTCTGCAAGAGATCTTTAAATATTCAAGCAAGAAGGGCATTTATTTAGAAATGTACTAGAAAGCATAAATAAAAGAACAGAGGTAAAGTAAATACCAGTAAGTAATTGTTCCCTTTCATCAAGAGTTATAGCTGTGTACTTTGTAGCTGATCCTGGCCAGGCATCTGTGTTGTTTTATGAACATTTTCACAGGCAGGAGACAAACATTAAGGTTACAAAGAAGGCCAGTGAATTGAGAACTCACCTTTCTGTTACTTACAGTCTGTTGAATGTGTATTTGCCCCAGTTTGAGCAGGTTTCCACTAGCACTCAATCTGGAATGACTCTCCAACCTCACAGGGAACAATTTCTTCCTCATTTCCAATCTAAACCTGCTCTCTGTCAGTGTAAAACCATTTCCCCTTGTCCTGTCACTCCAGGCCCTTGTCAAGAGTCTCTCTCCATCTTTCCTGTGGGTTCCCTTCAGGCACTGCAAGGCCACAATGAGGTCACCCCAAAGCCTTCTCTTGTGCAGGCTGCACAATCCCAATTATCCCAGCCTTTCCTTGTAGCAGAGGTGCTCCATTCTTCTGATCATATTGGTGAGACCCTGGCACAGGTTTCCCAGAGCAGCTGTGGCTGCTCCATACCTGGAAGTGTCCAAGGCCAGGCTGGATGGGGCCCTGAACAAGGTGGATAGTAGAAAGTGTCCCTGCCCCTGGCACAAGATGATTTTTTAGGTCCTTTCCAACCCAGGCCATTCTATGATCCCATGACGCTGTTGAGTTCAGTGGACAAACTGACCCTCTGCACCCTAAAGGGCACTGTGACAAACCTGAGACCATAGAGGGGGGACAGGAGACTTGAGAAGCCTGGGCTGTATCCTCCTAGATGGCTCAGCTCCCTGCATGGGCAGATTTTGCCAATCCTGTATTTCCCAGCAGGAGCAGGAAGCTAGCATGGCTTGTGCCAGCAGTTGTGCTGTATTTTCCACCATCGATGGTCCTCAGAGAGGATCATGCACAATGAATTCAGTGATTTTGTCCAACACAGCTTCTCTGTGCTTCATCTAGTGAAGCCCAACATCAAACCCTTCCAATAAGGGTTTCTAAGATACAGGAGTAGCAATAAAAAAATATTAGACAATGAAATTCCTCTCAAGAACAGGAAAAGTTTCATGGAGAAAAACACTCTGTGTTGGAGGACCACACAGATCACCCTCATTTGCCAGAGTATAGCAAGTGCCTTCATTTCAGTTCATGATGTAGTTAAAACAGGGATATCTCATTAAAGCTCTGTTTGGATAGAGAAACAGTATCAAGAGCAGGGAGAAGGGGAAGGATTGCTTTACTCCATGGCTATCACCTCAACGGACCCAGGAGACAGATTTCTCAGGTTGTCGGTCAGTTCCTTTGGAAAGATCACCTTCTGTTTCCTGCCACCTGGACAGGTAAGAGCAGTCAGGGGTCCACAGGAACATCCAGCTGGAGTGGTTAGGAAAGAACACAACAACCACAAAGTGAGTACTGGAAGCAGAGGGAACCAAACTTATTTTAATATCTGGTAATGGACATTGAACTCCTGCACATTCGCTGTGGGAGTCCAGAGATCTCCCACGCAGCAAACACAGACTTTCCCTTTGCTGCCATCAGCTGCTTGGACTTGTGCTTATGGCAGGAGCTGCTGAGTGTGCCACTGACAGAATGGAAAACTGTGTTAAAGAAAACATTGACACCAAAGTTATTGCTCCTGGACTCTGTGGAAATAAGTCTCTGAAATTAGACTGTTGTTTTTCTCTGTAACTGGGTAAAAAAGTGCTGCCACCCATATAGCAGGTGGGGTGTAGGATTTCTGTCATCTCTGTCTAGCCAGATTTTAAGGTCCCTTCCAAGGGCCTTGGAATTGGTTGCTCTTATCAGGTGGTGAAGGAATTTTCTTCAATGGATTTGGATTTCTTTGTGAACAGAAAGGTAGGGAACAGAATTAGTAGCCAAGGCAGGTAAAAGAGACTGTGTCTAATAATTTGCAAGAGTTATTGTCAATATCTGTTTATGTGGTGGGTTTTTGGGCAAGTTCTTCATGCTGCTTGCTGTGATTTAGCTCATCACTTGAATTCTTTTCCACTTACTTGCCTAGTGTTTTCTTCCAACTACTCTCAAAAATTTTGAATATCCAGTATTGGTACAATTCTGTGTCCCTAGATGCCAGCAAGAGGAACTTTAATCATTAGTAATGTCAGGGAGTCAAGACCTTCCTCAAAATGCCTTACTACATGTAAACTGGGGAGAGGTGGAAGGGTGCCTGCTTCCTTGCTCTGTTGGAAATGGTGTCCAGCCTGATTGTCATCAGGCCCTATCTCCAGGCACAGCTGATGGTCTCCAGCTGAAGATTCAGAGACTCACATTTTCAATCAAAGTATAAATCAGCTGGTAGACTCTTACTGTGAGTGCTTGGGGATTTATTTGTGTGCCTCAGGTTGCAGCAGCAGCAAACCTGAATTTGGAAGTCCCAGCTGAGCTCCAGCTGTTATGGTGGTGCTTAAAACTCATCTATCTGATTCACTGTCCTCAATCAGCCTGAAGATTCCTTTGTACAATAAATGATTTCCAGGTTTTGCTTTCCCACTGAGGATATTATTTAGGATTATATTTCCCCAAGTATGTTAGCATGCATTTTCCAGGCTGAATCCTGTTTTATTTTCGGCCCACATTTCAAATGCCTGTGTGTTATTTCTCTGTCATCTTTCATTTGCAGTTCTTCATCTCATATGTATATTTTCTTAAACTTTAGTTTGTATATAAATGGATTTAAAACATTACTGCACACCTTCCCAAGTTTAGCATGTTCTTGGCAAACAGTCCTGTTTGTAGGCACAGAATCCAAGAAGATAAATTTACAGGAGACCTGAAGAGCTCTCCTGGTCCATTCCCCTGCTCCACCATAGCATCAGCACCACCTAAATTGTTCCTAGCAAGCATTAGCCTGGTCCTTGCTTAGAATTCTCCAAAATTAAAAATTCCATTATTTCTCTAGACAATTTATTCTGAAAATGTGTTGCAGTGTTTAGTTTAGCTTTCTCCTGAAAGATTTAAAATGGCTGAAGAATCACTTTGATCCTTTATCTTAAGCAGTTTTTATTCCAGTGTCTTCCTTCAGGCTGAACCTAAAGCCTGTATTTCTGACTAATTATCAGTGAGGGTGGAAACCAGGAGTATTTCCCATTCCTTTACAGACTCATTATTGCTTTTTGTTGTTGTTCTGTTTTCCCAGTTTAACTTAAGAGCTGTCCATAACAGAATAGTTCTCAAGGAAACACTGTGACTTGCCATTTACAATCTTTCACAGCACATCAACTGCAATAACTAATAGCCACACAAAGACATCTTGGGAAACATTTTACACAAAACTCACAGTGACAGCAGATTCTAAGAAATCTCAGTTATGTTTGGCAGTGTAGTAGTTATAGGTCAACTCTTGGATTTTTATTTTAAAGCTGCAGTTCAGTGCTGGTAAAGGGAGTCAGCCTGATCAGCACAGTGACTCCAGCCTGCAGCTCCCTGGATCTTTTGGGAAGCAGAATGGGGTTTACATCTCACTGTTCCTCCAGACCCCTCAGTGGGAGCAGGTGTGGACTGATAAATTCATTATTACTGCCTTCATGCCTTTTCCTCCCTGGTATTCTGACCCCAGACAACTGTGAAGAATGAAAAATATTTTGTGTCTGCAGCCATTGGTCACTAAACATGTTACTGCAACCATCTTTTTGCTTAATGTGACCCTCTGAGTAGTCATTGGTTGGTAGCAACTTCTGGTAACTATGGGCCTCAGCTGGATCTCATCCAGTCCCTCGCAGACCAGTTCAACACTCAGAGAGACAGAGAAATCTTTCCATTGACTTGAAAATGCATTAGCTTGGGCCTCTCCATGGACTTCACCTTCTATCACAGTATTCTGAGCCTCTCAGCTGTTACTTGCAACCTTCTAGAGTCTATCAATTAGCCACAAGTAGAGCTAAATACTTCCTCTCAAAATGCCTGAAAATTGCATTTTAATTTTGTTTTAATCCATAATTATTTCACACCAGTGTGTTGCTGAAGACAGCCAGGCCCCAGACAGCCAGAAGGTTTTAGCAGGATTACATTAGCACAGGTTGAAGATGACCCCTGGAGGACTAATAAATGCTGACAGAGTGGTGTGCCACTGGGGATCTGGTGGTGCTGGGTCCTTAAGGAGAGATTCCACTGCCTTATACCAATTTTGTTTTACAGGTGGAGATTAGTGAAGGTTTTTTAGGAGTTCATGAACGGGAAACTGAGGCTAGCAGAGGGCAGGTGAAGGGCAGGATGGTTTCCCTGCCCACTTCTTCCTGTGTTTAAACCATTTCAAAACTCCCTCTAGACAGTGGGGAACAGCAGGCAGCAGCTGATTTTGGAATGATCATGTTCTGTCTGTGCTCTTCTGCTATTTGTTAACTCCCTTTTCTCACTTTGTTTTTTCATTTCAGACAATTCTTTCCCCCTGTCTTTTCTGCTCCTTCACATTCTTTCACCCATGTCTCTTTTCATGCCCATCTGCACTCTTCTTCCAGCTTATTTGGTTAGTTTGTTTAAGTTATTCATGTGTTATTATTTCAACTGCAGTAGCAGCAACAGGCCTGAACTGAGCTCCAATTGTGCAGTTCAAATGTACAGCAAGGGACAGCAAAGGACACCCTCAGGACTTTATGAATGGGCAAGAAAACAGAAGCAAATTGAGTTTCCCAGGTCCTGCAGCAGGTCAGTTAGTGAGTTAGTGCTGAAGTTAGGGAGCAGGAGTTAGTGCTGAGTGTCAGCCTAGTCCCTGGTCTCCTGAGTGTCAGCCTAGTCCCTGTCTATCTGCCAGCACTCTTCCTCTTTTGTGTTAAAGCGCATAATTTGTTCCTGTCAGTCTTGATCATCTGTCCATGCAGGATTCCCCAACCTGGGGAATGTTGGTGGTTTTGTGCTGTTTTTATGGTGTTGTTTTCCCAGAGTTTTGTCCCCAGAGTTGTGACACCCTCCAGGATTTGCATACAAAAATGTTATGTTGTGCATGCTCCAAACTCCTACAAGCATTCAGCAGTCTATGGAGAGTTGGAATAGTTTCTGCTCCTTAAGGTGTGTCAGAGCTCCTCTGTGTAAGGCATGGGACACAGGGAAAAGGAGGAATAACACAACCCAATTCACATACATTGGGTTCAAACTTCAGAGTAGACAGTCTAAGCTCTTGTTACAATTAGTCTTGTGGATAGAAAGCCACTGAGCCTGGCCTGCTTAATGCTGCTTCTCACCTCACAATACAGGTTTAACACCAGCTTTTCCTCCACTTGGGAATTAACACATTTCTAGAAGGAATTGTTTCAGAGCTGTTTCCCTTTGAGAATGAGGAATGAAATTATCTTGTTAACCGCTTTCTCCTTTGCCAGCTCAGCTTTTGGTGGAAACTCTGCAAATGTACTTCCAAGAGCTCATAGGTGTCATAAGTAGGGAGTAAAAAGTACCCATGCAAAAAAAATACCCCCAGAAGATTAATCCTGAGAGATTTACCCATTTCCTCCTTCCTTTTTCCTAGATATTCTCCCCACTGTATCCAAACATTGATCCAATCACTCCAACAGTCACCAGTGAAAAAAAACCCGTACTTTCAGCCACTTGAACAAGTGTTTGTATTTTTTTTTTTCCAGCCTTGTGGTAAGAAATCTGAGTTTCTAATCACTAACTTTGTCAAAGTCAGTTTGGGACATAGTAGGAGAGAAAGAAAGCAAAACAAAGACAAACCCCAAACCCAGGACACAAGCTTACCCAGAGGCAAACAGAAGGCATAAAATTAAGAAAGAATCTGTGTGGACAGCCTCCTCTCCACAGAAAATCCTGAGCTTGGAGACATTTTGACAAGCCAAGTGCTGGAGCTTAATGATTTATAGGTGCTGCTGTCAGTAGATTTATTTTGTGGGTCTCTTCCGAGATTATCTCCAGTTCCGTGGTTTTGTATCCCGATGCAGGGCGCATTTTGCACTTTGATTGTCTATGTGCTGGAGATGTTCATTAGGCTTTCAGAGGGATATTCCATAGCTGTAAGCCTTTTAAATCACATACAATGTGTTTCTTATTTCCCTATGGCATTCTGCTTGCATCTGCTTGGTATGTGGGACGTCCAGGCCAGCCGCATTTCAGTGGCCCGTTTGTCTCCCAGGGTTGGAGCACGTGGCCGATAATACAGGGACATGCAAGCATTCATGGTGCTTTTCTTTTGAAAGCACGTGCCCACTGTCTAATACAGTCAATACTTTTAGGGACAAAAACAAGACAGGATTGTCCCCTGTGCCCAAGAAGGCAGAAAAAACTGGAGCGTTTGCCCTTGTGGAAACTTTGCATTTAAGATTCATAGAAAACAGGCTAGAAATTCATCTTCCTAAGGAAAGGATGAGGATTTATAAAGAATGTTGGTAATGTTTGTGAGTTTATTTGCTAGCAAAATCCTGAATATGTCTCAGAGGCTACGGAATCCCTGCATTGCTGCTTTACAATAAAATCCTTTAGTGAGGGCTGCAGCAGACACGCAGGGTGAAGCCTGCGGAATGCTGAAAGAATATCTGAGAGAGAAATCCTCCTGCTCCTCCTTTTTTTTTTTTCTTTTCTGCACTCATTGCAAATGAGCAAGGAGAAAAGCCTAGGACATGGGTTGGGATTCCTTAAATTCCACAAACACCATGCAGCTGCCTAAGTGCCCTTGCCTCTCCCAAGTGCTTTCCCACAGGTCACTAAGCATCCGAACATCTGCTGCTGGATAGATGTACTTCCCTCCTCTCCCTGGCCAGGGTGAGTGCACTGAACCCTGGTTAAGCTCTGTTAGTCTCTGCAGGAGCTCTCCGTGTAGTTCAGCTGCAGAGTTGAGTCTAATCCATGTTTTCAGAGCACACTTCCTACTAGGTGAGACTCCCCACAGAGGAGGAGTTCCTTTCCTTGCCTCCTGCTGGGCACTTGGATAAAGTAGTTAACATCCAGAGTAGTTAAAATCTTTCAGCCCAAGCACGTGTGTTCCAAAGCAGGTGGTGAATACTCAGGACAACAACTTCAGAAAAAAAGACTTTCTGGGTGCCTTCCTCAGTCAAGGACTCTGATTTCCACTGAATACATTGGAAATATTAAAAAGCTGAGAAGCCTGTCAATGATCTAGAATGGAAAGCAAACCTAGTGGAGTGGTAGTCCTGCTGGAAGAACTCCAGAGAGTTATTGGGACAGCTGTTCTTCCTGCCTTCCCTTTTCAGCAGTTCCCAGTTTTATGTAAAAGGGATGTTGGGTGTATATTTTGCTGTTTCCAAAATGAAGATATTTAGGGAGACAGAGACTCAGCTCCATTAAGCCATAGTACTTAATAAAAATTGGGAGTGTCAGTTCACATTCACTAAGGAACTGCCATGGGTTTTAGCCTTTTTACTGCTTATTAGTGTTATTCAAAGATCAAAAAATCTCCATATCATGCTCTTTAACAGAGAAAACTGCAGTGTTTTAGTAACTCAGAACCTTAACAAGACATAACTGTGCCCATTTTGTTTCCCCACTTAAAATTTTGCATGGCCTGACGGAGCAGGAGGCGCCATCAAATGGGCTCAGTATCCCCTTTCACAAATAAAGCGTGTACAAAGTGTGTCAGCATTTCAACTGGGGCCCTTCTCCTGAAGGCCTTTAATTAGTGCAGAACGCAGACTTCAGTTCTTTTGCCAGGGTAGATGAAAATGATTTTGGAAGACAGCCCAGACAGAGGAATTTGTCATAGGTTAGAACTGTTCCAACTCTAAGAACCAAGTGTACAGCTTATGCAAATCACTTTGCTAAACACAGATTCTGTGTTAATTTTTTTAAGGCTTTTTCTTTGACTAGCAACAAGAGCTCACTTGCCAGATCTTGTCTGAAATCAAAAAGAAGTGATTCCTTCTCTACACCCAGAAAAAAAAATGTTTCTAGTCTAAAACATGCCGAGAAAGAGCTGGCGTGTAAGAATAAGGCAAATGTTCATAGGAAGTAGAAATGGAAAAGTCGGATGACATCACCGCTCCATCTGCCCAGAGCCCTCAGATTCCTCAGGACAATGTGCTCCACAGTCCATTGGGGATGAGGCTGGATGAAGCACTCAGCAGTGTCTCAGACTGAACTGAAGAAATGGCCTAAAAATGGAATATCAGACTGTTTTCCTAAGAACTGGCAGGTGCTGCCACCATAGCCCCCAACAGCCCTATTCAGAGTGCATCGTGCAGGTAGGTCTGGCACCTGCTTCAAATTATTAATGCCAAATTACATCAACTGTTATCAAGTTTTTTCGGTGCTTTAAAATCTGCCAAACCAACATTTGAAAAACTAACAAAATCAACAAGATAGCAAAGCTTGACTGGAAATTGCCCAGTTTCAAGTTTTCCAAATGTGGGTGCATCCTTATACTGTAGATGAAATTCAGCTTCAAAACAAGACCTCATATACCATGTTCAAGCACACCACACTTATATTATTTTATCTCCCTTTAGGAGTTCCTGAAAATGCCCCAAAATGGCAATTCTCTGCAGGGATTTGCTATCACCAGTGTTCAGCTCAGTACCGGTTATCAGAGAAACTTGCAACATTGTAGCTTCCAGAAGAAAGTTGCAGCTCATCTGGTTTAGATGACGTGTGCAATCAGGGGTCAGTGACTTTGTCACCCTAGAGTGACGCTCATTCGATTAATTTTGGTCTGATGTGTCCACTGTTCCACCTTAAAAACTGCTTTTGAACCCTGAAGTTGGGTAATTTCATTTTGGATCCATAGAAAAAAAGATATCACCCTGTCCTTGGTGAAGCTGGAGATTCAAATGGGAAGCTGTCCTCAAAATATAACAGGTTTATATATATTTAAGGTTTACTGTGTGAATCACCTATCATAAGGATTTAAATATCTCTTAATTTATGACAAGACATAAAATACTGAGTAAAGATAGCTAGTTAAATTATAAAATTACTAAGAAATGTCTATGTAATGATGTTTGGGAGTTAAAGCTTTGACAATTGCATGTGATTATTTTATACATATATAGTATATATAAATATACAAAAGATATCTAATGCACAAATGTATTATACATACTATATATTATATGCATATAAAATATGCATATATTCTTGTATGCATTTTTAATAACTATTTTAAAATTATGAGGGATATGACACAAACATACATGGTACTTTAGACATTCTCCTAGCTTTACATTCCCAACAATCTTGTGAATCTAATTTCTTTAGTAATTCTAGATTTACTGACTACGATAATTTCCAGCTACAAGGTTATATTTAAGACTGAAAATGCTATAAAAACGTCTTTGCCAATTTGAGTCCCTGTTTCTGTGGTTCTCAGCTTATTAAAATCTTGCTCTGGGATCTACAGAAAAAGAGTTTGGTTATATTCTCGCAGACTGATCCCTGTTTCCTGAATCCTACACAAATTAAGAAAGTGCTTCAGTCTTTCTTTGAGGCTTCTTCAGTCTTCTCCATTTAAACTCAGTGGCCTCCTTCACAAATAAAATCCATTTCTACAGGACCTGGACAATAGGACTCAAGTCGATAGAATCGTAGAACCATAGGATTGTTTGGGTTGAAAGGATCTTCCAGAGGTCATCCAGTCCAATGCCCCTGCAGTGAACAGGGACATCATCAACAGACCAGGCTGCTCAGAGCCTCCTCCAGCCTGGCCTTAAATATTTCCAGGGATGGGCATCCGTCACCTCTCTGAACAACCTGTTCTAGCGTTTCATCACCCTCACCATAAAAAACTGTCTTCCTTATATCTAGTCTGAGTTTTTCCTTCTTTCAGTTCAAAACCTTGTCCTATCACCTTCATTAAGCTGCTTAGTCTCAGCACCAAACTGCACAGAAGACTTTTTAGTTGCCTCTCCAAGCCCAGGCAGGACCCAGGACTGCAGGGAATTGCTGAGGTCTGGTGAATGCCATCTAAATCTAGGAAAGGTGTGGAAAAAATAAAAATAATAACAAAAAAGTACCCATATGAGTCAAACTGGGAATATTTGGTATGTTTATAGATGCAAGGACTGATATCCTAACGCAGGAGGAAAGGCTGAGAGAATTGGGATTGTTCATCCTGGAGAAGAGAAGGCTCCAGGGTGACCTCATTGTGGCCTTGCAGTGCCTGAAAGGAACCTACAGAGAAGATGGAGAGAGACTCCTGACAAGGGCCTGGAGTGACAGGACAAGGGGGAATGGCTCCACACTATCAGAGAGGAGGTTTAGATGGATATGAAGAAGAAATTGTTCCCTGTGAGGGTAGTGAGGCCCTGGAAAAGGGGGCCCAGAGAAGCTGTGGCTGCTCCAACCCTGGCAGTGTCCAAGGCCAGGCTGGATGGGGCTCTGAGCAAGCTGGGATAGTGGGAGGCATCCCTGCCCATGGCAGGGGAGTTGGAATGAGATGATCTTTCAGGTCCCTTCCAACCCAACCCATTCCATGATTCTCTGATTCTGTCTTTAGTGGTTGCAGTGACAAAAGTCCCAGCAGATGGTGCCAGCACTTCCCTGAATGAAAGAAATTAAACAAAATTCCAAAACAAGGCACTGAGTGTTCATCAAAGAGAAAGTGGAAAAAGGCTTTAGGCTTTGTGGTCTGTCTGGTTCAGCGGAAGCCATGCAGGGATGACATTGGTGGATATAATGGCAGGGTAAAACAAGAAAGATACATTCTTTCAAAAAATTTGAATAATTTCAGGAAGATGTTTGGGTTTGGGCTGTCTTTAAAACAGTTTCTTATTTTATTTTTTTTTAATCCACAGAATTTTGCTCAGGAAACTGCTGAGTTCAGTGAAAGGAGATGACAGACCTGGCTTTGCAGCAGAGATATTGCTACTGAAAGTACGATTGTCACCACAAGCAGTGTGCCATAAACACATCAAGGCTTAGGCAGAAGAAAAAATATCATTGGTTGAGGTTAGACTTAACCATGGCAAAAAAAAAAAAAAAAAAAAAAAAAAAAAAAGTGGGTTTAAAGTTGATACTTTCACACTAGAAGCTGGTAAGTATTTAAAGCTCTATTAAGTAACAGTGTTTAACTGTTGCAGGGGTTTATTTGTTTGTTTTTTGTCAAGTCCAACTCCAGCAAAACTTCAGAGGTACCACTTTTATACTCTTGTAAATGCAGTAGGAGGATAAGAACCTTAATCACATGTAACCACAACTCTGCAATGGGGCTTTAGAGGAATGTTACATTATTTTCTCTGCTTCCCATGGTGTTTTCTAACAGAAGGGTTAAGTATCTAATTTTTTTCTGCTCCATCCTTCTCAGATCAGCAGAGATCTGAAACAGAACCTCCAGTTACATCAGTGAGACTACAGCTTGTCTCAAGGTCCTCTTAGAGTGCCATGTGAACTTGCCCCATCCCTCGCTTCACATAAACCATTTCAGCTGATTGAACTTACAGGCATGTCAGTCGAAGAAAACATAGGTACTGACTGCTGCTGGAGACTAAAAAAAATCCCAAAGTACACCAGTTGTGCCTTTTGCAAAGGAAACGTTGGCCAGAGAATAAGCTGCATTCCCAGTAGGATCTTTGAAACTGACACAAAGCATTTCTAGAAATTATGCATGTTTCTTTCGATGGTAATTCAATGCATTTCTCTCTCTCTCTCCCCCACCTGCCCGAATCTTTAGCTTCAGTTTGCCAGAGTGGCTGAGAACAGCGGCTGACACCCTTCCCCAGACATATAAATGTAAGGAAAACCCCAAGGCCTGATTGTATCTGTCATTTGCACCACCAGTTGTGGGCTGCAAAGGCTGAAAACAATCGTCCCCCCTCCTGTGCCAGGCCGGCGCAGTTATTGTTGTTCCCACTGTTTTGTCCTGCGGCGGTGACCCCGGGATCCCCGGCATGGAGCGTGGAGAGACAGGGAGCAAAGCCCAGGGCAAAGCGTGAGCCGCTTCCAAAGGGCTTCAGTACATAAACAAGAGGGGGATGATATCTGTTGTTTCCACTTTCCAGTCAGAGAAGCAAGAGCTGGGTCAGTGACACCAAAGGAGGCCAGAAAACCTCTGACTTTTAGGTCTCAGCCAGCGCCTGTGGTAAAAGGTATTGCTGGTTTCTCCCAAGACTTCTCCTGCCTCTCCAATGGATGGCTTCTGCTCTCAGTTAGCACTTCCCAAGGCCTCAGGTCTCATGGGTAAAGAGTGCAAAGTCACAAAATCATGGAATCATAGAATAGCAGAATCACAGAATCACAGAATGGTTTGTGTTGAAAGGCACCTTAAAGATCATCTCATTCCAGCTCCCCTGCTATGGGCAGGGACACCTGCCACTATCCCAGGTTGCTCAAAGCCCATCCAGCCTGGCCTTGGACAATCCCAGGGATGGGGCAGCCACAGCTTCTCTGGAAAACCTGTTCCAGGGCCTCACTACCCTCACAGGGAAAAATTTCTTTCTGATATCCAATCTGAACATCCTCTCTGTCAGTGTGGAGCCATCCCCCCTTGTCCTGTCACTCCAGGCCCTTGTCAAGAGTCTCTCTCCATTTTTCCTGTGGGCTCCCTTCAGGCACTGTGAGGGCCACAATGAGGTCACCCCAGAGCCTTCTCTTCTCCAGTCTGAACAATTCCAATTCTCTCAGCTCTCCTTACAGCAGAGCCGCTCCATTCTTCTGACTAGCTTGGTCTCCCCTCCTAGGACTTGCTCCAGAATCCATGCCTTGTATTCCTTACCTTGTTCATGACTGCACTCTCCATGGCTGGGGTGGGAGCATTTCTGCCCTGCCCCATGGCCACTCGCATCTGTTCCTCCAACTCTACTCTGGTCTCATTTTTCCACATATAAACTGTACCTTCCCCCTTAATCTCATTTTCTTTGCTCTTTTCAACTTTCTGCCTTGTGTATATCTGATACTTTTATTAGTTTCTATTTCTGATCTATATGCAGTTTAATTCCTATTATGACTATTTGGTTGCTATAAAAAGTGAAGTTTATTGTTGGGACTGATCCAAATCTGGAAGGAAAATGTCATCGCTTTTTTTCCTCCCCACCAAAATTTGAGGTTTCACATTCAGGTCTCTGAGTGGGTGAGGGCTTTGCTATTTTCAGAAACATTTCAGTCAAAATCTCCTGTTCTGTTGTGAAACAAAATCTGAAATTGTGCTGAAACTTTTCACTGAAGCTCTGAGTTCCAGCCAACTCTGTCCATTGCTGCAGCTCTACAATAATGTCACTTTGTGGCCGTGTCCTAATAAACACCTTCCAGTATGGGGGGGAAAACAGCCTATTCTCATTAAAATAATTGCTTACCCTGAGGACTCCATCTCACACAATAATAAGACACCTAAAAGAAATCAGGAAGATGCCCCAGCTTCAGGAGACCCAAATTTTAAAGGGCATTTCAAGTTTGTCAACTGAGAGAAAAGGCTCTTTGCAAGCTCTTTGCAAGGTTCTTTGCAAGGCTCTTTCCTGTCACGTCTGGCTTTGCACATTTAGCACAGGAAAACACTGATATGTCAACTTGAAAGATGAAGCAGGACTTCTAAAAGGTACCAAGAGCAAAAGCAACATGAGTTCAGAGTGGTTTCACGGCTCATACCATGGGTTAAACCTGTATTTTCTGTTATTCCTATCCTTGCTTCATGACACAGTGGCTGATATGCCCAGAAAATGGTTGGGAAGACATCTCCCAGAACATGGCAAGATCACCTGGGGGTGTACCACAGTTGGTTCAGGAGGGTTTTGTTTCTTCCTGGCTGCACCTCCCTGAACTGTGTTGTGGTTCTCCCTTCCATAGTTCAGAAATGCACATCCCATGTGGCAGTGTACAGGATGCTGTTCCTGGTAGATACCAACACATAGGCATTGCAATAGTGGATCATTTGAGGACCCTGTTTCCAAGGAGTCCAGAAGAAGTGAGGACCTTGCTTATATCTGGTGTAATACCATGTTAACACCAGATATTTAGGTAAGGAGTGATAGGCATGTGAAGTATGATGCTGTCACTGCTTTTCCTTGTAGAAAAAAATATGTGTGTGATAGTGATTACCTACATAATGCTGATGAGATCTGACCATAGCAGCAATGAAAGACCCAGCTCAGCACTTAAGCACACACTGAATTTCATAAAGGTCCTTAATTGTTTTCTGCCGGCTGGATTATTTTTTCAGACCTCTGGATGGCTCTGCCAAACGGAGGGACTCAAACCACACCACTGAGGTGTCCAGAACAGAGACAACAAGAGCACAGTCCCATTATTCCTGTGTATAGAGAAATGGCTGGAAGGGACACAAACCCAGTGGCTGTCATTGTCATGCGAGGCTCTCTCTGGGCGCAGCAACATCCCAGCTCTGCATTCTGCACGCAGCTCTCAGGGCAGCTGCTCACAACAATGGGGCCTCTATTCCTTCTGGCCCAGGCAGGGAAACAGAAGCATGGTGAAAACATAAGCTGCTCAGACAAGATTAAATGCAGCCCATGTAGTGATGAATCCCATGAGAAGCATTTAGGTTTCCATCCTCGGGTCTGTGCCCTACTGCCTCGAGTAGATGCCTCTCTGGGACTCCAGAGCTCACCTCCACCTCTATCTCCATTTGTGTTTTCATTGGCCCCAGGACAGACGTGGAAATGCTGGAGTCCTATTTGAGCTCAGCTAGTAGAAATTCCTTAGTAAATCTGTGAGCAGATTTGCAGCTGAATGCAAAGACAACATTTCCACCATTAGTATTGTGAAAGAAGTCTCCAGGACAAACCCCAGTACAGATCCCAGAGCCCTGCCAGTTCATACCATCTAACTATGCTTCCTTCTACATGAGGAGACAAAGATATTTTCACAAATAATCAGAGGGGCAGGAGGAAAAATTTCCACGGTAGAAATGGTAGAAATTTAGAGTACTTAATATTCCAGCTTTTGTGCAGAAACAATTAACAAGCAAATACATGTTGTATGCCTGATCCTGGAAAATTCTGTCCCAAATCAGCACAGCACTGTGATTAACTGAATGGGTTGCACTGCTGTCTTGTAAGGTTGCAGTCTGTCTTGTAACAGTTGGAAGAACAGTCTTTTCCCTTGATAATGCCTGAGTGTCAGGTTCAGGGAGCTGGTGTAGATTTGGTGGCCATGCCTTCTCCCCTGACTGAAATTAGCCACCATCTGGTAGTGCTTCAGAGAAGAACCTTTCCCCATTGTCACTTCCTTTGTCTGATGGTCTGTAACATCTGACCTCTGCTTCACAGGTCGTGGCCTTCACCTCCTCTCCTTCCAACAGGAGTACCGACAGCAGGGTTAAGTTTATATGATACCTCTGGTAAGTGCTACTTCTGAGCACTGGGCTTTCGCAGCGCTCCTCCTTTCTTTGATGCTAAAGTTTCTGTTTTGACCTCCGTGCAGCATTAAATCAGTCTGCCCTATCTGCCACCAATCTGGCTCCTTGGTTGCAGGGCTCTGCACTCCTGTTTCTCTCTTCTGGCTTATGGGCTGTGGAGAGCTTGTAAGGTGTGTGCCAGTTGTCTTTGCAAAGGTAAACTTTTTTTCATCTTTTTCCATAATCAGAGCCTTAAATTCTCTCTCTCATTCAATTATATAGCTCTTATTCTTGTTCCATGATGGAGTAAAGGTCCACCAACAATTAAAGCAAGAGACAATCTTGCCCCAAAGTGCTTCCTCTCTGATGTCAAACAAGAGACATTTTACATTTTTTTTTTTATTAAAGGACTGAATTCCATGGCAGGACTCCCATGAGCTGCTGTGAGAACAAGATTCCATGTTAAGTGATTTCCTTAAATTCACAGCAGAATGTTCTGGCAAGACAAGTATGGAACCTTAAATTCCTGAATGTTGAATCCTGTGCCACACCACTAACAAGAAGAGCACTGAGGCTTCAGTGATAAAAGGAAACCATGGTCTTCCTTTGTCACTCTTCCTACCACTGTGGAGTGTTTTCCCATTCTCATTCCCTAGACTGAGAGATTCAGGCTGACAAGGAAGTGAATTTAGATTCCATATAAATGACAAACTTGACAACCTTGGAAGTAAACATTTAGCCACACACAAGAGGCTTAGACATGGAAACAGAAATACAAATGTTCCTTGCATGAACTTGCCAATTCCTGGGTTCAAGAAAGAAGCTCTCTCTGTACAATAACAGTTTTACTTTCCCTGAACATTCAGACACATCTTTTTGAAGAATTTGGACAAATGCTGGTGCTCTGCTCTCCTGGAAATCAGTTCAGGTCAGATACTTGATTACTTTTAGATCCCCTAACAGCCATAAGAGTGTCAAGAAGAGCTGCTGAATGCAGGGGCAGGTTGGTGATGTACCTGGTAGTATCCTGTGTGAGTCCCACAGCCAGCCCTTGCCCCTGCCTGGGACCACAAACCAAAAGCAGCCCTTGGTTCACAAGCTGTGCAAGCACATGGCTTCACAGCATAACCAGCACCAAGGATGTGATTGCACGGGGGCAGCTGAACAATCTGAAGCCCTTGCTCCAGGAAGAGGCAAGGAAGGATAGGTGAGAGCAACCACCCCCAGGTCACCCTGGGAACAAGTCATAGGCCCAGCCAGACTTGCCTCAGTCCATGATGGAACGGGAACCCTCAGTCATCCCTTCAGTACCACTGTGTCTGATTGTGCTCAAGGGCACCACTTCCCTGGCTCTCCAAGGTGTGGTTTGCGGTGATGTTTTCTGGCACACACAGATTTTGGTGTGCAGTTCCCAGCTGGGAAAGGTTGGAAACTCCTGAGGTACAATTCACCTCAACAATGCACTTCAGACAAAGGGCCAGACAGTGCCATCACTGTGATCAGGGGCTGCTTCAGTTGCAGTTTCATTTGTTGGTACTTTTCAGCCTGGTTCCTCTGACACAGCCATGGAAGTGCCATACAGGCAATTTAGAAAAGGGTTGTCACCACTACTGTTTATCCTGAACGGCCTGGAGTGACAGGAATAGGGGGAATGGATTCAAACTGACAGAGAGTAGGTTTAGGTTGGGTATTAGGGAGAAATTCTTCCGGTGAAGGTGGTGAGGCCCTGGCACAGGTTGCCCAGAGAAGCTGTGGCTGCCCCATCCCTGGCAGTGTCAAGACCAGGCTGGATGGGGCTCTGGGATGGTGGAAGGTGTCCCTGCCTAGAGCAGGGGGTTGGAATGAGGGGATCTTTAAGGTCCCTTCCAGATCAAACCATTCTATAATTCTCTTGGAGTATCTTTTGCATCTCATTCCCCCCTCTCTGGGGGAGCTGGGCTGAAATGCTGCTGCTCCCCCCTTTGGCGGGGAGGGGTGAATCTCTTTCAGGCATCCTTTTATATTTTGGAAAATGTCAGCCAATAATTACTGAAGCTGCTTAAAAAATTTTTAAGTCTTAACATAAAACTCTTTCCAGTATTTCAATGGCCATGCATAGTTGTTATTTTCTGTTTTCCTCCAAAGTTTTGGGGGAAAACAGAAAATAACAACTGTGATTCTGTTCTGGATATTTTGAAAGAAGACCACTAGGCCTCATCCCTGGCAGGGTCGAAGACTAGGCTGGATGGGGCTCTGAGCAACCATTTCTAGTGGAGGGTGTCCCTGCCCACGGCAGAGGGTGAAACTGGGTGTCTGAGGTCTCTTCCCACCCAGGCCATACCTCGATTCCACGATGTTCCAAACTTCCAGCAGGCTCCGGGCGCAGCTGCTGGCAGTGCCGGCAGAGGCCGCGCGCGGGCCGCGGTGCCGGAGCGGATCCCATTCCCCGCATCCCAAAGCGCTGCAACCGGCGCTGGCACCTGGCTGCTGCTCTAGCAACAAAAAACAGCAACAGCCCGTGGCTGAGGCTTTTAAAAAGGCAAATTTTCCATGTTCTCTTTCCCATCGGGTTTGGCTCCTTCTCTTCCTTCACTTGCCTGTTGAAGCTCGAGCTGCTGGGATGGATTCTCCTCCGCAACCCCCCTCCGTTCGGCAGAAGATGCCTTTATGCCTTTTATGCAAGGCATAAAATACCTTGCCTTTCCTGGAGGGCTCTCTCTGGACTAGGAGAACCTCAAGTGAGAGTGAAACCCGTGTTTTACGGCTTCTTTAGCCTGATGTCTCAGAGTAATGACCAACACAGACATGCAGTAGTGCTGGAGTTGTGTACAGGTAACACAAGGCAGGCAAATATTTGCTTGCTGTCATTCCTAGGGGAAGCCCCCTTAAGAATAACTATGTACATTGTACTCGAGATGCCTTCCCCCCCCACCCCAGACTGAAAAATGAAACATTTTCTCTGTACATCCAGGGATGGCACATGATGTGATTCTTGGACTTGATGGTCCTAATGAGTCCCTTCTGACTTAGCATATTCTGTGATACTAAGAACCTGGAAAACCTAGGCAAAGATATTCCAGGGCATCTCACTTTGTATTTTTCATTGACCGTAGCACTCAGAAGTTAACCACACAGCTAATAAAAGAATGTGAAGTAATTCATTTTTAATGATCGTTTCCTGGGTGTGGCAAGTGGTTTTGTCGCTTTAAATTCTTATGCAAATAAAATCAGGCTAATCTTCTTAAATAGGTAGCTGTAGCTGTGTCAGCCTATTCCGAGCTGGCAGGAGTGCTGCATAATACTTGGAATTCTCTAAATTGTTCATGTCAGTGGGATATCAACTATCAGCACAATAATAATGATAATAGGCATGTGTTTGCTTGCATAGAAGTTATTGCATAATTAAGGGCCTCATTAAGGGTTTTCAGTACCACAGAAGAATGCCCCTAACTTCCTGGTTGTTTTCATCCTATTAATACCAACATCACACAAGCCACTCCCCAGGCGACTTGTTTTAATCACTGGTTAGTTGGGAAATTCAGATGCAGCAACATATCTAAAATGAATTAACAGTGAAATTATGGCCAAAGTGCTTTCATTAAAAGGGAGGAGTGCCTTTGGAGAGACTGCCATCTTTCCAAAGTGATGCTCTCTCATTCTGGCTTTCTTGGATGGTGCAACCATGCCCCTAATCTGATTCCAGTCATCCCACATAAGTGGTATGGGAAGAGTAATTGTTAAATGCAAACCTTTTAGTATTTTCAATTCCACTAAAAAAAGTTAACAGTACCAACACTGCCCCACCCCAGCAACACAGGAAACCAAATGACAGTGCTGTGCCACCCAGGAAAGGTCACCCACATCCACAACTCCAGGGCATCACAATCATAAACATCCTGCAGGCTGACAAGTTCCAGGGAGCATCCATATCCCAGTACTCATCACGAGGTGCTCCATCACCCAAAACAATCTGAAGACCTGCTGCACCACAGGGAAACAACCTGAGAGGGTTCTAGCATGCCCAGATTTACAAATAACACACTTACAGGGATTCTGTTCGGTGGAGATGCCCACACCACAGGGCACTCTGAGGGATGCTGAGACCCCTGAGGATGCCTTGTGCTGGGTCTCTGCACAGGGGCCCAAAGTGACTGCAGTCCCTCTCTGAGGCAGGCCTGAGACCTGCAGGGTTGGATCTACAATTCCACCTGTGGACCCAAAGCCTGGGTCATTAGCATTTCTTAAGATGGCAGTAGATAATCCAGGAAGCCAACCACAACCCACACTGTGAAGTAAGGGAAACAAAAACAACACATTCGTCCCTGCCAATGTGACCTAGGGCAAAATTCCTTCCTGACCCTAGATCTGGCGATTGGTTTAACCCAGGTATGTGAGCCACACCTGCCCACAGGTACTTGAGAAATTTTCCAATACCACTACAAGCATAAGCATGCTTGTCCAGTCTCTTTTTTTTTCAGCCAGGGCCGTGCCGGTACTTCAAAAGTGAAATTAAACTTTACCATGTGGGTGATAAATCATAGGAGCTGTGAAGACTGTTTCTTCCTAGTCCTCAGGCAGTCAGCAGAGCATGAAGCCTGTGACTGACACTAGATACAGTACAGAAAATGGCATCTTGTCACCTTCAAACTCCTTTTGCTCACCCTCATTACATGCTTGAGAATAACAACACATCAAGCCCAGCATCAACTTTGTAGGTGAAAACAACTCCAATGGCACAAAATCCTCAAAAGAGTCATTAGCACAAGTACCTCTGGTAAAGAAAATCTTCAACCACACAAATATTTCTGGCAAAAAAATATCAGCCTACCTGTGCTTTTACCCCTCCTGCTGTGGAATGGTAGGCAGCTCCCTTGTTTCCTCTAAAATTAGAATGGTCTATGGATTTTAGCATAAAACAGTACAAAGCAGACAAGGCAATTACAGCACTTTGTGAAAATTTGAAGGTCTGTGTTCTGCATTTTAACCTTGTCAAGCTGTATTAAAAAGAAAAGAAAACTGGCTACACCTTTGTTTTTAAACTCCTACTCTGACAGCCTAAGATAAGGTCAGGGCTGGAAGTAAGAGCAAGGCTGGAGAAAGAATTATGGTTAAGGATAAACAGACCCAGGACTTCAGAAGTGAGGCAAAATGAACATGTGCAGTTCTTCTTAGGTTATCATGAATCCTGGTAATCCTGAATACACAAAAGAGTGGCCAGCAAATAGAAATTGTATCATATTATTTATGAAGCCATAGTTTTAACGTCTTGCAAACCTGGTTGTGTGTTACAGCAATAGGCAGGAAAATCATAACCCGATCAGTGCAAGGTGGGCTAGGGAGCAGCTTCACCCTGATTCTTACAAGCAAGATGTGAGGTGTTTGGACTCACTTCCACCCTGGGCATGGACTTGCTGCAGGAACTCCATCAAATCCCTTGTCCAGGCTTCTGCTTTCCCCTCACCTTTGGTCTGCTGTTATTTAGTCTGAAAGCCTGGGAACAGGCACTTTTTTCAACACAGTGTTTTCTTCAGTGCCAGGCATGACAGAGGCTGATTTCACAAGACTTTCCATCCTACAGAAAAGAGACAAAAGCTGCACTAAAAGAATGTTGTTTACACTGTGATTATCTGTAACACTATGGTCCTACAGTAAAACAAAAAAGTGGTCGAACTCATGTGCCAGGCTGAATCATCTGGGAAATGTTAAATCCCCTGCCCTCCCTTTATCCCCATTTCCATGGCTTGGACAATCAGGAAGTGTCATTTCCTCACTTTTAGACACATGGTTGTGCCAGTTCAGTAGCCTGGTTTTGCACCTGTTTCCCTCGGATTTATTTAGAGGTAAAATCCTACAAAAACTGTTATGTCAGAATCCTCCTACTCATCAACCTTGCCAGGGAAGAATTTTTCACCCAGAATACCGAGGACTGCAAATGCATCCCTAAGGTTTTGTCTTCAGGCCTGTGCTCAGTCTCAGCAGAAATCCTGGGAGCTCAGGAATGGTTTCCTCATAAACTCAGGAATGGTTTCCTCATAAACATTTCCTCAAATGTCAGTGGGCCTGGGATGAAAAATAAAGGCCAGGTGCCTGTGTAAGAAGCACCTGATATACCACCAGATATTCCCAAAGGAGCACTGGTCTGAAGTGACATTTCATGGGGGGCCTCAAGTGCCCATGTCCAGTGGTATTGTGGAGATTTTCCTGACAATGACAGGGAAAGAGCAAAAGGATTTTTAAAGTGACTTCGGCAGCTAAATCTATCTGTAGTTTCTTAGGAGACAACAGGTTTTCCCATGTCAAAACTTGCCTTAGGTACATTTCAAAGGTCCACCATAACAGAGGAAAGCACAGATAGGGGTCATCATTGCTCCATCCTCAGCAAAAACGCCAGCAGAAGACAGACCCAGCAAGGTCAACAGACCAAACTTGGAGCTGATAGGGCTACTCTGTTGAAAGCAGTGGAGTTATTTCCATGTAAGTGAGAGCAGAAACCAGGCAGTGTTTTGTCTTGTGGAGCTGAGGCACCACCACCAAAACTGTTGTCTTCTGCTTTTTCTGCAAGACCACAGGTGACATTGCAGTGGCAACAACTGAAACTGAACCCAAATACTTAGATTTGACAGCAGAATGAAACATGTCTGAAAGAAGACTCAGTCTTTCAGGCACTCCAGGAGTAACAAGCCATCGAGGCAGTGTCTTAACATACCGAGATGTTTCTGAGATAATGCCTTCTGAGAAAGAGATCAAATGAGAATCTGTTTTGCACGGCTGTGTTTTGCCCCACTGCCTCCAGAATTGTGCAGCTCTTTCTTCTTTGTTTTTGCTCCAGATTGTACCAAGAGTGTCTCGCATCAGGTGCTTCTTAGAAGCCCTTTCAATAGGAGCAGGATAATTGAGGCATCAAATTGCATCCTGTGGGAGTTCCAAGATTAGGCCATAGAGCAGGTCATGTTGTATGTTCGAAAGGACAAAGAGCATTTTATGTTTTGTCTGTTCACTTAGCTGTGAAATGATGAATTTTGAAATACCTATAATTTGCCTTAATCTTGTTCTCTTAGACTGCCACACCCAAAGTGGTTTTTGCTAGGATGGTATATTATAGTCATCATCTCCTGATGCAACAAATCGAATCACAGAGTGGTTTGGGTTGGAGGGGACCTCAAAAATCATCTCTTTCCAACCTTCTGCTATGGGCCAGGACACCTTCCACTAGACCAGGTTGCTCAGAGCCCCATCCAACCACTGTCTTGGACACTTGTGTAGGAGCAAGAACCTGTCATGAGGGACTAAGCATCAAGGATTCAGTATCTGGCCTTTTCAAATTCTAGGCCTGAATACTCAGTGGGTTGGCCCTGGACTTTACTCTTTCCTTTGCACACAATTCACAGCAGGAAAACCACGATCCCTTTGGACCAGTAAAGGACTGCCCTGGAGAATTTCTCTTTTCCTCTTGTGCAGCAAGTTAGATTTCTGCCTTTTACCCTGCCAGACCAGAGACTGGTGGATAGTTATGGTACTTTTTGTGGCTGGTGAAATATCCTGTGGAAGAATTCTTGTACTGTTGCTATTATTTATTATTTGCTGAGTGCTGGCAACATGCTTCCATGCCAAAAAGGAGACTTCAGGCAGGGAAACTTTTTGTCTGCATGTGCATGTGTACATGAATATGCCCTCACTTCTGCCCCTTGATCCTTCTGGACTTGGGAGCCACAGCCTGAAAGCTTTGGGGCAGCTCCCTTTAAACTCAAACTGGAATCCAATATGAGCATGAAAAGTACAAGCTGCACATTAGCCTCTATTGTTTATTTTGATATTGAGGAACATTTATCTTAGCCTTTCCCTAAACATCCTCAGCAGTCTTCCGCTGAAGTGGGAAGAGCAGCACAAGGAATACCACAAATACCAAGGTAATGTTATCTGTTTTTTCTACAGCAAACTTGGCAGATTTTGAAAGGATACCCACTGTGGCAAATTCAAGGCTTCAATAAAACCTTTTGATAATGAAAATAAGGAATGTCAGATATCAATAAAAAGGCCAGATTCTGTGGGTTTTGGTGGCCTTTTCAGACTGAGGCAGAAAAAGGATCCATTCAGCTTTGCAGCAATGGAGTGTGGAGAGAAGCTCAGGGATGTGCCCTCCCCTAAAGCATCTGGAACAAGGGAGCACTTGGACTCACCAGGGAGACAGGGAGATGTGCTGGGAACACATAACTCCACCTGGTAAAACAGCATGGAAGGCTGGGTCAAACTGGCTAGGGAGGCATCAATAAGTGTTCAAGGCCAGGTTGGATGGGGCTCTGACCGACCTGGAATAGTGGAAGGTGTTCCTCTTGGCAGGGAGTTGGAATGAGATGATCTTTAAGGATCCTTCCAACCCAAACTATTCTATAATTTATGAGTAATATTTTCTTTTTGCACCTCTTTGCACCTCAACCAACCTAATGATTTCTGGCTGAACCATACCTGGACAATGGGCTGTATGGAAAATCTGGCCATTGAACTGGTAATTAAACATTTCAGAGAACTTTTAACTTTGATCATTCTGCCATTTACTGTCATGATAGGGCTGCTTGTGAACACTTGGTCCCTCCTCTTTGGGCAAACTGATGCATATGCAGCATGTTATTAAAACACAGACAATTTAGGCCAGAAGACTGAGGAAAAGATGATGATGATGATGATGATGATGATGAGACATATTTGCCTGCTAAGTAGCATCAGTGTTTAAAGATGCTGTTTTTGAAGCACTGAGGACTTTAACATTTAAAACCGTAGATCCCTCACGTGGATGGTCATGCCATGTGCTCTAGCAAATTTTTCTCTCCCTGAATGTGCAATGTAGACAGCTCTGAGGAAGAAACCTCTATCTCTGTTCTCTTTTGTAGGACTTTGTATCCACGCTGGAAATAGGATTTGTTTGTATTGGCCGGAGATAAAGCATTCCCTCTGCATCCATCGGTGTGTTTGTTTTCACCTCTGCCTATGCACGGGTACCACAGCGAATGTTTCCAAACAGCAGATTAATCAGAAAGCACGAGGTGCAGCTGCAGCCAGACTGTGGTTTCTTCTCTTTCTCTTTGAGGCAGAGAGCATTTGTAACCACTTTCCTGTCTTCACAGAGCCGCTGATGATCGCATCTTCTTGGAATTTGCTGCTTGTGCTGGCGCACAGCGACAGCAGAACCACGGCGGCCGCCGGGGGCTCGCTGATTGTCTCTCTTCTCCTGGGGTTTGCCGCGGTCACTCCAGTTCCTGCTTCCAGGGAAAGGGAGCCCGGAGGGAGGGGGTGTGTGATCTGGCTCCAACTAAACTCACGGAGGAGAGCAAAGTCCGGGTGGAAGGAAATGGAGGTGAAGAGGGATTAACTGCACTGGAGGAGGTGAAACCCCACAAGGTGGGGTGTGCCTGTTCCCAGGCTTTCAGACTAAGTAACACCCGACCACAAGGTGCTGAAACCCGCAGCGGCAGCTGATGGGCGACAGGGAGGGTGTGGGGCATTTGGTCGTTACCTCTCCACATCAAAGCTCCTGAAAAAAAAAAACCAGCATTCTGGAAAAAGGGAAGGCAATTCACCAGTGTGACACTGCCTCTCCTAGGGAGAGCCGTCACTTCTAACAAAAGGCAGCTGATCAGGGCAGGGGGGACTGAATGCAGCTTAGGGAAGATGTCCCGGCGTTGAACTTCTGATGAAATCTTTGTGTGGCCTCAGAGGTCCGTGGCCCCCTGACCTCTCCCTGCACAGGGGTAGATCGTGGGCTCAGACAGAAGCAGCAGCAGCAGAACACTCATGTAAAGTTTGCCTCTTGCCATCAGCACACCCGGTCGGGTCTCAGCTGGGATGAATCCTCCTCTTCTGTGGGAGACCTTTCCCATTTTTCCAGGTGAATATTTAACTCAACTCCATTCAGTAAAGCCACCTAGTCAGTATTTGGAAAACAATACTCTGAGAAGTTTCCCCTTTTTGATGAAATCTCTCTGCCTGTAATCTATCTGTCTTTCTAATCTTGCCTGCCAGGATGCATCTCTCTATCTCTCTATCACTCTGTTTAAAGCTGGAAGCTGGTCATCCTTTTTTTTTTGCCTTTATTTTTTTAAATTATTTTTTGCTTTTTTTCCCTGCCCAATTCAGTCATATCCAGTCAGGAACATGTGTGCTTGCCCTAGTGCTGCTCCCTGTTGGGAAGCTGCTGGTGGGTGCAGACTGCTGATACTCAGAGCAGAAATGAGGAGGTTGGACCCTGTGGACCACCTTTTGCAGCTCCCCCTGCCCAGGCTGCCTGTGTGACCTCCCTGTGGGCTCTGCCATGACTTGTGCGACCCACAGTCTCTGAAGAGCAGCAGCTTGAGGGAGGGAAGTGGCTGCTCAGTTTTGCCCAGGCCTGCTCAGGCTTTAAAGTATGTTTTGCTTGTTTGCAGCCTATTTAAGCACACACAATAGGGTGGGTGCCAGCCTCCTGTGCTGATCCATCAGCTGTTTTGGCCTGATGCTTCCAGGGAAGGAGTGCTGGAATTGATGTGGATCTCCCCATCTTTCTGGCTGATGACATCCCCTCCCCTGTGCCAGCATCCTTGCTTGAAAAGCTGTGTGGGTGTCAGATCTGGAACCCAATCCATTGACAGATAAACCCAAGACAGTAAATTATTTGTTTTCAGCCAGGTTAGCTCCTCCATTCCTCTGACCCTGTCACAGCCTGAGATTCCACAGAACTACAGCACAGTGGGCACAAGCAGCCAGAGCAAAGGAAAGAAGGAGTGCCATCACTTTTAATGGCTTCCTTGCTAAAAGTCATTTTATCTCAGCTGAGAAAACCACATCCTTGCTATTGCCTTCATTCTGAACGTCCTGAGTCCTGAATCCTGCTCCCACTTTCCATCCAGTCCCATCTGCCCTCTCCTACCCAGCTGTGCTAGACATATCACTCTCCGTCACTTCTGCCTCCCCACCTCAGACCTTCTGATGTACAGTTCTCAGACTTTCCCCAGTGAATTGCTCCCTGATGGTTGATTATCACCATGGCTGACACAATTAATTGAAGCTGCACTGGCCAAATCTTCTACCAAAACCATCCCCATGCTTTCAGAACAAGAGAATACTTGGTCCTACTGCACCAAGCAGGAGGACAGTATGAGCAATTAATGCCAAGAAACAAAACAGGAAGGTAAGATTAAAAAAACTCGCCCAAACCCCAAGATATTGGGCTGAACACAGATCTGTTGCAAAAACAGTGTCTGTGTTTCCATCAAAATCCAGGGATGACATACATTGCTGAGAAGGACAATGGGGAAATCAAGATGTAGCCCTAAACAGCACTTGGGAACTCCCTCCTGGAGGAAAAGGGGAGGCAGAACTACGGGAAAAATTATTCTCATGCTTCAAGAATTTTTTTCTGGATTCCTTGGGGCGTGTCAGGCTCACAGCATGCCAGCAGCTGGAAAGTGCACACTCTGAGTGCTCTCCTCTGCCATAACCTCCCATTGCTAATTGGACAAATACAGGACCTTCACTTCATCTGACTTACTCTGTAGTGCTATTGGAATATCCCTCTTGAGTTGTAAAGTCACTGCCCACAAGGCTCTCAGCTTGGGGAAAAAGGGTGTTGTCCACTAGATCAAAACACTGGGATTTCTGATAGAGGAGTACCTTTAGGTCTTGAGAACAAGAATGACTGAAGGAGGAATTCACTGCTCTTCCTCTTTTTATTCCAATTAAGCCTTAATTCAGAATGATGGCAATGTGTCTGCTTGACTTAGGCACAGAGCCCAAGGCTGGATACCCACAGAAAATCCTCAAACTGGCTGCCTGCTGGCACTGGAAAACTTGAGATTTTTGTTAGTACACATGATCTCTAGCACAAAAGCAGCAAAAGCAAATTGAAAAAAAAAACCCCACAACGAAAACCACATTCAGTTCAAGAGCTAAGCAGATGAATAAAGAGCAGATTAAAAGTAAAAAATGTGCCAGGTCGAAATATCAGACAGATCTATGTCCTTTGCACATCAAAGACTGCAATACCCCGAAAGACAACAGCCACTCCAATTCTATTTAACTTCAGTAGTGAGGAGAGGAATTCAGGTGTGACTCATGCAGGTGAGTTAAACCACAAACCAAGAGCTGTTCCACATTTGGAATAAAGTGATTAGTAAAGAACCCAAGTGCTGGAGGAGGGGCACAGACTCCACAGGGGTTTCAGAGGTGGGTGCTGGTTCTTTCTGAAGTCCATGATCACTTGGAGCAGTGACAAGAGGCTGGGAGCACTGAACAGCTTCCTGATTACATTCTTGAATTCTCCTAAAAAGACTTGCCTCCTCAGGATTGCTCTAATCTACAGCCAGAGCACAGGAGGTAGAGCTAAAGGATGCTAAAGGATGCTCAGGGCAGATAAAGGGAGGAATTTCAGTTCAGGAATTTATAAACAGAGAGCTGAGAAACAGTTAAGCATCAAGCAGAATCAGACTGAGCTCCTCCACAACTGCCTGTGTGTGAGGAGGAGGCTCTCAGGGTCACCACTCTCATTAGGGTGTGCTTGGCACTCTCTGTGTTTGTTCCTGTGTCCATCCTTCCATGCACACCTTCCAGTTTAAGAGAGAGACCTCATGCTAACACAGGCTCAATCCCACTGGACCACAGCACTCCTGCCAACCCCAGCACCAACACTGTGAGAGGGACCAGGGAAATGACCAAGCAGCAGAACCTGGGGCTATGGTGTGCCAAAGTGACACTGCTGGGTGTGTAATGGGCTGCACATGTGTTGTCTGCTTTGTGTGTTTGTGTGAGTGGGCATGAGACATGCCTCAGCCTTCATGGTCTTGAATGACTTTTTTCTGCTTTGGCCAGCATGGGAAGGCTGCCTCCCACTGCTCACCACAGCCTCTCCCTCCTCCCTGGCTGCTGCAAACCTTTCAGCTGCATCCATCGAACCCATGCGAATATTAAAGCTGTTAAATTGATGGGCTGAGTAAATAGGATTAGCTCTGTGTGCCCAAGGGGGGAGGCTGCTGCTTGCACAGACTGATAGGGAGACAGGGGGGAAGGCTGAGGAGGAGAGGGTTGCTTTCAAGCCGACAAGAATATGCTATCTGGGAGGTACACGGATAGCTTCCAATCTGCCCCTGATTGGATTAGACATGCTCCTAAATGTGAAGTGCCTATACAAGTCTGGGGCTTAGCTGGTGCCGGGCTGCTGAGAACCTGCCGAGGTGCTCCCCAAGGATTGCTGCCACCCCGGCGGGCCCTGGAGACGTCTGACTGTCAGGGGGCAGAAAGCCCCTGCTGCTGGGCCCTGTCTCGCCCACCGTCCCAGGCGTCGGATCTTTAACCCGCTCCCGTGAAAGCTGAGATCCTTTGCCTCCATCTGTTCACATGCGATGGCTTTACAATTCCCCTCTAACCTACCAAAGGGAAGCGTGAAGTGATCTCTCGCTGCCTGGTGGAAGGAAATCTCTCCCTCCCGCCATCTCCCCCTCCTCTTTTTTCTCTTCCAGATGAAGAATTTGAATGTCTTCATGGTCTGTTTAAAATATAAAGTGAGCTCTTGACACATTTTTTGAAACTGTGCTTGTCTGGGCATTGATTATTGTCACTAACAGCGATGTGAGCCAAATGCTTTCCTTTTTCCCCAAGCTTTGATAATATTTCCAAGAATTTTGGCTCCTTTTTTGCAAAGTTAGTTCCAGAACCAAAATACTAATAAAAAAAGTTTACACCTAACCTGTTATGGAGGCTATCAGGGAATGGCAGTGGCTTAGTTAGACCTTTCTTAGGTTTGTAGAAAAACAGCTCTAAATATTTTTAATTGGAACAGAAAAAATCTGAGCAAAAATATTGTGTATGCTGAACAGAGGAAAACTGTATCACTGTGATAACTGTGGTTTATTCCATGGATATTATCCTTTACTTATTTTCTAGTCACAGGGAAAATACTGCAGAGGGAAATCTTTGTTTAACATCTATTTTGATAGTAGTTATGCAGCACTCTGATGTCCATATGCTCACTCTAAATTAAACACTGCCCTTGTTTTGGAAACAGATGCTTGCCCTGATATTCTATAGAGGTAAAAGTTATATATCCTTCTTTTCTTTTTTCCCTATTTTTGTTTATTCTGGCTGGAGATAACAGTAACTCACCTGCGAGGTCTAAGCTGCAACAATAATTTAGATTAATAGAAATAGTTGAGAAAAATACAGAAAGGCCCATGAGCTCTGTAGCCTGATACAAAAAACATTCCTGTTTTAGCCAGGAAGATAAAAAGGAAAAAGAAAGTGATTTCACTTCAAGAAGTGAGTTGTGGAGCCAGAATTCAGATGCTGGTGCTGGTACTGACTCCTAACCTGCTGCTCTTGTTATTTATCCTGGTAAAAGTAGGTAAAAATGTGAGGCAGGAATAGAGCAATGGGAACATCCAGAATGGAACTGCAGCACTTATCTCTGCAGGAAAGGTCTAGGCTTCCTTATCATCACCCAAAAGCTGACTGAGAAATACATCTAGGCTTCAGGGAGACGTTTGTGTCAGAATAATATCTGGATATGAATACAGCTGTGATGCACCACATAGAAACTCTTAGTAAATGATGTCATAAATAGAATACAAGAACATCCATTGGTGTTAGACACCCTGTTTCCCCCAGCCCAGCCCACATGAACACCTGAGAACATGAATTATCTCCCCATTAATTTAGGAGCTGTGGTGACAACGTTTGGTTGTGCTGTTTTCCCATTAGGCTTGGGGGTATCTTGAGTGGGCCTGATTGCATTACCTTGTGTTGGAAATTGAATTGCAGTGTCCAGTGCCCTTGAACTACTGTGTAAATCAAAATTTCTGTCTAGCAGGCAATGGCATCCTTCACCTTCCTCTGGAATAACTGGATATTAACATACACTCTTCATAGAAGAAGAAATTCCCCTTCTTTCCCATCTTTGTATCAGGTTTAATTTTAAATGACAAGTTAATACAAGTGAATGCAGCAAATTGATGCTTTCTGTGTAAATGTGTGTACCTCAGCAGCCCCCCTCCCCATCCCAGCCAGCATCAGTCTTGGCCAGACCTCCGTGTGGATGTGGCTGTTCCTCTGTGGCCATCCATCCTTCCTTATCTGTGTCACTCCCCTCAGTCCCTCCCCCTGCAACAGACACATCACTGACAGCAGACAGAGGTGCATGTCTGCTCCATGGGATGTTTGCTTACCTCCGTGTGTTCCTGACACCATCTAACTTTAAGGCTCCCTGCAGAAACCACTGAATGCTCTGCTAGTTCCAAATCAGCCTTCTGGCTCCACCCAGCTTCTTCTGTTTTAGCAGTATTCCCACTTCTTTGCTTGAATAGCACCAAAAGGACCTTGAAGTTCCCCTGAGTTGACTCCATTTTTCTTCCTTTTCTGGCCTCATTAAAGCTGTTCTTGATTTTATCACTTCTTCCTGCACTCCTGCACTTGAATGTTGTGTAATTATATCAGATAACCTATTCAAACAAAGGAAGGGGAAATTAGAGATGGAAAGGCTTCTTTAGATTGAGGAGACAAGCCCCACTCCCTTGGGAAGAGGGCAGGAAAGGACCATGCACTCCTCACTCACCCAAGTGACATGGGGTTCATGTCTCCCTTGAGATCCAGCTACACTTTCAGACCTCACTGCTAGGAAGAATTTCCTGATCCTTTCCTTGACAGTTCCACTGCTTAATTCCTTGGCCCACACCTAGTTTTGCCCTTCAGCACTCAAAATAGTTTCTGAAAGGTTATTTTTCACATTTTGTAGTTAAGAAAAGTGACACTGAGTAGGGTTAAATGATGGTGGTAGACCCACAGTACTTAAGACATATAGGGATCTCTTGGACACTTAAATTTGCTCATTGAAATCCCAGAAAACATGTCCTAAAATTTGTTCCCAAAACTCACCAAGCACCACTTGAATTAAACATCTTAATTATCCTTTCTGCTCCCATGCAGAAAGTGTGGCTGAGCCCCAAACTGTAGTTCATATGCAGCTGATATAGGGCTTGCCCTATGCACAAAAGTCACTGGTTTGCTGAGCTGGGTTTCAGGTTTCCTGTCATGAATTTGGGGGGATTTAGGAGTTAAGCAGCCATGTCTGCTCTTTACTCAGCCACACTGAGGTGACATTAGGACATGGCACTGCTCTCCACCAGTTGGCTGCAAGGTCCAGCACAGCCTGGCTGAGTCCCCACTGATTGTTGAGTCACCCTTGACTTGCTGTGTGGATCCCTGCCAGGGCCACCTGAACTGCTCCTGCTCTCCTGGCCAGGCACTGCTGCCTCCTGCTCCTCAGCCTTCACATTCCACACTGCTGCAAGCACGTGAACAATGCATGGCATGTCTGTGTTGTTCCCACCCAGCCTCCCTGCTTTTACTGGAAATGAAAGTCTTTCCAGGAGGAAGGAATCCCTTGAGATCCAAGCAGAGGTTCCCTCAGCTGGCTGCTAAGAATAAAAGATCTGAGAGCTATTTCCATTCCTGGTTGCGCAACACAAAGCAAGTCACTTAACCTTTCCATGCCTTATTTTCCCTCTGGACTGGGGACAGGCCCTACAAGTGTGGGGAATGTGGGATGAGCTTCAGCTGCAGATCCCACTTGATCTGTCACCAGAGGATCCACACTGGGGAAAGGCCATACAAGTGGGGGGAATGTGGGATGACCTTCAGCCAGAGGTTGGATTCACACAGAGGAGAGGCCCCTCCGCTGCCCCAACTGCAGGAAGGGCTCCAATCGCAACTCCATCCTTGTCATGCATCCACACCGGGAAGAGGTCCTGCGAGTGTCCCACGTGTGGGCAGAGCTTCACCCAGAGCTCTTACTTGACCCAACACCATAGTATCCCACATTTTTTGGGGAAATGCTGTGGTGTAATACCAGGGCAGGCCTTCAGATGCCTCTGAAGGCTGCAACTGATCCATACATAAGCTGGCTGCCATCCTCTGGGCTATGAAGGACCCACATGAGGGATGGAGCAGCTCTGCTGTGAGGAAAGGCTGAGAGGATTGGGATTGTTCAGCCTGTATAGGAAAAGGCTTTGGGGTGACTTTATTGTGGCCTTCAGTACCAGAAGGGAGCCTACAGGAAAGATGGAGAGACACCATTGACAAGGGTCTGGAGTGACAGGACAAGGGGCAATGGCTTAATTCAAAGTAGGTTTACTTTAGATATAAAGAAGAAATTGTTCCCTGTGAGGGTGGTGAGGCCCTGGCACAGGTTGCCCAGAGAAGTTGTGGCTACGCCATCCCTGAAAATGTCCAAGGCCAGGTTGGATGGGGCTCTGAGCAACCTGGGACAGTGGCAGGTGTCCCTGCCCATGGCAGGGAGATGGAACTGGGCAATCTTTAAGTTTACTTCCAACTCAAACCAGTCTGTGACTCTGTGCCTATTTTGCCCTTATCACTCTGGAGTCTCTCAGCATTGAATGCTTTCCAAATTCTACCCTCCAGCTGAGTAGTTCAATTTCTGAGTATTTTCTCCCAGATGTTTGAGAATCTTTTTTTTGCCAAACAGTATTTCCAGTTCCCTCTGTACTGTCTGTCCATCTCCACTGTGTTTTTGTATAATATGCCAAAATTTTGATCTTCTTACTCATGTAAGCTAGAAATTCCTTGCAGGAGTTTGAGCAGCTCAATTTGTCCCTCTATTTCCATTCTATTCCATAAGAGTCTTGCAGTACTCTTTAATCCCCCCCACACCTCATTACAGATACAGATAAAACAAATTTTACCAGCAGTCCAACTCTGACCTCTATCAGACTACTGTACACTCTCAGAACTACCCCTTGCACAGCAACTTTCAGTTCCCTCTACATATCTGACTCCCCAGCTAGGCTGAATTTAGTTTTCACATTTCATTTCAAGGTTCTGCATCTTCTGCCTCTTTATTTGTTAATTAGATGAACAGGCTTGGACAGGTTTATCTAAAAGGCTGAGGCTTTGAAAATTGTCCTTCGATTATGAGTTTTACATGATTTTAAAGCTCAGGAGTGAGGCTTTCTTTGGGATTTGTCAAATGAGAAATAGGCCCACACAGAGTTTTCTACAGCTAGCCAAAATGCAGAGGGGCTGGTTTTATGGGTACATATTCTCACTGCAAGAGGCAGCGAGACAGAGAGTGTTCACAGAATCATTTAGGCTGGAAAAGATCTCCCAAGATCATTGAGTACAACATGTGACCAATCACCACTGTGCCAACCAGATCAGAGCTCTGATTCTTGAACACCTCCAGGCATGGTGACTCCACCACCTCCCTGGGTAGCCTGTTCCAATGCTTGACAACCCTTTCAGTGAAGAAATTTTTCCTAATATCAGGCCTGAACCTCCCCTGACACAGCTTGAAACCATTTCCTCTTCTCCTGTCCCTTGTTCCCTGGGCGCAGAGCCCAATCCCCCCCAGCTGCTCCCTCCTGTCAGGGAGTTGTGCAGAGCCAGGAAGTCCCATCTGAGCCTCCTTTTGTCCAGGCTGAGGTCCCCCAGCTCCCTCAGCCACTCCTCATATGACTGACTCTCCAGACCCTTCCCCAGCTCCATTCCCTTCTCTGGACACCCTCCAGCCAGTCCCTCAATATCCCTGTCATGAGGGGCCCAGAATAGGAGACAGGATTTGAAATGTGGCCTCCCCAGTGCCCACAGCAGGGGGACAGTCACTACCCTGGCTCTGATGGCCACACCATCGCTGATCCAGGCCAGGTGCCATTGGCCTCTTGGCCACCTAGCACAGCTAGCTCACATTAGGCTGCTGTTGTTGAGAACCCCCAGGTCACTTTCATCTGAGACAGAGCTCTAGGATGGATAGCCATGGGATGGACAAGCTTGCAGTGCAACTGCACCTCCCCAGCAAACACACACATCCATGCCTTCTTCACTCCATGAGGAAGAAGCAAAACCGTGTTGCCATCCCAGAGGGTGCTCTGGGATAACAGCAGGACACAGCTGATTGCAGCTGGGTGTAATGGAAGATCACGCTCAACCCTCTCGATAAGCCCTCCCATCCCTGCAGGAGGTGTCCCTCCGCTGCTCTGCCCCTGGACTGGAGGCACACAAAGCAGCGTCCGGCTGGCTGAGGCTGTGGCAGAGCTCAGGGAGCAGGGACGGTGCCGGTTCCTGCCGCGGGAGGCAGTGCCCGGCGGGACGGTACCCAGCAGAGGGCAGCGGTGCCCGCGCTACCGCAGCCGCCCGACCGCGGCTTTCCCACACACCAATCCCCTCCAAAAACCACCCTGCATTGCCTCTAGGCTGGCAAACAGCCCACACGTGTAAACCTGCTCTCCTTCCCTTTGCAGCTGTAGTCTCGACCACCCAAGCATCGACATCTGCCAGCACTTGCTGACCAACCAGCTGGGGTCATGGCTCCTGGTTGTTCAATCACAACATCTTGAAATGGCCTGGTTTGGAAGGAACCTTAAAGATCATTTCATTCCAACCCCCTGCCATGGGCACGGACACCTTCCACTAGACTAAGTTGCTCAGAGCACCATCTAACCTAGCTTTAGTCCTCCTATCACTTGAACAGCCATGTGTAAGAAAGCTTTGGCATGAAGGAAGATGCAGTGGGAGTACTTCTAAATGCCATCCCCCCCTTCTGGGAAAACTGGTTTTCTCAGGGAAAAAAATAAAACTGTGACCTAGTGGTTAATTTACATGCAGAGGAGTCAGGAGTCAATTTTAATGTGGTTTGAACTGGTTCATTCATATCTAATTAAAACAGTAAGGGGAGGAAGGCTCATTTTATGCTCAGTTAATCAAAAGACTGCAGCAGCTACTTCTTTTCCTCTGGGGATATTGATAACTGCTGAATTCAACCCTCTGGAATTTGGCTGGTTAAACTATTCCTCTCCAAAATCCGTGAAGCTTAAATCCACTTGAAGTCTTATTCCAACCCTGAAATACATCTGATCCCAGCCCTCAAACCCATCTCTGTTTTGATACATTATAGATGGCTGGTCCTGTGCCTACAGGCTATTACAGAATCCCAGAATAGCCTGGGTTGGAAGGGACCTTAAAGCTCATCCAGTTCCCACCCCACTGCAGGGACACCTTCAACTATCCCAAGTTGCTCAGAGCCCCATCCAGCCTGGCCTTGGACACTTCCAGGGATGGCACAGCCACAGCTTCTCTGGGCAACCTGTGCCAGGGCCTCACCACCCTCACAGGGAAAAATTTCTTCCTCATTTCCAATCTAAACCTACTCTCTATCAGTTTGAAATAGATTAATACATATCAATAGTGGGATACTCAGAACTTAGCTAGAGAAGATCCTGGAATTCTTTTTTTAAGACAGAAATTAGCTTGTCTCTAAGTGGAGTTTAGGACTTCACAGATGTCTGTGGATCTCAATTATTCTGTCACCTTCTGAATTTATGGCTCAGATGCTGCTATTCATGTATATGCTGAATATTCCATATGGGAAGGAGGTGGTGAGAAGGACCTTCAGCCCTTCCCACCCTTTCTACCCAGTCTCCTTGGACTCACAGTGTAGCCTAGTAAGCACTGAAATCTACTTCCCTGTTGAACAGCTCTGCATTTTGTGATCCTGTGGCAGGACAGGGAGCTCGTGGTGGTCCTTCATAAAAGACTGGCATATTGCTATTCTTATTCTCCTGGAGTTGGACTCCATGATCCTTGTGAGTCCCTTCCAATTCAGGATATTCTATATTTCTATGATTCTAATTGGATGAGAACCATATGTCATGTTGTAAATGAGGATCTTGCAATGTTTCTACAAACCTTCAAGGACCTGCCAGACAGGTCAGTATTAATTTCCTATTGACAGAAGCAAAAGAAATCAAGATCTTAGGGTCTTATAACAACAACAACAGGTAATTTCTTAAAAACTATAACATAGAACAATAAATCCTTAATTACTGTTAAAATTTGTCTTCAGAAAGATGAAAATACAAAAACTTTAGAGAAACTTGTCTGTTTCTTCTAATGATACCATCTGGATTTATAAAGGGTGTTTTCCCTCCCTATAAAACTGACCTCACTTATAAGGACAATCACATGCAAAGCAGCAGAAGTGATCAGTAGACCAAAGTAAACTGATTAACTGAACTGATGAAAAATGGGCTCTAAATTCCACTATATTTTCTTAAAAGCTGCTTCTCTCAGGCATATGCAAACAGCTTAGTAGAAATAGTTATAGAATCACAGGACCTTGTTCTCCTTTCCCATCAGAACAATTCTGAAGTAATTCCACTAAAGTGAGCAGAGTTACACTGATGTGAGATCACAGTCAGTCAGAAATGGAAAATTCCTAATAGCTTATCCAGTTCATAACCCTAGGGCTAGCATACAGTTATTCCTTGCACTAAAACCACATTTAATTCTTCCAAATATGAATAGTGGAAAATGGTGCTTGGGAGGTGTTTTGGTCACTTAGTGGAGTTTCTTTAATTCCTCATCCAATTTCTCTTTTTTGGGAAAATCCTTGTTTTTGACTGAAAGCCAAAACCTCAGCTACATTGCCCAATAAATGAAATATGGAACAAAATGGATATGCCACATTATAAGAGTGTAATTCTGGGTGCCTCATGTGCCTGTTCTCCACCCGGTGCTGGTTGTGGATTCTCATTAGGCTGGTGACACATGGAGGCTTAAGAGAACTTATTGTAAAGACAAAGCAACAGGGCAATACCAGACACATTGAGGTGTCACCTCCAGGGCTCTGCAGCAGAATTCCTTGTATGTAGCATTGGCTTAACACATGGCATAGCATCTATCCTTTTGTCAGAGGCATTTCTGCTTTCCAGTGAAGTGCAGTAAAATCTTCCTCAGTGAACGCACTCTTCTGTGAGATCTGCTCTGTCTGAAACAGCTTTTCCTGCCGAAAAAAACAATTTCAATAAAAACATTTTAATCAGACCTTATGGTAAAGAGATTTCAAACAAAAAATAAACTCTCTTTTTTATTTTTTTTTTATTCTGGTAATACCTAATTATATCTATTTCGTTGTTCTCAGGCACAAGGGCATTGCTAATGTGTCTGACACATGAACACTAAAGTTGGGCAATGTCCTTTTACTCTCTCTGTGCTTCCTTAGCACCAGAGGTGTTTTCCAAGACCCATTTCTACAGAGGCACCTGGGGCATCACATGGTTGGTGTGCATTGCTTCCTGAATGTAAAGGGGCCCATACCAGCAGCTCTGGAAAAAGCTTAGATGCTAAACAAGATTCCAAAAATAAGTTTCTATGAACTAACCATTTGTCTTCCACCTTTAAAAGCAAGGGTCTAAAATCAATCAGCTTGTGCAAGTCCTTGCTGAAGCATGTGAGATAAATGTGACAGTAAATCACACAAGCCACTAAGCAGAGTCTGATACCACTTCCCTGTGAATGAAAAGCAGTAAGAAATCTCACAGCTGCTGTTCCTGCCCTTCAGCAACTTTTAATTTTTATTGATTGACACGACACCTACGCGCCACATCATCCACAAGAGGCATCAGGTCTGTTTCAGGAAAAGCAAATTATTTGGTATTGTCAACAGCTGGCAGAGGCCACCAGGAACTGCTTCTTCATTCATTTGTTTTTCTCAGACACCTATAAAGAGCTGTCATCACATATCAAACGAAGCAAGTATCGGACAGCATGTGTGTCTCAATGCTGGCACACAGCCTCCATCACTGGGAGGCATGAACTGAGGCATGCCAGCCATGGCAAGTGAGCGAAGTGGGGACAAAGTGAGTCCTGGGGCAGTTTGGGGCACCTCAATATAAGAAAATATAAAGTTATTAGGGAGTGTCCAAGAGAGGGCTACGAAGATGCTGAGGGCACTAGGTCTGCTCAGCTGGAGAAGAGCAGACTGAGGTCAGAGCTCACAGCCATTCTTCAGCTTCCTCACGAGGGGAAGAGGAGGGGCAGGCCCTGATCTCTGCTCTGTGTGACCAGGGACAGGACCCAGGAACAGCTGGAGCTGTGTCAGGGCAGGGTCAGGGTGGGTATCAGGGAAAGGTTCTTCCCCCAGAGGGTGCTGGGGCACTGAACAGGCTCCCCAGGAATGGTCACGGCCCCAAGGCTGCCAGAGCTGCAGGAGTGTTTGGACAGTGCTCTCAGGGATGCACAGGGTGGGATTGTTGGGGGGCCTGTGCAGGGCCAGGAGTTGGACTGAATGATCCTTGGGAGTCCCTTCCAGTTATGGGTATTCTGTGGTTCCAAAGTGAGCTCAAGCACAAACTTTGCAGAGTTGGTTGCCTTCAAAAATCACTGTTGCTGTGGATGGAATAGCAAGAGGACATGGTGAAGAGTTTGGACTTTCTGAGACCAAGAGAAGGCAGCTGTGCTGAAGGCTGTTGCCTCAGTGACACTAATACTTGCATTTCACTGTAAACTGATGGTGTAAAAGGACTTTGCATTATTAAATCAATAGTTACCCCCTTGTATTATTTCCCCTGAAATAAACTGGGCTGTGAGATGTGAAGCTCTCTTTACCTGTGCCGATCCCTAATTAACAGTTGTGGAAGTACTGTGCATTTGTGAGCAGGATGACCAGGATATATCCCCTGATATGCATAAAAGAGACATATGGAATAAAGTTTTGCAATGTGTGTGCAAGCCATTTTGGCCAGTGTTAAAGCCAAAAGGCCAAATATCCTTACTGATGCATCGTGCTGCAGTAGTGAAGAATGAAGTGTTTCACTGGGGTAACAGAGGGAGCTGGAGGTGAGTGAAATACATTTTCCAGACTGGAATGTGGTCAAGATAGTGAGTAAATGCCACTGCTGCTGAGGAAGGACCACAGATGTTCCTGAAGAGATCGGTGGCTGGGAGTTTGGTTTCTCAGTTGTGTCCCAAATCCAGCAGCTGGAGCAGCACAGTCCCCCTTAGCACCCCTTGACTCAGCCCTGACTCAGAGGGAAGAATTGTGCCCACTGAGTCACAAGCTCAGCCTCCTCCAGCTCTGCCTCCTTCTCCTGGTGATCCACTCAAGCCCAAACCTGCACAGCAGATGGGAGCTGACAGGGCTGAGCCTGAGCAGGATGGGTGGCACAGAACAAAGCCTTGGCAGTGCCAACATGTCCAGATGACCCACAGGACAACTGTGTTTAGGGGGTGTGCTGTGGGATTTATGGGATGGGCACCATGTTCACGTCAAGGATAGCTCACTCTGGATGTTCAGTCTGCTCTCTGGGGCTCCACAAACATGGCCTGGGTGCTTTGCACAGATTGCTGATCCCAAGCTTGTACCCTGCAAGGACAGGACTGAGCCAGAGGAATGTTACTGTCTCCCAACCACCTCCTCTGGAAATGTCTGAGATTCCCAGAAAAGATGAGAAAAAGCACAAAACCCACACTATGCTTGATCTGGACTGTGCTTAGCTTATCTCTTTCCCTTGAAACTATACTGAATTCATTTTGGGGTGGTGAGAAGGGAGCTTGCACCAGAAATAGAAGATCTATAATTAACACATGGTCCGAACACAAAATAGAACCGCAGAGGCCTCTCAAAGTTAGTAAACTTTGCTTGGAAGTGCATTCCAAGTTTTATCAGATTTCTCTCATCTGCAGAAACAGAACTTCCTAGATCTCTTATACTTGCAAGCCCAACAGACTGAACCCAAATACATACTTTAGTTTTATGATTAAAAAAATCCTCCACTGACACACATCGTGCACATGTAAGTAATTTCAAGTCTTCAAGTACTAACCCTTCCCACCCTGAAGCAAGGGCAAATTCCTCTTCCTCTCTCACAGGCCTGCTACCATTATGCCAGCTTTCATTCTGAAACCCAAACTCATGTGAAAAACACCCAGGTTAGTGAATCTGAAACTCAGCCTCCAACCATTCAGTAACCCAAATGAAAATGCTGTGTGTCTGTTAACCCATTCTTGTTTTCTCCTCTCAGGGGCAGGCTGCTTATTCTCCCAGCAGTCCAGCTCATCCTGCCATTTAGGAAGTTGAACCTGTATCTTTCCATGTCTCCCAGCAGGCATGTATCTGAAGTTCAACAAGAGCAAGTGCAGGATTCTGCACCTGAGGAGAAATAGCCCCATGCCCCAGCACAGGCTGGGGGTGACCTGCTGGCCAGCAGCTCTGCTGAGAAGGACCTGGGGGTCCTGGTGGACAACAGGCTGTCCATGAGCCAGCAGTGCCCTGGGGGACAAGAAGGCCAATGGAATCCTGGGGTGCACTGGGAAGAGCAGTGCCAGCAGGTCAGGGAGTGATCCTGCCCCTCTGCCCAGCCCTGGGAGGCACATCTGCAGTGCTCTGTCCAGTCCTGGGCTCCTCAGCACAGGAGGGACATGGAGCTCCTGGATCGAGGCCAGCAGAGGCTGCAGAGATGATTTAGGGCCTGGAGCATCTCTGGCAGGGAAAGGCTGAGGGAGCTGGGGCTGTCCAGCCTGGAGAGGAGCCCCAGCTGAGAGGGGCCCTCAGCCCTGGGTGTCCCTGCCTGCAGGGAGGGCTCTGAGCAGGGCCCAGGCTCTGCTCCAGGGGCCCAGCAATGGCACCAGAGGAACAGGCAGGGACTGAGCCCAGGAGGTTCCACCTGGGCAGGAGGCAGAACTTCTGTCCTGGGCAGTGACTGAGCACTGAACAGACTGTCCAGAGAGGGTGTGGAGTCTCCTCACTGGGGATATTCCAGAACCATCTGGACACAATCCTGTGCCCTGTGCAGTGTCTGAGCACTGAACAGACTGTCCAGAGAGGGTGTGGAGTCTCCTCACTGGGGATATTCCAGAACCATCTGGACACAATCCTGTGCCCTGTGCTCTGGGATGGCCCTGCTGGAGCAGGGAGGTGAGACCAGATGACTCTCTGTGATCCCTTCCAACCTGAGCCATCCTGTAAATCTGTCGTTCTGTGGAATGAAGTTTCCCTGATTTTCACAAATATTTTTTCTGTATTTCTCACTGTATGGCCAAGAGCATTACCTCAGATGCTGCAAGTGGTGCTTTCTTACCCAACTCCCCTCAGGCCCAATGCTTCTGCTGCTGCTGCCTGATGATGTCCACATGAAAAAGTTTGTGGAACAAGTTTCAAGTGATGGAAGAGGAAGAGAAAAGTAGGGTTGAAGCCTCCAGAAGTCCTGACCACAGGATAGGATGAAAGAAACATCAGATCTATTGAAGAATTAATCAATATTTCTGCCTTTAGTTTTTCCCACATATAAAATTAATAGAATAATGTTTACTTTTTGAGCTCTTGTAGTATTGTGATTAAAAATTCCTTATTCTTTTTAAAGGCCTATGAAGTATGTGCTATTCAGAGATACAGGTGGGAAAGATTGCCAACATACATTAATATCCAGAGAGAAGACAAAGAAATGAAAGCACAGGTGTTAAAGGTGCCAGAAAGAATTAAAGATGGAAGCAGGAAGGAACAAAGATTATTAGAGATATCTAACTGCTGGACAAAAAAGGGAGGGGATGAATATGATATGGAAAAGATAAAGAAAAGATAACTTTTCATAAAGATAAATTGACAGAAAAAAAACAGTAACAAACAAGGACAAAGAAAAAAACAAGTGAGGGAAGAACTGATGAAGATGAAAGCACTGGTTTCCCTAAGTAGGACTGGTCACCACGTAAGTACCACCCAGTGGGCTGCACATGACAAGGAGAGGGCAAAAAACAGAAAAATGAAAGAAGCTGAAAGAAGCAGGAAAGCAGATTAACAGGGAAAAAAATGTAAGCTCAGCCTAACATCTTAATGATTTTTTAAAATTATTTTGTCAGTAGCTGTGGTTTTCTTTGGGGAACCAATATATTTTGTTAAAAAGAAATCCCAACAAAAATCTTCAGTATTGGTCAAAAAGAAGTAGATAAAACCTAAGCTTGGTAACCCAAAACCTTTCTGCATTATACTTAAAACTTCCATGTTTTTAGAGTTTTTTATGAAAACCTGATGTTTCTGTGGGAAAATCATCACTTCCCAGACACATCTATTTTTAGGCCTGTGTTCTCAATTAGCCTGGTACTGATTTGCAGCACCACAGCAACAGGGTGTGTCAAAGGGTTACAAAGGAGCCTGCCTGGCATTAAAAACCCACCCTGATGACTTTATGGTAGCTGCCAGCCAGCCTTTCTTTTTGTCTCTGCATCTCAGAAGAGAAGTATGGGGTGTCAGATATTCTGGTGAGAACTTGTCATGGCACAGGATCATGGTGTGAAAGAAAGTGAACTCTAAAAGCACGATGTAAAAGAATTATAGCATCATGGAGTGGGCTGGATTGGGAGGATCCTTAAAAGATCAATCAGTTCCAGCCCCCTGCCAGGGGCAGGGACACCTTCCACTATCCCAGGTTTCTCCAAGCCCCATCCAACCCAGTCTTGAACACTTCCAGGAATGGGGCAGCCACAGCTTTTCTGGGCAATCTGTGCCAGGGCCTCCCCACCTTGAGAGGGAAAAATTTCTTCCTCCAATCCAATCTAAACCTCCTCTTTGTCAATATGAAGCCATTCCCCCCTGTCCTGTCCCTCCAGGCCCTTGTCAAGAGTCTCTCTCCATCTTTCCAGTAGGTTCACTTCAGGTACTGGAAAACCACAGCTGGGTCACCCTGAGGCTGAACAATCCCAATTCCCTCAGCCTTTCCTCCCAGCAGAGCTGCTCCATCCCTCTGATCCCCTTGGTGTCCCTGCTCTGGACTCATTCCTTAACAAAGCTGAATTCTGAATTGCACTTTGGATATGTGATTGATCCCAGCATCATCTGTAAGTAATCCTTTTGCTTCTGCCTTTACATGTCTGAATCATCAGCTAAACTTGCTCTGGGAGAGAACCTGTAGTGGCTCTGTCAGAACAGACAACTGCAGTGCTAAATGTGAATAAGTCACCCGAGCAGAAATTTGTCCTAGTGGCACTGTTCCCACTTACAAGCTTTGTGCTTGAGGGGATGAGAAAAGCTGTCCAGATGATCCTGGGAAAGTTTGTACACACAGCAACTCAGCCAGCAAAGTGCTGGGCGTAGCATGCTGCCCAGGAGTGGGTGTTCAGCCTTGGAGCAGGTTGGATCCTGGATCCATGGATCTGCTCCAGCACCTGCTTCACCTTGGTGACCAGAGCAAAGCAGAGAGCCAGGAGGGCACCATGCAAGAAATGAGCCAGCCACCAAAGGGCTCTGGAATGTTTGGGTGGACACATGTACCTCCTTCTGCCATGTGGTTGAGTGTTCAGCGTCATGATGGGTCCAAATCTCTCTCATCCCACTGATTACCCTGAACCTCTCCACTGGGCAGCCCCCAAGCTCTCTGGCACTGCCAGAAGATCATAACCCAGCACCTTGCTGTGATGGAAACCCAGAAACTGCTTCTCTGAGCTTCACCGACCTGGCACAAGGGAGCTCTTGTATTTGTCATCACCGCTGTTGCTATGGCCACGGCACACAGGTATAAACCTTGCCCAGAGGACATTGTTACAGGAGGGCAGGGTGCAGCCCAGGAACCAGTAGTGCTTTACTGACATGATTTATCTCTGTGACCCGTCCAGGGCTCTGGAGTTTATCCATTCAGTTGCTTTTGCAGGAAGTCTCCTTACGATAGAGCCCTCAGCACATTTAGTAATAATATTTCACATCTATATTGGGCTCTGTGCATTCCAAGTGCAATACAAACTCATTCATCTTATCTTTTTATCTCATGACAGTTGCCTGCAGTGCTGAGTTGGTTTGATCCCAGCCTCACAGGCTTTTCAACAGTGGAATTGTTACCTGACTAATTATCCGTCTAAGTCACAATGAGGGACTGGTGGCTGGGCTCCACTCTCAGTTTTAACCAGCAGCTCCTGCCACTCCAGTGAGAGGGCTCTCAGTCTTTCTGATGATGAAGAGAGAGAAAAGACAATCTTGGAGGAGATTTTCACTTAGTTTGTTTTAGGGTGTTCACTAGGAGCAAAACTGGTTTCAGAAATAGAAATACACTTGCCATTGATCCATGGGAAACACAGTCAAGCATCTCTGTTTTAATTTTACCCACAGGAGATGATGCTTACACAGGTCCAGCTTGTATTGCTCCTATCCTTTCTCCATTTGCTGCACAAAAGGATGCACTAATTCAGTGTGGAGTCTGTGGCCATGCCTTTAGAGATTATTTATATTAAACTGGTAGGTCACTGGCTGCAAATAAGGGATAATATTTTCCATATCAGGCACTCTTGCATGCTGCATGCAGCTCAGGTATTCAAGTCCAATAGTCCACCCAGACAGGAGGAGCTGCAAAAAGGATTTCAGTGAAGGTATACAAGGAGTGGCTGCAAAGGACGGGAGAAAAATTAGCAAAATGTTCAAAATTGTTAAGAAGAAGTAGGTTCTAAAAGTTACAACTATCACAAGGTGATAATTTTCAAAAGCTGAAATGAGTTAGCTCTGTCAAAGAAAATTAAGACAAATGGAACAAGTGATCTCACACTAAAAACACAACAGAAAGTGGCTTATTTAGCTTTTTTTTAACTTAGGGAAAAAAATCTCAGCAGGTATATGACTTTTTCAGGTTAAACACATAATTTGAAACTTTGGTCTTTAATATTAATGCTGACCACTAGCATGACAGATATGAGTAAAAAGAATGCTCCATGCCTGAGTTTTCCAAACTTAGTTTATCCTAAGGAACGGAAAAACACACAGGAAGGATCTCTCACTGGGCATCATCACTCTGCCATCATATTGGCTGCCTTCAGGACTCTGCTTCATTGCAGCAAAATGAAACAGATCAGCACCATAGTTACTGTTTTTAAAGTGACTTCCAAGAATTTTCTTATCAGGATAAAAATGAAGCAAATTACATAATGCTGTGGAGCCTGGATCCAGCAACTCTTAAGGCTGCCAGAAATATCAGCTGTGTAATACAGATGGGCTGTATTTGGTGAGACTGAAACACATTTAGAAAATGCGTTAAAAGTTTGGGTTTTTTTCTGAGAGGCCTCTTGCAGCCTGCTACCCCCAGTTTTTGCTACCTCAAGCTTCACTCACAGACTTGGAAAATTGTTCATAAGGAATTTTATGTTTAGTTACTGTATTAAAAGTTCCTTAAAACCTGTCAAGATACTTTTTGCACAGAATTATAGAATGGTCTGGGTTAGAAGGGACTTTAAAGATCACCCTGTTGCAACCCCCTGCCATGGGCAGAGACACCTTTCACTATCCCAGCTTGCTCAGAGCCCCATCCAACATGGCTTTGGACACTTCCAGGGATGGGGCAGCCACAGCTTCTCTGGGCAACCTGTGCCAGGGCCTCCCCACTCTCACAGGGAAGAATTTCTTCCTGATATCCAATCTGAACCTCCCTTCTGTCAGTTTAAATCCACTCCCCCTTGTCCTGTCACTACAGTTCCTGATGAAAAGTCCCTCTCCAACCTCCCTATAGGCCCTTCCCTATAGACTGTAGAGGAGGTGCTCTGAGGTCTCCATACAAGCTTCTCCTCTCCAAGCTGAACAGCCCCAAGTCTCCAAGCCTATCTCCACAGGGAGGGTGCTCCAGTCCCTTTATCAATTTTGTGGCCTCCTCTGGACTTGCTCCAGCATTCCATGTCCTTCCTATGTACATTTATACATCATCGTTACTTTGTAGTGGAAAGGTAAGTTTGCCACAGAACTTGCTATTTAAGACCATGTGGGATCTTGCATCCACTCCTGATGAAGTCCTAGTGACCCAGGGCGAATACATTTTTATGCTACTATTGCCAGTTCAATATCTTCTGTTGTGTATGTTGTGTCTTCAGCATCTTCTTTGTGGCTGTCTTCCTTCCTCTAATTGAAAACCTGATCTGTGGAGAGGAACTCCACCAGTAAAACCACACTCCCAGCTCCAAGAATTTGGTTGACTTACCTACCCAAAATAATATTGTCTTTCTGGCCTTCACTGAGTAAGTCCATGACAGAGCACGATCTGAAGCCACATTTGCTGTATTGTGTAAGACAATTTGTCAGGTATGTGTAGCCCTAGTGCTTTGGAGACATGTATGGACAAATTTGGTGAGCTGGAAAAAACCCATTTCGTGCAGCCAACAAAAGCTGCAGTGATTCAATACCTCTATTTCTTCTCAAGAGAGGCCCTGTTTCTTTGTCCAAGTTATTGATTCAAGTCAATTCTGTGTGGGAGTATCTGGAAACGCTATGGCTTCAACATTGTGCTTGAGGAAGTCTGAAGTTTGAAAAGGTCACCACTGCTAAAACACGAATGTGACTGTTCCCAAGTCCCACCTTTCTGTCACCACTAGAGACAACTGTTTTAACACCCATAAAGAGGACTGTCCTCACTGCCGTTCGGTTTTGGCCTGAGTGGGAGCTGATCTGTGAGACTCTTGGTCTCAAAATGATCTTCCCAGTTTGGCAGAACTAGGTTGGTGACACCTAAGCTTCTTTTGGTGGCCTGAGGCACACATTCTGCCTAGGAGACTTCACCAGGAGGCTCCTGGGCAGGCCCCCGGCTGGAGAGGCACTGCCCTGCCCAGCCTGTCCTGGAGAAGGGCCTGGCACCATGGTTGGGCACCATCTGCTGCAGCCTCTCCTCAGCTGCCAGTGCTGTTTGGGTGCCCGTGGGGATGTGAAACTGCTGTTTGCCCACGAGGTGTAACTGTTTATCAGCCCAGCCTACCACGTCCTTGCTGCTCCCTGAGCACGGTTATTGCTGTTCCAGCCTTTGATAAGGCGAGGACTGAGATAGCTACTGTACTTTCAGGCGAGGCTCCAAGTCAGCGGCTACCTTTCATCTTCATTTTATTGCCAAGGACAGGGACACATGGGCCAGACCACTAGCTAGCTAATAAGTAATAGGGAGCTTTGCTGAGTCCCACGAGCCTCCTCATCAGGTAGTACATTTTTCCTCCATATAGATGTATATACATTTTTTTGATATCTACAACTCCCACATCGTGAGGAGCAGGCGAGGGCCAGCTCATGGTGTGTGTGTGTAGGCTAGTGGAAATGCATGTCTGCAAAGGGACTCAGCTGTAATTGGGTAACTTGACAGGTAGAACAAACTCTTGCAGCCCTTTGCTCTTTCCAGTTCCCAAATATGACAGCTTAATAATTTCCTAGACACAAAATGTCACAGAGATAAAGCAAAGTTTATAAAGGACGGCTGGTCACATCACAGAAAAATCTGGTGATATATAAAAGCAAAGAAACTCAAAGTTCAGGAAGCATTTGTTTTCCTCTGAACTTCCCTCCTTCCTCTCTCTCAGCACTCACAAAGCTGGAAATTCAGCCTGACGGTTCCTTAAACAAATACAACTCTGTCCTTTACATCACCATACGGTTCACCATCAATGCCACATTAGGTAAACTGTGAAAGTCGAAACCCAGTTGCTTTGTTCCAGGTCTTCATATGTACAGAGGTGCTGGAATTTTGCTGAAATAACTGAAATAGGAGTTTCCTGTAATAAGTACCTTGTAGCTTTATGTATCTTGTAGTATGATCAAACACATTCAAATTTAGACATGATTTTCTTCCCGCCAAAGTGGAAGCATCTTGGTGTCCTCAAAGCCATATTTCAGCTGACAGGAGAAGCACTTCCTCACTATGAGGGATGGGGTCACAGCCTTTCACCTCCCTTCCAGGGACATCATTTACAACTCCATGGAGGCTCATCAGCCTCCTCTGCTCAGATTCCCAACCCACCAATCTGGGTTGTATCACTAAATTTTAGCTTAAAAGACAGGGTCTTCTTTTGCCTTTGTGTGTGTAGCACTGATGAAGCCCCCCACATGAAATACCACCACACAAAAGTCATCATGGGCAGGTGGCAATTTGGGCCTTTCACTTTTTGGTTTGTGCTGTTTGGGGTTTTTTTGTTGCTTGTGTAACTATTTTGCCAGGTGTTGGGCAAAAAATACATGAGTAGGAGAAAGAGCCCTAGAAGGAGAATGTTATTCCAAGCAATTCATACCATTAGCTCAATTAAACCTATAGCACAGCAGATATTATTTACCTTGAGAGGACAAGGCTTGGTTTTTGTGACATGTATAATTACATCTGTTGATTGCACAGGACTGTCCCTGAGCTCTAGCATGATTAGTCAGGTGGTTTCTTGTAAGTGCTTTTTGGGTCCCTGGATGAATCACTCCAGTTTGTGGTTTGTCATTTCTTAGTATTCTTTTAACACATCTTAGCCAGCAGAACGATTATCCATATTTGTTTGCTTTTGACTTGACATTCCTTTACCAGAAGAGCTTTGGGGAGGTTGGAGGCTTTCTGCAGCTCACAGTCGGAATGGCAAGATGGGGCTCAGTGTGTTTATTTGTAATGTCTTAGTAACTGCAGTAACACCCTGGGGCCTTCAGACATGCTGGAGGATGCAGTCCTAGCCGTGGGCAACTTTCATTCTCCATCAAGAGCCATGTGGTATGGGAAGGCCATAAGAAAAGCTCTGAGAACAAGAATAAAAATTACTCCATAAACTGTGGTTTTCCAGAAGGTTGTAGATACCACAGAATCATGGAATGGTGTGGGCTGGAAGGGACCTTAGAGATCATCTCATTCCAACCTTCTACCACGGGTAGGAACATCTTCCACTATCCCAGCTTGCTCCAAACACTGTCCAACCTGGCCTTGGACACTTCAGGGATGGGGCATCCACAGCTTCTCTGGGCAACCAGTGCCAGGGCCTCACCACCCTCCTAGGGAACAATTTCTTCCTCTTATTCAATCTAAATCTCCTCTCTGTCAATGTGAAGCCATTGCCCCTTGTCCTGTCACTGCAGGCCCTTGTCAAGAGTCTCTCTCCATCTTTCCTGTGGGCTCCCTTCAGGCACTGCAAGGCCACAATGAGGTCACCCCAAAGCCTTCTCTTCTCCAGGCTGAACAATCCCAATTCCCTCAGCCTTTCCTCCCAGCAGAGCTGCTCCATCCCTCTGATCCCCTTGGTGTCCCTGATCTGGCCTGGCTCCAGCAGCTCCCTGTGCTTCCTGGGCTAGGCCCAGGGCTGGATGCAGCCCTGCAGGGGGTGCTCAGCAGAGCTGTGGTCATTTTCCTTTATTTAAGTGGACCAAGTCAGGACAAGTAGTGAGACATCACTGGAGGATGAAACCCTGTATTTAGGGTTTGAAAATTCCATAAAAAGAAAATATGCTTGGTTCAGAGAAATCCAGTTCACACAATATGTATTGCAGCCACAGAGGCAGTCCTTTCCTTTAAAATCCTAATTTGAAGCTACCAAATTTGCTCTCCACTCAGATTATTCTGAACACAGCTGTGACAGTATTCAGGACTTGGGCAGCCAGCCACTGACTTTCACCTCTGGATGCTTTCCTGATCTCCTATAATTCACTGCTGACAATATTATTTTGCCTTTTTTTTTTTCTTTTCAGGAGTGTGGGTGCCTATTAGCTGTTAAAAAGCAATTTACATACCTTAGCTGCACTCAGCCAAGAAGCAGCTACAGAACCCAACCCAATAAATCACAACAAGGGGAAAACAAAGAGGAGATGCAGAGTGAGGGCAGCAGGACACTCACAGTTTTAGTCCAAAGGAAGGGGAGATGAGTGTTTCCAGCAGTTTCCAAGAAACAGTGCTCCCTTATTCAAACTCTGTCACAGTTCTCTGGCATAGTTTCTGTTATCTGGCCACTCTTATCAGTAGTTTCTCCTGGAACCATAAGAAACCACATAGAACATCTTGCTAAGATGACAAAACATTCTTTGATTGCTTTTTAGAAGGCTTTGCTGCAGGTTTAGCAGGATGGATTTACCTTGTGGATTACAGGAAGGGAGTGAGAAGGGGTAAGGCAGCCCTGGTTCAGATCAGCTGCAGTCACTGTGGAAGCTCAGCTACAACCTGAGCCCACAGTACACTCAAAACGAATAATGACACTCAGGATTCACCCCCTTCATGCTGAGGGGAATGGTGGCTCTGGAACTTTGTGGTAGTAACACAGATAAGCTATCTGGCTGCTGGGAGTTTTATTAGAAGCATCCATCTAATAGGATAATCCCAAACTCAAGCAGCTCTCCCAAGGGTCAGAAGCCACAACTATGCTCAGCCCATACAGAAGAACCAAAGGTTTTCTCCACAACAGCTTCCTGTAAAAGTCACACATTTGTCAATACAAAAATCTGCGATATTGGAAACAGAGAATGTGGAGAGTATGAAATGGAACATCATTTAAAACAAATAACACAGGGACTACCACCAACTGTACTACTGGTTTTTATATACAGCTGAGTGAAACCCACTGGAGTTTTCCTGTTTAAAAGAAGCTGCCACATAATTTTGAGATTGTAATCCCAGGGCCACATATTTTAGGAATGTGAGAAGGGACTTTGCTTCTGCTTTGGCATAAGATCACATGTGAGTTTACTGAAAACCCAAATTCAAACACAGAAATGGACCAGATTAAATGCAAAGGAAAAATGAAAAATAACTTAAGCCCAAATATTGAGGTCAACTAGTGATAAGAAAATGGAAAGTGAGGGACAGATAACCAATTAATAAAATGTCTTACAACAGAACTCTTTCAGAGGAGTACTAGAAACAGAGTAGAAGTCAGCTGGAAACAACAAGTGATGTTGTCTTGCCTGCTTTACTTTCACTGAGCAAAAGAGCAGAGAGTAAACAAAAAGTTCAGGGAGAAAATGCAAAGGTTAGTTCAAAATCCTTTTAGCTTTAAAATTTCAGCAACACATTGGCCTGAAGCTTTAACTCTCTCTGTGTCTCTCTGAGTGGTGCAAAATTCTGTCTCTATTTGCATCAGTGCTTTGTGGGTTGCTCTGAAACTTTGCTCAGCATGCGCTTGCCTTTCCAACAAGCCAGGGCAGCCAGAGGATGCACTCCTTGGTAATATTAAAAGAGCAGAAAACCACTCCAGAAACACATGGCAGGGATGAGTAAGCAAAGCCTTCCTGGTTGTTGATCTGTGATAGACTCAGCAACTTCAGCAGAGGAAATATTTATCTTAGAAGGGTGCACAGCTTCCGTTAGGTTTTCACTCCAGCACTAAAACCTGGTGCTGAAAGCTTTCATGATCAGATGATTTTATTTCTTTCTTCCTTTGAGTCACAGCAGAGCCTTTTGCTGTGTGCTCTACCTGCTTAAGCAAACAGCCAGTGCTATTTGGTGAACTTCGTGGGCCATGCAGGAAATTTCTCACAACGGTGCAGTGACAGAACAAAACATTCACTGCACTGCAAGTTAGCAACACAGATAAATGGCAGAGTAGATTGGCTGGGGTCACAGGTAGGAGACCTCCCCTCCTCCAATAAAAGCTGCCTTCCGAGGCTGGGTCCCTGGAATTCTAACAGTGCTGTTAGGCCAAGAGCAGAGATCCTCATGCCTGTGGTATTTGCTCAGAGGGCATGACCACTTTGGGCAAGTCTTTCATGTGAGTCAGCTTTAGCTGATCCATGGGAAAATTCCTTTGTGTTGTCAGGCAGGGTTTGCTCACAGTTTCAAAGGATAATTCGACTGAAAGGAAAATACATCTAAATTTTAGCGTATTTTGGTCTTTGACTAAACAGAGTGCAAAGCAAAGGATGCTCAGTTTTTTTGCAGTCCACTTTTAATGAGGAAAGCCCTCTATAAGGAACATGCAGAAATACTCCACCCTATCTCTGGATTCTACATCATCTTTGACCACACCAAATGTCCTATGTGCAAATACCAATGAAATAGATTCAGGTAAAAAGTGTGAGTTCCAATTGTGATGCCTGGAGAAAGTAAAGAGCTAATCCTGCAAACATTTGTTCGTTTGGTTACTCTGTGTCTTGTCAGGTTATTCAGTCACTCAAGAACGGCAGCAGGGTCAGGGCAAAAGCAGGACAGAGCATCTCCCAAGCTGCTTCTGCATCTCTGCAAGAGGAGCATCCAGAAACTTCCACTGCCTCACAGCTGTGGAAGAGCTGTTCATTCAAAACTGAGCAGGGGCACTGGAAATCTTTGTGTCACTTCGTTGCCACATGGCTGTGACAGTCAGGCCTCTGTCAGTTGAACCCACTGCCAATAATGTGCAGCACTAATGAGATGGCAGAATGCAGGTCTGCCTCCTTCCAAAGCTTTTATGTACCTGAAGGGATTCTGCAAGAAAGGTGTGAAGAGACTTTGCATGGGCATGGAGTGACACAACAAGGGGGAATTTATTTAACTGACAGAGAGTAGGTTTAGATGGGATATTAAGAAGAAATTGTTCCCTGTGAGGGTGCTGAGGCCCTGGCACAGGTTGCCCAGAAAAGCTGTGGCTGCTCCATCCCTGAAATGCCTTAGGCCAGGCTGGATGGGGCTCTGAGCAACCTAGGACAGTGGCAGGTGTCCCTGCCCATGGTAGGTGGTTAGAACCAGGTGATCTTTAGGATCACTTCCAACCCAATCCATGATTCTGCAATTCCATAACACACATACACACACCTTGCCCATCCTTGGTGTCCTACTGCCATGTAAACAAATGATGGTCCCTGTGGTGATGGTGAACGTGTCCTGGGCTTTCATAGCGATGCTGCACTGTACCTGAACCTGGCTGAATTCTCCTCTGGTTCAGGTGTTGCTTTCTTTAAAAAGCCAGTTTCCATGATGCCTTAAAGACAAGTTCAGTGACTAGATGGGGTTCATATGTTGGTCAGTGAGAAATCCTGCTCTTCTGGCACAAAGAACTTGAGGACAGTTTCAGGGAATGAAAAGCTTGCAAACTGGATGCATGGCCACAGTAGTTTAGTCACAGACCCCTGGCTAATGTAAATTCTTGAAGCCTTTTGTCTTCAGTGGATGAAACTGTTGTTCTACACCAGATGAAAAGGGCAATACAGTGCATTGTAATCACTCAGCCATCAGTAGTGCCAAGAAAGAAGTTTCTAATCACACTTTTGGCTTTTTCCAGTGTAAGTTGCCAGTCCTTTTTTTGTGGAGATAACCTTCAAAATGCCTTCAACCTCCCTGCTGCTGAAAGTTTGTCAAGGTGAGCTCTCTGATAGAAATCAGATTAGTCACTGCTCTTGCCTTTACTCACAACAGGCTCGGAATCTTCAGGAAGTATAAACATGAGATCCATAGTCTGATTCACAGTCCAGCCCCAGCATCCTCATGAAGTGAAGGATCTGGGTGCTGCTCTGAAGATGTGTCACAGGTGAGGTGAACCCTGTGAGGAGATTTCTGGTGGCCTGCAAATGCAGAGAGAGTAGAGATCCCACTAGATGTCTCTGTGCCCCTTTATGCTCTTGCAGAGTGTTGGCATTATGAACTGTCCCAGCTGTGCTCAGGTGCTGGACCTGGAAAATGGGATGGATGGATTCCTGTTACATGGAGCTTAAGGAAGAAGCAATGCATAAACAGCTGGGAAATGCTTGGACACTGCAGCAATGGAATCCAATGCCCAATGTCTGATGGCTGCCCATGCAAATAACTACACATTACTCAATTCTGCCACACTTTTTGCTCACAAGAGTCTTACAAAGAAGGAGAAGGAGCCTCTGGTAGAGGATGTCCTGGTGGGCACTGAAACTCTCCATATGATGCAGCCCTTCTGGGGATACATGTTGACTAAAAGGGCTTCAGTGACTGCTGATATTCTCACCATTTAACAAGGGTTTTATGAAAACCTGTTTCAGCTTCTTGGCTGTTCATGAAGAATTTGTTCTGGCCACAATTTGCATATTTGGTGTCCCCACAGTTGTCTGCAAAGACCTTGTGAGAATATGTGCGTGTGTTACTTGCTACAACATGAAGAACTTGAAAAGTAAATATCAGTACATAACATTCCTCAACACAAGTCACTGGAAAATTGTTTGGAGGTTGTGTGTCATGTACACAGAGGTTTCCACAGGTGTTCCCTATGAAGTCCATTGAAAGTCCTTGTTTTACAGAGGCTCCTGTACAACCACTCTCAAGTCCCATGTGCTCAGACCCTCACAGTTGCATGAGGCCAATCGGGATATTTATTTCAGTACCAAATTTTAGATGACGACTGAATCAGTCCTAAAGTGCACAGACATCTAAACCCCATCGAAAATACTGACAAATAGACATATAAACACTCTAAAGAGTTGAGGGTTTAGATATTGTATCAGTTGGAAGGGGGCACAATATTCACATTCACAAACAGTAAATTACAAATGACAGCTGGCATGGTTTTACTCTAGAATTGGGAATAAATTAATTTCCAAACTAGCAGAGGCAAAACTCCCACACTAATAAATGATGTTTGAATCAGATACAGTTATAGAACAAGGGTGAGGGAAGGGATTCTGCCCCTCTGCCCCTCTCTGCTGAGCCCCCCCTGCAGGGCTGCGTCCAGCCCTGGGCCCAGCCCAGGAAGCACAGGGAGCTGCTGGAGCCAGGCCAGAGCAGGGACACCAAGGGGATCAGAGGGATGGAGCAGCTCTGCTGGGAGGAAAGGCTGAGGGAATTGGGATTGTTCAGCCTGGAGAAGAGAAGGCTTTGGGGTGACCTCATTGTGGCCTTGCAGTGCCTGAAGGGAGCCCACAGGAAAGATGGAGAGAGACTCTTGACAAGGGCCTGGAGTGACAGGACAAGGGGCAATGGCTTCACACTGACAGAAAGTAGGTTAAGATTGGAAATGAGGAAGAAATTGTTCCCTAGGAGGGTGGTGAGGCCCTAGCACAGGTTGCTCAGAAGCAACCATCTTTTAGACAAGGTGTTTTCTGTGATAATCATTGCTTACTTAATTAATTACTGAAGGGACCCATCTCTTCCTGGCAATTTTAAATCACCTCTTGTGCTTCCAATATCTGTTGAAAAATACTTGGAAGTGACCATAGTGTCATTATGCAAACACAATAACTTGGCTACTAATACTGCAAACAAGGCTGTGTTACATGTACTGTTCAGCTGGAGAAGAGCAGGCTGAGGTCAGAGCTCACAGCCGTTCTGCAGCTTCCTCACAAGAAGAAGAGGAGGGGCAGGCCCTGATCTGTGACCAGGGACAGGACCTGAGGTCACGGCTGGAGCTGTGTCAGGGCAGGGGCAGGGTGGGTATCAGGGAAAAGGTTCTGCCCCCAGAGGGTGCTGGGGCACTGAACAGGCTCCCCAGGGAATGGTCACGGCCCCAAGGCTGCCAGAGCTCCAGGAGTGTTTGAACAGAGCTCTGAGGGATTCACAGGGTGGGATTGTTGGGGGGTCTGTGCAGGGCCAGGGGTTGGACTGGATGATCCTTCTGAGTTGTCCCTTCCAACTCAGAATATTCTATGATTCTATGATGCCATGTTTAATCTCTGATACATGTAATAATTTCTGTGTGACACTGTCAGCCTTAGAAACTCTGAGTAGTGCACTAAGCCAGGTAACTCAAGCCCCCTCACAGGCGTTCTCAGTGTAATTAAAACTAATTAGTGTTTATAGGTACATGCTTACTAGTACTTTTGATACCAGGGCTAAGAATAATTTGCATATGAGATAGAATCCAGTACTCAAGTTAAGGCCTGTAGAGCACATGACTTTTGCCTTTAGTTTTGAAAGCAGAGATTGCTCTCTGGGGTACCTGGATTATTTGCATAGAGGGAAAACTAAAAAAAGCCACCTGTCTGCCAAGACCCAGCTTCTTTTTGAGACACTGTTTGCACACAGAACTGCCCAAGGGCTTTGCTACGAGGCAGAGTCTTGGGTTCCTGGACCCAGTAGTGAAAATGAGACCTGGGAGGCAGGCAAGTAGCTCTCAGGACAGGGAATCACAGGGTAAGGGAAATGGCACCATCCCAGCACCTCTGAAGGAGGCAGAAGAGAAAGCAGCAATGGCATCAGGAGTCTCAGTTGCTGAAGAGCTGTAGAGAGTCCTGAGCTTGCCATGCAGCTTTTGACATAGTTTCCTATTCCTCAGAATCTCCACAGAACAGCTGTACCCAGCCATCAAAGTATTTGAATACAGGGCACTGTGCCTTCTGCAAGGTCCCCGATCTCACAAAAGCATGTCCTTGCAAACAGAGGCCATTCCACCTGAGCAGAAGAACACAGAGGAGAAGACAAGCCTCTGGCACTAATAAAGAGATATCTGGAAATCTGGAGCATTTTTCTTTCCCCCTGCTCTTCACTTAGGTCACAGCTTGGGCTTTTCTAGTGATGGCTGGGAGCCAAATTCCCTAAAACTGCAAGAAAGGCAGTTCTCATACTATTTACAGCATAACTCAAAGACAGAATTAGCAGATATCTCTGAGTAAGCTCATTCTCATGAGATTTCTGGTCCAACTTTGCACAATGGGGGAGACAGAAGTGTTATGGCAGGACCATCTTAAGCTCCATACAAATATTACACGCCCAGACTGGTGCACTGTGCTTTAAACTGAAGTATTTTAATCAAAGGTGTGCCAGCACCCCAGAAACAGAAAAAGGGAGTTCCCTAATGACACGTTTATCTCATATTCTGGCAGGGAGAGCTTTTCAAAGCCTCTGGTCTGTGTGCTGCACACAGATGGGGCCAGGAAACAAAATGTTTACTAGCTGGTTTTGGTGGGGCTGTCCTTTTTCAGGAGCTAGGAGATGTGTTATGGATTTCTGCCACTTTTCCCCAAATAGACCTTCTCCTTTCTCAAGATGAATCATTAATTATTGGGCTATGAGGAAAAAGAAGACACATCCCAGAAAGGTCAGGCTCTTGGGTTTCTGAGGATCCTTCTGGTTTGAACTCAGAGGTGACACGAGCTGGGGTGAGAAGCTTCAGGATGTGGGTGTTTGCTGCATGTCTCCTACTGCAAAAATTCCAGTGCCAAGGGAACCTTAACCAAGCAATGCACCAGAAGTGCTCAGGTGCATCAGGAATGAGTATTTCAGAGCCTCATGATGCCTCGTGTTGCTCTTGAGGACCAAATAAACACATTTTATGGGTTTGGACCAATGTGCTCGTCCCTCTTCTCGTTTCTGGATTTGCAGATTGGTGTCTGCATTTACTTCCAATTTATTGCCAGGTAGCAAAAGTGAAAACCACACAATTATTCTAGGTGAGCTCCCCATCTAAATTATCACTTCCTTTACTCTGAAAACACAAGGTAAACCTCAATTCATAGGAGCATCTTCTTGCTAAGCAGCTATTCATTTGATAATTCAACAACACTTAAGGTTCTCATGTCAAACTTTAAAGCAATTAAAAATGATCTATGAACTAAAGTGGTATGGCAACCATATGTCAAGAGACACAGGGAGCTTCATGGGCCTTCCTCAACAGCAGCAGCAGGACTTAAATTTATTTCAGTGTGTTTAGACTTTAGATTTAGCTTTTAAACTGGGCTTAGTGAAGAGTCATTTTCTGTTACTGTTTCTGTTAGAAAGGAAGTTCTGTTCCTATGCATACTAGAGACAAGGCCGAAATTCTTTTTTTAATATATATTTAAGAGCAGGATCAAACTACTATTTATTTATACACCAATTAAGAAGTTCCATCCTTCCAGCTGGGAAAATGCTGTCAGACCAAATTTGTTACGTACTGTACATTTTATTTTTGGAGCAGAGAGCTAAGAGTAAGTTGAGAGATTTTTTTTTCCCAGCAGAAAAGATATAGTGAATGTTTTCAGGCATTCCTGGAATTAGATCAAGTTTTGAACTAGAGACAAAATCAGTGGCTCACTCATGAAAAACAATGAATTAAAAAAAAAGAACAGAATAGAAAAAAATTAAAAAGAATATCAAAACCTGTGTAATTATATTAGTTAGACTAATATTAACAGCAATTAATGTCACTGTTATTTCTTGATCAATGCCTATTGCAATTCCCATTTGGGAATCAATTCCCAAGAAGCTGTGGCTGCTCTATCCCTGGAATTGTCCAAGGCCAGGTTGAATGGGGCTCTGAGCAACCTGGGATAGTGGCAGGTGTCCCTGCCCCTGGTAGGGGGTTGGAACTGAATGATCCTTAAGGTCCCTTCCAACCAAAACCATTTCATGATTCCATGATAGCTGTGGTTTCAAGAAAATTGTGGTAATTTTTCAGCAAATTCTCATTCACTGTTTCCAGCACATCAGTCCCACTTCTCCATCTTGCTCATGCTTGGTCTTCACAGCAAACAGCTCAGTGAACTTTTTATGGAAAAGCTTTTCTGCTTCAGGGTAAATTCTACTCAAATCCTGCAGAACAGTTCTGTGAGGCAGCTGGAATGAACATTTGTGATTTGCTTTAGAAACCTAACTGCAGGATTTACATTCCTCAGGGAACAGGGACATTAGCTCTGATTACATTTTTTCCAGTAAACTGGCTGGAAGTTCAAATATTTGCAGCAAAATATTTCTGTTGACCACTGAGATATGTGTATGGATCACAACAGTGACACAAATAAATTTTAAATAGATCAATGAGATAACTTCCAGGGCTAGTCAGGAAACAAGGGTTCCATTCCACACCTAAGAAAAAACTGACACCCCTGGGAAAAGTATTACTCAACAAAAGCTGAAATTTCACAAAGTTCCATGATCACCATTTGCAAGTCAATTGAACAAAGGTTCATCAATTAAATTATTTCTTTTATCTCAGTTAATATTACTGGATATAACTCTCAAATTATGTTTTTAAATCACATTCTGGAAGAAGTTTTCTCCATCTGAAACACCTGCCTCTTTCAGCAAGTCTCTCTTGAACTCAGAACATGAAGAGAAGAGGGGTAGCTCAAGAAATTATTCCTACAGACTATTTTCTGTAATAATGCAAAATAATACAGAAAACATTCTTTTTTTTAAAAAAAAAAAGAAAATAAAAAAAGCAAACAGTTTTTTATTTTTCTAGTTTGTTCCTACAGAAAAACCCCAAATAACCAAAACCCCAAAGAAATGGTCAAAACAGCTGGATCTAGAAACTCCAAACCTTTTGTACCCTGAGATCAAAGCAGGATGGAAAAGGATTTGGCATCAAGGGCATCCCATGGTTTGGGAGTACCTGATGTATGAGCAAGTGCTCAGAGGGAGGGATGCCTAAAGCTTTTTACAACATCTACAATAAACCCATGTAAACTCACTCTCTGGCTCTGATTTCACTGATACATTGGGCCATCATATAAAGAACTTGATGCAGTAAAATTCTGAGGAACTCCCAAATTACTGTCTGGGACCTGTTAGAACTGGTGGAACTTGACAAAAATATGAACACCTTTCATTTTCCTCAGGCACTAATGCTGAGAAGGCAAAACTTTTCACCAAGGACAGACAGCAGGACTTTTCAGATCACCCTGTGCTCCATCAGAAACAAGTCCTGCAGGAAGATCTGTGTGTATTACACTGTGCTAGTCAGTAAAAAGAAGGCAATACACCTGAAAATGTCTGTATTATGAAATACTATGCATCTTGGCTAGTTTTTGTTATTCCCATAGCAAAAACAACTCATCCTGTCTTTTTCATTAAAGAAGGAATTTTTTTTATGCAAAAGTTTCTTACGAAATTACATGTTTGGCATTAGAAACTTCTAGAAATTCACTTTTTCCCAGACTAAGATGGGAAAATATCCTTCTCAGTAAAAAAAAAAAAAAAAAGGTGCTTTGAAAAGCTGTAAGCATATAAAATCATCATGTTTTGACAGATTGTAATTTTTAATGTCAGCAGACCCAAAAGATGCTTGCAACAATCGGGATGAAAGAACAGTTCAATGAAGGTTTATTACAGCAGACTTTTTTCCTTTTTTAAATTTCCACAAGTTGCTTGCTTTGGCATCTGACAAAGACCTTATGGCACATACATATCCTAGCTCCTGCTACTTTTTTTCAAAATATTACATTTCTTTTGTAGGAAACATGACCTACTGGTGTGAAGAGAAGGAGGAGGAAGGTAGGCAGGTCTGATTGGGTTCTGTCCATGTCACTTGGTCTCTTAAGTTCTGGTCAGGTTTGGATGTTATCTTGTTTTGTCAGTGCCAGACATCTCTGTTTATCAGTTTGATTGAAATTAACATGTGTGGTTCTTAACCTACCAAATAGCCCTGTGCAGGAGTCCAGGGACAGTGAGAAATCCAAAATGCTCAAAAACTTCTCTCAAACTTGCTTTGAGAGAAGCTTTTTAACTTCTCTCAAAGCTGAGCACTGCTCTGAGGAGGAGTTTGGCTCTGCTGCTTTGCTGGGAGAGACAAGAATATGTAGTTTGTGATCTGATATCTCATATGGAAGTAGCAAAGGAGTTGCTTAAATATCCCAGCCTCTAATGTGTTGAATGGGCACCGGGGCTGCTCATTCCCTGCCATCTGTTGAGTGAGGATTCAGAGCACTAAGGAGTTCTTTCAGCCTGACAGATCCAAAGACACTTTCATCTGGGAGAAAAGTGCCCTCAAGGGGAAAATGGCAGGAGATAAACCTTCTGCTAAGACTGTGCTTGCTGGCATCGTGGCCATCATTCAGGAGCACTGAAGAGAAGTGGGATTAGAGCAAAATCTGCTGACATGTGTTTGAATGAGACCTAAGCAAGACCATTGGTCAAGTAGTTCCCTAAATCTGCATCTATTGCAGGTGCATGCCATGATTGGTCTCCACAGGGGGCAGGGATGAGCCAAAGGGAAGCAGATCACAGAGTCTGCTTTTGGCATCCCCTCATTTTGGTTGCACAGCCACACACGAGCAGGACCTTAGGCTGCCATATGGATGGGGCATCCTTGTGAGGTAGATTTTTCACAGCCTGGGTGGCCAAATGGAGCACCAGGAAAGAATGCCAGCGCAGGAAGCCAAGAGCTTGCTCAGCCCAGAGTGTCTTCAGGGGTGGCTGCTTCCATCCTTGGCCCAAGAGGACAAACCCTGGGCAAGCAAAGCATGGCTGAAGCTGCCTAAGAGACAGAATGGGTTCCTTGTGTCCGTTCCACCATTTCCAGTGAAGGGTTGTGGGAGCAGCAGAACAATGTCACCTCTGCACCCACCCAGCTGCTTGCCAATGAGGCAAATGCACACCCCTGGGGTTCAGCTGCCTGTGCCCCAGCCCAGCCCAGCTGTGGTGCAGCTGTGTGACCTTGGATCTGGCTGCTGGGAAAGAGCTGGGAAAAGCCTCACTGGGAGACTCTCCTCTTCCCTTGGGAGCCACCCTTAAAACCCTCAGCTTTGGTGTTTGCATGAGCTACAAAGCAGCTGTGCCTGTGCCTGGCCGTGCACCTCACTGATGCACACCACGGTCCTGCCTCATTCCTCCAAATTTTCCTGGCCATCAGTGACCAGATGGCTGCTCCTGCTCACTGGCACTCAGGTCCTGTGACACTTTTGCATTCAGGTGCTGCAGGGCTGCACCGTGGCTGGTGAGACACCACCCTGCCCACCTTACTGGCTCCCAGATTACCCTCCCATGGGGAGCATCATTCAACTCCCAGCCGTAGCTTCCTGCTCCATCACACCAGTCAATGGTGGGCACTCAGGAGAGGGAATAGCTAAGCCATGGTACTTTAAATCAGCTGAGTTCAGGGACCTGTTTCTGATGCTTGGTGACCAGAAGGGAACCACTGTGCATTCTTTACGGGTGGGAAAGGCTTGTGCATTTGTTTTTGCTGTCAGGAAAATACTGCCCCCTGTAATCTCCAGAGATGTGTCCTGCTTATCTTCACATGACTCAAAAACCAGAAAATTCATCATTTCCTAGAAAGACTATCATGCAACCTAAAAAATTCTTAGCATTAGGAAATATTAAGAAAAAAAAAATATTCCCTGGGAGGAAAAACTTTTAATCAGAAGCCTGTGAATTGAGCCACTGACCAAGTAACAGATTCTGTGCTTAGCTGGCAAATATTTTTTGCCTTTGAAAACCATGGACCACTGGAAGTAGGACCCACAAAAATCCCAGAGAAATCAACAAACCAACCAATCAACCAACCAACCAACCAATATGTTCCAGGGACCAGCCTTCCCAGGGCCAAGAACACAAGCACCACCAAAAACCAGAGTAACCAGGACATCTGAGTTGACGTGTCTGTACATTCCCACCCAATGGAAAACTCCCCATGGCTCCTGAGCAGCCTGGGGATCCCCATGGATCTATCTGTTGCCTCATGGTTTGTTGTTATTACAGTAAAGCTGCTAGGAAAGATTCCATGAATGTCCACAAAGAAAGTTTGCTGTTTATAGAGAACTATCTTCATATAATTCATGGAGACCCGATATCCAATGATTTTTTCTGTGGTTTGACATGCATAAAAGATCACTATAATATAAAAAATAAAGTTCCATGCACATGGAAAATCAGTGCACTATGAAAAGCCAGTGTTCATAAAGAAGACAGAAGAATCCTGCAACTTTATTGGAATAAAGGGAGAGAGTCTACCTGGCACACCTGCGGGGTTTTCTCTCTTGAGGCTTTGGAGGGTGCAGCCTCCTTTTACCCCGAACTCCCGGCTGCACGTTGCCCTCTTCCTTTCCCCACTGGCTGGGGTACTAGGAAGGTACAGCCTTCCCAAACCACCTGCAACATATCCCCCCTTGAACCTCTCATTTTACCCCAAAGTTCAGGAACTCAGGCTTATGTGGCCCCATCTGTCTGCTTCAGGAGTAAAACTGTCTGGGTTCTGTAACAAACCTGCAGCTAGAAGTTGGTAGAGACATTAAGACTCACTTCAAAAACGTTAACACTCATACCTTCACCCATGGAATTGTTTGTAAAGACAATAGCACATCCCTCCTTTCACATGGAACCACTTGTTCTCTTTTTCCAGTGACCACCCTAACATGACATGGTTGTCCTTTAATATCCTTCCCCTTTTAAGGCTATAGATTTATTACCTCCTACTGGCACAGTATTTTTTAAGCAGTATTACTGGAAGAAGCAGATAGAAAGAAGATTTATTTTAAAGGCAGTGCAGAGCATGCCTGGAAGCCCCTTTCCCAATCCTGATCCAAGTGTGGGAGGGTATGTTTCTTTAAGGCTGGTTATGTGTTCATGTAACAAGGCAAGTGCATACGTGAAACGAGCTTCTCCTGAAGCTTTAAGTCTGCAGGGAATTTTCTAATGATCGTTTTTAGTTAATAGGCACAAGTTGTTAGCCTGAGCTGGGAAAGCCTTTTTTTGTGTGAGCCAATTCCACCCCCTCTTTTTTTTTTTTTTTTTTTTTTTTTTTTTTTTTTTTGTCATGGATTTAGTTCCCACAGCTAATGCACCTAATAATGAGACCGGGCAAGCGAATGCCAGCGTAATGATATGGAGCTTGTTTGGCCCTGACAAAGAACACAGAGCGGCTGGATGGCCTAAACGACAGGCCAAGGGCTCTATTCATCCCAAAGGATCTCTCGCCCTGCGTGCCACCGAACCCCGCCGAGGGAAGGCCGCACCTCAGGGCGGGCGAAGTGTCCGGCAGGCCCCACACTGCCCCCCACGCTGCCCCCTGAGCAGGGCCTGTCGCTAAATGAGGGGTGAAACACTGAAACAGTCGAGGGTTAAGCCCTTGGCTGAATATTTTAATTGCTGTTTCGTAACACACATACGCACCAGCCAGTTAGAGAGAGGCAAAACATCCTTTAAAACTTACCAGACAGGTTACAAGGACCTCGCTCAGCCGCGGCTCCCTCAGCGCCGGTGGACAGCAGGGGGTGGTGGTCTGTCTTTTTAACCGGCATTTTCCCCTCAGCGGTTTTCCTCTGCCCTTCCCCTCCTCTTGCAAGCTGAGTTAATAAACACCTAGCAGCTTACTCCGTGGCGTCTGTGTGCAAACAGCTCCCACTGAGCCAGGGAAAACTGTCCCTGCAGGAATTCCATTAGAGCCTTTTCCACCTTGGCCTCCCAGAGCACTGCACAAAGGGAGGTGGTGTTCCTGCATTCAGTCCATGGGACGAGCAGGCCAGCCCAGATCCCTTCCCATCATTCGTGTCCCGCCAGTTCAGTCACTCTCTCTGTTTCTGGGGCTTGGCTCCCGTTTCCCACTTGTCACAGCCCACCAAATCCTCCTCAACTCAGGGAGCTCCGGGCATGAGAGAAGAGCAGGTTAAAATCACTGTGGACATGAGAGACATTGGGGTGGGATAGGGCCGGCAGCAGATGGAAGCTCAGTGGTGTCCTAGAAGACCCCACTAGGACTCCTCTTTAACAGGGATCAAACCAGAGGAAATTATGGGCTAAGCCTTGAGGGTTGTCATAGGTTACAAAGATTTCTTTTTAAGTAGCGCTGTGGACAAGTAATTTGAGAGAAACCATTTACTTTAATGTATTTTACCTCTTACAGAATTTCTGCCAGGAAATGATCAGTTTCTCACTACTCTACAAAAATATCCAGCACTGAGGAGATTTTTTCATAATTTACATAATATTGCAGTGTTTTAAACAGATTTCTCTCTTTTCTAGAGGAAATAATTTGCTTTGGCGTAGCTGAGTCTATGACGTGTTCCTTGTCCTGAGCTGGATGACCATGAACTCCAGTATCCGTATGTGGAAATACTGACCCATCCAAGGCTGAAATGTGTATAAACCAGTTGTTGGTGATAAATAAACTGTGAATGCTCACAGAAAGCTGACCTGAGGGTCATACATTAGTATGGCTGGAGCAAATTCCTGTATGGATTTTAATGAACTCTCATGGAGAAATGTTTGCAGAACCAGTTTGATCTGAAAGTGTCTCATGAGATGCTTCCATGTAAAATCAGTACTTGACATATTGGCAGGACATCCATAGAACTGCCTTGCACATTCTTTATGATTCTTGTTATCAGGCACAGGGGAGATGCCATTACACAGATACATCTTCTTTGCTTCCCTCAAAAGAAGATTACTAACCCAGCTTTGCCGGTGGTTATGACAGGCAGGGAGATGGCACATGAGGTTATGGATTCTGCTCTGCTACTGCAGACTCTAGAAGGAAACTCTCAAGAAGCAATAGTCTGGGCTAGAGGTAGCATTGAGGTGTAGCATTATTATTTTTTTTTAATCAGAGCCTTTTACTGTACTCTATAAAAAACCCCATTAGCATTTTCTTTTCAGATGCTCTGCTGCACCACAGCTGCTGTGACTCTGCAGTCAGGAAAGCAGAACTGGTGTGACTGCAATTCAGGAAAGAAGCTGAAAAGAGAGAAGAAAAAAAATAAGGTTTTCTAAGACAGCTTGAAGAAAGCATGCCAATTAAATTTTTAAAGAGAGACAGAGGGTAGGAAGAAAAAAAAAGGAGCTAAAATCTGGAGGAACCTGAGGAAAGTTGGGGAGGGGAGAGGGGAAGGAGCACAAGAGAACTATAGAAATGAGAAATGGGATGAAGGATGAAGTGAGGAAAGTTAAGGCATTGTGCAGCAGCAGCACACAGATTGAAGCTAATTACTGAGGGAGAAGAAGGAAAGGAGACTCAGAAGAGGACATATGATGATACAAGGAAAGAAGTCCTTACAAGAAAAGAATGGAATCCACACAGAAACAAGAGAGAAAGCAAAGAGGAAAGTGACCAGGACAAGAAACCTTTCTTAGAGCAGTGCTGTGTGACTGAGCAGGAAGGCAGGGAACAAGTGAGACAGGATGTATGTACAAGTGAGACAGGATGTGGGACACATTTTCCCATTGTTCCCTCCAGCAAGCATTTGAATTTCACTGCAAGCAATGGCTTTGCACTTAGTGGGGAGCCTTGAGTGTCACATCCCCCTGGTGGGGGTAGAAACAGCCATCCACCAGCTCAGGTGCAGTGAGGGGCCCTCTGGCACCATCATGGAACCTCCAAGGAAAAGTGTCTCCAGGTGGGGCAGGGTCAGCCTGCAAGCCTTGGATGGTCACTGCACCTCTTATTGCAGTGCTGTGTGTTCCACATGGATGTGATGCCATCCAGCCCCTCAGAGAGTAATTCCTAGCACAGTGGCTGTGCTGTGACATCATTTAAAGCCCAGGATTCAGGTTGTATTTCCTACAAATGATGCTTCTGATGCTCTCTTGCATTTCCCACCCAACTCAGTTTAATCACATCCTGGGATAAGAAAAAGGGGAGCGCCTTCTGTGGTCTCTGTGCCTGTCCCAGGGATCCTTTGTATCACAGCTGCTCTGGAAACCTCTCTTCTGGCCAAGGAGAGAAAAAAGTCTTAGGAACAGATTAAAAGTATGTGGGCACCTAGAGGCACAGCCAAACACCCACAGAATTTCTCAGGAACACCTCAGCTGCCTCGGTGCTTTCCTAGTGTCTATCTTCATCCTAAGGTGCCTACCTGCCTTTGAAAAATTGGCCTTTAGCCCCTTATCCTTATAAAAGTATTTCCCCTGGAATAAATGACGGGCAATTAGTTTAAGAATGAGGCACTCCCTTTTAAATCCAGTACAAACAGTGAGAGTAGATCAATCACCACAAGACCAGTGACTCCAGATAGATATTTCGCCAAAGTAAATCATAAGAATATAGTTTTTAAGCTGCCTATGTTAATGCATGGATAAAATGTTTAAATCCTGTTACAGAAGTTTTTTAAACATAGTTCTCACTTAGCAACTATTTTCCAAAATAAAGGTGCTAATGTCAGAATTAAGATGTGTTGAAGAAGAGGTTTTCTGAAAGCTGATGATGCGTCCTGAGATACAGATGTGAATGAACAATTAGAGGTTAAAAATACCAAAAATCTTATAATATTTTAAAAACCAAACATAAAATACATCAGCTAGCTGGGGCAAGGAAGAAAGTTCCTTCCCAAATTCAATGGTGCAAAGTTCTTCATTATAAAGTGCATCCACTTTCATAGATATCAAATCAGAGAAGATAAAATGTGATAATCTCCACAGAGATGATTTTCATGTCTTTTTCAATACATTCACGTCTATTAATGCTCATTGACAAAGATTCTCAATGACCACCAGTTATAGAAAAAACCTTTCCAGCTAATTCAAGCATTCAGGGATGAATAACTGCTGGGGAGGAATGAAGTTCATTAATAAATGAGCACAAGGAAGAGGAAGTTCAAAAGAGCAACAGTGAACTCCTTTTCAAAATGTATCATCAGGACAATGAGCTGGAGTTCTCTGAGAGGACCGAGTATCCTGTGAATATAAACTGTTGGTAAATGGCAGGAAAGAGACCTCCTGGCACTTGTGAACATGCAAGAAACATCTGGTGCTGGCCACAGTCATCCCAAACCTCAGCTGACACACGGAGCATAGTAACACCCTGCACTTCAGATGGCAAGTAGCCAGGGGACATTTCAAAATCAGAGGATGAGAAGTTGCAGGAGATGTCTCTGGACTTTAGTCTGTCATGTGCTTATCCAGTGAAACAATAAAAAAATCAATTGATCAATCAATCAAATCTTCAATTTTGCTTAAAATTGAATAGTTTTGACTAGACAGAAAACCCACTGAAATCTGTTGAGATTAATTTACCTTGTTGTAATTTTAATCTTTTTGGCTGCAAAAAAACCCTAAACCCTGATGCTGATTTACATCTTCTGAGTTATCAGCTCAATTTCCAAAAGGTGTTCCAAAAAAGAGCAAAATGCTCAGAGTGGGAGGAGTGTAATAGGTTGATTTGGGTTTGGTTGCATTTCAGGAGTGCCCAAGGGGGCAGAGGAGGAAAACTGGTGCTGTAGTATGAGTTGTGAGTCTGTCCACACTAGGAGAAAGATGGGTGAATAACTGAGGAGAGAGGGAAATAGTCAAAAGAGGCAGTGCTGTTGAAGACAGATAGGAAATAAAATAACTTTGTTTAGAAACATGTTTTCTTCAATCAAGCCCTTTCCACAGTTTATTTTGACTGATTATATTACAGCACACCATAGAGATGATCACAATAGTATCTTCTGGCCTTGTATCATGACCACAAGACTTTTAGCCCTGTTGCTAGGAATGGCATCCTCAGGTGACAATCCCTGAGAAGCACACCTCCCAGACCCACACACTGAAAGCTCTTGTGAAGGAACAGAAAACTAAGAGGTCTCCCAGAGGAGGCCTCCACTTAGGAGAATACCTATGCCATAAACTTCATGGTGGGTGCAGGACACACAGAGGCAAGAGCTGAAAGACCCCATGCTTGGTGGCCCATCTTTCAGCTCCCTGTAGTGACACCAGGGCTCTACCTATTGAAATTACTGCAGTTTGAGCAGTTAGGACTCTCAAAAGAACATTCCTTCCCATTCCGTGAGCTGTTGCCAAGATTTTCTTCCTGCTGTTAGAAAGGCAAGGATCATCACCAGTGTAAAGCATGTGCCAAGCAGGAGAGAAACCAGACTTCTTAGGTTCAGTCAGAAAATAGGACAGCTGCAGAGGCTCAGCAGTAAGATGTGGTGTGAGCAGCGGTGGCCCCAAGCCACAGGGGCTGATGGCAGAGTCACACATTGACATAGAAAAAGCATGGGTGAAGAATTTTCACACTGAAAACGTGCTTCAACCTCATAACAAAGCAACAACCTTCTGTGAAACCCAAATATAGGTTTGAACTTGCTGTTCCTCCAGAGCATGGGTATGCTCAGTGAGCTCTCTACTTCATTTTGGTATTATTATCTAGCTAACTAGCACTGGAAAAGGGTATATGTTTATGTAAATACCTTGGCTGCTTCTCTGTTCCTGTTTTAAGAAGAATCCCAGTTTATTCATTTATTTTTGTGTGTGAGGTGTGTCCCCAAACATCCTCATATTCTTTAGGAACACTGGTTCAGTCCTCCCTCACCTGCCAGCAAGGGAATTTGGCTTCCACATTGCAGCTGCATCATTTATTTTTATCCTGTGGTTGTCTTTTTACCAATTCAGCCCGAAGTATGACATTCCCTTTGCATTTGTACCATGTTTCTGGTACAAACACCATGGCCACCAGCAGAATTGTGATCCAGAGCTCTAGACACACAGATCATCAGTCAGGCTGGGGACTAATCATAAAATCATGGAATGGTTTGGGTTGGATGGGGCCTTAAAAACCATCTCGTTCCATCCCCCTACCATGGGCAGGGACATCTTCCACTATCCCAGGGTGCTCAGAGCCCCATCCAACCTGGCCTTGGACACTTCCAGGGATGGGGCAGCCATAGCTTCTCTGGAGAACCTGTTCCAGTGTCTTCCCACCGTCACAGGAAAGAATTTCGTTCTAATATCTTATCTGAACCTACTCTCTTTCTGCTTGAACCCTTCTCCCTTGTCCTGTCATTACAGTTCCAGATGAAGATTCCTCTCTGACAATAACAATAACAATGATGATGATGAGGGAAGGGCTTGCATCCATGTATGCTTCTTGCACATAGCAGTGCCTTTTAACAGATTTTCAGAACAGGAAGTTCCATTATGATCATCTAAGACTTCAGAATCCAGGCAATTCTAAGGCCAGAGTTCTGACTGAGTTAGATCAAAACATTTACAGTACTCCAAAGAGGCAATGAAGACCCCCTTCAATACTCCCCTGAGAGGCCATGCCAACAGTTCCTGCCCCTCCTTGTTAAAAATGTTCTCTTATTTCAGACATGAGCTATCTGAGGAGCTTTATGACTGGATTTTGTTATGCTTCTGTCCGCACAAATAAGTGGTTCCTGTCCAGCTGTAATTATCCCCTCACATGGAGGTGCTCTCTAAGAGATCACAACTCCACCTGCAGCAGGTGGCTTGTGGGTTTGACCAGCCCAGATCACACGTTGGCACCAGCACCTGTGACTGTTGATTATCACACCTGAAGCACCTTTTTCCTGGGCTTTCCCTGCCAAAACTCCAGCTGTCCAGCAGCACCCACGCACTGAACAGTGCCACGCTCCGGACATGGCTGTGGCTTGATGGGGGGAGAGGCGCATGAGTGTGTGTGTGTGTGTCCATGGGATCTGCTGCTTAAATGTTTTCCTTTCCCAGGGGATATATTTGACATCAAGATAAAGGGGCAGCGTGGAAAACAAACTTACTTTCCACTCCCCCCGCTCGGAGTCTGGTATTGTAAAACAAGCTGCACTAGCTGGGATTCCTTTTGAAAGCTCCCGGTTATCTTAGCAGCTGTAATATAAACCACAGTCTCCTTGAAGTATATCCCTGCCACAGATCCCTTCCTGGTGCGGGGTGGAGGGGCAATACATACCATAGTATTCACAGGGAATAATGCTTTTTTTTTTTGGAAGGTCAGGCATTTTCTGAAGCTGACTAATGCAACCCCTTATGTTTTCTTTGGGAGCTCTGCTAAACCCGCTGGTCACAGATGTGCGAAGTGTGATAGCGTCCATCCCCCTGCACCTCATTAACGGTATCTCCCTTGCCTTTTGTTTTGGTCAGGATGAACTGGAGTGGGAAGTAAAAGGGGTGATGGTTATGAAGTGTGTGGGTGAAAGGCATAATCAGAGAGGTTCTGCCTGAGTGTTGCTTGTTTTGGTGCTACGGCTGTTTGAGGTGCCTCCTGCTGAACCGTGTCCCGTGCAAGCCAGCTCACGTCTGTGTGCCGCAGAGGAAACATTCCTGTCATTCTGACACCCTGCGAGGAGCATGCCTGGAGTACAAGCACCTGTGTGGTTGGCAGTCACAAGACTTTCAACTGGTACCTCTTGTGGCTGCCCAAAGGGACCTTTCCTCCTCTTGCAGCCTTTGGAGGTAAGGGGCCTGGCCCCGTGGGGAGGCTCTGGGAGGTGTCTGGGCTAGGCAGTGATATCCACCCTCGTGTTCCTTAACCCACTCAATTTTTTTTTCCCCTCCTTCTCAGTTTCCTCCTGTGCAGGTGTGAAAATGACTGGAGAGAAAAGAGGAAACTGGAGGTGCCAGGCTGGAGAAGACATGGGCTCCCTCTTCTGCAGCTGGTTTGCCACTACAAGCAGTAGCCAAAACCTTCCCCCTCCTCTGGAAGCCCCGGGCTCCGTGCCAGGCCGAGCACGATGTTCCCAGCGATGCCGCGGTGGGAGCCCCGAGCCGGGTCAAGCCAAAGGCACGGCAATAAAGAAGGAGGAGGTCATGGAAACCTGTTTCTATTATGGTCCTTGTAAATAGCCTTCCAGATTATCTTCTTGATTATCGTGCCCTACCTGTGCTGTTTCCATCTCCGAGAAGCTGAGCGCTTTTAAACCTTGCAGCCCCACCCACGTGGCACAAAGTGCCTGCAGGGGCAGAGAGTGAGCAGGAGCCCGGCTCGAGGGTTTCAGTGCTTCTGGAAGAAGGCGCTCTCCTCCTCTGAGGCAATGCCTGACTTCCTAAAAGCACTATATGAAGGAGGAAGGGCAGACCGGGAGACTACACCTCAACCACGTGTATTGTTGGTTATCCTCTTGAAGCTATCTCTGTGTTATCCCATCTTTCGCTATAATCTGCACCTTAAATTGTGTCCTGCAATTGAAACTCTTTTTCTCTGGAAGACAGATTTGTCACTCTTTCAGTTCCTTCAGAGAAGCAAATAAGTGAGTAATGCTTTCAAAGCTACCCAAGTAACTCAGGAACTTGTGTTTATTGTTAGCAATTCTGATTGATTCATTTTTTTTTTAGACTTGGCCCAAAATCTCATTTCCCAAAATAATGAAGGCACTTTGGAGCCACAAAGTCTAACTGTAAATTGAATTTGGTTTCAAAAGTCACCTGCATGCTTTGGAAATGCTAACCTTGATGTTCACACAAACCCAGTATGACTGCCAGCACTTGTTACACGTTGTTGCTTCCTTCACATAATTCAAGGATGTGATTGAAGGGCAGATCAAAGCACCCCAGCTGAACCAAGGTAGCTGGGTAGGTGCATATCCTCTTACTGCCCAGCCGGCATGAGCTGAAAAGTCCTTAACTTCTGCCACTTTCTGCTGAGGTTTCACATAACCTGGTTTTCCTCACTTCTGCCATGGGCTGGGTGTGCACACAGACACCACTGAGCAGAAAACAGCCATAAGTCATCAAGCAGCAATGACTGCCATGTGTATGTGCTCTCGCCTCCCAGTCTGGTCCTTGGCTGGGTCCTTCTAGCCTTGTGGAAGTCACCTCCAGGGATCTGCTGGGACTGCTGCTTCCAGCCTTAGCCATTACCTCATGCAGGTATGGATGGTGTGGATGCATTTCAGTCATGAAAAGCAAAAAAATCCTTTTGTCAGCTCCTCAAATCCAGGCTCTCCTTGGTGGTGCCAACCACTAGAACAAGAGGAATGGGCAGGAACTGATGAACATGAAGTTCCACCTGGACATGAGGAAGAACTTTTTAAAATTCTCCCTTCCTCAGTTAATATTTTAAAATTAGAAGTGTGAAAATTAGGTTGGAGAAGACCTCCAAGATCAGCAAGTCCAACCTTTGATCAATGGCCACGTTGCCATCCAGACCAGAGCACTGGATGCCACATCCAGTCATTCCTTTAATGCCTCCAGGGACAGTGACTCTGCCATCACCTCCACCACTCAGGAGTGATAACACTACTAAGGGTTTATTTTACACAAAATAACCATAATTACCAATACTCTGAACCCAATATCTTTTATGGAAATGCCAGCTATGACAAAACCTTGGGACTGGTTAATGGTTTCTAAGGTCCTGGATGGGGCCCATTGCAGCATGACAGACCCAAGGGCAAGAGTGGGAAGAGCTCTTGTGCTGTCCTTCTCCCCTCCCAGAGAGCCATGAAATCCCACCTTTTCCTGGCAGTACCTCTCCTCCTGAGCCACCCACTTCCCTCTCAACTTTCAGCTGAAGCACCTCCACAGGTATCTGCAGACTGAGGAAACCAAGTGATCCTCTTGACAAATGGTGACTTTAAGTTTCTGCCATTAATCCCAAGCAAATCAAGAAGTGGGATTAATTTTAGTACAGGATGATTGGTAATGATTGGTAGTTGCTTTTTTCTTACTTCAAAACTAAACATTTAAACTTGCATTGAATAAAGGGTTCCAGGCTTGAAACAGGAGGTTCTCTCCTTACAAACCAAACCAAACCAGACCAAACCAAACCTAACCTAACAACCCCCCTTCCCCCCAAAAAAATAAACAAAAACAGCAATGAAAAAAACCCACCAAAAAAACCAATCAAAGACAAAAATAGATAAAATTATTAGTGAAAACCACTGATCACAGAGAGAAGGAAGTTGTGTCCCCTCTCTCCCAGTTCTGAGTGGTGAGGTTCATTTAGATCACTCCTTTTGCCTTAGGGGACTCCCCTCAGGGAAGTGACTTCACCACCTCAGTGCTTTCACCAGAAGAGGAGGAGTCAAAGCTGCTCTCAGTCCCTTGGCTGACCTGAGTCTTCTTTGCCTGAACAAATATGCAAGAGATCAGATCCTGTGACTCAGATGCTCCGTCTCTTTGGTGAATGTCTTGTGGACAGAGTGGCCATCACTTTTCCTCATTCCCAGCCCTCCCTCCTTGCCCCTGCTTGGTAAATATTTGAGTATTCCATGAAGAACTGGATGGCTCCCTCAGGAGCAGCCATGAACATCACCAACCAAAATAGCCCAAACATGATGGAAAGTTAAGATCATATCACCTCAGAAAAAAGAGAGGATGGAACTTCCTTGATGTGAAGAGATGAAAAGGGACATATTATTTTTCCCTATGGTTTTGTCCGTGTACCTTAATACATTTTTATCCAAACTACTTTTCAATGAATACCAAATTTGTGAACAGTTTCCAGACAATAAAATCAGCATTTTTCTCAGCAAAATTCCCATTTGCCACCAAGAGGAAAAAAAAATCACTCAGCTCTGTCTCACTACATGTAGGTGAGCTGTGTTTCATGTGAACTCAAATCCTAGCCTGGAAAAATAGCTGCAACAAATCAAGACCAACACATACACTTGACCTCAGCACCATGGTCTGACTGTCCCTACACACAAATCTCATTTTGAGCATTTCCTGTGAAAAAAGGTGAGGATTCAGGGCAGGGAGAGAGTTGTGTCCCTGCCATGTTCTGGAGATGTGAACAGCACCTCCCTTGCACACCCCCATGTATTATATTCCACTTGTCCCTGTCACGCTCTAGATAATGTTGATTCTGTGCTGTGGAGGGTGTCTGGCTCTCGCCTTGACTAATCCCTGGGTGCTGGAGGCTCCTCTCTGGAGCTTGAGAACTTGACCTCTGCTGACACAAATTTGACAGGGATGCAGATCCGTGTGGCTGCCCTCACTCATCCCCACTCACCCCAGGAGTTCTCCCCTGATGCCCTGTCAGCGCAGGCTTTCAGACAAAAGATACTGGTGAAATCAACAACACCAAAGGAATGTGGCCTTCTGGCCTTTGATTGATACTCCTTATTTCAACAAAACCTTAACTCAGTTGAAAATATAGCGAACAACCTGTTATGGCATTTCCAGACAGGACATGTCTGCAGAACTTGCAGGGTCACTGAGGCAATATGTTTCAAAACAAATAATGGGTCTCGCTTTCAAAATCACAAGGTCACTTTATCTGTACTTCATTCTGCAGTCTGCCAAGCTGCCGCTCTCAAACACAATCAGTCCTTAGTTACTACCTGCCTTACAATGATGCTTAGAAATTAAGGGTTCCCTGGTGCCAGATGCAGAATGGGACACATCTCCTGCCTTAAAGAGCTCCCCATCCCACCAGGCTGTTTGCAGACAGGGATCTGAGGAGAGCTGAGACTGCAGAGGCAAAAGCTCAGCACAGAAGCCTGCTCTGGGAGCCATGCCATGCCCCTCGTACATCCCTCTCCCAAACAGGAGCCCCTTTTCCCACACAGTGACCCTCCTAGTGCCTTCCTGCTGGGAGCTTCCTGCCCATCATCTTGGAGCATCCTGACCACCGTGCCCAGTCTCTCAGAAAGGGGGAAAGCAGCACCAGCCAGAAAAGCCAGGAAAGCAACTGTGATGTCAGACAGACATCGTACCCTTCACAAAACAGCCCTTTGAAGGGTGCCTTCACATGCTCTTCCTGCTCTCCACAGGGAATTTCGTGGTCACTCCCCCTCCAAGGGAAATTGCAACTCTCTCACATGAAATTGGAAACATTTAAAAGCTCAGGCTATGCCTGGCATCTACTCTAGGCCAAATTTGATCCCTTTAATGGAGAAGTGAGAGAATTTCCACAAGAGATAGGAGTCAGGAGAGATTCCGTGTGCAGAGACCTCTGTCTTAACAACAATATTTTACTGAAGTATTAACTATAACATCGAGGTATTTTATAGCTCCACCCTTTGGAAATGATTTTCTTAGAGAAAAGGAAAAATGTTTAATGCCCTGGTTTTCTCTGAGCTATTCAGCCCCCACTTGCAAACAAAATTTTTCAAAATATTTTTCTTTCCTATCACACCCTCTCTCATTTCTTTGGGTGTCAGCAACTTCTTCCCTCTGATGCAGTGGCCCTGCCTTCCACCAGCATGCCTGGCTCCTGCTGCTCTCACATTAGGAAGGAATCATTTGTTGTCCTTTGCAAAGCTGCCAGGTACTCCTACATGACAAAAAGCCCCAACTGTGCTTTAGGCAGAGCAGCCACCCCCCTCCTGCTCAGTTCTAGCTGGTTAATGAATAGAGTGATCCCAGGATATCCCAATATTTGAAAAAGACACTTCCAAAAACAACAGACAAGTGCAGTGAAATGTAGTTGCAGATCAGGAAGGTGGAGCAGGTTTCTTTGCAAGTCTGCCTTTAGTCCATTCTGACAGAGAATATCTCTGCAACCTAAAAAACACAGGCTGCTGACAACCTCACACAAGCAGAACTTATGCCTTTATTTCTGCAAACACTGACACTTTCACAGGACCACACAGAATCACAGAATCATTTAGGTTGGAAAAGACCTCTGAGATCAAGTCCAGTCTTTGACTGATCACCACCTTGTCAACTAAGCTATGGCATTGAATCCCAGATCCAGTTGTTTTTTGAACACAGGACTCTGATTCCATCACCTCCCTGGGCAGCCTGTTCCTATGCCTGCCACCCTTTCCATGAAGGAAATCCTCCTGATGTGCAGCCTGGGCCTCCCCTGGCTGAAACTGAGGCCATTTCCAAAGGAACACCAATAAATACTGAAATAATGAACTTTATTTTATAAGACTGCCCATAACATGTTTTAGGGGTGGGGGTTTCTGGCTGGCAGAACCTTTTTCCCACTTTGGTGCCACTAAACATAACCAAATTGTCTTAGCTTTCCTTTGAGTAAATCAGACTCAGTCTTCTCAAGTATAAACATTGCAACAGATACCAGGAATTGTAACATTCATTAAGATACATTAAATGCATTGTTTGCACTGGTGATAGTCCTATGTGAGACTGGAGAAGACAACAAAATTTACGTGTGAGAAATGTATCAAAGGAGGCAAAAGCTGCAGTTCAGTAACAGCAACCTGGAAGTTTCTGCAACCTAAAATCAGTGATGATGTGAGATCTTCAGACAGTGCAAACTACTGCTGATGGGGCTGAAGCAGTTTGTATAGTTTGCAAATTATCTGGCCCAAGGTAGACGTCACCTTTTAGCAATTCTAACATTAAAAAACCTCCTCTATTAGTTAAGCTACTTCTCAAACATACTACTAAAAATGAAGCCTGTATTTACCTTGGATGAGTCTATGATGCCTTGGATCTTTTCAGCAGCTTCAAGGCACAAAAATGGCCTTCTTCTCAGTGTAATCTGAGTATAAATACCCTCATAACTTACTCTTCTCAGACAGGTAACTAATTGTTTAGTCAAATACACTGCCCCACAGTCCTAGAACCAAAAACCAGAGGCTACAGCCCCATGATCATTATTCTGGGATGAGCACTCCCAAAATCAGTGCAGCTTCAGGTTATCTTTTATGTAGAATATCAGGGTCTTCTAAAATGAAAGCCACATTAAATATAAGAGAACAACAAACACTCTACATTCCTCCTCTCAAGGTGCTTAAGGAAGGGTGAGATGTATTTATTCACACCTATTTACCTCCTCTGCCTTGGCTATATTCAGAGAGCTGTGCCAGCAGTCAGTACCAGGCCATATCTCACTGGAAGATCTACTTTACTTTCAGGACCACTTATTGTCCAACACCCCTCTCCCTCCAGAGCTCGGCAGATGAGATATGACTGCCCTGTGCTCAGCAGACTTCCGCTATTGCAGCCCCATCTCTGATCAGATGGCATCTCATGAGCTGCCTCCTTCTGATTGCCTGTGCTACACAAATCTCACTACTTCCTTGAGGCTGTGGGAGATGGAGGATTGTCCACTCTGCTCAGCTGAAAGCTTGTGGACACAAACCAGCTGCGTGGAGAACCATCACTTTTACAGAGATAGATGGTCAGAAGCTGCTGGAGGCTGGAGTCCAGAACCACTTTGTTACCAGTGATTTATGTGACATCCGTAATTTCTAAAAGCCAGCTGCTTCTAAAACCAGCTACAGACAAAGAGGCCAGGCTCTAATCTTTGTTATGTCAGTTTATCTCTGCAGTTACTCCCACTTTACACCAGGTAAGCAGAGATCAGAATCTCACTCTGTCTCGCTTTGCCTGGGTCATAAATAAACCCATTAGGGTTTGTCCTGATGATGTAATGCAAACCCCACATTTATTTGTGTCATTGGAGTTGCTGTGGGGGCAGCCAGGGCTGGGATTCGATAATTCCCATGTTTTTCACACAGGGAAAATTAGACTTTTATTCCTAGCCCCCATTCCAGCATCCCAGTGTCTCTTAACTCCCAGCTCCAGATAGATGCTTGACTGTTGCTCCAAATGTGGTATCAGGGGCAGACAACTGGGATACATCCTGCCCACTGAGCCTGGAAAATCCCAGAAGGAGACAGCATGGGCAATGACCATTCACTTCAGTTGAAAAGTCAGCTACCTTCAGTTTCTATAAATCTTTAGGACCAGGAAAAGGAATACCTCCTGAAGGGAACCTACGTGTAGAGGTCCTTAATTTATATCCAAACATGAAATACTGCTGCTTCCCATCATATACTTGTAAGTCAGAGTTATGATTACTGACTTTTTATCTGGAGGTCCTGGATTGCTGTAGACCAGTGTGAATCTCAGCTTTCATTTCCAAGATAGTAATGTTCTGTCCCTCAGCTGCAGAGAAATGCTTGAAAACAGTCGAAGTGAAGATTATTACTGCAAAAGAGTAAAAAAAAGAAACAAGAATGCAAAATTTGAGCAGTGCATGATTTGGAAAACCCTTAGAACTGGAAGCAGTGTCCATGCAACCTCTGTCACTCTTGTATGCACTCATATTCACTCCCCAAATTGGAGCACAGCAGCCCTTTGCCACCCTGTGTTAAAATGGGGACATACATGAAATTGAGGTGCAAGAGACTTAGCAGCTCTTCAGAGACTGCAGCCCTCACCAGGTTTATACCAACCCTGGCAGCTTTTAATGAATCAACCACCAGTAACTGTGCTAAAGAAGCCAGTACAAAGCTTGCAACTACCCTGGGCACAACTTTTGCAATGGTTTCAGAGAAGGAACAAAACAACCCTTCCTAGCCCAGCCCCTGTGGGCAGCCCATACAAGAGCAATAAAAGAGGCATCCTGTTGGGATGCTTCCATCCCAGTGTCTTGCCTGCAGGCCAGTGCCCTGTGTTCTTGTGCTACAGCTATGGCTGGTGCCCTGCCAGCTGCAGGGAGGGCCCCTCTCCCTCTCAGGGTCTTCTGATCCCAATTCTCCAGCTCACGGCTCTCCCGCTCTCATGCGGAGCCGGCTGCTGCCTTTGTTCCATTGCTCCTGCTTCCCTGCAGCTCCCACTGACTGGGCCCCTTCTGCCTGGAGATAGTTGGGAATTGGTCAGTAGGAGCAATTTGGAGCAGGAAGACTGGCAGAGATTCAGTTCTGGGCTGCTGGGATATTCCCAGTGGATATGGGTGAAGCAGTTTCACATCTTTCCTATAAAACTGCCCACATCACAGAGACCAAATTAGTCCTTCTCACCCCATGCACACATTCATAGATTATAGAATCACAAAATCAAAGAATGCTTTGGGTTGGAAGTTCATCCAATTCCAGCCCCACTGCCATGTACAGGGACACCTTCCACTAGCCTAGCTTGCTCAGAGCCCCATCTAACTTGTCCTTGGGCACTGCCAGGGATGGGGCAGCCACAGCTTCTCTGGGCACCCTGTGCCAGGGCCTCCCCACCCTCACATGGAACAATTTCTTCCTCATATCCAATCTACATCTCCTCTCTGTCAGTTTAAATCCACTCCCCCTTGTCCTGTCACTCCAGGCCCTTGTCAAGAGTCTCTCTCCATCTTTCCTGTGGGCTCTGGAAGGCACTGGAAGGGCACAATGAGGTCACCCCAAAGCCTTCTCTTCTCCAGGCTGAACAATCCCAATTCCCTCAGCCTTTCCTCCCAGCAGAGCTGCTCCATCCCTCTGATCCCCTTGGTGTCCCTGCTCTGGCCTGGCTCCTTGTGCTCCCTGTGTTTCCTGTGCTGGGCCCAGGGCTGGATGCAGCTCTGTAGGTGGTATCTCACAAGGATTTCTCAGCTTTGTCCCTGAGTTTGACTGTCCAGTTTTACAAATGAATAATTTCACTGTTAGATTGACTCACAGGAAGTTGACTGAAACTGTTGGCATTTGTTAAATGCCAGTGCTTCCTGATCATCTCCCAGCAATTAAAGCTACCCTTCATTTGCATATCAGCTGGTTCATAACACCATCAAAGTGGAATGTCAAGGATGTAACATTTTTAGTTAATTCAAATGCTTGGATTAAACTCATGACTATTTCTTGGGAACGCAGCGTGATTTAGAAGTAGACATTCCTTGAAATAAGAAGAGTGTGTCAGAAAGAACACCATCATAACTCTACAGCATTGGCCCATTTCAGCCATCAAAACAAAATCACTCTCACAATCCTATGAGAGAGCTTTATACATTGAATAACTGAATAGTCTTGTAAGCTCATAGAGGATGCAGTTTCCTGGCACTGATGAATCACCACAGAAGCCAGGAATATACTTCCAACAAAGAGGAACACCTTTCCCCACAGGGTGATGTGTAGTGGGACTGTTTGCAGATCAAGGGGCTGGCCCATGTGAGCTTAAGAACAGAACCAGATACCTTCAGGTAACCTTTAATGTAAAATTCAGAAATCTGAGGCTGAGGGAAGAGTTTGAAGAGCTGTTGTCCAATCATACCACATTACAGGTGTTTGCAATGCAGGGCTCAATTTTCTTTCTCTTTTCACTGCTGTATAAATAACTCTTATTCCAAGGTCCTTGGAAAACTTTAATTTGCAATGTAAATGCAATCTGGTTACATGTCAGTCACTATTTTGAATACCTTTGTCAAATCCATCAATAAAACATATCCTGACAAGTGACCATCCCTGCGCCCAAGGTAAATCCCCTTAATGGTCATAAGATGACCTTAATTCCTAGTGGTGGAGTATTATATTCCATAGCAATTGACACCTAGCTAAAATCCAGATATCAAGAAAATGTTTCACTTGAATTTCTCAATATATTCTGTATTTCTTTTGCCCAATTTAAATGCTTTAGCATAAAGAACATACATATAAATTTAATTCAGAAATGTTTCATTTGCAGGCCTGTTCTTCCTGCCCTTCTGTCACATAACTACAAACCTTCTGTCACCTTGTGTGACAGAGAGGCAGCTGAGTCCAACAGTTATTATGGATATTTTGATATTTTGTGCCTTTGACTGCACAAAACAACAACCAAAATACTTTTCAAACTCATAACAACTCCTCCCAAGAACATTGGGAAATCAAAAAATCTACCTGTGAGTTACAGCTATAATTCACTCCCAAGGATCCTGGTGGTGTTCAAATGGCTGAACTCAAGAAGGCTCTATGTGTGAAGAATGAATTAAAAATTGTCTACTGAGAAGGGAAAAAGTGTTTGAAAAGATTTTTAAATTAATCCATATATTTGGTAAAACTGATTTTATGGATAAATCAATTTTATTCACAGTTTGACAGGCAATATTCAAATATTTATGCTGATCACAGAAGAATATCAGATTTATTTTTAAATCTGCCAGAATGCTTGTGTCACTCCACAATTTTTCTCGGTAATAATAATTTGATAATAATTTGAGCAGGTATCCAACAGAAAAGGGTGTTCATTACTCCTGGAGTTCAAAGAGAGTCCCCACCTGCCTGGCATGGAATCCCCACCTCATGCCAGTGCCCTCCAAACCAGCGTTTGAGGCTTGAATGGCTCTCCTGGCAGAGTGCTGAGAGCCTTCCCTTCGGATCCCCAAGCATGCAGCAGCCAACTGGCCTGCGAGGAGCAGCAGAAAACGGTTGAGATAAAGCAAGCCCCGCCAAAGTTTGGATGCCCATCTGAATGCTGGCTGCTTCCATGAGGAATAATGCTTTGTGCAGGGAGAGAGCTGGTGCTAATGACCCCTGCTCAGGAGAGCATTTAAACAGAGGCTTAACTCCGTCTCTATTCAGGCTGGCACTTATGTCTCAGTTTAAGTGCTGTGCTGAATAGACTTTTTTCCCCTGAATTGGGGCCAATTTCAGTTCATCATCCCTGAGGAACAGATGCATTCTTTCCCCCCTTTCTGACAAATGTGGAAAAACGTGTAGCTAATATTTAACGTGGCAGAGGGGACGTTCTGGGTTAAAAAGAGGAAGCTCCTGGCTTCCTATCAGCACACCTGTGTTCCCCCAAGTCTCAGTGGTACTCACTTCTTGCAGATGGATGGTGGAGGTCATAATCCACTACCTTGTGAAGCAAAAGGATGTGTCACATCAGGCTGGCTTAATGGGGAACACCTCTTCCTAAATCCATCTCTGTAGGATTACATTGGTAGGAAGCAGGAATTTGGGTTTTTTCAAACTTTAAGACTCAGGGGGGAAAGAGCTCCAAAAAGCAAAATATGATTAGTCATTATTGAATGGGTTGTGCCTGATTAACTCACATGGACACAGTGGTGAGAACATATCTGACCTCCCAAGGTTCAACCATGGCCTTAGGAATAGGGGATGGGAGGAGATGGAGGAACTTCACTCAACATTGAATCACAGAATGGCTGGGTTGGTAGGGACCTTATCCAGGTCCAGCTCATCCAGTTCTAACCCCTGCCATGGGCAGGTACACCTTCCACTGTCCCAGGTTACTCTGGAAGCCCCTTCCAACCTGGCCTGGAACACTTTCAGAATGGGGCAGCTGCAGCTGCTCTGAGCAACCTGTGCCAGGGCCTCACCACCCTCACAGGGAACAATTTCTTCCTCATATCCAATCTAAAGTCACTCTACACCTGGGCATGAGAATAGGCACATTTCTGTCTGAGTTCATCCCAAGGAAATGAAAGGGACACTGAGACTTTTGACTTTGTGGGGGCACTGGTGATGCTTCCACAATGCACGCTGCAGTTCACATAGTCCTGGCAAATCAAATGCTGTTTATATTCAGCACAAAGCAGGGGAGGAAGGAAACAGGAAGACTAATTAAAAGTTTTCTAGGTGGTAAACATGATGACTGGAATCCACAGAGCAGCTGTCTGTCTGCTGGAAAAATGGCATCCTGATGTCTTTAGCCCCGGTACGACTCATATGCACCCCGTCACTAAGATGCCAAAATCAGGTTAAAATTTCATTGAGCTCATTATTCACATGGGAAGGAAGAAGAAGGGGAACATGAGGATGGTGCCCCTAAGGCCCCTGGAAGTGTAGTGCTAGAAAAGCTTTGGAATCTGTTGCAGGGAGCCTGGAAAAGTGAAATCCATATTGAATGATGACAATGTTCTCATTACAATCAACATATTTCACAAGGTTCAGCTATGTAAATACAGCGAGTGCTTTTTTCCTCCACACAGGGTGCAGCTCTTGCAAAGCCTAAGGAATTTCTCATTGCATTTTCTCATATATGAACTTGCAGCCTTCCTTTCTCTTTCATATTATAAACATATTATTACAAACAGGCAGTGAATAGAGCTTTTTTTTTTCTCTTGCATTACTTTTTAAAAAAATGAATTGTTATCAGATTTAATGATATGATAAGCTTTAAAGTTCCCCTGGGAAGCTACCACAGCCATACTGATTTACATAAGCATTTTCCTACACATAATACAGCATGCAAGCTCTCTGATCTCATTATTCATTAGAAAATTAATGATAACTCTCAAATGTGAAAGCAGAGCAGTTCTGCAGAGAGTGCTGGAAATTGGCTAGTTCTCGACGCGGTAGTCATTTTCAATTTACTGCCTTGAAAAAAAGATGCTTTTAAGCAAATAAAAGGGTGCTGACATCAAACAGATACTTGTCTTGCTGCCAGGGAACGAGATGCCTTTTAAGGCAGGAAGGTGGGACTTGAGTGATGTGAATAGGAAGAAAAGAAAACAAGCTAGTCAGAGTTAAGCAGCTCTAACCCATTCATGAAAAATGTCTAGGCTCATTTCCTCATTGCCAGAGGTCTTTTTTGCTTAAATTCTAAAGCCCGTGCTCTGTTCTTGCCAATAATAAATAGCAGCCTGTTCTTAGAAAAAGTGCAAACTACGGAGGTTTTTTTAAGTGCTTTTCCCCAAGCTACACAAATTGTGACATCCCATAGACCAAGAGACAATGTTAATAAACCCCTCAAAACTTTGCTAATATCCATATCCTGCAATTGAGATTGTTGTGGAATGAACTATGGCATATTCACTGCTGGGGAACAAGAGCTGATAATCGAGGATGGCGTGGATTGCCATATGACTGACCAGATTAAGATCTGATTTTTATCCTGGCTCTATTTAGCTGATGGGAGCAGCAATGGGAGAGGATAACTCTGCTCTGCAAGTCTGAGTTTTGGATATGACTAACAAACAGGATGATTGTTTCTGTCGCTGTAGTAACACAACTGTCAGGGCATTGGGAGGGAAGGGGGGCTCTCACTGCACAGTGTCTCAAAGTGCAACACCTTTGTGTTCATCTCTTCCAGCAAGATGGATGAAACCTGTGCCTGCTGCTTGTTGAAGTAGATATGATCTTTCTTTGTGAGATTTGATTGCTGCTTTTTAATGTAATTCATAGCTCAGATAGCAACAGAAATTGCTCTGGGGTGTGGTAGAAAAGGGATATTAGACATGCACTGCAACATCCTGTTTTGGAACTAGTTTAGTGTGAGGCTCACAGGCTCAGCATTACAAAATTCTGCACTCAAGCTGTCACTTGCCAAATTTTTTGCACATTAGTTTTGTTTTTTTCTTTCCTGTGATCGGTAGCAACATAAAAGGAAACATCTGGTTCTGCAGGGTCCAAATTAGGGGATGCCACAGGAAAAACACTCCAAAGCAACATCAAATTTGAAACAACCAGGCAGTGTGAGAATTTGTGCCATTTACAAACTCTTCCAGTAGGGAGCCAGAAACCTGGGAATTCCACCAGTACAGAAAGAGCACCACTGCTGTATTGATGTTTTGACCACATCTTCAACCATTATAATTTCCAACAAATAGATAATGAAAAAAAATTAAACAAAATAAAAATCATCCAGTTACAGGTGTCACCTGAGTGTCAGCTGCGGTTTGGAGGGCAAGATTTTCACACCTTTTCTGAACTGAGTTAAATGTCACCCAGGGGAAGGGATGGGTCTGTCAGACAACATCACTTTGGAGGTCTAATCACAGAATTACTGAATGGTTTGGGTTGGAAAGGATCTTAAAGATCATCCAGTCCCATCCCCTGCAATGGGCAGGGACACCTTCCACTATCCCAGGTTGCTCAGAGCCCTGTCCAGCTTGGCCTTGGACACTTCCAGGGATGGAACATCCACAACTTCTCCAGGCAGCCTGTGCCAAGACCTCACCACCCTCAGAGGGAAGAATTTCTTCTTAATGAGGATGTATGTTTGGGGTTTAGATTAAAATCTCTGATGGGTCTTTATTAATAATAAGAGCTATTTGGCTGAAATACCAAGACACATTTGCAGTGAGAAGAGATTTCCAGTCTGGAGGGAAAGGAAAATCTTAGTTCTCCTTATGTGATTCTTCAGCTGCAAGGCTCTTGTATGGAACCCCTCAAATCTGCACTGGAAATTATTGAACACAAAATTTACTCCTCTTATTCACAGCATAGATCTGTGCAGCCTCCAATCTTGCAGCTAAGAACAATGTGATCAACACCTACAAATATCTTTATGGTCCAGAAAAGCGAAGGAAATGTCCCAACAAAAGGCACTGCATGCAGAAAGTCAGCATAGCCATGAGATGCAAAGTAATTTTGCAATATTTTATAATAATATCGCAATATTTTGCAGTACTTTATATTAATATATTCCTTTAAGTTGCATTTCTGCAGTCCTTGAGGGTGACAGCACTGAAAGCAGCAGATCTGATCTCCTGTATCACTCCCCACTCTTCCCTACTGCTAGGATGGATCTTTCTGTAGCCAGGTGAAATGTCCTGGGGAACTAAAAAAAAAATAGTATTTTTCTTTAAGTCAATGTTTTTCCCTACTAATCCAGACCAGAGAAGGAGTGGCCAGCAGACAGAGAGCAAGAGTGGGGTTGTTTCTTTAGGCAGCAGTGCTAGGTGATTTTAAATGTCTGTCAAACCAAACACTGCCTGGTCAGCTACTGGTTCTATAATGGAACCTGTCAAGCAGCCCCTTTAGGGATGCCCATGAAGGGAGCATTATAGGTAAGGATGCTCCCAGGACTAGTGAAATCGAGGATTTCCTCTAGAAATCTCACTGAGTAACCACAAATTGGAAATGGCAATCATAGGTGCCTGGATAAAGGGGGAGAAAGAAATGCCTCAGTGAATGAAGTAGGGTACAGAAAAGGTGTAGGTAGCTTCAGAGAGCCTCACTTGTGTCCAGCAGACCTAAAGCTTAACTGTGCAAGATACCCTTTAAAGTCTGACATGACCCTGGGTAGATGACCTGGAGATTTCTGCAGCTGAGGAAAATCTCAGTGAGAACTCACTCTGCAAAGTGGCCCAATGAAAATGGGTCATTGCTGTCTGGAGAAAATCCTAGAGGACAGCTAAGGTAATGAACTGAGTAAGGATGCTCTGAAATTGGAATCTTGTCTTTTTTTTAGGAGTTTCAAAATGCTCCAAAGCTCTAATCAAGTGCCTGATGTGTGTTTCCTACAATGGGCTTCTCTCTGCTTCTTGTAGGTGGCATTTGCAGCTAATGCAAGGGGATCTGGTAAATCCAAAATACTTCTAATTAGTATGGCTTGTCCAGTAAACATGGACAAATCCTTGGGTGACCACAGCCCAAAGCAAGATGGAAAATTGAAGGCAGTGGGGTAAATTTCTCACCAAACTACAGCCATCGATTTGAGAGCTGATATTGCCTCATCCCAGTTCTTGTGGAGACATTTGTTTATGGAAGTGTGTGAAGTCTTTGGCAATAGGCAAGCCATGGAGAGACAGTGACAGAGGACAAACACACAGTGTCATCCTCCTAGCTCAGCCCTCAAGTCAGGAGTCTGGGTAGCAATGCATTCTGTGGGCTACTTCAAAGATGGGTGCCTAAATCCACAATTCTGCTTCTAAAAGCAGGTACTTAGGAATCTAAAAATAGGTCTGCATAATTATCCTTTGGAAAGCAGTTTTTAAACTGTGCAGCTGACACTTGGGAATTCCAAGTGGCTGATCAAACTGAATAGAAAACTGTAGCTATAAAGTGAATGAGCCACCAGACTATATTGAAAAGACCAGCTTATTATGACGAGAAAAGCCAGTAGCACTTTTCCCATGATCACCAGCACTCTCATTTCCACAGCACAAAGTCCAGAGAAGATGAGAAATTAGTCCAGTATCTCATCTGGGTAGTGCCCTGTTCTGTATTTTCCTTTATGTTTTTATCAGGCTTGATTTTTATTTCAGTGGGATGTTGTCTTTAATTTTTGCAAAGTGTGTAAGGCAGGCTGTGTATCCAGGAAGCTATTAACCACAAACCTCTGATTCTGGGGGAGAGGGGAGGGCAAAAATTCCTGGAAATCGAGGTTTAGAAGAAAAATGGTGTGGGTATTAGTTGAAGAAAGCAAAAGGTATTGCTATAGGAATCACACAGAACAGAATAAAACTCTGGGTGTGGAAGGTTCTATTCAGGAATCTCACAAAAATCTCTCTTTCTTTCAAGGCAGATGCGCTTGGTACTTGCAAAATAAGTGCCACAGAAACAGCAAAAGCTGAACTGTAACATTTTACCATAGAGCTGCTTTAAAAAAATAACAAAAATCCAAGATCAGGTTTAGTGTTGCCATTCCTGATGGGATCACTGCTTTAAGAAGCTTCTTGCCTTGAGTATTGTTGGGGAGCCATCTCAGGTGCATGATCTAACACAAAGCTGGACAGCGGCAATGCACAACACCTGACACAACATAAACCCTGCTGGTACAGGACTGATGTCTCAACAGCTTGAACCAACAAGGTGAGATGACACAACACTGACCTTGGTGTCCTGTGGAGGGATATTTGTGACCTGATGTCACAAATCCTAAAACAAGATTCATCATAGTGTTAAACAACAACCAGAAATTCATCATTTCAGATGAGCTGAATAGTGGAGACAGTTTTTACTTTCAGAGCAAGGACATCTAAGAGAGATCAGAACACCCAAACTACGAGTCCCTGTTTGTGTCCTTTGACTGGTGTCCCTGCCCATGGCAGGGCATTGATTGGAATGGGGTGATCTTTAAAATCCTTTCCAACCCAAACCACTCTGTGATTCTGTGATTTGGTGGCTCCAAGGGAAGCCTACACAGCAAGCTCATAAAGATGCATAAAGACAGGCAAGATCACTGTCATTCCCACTATTTCCTTTAGGCATCCATAGACCCAGTGTCCAGTCTCACCTGGACACTTGACGGTAGGTGAGCTCAACCCTGACTTGACTTTCCAGAGAAATGTGAAATTTTATGACTTTTTCTGAAATCATATAAACTTCTCCTTCCTTGGCTCCTGGAAGGGTTTTCTTCCAGCTCTGACTCTGCTGGTACCAGGCAGCTTGGGGTAGAGATATTCCAAAGAGGAAAGAATGCCTGATCCAGTGGTCCTAGTCTGCTGTGGATCCCATAATAATAAGATTATGAACTAGATCTGAAGCTCATCTTTTGGGACAGAGAAGACAAAGAAAATTTACAGTCTTCTCCACCAGATCTGTGCAGGAGGTGAAGTGTAAAAGGTGCCCTACCCTTTTCTTCTCTTCCTCTCTGTAACATAAGAAACACCCAGTATTTTTATTCCAGTAGACATGCTAATATTAGTTCATATAATTCCAAATGTACTTATGATATATTTAGATGCAATTTATATTTTTTTTTCACATTTCACTTGTGTAGCAAGATGGAGTTCACCATGACTGCTCAGTTCATGTGACCATTAAATAATGTGTGTGGACACAAGCACACAGCAATGGGAGAATATTAAATGCAATGCAAAGTGGTAGATCTCAAAAAAAAAAGGAGTCTTGGAGTGTTTTAATAAGATCAAACACCTTCTGTACTGGAATAAATTCTATTTTTTTCTTTAAAAAAGTTTTATTTCTGTCATTTAGAGAAGCATGTAAAAAGTAAATGCTTTTTTTTTTTTGATTCCTCAAAGTTCAAATAACTCCAAAATATACTTTTAAGATTACTCTGTTTCAAAAGACTTCCTTTTTTAGAGCGTGGAGATCAATCAAATATTCAGTGCAAACTTGCCATGTCCTCAGTGATGGAGGTTATGGATCCTGACCAGCAGTTCTTCCAGGACAATATGGAACACCAGAACCACACAGCTCTCCCTCTTTTCTCATCATGTGCTTCTCCTCATTGGTTTTAAGGGCTAATTCTATTAGGTGAAGCTTAGAGAATGTGCTGGGAGGCCAGAAAACTTGGAAAACCCTCAGAGTTGACAGCCAGGACATGTCTGTGTCAGCTCTGTGCCTACAGGATTTCGTGGCAGCAGATTCCCAAATACACCCACGGAAAAGGCCACTTTCTCTGAAAAATGCCCTTTCTTTGAAAACTTTTGCTCTTTGAAGAGGACTCCTGAGCCTGTCTTCTCCTGGAGAGCCAGTCAAAGCTGGGAGTGTGTTGGACAGCAGTGCACCCCAGCAGACTCTGTGTCCAAGCAGGGCACTGATGGCAAAGCAGGACGACACCAGCAGAGCACACCCGGGTGCTGGCCCCTGACCAAGGACTAATCCCACCCTGAGAGTGCACAATGACAAAACACCCTGCCTTTCAAAAGGGCCTTCTACACAGCACTGGGCTGGGCCATATGGACACCATCAAAGCAGCCTGGGGGTTCTCAGGGATCCCAAAGCAGCCTACCTGTCACAGTGCTTGGCCATCACAACCTTCATGTCAGAGACATTTGCTCCTCTGAGCAGAGCTGCTAGAACTGAAGGGGAGGCTGAAATTACCCTTTTTCTAGAGAATTTGTTTTATGTGGAGTAGCTGAGGGAGCTGAGGGTATTTAGGGCAGAAAAAAGGAGGTTTAGGGAAGACCTCACTCTCCACAACTCCCTGACAGGAGGGTGCAGGCAGGTGGGGGTCAGGTTCTGCTCCCAGGAATCCAGCAACAGGACAAAGGGGAAATGTTCTCAAGCTGCAGGTTTAGGTTGGACAGCAGAAAGAATTTCTTCACTGAAAGGGTTGTTAAACTTTGGAAGGGGCTGCCCAGGGAGGTGGTGGAGTCACCATCCCTGGAGGTGTTCAAGACATGACAGGTTGTGGCACTGAGTGCTCAGGTCTGGTTGACACAGTGGTGATCAGACAGTTGGACTTTATGATCTTGAAGGTCATTTCCAAACTAAATGAATCTGTGATTGTGTTTTATGGTTCCTTGGGACCTACACCTGGCCTGACACCTGTGCTCTCTTACCCCTGTGTGATTCACCTGCACAGCACATCCCCTGACGCTGGCCTTTCCAAGACTCCTGTGTCAGTATGAAGAGTACTGCAGCACCATCACCACCCAGGCACTTCAGCACAAAGAGCTGGGAAGCCAAAGCAGTAGGACCTGTCACATGGAATACAGGTGACTGCATTGCATTGCTTTTTACCTCTCTACAGCTCAGAAATTTGATGAAAGCTCTTACCAAGCCCATGGCAAACATTCAGTGACTGCTATGATTTGCATAGCACCCTTGTTAAACCCTTTTTATGCTCATTTTGACAGAGTGGAGTTTATTGGTTTCAGCTGCAGCAGCAATAACACATACACACTTTTACATAATGCCACTGGTGGACATCACATAGTTAACACTAATTGTGTTTCTAAGCGTCAGGAGGACAAAATCTTACAACAGGTGGTAATTAATGGGGGTTAGACCATGCCTTAATTTGTTGCTTACTGCTCCCATGAAACTAGTTCCTTTGGACAGATGAGAGAGGAGAAGAAGGAACTAGGAAAGATGTATCCCCAACTTTTATTCCTGAGACTATTGGCTGAAGCCAATAAGAATACCCACATCAGTAGCAGACTTGTGAAATAGGTTTCTTCCTTTTGATTAAATTGCACAGAAGGCAGGTAAGTTACAGGATGATAATCTCGATTCTCCAAAACCAGCCGCTTCTCCCCAGTACTCCTCATCTTGGCTGTTTTCACAAGGTTTCTTATCTCCACAGCAAGCAGTGGGAGTTGGGAACAAAGACAGGCAGGCAAGCTGGTGGTACTGTTGTTTGCCACTCTGAAAGCCCAGCTGATAGCTCAGAGCACATCGCCTCGGAACAAGACCGGCAAGCCTGGGACTGTTTGCCTCCACTGCAATTCAATCAGGGTGCCTTGCAGCTCGAATTGCTACTATTTTGTGGGTCACTACCTCCTCCAATATTCTGTGTGCCCTCTCTTGTTTTCTTTTCATTTGCTATGCAGGCTCGCAGACCTTCCTGCTAGGTTTCACTTGGGAGGCCCAGAACCCCTGTTCTGCAAATCCTAACAGGACCTTGATGGATGTTAATGTCTCTGCCTTTCATATCGTTTTACCAGTGAAACCTTTGATCTATCAGCAGTCTTTATATCAATGCAGTCATTGCATAAAACAGAGAATATGACAAAAATATCTGTTGTGCTAACATTAGCAGGGTATTTCCCCCACCCCTCATAAAAATACAGTGCTGGGGAGTATAGTTTAACCTCCAGCAGCCAGATGTGCCACGAGGGTAGACTGGGAGCAAAAACTTTTTTTCATTTACCTTTTTTTTTTTTTTAAAGCAGTCTGGTAAAGGAAGTTGTAAAGCAACAAGTACTGTACATTATGATTCAGAGCAGCAAGGGACAGCTGGAGAGACTTGATTGGCTCCAGCCCAATGAAACAGAGGCTTCTTGTGACCAGCTGCTGTGCTGCAGCATGAATGACAAGGGTAATAATTGATTACTAACTGGCAGCTCAAAAGGAAGAAAGAATTAACAAGAGTGATGAGGTGCTTTACAGCTTGGTAACTGTAAAATCAGTGGAACAATTAGGGGGAAAAGAAAGGGGTTTCACTTCTTACCTTAGCGTTACAAGGACAGTGCTAGTTAGTGTAAATCGCATGACAAGCAAGCAAGAGGGGCAGGTCAGTGAGGAATATGGGGGCTTTGCACACCCACAGGTCCCACAGAATCATTCAGCAAATTTGCTGGGGAGCAGCTAAAACCCCATCAAAAGCATCTAGACCCTGCCAATTACATTGGTAGGCAAAGCAAGGTCTCTGAGGCACCAGCCATAATATCATAGTGGGGCTGAAACCTCCAGCAAATGGTGCATTGTGGCAGACCAGCCCTTTGCCTTTCAGTGGGTGCTCGATGGCACATACACTCTTTCTGCTCTGAGAATAAATGCATGCATGCCTTTTTATTTTCCTTTTTTTTTTCTTTTTCTTTTTCCCTCTTCTTGTAAATGGCTTTTGTGTTTACCAGTAAATGCACTAGATGCATTGTCGCTACACCTTTCTTCAAGGGGCTTGCACTGACCTCATGCTCTGGGCCATGTAAAACCTTCTGGCCACTGAGAGCCAGGCACTGCCCCTTTTTCATGCAGAGTAGCACCTCACTTTGGGCCAGATCATGGCCAGCATGTCAATGCAAGGAGTAAGGAGCCATAACGTGTCCTGTGTCTTGCTTCTCACACACAGGGGAATAATAGCCTTGTGCGGACTATGCCCTTTCCTTAGCCCAAGTGGGAAGAAGGGAGAACTTGATGGATCCTTCATTTCCTTTCCCAAGGCATCTGGCAGCAAGCAGCATGTGCTGTGCCAGCTCCAGAGCCGTCACGCTTTGCTCCCTTCCCAGAGCAGCAAGGAGACAGGTCTGTCCCAGCGGTAGCTCAGCAGTGGGTGGCTCCTTTCCTGGGGCTGAAGCACGAGGTCTGGTCTAGCTCCCTGTGAGCAGAGCTGAGAAAATCAATGGGACTAATCATGGGGAAAGGTAGCATTCAGCAGGAGCAAAGCTGGCAGCCTCTGCTCTGACATATGGAAAATGCTCTTCTAGCTGGTTGAAGCCTCTTCAGGCCAGCCCACCCTCACCCCTCCTCCCACTCCTGAATCTGCCATCCTTGTGCTTATGAAGTGGCTCCTCACCCCTGGCAAGTCTGACACCTTCCAACTCACAGTTAGTAAGGTTCATCTCTCCTATCTTTACCTCTTTAAAAGCTAAATAACTCGTCCAAACTGGGGGTTTAGCCATATTCTGTGCTCTCATAGAAATGAAAGCTCTCCTGCCAGAGCTGAATTCTCACTACCTGCCTCAAATGACTGCTCGAGGATGGTGCATCATCCACTTCTCACACTGGCCTCAACAACTAGGTGGGAGCTGATTTTGAATTGTTTGAAGAACAGAGACAGAGAAGAGACATTGCCATGGCTTGTTCAAGGTCTTACTCTGATCTTTGAGACGGGGGAAGTAAAGAAGCAACACATGAAGGCAGCTGGGATTGGTTCCACTCTGCAATCAGAAGCACACTACCTTGGGCTTGTGGCAGGGAGGGCAGTGGGCTCAGGTTGCTGCTGTGGCATTCCACCAACAAGAAAAGCTGCCATGACAGAGGGGAGCTGGGCTGCTCCAGGGCAGGGGGAACTGTGACTTTCCTTGCTCCCAGTGAGTGGAGCATAATGGAACAAATTTCAGACAGAGGAGATGGCGGTAGAGCTCAAGATGTAAAAATGCAAATGGTACCAGAGGCATGTGTTCATCAGCTCACCTTTGAAAACTCCCCTAAGGACTGTAGAGGGAACTTTACCAGAAAGTCTACCAAAAATTCAAGGCCTGGGGGTGGGTTGGCAGGTCTGGGGTTTTTGTTATTATATACACAGTGCAAAAATGTGCTTGACTAATCTAAACCTTGTGTTGCTTTCTTATACTGCTAGAGCAATTATAGCTGAGAAGAAACCCCACACATCACCCAATATGGAAATACGTTTTTTTCATGTTTGACATTTTTACATTTTTACTGACAGGGCAAAGCCTATGATTTAATCGGTCTCCATTTCCCATAACTTCAGAGAAGGGACTGGCCCCTCCTCCACATTTCTCAAAGGACTTATGATTAGAAAGAAGGCCATGGAAAACCCAAAGGAGCTGACTCCATCTATCATGTAACACTGTTGAATGAGAGAAAAAAAAAGAAAATAAATACTTTCTCCCAAAACTCTCTGTGTGTGCACTGCAGTGCACATAGGGATTGTGAGTCTCTGGGGCAGAAATGGGAGGATTTTGAAGAAACAAGATATTTTTGCCACTTTTTGAGAAAACAAGAAGCTTTTCTGCTTTTCTTTTACTGAAGCACATTCCTTCCACATCTCCTTTTTTTCTAAATGTTTATTGCTCTTTGTAGTAGGAATGCCATACCCTACTGGGAAGGAAGGAAGGAAGGAAGGAAGGAAGGAAGGAAGGAAGGAAGGAAGGAAGGAAGGAAGGAAGGAAGGAAGGAAGGAAGGAAGGAAGGAAGGAAGGAAGGAAGGAAGGAAGGAAGGAAGGAAGGAAGGCTCAGTTCTGCTCTTCTCCTTGGTATGTCAAACAAATTGATTTCAGTATGTACCAAATGAAACACAAAGTACCAGCATCTTGGCCCAAGAAAAGAGAAGTAGCAGCTGTTTCCTCCCCAGAAGGTGGAGAGATGCAGCTGCAAGCAAGAAAGAGCAAATAATCAGGTGGTAACAGAGACAACAGGAACTGGAAGCTGAGCAGAAATTATGTCATTGCTCCTGATCAAGCTTTTAGACCTTGGAAAAAATTAAAGATGAAAAACATTCAAAATAGAAGATACTGATCTTCTCAAATCTGTAATTGTTCAACTACCTTCTTCTTTCAGCCTTCCTGGATGTATGCTGGTACCTTCCCCTCATGATGGGAATGGGAGGCTGCCACAGGTGATCAGAAGAGATATAGAAATACGGCATAAAAGTGCTCTGAGCATATGGGGGCAGCCAGAAGTAAGATACACACTTGCTCTGCAGTCAGAAAAGTGATTTGTTGTAATGCCTCTTAGTAGATAAGACCTTTCTTTCAGTGAATTATCACTTTTCCACATTACTGTGGTTGATGTGGTACCTGTGCAAGACCTTTGTCCATAGTAGAAAATAATATTCTGTTGTTAAACTGGTTTGGTTTTTCCCTAGATATTAGCAAAAAATGGTTTAGTTGATTATAAGAACAAAGAGGTGGAAAGGCAGATTGTCCTGACCATGCCTGAAAAAAAAGTATCTCTGTGGTGATTTCTGATGTGACATTTCTAAGTCCAAATTCAAATCCTCAAAGCCCTCACCTGGAACTTGAGACACAAAGAGAATAGAAGGTCCTCCTCAAGTCTCATCTGGAAAATAGGAACAAACCTCAGCTTTCCCCAGGGCTGCCTCTGCTGACCAACCTGAGCCACGCCAAGGGAAACCAAGGGCTCTTTCTAGGGGCAGCACAGGGGTCTGGCTGCCACTGCAGCAAGGGGGAAACAGAGCAGTGGTCAGGAGACCAAGAAAGAGACACCAGGAGTGAGCCAGACAAGATAAAGACTGGAACAAAAAGTCAGAGTTAGTTATGGGGACAGAGTGAGTAATAAAGAGAGCACTGGAGCTGTGTTTCATTGAAGCTGGCATGAAGCTACAGCTTCCAAGGGGAACAGGCAGGCACTGATCTGTGTGGTGACCAGGGACAGCTGGAGCTGTGTCAGGGCAGGGTCAGGGTGGGTATCAGGGAAAGGTTCTTCCCCCAGAGGGTGCTGGGGCACTGAGCAGGCTCCCCAGGAATGGTCACAGCCCCAAGGCTGCCAGAGCTCCAGGAGGGTTTGGACAGCATTCTCAATCACAGGCTGGGATTGTTGGGGTTGGTTTCAGGTCCAGGAGCTGGACTTGATGATTTTTGTGGCTACTCCAACTCAGTATATCCTATGATTCTGTGATCATTAAGAACTAGGAATTTGCTCACAAAGGTGTGGAATGCAGTGGGTGGGTGCCTTGTGAGATTGTAATCAGATTAAAATTACTTGTGATTCAAATTGAAAGTAAAAGGCATTGATGCACTCAGTGCTTGCAAGTAAAGGGGGGTTAGTACTGTTAAGCAAAACAGAAAGTGTGGGAGAATAAACACCTATTCTCTGGTTGCACATTCTCATTTTTTCACCTACACGTGCAGGGCTTCCCCTCTTCTGCTGTCACACTTTCAGAAGAAAAATGTCATTATTTTTAAACCAACTTTGTTACAGTAAAAGTCAGCAACACATACTGCAAGGCCCTGGGAAAACTGTTCTGAGAAGAGCCTTGGTTTTATGGGAAAGCACCGAGCAGAGACTTCTATAAAAGAGACAATTCCTGAGTCCTTGAGGCTTCCTGTGTTTGATCAAGTCATTCAGTGCTTCTGTACTTCAGTTCCCAACAGTCAGGAGGGGGTAATCCACAGTGATTGATCTCACACTCAGTGTCAGCTCAGGACTGTGCCAAGGGTTTGAATTCGAGGTTGGGTTTGAGATTTCAGTTCTGCTTGGTTTCTATTCTTTGTGAGCACCCACGTGCCTCATTCAGCACCAATGGGGTTAAGGTGGGCACAGAAAGCCTCTGCCCTGTCACTGCCTCTCATACACTGTGCAGTTGTTCCTTTCCTGCACCAGATTCACCACTCATGAGCAGAACAAATTCATGGCAAAAGTACCATGGCTCTGCCTGCTGGTGCTGAGCCCCACATACCAAAGGAGATTCTCAGTTCTGGAACAAGAGCACATGGGGGGAAAAGTTCAAGAATTAGGGTACACAGTGGGGTAAGGGGTGTGTCTTTAGTCTTGTGTGTTTTAACATTTAATCATCACAGTAAAATAAAGGAACAGTTTGGGGAGGTGACATGCAAAAAACTTTGGATTTTGGTACCTCGTGATAGCCAAGCAGGAAGGACATGAGGTCAAACGAAGGAGACTTGACCTTTTAAATGTGATGTTGACCTGGATGTTTAAATGGATGTTGACCTTTGTAAAGTGCTTTCTAGATAGGCTGCATATGATATTTTCATAGTTCCTGCTTGCAACTCTTCCAGTGTTTCATCTGAGCTTCCCAGCACACATTTCTGCTTCTGTCTCATTCAGGCCAGGGAGAAAGAATAATAGAATGGCCTGGGTTGGAAGAGACCTTACAAGATAATTTCTTTCCAACCTCCTGCCATGAGCAGGGACACCTGCCACTATCCCAGCTTGCTTCAAACCCTGTCCAACCCAGCCTTGGACACTGCCAGGCATGGGGCAGCCACAGCTTCTCTGGGCAACCTGTGCCAGGGCCTCACCATTCTCACAAGGAAAAATTTCTTCCCAATATCCAATCTAAACCTCCCCTCTGTCAGTTTAAATCCATTTCCCCTTGTCCTGTCTCTCCAGGCCCTTGTCAAGAGTCTCTCTTCCTCTTTCCTGTGGGCTCCCTTCAGGCACTGGAAGGCCACAATGAGGTCACCCCAAAGCCTTCTCTTCTCCAGGCTGAACAATCCCAATTCCCTCAGCCTTTCCTCCCAGCAGAGCTGCTCCATCCCTCTGATCCTCTTGGTGTCCTTGCTCTGGCCTGGCTCCAGCAGCTCCCTGTCCTTCCTGTGCTGATCTCCAGGAGAAGATGGATGCCATGGATCTGCAGAACAGTTACATCAGGGCACTGTGCCTGATGGGAGTAAACCCAACAGGAAGGATGTGATCTTGCAGGATATGTTTGTCACATTACTTGAAGTTCTTAAGATTACAAGGGGAAAGACAGCTGTTTCACTCAGACTCCAAGCCTGGGGACTTCCCACTGTCTCAGAAGAGCAGTGCAAGCACAAAAGGGTTTCAGAGCACTTAGAAAAGTGCCACTGATGAGAGATGCAATGAGTGAGCACAGAGCAAAGCTCCCTCAGTTCATTTAAATGTAAGGCTTAGGAAAGGGGAGGTTTGAAGCAAACCAATGGAAAACTCCTGTGGAATTTAAGAGGAAAAAAAAATATTACAGATTGTGAAAATTATTGGGAATATATGTTCCCCTGAAAAGGTTTTGGGGGTTTTTAATTAATTTCCTTGAAATCTGTCCTCACATACTTCAGTGGATCCTCCTGGATTCATACCTATTACATTTCCCTAGACTTTTCCATGCAGACATGCAAACTGAAACCACAGAAAATATTTTCATGCACCCTCCACCCTCCAGAACAAACCCACCACATTCTCCCTGACTCCAGCAAGGTGTGACGTGGCAGCCTCCTCAGAGGTGCCAGCCAGCTGTAGCAGGCAGAGAGGCAGCACTGCCTGGATGGAGGGAAAGAAAGCCAGCTTTTTGGGGAAAATCCTGTGTTCACTGCCTTTTCCCTTCTTTCTTTTGCAGCACAGCACTAAGTTGATAAATCCACAAACCTGAGGAAGTTTATAAGCCACTCTTAGCAGACCTTGCGACAATCCTAAATCTGAGGTGTCCACAAGCTGGCAGATTCTGCTCTGGTGAAAGTAAATGCATCTCCTATTGGGGCCAGAGGGAACTGCTCCCAATTACATTAATGCTGAATATGGCCCCTTCGGTGACTTATTTTTAATTGTTGGACATTGTGAAAAAAAGAAAAAAAAAGAAACTGGAAAAATGTGCATTCTATCAAGTGTTGTGAAACTGTGTGGGTTGGAGAAGGCTCAGTTTTTAATAAAGGAAATATTCATTGCATCCCATTTCAAGGACTTCCATTAGATAGAAAGGAGACAGGAAGCTGAAGCTTCACTCTTGGTAGTTCTCCCTTTGCTACCAAACAGCTCTACTTTAAATGAAAAAGTAAAGAAATAAAAGGAAACTGTGTAACTGTGGAGGCCAGAGAGGTTTCCTTACCTTTGCCAAGGTCAAAGCCTGGCATCACATAGAGTGTAAGAGTGTTGGGTGCTTCCTGGCGCTGTGGGGATCCTGACTGCGTCCCATTCACAAGAAAAGGTGTCAGACTAGCTTTTTCCAGCTGCTCTCAGGTTAATTTTCAAAAGGTCCCTCCTATGGAATGTGAAGAAAAATAAGTATTTTAGCGGCAGATTTAAACAAATCTGAATACTCAGCATATGCTCAGGCATACCCACAGACTTCAGTCCTATTACAGTCCTATATATTTCCAAAGGCATTTCCCACCAGGATGGTAAAGCCCTCTTGAGTTTTAGGTGTCGTTCATTCCTCCCAGCTTCCCTCTGCTCTGCTTCCTCCTTATTGTTTTCATCTGCCGGTCCATCCCGGCCTGATTTGTCATAATTTCATGTTGACATACTGGAGTAAGACAATTGCAGCTGCTCCCTCTGAAGAATGCAAACAGGGATCTGTCATCTCCTCTCCCCTCCTGCCCTCCCCCTCCCGGGAAGGATGGATTTCACCGGGAATCAGGGACCATGGCCACCAAGAAGTGGCCCTGGTGTGTCCCAGCAGAGGGCTGGCAGATGATCACCTGTCCCTGAGATCTTTTGGGTATCCCAGTTTCTGCTGAGGCTAAATGCTCCCCCATCCAAGTGTGTGTGTTTATGCAGCAAGCTCCGGGATGCAAACGGCATTCCTCTTATCATACGGAGAGAGGATGTGAGCTCATTCCGAAGGAATCCCAGCTCTGGGGTGCCCCACTCACTTAATCCAAGCATCCCTTGCATGCTCCTTCTTCTGAGAGGGTGGAAGAAAAGCAAAGCACAGTGCTATTGGCTTCTAATAAATGGGATAATATATTTCAGAGAGGAGCTCAGACGGGAGAGGAAATGAACTTGGCTAGACAGTCACTTAAAGTATAAAAAAAGGGGGAAGAGAATTTACAAAATTAATTCCATTATTTCATGTAAATATACTTGGCTGGGTTAAGACAGGCTTATATAATCATAAGATGCTGAATAAGACAGATTTAGCAGTGCAGCACCATTTATCATCCTGCTTGATAAAGAAACAAACAGATTCCAGGCCTGGCAGTTGCTGGCTGTCAAAATTGTTGTGAGCCTCTGATGCTGGAAGGAGGCCCTGGGAGTGTTACAGCACCCAGATGGGCTCCCTGGGGCTCTCCCTGAGTGGAGGATCTGCTGGTGTGGTGAGCTTTGCACATCTGGGCTCAACATATCAGCAGTGTCTGTCTGACAGGAGGATGTGTGGCTACTGCTTGGGCTCGTTCTGAGGACATTAAAAAGCTAGGAATGGTTCAGAGGGGAGATGCCACCATCCTGAAAACCTGCTGTGTGACCAGAGGTGGCTGTCACCTTAGGCAAAGCAGGAAGGAACCACCTGAGAGGGCTGACAGCCCAGGCTTACACAAGAAGCCTGTGGAATGCAAAGCGCACAAGTCAGCTCCTGAGTCTGGAATCAGAATCCAACTCATGACACACACATTTCAATCAGGATTTTTGTCAGAAAACCATGCCTGAAATCATAGAATCACAGAATATCCTGGGCTGGAAAGGACCTACAAGGATCATCAAGTCCCCCAGGCCGTGCACAGGCACCCCAAGAATCCCACCCTGTGCCTGGGAGTTTTGTCCAAACACTCCTGGAGTTCTGGCAGCCTTGGAGCTGTGGCCATTCCCTGTGGCCATTGCCCCAGCACCCTCTGGGGGAAGAACCTTTTCCTGATATCCACCCTAACCTTCCTGATATCCACCCTAACCCTCCCCTGACACAGCTCCATCCCTTTCTCCATGTTCCCTTCTTGAGCCTGTACAATGCTGCAATCACTGTCAGCAGGAACAGGATCATCTCTGCACAGCACTCAGTTAAATTGTTAAAAACAGAGACAGGCACACATTGCAGTGAATTAACTTTGCCAATGCATGGGATTTATCATGACTCCATGATACTCTTCTGTTTAAATTTCCAGCTCCTGGAGAGATGTGGTGACATAAGCAACTCACTGGTGCTCTTTCAGTGAATCATCTGTGCTTGCTGTTGATGAGAAAGCTTAGAAATGTAACAGGAGATGAATGAAAACTGAAAAATGTGAACAGAACTTGAACTACTTCCTAAATCTCATTTTTCAGCCACTCCCGTAAATACTTGCAGCCTGAACTTTTGGCACTGGCAATGTTTCTTATGCTTTAAAGTGCAGGGTGCAGATCAAAATTTGACAAAGTTAATGGGAATTTGCTATCACAAAAATGCAATATTTAAGACTTGCAGTTTTGTAAGTGGTTCAAAATTTTTACAACATTAATTTTTGAAAAATATTTTAAAAAACTTTTTTAAAAAACTCTTTTCAAATTTTAAAAACTTTTTAAAAAAATTCTCATTTTTCTATGGAGCTGTTTCCATTTTTTACTAACGTTTATAGGCACATGACACCTGATAAAATTATTATTAAAGAATTTGAAGGGAAAACAAATTGAAAATTAGGATGATTGCAGATTTTTTTAATCTTTATTGATATTTCAATTCAGTTGGTAATTCTGCATACTATTTTCAAAACCTAATCTTGAATTAATTGAAAGGAGCCCCATTGTCAGAAGAATTCCATTTCAGCTGTGAATATTCAGCACAAAAACACAAGTTCCTCTGAGGTATCACATTATGAACAGCTGGAAGAGAGGCACAGAAGTTGACCAGGCACCTGAAAAACTCTGGCCCATAATGAATTGTTGTTGTTATACTCTTTAAAGTGCAGAAGGTTGAATATATTGATTCTATATTGTTTTTTCTATGTACATCCTTCCAATTAAAGCCATGTTTAACCCTAAAAGGACACCACCTATCTAGAGATACCTTGGTAACTTCAGTTCTGAGGCAGAAAATGCCTGTGGTGGTAGATGCCTTTTCCTGGAGGTATTTCCATCAATATTTGTGAAGTACTCAAGGGACAGGGATGGTGAGTGTGGCAGACAACCACAGGAAAGTGGCAATTGTCTCTCCTCACAGCAGGGTTCAGATGTGGATGGTTACAGGGCTGCACACTGACTCTGAGGATAAAACAATCACAGGACCACTTGAGGTGGAAAAGACCTCCAAGATCAGCAGCTCCAACCTTTAGCTTCTTTCACCACCTTAGCACCCAGCCCAGAACACTGAGTGCCACTTCCAGCCATTTCCTGAACACCTCCAGGGGTGGGGACTCCACCCCTGCATGGGAAAATCCTGCCTGTCTGCCCACTGAACCAACATGCAGGGATGGAGATGGATTCTCCTGTCTGAGTTCTTGTTTCCAGTCACTTCCCAGCCCTCAGTGTGCCTCCACTCAACCTCAATGGCATTGCTTTCCCCATAAAGCCTGTGGCTTATATCTGGCTGGGAAGATCTACTTTGCCCTTTAAAAATAATACATAATACTGACAAACTGAGCATTTTTATTCTTCATTTTAGAAAGTAACTTTTAGTGTTCTCATTTCATTTAAAAAATAAAAATAAGGCTCACTCAAAGAAACATCCCCTTCACTTTGGAAGGAAAAACTCAAACTTTCTAGATACAAATGTTGTATGCAACCTTGTACAGAATTGATAAGTCTGACAAATAAATTTTAAAAAATCCCCTACTTCCTCAATAAGCACTTGTACACAAAATTTCATGCCTGTTTCCTTCCATTTCTATTCAGTTGACTTGTAAAAGGCTACAAGGCTCACAGCCACTTCTGTGAATGAGAAGAAAGAGCAGTGCATCCATTTTACAGATGTGCAGCAAGATTAATCAGATTTACTCAAGAACTCACAAGCAGTCTGTGCAACAGCTGGGAAGAAAACCCCAAGTCCTAGTCATATGTTCTAGCCACAGAATTATCCTTACTCTTGGAAAAGCAGAGGGGTGCTTTTGTGGAAAACAATGAGTTGTAAAGCCTGAGGAAAATAAACTCTCCCAGGCTTTTTCTTAAGCAGGGCTGGAGAAAGATTTTGGCATGGAGGGGCTGCTTGTAGGGATGTATAAATGTGGGTTTTCGTCCTATTTGCAGCCTGGTTTGCTTTAGTAAATAAATATGTACATGTGTTTAGGTGGGTTTGGATAAACCTCCACCAGTGAAAGAGTCCTTCACAAAACCAGTGGAGCAGAGAAGAGCCCAGCTCCCCCCGCCCGCTCGCATGCAACTCCACGCCTGTGCCACCCCACTGATGTCAGAAATGCTAAATTCTTTCATCGTTGTTTGAAACAAGACCTCCATTATAAGCCCAATTTTGACTCCCTCTCTAGAGGAAAAATAATCAGCCTGAACTTTCACAGGCATGATATTAACTCAGGGTAGAATGTCCTTTTAGGAAACTTGAGGCTGACTGAAGAAAATGTTCAAGAGACTTGGGGTGAGGGAAGCAGGAGGTGGGGGGTGATGAGGAAACACACAAAATTGAGCTGTTTTTTAAATTTCCTAGTTTACTGTCTAGGAAAAACAACCTTTTAGTCAGGAATAGCCAGGGGAACTAGGCAAGTTTTCTTTTCCCCATGATATCATGAGATGCACACACTGACCAAGCAATCCCTGGAGCAGCAAGGCAGGGTAGAAAGTGGCTCTGGAGAAGCTGGAACAGCCTGCGTGGACTTTGAGACTTTAACACTGTTTTGACTGAACAATTCAGGTGGTGAAGCACCTCTGGAAGTCCACAGTCCAACCCCTTGCTCACAGCAGAGCTAATTCCAAAGCTAGATGAGATCCTACAAGGCCTTATCCAGTCAAGCTTGGACATTTTCCAAGCATGGGTATCCCTCATATTCCCTAGGCTCCTGCTTCTGTGCAGCACCACTCACACAGGGAAGAATTTTTCCCAATCAAAAATCAGAATTTTTCTAGTTGCAACATGTGCCACTTGCCTCTGGTCCCTTCTTCATGCACCTCTGAGGAGAATCCAGTTCTGCATTTTCTAAATTTCCCCTTTAGCCAGAAGTCTGCACCAACCCACTTGAGTCTTATCCAGGTAGAACAAACCCAGTGCCCTTAGCCTCCCTTCATACAGAAACACAGCCTGGTTGAGGTTGGAAGGGACCACAGGGAGTCATCTGGTCCCACAATTCTGCTGAAGCAGGGCCTTTCCAGAGCATATGGCACAGGATTGTTGGCCAGCAGCTCTGCTGAGAAGGACCTGGGGGTCCTGGTGGACAACAGGCTGTCCATGAGCCAGCAGTGCCCTGGGGGACAAGAAGGCCAATGGAATCCTGGGGTGCACTGGGAAGAGCAGTGCCAGCAGGTCAGGGAGTGATCCTGCCCCTCTGCCCAGCCTTGGGAGGCACATCTGCAGTGCTGTGTCCAGACCTGGGCTCCTCAGCACAGGAGGGACAGGGAGCTCCTGGACTGGGGCCAGTGGAGGCTGCAGAGATGATTTAGGGCCTGGAGCATCTCTGGCAGGGAAAGGCTGAGGGAGCTGGGGCTGTCCAGCCTGGAGAGGAGCCCCAGCTGAGAGGGGCCCTCAGCCCTGGGTGTCCCTGCCTGCAGGGAGGGCTCCGAGCAGGGCCCAGGCTCTGCTCCAGGGGCCCAGCAATGGCACCAGAGGAACGGGCAGGGACTGAGCCCAGGAGGTTCCCCCTGGGCAGGAGGCAGAACTTCTGTCCTGGGCAGTGACTGAGCACTGGACAGATTGAACAGAGAGGCTGTGGAGTCTCCTCACTGGGGATATTCCAGAACTCTCTGGACACAATCCTGTGCCCTGTGCCCTGCAGGAGCAGGGAGGTAGGACCAAATGACTCTCTGTTGTTCCATCTAACCTGACCCATCCTATGATCTCTGTTTCCTTTCCAGGCCTCTCCACAGCCACCAGAGATTCCCAGCTCCAGAGGCAGACTCGTGTTTTGGGCATATGAGGTATCTGAAGTGCTCATTCAATATTTTTTCCAGGTGGTGGGCACAGTTTCCAGCTTGTACAATTCCACCATGGTGCACTGAAGACCTCAGCTTTTCCTCAGCATCTGCAGAGAAAGTGCAGTGAACAGGCAGAAGAGCACAGCTGAAGTGGGCATTTGCACAGCTCTGAGAACTGGCTGCTCCACACCAAAGGAGAGGACTGGGGGCTTGGGGGGTGAAGTTATGTCTGACAACAGCCCCGTGACACCACATAATCTACATGATCCAGCCTGGAGCAAATTCTGGGGAATAAAGGTGGCCACATTCATAGAATTATAGAATCACAGAATATGCTGAGTTGGAAGGATTGTCGAACCAAACTCCTGGCCCTGCACTGCGCCCCCAACAATCCCACCCTGTGCATCCCTCAGAGCATTGTCCAAACTCTCCTGGAGCTCTGGCAGTCTTGGGGCCATGACCATTCCTGGGGAGCCTGTTCAGTGCCCCAGCACCCTCTGGGGGAAGAATCTTTTCCTGATATCCACCCTGACCCTCCTCTGAGCCAGCTTGTTCATGTTGTTCAGTTCCTCCTCACAGCCGCAGGGTGAAAGGGAAGGGAGGCATGATCAAGATGTCCATGGATGACAGTCAAGCTTTCCTGACAGAATGACACCCTGAGGTCATTCATAGCTGGAATAATGACTGACTTCAGAGGAGCTGCCTGGTCCTGGATCTTAGAAAACAAAGAATTTAATGTCTTTTTTGTGGTACTTTTTTCCCCTCTATAATAGAGGTTCTGACTGTAGGTGAGGACTCGGACTTTGACGTCTTCTATAATCCTCTCCTTCTCTTAAATAATTCAAGCAAATGCTATTAACAGGAGTTTTTGCAAGGAAATTGAAACCTAAGTATGTCTGGTATGTGGTAGAGATAATCAGGGAAATACTGAAGCAGCATATAACAAATTTTGTATTCCATGCATCTTTGGCTAACTCTCCAGCAATTTGTTGTCTAATCTGTCCTCCACAGGACCTCTGCCAAATATCTGGGTGGCTTCATGGTGACATCTTTGGAAAAAAAACCAAAAACCCAAACCACAAAACTTGTCAGGGGAATATTTTTCCCTTTTTTTTTTTTTTTTTTTTTTTTTTTTTTTCCAAAAGAAGATACCCCCTCACCCTAAAAGGCACAGCAGCCAAGTTCTAAGCCCAATGGCAAACTGAAGACCTGACATGCTGAGGCAGATGATGAGAGAAGTCAGAGCTTGCTACTCTTGAAAACAGGAAATTTCCAGACCACCAGCAGAGCTTGTGTAATTTTCTGCCATCTCCAGAATACCCACCAACACCAGGCTTCTAAAAGCATGATTTAATTCAGGTAGAAAATCTATTTGGCTTTTACTTTCTGACAGAAAACACTGGTAGTACTTTTGTCATCCTGAGTTTATCCAGTAATTATTATCCCTGCTAATTAAAGAAAATTAGTTTTCCAAGGAATAGGTCCTCTAAAATTTCTGCTGTTTCATAAGCTTTTTAAAAACTCTTTTTGAAACCTTTTCTTTAATAAACAGAAACCTTGCTGACATGACCTTAAAGACGCAGTAGCACTCGTACAGAGCAAATCCATACATCAGCTGCATGCCTTCAGCATCCATGAGTAATGAGGCATCTCCAGCCCCACAATAAGAATTTGATGCCAGACACCACTGTCATGTATTTGCTCCCTCTCAAATATATGCATCTGTGTGTGAGAAAACCCCACCTTCAAATATGGTATGTCTTTTTAGAGACATTTTCACATGAGAGAGGGAGGCTGAGGTAATCTTATTATCACCAAAACATTGTAAAAACAGCAGAGCATTGGAGAACTTTAATCCTTTTCTAAATTATGGACTGAGAACATTACAATCGTGCTGGGCACAAAGGCAGAGCTGTAACTTGACAGGCTTGTATAATTTACAGCCTCCATAGTAAAAGAGGTGTTTTTATTAAATGACTGCCTGAATTTCTACAGCCACTTCAGACTGATGATACTGGGGAGGCTTGCATTCTGTTGCCATCATTCAAATCCTTCCCTTTCACCATAAGAATATGGCTGGGATTCCAGTTCAAACCCCATATGCAGTTATTTATCTATTACTGCTTGTCAATTCAGAGCTGAGGCTATTTGTGCTGGTACCTCACTTCACACACCTTAAATAGCTTTTGTTTCTCATTTTAAAAAGCTTTCCTTTATTGAATAAGCATAAAACATTAACTAAACAATAGCTAAAATCCATTTATCACCAGGAAAATGCCCCTTGCATAGAAGGCCTGTGTTTTATGGTCACGTATTCAAATTTCTGTTTAAACTGAACTAAAATCTGACAAAGAACTGATGCTTTTTTGCTGACTGCAGAAAAGTACCTAACATTATTTTTCCCTTCTGTACTGTACAGAAAAGGAGGGCATTTGTACAGTGAAATACTTTTATCAGACTCCACTAAGGAATATTTTTGCACTGATAAAATAAGAGAAGGCAAATAGGGAAAGCGACTTCAATCTCAACATTACAGTGCAGACTCTAGAAGGATGTTTACACTGCTGGAATGAAAACAATTCATAACCAGGCTTTTAACTTAAAATAAGTAATATAAATATTTATCAGAGTAGTGTTTTAAAGCCTGTATTACTAAACTATTTCTGTATTATATTGGGAGTGACAGCTATTGTTAAAATCAAAATGCTTTCATAGTAGAAAATTAACTGAAATCCATTTAGCCAGCATGGAATTTTGCATTAGTATCCATTTACTGGGCTTAGAAAACTCAGGTCAGGATTTCAGACAGATAGACCTTATCCTGGGAATGTGTTTTGTCTTAGCTTGACCTCTTCTGTGGATCCCACTGATATTTAGTAGAGTGTCTACATCCTTCCCTCTTTTAAGGCAGGTCCTTGAGGATGAATTCTGGATATCATTCCACAGTACATAAGCAGCTGCTGAGCCTGGGAATGCCACCACTGACTCTAGTGCAAGCAGATACACAATTAAATTGCCCTAAATGCTCTTTCCTGGGGGAGAGGCACAGCCCTCAAACCCTTGCAATGCCAAGGCTTCATGGTGACCCTTGGGTATCCATCCTCACTCTCAGGAAGAGGCACATGGCTTTTCTTAAGCACCTTTGAGTGATATCCTCAACAGTCTCTAAAGTAAATTTTTTAATCTGCCTGCCAAGCACTCTGTTGAGGCAACCTGAGGTGGAGCATAACAGCTCCAGCCCAAATCCACAAGTGAAAATGCATCCTCAGGCCATCAATTCACACAGACACTCTCTCCTCCCCTCCCACAGCTACCAACATGACACACCTCCCACACACTGCTGTGGGGACCTGAGCCCTGCTCAGAAAACCAGTGGTGCTCCATGACTTGCTTGGAAGCATCAATTAATTCCTTTCCCACCTTCCCAGCTCTCCCAAGACAGCCCTACATGCCTTGCCTAGAGCTACTGCTGCCATCTCCACATCCATGGCAGTTCTCACCATGTCAACACCAAGGTCTGAAGAATCACAGAACCATTAAAGTTGGAAAAAATCAAAAAGGTCATTGACTCCAAACATTAACCCAGAACCCACCCTGTTTATTACTAAACCATGTCCTCAAGTGCCACATTCACACATTTTTAACACTTCCAGGGACAGTGATACCACCACTTCCCCAGGCAGCCTGTTCCAGTGCCTAACAACCCTTTCAGTAAATAATTTTTTCTTAATATCCAATCTAAGCCTTCCCTGGTGCAGCTTGGGGTCATTTATTCTTGCCCTGTCACTGGTTGCCTGGGAGCAGAGCCTGACCCCTACCTGGCTGCACCCTCATGTCAGGGAGTAGTGGAGAGTGAGAAGATCCCTCCTGAGCCTCCTTTTCTCCAGGCTGAGGCCCCCCACCACCACCCACCAGCTCCCTCTCATAAGATTTGTGCTCCATACCCTTCACCAGCTCTTTGCCCAGCTGAGAAACATTCAAGCCACATCAGCCTTAATTCTGCCCCATTCTATGTGCAAACCTTTATTAGGTTGGTTTTCTTCCTCCAGCTCTGCTACATCTGCTGCAGGAGTCCATTTTACTCAGAAATGTTGTTTTGGAAAGAGGTGATTGAGGAAGAGACATGTGAGAGAAAAAAGGGAGGCTTTGCCAGAAAAGGCACAGATCAGAATGAAGAACACACCTCCAAAGAGTTCCAGATCAATGCTTCAGCCCCTACAGCACCAGCAGGAAATCCCTGCTGTGAAACCCAAGGTTCATCACTTCGAGATGGGTGCAGTTATGCCTGCCCCAGTCAGGAGAGCTGTGTGCACTCAGCCCCATCAAAAACACAAGGGTGGTGTTGCTTAGTTACACCATGGATAATGGCTGGAAGTGGAAGGAAATCCAATTTCAGTTTTAAATCAGCTGTTAAACCATAAAAACTCAGCATCCAGAATGATAACATTTTTTAATTGACTATGTATTTCTACATAGATGTAGTCCCAAAAAAAAAAAATCCATTTGTAGATGCACAAAAGAATTTAAACTCAGGAATTGAATTTCACACAGCATCTGATTTCAAAAGATTTTCTGTAAGACTCTTAAGAGAAGAAAGAAAAAACCCTCCAAAAATCCAAACTGCAAAACAAATGTCAAAGGGCATTAAAACTAAGCTTACATAAAATCTCACAGCAATTGACCACCTAGATTAACCAAGGAATTTATGTTCCATTTTCATGATATCAGTATAGCTTTAGAGTAATTTCAGGGTGCTGCTTTCATGTACTTGAACTGAGGGAGCTGGATTTGCCCACAGAAAGCCACATTCCTGATTACTTTTCCAGGTGGCAACTCAGATATTGTGTCCAGCATTTAACTGTGTTCCAACTTCCAGCAGACTCTTAGGACTCTTTCTATATTTGAGAGCTCTGATGTTTAATAAAACTTGACAAATTTGGTTCATTTACTGTTATTGTCACACCTGAGCATTTCACGGTGGTTACTGAAGTACAAAAAAAAAGATATGGATAACTATAAAAATCAGGTTGGAAATTCTTTAAAACACATTTTTCAGACAAAGGACTAAGACCCTGAGGGAAATCTGGACTGTGCCAACCTTTCAGAAGTCTGGTTAGGCTATTAATGTCCAGAGCTATTAAAAAAAAAAACCAAAACACCATCCCCATGATTTTGGGAAAGGGAGAAATCAATTGATTTTGTTGCCTCGTGTCTCACCCATGAAAAACAAGAACTTTGTCACACAAATTTCATCTTTTTAGTTCTCTTAATGTATATGTTGCTCAGAATGTGGATTTTTCTCTGTATCTCTACCAGTTATGAATTTAGTAGTAATTATTAATAATGAGGAGATGGTTCTGTAATCACCATGCCCTCAGTAGGAAGAATGGGTGACAAATTAATCCAAGCTCGAAACAAAACTGTTATCAGTGCAAGGAAAGATGGCAAAGCTGCAATGAATGCTGTGGACCCATTTCCTGCTCTTTGATATCCCAACAGCTGGAGTTTATGTGGAGATAAGTAATTTTTGAGTCAACCACAACAAACTCCACTGCACACCTTAGTTCTTTCTGGGTGAACTGTTTGGTTTTTCAAAGTGGACTCAACTGTACAGAATATCCTGAGCTGGAAGGGGCCCACGAAGATCATCAAGTCCAACTCCTGACTTCACACAGGACAGCTTAAAAATTAACCTGTGTATCAAAGAATGTTGTCCAAGTGCTCCTTGCACACCATCAGGCTTGGTGCCACTTCCCTGGGCAGCTTTCCCTGCCAGATCACCTTCTCAGGGAAGAACATTTCCCTGACATCCAGCCTGAAGCTCCCCTGATGCAGGTTTAAGCCATTCCCTTGCACCAGAGAGAAGAGATCAGCACACCTCCCCTCCTCATGAAGAGGGGAAAGGATCAGGCTCATCTCAATTTGCAGCTGTTCAAAGACAGTTCAGATCTGTTTTATGGAGGAAGATGTGCACTGCCCAGTTTATGTCTTAGTACTGGATTTTACCAATTTTTCTGACTCAGACTTGTAGCTGCTGCCACACTGTTTTTTATCACATTTCTTGAATCAGCCTATACAGAAACTGAGCAGGTTTGGGATTGCTGGCTGTGCAGGTAACCTGACAGTGGAAAAAGTCATGTTTTAAAGAAAAAATTAAGGAAGAAATGAGAGCTGGCCTACCCTCCCTGTAAGATCTTTGTACTTCTACCATTATTTCACTTTCCCCATCCCCACTATTAAGATGGTAGAAGTAGAGGTTGGGATAGAGCATTCACAGAAAATATTTTCCAATCAGATTTGATGTACCAGGCCAGCACGGACACATTTCATGACCAACATCTCTAACCAGAGAAAGGAAATCCACATGTCCCTCCAAATCTTTCTGCTCCAGAGAGGAGCAGAAGGAAAAGTTAAGTCCATCACACCAGGCCACTCCTGATCCCACTGCACCTGGGAGCTGTAGCCACCAAGATCTCCAGCCAAGGCAGGGTGTCAAATGTTGAGTTTTTAATGACACCTACTGCACACCAGGAGCCATGGGAAGTGCCCTGGGCCATGCAGCACACACACAGACTGTGCTCAAGGGCAGGACACATCTCTCAGCTGTGCTGCAGTATCTGTGCCACTCAGCCTGGCCCCATAGGCATTTTCCTGGGTGCGAAACACCAGCAGGGATGCATGGATTTATTATTATTTTTAATGCTAGCAGTATGTTGCCTTCAGGAGCCAAAGTGCAACAGAAAATGAATCCAGGGTTAAGCAGCAAAGAGGAATGCAATGAGCACCAGGCTGTGAACAACAGCCCCAAGGGACACAAAGGGCAGGGGCAGGGCAGGCCCTACCTGGGCTGTGTGGGCCGCAAGCTGCCCTTCCTCTCCTGTCAGCTCCAAGCTCAAGGCAAACACCCCTCAGCCAAAGGCTCGGGGGTTTTCCACGGGGCACCAGGGCTCTTCAAGGGTTAACTGGGGTTATTAAAGGCTGTAAATTCACAGCTCACATGCAGAAGTGCTTCATTAACCTGTCTCAGGAAGGCCCTCAGGACCAGCACAGCCTGGAGGCAGGGAAAGGCCTTAGTCTACCTGCCCAGGTGTGTGTGCCACAAGCTCTGGAGCTCAGCTGACCTCCCAAGGAACTCATCTGGGGGACAGAGGACACACATGACCTCAACTGCTGCCATAGTGCAGCTGCCACAACTGACCAGCTTCCTGCCAGGTCAGCCCTTGGTGCTGGCTCCCTTCCCAACACAGGAATTTCACCACTGGCACCTGAGAAGACTGAAAGGGAAACTCATCAATATATACAAGTATCTCAAATATGGGTTTTGAGATGGTGCCAGGCTCTTTTCAGTGGTGCCCAAGGACAGGGTGAGGAGCAATGGACATAAACTAAACACAAGATATTCCACCTCAGTGTGAGGCAGTATTTCTGCACACTGAGGGTGGCAGAGCCCTGGAACAGCTGCCCAGGGAGGGCCTGGAGTCTCCCTCTCTGGGGCCATTCCAATCCCATCTGGACACGCTCCTGTGTCACCTGCTGCAGGTGTCTGTAGGCAGAGCATAATGTTAGGCAGAATCATAAAGTTTCACATCAATTGTTGTCTTGTCTTCTCTGAAATTCCTGCAGGTGCTGGTTGAGCTCTAAGAAAGAAAAAGAAAACCAACAAAGGTTAAAATATCTTTGCCTTAGTGACGGCAAAGAACAGGGGAAAGTCACACTGGGAATCCAGTGGTTTATGCTTGGGGACTCTGCTTTGCTAATGCACCAAACTGCAGATAAAGAAGAAACCAGTTTTGACAACAGAGCATTGGATCTTCTGCAACAAACAAAGCTCTTGGGCAGAGAGCAAATGTTACCAATGGGTAAGGCTGTATAAAGGGAAGGCTTTGTAACATGGCTCTGGCCTGTTACTCAGGCTAAGTAGAAGGGAACTATGGGAGAGTGGCTCAGCTAGAATAAGGGTAGAGAGATGTGAGAGACATGAGAGATGTGGGAGATGTAAGAGATGTAGGAGACATGAGAGATCTGGGATGCATGCTGCATGACTGCCATATGTCCACATCATGTCCACATTGTGGCGTATGGTGCTTGGTAGACTTGGGCTTGTTGTGCCTTACAACTATGCAAACTTATAAGCAGCTAACTGCTTAAAAAGGCCAGGTTTTTGGCAATAAAGAGCACTCCTTTGCACCTGCCTGGGGTCCCTGTGTCGCCCATTATCACAACAAGCAAACACAAAGCCTAAGCCCGATCTATTCCCATTCTCTCCTGGAGAAGCAACCAGGCGGCCTCAGGAAGACGAGCAAACCCAAGACTCTTCAAAAGAGTGAAATGGATTTAGCCAGGTGGAGTTGGGTCATGGGGGGACTGTTTTAGTTGTGTATCTAATCCTATTGTGCTGCATAAACACCTCAATTTAGTTAAAGTGTAGAGGAAGCACAGTAAAAATTCCACAAATGTATTTTCTACAGAAACCTGTGAACGTCCATGAGTTATTAAGATTATGAAGCATGTAACCCCAAAATGAGATGGAGAAGTATAGCTCTATTTATAGCCCCGTAACAGTGACTTTTCCCAGAAACTATCTTGTATCTACTGGTAGAGTGGTGTAATGCCCCCATGAAAGGCAAACTTAGGCTATAAGGTATTGATTGTGTATCAGCTTTCACCGAGCAGCCAACACTGCATCTGTCCAGGAGTGTGTTTTTAGGTGCTGGTAAGCCAAAAATACCAAGGCATGTTTCATTTTGAGCTGGGTCTGTACCCATCAGCCCTTTTCAGTGGTGCCAGAATGCTGCTTCCTGGGAAGTGGCAGTGGAGGAGCTCACAAGTTTCTTCATCACTGCAGGCCACCCATTCCCTGCTCTCCTGCCACCTTGCTTAAAGAGAAAACTCCACTACATGGCTGGGATTCCAAGTCTGGGAGAAATCCCAGCCTCAGGACTGCAACTCTGCTTCCCAGGAGGCAATCATGCTCCACAGTTTCATGTGGAGTCTCTGCTGGTCAAAGCATCTGGGGCCGTCTCAAAATCACACTCACCTGAAACACAGCAGTGCTGGGAAGCCTGCTGGAAAGATTCAGAGAGATTTGAAAATCTCAGCAAGACTTCTCCCCCCTCCCCCGGAATAAAAGAAATATTTTGTGGTCACTGAATTGCTCTCAAGTATGCAACACAAGTAGCTCTGCTGGAGCACCCACACACATGGAGAAAACTCATGGTATAAAATGCCAGATGTATGATCATCCAGTTTTGGTTTTCATTGTTTTCTCTCCCAGATGGTTTTATATCACACCCCTGACCCTGATTTGAAAAGCAACAAAAACTCAGCTATTAAAAAAATAAATTTATTATTTTCAAACTCTCATTTTACTGCTTGGGTTGTTTTATATTGTGGTAGCTCCTTGTTAAAGTTCATTCTCTCCTTCCACAACATCCTTCTTTTCTGTTCCTCAGCACTTGCAGCACTGTACCTTCACCCTTCTGATTCAAACACATGCATCTCTATTATGGGCTCACCAGGATGTCCCTCCTCCCACTACAGTGGCACTTTTATTAAAAAGCCTTTTTAAGTGAGGGATTACTCAGAGCCTGGTCACTCCAAATACCTACTTCCAAAGAATTATGGAATGACTTGGATTGGAAGGGACCTTAAAGACCACCAAATTCCAACCCCTGCCATGGGCACGGACAGCTTCCACTATTCCAGGTTGCTCAGAGCCCTGTCCAGCCTGGCCTTGGACATTGCCAGGGATGGAGAAACCTGTGCCAGGGCCTCCCCACTCTCACAGGGAACGATTTCTTCCTAATACCCAATCTAACCCTCCTTTCCATCACTGTGAAAGTTCCTGTCACTGCTGTTTCTGCTGAAGAGGTCCCTTCAGACACCAGAATGTTTCTATGAGGTCTCCACACAACCTTGTCATCTCCAGACTGAACTTTCTCGGCCTGTTTCTACAGGGGAAATGTTCCAGTCCCCTTATCAGCTTTGTGGCCTCCTCTGGCCTGGCTCCAGCAGCTCCCTGTCCTTCCTGTGTTGGGACCCAGGGCTGGAGACAGCCCTGCAGCAGGGTCTCAGCAGAGTGGGGCAGAGAGGCAGAATCTCCCCCTCCCCTGGTGCACTGGAGCCTTGGATGAGATATCCGGGGTTTTCCAAGGTATTTTTAGGTGTAAGAGTTTAAACAGAAGACTGTCAGCCTATGCAACACTGATGGCTGGGTCATTTCAGACCATTAGTGAGACACACAAATGTCCAAGAAATATGTGATTTTGTTTGCTTTCCTCTGAGTGCTTAGGAGTTGGTGCCATTCTTTTCAAAGTGCCCTTTGGACCCTGAACTAAGGATGACACCATCTGAAAGCACTCCCAGTCATTGCTCATTTGGCAGGGAACTGTTTCATCTGGTTGTGCATCATGGAACACACCCTTCCCAGCAGCATTCCTTCTTCCCAGGACAGCCCAGCACAACACAGGGTGCCCCCCCTCATGCCATAAGTCCAGCTTCTATCCCAAAATACAGCATGGAAGCAATGATAGTGTGGCACAATGGGGTGGTACATCTTTAGATATCTCCAGGGTAAGTGAATCATGAGGAATAGGCAGAGAGAGGTTCAGAAAAGTGAGTTTTGCCAGATAAATTTGATTAATTTGTGGATGGATTACACAATTAGAGAGTGAAGGCAATACAAGCAGCTACAATGTGCTTGGATTTTAACAAAATATTTGATCCTGTGTCCTATGAGACCAACAGTGGAGAAATTTGTCCAAATTGGCTTGAGAAAAAAACAAACCAAAACAACTAACATGTGGGCAGCAAACAGGCTGGAGGAACAGAAACAAAGGGAAATTACAAAAAACAATGAACCATATTGGAAAGGCTTTGTTCGTTCCATTCCTGAGGTGTGAAAATGATCAGTGTTAGTTCCGGTGCTATTAAATTGCATTCGAGAATGGATGAATGATCTGTGCATGAATGAAAGTTACAGCTGATAATAAATTTGGAATAAATACAAACACAAGTAGAATTAAAAAAAAAAAAAAAAAGGGAAAAAAAGGCAGAGGTATTGGGAGCTTCTGGCAGGACCTGGAAAATCTGGGAGAAGAATCAGGTGGGAATCTGGATTAGAGCAGAGAAACTGAGGAAGACAATGGTCTTGAAATGGTGAGTTAAAAGCAGACCTTATCCCAGGGGTACAATTCAGAAAAATCCCTGAGCAGGTGCTTAACTTCAGGCATGTAAATTGTTACTGAGTCACTGAGAATGAAACTAAGCCCGTTAAAAGCTGGGCTGAACTGAGACCAGATTGCTCAGCACCTTGACTGAGCCCATCTATTCCCCACATCTCACCACAACTTTCCCCCACCATGCATCCTTGATCTACTTTGGACTCATGGATGTTCCAAGGCCTCTTAAGGAAACATATCCAGCAGCTGTCTGTGGATTTCACTCATACAAAAGTATTTTGGAAGCCCAAATTCAGCTCAGCTTCAAGCAGAGAGGAGACATAAAATTCCACACTTTTCCACAGACAAAAATTACATCAGCAAAGGTAAAGTTCTTCAGAACAGTCCTGAGTATTTAGTTTCTGCTCAGATTTTCTTTGACAGATGGGTCACACAAACTCAATATAAAGTCTCACTGAAAGAGTTTTTCAAAGAAAAAATGATAGAATTTTATTTTAAAAATGATACTGGGCCTTTTCTTGAGTTTTCCTATACAGGATCTCAGAGAAACTGAAACCACCTTACAAAAGAACTCAATATTTTAAAGGATTGCTATTTTCTAATTAAAACTGTCTGATCTGTCCTTCTCTCCTTGTATTCATTCTTTTATCTTTGTGATAACAAATACTGATGTGATATTACTGATATGATTGTCTGCATGCCTGGTACAAGAAAGTCTCATTTTTTATTCTTGTCAGCAATTCCTGTGCTACTTTATGTGACTTTAATGATCCTTGTGGGTCCTTGCTGGCTCAGAATATTCTGATACCCAATGCATACTATTCCTACTGCTGTCCAAGAGACTTGAAAACAGCCTTTCCCTTTCCATCTCATCAGAAACTTCCCCTCCAGCTCTGCTTGGTAGTGAAAACTCTTTATTCATCACCTTTTTCTGAATATTTCTGCTGGGTCAATTGTTTGGGAGAAAAAATAAACCAACAAAACACTACAAAACAACAAACATAACAAAACAAACAAACAAATCAGAAACTTGGGAAGTTGTTGATGAAGAACCATTTTTAAGGAACAACAATGCAGTAAAACTCACTGTTAGGTCAGCAGGAGCTGATCATCTCAGCAAGGTGCTTGATCTATCCACTTTCCCATGACACAGTTCTCCCATGCCCTATTGGGTGGGTTTTCATGAAGGATTTTCTCATGGAGTGCTGAAAAATCATCTGAGCTCTGATGGGTTGTTGGAAATAAATGGTGGATGAACCCCTTTGAGCTCAGTACCTTTGCTCAGTGGTCTGTGATTTGCAGAGGACTTGCCTTGGGGATAAGGGATGATCCTTTCTAATCCCATGCTAGTTTTCAAAGCAAAATGTTTGTTTCTATTATTTACAAAGTACTGTCTCCATTCATAAGTTTTTATAGATAGTAATAATTCCTCAGTGCAAAATATTACACCACTGTGTGAGCAATCCCTCCAAGACATATTGTTTTCTTTAAGTCTTTAGATAAAAGCCTTTATAGCAGTTGGGTTGTCTCTGATACTGTGTTCCTTCACCTCAGCTCCTGGGTTTGCTCAGATTACTGCCAGATTTCTTAATTCCCCCTTGTGCCAGCAGAGATGGTGCAGTATCTCTGGGCCAGTACCACACTGCAGCCTGTCAAAATGTGATGGGAGATGGCCCTGAAGCCTCCCTGACTTAAACTGCAGCTGTCATTTTCCATCAGTCCCCACTGCTGGAGCTTAGCTCCTGCTGGCACAGCACCCTAGGCACAGTTTAAGCCCTGCTTTTCCCTGCAGGTCTCCACTTTTCACACAACTGACACATTTTACTCTCTCCCCCTTCTCCCCCTGCAAAATGCTTCCTCTTATTCCTCTGACTTTTCTTCTCTGGCCCTGCTCCTTCTGTGCCTGAAGTCCCATATGCTTCCTTCCCCTCATTCACACCCCATCCATGCTTCCACCACAATATTAAGCCATAATTAGTAGGAATAGAAAACAAAAAGCTTCTAAGGAAGCCTTTCCTCCATTCTCAGTGTCAGATAAAGCATATTTGCAATAAGGCTAGGGTAAGCAACATGTCCCCAGCATGAGACCCCACTCTTAGGATGACACTTCATCCACACTGCCTGGAGAGCTCTGTCCCCGAGGGACTGGAAACCACAGCCCAGGCTCCCATTGTGTGCCTGGCCACACAGGCAGCAGGACAATGAGGGGCAGCAGGTGGGGCTGCAGTGGAGGGCAGGGAGCCCAGGGAAAGGATGAGCTGGGACAATCCAGCATGTTGAGTAGCACTCACAGGACACCAGGGGCATTGCCACTGCCAAGTCTCTGGAGGGCCAGAAGGAGACAAGAGCAGCATGGAAAGGTTTGTGGGATGGTGAAGAGGCTCAGCACCTTTCTGTGCAAAGATCAGTACAGGGAAAAGTGCACATTTGTTGGGAAGTGCCAAAAGTGGACCAGTTGTATCCCAAATACCACTTACCCCTTCACATTTCTTTTCCTTGGCCCATTCAGTTACAGGTGCTGAACTCACTGATGGGATGAAGACAGGGGATAACTTTTCCAGAGCAGAAAAGGCACTCTGGCTTTGTTGCAGTTCATACAAGAGCTAACTCATCCAGACTACAGCATTTTTACCAGCTGCCCACAGGATAAACCTTCCACAAGCCTGACTCTCCTCTACCAGGCCATAGTGCCCAGAGGCCTGCCCCAACAGAGCAGTGTGTCTGGGCAGGCTGACATTTACCCAGGGCAGGCTGTGCTGTCTAAAGCTGCTAAAAATCATGTCATGCTTTCACTCTGCCCTTCTACCACCTGTAGGAGGAGAATGCCATGGAAGGCTTCACATATTTCACCACAGGTGTGTAACACTGGAGCTGCCCTAAGAGAAGTGGAGATGAGCCTGGGTCTCCTTGCTGGCACATGGACAGTGTTTCCTCAGGTGTCTGACTGTGCCCAAACACAAATCAGTGGCCCAAACTTTAACCTTGCAATCTCCCTTAAAACAAGAGAGAGATGAAGCAAAGTGGGAAAACAAATGGACACAGCTGAGCCAGTCCAGCCCAAGGATACACCTAACCCTGTGTTTTGTCTCCAGCTATTCTCAAATTTCCTTTATTGCTTTCTTTTTGTGTTCCAGTGAGAGGTCTGCGTTTGGTGCTTCCCCTCCCTCTCCCCATGTTCACCCCAGAGCCCACCCCTGGCAGTGTCCCAAGCAGCTGTGACACAGGGAGGCTGAGCAGAGCTGGCCATAACCCTTCTATCCTCCCTTGTCCATCTGTCTGTATTTGCCTCCCCCATCCTGAGCCCACACTCCACACACAAACATCCATGCTGGCAAAGCCCCTTGGCAGAGAGGGCAAAGGGTGGCCAGCTCTGTGCCAAAGCCATTGTTGAACACCCTGGCCTCTCATTTTCCTCCTCAAAACACCCTCCTGTAGTTTGCTTGGGGTGAGCTGGCCAGAGAATTCCCTGTGGTGCCCCTTCCCATTGCACCAGGATCTGTCTCTGTCCTTGTCCCACTGTGTGCAAGAGTGGACACTGGATGGTGGCAGCCAAATGGGTCAGTCACTGCTGATTTGAAAATATTTTTTTTTCATATAAGTGGAACAATTACTTCAAGAATGGAAAAAGAAGCTAAGGATACGGGAAAAACAAACAAATAAAGCTGCTGTCCCCAGGGTCCTCAGGCAGAACCCAAAGGAAATGTGAGAGAACTGCAGGAATGGGACAAATGTACATCCAACTTCCCCACACACGCTCCCGCTCCCATCCCCTCGGGACACAATGGCAGCCACTGTGCCTGGCTGGGCCCAGCAGCTGAACAGCTGGCAAAGTGCACAGAGTCCAGCCTCAGAGCAGGGCTGAGATGGACATCCATCCAGAGAGGTGTATCTGCCTCCCTTGGAGGCACAGGGAAGCTCTGGGATTTGCATGTGCCCCATCTGGAACTCCTGGGAAAGCTCTGAACACAGGGGCTCCCCTCAGAGGGTCCAAGTCAAATGGAAATAGAAAGGCAAACTTAGGCTGGGAGATAGCACTTCCCTTTCTGTCCCATGAAGGATGAGTCCGTTAGGGAACATCCTCTCTGGAGCCTGTAGGGAAAAGCTTGGAGGCTCCCAGATAAAACAGCTTGAGTTATGTCTTCCTTGGCTTTCAGTGAGGACAAGCACAAGGATTTCCATTGTCCGCACCGTTAGCAACATTGCATCGTCCAAAAGACCTTGTTCATTTATCAGCTTCCTTTAAAATCTTTTGTTCACAAGCTTGCTTGTGTGTGAACACAGAAAAAAAATCCAGCTCTATCTAGTATCAGCCTGCAGCTGTTCACTGACAGAAGGACTCAAAAGCTACAGATATGAACATGGGAAAATCCACCCAAAGCAGAAGGAAGACACAGTAAGCAACAGCTGCATGACAAGAATATGCTGTTTCTGTAGTGTGAGGGGGGGAAAAAAGCTACAGTTACAGTAAGCATAAGAAAGTTGTCTGCAAACATTATAATTACTATTCAGCTCGGAAGATAAACCAGATTACGTCTACTTCGAACTTTCTCTGGGTATCTGATGCTCTTCTGGACATATGCTCTGATTCCCAGCAGGGTTTGGAAATTTCAAGCCAACTTTGAACCATCTTTTAAGTGCTGGAGTCAGCAGATTTCAATCTGTCCCTGACTTTCATAGGAAAAAAGAAGAAAATTAAAAAAGAAACCCCCAAACCTCTGTCCCCAAAACCTGCTGAGTCCTCTCAAAACCCTATATATAATATTTTGATTATCCATAACAGGGTTGTGTGTGGGACATAGCAGATGGTTTTTATGCTGCTTTAAACCAAACAGATCCCAGGAACAGGAGTTTTCTAAGTGTGTTCTCAGGACATAGCTCCTCCCTGAGTCCTCCTTCCTGAGACCCCACAGCCAGAAACAGAGATTAGTACCAGCTTTCCCAGCTCTCCAGGAGTTCCAACTTATATTTCTGTTTGCATCCCACCCTTGCAGGCCCTCTACTTTATAATTTACCACCTCAGGGATAAATAACGATTAAAATACATAGCAAAGCGATTGTGTAATGTTTGTAAAAATAATCACGCTTTACTTGAGATGTGCAAGAAAATCTATAGAGCCAAAGAATGCAACAGCCGAGCCTATTTGTACTTCCCTGCTTCTGGTTCTTCACTGTCCTTTGTCAGCCCTTTCCAAATCCTCTTAGGCCAGCCCTTTTTCACTCTCTTACCCTGAACAGGGTGTTGCAACATCAAATTTTAGCCTTTCTTCTGTAGCTCCCCTTCACAGGTACTTGACTCATTAAAAAGGGTTCTCCTCTACAGAGGTGTGTTCCCTTCTTGATTTTTTACCTTCCCAAGCTTTCTTTGCAAATAGCTTCTTAGCCCTTCCTCTAAGGGAATTCTTGTCCCTCAGTTCCCAGAGAATCTGCATAACCTGACCTTCTCCAGGATGGAGCAATTCCTTTGTTATCTGAAGATAACATGCCAATTCAGGTGCCAACAGTCTCTAATAGTCCATCTATTCATAGACAGAGAAACCAGTTTCCCTCCCTTCTTTCCAGTGCAACATTTGTGAGATAGGGGCAGAAGAGAAGGTGGTGTTAGAACTCAAGTGTGAAAATGATCTGTAAAACGAACCTTCCTCTCTGGTGAGGGAGGTGTTTCTGGCCAGGAACTGCTGGGGCACTGGAAAGGCAATGCCACTCCATGATGTGCCACAGAGCTCATGTAAGAAGTTTCTCTGCAGCATAGAGCCTCAGATATTTGTAAAACAGAAATGGTGCTTTCCTGACCTGTGGGAAGCTTCCCTTCTGAGGATGGTGATTGGCAACAATGAGCCTTATTAATAAAAATCTGAAACCCCAAAAAGAAACAGTTCATTTCTGGGCATGAGAACTCACTCAGGCAAAAGAGCTCCCAGGCCAGCCAGCAGACAGTGCCTTGGGAAGAGCTACAGGACAGGATGAGGAGCTACCAACATCACTCCAGGAACCTGCTCCAAGAGGTTATTGCAATGTCAGGATGAGGTGAAAGCCCAGGGGAGAGTTTCAGCACACAGAGAAATAAGACAACAGCACAACAGAGTTTTGCTTGGGGCACCATGAGGGATGAAGAAGGACCAAGAACAGAGCCAAGGGAGGAGATGTTGCAGGAGATCTGGAGGTTTCAATGAAGGAGAGCAGTGTGGGACATGTTAGAGACTTTTTTAGTTACTAAGGCAGTTTAGTTCCAGTCAACAAAAGCCACAATACAGATCCTGTATGCTACACCCTGAGCTATGAATATGCAATTATGCCAGTGGCCAGCAAGCACCCACCACTGCTTCCTTCTGCTTTTCAGATATTCAGGAGACTTCAAGAGGATGAACAAGAATTACAGCCAGGCAAACTCTGACCAGGCACAAGGATTCTTAACAAAGAAACAGAAATTAAGTTCTTAAACTTTCTCAACAAAGGTTCTTAATGAGGTTCTTCCACCTGATGCTGGGGTAGCACTGAGGCATTACCCAGAGAGACTGGGAGATCCATCCTTGGGTGTTTTGGCTGCACAAGGCCCTGAGCAACCCAATCCAGCTTGGAAGGTGGCCTGCTGTGAGCAGTGGACTGGACTAGATGAATTCCAACCTAGCTCTTTATGGCAGCAATGCTTCCCTCAGACCTATGTCTATTTAGGTGCAGTAAAACATCAGGAAGGCAGCATAGGTTGTGCCTAGGAAGTTGTGCCTGCCTGTTAACTCCAGCTCCAGATTCAGGGAAAACAGCAGTGGAGCAAGAGGGTGTCTTAGCTGAGAATGAAAAGCCAAATGCTGCCAGGGTGAGGTAGCAGAGCTGCAGAGAGGGGAGGACATTTTCCTTGGACACCCCTGGGGAGATGCAGCCCTTGAGAAACTGCTCACCATTGCCCAGCTGCTGCTGAAGTGGAGTGATGGAGGAGCTTTGGGAGCTCTCCAGGGGCAGCAGCAGCAATGGATTTCACAGACACCTGTGAGAATATCTTTCCACTTCACCAGGAGGGCAGCTATCACTTCACCAGCCCTCTTGACTCTGCCCAAACGACCTTCTCACCCACATCAGGAGCTGCGCCCAGACCAAACAAGAACCTCCTCAGACTTTGGATGGAACTCAGACAAAGCAGACATGACTTTCACCATGCCTAACAAGACCCCTCAGTCAGCCAAAACCTGACTGTGTGCAAATGCTGGGAGCTGAGGTCTGAAATGGCTGAGGGCTGAGCTTGGAACAAAGATGCTTGTCACCCTCCTCCATAGAGGGACAGTGCCTGAGCTCCTGGTTGCCCATTGCTCACTGAAATGCCCAACAAAGCCTCACCGCGGGCAGCAGCGCTGAGCAGAAGGATTTGGGGAAGCCAGGGATGCTGAGGAGCTCATAGGTGACAGGGTTTTCTCACTGTCCACACTGTCTGAATTCTCAATAAAGCCATTTATTCAAAAGCCATGTGGCACCTGGCCAGTGACTGAGGGCTATGGCTGTAAGTGCCACTGTGAAAAAGGGCAAGACCTTTCAAAATGCTTCAATCTGACCACTATAAAATGCATAGTTTTGGGGCATACTGGTGCTGGAACATTCCCTAAAGAGAAGCAGAGAAAAAAGAAGCAAATGATAGCACTGTATTCAGGTGGTCATTAATATTATATGCAATGTAGTATTTTAGGCTATTAATATTTTAAAAGCAATTCATTTTCCCAGGTGTAGATGTAATTGACACAGAGCTGAGTAGTAAAATATCCTGACTGTTTATCCATGGGAATAGCTTTTAATCCAGCAGTTTTGGAGGAGGAAATTACAAGTAAAATAGTTTACCTCAGCAGAGAGAATTTATTTACACCATTTTATTTTGTGATACAATTGTTTTGAGGGGTTTATGTGTTTGTCTCTTTGTCAGGCAATAAAAGTTTATTCTGTTTGTCTGATGGTGTTAAGAAGGCAAAAATCAGAAGATCTATGAAGTATTTCATTGTCCTTGGAATGCAAAGAGGACATCCAAAATACTGGTTGAGAGCCTTATATTTCTTCATGGACAATTTTTGATACTTTCACAGAGGTAACAAAATAAGCTGTTCTTCCTTTAAAAAATCCACCTTTTTTTCAGAATATGGATGTGCACTACACATCTGCACACAATGAGAGGTCCAGCTCATCTCCATCCCACAGTCATTCACAAGGCTTCCAAACCAAAATCCCACCCTGATGAAGGTCCATATAAAATATCTCACTCTTTAGCAGACAATATATGCCTCATATGTTTCAGCAAACTATTCAATGTGGGACCCTGTGTCGTGATAATTCTGTCACTGCAGATTAATAGAATCATTACACTTACCTTTCAAATACAGCTGCTCTCCTGGGAGTAAATACTGTGATTATATAGCAGTCCACTGTTAAAACAACTAAAATATGCCCTTTCCAATTCCCCATAAAAGGAGCAATTTTCTCTTAACACCTTGCTTTCCTATTCCTTGTTTTTATAGACCTGGGCATGCTACACATGTGTATGAAATATAAAATCTTTTCCTCAGTGTAGACAGAAAGCAAATAAAATGGAATTGAAGCTCCACATTTGTTTCAGTAAGAGCAGAACCACCTGAGAGACCACAGAGAACAGACTGAGCATTGCGAAGGAAGGAAGGAAGGAAGGAAGGAAGGAAGGAAGGAAGGAAGGAAGGAAGGAAGGAAGGAAGGAAGGAAGGAAGGAAGGAAGGAAGGAAGGAAGGAAGGAAGGAAGGAAGGAAGGAAGGAAGGAAGGAAGCTATGTCACAGCAAGATGCTCTAAAAATTGGAGATCAGCTGCAGGTTTGGGGACAGAAAGTCTTTTATTGATAAATCTCAACAGTCTAAAAAGAAAAAAAATCTTGCACATTTAATGTTGAAGCCATTCTTGAACTAAGGATTGATACAAACATGCCAGCAGGTAGGGAATGCAAGAGGTTAACAGCAAAGCCATTTTAAGCAGAAAAGGAAGCTGATTCATAGGCAGTGAGAAGAGAAAAAAAAAACGGGGGGGGTTGTCACCTTGAGATTCTATCATATTATTAATGATGAAATAGATATCAGTGGTTCATACCTGTAATTTACCAGCACCTTGCTTGCTCTTTCAAATATCTGCACCAAAAGCAGAAAAACAAAAAACCCAAACCCAAGAAAAGAATCACAGCGTCTCTGTACAGTTCTGCATGCCAGGGTAAAAAATGTCACTTTCCATTGACTTCCTGGCACGTGGGAGGCACCTGTTCCCTGTTCCTTGTCCGAGTAAACGAGCGCAGCCTTATCACCCTGCCCCCCCTGGAGAGGAGTGCGGCGGCTGCAAAGGATAAGGCAGTAATGTCAGCCTGGGAATTCTTTGGGCTAAATGTGATGAATTTATCGAGTCTTCCAGCATAAAACATCAATCCCAGGTACATGGCCATCCTGGTAGGTTTTTTTTGGACTCCTTTCCCATCTCACCTAATAAAGAAATCTGACTGGAGTTGTGCACTCTTTGCACAAACACAGTTTCTAATTACTGCTCTGAAAAGTTTAAACTGGGGAATGAGAAAGGTTAAAGAAAAAACTTTGCACAAAACAGAAAGGAGCAATTAATTAAAAATATATAAACCAATCACACGGAATTAATTAGTTAATGCTGTTAACTGTTGAGCCTGCATAAAATCACCCTGTAAAGGTGAGAATAGTTTTATTACAGGGTATGTTTCACCTGCTCAATACTTATGTTGTCTACTACAGCTGTTAATCATAAAGTTGCCTCCACACAGTTATTTAGAGTTGAAAACTACCCTGTATAATTAAAAAACTCCTTGAAAATACATGGATGATACCCAGAAGATCCTTTTCCCAGTCTTTCATCAAAAACCAGAGGAAATAAAAGATAATTTTTATCATGTTTTTCCTGTTGAATGCACAGCCTGAAATGATGTGATTTACATTTGAATGGCTAAAACCCAGATAAATTAACAAAAAAGCCCAAACAAACCCAAACCACCAAACTAGACTCCTTCCAGTGACTGAAGTTGGAATAACTTTATTTCAAATCTATTGCGCATTTTATTATTCATGGTGTTTGTTTGCTTTTGGGGCTTTCCTCAGCTTGGACAGGGGAAACACGTTCATCTGTTTCTTTTTTGGCTTCGAGTCGGTTTCACTTTCAGATTCTCATGTTTCACACTCCAGCCTTCAGGTTTCAAGCACTGCAAAGGAATACTTATTCCATTTAAACAAACAAAAACCCCGCGGCCGCCGGGCGCACTCACGCCGTTGTCTACTGCTCTGCAAACCTGAGCCCATCCTGTCCCCTGAAGCATCTTCCTGATGGTTCTCTGAGGAAAATAAATTAAATAAATAGGAGTGATGACGAATTTAGGATTTATTTAAAAGCCCCAAGAGCTCTGCAGCGCTCTCCAACAGAGGCCAATAAAATATCATTACATATTATCGATTACACGATAATCGCGCGTCGGGTTGGTGATGAGGAGCCGCGACACCGGACTCGGTGCCCCGCACAAGTGTCCCAAGACGTAAATGATGCCGGCGGTGTTGCCACCCGGCGGCTGCGGTGGGGTTGGGAGCAGCACAGCCCCCTTCCCTCGGGGCTGCGGGGATGGGAAGGAGGAGCGGCTGTCCCGGGAACGCGGCTCCCCCGCGGCTCCGCGGGAGCGCCCGCCCGGGGCCGGGCGCACATCCCGCGACGTTTGATTTAATCATTTATGCTTTTAAATGGGTGAGGCAGATCAGCAAAAGAAGGGGAGCGAGTGCGAAAAGGGTGGGTTTTGTTGTTGTACTGTTGCATTATTTTTTGTTATTATTTTTTTGCCCTTTTTTGGGGGGGGAGGTGTTGTTTTTTGGTGGTTTTGTTTTTGTTTTGGGGTTGGGTTTTTTTTTGTTTTGGTGGGGTTTTTTTTGGTTTTTGGTTTTTGGTTGTTTGTTTTTTTGGTTGTTTTTTTTTTTTCCGGAGGAAGGGTGGTATTTAACATATGGCACTCGGTAATCTCTACAAGGAGGCTGTTAAAACATCTGCTGCCTCCAAACGCATGCGGCAGCGCCCGTGGGCACGGGGACAAGGCGAAGGGGCAGCTCGGGCACGCTGGCTTCCGCGGCCGCGGGTCCCTGGCTCTATGTCCCTGGTCCCCTGGCACCGTCCCTCCCTGCCGGCCGAGCTTCCCAGGGACGGTGTTTCCCGCTGGAAACGGGCACCGAGCGCATAAAAGCCGTCGCACCGGGAGAAAGTGTTTTGGTTGGGTTTTTTCTTTTCTTGTCTTTTTTTTTTTTTTTTTTTTTTCACGACGTTGTTGCAGATCAGTGGCACCTCCGCGTGCAGAGCTGGCACGCTTCCATTTATTATTGATTTAGAGAGGTTTTTTTTTCCCCCTAACGGGACATCCCCACCACACGCCCAGCACCGTGGCCCGCCCGCGGTGCCCTCGGCCGCTCTCCCGGCTGCCGCCCCATCGCGGGGCGCGGGGGGCCCCGCATCCCTTCTCCGCCGTGCCCCAGACATCACCCCACTTCGGAAAGTCGCTGCCGGACAATCGGGACACCCGTTGGCCTCCCCCCCGAAACCCACATAAATCACAATCGCTGCATTGTCGGGCTACAAAGCCAGACGGGAGCGCTTATGAATTTAAGTTTGGAGAAGGAAAACGTGCACTGACACAACACGCTCCCTGTTCGCAGGAGCAGCCAGGAAGGGGAAATGAATGGTGGAAGTTAAAGAGCTTTTCATTGCGGAGCGCGCCGCAGCGGGTCCCGCTCGCCGCCCTCGCCGTGCGCCGGGGGCTGCCCCCTCCTCGCCGCCGCTCAAACGCGAGCCTTGCCTGGCACGGCTCTGCTCGGGTCCCGGTACCCCGCGGCTCGGCCGCCGGGGCCACACACGATGCCCGGCAGCTCCCCACGTTTCGGGAGGGAGAGACAATCTCTGCGCCCGGGGGCTGCGCGCTCCGCGGACGGGACGAGGGGTGCGCGGGGATGAGTCTGTGGGGAGATGCTGCTCTCGGCTGCCCCCGCTACAGGGGGATGGGGGCGGGCGACACTCCCGCGGGCTTTTGCAGCCCCAGTAACCCTTTGCTCCGACGGGCGGGTTCGCTGCGGGGCCGTGTCCCACCAGCTTTTGCCGGGGCAGCCTTGCCGCTGGACTCCGGCGAGAGTCGGCACAGCTGTTCCCACCCCTCCCATCCGCTCTGATGCAGAAGGGCGAGCGCTGGCGTGGGAGGGGGCGCCGGTGCCCACTCGCGGGCAACGACGGCCGCTCGCCCGCCTTGCCCCCGGTGCCGGCAGAGCCCGTGCGGCTGCCGGCTCCGGCGGTGCGCTCAGGTGAGAGGGCTCCTTCTCGCCCCATCCCTCCCGGATTGCTCTCGATGCCCGGGCATCATGCGCCCTTAAAATATAATCTGCCCGGTAACAATCAGCGCGCAGCGGCGAGAGCCCCAGAGCTATTGGCTATGCAAATAGCGGGAGGGGAAGCGGCGCCCCAAAGTCCCCGCTCGCACTTTTAAGGCGGTATTTCCGTGCCCGCCGCCCCCGGCCCACCCTCCGCGCCGGCCGCCGCCGGGGGGCTGAGGGGCGGCCGCTGCCGGGACCCCGCTCCCCGCGGGGCTGCGGCCGCTCCGCGCCCGCCCCGGTAGCGCCTTCCCCTTCGGGAGCCTCCGCTCTGCCGCAGCGGCAGAGACTTCGCAGAGTTGTCACATTTTGCAGGCGGGGAGCGACTACCGGCGAAGTGCGAGCCGGGTGGAAGTCACCCTGTGTGGGACATAACTCCTCTCACCTCCCCCCTCCTCCCCAGCCAACCTTTCTCCCTCCTCCCTCCCTCCCTCCTCCCTCCCTCCCTCCGCTGTGTTTCCTAGAAAGTTATATCAGTGTGGCCATGCAACTCTAAGACGGTTCGCCTGCTCGAACCACGAATGTGTGCCGGAGGAAGTAGCGTGGTGGTTGTCAGATTTCACCCCGAAGACGCCGCGGAACCCCCACCCCTCAAGGGCTTTTTGGGGGTGTGCTGTTAGCGGGGAGCTCTGTCCCCCTCCGGCTGGAGGCTTAAGGAGGTGCCGGAGCAGGGAGAGCGAGACATGGATCTGGCACCCTGCTATGCCAGGGCATTTCATACTTCGCCCCCATCGTCTGGGTGGGTACCGAGGGGCGCCCACAGTTCCTTGCAATAAGGAGAGGGAAATTGATCGGGACGGGCTCCCTCAGAAGGCAATTGTGGAACGGGTTTAATTTGGTTGCTGGAAGGAAGCAAAAGAGAAGCTGTCATTTGTGTCTGTGTGTCCCTATACGAGGGCCTCCTGGTTCCTTGTTAGCTTATAGAGAGGGAAAAAAAAAAAAAAAAAAGCGTTTGATGTTACGTCTGACCAGCTGCTGTTCTCCATAATAACGAGAGAGAACTGCCTGCCCTGGCGAGTTGCGTCACTTCGCTTCAACTTTAGGCTAGAAATCAAGAGAGGGAGAGACAAGTTTCAAGGGAGGCAGGAGCGAGCTGGAAAGCCCTGCCGTCTTCCTCCCACCCACCTACCCCTCCTCCTTTACCCCTCTCCTATCCCCACCCCCTTCCCCCCCTCCAAAAAAAAAAAAAAAAAAAAAAAAGAAAAAAAAAGGAAAAAACCTTTCCCATCAGAGAAAGAGGGAGATCTCTTTGGAAACATGGAGCTGCTGTGCTGCGAGGTGGATCCCATGAGGAGAGCTCTGCCTGACCCGAACTTGCTCTACGATGACCGCGTTTTGCACAACTTACTAACCATAGAGGAAAGGTATCTGCCCCAATGCTCCTACTTCAAGTGCGTCCAGAAGGACATCCAGCCCTTCATGAGGAGGATGGTGGCCACTTGGATGCTGGAGGTTCGTACACCCCGGCCCCTCGGAGGGGGGGAGGCAGAGCGGCCGCGGGCAGCACCCCGGCCCCTCTCCCCCTGCAGCCCCCTCGCTCTTCTGATCACCGGGTGCCTTCTTCTTGTCGATCCCCTCTCCTCCTTGTCCCCCTCCGGAGCCCAGCCGGTGCGGAAAGGGGCGCGGGGGACACCGACAGCCCGCGGGGGAAGTCGCCCCTTCCGGGGGGCTCCGGCAGCGGGGTGCAGGAGGGGAGGAAGCGCGGCGTGGTGGTGGTGGGGGGGAGAGTTGGAAAAGTCATTTGCAATTAAAAGCAAAGAAAATCCGCCTCCGGGAGCGCTTGTGATTGAGGCATTCCCGGGAAAAAGGAGCAGCACGCGGGGCAGGGCGAGGGTCGGGGGGTGCCCCGTGTGCCACGCGTTCTGCCCGGCGAGGGTTCCGTGCCCACGTATGCAGTGGGGAGGACGTGCCTTCTTCTCGCCATGTTGCGCTGCATGCGGACTCTGCTCGCAGGCGCCGAGCGCGGCTGCCCCCGCTGCTTCCCGGTGGGCTCGGGGGTGTCCCCCGGCCCCGCGGAACGGGACCCCCGGTGTGTCGGGTCCGTGGGGCCGGCGCTGAACCCCCCGTTCGCCCCGAGGCTTCAGGCGCAGCGGCAGCGGGCCCGCAGCCCCGCAGACTCGCCTGCCTTGCGCTGGCCCCACCAGCCATCCTTTGCCCCTTCGGATCTCCTTTGGGGGGGACCTTTCCGGAGTTAAACTCCGTGGACTGGAAAGCCCAGACTCCCCGCTTGGTTTTCATGTGCGAATTGTGCTTTTTCTCCGCGGCTCCGATTTTTTGTAAATTTTTAAAAGAATTTTGCTCCTCGTTGCCTGCTAAAAGGATCCAGGCGGCTCGGGCTCTCTCCACCCCACCTCGCCCTCGCTATGTCTCCCGTCCTTCCCCCACAACGCGGGATTGGGGGCGCAGGGCTGGGGGACACCCGGCGGGGGAATTTTTACAATTGTCGGAAACGATAGGGGATCGTACCGGGATGCCACCAGCCCCAAAACCGGGACTGCCGGGGAAGTTTTGATATTTTTTATCGATTTTTTGAAAATATGACGAAATAAAAAAGAAAAATTGGGTCGCAAAGGAAAAAAAAAAAAAGTCTGAGGCTGCTCTCTTGCTGCTGGATGGGGCTTTTCGGCTCTCCCACACAGTGTCTTGAATTCATTTCTTACTGAATGAACTAAAGGAATGTGAAAGCCGATTGACAGCCTTCCCAGCCTCTCCACGGATCTCCCCCTCCCCCAAAATTTAGCTCCCCGGGAAACAAAAATAGGAGCAAAAGCAAGGGAAGTAGTGGGGTCTGTTTGGTGGGTTCACTCATTTATTTATTTTTTCCTTCTTGTCTCTTTCTCGCTTCCCACCCCCGTTTCCCCCCGGACTGCCCCATCGTTCCCTCCCCACGCTCCTCACTTGCAGGTCTGCGAAGAGCAGAAGTGCGAAGAAGAAGTTTTCCCTCTGGCCATGAATTACTTGGACAGATTCTTAGCTGTGGTGCCCACTCGGAAGTGCCATCTGCAGCTGCTGGGGGCGGTGTGCATGTTCCTGGCCTCCAAGCTGAAAGAGACAATCCCCCTCACAGCCGAGAAGCTGTGCATATACACGGACAATTCCATCAAACCCCAAGAGCTGCTGGTAAGCAGCCCCATTCCTCCCTCCTCTCCGGCACAGCACCTTTCTCCCTCTGGCACAGCACTCAGCACTTCGCCACCCAGCCCCTGCCTTTTAGAAAAACCCACGCTTTTCCCGCCTGTCTGAACGGCCAGAAACTCTCGGGGGCCAACGCTGAGGGCGGGGGACACCTGCGGGGACATCCCTGTCCTCCGAAGCCGCCTGGCAGTGCCGTGCGGCGCCGCGGCCGCTACCGGGGGTTCTGGGGCTGGCGGTGCCGGGGCTGGGTCCGTCCCCTCCGTGTCCCGGCCGTGTCCCCGCCGTGTCCCGGCCGTGTCCCTGCCGTGTCCCCACGGGGGACCTCGCCGGGCGCACGTGCGCGGGAGGGCGGCGCGGCGGCGCCACCTGGCGGCAGACACGCGGCCGTGCGGGGCCGGGGCCGGGGGCCCCGGGATGCTCGAAGGGGGCCCGGGATGCTCGGCCGTGCCCAAGAGGCAGCGGCACCCCCTGATGCCCAGGGAGTTCCACCTGAACACGAGGAAGAACTTCTTCCCTGGGCAGTGACCGAGCCCTGAACAGATTGTCCCGAGAGGGTGTGGAGTCTCCCTCACTGGGGATATTCCAGAATTGTCTGGACACAATCCTGTGTCCTGTGCTCTGGGATGGCCCTGCTGGAGCAGGGAGGTGGGACCAGGTGCCCCACTGTGGTCCCTTCCAGCCTGACCCATCCTGTGTGATGAGGCTCAGTTAAATCACCTCACATCTGCTGCTTCTCTCAGTTCAGACACAGTGGAGGCAGAAGCAAATTGATAATTACTGAAGGAAATAAGTGACGTATACATCATGATGTGGAGCACTGGATGGGCACCAGGGCCCCTTGGTGACATGGATGCTAGGTCAGAGAAATGACCGTAGCCATCTGAGTTGTTGAAGAATTTTTCCTATGAATCACTGGGAATTCCCCCTAGGGAGGGGCTGGGGTTGATAGCTCGTGCTTCCACAGAGTTAAAGAGCCTTGCCCTCAAACCCTGCCTGGCTGTCAGGGCCACGAGGTGTCTGTCCCCTTGGTGGCACAGATGGGCAGGGGAAGTACTGTGGTCCCCACATGCGAATATCAAAGCAATTTCCCTACCTTCTTGTGCCACGTGGATTTAAGCATGTGTTTAAAAGTGCTTCCTTGTATTTGGTCCTCTGGGTTGACTGTTCTCTCTCAAAACCTGTCACATCAGTAATGCTGGGAAGAGCAGGCCTTGAGTTCACACAATCATCATTATGTTCCAACATTTTACAGGTTTTCTTGAGAAATTCAAAAATCCCGTCTGGTTTCTGCGGCCTTTTGCATATATGTGAAATTTCTCAGAGCATGGAGGGCTCTGTCATAATCGAGCAGGAATGTCCGTAGGAAAGTAACTTGCTGTTAAAGTGGGCATCTATTCAGGGAAAGGACTGCAGAAATGGCATTGTGGGGTCCATGTTTATGGTTTCTCAGCAACGCTGGTTGACGTCTCCGCGGCTGCAAAATTAAAGGACTTTTTTTTTTTCCTGACTTGCCAGCTCTGTCAGCTCAGCTGGGGCTCCCCACCACGCTGGGCTCCATCAGGCATCATCAGGACTCGGGAATCAGTGCATGGAATTTAGTTAATAGCTAATAGTTGACGGATGAGACAAATGTGAGCTGGAGGCCTGAGCTTTGCTCACTCTGTGGGGCACTGTGAGGTGTTCAGAACTCGGTTTAAATGTTGAAACATTTAAACATGCAGGTCATGCACCCCATGGCTGGATCTGGGTGCTGTTTGCACATGGAATCCCATTTCAGGGAATGGCCGGTAGTTACGTACACGCCCAAGCTTTCCTTTGATTGCAGTGGGAGTTTTGGGCGTGCAAGGAATCTGGGAATGGCTCCTACATGATTTACTGGCAGATAATTTACACAGGCTACTTCTTGGCTGTGTTGTGTGTGTTTCCTTTCTGCAGAGCCTCTCTTCGAGTAGTTTAAGCACCATCAGATTTATCTGCAGGACCTTTGGAGTACAGTTTTGGGAGGCAATGCCATCAAGCCAACTTCCCCAGTTTTGAGAAAAGGAATGTATATCTAGGTTATTTTTGTGCATGGCTGTCCCTAGGGCTTTAAATGGCTATAAAGTAAGGACTATAGCCATTTAAAAGAAGTTACTAGGAAAGGACCACAGTGACCTTGGCAATATCTAATTGCAGTCTAAACTTTCTGGGTGGGCATTCAGCACTGGATAAAAAAACAAAAACCAAAAAACAAAAAAACCAAAAAAAAAAAAAAAACCAAAAAAAAAAAAAAGCCTTGGCAGGAGCTGCCAGGTCTCATTATTTTCAGTAGAGCCTGACATTTCTGGTGTTCAAAAAAAAAAAAGAATATAAAGTCAACAACTTCAAAGCAGTAGAGGCATATGGAAAAAAGGGTTTGAGCAAAACAAATTTAGCAGTGATAAAGTTATAATAAGAAATAAGCAGAAGTTTTTCGCAGGCTTGCTTATGGCTTTTCTTCTCTTGTGCTCTCCCTGTCCACCTTTGCAGGAATGGGAGCTGGTGGTGCTGGGGAAGTTGAAGTGGAACCTTGCAGCCGTCACCCCACACGATTTCATTGAACACATCCTAAGGAAGGTGCCTCTCCCTCAAGACAAGTTGCTTTTGATCCGGAAGCATGCACAAACCTTCATCGCCCTTTGTGCCACAGGTAGGCTCAGCTGCTCTGGCTGCTGCTGCTGCTGCTGCTCATAATGTGGTTGGAAGGGCAGATTTGTTCCTGGTGGTCCTTCATCCCCTCCATCCTTACATGATGTGGGAAGAGGAGCTAAATCCCATGGGATTGTTTGCAAAGGGTGTTGTGAATCAGGCCCCAAAACTGTGCATTGGCAGAATTCTTGTAGTAGTGACCCATAGTGCAGCTGACATGTGTGGTGCTTTTGCAGTGAAGTCTTGTAAGGCTGGATTAGAGCATCCTGGGTTTTATTTTGCCCATTCACTGTTTCATTTAGAGGGCCACAGATCCTTTGTAAGGACAGATCCAAATACAGAAGCTGTTATGGCACATTAGCCCAAAATGTCTTGAGCTAATGCATTGCACCGAATGTGTTCATAAACTTTTCATTAACTGGACTCTGTCCAGATAAAAGGCAAAATTGTGTATTTTAGCATTTATGTGGTACTGCCACATCCCTGAAGCAAAAGGAATGACAATTTAAAAGGTAATTACATTTAAAAAAAATTTTGGATTCTTTCCTAGCTTTACCCCAAGAAAGCAGTGAAACAACCACGTTTTGTAGGGAACCATTGCACTCCCTTTTTGCCACGCAGCTGAGGACAGTTTCTGAATATTTCTGTGAGAATAATTGCCTCTGTGGAAGAGAGGCTTTTTAATTTTGACCTGTCTGCAACACACCGGGTTTTGTTTGTGTGTTACTTTGTTGTTTGGGTTTTCCTTCCCTCAGTTACTTTTACAGAATTAGTGTACTCTGAATTTTCTTCCGAAGGGTTAATGGTAAGACTACTTTTTAGAAGCTGGACCTGAACTAGATAAACAGCATGCAGTGTTTTCCAGAGTCATTATCAAGTAGTGGATGGCTCAGTGTTTGAATTCACCAGTTTGATGTACCTAGTCCTTTGCGATAGGAACTGTTCTGCCTGCGTGTTTGCAGAGGGAAAGGGAAGACGGGGTGCAACTTTTGGGTTTGAATGGTTGCTTTTTGTATATAAGGTGTAGTGACTGCTTTTACAATGTTGGCCAATTCTTCCTTCCTCAGTTGATCTGTTTTAGAGATTTGTATATGGTCTGTGTTAGGGTAATGGACTTTTTGGTTGCCATGATGCTCAGACCTTCCTTTCTTTTCCCACTGCTGCATGATCCTTTTCAGACCAAAGACCACAGGACTCAACAGAAATATTGCTCAAATTCTGCAGGATCACTCTTGGTGATTTCTTTGCCTTCTCCCCTTACTTAGGATGCATTCACTGTTCTGCCTTGTGTGATATGAAAAAGATGGTCTTTCCCATGGACATTTCCCTGGATCTTCACACCCTCAGCTATCAAACTCCAATACAGCTTCGTGTTGCCTTCCAAACCAGACAATCTTCCCACTCTTTTGTTGCTTTCACTTCCTCCAATAGTGTTTTGGTTTATGTGCTTTTTTATCCAGCACATCATTTTCTTGAGAGCCCTAGAATTTCATTATGATTTAACATCTCAAATTCTGGTCCATTAATCCTTTGCCCTTAAAGTTTTCCATATAACCAAACCGTTGCAAGACTGTGGTCCCTGAAAGAGTCTCCAAAGTCCATGGCTTCTTTCCACTCCATGAATTCTTTGATGGTTAGCTCCATGCTCTAGAAGTCCTTTTACTGAGATCCAGAGCAGTGCCCCCTCTCCAGCCTTCAGCCCAGTCATGCAGTTCCCTCGTGTGTGTCCCCCATGTGATCTGCCTCTCATGTTGTATGTCTCCAATGCATGAAATGAGGTCCTTTGTGTAGAGTTTAAAGAGACAACAAATAAAAAGTTTCTTCCCTTGAAAGACATAATTTTTGAGTACAGGGCTTCCCAAAAGTGAGGGCACTGTAGTGCTGGCTGGAGATGTCCTTTTCTTCTCATGCCATTGTCCACAGACCACTGTAGTTTTGAGGAGGACCCACAACACTTTCTCATTTTAAAAGCAGAGGTCTTACCCAAGCACTCGATACCACATTCCCACATTACCTGTGAACTACTACCTCAATTTCCATTGTGGAAATGTTGTTCTTACTACAGCATTTCCCTTTCGCTGCCACTCCTTGAAGAAAAGCCCCTTCTCATCAGACTTCCTTTCCAGATTCAGTTGTCATTTCCTTTCCTTGTCCTGTTTGTTGCAGAGCTCTCATCAGCCACTCTGTTTCTTCTTTCTTTTTTTCCCTCAGAGCTGCTGCTCTCTGTCAGCCCGGGCTAAGCCTGGTGTTTCATTTCCCCATTTGCCTTCTTTCAGCAATAGGACCTCCTCTGACATGTGGCTCCCCCTTCCCTTGCTCCCCATGTGTGTTTTTAGGCTGGGTTTGACTCTTTACTGTTGCCGAAGCTGACCTGGCTGCCTGGCTAATAGCTCTGGTCTGGAGCACAGCAGTGAATCTCTTTCTATTTCCTCATTCATCTCAGCACAGCTTTCTCTGCTTTACTTTAAAGTATCATACAAAATCTGGCATATTTTGAACTTTTCTCCCCCAGCCTTAGATCTTCTTCAGCAACTGCTCCATTTAATTCCCCAGCAAAAACATTTTACCAGAAGTTTCCAGGTGTTCCCTGCCTGTACAGAGCTGGTTTTGATCTCAGTCCTGCAGCACTTAGTGTCAGCAAATGAAGAGGGAAGCAGCCATGAACAGTTACTGGATGTGTAGGATCACAGTGATACTCATCACTGTTCTCCTTTCCATCTGAATGTTCCTCAAAAGGAGGTGATATTCCGTTCTTCTGCATATTCCTTTCAGTAATGTTTGGTCACTTTGGCACTCTCTCTGTTTCTCTGCCTTTATTTTGAGCCCAGTTCCTGAACCAAGCTGCGTGGATATAAACCCACGGCCTCTCCTCAGTCCTTGCAGTGATTAATGATTCACATGAGCATGACTGGAACTGGAATGTTTCCCTCTTTGCCCTTGGTCCCATCAGAGCATACAGCTGCTGAGCAGGACAGAAGCTTGTGTGTCCTCCTGAATAAAGTTTTCTCTTTCATTGCTCTGCACTCACAAAGGTTTCAGGAGTCTCTTCCTCCATTAGGAGGGCATGGAAGTGGCATTTTCCTCCAGCTGCCTTGTTCACTGTGCAGTAAGAGTGCATAGATGGATACTATGCACTGGCATGGCCTGATCTGTCACCATGTCATTGTTTTCTCATCCCACTGGTGGCTCCCTGTACAAGCAAAATTTCCTTCAGAATGCTTCTGGATTTTCAAGGCACCAAGAGAATGCATTTGGGGCCTCTAAGTGGTGCTTATGGCTTCTCTCTTATGAGGGGAGATGGAGGCAGCTGGGCTTGGTTAGTCTGGAGAAGAGAAGGCTGAGAGGGGATCGCATTAATGTGTATAAATATCTCAAAGAGGTTGTCAGAGGATGCTGCCAGGCTCTTTTTCAGCGACAGGATAAGGAGCAGTGCCCATAAACTGAAACCCAAGTTCCACCTCAGCGTGAGGAAGAATTTCTGTACATTGAGGGTGGCAGCTGCCCAGGGCGGGCCTGGAGCCTCCCTCTCTGGGGAGATTCCAAACCCACCTGGACGCGCTCCTGTGTCACCTGCTCCACGGGACCCTGCCTTGGCAGGGGTGTGGACTGGGTGATCTCCAGAGGTCCCTTCCAGCCCTAATGATTCTGGGATTTTTCAGCATGGGATGTTCCTGTTCAGCTGTGAGCCCAATGGAGATCATCCTTGTTTTGCTCGCTGGGGTTGTGTTGCTTTTCCACCCTGCCCACACCTCCATCTCTTCACTGCTCTGCATCCTTTGTTCCTCTGTCTCTTTGCACAGTGCTGCACAGCTTGGAAATGTTCTCTCAGGGGTTGGCCAGTCGCCTGTGCTGAGCTCCAAGCCAGGGAATCACTGCTGGAAGGAGTGGGAGAGGGCAGTGGTTACAGAGGTGTGTGCAGAGCCTGCCACGCTGCTGCTGGAAAGAGAACTGGGCATTATTTCCTTACACTTGGGTGTGCTCATCATTTCTTCTCTTGCATCCTGTTCAGAGTCTCAGATGCACAACTGCTTCCTTGTGTTGCATACTCCTCTCAAAGCCTGTACATGCCACAGTTTTGGTACAGGATCCCCCTTTTTTTTGTGAGAGCCTGTAAGGGAATGGTTTTTGAGGGAGGGTGGCCAGTGCATGACAGGCTTTCAGAAAGAGGAGCTGTAATGGAGACACTCATCTCTGTGAGGAGCTTCTCAGGATTTTACTTGAGTGGCAACCCAAACTTGGAAGAAGAAGCCTTTGCAGACTTGTAGAGATAGAAGGCAGCTTGTGTAAAACCCTGGACTCAGTCCTTTGCAAGGTCATTTCTATGCCTCAGCTGAGTCCTTTGGCAGGTGGGATGTGCCCATGGTGGATCCAGCATCTCAGGCCTCAGGCTTGTGTCAGCACAGAGGCTGAGAAAGAGCGGCAAAATGTCAGCTTTAAGTCCGTTTCATATAGTGTGCCAAACCTCTGCCCCCTGTTTCTGGGACATTAATCATCTACACTTGAAAGCTGAGAAGGCTTTTTTTAACTTCTGGGCCAAATCCTGCATCCTTCTTCAGACAGAAGTTCTGTGGAAGTCAATGGGAGTGTTGTCTGAGTGAAGACTGCTAGATGAGGTCTGCAAGCCTGGTAGAGGTCTACGGGGTGACCACACAGAATGAGGCCTGTTTGCTCCTCAGCATTCCTGCTGGGCAATTCTACTCTGCATCCCCTTTTCATCCAGTGTAAGTTACTGGAGCCTGGAAAGTGTGATACAAGTTCTATTTGGGACCTGTTCTTTGCAGAGGGGAAGAATGAAGCCTGTGGAGGCTTCATTATGTAAATGTCTTAAGAAATAAAAATACATGTTGCAAAGTGGCAGTGCTTGCAGGATATTCCTGCGTAGCAGAAGAAAGAATAATTTGCGCTAATTTATTGCTAGAGAAAAGAAGAAGCTCTTGCTTGTTCCAGCTCATATCAGTATACTGAACTTTCCAGCCAATGGAGCCACAAGAACCAAGGAAGTGCCATCAGCAAGTAGTCAGGGCCTCGGGAATATTTCATGACCAGTCAAGCATGGCAAGAGGAGGTGGAAAGAAATAAAGAGAGCATGTGCTGATACAAGCTGGCATCACCCTGCAGCTTCCAGAGGAGCTGCCCTCCTTTCTACCAGCTGCAGGTCTGATGTTTTGGTGGTTCAAGCACTAACATCATCCTCATCCTTGGTTAGGAAGGTGTAAAATAAGTGCAAATAAAAACCAGTGCAAGCAGTTGTTCAGAAATAGTATTTACCATCAACTAATGAGCATATTGTTTTGAGTGCTCCTCTACTTTGCATAGGTTGTTCAGTGTATTTCCCTGTCTTTACCTCTCTTGGATGGTTGTGATGAAGCATTAACATTTAGGATATTTCAGACCCATTTGTATAAAGGCCAAATGCTGTTTGCTTTATGAGAGGAACAGAATTAGATGTCTGCCCTCCCACCTACTCAAAGGATGGAAGCATTTCTGCATCCTGGTTTACTTGAAAGTTTTATGTTTGCTTTGAAGGGCTGAAGTCATCTGGTTTTGCCTTTAAAAGTAAAAATAGTTAACGTAAGGAAAATTTGCAGTGTCTTGGAGAAATGTAAGAGGAAGAGAAAAGAAATGGTCACTGCAGATACAACCAAATGTATTAGGAAAAAAATAGTACCACACTAACCCTGGAATTGCATTTGGATCAAAGCAGACAAGAATTAAATTCACTACTTCCATTGTTTATCTTAGACTTTTCTTTTAAACTTAGATGGTTAAATATAGATCCATGCTTGTCTTCATAGTACAGGCATTGGCTGGGTGAAGTCTGAGGCTGGCTGTGACCATTATCTACACAATTTTAATGTATCAATACCTGCTTTTCTGATGAAGGTAACATATCTTTTTTTCTCCCTTTTTTTCCCCCACCATGGGAAGAATTACCTTCCTTATGACAGCAGTCTCCAACTCTGTAAATAAATATCTATCAAAATACAGAGATGAAAACTGCCTGCTGAAAAAAAGCCCAACCAGCAGCCAGATCAGTAAAATGGGTCGTTTTAAGTAGGTAGAGTTCCCCCACCTGACTTTGACACACTGAGCATGTTCAGCCTGCGTATTTGTCAGTGCTCTTCTCCTTCCGACGGTTTTATTTGTTGGCTGCAAGTTAAGGCTTCCCCTTGCAGGACCTCTCTGGGTTCCTTCCTCCAGTTCCCTTCTGCTTTGGACTGACTGTCAGCCTTGCATTTTCCTGGCTTGAAGGCAGTGAAGACCACTGGATTGGGAGAGAGCCAGCAAAACAGCTCAGCCGCGGTGCTCACAGCCCTGGAACCTCAGCGTGGATTACGTGTGCTCCACTGGCAGAAAAACCTCCTCGTTCCCTGGCTGTGTCATCTCCAGGCTGAAAGTGGGGGGCAGCTTCAGGGTACCCTGAATTTGCTTGATGACTCTGGCTGGCTGGTCCACAGGTGGCTGTGTTTCAAAGGGTGCTCTTTCTTGCATTGCCTTTTTTTAATTCCAGCGCTGAAGTCAGTGGGGTTGTGCAGGGCTGGTCACTTGTTTTTGAGGTCGTTTGGGAAATAGGTGATATTAAAATGGGGATGGGATGGTTTGTTGTGTATATTGCCTGGGAATAGAAAGTAAAACAAGTTTTGATTTCTAACAACCCAGTGTCTTCCCCTGAAGTGTTCATGTGCTCAGATTCTCATGGACACGCGCTGTGGCACTGCTTCTCTAACTTATAATGAGACTCCTTTGTACTTTTCCCGTGGAATGGCATAATCACAGAATCAATTAGGTTGGAAAAGACCTCTGAGATCATCGAGCCCAACTATAAACCTATAAATCACAACAGAGTTATAGTCAGAGCCATGCTTTAGATGCAGGCTCTGGGTGTGTGTTAGTCAAGTTTGCACACAGAAGGATTTAGCCCATAGCCTTGCTTCAGATGGCCAGGGAGAAGTGCTATTTATAAAATTCCATGTGCCCAGTAAGAAGTGCTTTTTATAAAATTTCCCCTGTAGTTCAGGTTTCATCATCTTCTACAAGAATTTGCAGTAAATGCATATGTTTCAGCTCACATTTTTAGGTTCTCTCTCTGTGCGCCCACTTTTTTTTTTTTTTTTTTTTTTTTTTTTTTTTTTTAATCTCAGGGCAAATTTTTGACCTAATTTGGAGGGAGGACAGTTTTACCTGGGTGAAAACCGAGTGAGGATGGCGAGGCTTGTCTTGTCATGGTAGAAGCAGAGATAGAGGTTTATAATTGAAAATAACATGTAAAAAGCTTGTTTTGAATTTCTCAATGGAATCTAAGAGACTGGGGGGGCGGTTCTGCATCCCCTCAGATACGGTACTTAATATTTATGCTTTCATTGCACCTTGACAAACATTTCACGTAGTTATTGCTTTGCTTGAATATGGAAATATGTTAATTATGGCCTTTATTGCGCTGCCTGCTCTTTTCCTCAGCCTTTTCTATTCAACCCTCTAGGTGGCCCAGCACAATGTGGCTTCTTTTCTTTCAATGAGCTCTTTCCACACTAATAGGGTCCAGGGTGATGTGGAGAACCATGTGCACAAAATTGGTGCACCACCCCCCATTCCTTTGTGGGCATGTCAGGTTAAATTCATATCAGCAGGAGGGTCACTGCCATGATTTTCAATAGCTCGAGATGAGGTGATGACTTCAGACAATGGTGCCACACTCTCCAGTTGGAGACACTTGCCTCACCAGTTGCAGTAGTTAATTAATATGCTAAAAATAGAAGCCAGTGATACAAATCGCTGCCTGTTGTACAACAAAGACTGGGCATGTGTAGCTTTGATAGCCAAGTTTATGGTGCTTGTTATGGAGGGAAGTTAGTTTAGAGCTAGAGGCAATGTAAGACTTTCTGGATGCTGAGCTTTAGTCACTCTGGGCCTCTGGCCATTCGCTCGCTGTCTCATTTGCATTATGAATGACATTAAGGGAGCTAACAAGGTTATTGGGCATAGAAATGTTCGCATGTGACCCCACGTGGAAGCAGACCTACAGCAGTGCTAGTTGGCAGGGACACTGTGCCTCTTTATTCAGCTTCCTAGGAAGACAGTTTCTGAGAGTGGATCTAAAATCAGCCACGAGAACACCGGCGTTCGGATAACGTGGAGGTCATGATGCGAGGCAAGGAATTTCAGAGGGCAGGTGGAGCTGTGTCCTTTGCTCAGCCCATTCTGCCTGGACATGGCACCTCCCTGCACCATCTTTTTACTACATCCTGCCTGAAACCCTGGACAAGGAGGGGAAAATTAAGGAAAATCAACTGCTCTGTAGTTCCTATGCATAAGTGAGAGACTGTTTGGCGTGTCCAAGATCAAATATGGAAGTTGCTTCCCAACGTAGGGGTGTGGTTATTCCTTACGTGTGTTTGTATAAATCCATAGTTTTGATCATAGAACTATTAAGCTTGGAAAAGACCTCTAAGACCATGGACTCCAACCCTAACCCAGCACTGCCATGTTCACGACTAAACCATGACTCCAAGTGCCACATCTGCATGTTTTTTGAACATTTGCAGGGATGGTGACTCCGCCGCTTCCTTGGGCAGCTGGTCCAATGCCTGATCACCCTGAAGAGATTTTTCCTAATAACCAATCTAAACCTCTCCTGGCACAGCTTTAGGCTGCTTCATCTTGTCCTGTCCCTTGTTTCCTGGGAGCAGAGCCTGACCCCCAGCTGGCTGCACCCTCCTGTCAGGGAGGTGTGGAGAGCAGTAGAGCTCCCCTGAGCCTCCTTTTCCTCCAGGTTAAACACCCCCAGCTCCCTCAGCTGCTCCTCATCAGACTTGTGCTCCAGCCCCTTGCCCAGCTCCGTTTCCCCCTCTGGACACGCTCCGGCCCCTCAGTGTCCATCTTGCAGTGCCAGGCCCAGAACTGGACACAGCCCTTGGGGTGAGGCCTCCCCAGTGCCCACAGCAGGGGGACAGTCACTGGCCTGCTCCTGCTGGCCACACCATTGCTGGCCCAGCCCAGCAGCCATTGGCCTTCTCGCCCACCTGGGCATGCACTGTGGGCCAGCAGGCCCAGGCCCTTCCTTCCCTGCTGGGCTCTTCCCAGCCACTCTTCCCAGCCTGGAGCTGCTGGGGGTTGTGACCCAGAGGCAGTACCTGGCACTGGGCCTTGTTGAACCTCATCTCTCTGGCCTGGACTCATCAATCCAGCCTGTCCAGATCCCTCTGCAGAGCTTTCCTGTCCTTAAGGAAATCAACAGTCCTGCCCAACTTGGTGTCACCTGAGAACTGACTGAGGGTGCACTCGATCCCCTCATCCAGGTCATTTATCAAAGAGAACTGGCCCCAACCCTGAGCCCTGGGGGACACTACTGGTGACTGGCAGAAAGTGCAATCTTGGAAGTGTAATCCCCATTCCTTTGCCATGTGCTGAGATCAGCATACTCAGGGCTGTGTCCTGCACTGAGAATTTGGGAGTCAAGGTTCTCCTGTTGTCTCACTTGTTAGTGTGGGGCACTATAATTTAATTTCCAAGAGTCAGCTTTTCTATGTACAGTGGGTTCTTACTATTACAATACTGCATAAATTATTATTTTTATAATAATGGCATTCCGTATTCCTTACTTCAGCCAGTGGGAATTTGCTCTTCAAAAGTGTCTGTCAGAGTGTGATGTCTGGTAGGAAGCAGCATACAGTGTTGGGCTTGCAGGTGGGAACCTCCTGGTGGCTTTGTGAGACAGAGAAATCCATGTCAGGGTTTCAACTCCTCCTTTTGTCTCCCCACTTCTAACACCCCGTTCTGGTCCATCTGGGGGAATGTTATGTCCCAAGTGCCATTCTTACTGGACTGCTTCAATCCCAGGGATGTATTCCAGCCTGGAGAAGAACATGCTGTCTCCACAGCTATTGAAGTATGTGCCAGCTCTGAGTTTGGGAGGCTGAGAACAGCTCTCCATGTGTCTAAAACCTCAGTGGTTACACAGACATCAGCAGGGTTACAGAATTTGTGAACAGAGGGGATTTGGGATCTGCAGCAGGACAGTTTTCTGTAATCTGTTTCTATTGATGGAAAGTATTCCTTGTAATTTATTTCTTTTTATGTATTACGTTGGTTTACTCTCCCTTCTGCTCCAGTTCCCACAGCTGAAAACTGGTAGAGAAAGGTTTGCTAATACTGAAAATTGGTAGAGAAAGGTTTGTCAATGAGTTATTGTTAAACCAAAGAACTTGCAAATCAAGTTTTATTTTAGGAATATATCAAGATGTGGGAGAGCTGGTATTTAGCAAGATAAACTAGTGCTGATAAACCAATGTCTGTGGCAGTATCATAAACCATAAAATTGTCTTATAAAGATCACAGGATTTTATTTTAATTTCTCTTCTGATTTAACAGATGTGTGAGAGGAAGTTCTGAAGTGTATTTTCAGCTTGTTTATTAAAAAATAGTAGTAATGACAAATGCAATCTTTGTTCTTTGATTTCATAGCTATGGGCTGTAAGTGTTCTCACTTCCTAATTGCTAAGGTAGTAAAGATGAACCGTTAATTAAAATCTCTTTCTCGGACAGGTCTTTAAATGCTGGAATTAATTAACTCTTTAAAAATTGACGTGACTAAAAATCTCATTTTGGTCCTTTGTGATACCTTATTCCAGTTAGTTTTCTAGTTATACAGAGAGATCTAATGTGACCAAGACCCAAATTTCTGACATAAATTACAGAAAGCCTCCTTCTTCTCTTTCCTTTTCTTTAAAACTAAGGAAAGACTATTAAAAATTGTCCAGGTTTACTTTATGCATCAGTGAGAATAAAAGACTGAACCGCATTTCCATTTTAATTTGCAGGTCTGTTCCCCCTCCTTTGACTGCTTGTGATGAGCAGTGTGACTAATGAGCTCCATGGGACCAAAAAGAGTGGCACTTTTCCCTTTCTTCTACTTCCCCGGGTTTTATTCTTGGGTGTGGTTTTTTTATGTTGCTTGCCTCTGATGTTTTGCAGCTTTTCTGGTCTGGGCTTGGACTAATTCCCAGATCTGTTCTTGCAGATTTTAACTTTGCCATGTACCCACCATCAATGATAGCAACTGGAAGTGTGGGAGCAGCCATCTGTGGCCTTCAGCTCGATGATGGGGACAGCCTCACGGACCTCCTGGCCAAGATCACAAACACAGATGTGGTGAGTGTTCCACATTCCTCTTCTTCTTTCACTTCCCAGGGTGTACTGGAGAACTGGGCCTGATCCTGAAGACTGAGTGGAGCAAAGGAGGGGGTTGCTTCTGCAGGGAGTTAAGAGTCTCCAAAGCTCATTGATTTCCTGGAATTCAGTTTTTATTCAGGCTTTGCCTGCCCAGGCTGATGGTCCAGCAGGCTGAGCCTCCTCAGGAGCCCTGGGTGATGGGGTGAGCAGGCAGCATTCCCTGGGGCATAAAGCAAACCAGGAGGTGTTGTGCTGCTGTTGGTCCTGTGCCTGCAACCTTGAAACGGCTCTTCTGGCCCTTCTTCAGGTATCACCTAAAAATTCTTGGCTTGGAAGAAGTGAATAATAAGCTAATTTCAAAGGAGGAGCTGAGACAGGCACAATTCAAGCTGTCCTTAACATGTGCTAATTTATTGTTTTTAATTCACAGAGTAAATATGTGACATTATTACATCTGTTATAGCACTGTTAAATGAAGATTTGGGTTTGTGATTTGGTTAAAAAGGAGTCATTAGTCCAGGTTACTTAAAAGGGGAGAATTTTGATATTTCTTTTTTTTTCTTACAATCATATTGATCCTAATTTTCAAATGCAATTCTGGGGTTTCCCAGTTAATTTAGTTTGAATTGGATTTGCATAGAAAACAGAATATTGCAAATTCAGAGTGTTTGAAGTCTAAACCATAGAATCACAGAATGGCCTGGGTTGGAAGGGACCTTAAAGATCATCTCATTCTCTCATTCCAACCTCCCTGCTATGGGCAGAGACACCTCCCACTACCCCAGGTTGCTCAGAGCCCCATCCAGCCTGGCCTTGGACACTGCCAGGGATCCAGGGGCAGCCACAGCTGCTCTGGGCACCCTGTGCCAGGGCCTCACCACCCTCACAGGAAATAATTTCTTCCTCATATCCAATCTAAACTTTCTCTCTGTCAGTGTGAAACCATTCCCCCTTGTCCTGTCACTCCAGGCCCTTGTCAAGAGTCTCTCTCCATCTTTCCTGTGGGCTCCCTTCAGGCACTGCAAGGCCACAGTGAGGTCACCCCAAAGCCTTCTCTTCTCCAGGCTGAACAATCCCAATCCCCTCAGCCTTTCCTCCCAGCAGAGCTGCTCCATCCCTCTGATCCCCTTTGTCCCTCTGAGAGGAGGGACACCTGTGCCTGAGGGAGTTGTGTGTAAGCCCTATAAGGCCCTTTTGCTGCATCTTGCAATTTGGAAAGATTTTATCTACTGTGCTTTTCTATCCCGATTGTTTAAGTCTGAAAGAAAAGACCTACAAAAAATGTTAGTAGTTCTTAAGTGGTTAGAAGATGGGATTTTAATTTTGCAATGAAAATGCCTTCACACCTTTTCTTTTACATTTAGCTGGATTTTTTTGTCAAAAGTGTGCTTTTTGCCATCCTGGTGAAAATCTTCCCAGATCTGAGTGTGCCTAAGTTCCTTCAGAAGAAAAAATTAATACTCCCCCCAAATAACAAAGAACTCGTAACATTTTACTGTTCCCATCTTCTCTTCAAGTCTGTCAGCATTGGGTAGAGACCAGCTTCCTTCTCTTTGCTCCTGGTCTCAGCCCAAGCAGCACAAACTAAAGAGAAGGGTCTCACGCATCCCCCAAATCAGAACAAACTCGTGACAAAATGAGCTTCTGGATTATTTAATTGCTAAAAAGTATAAGCTTTTGCAGAAATTAGAGGAGCTGTTATTTTTTTGAAGGTGTTTTCCTTTGTGAGGCAGAGGCACTCTTAATTCCCTGCAAGCTTTGAAGCCTCAGCCTAACCTAAGGTTGCCAAAATATTTGAGTTTGGGCAAAATAGTGTATTTTTCATTAGCCTGCTGTTTCAATTTGGGAGAAATATTTTGCTAGGTATTTTCTCTGTGAGTTTTGCATTGAAAAAATACAAAAGGGGCCAGGACTGGAAAATTTCCTCCCACATGATAAAGCTTGAGAGAGAGAAAAGCAACTGAAAATGGGGTGTCAGAGAAGCATGGGGCAGGCTTAGCAATAGGTAGTAATACCAGCCTCATGTGTAAAATGTATTGTTGGAAAAAACCTACTGTCTGGATTGTGTAAGAGTTGGCCCAAGGCTGTGTCAATAAAGAGTAAAGACTATTGTAATACATTTTACACTGGGACTTAATTAAAGTTGAATGAAGAGCTTCAGTTCCCTCACTTCCGAATTTCTGGTGCCTGAGAGCTGTTCCTGCAATGGCACAATTAATTCATTGTCACTGTGTGAATGATTTTGTTTTCCAGTGGGGGCTTGGGGAAGAAGGAGAAATGAGAATTCCTGGTCTTTAGGACCATCATGCGGGAGGAAAGTGGGGAAGTCACAGAAATGAACAGTTCTGCAGAGGAAAACCTTCTGGCCCCCTGTGTCTCATGGTAGCCCACAGGAACCATCAGGCAGCTGGGGAAGAGTCCTTCCCAGCCAGAGGGTGCCAGGGCTTCTGCTTCATTTTTGTATTGGAGCGTGTGATTGCTTAGCATGGAAACAGATGATAGGACTTTCCCACTGGCTTTTCAAAAAATGTCACTGTCTGAGGTGAAGCATGAAAAATCTCAGCTTCAAAGCTGCAAGCAGATGAAAAGGAAGAATGGTAATGAAACCCTGATGCAACTTAAGTGCAGTGAGCTTTTCTGAACTTTCACTGTTTTATAGTGATAATTTAAGGGTGCAGTTTATTTGCTGGGAAATAGCAACATTAACCAGGAGGCTGAAATCAGTGGTGTTATTTTAGCTTTACATTAGGTAACTGAGTCTGGAGTTTGGCATGTACAACTAAAATGAATGTTTTTAATGGATGTTTCATTAAGAATTATACTAAAAATAGGTTATTAATAAGCAGCATGTAATTTAGAGCTGTTGGGTAAGCAGACAGCCAGCACGAGTGTTTCTTTCAAAAACACATTGGTGTTGGATATCCTTGCATGAATCCAGAGCAGTGCTCTAGACTTGAGATGGGGCTTAAGGCATCCTGGACTGTTATTTTAGGTATAACAGTTATTTCTGGTAAATAGCTGCCCTGGGCTCTTTGGTGAGGGTTGAATCACAGGCTGGAGAAAGTGTGACATCAGGGCCAGGCAAACCCTGGTTTCATTACTCCTTCCACCGACCGGAATAAAGAGCAGGGAGCTGCTCTTGGAGAAGCTCAGCAGCCTGAAGGGTAGTGAAAGTAGCTCTGGGTGGTGCATCTGAGCTGCCTTCTCTGATAGCTACTGTCCCTCAGAGCCACTAAAAGCTAATCCCACACAACTGAGGGAGAGGTTTCTCCCCTCTTCTCTCTTCTTGTGAGGCTCCACCTGAAATATTGCATGCAGTCCTGGTGCCCCCAACATATGGAACTGTTGGAGCAAGTTCAGAGAAGGCCACAGAATTGATAAAAGGAACTGGAGCAGCTCCCCTGTGGAGACAGGATGGGAGAGTTTGAGCTGTTCAGCTTGGAAAAGAGAAAGTTGTGTGGAGACCTCAGAGCACCTTCCAGCATCTGAATGGGCTACAGGAAAGCTGGAGAGGGACTTCTCATCAGGAACTGCACTAACAGGACAAGGGGGAATGGATTCCCTACAGAAAGGGAGTAGGTTTAGATAGGATATTAGGAAGGAATTAGAATTAAAATTAGAATTAGAATTATAAAATTAGAATAAGAATTAGAGAGGGTGTTGAGGCCCTGGCACAGGTTTCCCAGAGAAACTGTGTCCTATGCATCCTTGGAAGTGTTCAAAGCCAGGTTGGATGAGACTCTGAGCAACCTGGTCTAGAGCAAGGTGCCCCTGCCCATGGCAGGGGGCTGGAACAAGATCAGCTTTGAGGTCTCTTTGAACCCAAACTGTTCTGTGCTTCTGACTCTAGCTTCACACAGCTCTGAAGGATGGGGATTGCATGTTCCAGTCTGTTGTCCTGCCAGGAGCTGGGAGCATTTCCTTTGTGGTTGCTTGCAGAGGAGAGGCTGGTGAGCAAAGAGTTAACAGACTTACTAGCAGGAAGCCTCAGCGCTCCCTGTGCATCTCTTGGTGGGTCATTGCAAAGGAAAAATAAACAACTCAGGAAGTCAGGAATTCCCATAGCATCCGAGACCAGCACTCCAGTGTGAGCAGTATCCTGTCCCTGGTGGAGCCAGATGCTTTGGAGGAGGATACGAGCATCCCTGCTGTGCACAATTACGGGATGTGAGGAAGGATAGCTGAATGGGTAGGGCGCATTTCAAGACCTTGCAATCAGTATTGTGCTTTGCTTGAGACCTTTCTTGGGTAAATCTATTCCCTCACCTCCTGGAAGAGCAGCCATCCAGGTTGCATCTGGATGACACACGGAGTTGGACTCTCCAGCATCAGCAGCCAGGGAGAGGTTTTCAGGCAGAGCCAATGCCTGTATGTGGGCAGAAGTCATCTCTAAAAGTCTGTTCCCAGATGGTAACTGGTGTATATTGAGTGGTTTGGAAAATCTAAAGCATATTTAAGGGCCTGAAGTAGAAAAAAAGCAAGGAACCAAGCATTTTTTAAAGGCTTGTCAAAGCAGCTGGCCGTGAGCCCTTAAAAATGTGGAGTGGGGCTGGTTTGAAGACTGGATCCATAATAAATGGTATTTAAAATATCTCCACTTACACGTGCCGCATATGTCAGTGCCGGGATTTTTTTTTTATTCCCAAGATCAGAGACATCCCCTCATAAAGATCTGCAGATTTCTGCACAGAAACGGAAGTGAAGAACCACCATGCTCCAGAATTCAGAGCTGCAGTAAAAAAATCATGGAAATCTATCTTGAATGGATCTCATTTGAACGTTGTCCCTAGAGCACATACACCATTTATCCTCTCTTTTGTAGTGTCTAGGGCCTGTGGTTTTGGAAGCAAGAAACAGGACTCGCTGTATCTTATCCTGCCTTATTTGTTGCAGACCGCATTTTGTATGCAAGGAAACAACAGGCGAAATAGCCTCCCAGAGAAAGGAAGAATGAGATAGTTTCCTAAGTTGTCTTTGCCTGAGTTGGCAGCTGCTCCGTTTCATTCAGCTTTTTGTTCCCCAGTGAGTGCTGTGCGTGTGTAGCAACAATGGGGTGATGCAGTGACACCGCGGGCTCATGGCAGAGTTCCGTCGGGTCCCTTGGCAGCCGCGGCCGAGGGGAGCCAGGCCCCCGAGGAACAGCTCCCATGGATCAGCCACTCCGGCAGGGAATCAATCCTTGCTCGGCTCCTGCAGCTCTCTGTAATGCAGGCAGGTCCTCCCAGCTTTTTGAAAATCCCCTTTTTCACTAAACACTCAGAGTGTTTGTTACAACAGCATAAATCCCACACCTTTCCACCTTTTCATGTCTTCAAAGTATTACCTGGTAGAGATTGCCAGGAACCCCAAGTCACACTGAGCAAGGAGTGTCATGGCATCTGCCCCTGCATCACCCTGCTGGTAAAGCCCAATGTTGTCTTTACTCTCTCTTTTCCCAGTTCTGAAAACATGGTTCTCTCATGTTTGCAATGAGAAATACCCACAGCAGCAACAGGAAACCAGCAAACTGAGTGGTGAAGCAAACAGTGGAACTGAATCTAGAAAGGATGCTGTTGAAACTGCTGAAAAGACCAAAAAATTGCAGAGAAATATGCCCTATATTTCAGATTCTTAATGTTAGCCACCTTATTTATTGCATTATTGCAATAATGTGGCAACAATAAGTGGAGAAGCTCTGGCATGAATTAGGTTTTTGTGGTTTTTTTTTGGTTTGTTTTGTTTTTTGAATGAGATGTCCTTGTTAGTCCGCTTGAGGTGTCCTTTGGAACAGGAAAATACTATTTTCTTTACTTCCAGTTGGAAAAAGAAACATAGACACTTACCTGTAATTGATCTCTTTGTTACAGTAGCAAAAACATACATTCAGGAGGGAAAATAGTTCTGTTTTTCAACTGCATCCATTAGATGTGAGATCACTGGAAATACAGTAAATGGATAAGATATTCTCACATCAGCTTTCCAGGCTCTTGCTTTGGATAAGGTCAGTGAAGTAAAGGCCAGTGCTCAGCACACAAAGGCCCCACTTTGGGAAGGAATCCCTGTTTATGTCAACAATGAAGCATGTGCTTTGGAGAGGTCTGAATTGGGGCTTAAATGTGAACCAGTGGAGGAATCCAGCCAGCTTTTGTGTGTAGGAGTACAGATGACATGTTCCACACTGGAATTTATGTAAATCCAGCTCTTTAATGCATGTCTGATTGCTGCTTTCTTAGATTATCCAAGCAATGCGTACATGACCAATGAACAGTACTGTCATTTTGGGTATCTCCACCATCCTTTCCATTTATCGAACCAGATCCTGCCCCTAAAAATATCCTTTTCTGATTTTCTTTTTGCAGTTAGTTTTAAGAGAGAAGAAGATATTGGGGGCCTTAACACTTAATTGTGAAGTAATTAATATGTATTTGGAAAACTAACCTCCCTTCAACACAAAAATGCCAGAAGGCTTTTTCAGTATTCCCAGCTTTGGGATTTTGGGCAGTGCCAAGCAAGAGCCTGTTGGTTGAGTTGAGTTGAGTTGGGTTGAGTGGGAAGCCTTCCCTCATAGCTTGCCAATGAACCATAAATGCCAGTTTAAAACTGGAAACTGGGGGCCAGTATAGGACATACATGTACCACAGAAGTGTTGAAAAGTTCAAGAAAGTGAATTATGTGTAATATTCTGCAGAATCTTCCCTAGGGCTTGTGCTTTCTTTCAAGATTGTCATGAATGGAAATTGAAATTTTTAATGAATATTGACTTGAATAACTAGCTCATGCCATAGAGCTGCTCATTCCTCCTTCCAGTTATTTTCACTGCCACCATTTCCATCACAGCCATGAGGCTGCCCCTCACCAGACACAGGAGAGCTTTTCTTCTCCTTCAAATACTTTTCAAATGTGCTAGTAAAATCACCTAGGGATGAAAGAGTTTCAGAATAAAAAAAAAAGAAACCCCAAAGTTAATTGCATTTTTAGTTCTGTACATGCTGAAGTATAAATAAAACTATGGAATGGAAAGTACCAGAACTATTTTAATCATTAAAACTACTAGACCATATAGAAGAATGGGGAAGTTAATCCATGTGACACACACTTTAAAAAGTTTTTTATAAAAACAACAAAGGCAAACCCTGCAGTATTCTGAAGGAATGGCCTCGTCCTTGTATTGCAAAATCTGGGGTCATACTGCAGTGCATTATAGTGTTCTTTCAAGGAAGATTTGTTGAAAATAATGTAATTCATGAGTTTTTTTCTTTGATATGTTCTTAAAACTTAATTCTCTGTTGTCAGAGACGTCTAGAACTTGCAAAATGAAAATCCACCAGTAAAAATATGCACACATGCCGCAAATCCCCATGAAACTTGGAGGGGTTAAAAATACTGTGTCATGGGAAGGCCAGGCTGTTTGTCCTGATGGGTTTTTAGTAGGGTTTTTTTGTATTGTGTCCCTTAACATTGGATTGACAGAAAGTTCCAGCAATGCCATCATCTGTACAATAAAGCCACTTACTTGCCTAATCATGATGTGACAGCTGGGCTGATAAGATACTCTAAATTAGGGTTTTTTTCCTTTCACCTGAGAGATTTAACATCCAAGGAGCTTTAGTATGCAAATAACAATGCTTTTTTGGAAAATTGTATCATGCTGAATGCAGTGTGCTGGTCATTTTTACTGTAGGTTTCTTCGTTTTAAAGAATTCGGTGGTTTTAAGCTCAATATGTGTAGACCAGAGAAATAATACACAGTGGCCTGTGGATTCCCATATGAAATAAAATCCATGTGACAATTCCAGTCAAGGCCACTTCTATAGATTTTATGTACAAAATGAAGACACCAGAAATGACCCATTTCTCTATAGGGTTACCTGGAGATTTCAGCCTCTTCATACCTGAAATGAATCATCACACTACCCATCAGAAATTTGTACAGTGATGGTGTAAATGACCATACATGAGGGTGTTTAGGAACAGACAAAGCTGACTCCAAATGCTCGAGCCACATGTTCCGCATGTCACCACCCTTCCTTCCCCAAGCCTGCCTGCAAGGAAATTGCCTCATTAAGCTTTTCAGACTGAAGCTGCTTAAAAAAAATCTGGCTTGTTTTCAGAAGGACACAGTACTTTGAAACTGCTTTAAAAGAAGAGGTTCTTATACCCCAAAAAAGCACATTACGAGTGTTGTCTGTTACAAGAGTCTCCAAACTGGTGCCCCCACACTTGAAAATGCCTTGACCCACACAGTGATTTGTTGTCATTGCCCTCTTACACACAGGTGAATGCTTACAATGGACCTAAAGCCCTCCCTAGCTGATAATGGGGGATTTTCTTTATCTGAGAACAGGATTTTGCAGCCAGCAGCTGCTGGCTGGTAGCCAAGAAAAATGGGTGTTCATTACCCACCGGAGCTAATTGCGCCCATCACAAACGTCAAGCGTGGCCAGCGGAACAGATCCTCTTCACTGGATGTGTTTTTCCCAGTCCAGCTGGGATGACAAATCAGTCCTCCACATATGAATATTTCAAACTCTCCCCAATAACTAGGTACTGTGTAGAAAAAGGGGTGTGTTGGTCAGGGCCCAGCTCCGCCGTGTTGCAGTCACATCCCGTAGTGGGTTGACAAGTGCCTGTGGAGCCCTGTGGAGGTCAGTGCCCCTTTCTGTTCTTCAGCTACCCTGCCTGGCAGTGGGAATGGTGATGCTCAGTCTCACCACCCCAGCCAGATGCTCTGGGGGCTCTGGTTAAAGCACTGTGCTGTGAAAATCCTCCTATCAAACCCTGTGATGCTCTATTCCCTGAAGACTTCTGGAGACACCCAGCTCTTAGGCAGGCTGAAGCCACAGGAAGTTTACAGTATTAGTGCCTTTTCCAGAAGGACTCCTCAGGGCTGCCTTTAGAAAATGCCATTTCTTGAAGCACCACGTGTCCCCCTGCACAGTGTTGGACTGATACTCCCAGTGCCAGCGCACTGAATGTGGTTGGCATTGTGTTCATGCAGTAACAGCTTGAGTTTTATTTTTAAGTTTCTCCTATAACTCAGGGTTTGTCAAGGTTTTCTCACAATTTTCTTTCTGGTTAAATGACCACATTATGTGGTCTTCCAGTGTATTATCAAGAGTGTGGAACATCCTGTAAGTATTTTAATAGTTTTCTTCATCGCTGTGTCTGGTTTAAATGGGGGGAATCCTTCACATTTATTTCTGTATTTATATTTCATGTTTATTGTGGGACTCCTGATGGACAGGCTCCCATATTTATGTTGCTGTACTGTACCCTGCTGTTTCCCTGAATGTTCTGTAGTTTTTAATGCAGTGGTCTCTGAGAACTGGTTTTATGTTCAGAAAATTATGGGACATGGCACTCAGTGCTCTGGTTGTCAAGGTGGTATTTGCTCCAAGGTTGGACTAGATGATCTCAGAGGTCTTTTCCAACCTAAATGATTCTACAATCAAAGACTAGTAAAATATTAAGATTTAGAGCCTAATAAATACAGCATGAACAGTGTTTGACCCAGGGAGTTTGTACAGAGTGATTACCTCTCAGAATTCAAGATTGATTCGTGTCAGAGCAGTTTTTTCTTGGAAACACCTGACTGATGCTCTTCCAACTTCTGCTAGCTCAGTAAGGAAAAAATAACCACCTTTGTCTTTACTAATAGAATAATTTGCTTTCTTTTCTCTAGGACTGCCTTAAAGCTTGTCAGGAACAGATCGAGGCGGTGCTTGTGAACAGCCTGCAGCAAGTCCGGCAGCAGCAGCAGCAGAGCAACCCCTCCAAGACAGTGGATGAACTGGACCAGGCCAGCACTCCCACAGATGTGAGAGACATCAACCTGTGAGGACATCGGCACACCAAGTCACGCTTGCTCCCCCAGACCCTTTATTTTTGTTATTATTTTTAGAGTGAAATTTTTTTAATCTGCTCCCACATAGAACATATTTAAAGCTCTTTTAGGTATAAAGAAAAACAAAAAAAAAGTACAAAAACTGAATAATGAAAAAAAAAAAAAGCGTTTGGTGCCTGTGATGTTCTACAGAAGGGAATCCCACGATATATTTGGTAATTGCTATTTGATTATGTATCAGTGATATTAAATGCTTATAAAAGCATACAAAGTAGCTAGATCAATGTAAGCCTGCATTTGTGGGAACAAAGTAGAGTATACTTGTCTGTGTATTATGAACTAGTGCATACACCCCTTTTTTAGATTTAAGAAAGGAATCGTGTGTGCGATTTTATGGCTTGACTAGATTGCAAAGCAATAGAATAAGGGGTTTAGGGCAAAGTGGGAAAAGATCCCTGAAGCAATTGAACCATTTTGAATGCAGAAGAGATTTGCTGATCTGTCACCTCTGTTATTAGTCAGAAGTGTTTGTTGGATCTCTGTATGTTAGTTTTGTTTACTCTTGCTGTCTGTGGTAGCTGCTACCTAAGAAAGAAGATGCTTTATTTTACCAGCCAGAAGAGCAGGTGTCTTTTGGGCTTTTTTTTTAGTTGATTTATTTTTCTTTTTTTTTTTTTTTTCCCAACTTCCCCTCTGCCCCTCTTGACTTTTTATCTACTTTTCCTTCCGAAATGGTTCATTCTAAACACAGCAGCATCTTTGGCATGAGGGCAATTCCTTTTACCCAGCTGTGGGCCGAGCCAAAGTTCCCAAGTGTTCACAGTCAGTGGGGGGAATGCACGCATTAATCCCAACCTGTTGGCTGGGCAGGCAACCTCCAATCTTTGGATTGCAAGATGTGGTGGATCATCTAGGAAAAGCATTATATTCCTTTACAGTGCTAATGCTTCACGTCCATGTTAACGTCTGGCAGCTTCTTAGCTTGGCCACAAAGGCATTTAAATGATGCTCTGTCCATCTTCCCTCGTAATAGCCCCTCACTGTGTTAAAGAAGATGAGGTTTGGTTTGCTCCCTCGTCTCTCTTTCCCCCCCACTCCCCCCGCACACTTTTTCAGCATTTCATTAATTTTATTGATCCACAGTGAGCGTTTTTGTAAACCATTTCATTCGAAAAGCACTTTGAAAATTGTTCCTAAGGGATTAAATGAGATGGTTTATGACAATTTTGCCGAGGAAAGAAAAACAAAAAAAAAAAGAAAAAAAAAAAGAGGAAAAAAAAAAAAAAAAAGAAGTCACAAAAGCAAGGCTTTGTATAGCTTTTTATAGTCAATATTTTCCAGTATCTGGTGTACTCGGTTAGCTGTGGTGTTGCTGGAAATACCAACACCCGCTTCAGATGACATTCCTGTCATGACATTCCGGATAAAAGCCTGACCATCTGTATTGTTCAGTGTCACAGAAGGATCTTAATACCACCTGCATGTTTATCTATGGACAAGGAAAGAAAATGGCTGGTGCAACAGCCATGGTGGTAAACATCGAGGTGCGTGACTTGGAGTTTTATTACAAAGGTGTATTCAGTGTACTTGAATTTATTTTCCTGCTCCACCTGTAACGAAGAGGCATTTAGATAGCAAAGGAGTTGGAGCAACTTTGGGTTTTTTTGGTTCTATTTTTTTGGTTTTGTTTTGGTTTCTTTTTTTTTTTTTGCACAATTGTATTAACAGTTTGCAGATATCCAATATGAAGCTGTTGGTTGAAACGTTAATGTTCGCATTTTTAACACAAAAATCCAGAAAGAACATGCTACTTCGAAGAATATTATATGTATGGACTCAGCCTATTTGGCTAGATGAGGGTAGAAAATGGAGTAAGGTTCTAAGGTTTTGTTGTTTTTTTGGTTTTGGGGGGTTTTTGGTTTTGGTTTGTTTTTTTTTTTTTTGCGCTGCTAAGAAGCTATGATTTGTTTCATTCTTATTCACATTAACAGTACTTAGCTGTATTGTTTCACTGAGTGTGCTGCTATTTTATAAACATTTTTATAATATATTATTTTACTGCTTAAATTTCAAATCCTGAAGTAGATGGTTAAGTGGAGATATGATGAGTTCTTTGATTTACTGGAAATGCCCTGTACAGGTTTTTTTTTTCCCTAATAGCGTGTTCATGATTATTTTTTTTATTTTATTTTTCCTTCTTTCTTCTTCCTTTTTTTTTAATCTCCTTCCTTCCTGATCACATCCTGCAAAGATGGTATACTTACCTCAGGTTTGCTGGACAAGAAATGGTTCCCATTTTCACAATACCTCACACAGTGACAGTTTGGTTGCCCCGGGGCCCGCCCGGGAGAGGTTGCAAGCAGCCGAGGCGGGGCACTGGCTCCTTTTTGGTCTCTGGTATCCTTTTCATAGTGGAAAAAATGCATTGACTCTCCACTGGTGAGCAGGTCTGTTCTCCCCAAAGCTGCTGCTGGGCACAGCCTTGGCCTCACCTCCCGCCTTGACATTCTGCGTTGGGAGCACCCGGAATTCTGCAGCGGTGTCTCTGTCCTGGAGGAAAAAAGTAGCTGATGTTGTTGGAAGCAAGACTGCGGAGTCACACGCAGATCAGATCAGATCAGATCAGGTCAGATCGTTCCTTGGCAGCCCTGCCCCGTGGCTTCACAGGAAGCTGTGCCAGAGGGTCCTGATGGTGGGGTGACCTCTCCGAGCGCTGGCACCGTGTCCCTCATGTTGGCGTGATTTGCTCCATGCCATAGGCCAGGGTGTAGGCAGGATCTGTGTTTAGGGTGCCTGCCCCTGCTCTTCATCCAGCCTCCTGCACACCCCACTCCCACAGCAGCCATGGAACACAGGGATGATCCCTGCTGTGGATCACAGGGGTGATCCCTGCTGTGGATCACAGGGCTGATCCCTGCCGTGGAACATAGGGGTGATCCCTGCTGTGGATCACAGGGCTGATCCCACAGTGTCACCCCTCTGCAGGACTGTAAGAACAGGGGCTGAGGGCCACCTCCATGGTCAGCTGCTCTACAGCAGGATGGGGGAGAGCTGTGCTGGAAGGGGCAGCACCATTCAGCATTCCCAGTCTCCACGGGGTCCTGGTAGGTCTGTGTGTGTCCCCACCAGGGTGAGGAGTGTCCTTGGCTGCAGTGACATGCTCAGCAAGTGCCAACCCTCTGGTTACACCATACTGAATGTTTGAAAGCTGCAAACCCTACAACTTGAGTGCTTTCACAGTAGCTTTCAGAATAAAATGACTGCCTAGTACTCTCTTTTAACAGATGTAAAAGGAAGTGTGTTGTTACTGCAAATGAGGTGTGAGATTTTCCCCCCCTAAACTGCAGAAATTGTAAACCTCCCAATTGATTGATTAAAAAAGAATAGAAGATGTGTTGCTGATTCTGCCTTCCCAAGTGCCAAAGGATTGGTACAGTTGCTAAAAGCATTTCTCTCTCAGCTTCCTATTGATGGTACTTTGATGGTCTTCTCCTCCTTCCTCTTACTGTAGTGTAGGAGCACCTCATAATGTATTTATTTGTATTTCCAACATGCTTGTGAAAGAGAAAAATACCAATTAATCCCATGTCCAACTAATTCAATGTCTATGATTTATGCTTGAGTAATTGGACAGCTCTTAATTACTCAGCAAACTACCTGGCCACTGGATTTTTTCCACTATGTTTATTACCATGTTCTCATGTACCTCAGAAATCACTCTTGGTTGCACAGTTTCTGTTCTCAAACTTTTTTGGGTTTTGTTTTAGTTTTTTTTTGGTGGTTTTTTTTTTTTTTTTTTTTTGGTTTTTTTTTGTTTTTTTTTTTTGTTTTTTGCTTTATTGAGTGTGATGCCATATCAAGTCAACGTTATTCTCTCACAAATGTGCTCTTTAAGAGGTGTGGATGTTTATGTGGTCAGGGGATGCTAGAAAGTGTGGTAGTAGACATCAGTGTAAACAAAAGTATTTAGAAAGTACATGAGGTTGTTTTTGATGGATAAGACTCTGATACGGTGTAGTCTTGATTGCCTTTTAAAAGGTCTTCGTTCAGTGTTGTCATTTTTATTAATAACCTATTGTTTTGACTAGTTTAAAGATGGTTCTAAGAAAAGTGTTTTGGCGGGATTAGGTATGATGTATGGACAATAAACTCACCTTGACCTAAATTTACTTGCCTTGCTTTTATTCCTTTAGTGAATTTGGTTTTATCACTCATTCCATTGTGGTGTTTCCTTGGTGGGATGTAATTCTAAAGCCTCTGATCTGGATAGATGGTGCTAGCAGACATAAAATGAAGGCTGCAGTCACAGAACGAGCCTGACTCTAAAATGTAGCTGCCTTCCCACTGGATAGGCAAATTCTGGACATAACCCCCTGAGATTCAAGGAGAACAAAGTCCTAAAAATTGGTAAATTGCAGGATCAAAATATTTTGTGGGAATCAAACTGAGCTGGTGAAAAGCCACATGGAGTGCACATTTTTGCAGTGAATTGAAATACGATTTAAATCTTCACTCAATTGTTTGTTGCACTGGAATGCTACTGAAAAAATCAGATTGTTTTTCTTTCGGTAAACCTGGGGAAACCGTGAGTAAAAGGAGTGGGATTTGTGGTGAGGCCAGTGGGAAGAAATGAGTCCATTGTCCAGAGTCTGCTTCCTCGGTCTGTGGCCAGGGGGGCAGGATGCTCAACCTCTCCCCTCTCCCACATCTGCTTGTGGATGCCTGCTGTGAAGTTACCGAACTCCTGTGGGATGTGTTTGGCCTGACCTCTCCTCCATTGCCATCCAGTAGCAGTTTTCTCCTGAATTTCCAGCCCTTTTTCACCCCTGGGGACAGCAAAAAGACCCTGAAGAATGAAGTAGAGGCATTTGGGCAGACATACTGGGGGAAACATCATCATAAAGTGAATTATACTGCCAAATCCAAAGATAAATGAAAGGCAAAGACTCCAAATGACAAACTTCAAGATAAAATGAACAGGGAGAAGGAAAAAACCCTCAAAAAAACAAATGTTGCAAAAATGAAGAAACACACAAGCAAAAAATACACAGAAACAAATAGAAAAATAATGGATGGAAATATGAAATAATTATGAATTTTGAATTATGGAATGAATATGAATGCATTAAAAATTAATAGGAAATAGGGATTAAATCAGGAGGCTGAGAGTCAGGAGACAGAGATCTTTCTAGCCATACTCACACAATCTTGGGACCTGTGGTTTCAGGGAAAGTCTCTGAAGACTTCCCTGCCAAATGCCTTGTGAGCCTCACATTTCCCAGCTTATCTACACTAAGAAGTAGAGTTTTTAAAACATCACAAGTCCAGGGTTTTCTCTGACCACTGAATAACATGACCAGTAATTTCTGGTATTTACTAGGCTCAACTTGGAGCCTGTGAGGGACTGGAACTGTGCAGTGACCAAGCACTGAACAGATTGCCCAGAGAGGGTGTGGAGTCTCCCTCACTGGGTATATTCCAGAGCTGTCTGGACACAATCCTGTGCTCTGGGATGGCCCTGCTGGAGCAGGGAGACTGTACCAGATGCTCCACTGTGGTCCTTTCCAACCTGACCCATCCTGTGCTTCTGTGATTGTGGTTCTATTTAAAAGGGTTCTCAAAGGTGATTTGCATTCCAGCTGGGCTGCTGATGTTCCTGCTGATGCAGCCAGGAGACAACACTGAAACTTGTGGGACTCTCAGGCCGGGGAGAACATCAGGTCAGTGCTCTGCTGGGCTCCAGGGGCACTGTGAGGAAGGGCATCCCTCAGCAGCAGTGGCATTCAATCAAGACCTGTTAGGATTACAAATAAAGGTGAGTAAAGCTGAGGTATTTACACTGAGGTAAGAAAAAACACTGAGTTTTGCTGCAACCTGCTAGAGAGAGAGAGAAAGGAGCTGATGCAAAGAAGAAAACAAGTAAAAAGGGAAATGTGTATGTCCTTAAATGCCTGTCATTCTGTTGAAATGATGTGGTGCTAGCTTGGTCTTGCCATTGAGTTTTCTCTAAAAATAAACTGGGTTGTTATTTGAGCTCTTCCAAAATGCAACATGCAGAAACTGCAAGAAGAATTAGGCCAGAGCAGTGAGGGAGAGAGGGAAAGGTCAGCAGACTGGCTGTATTTGGCTCCTCAGGTTACTCAGGAACCCTTCTTAGAGCAAAAGCTCTGGTTCATCTGACAGAGGACTCACAAGCATCCCTGAAGAGCAGTCGATTGACCTTTCTGATGAGGATTTTCACAACTTGAGCAAAGCTGTGAGTGGGACATAACCAGCTGGAGGATGAGGGATGGAGTCAGCATTTTCATCCAGCACACTCAAACAAAAATTTATCTCAATTTTTCCAGTTTCCTCACGTTGTCTCTGAGGGGAGAACTCATGACACTCTGCAGCCTCCTCATGAGGGGAAGAGGAGGGGCAGGCCTTGCTCTCTGCTCTGTGTGACCAGGAACAGGACCTGAGGGCTGGAGCTGTGTCAGGGCAGGGTCAGGGTGGGTATCAGGGAAAGGTTCTTTCCCTCAGACGGTGCTGGGGCACTGAGCAGGCTCCCCAGGAATGGTCACAGCCCCAAGGCTGCCAGAGCTCCAAGAGGGTTTGCACAGAGCTCTCAGGGATGCACAGGGTGGGGTTGTTGGGGTGTCTGTGCAGGGCTGAGTTGGACTGGATGATCCTTGTGAGTCCCTTCCAAGTCAGGATATTCTATGATTCCATGACTGTAAATTCAGCTTGTTTGCTTCTCAGAGAAACTTTTTATTCTGGTTACTTTGGATCTGCTTCTTAGACACAACCAAGTAGTGAGTGATCTTTCTGGTGTGCGCTGACAGCGCCATGGCCAAGGATGGGATCCGCGATCGCGGGCGCGGCGAGGCCCGTGCAAGGAGAAGGGCCGCGGCGGGCGCTGCAGAGCGCGGGAGGAGCCGCCAGGGGGCGCCCGCGCACCGCGCACGGCCCTCAGGGCCCCGGGACAATCCCGGGAATCCCGCGCCGGGAAAGGAACGTCCCGAGGCTGCCACGGCTCCACCACACAGCCCGCAGCCACAGCTCCGGCAGAAGGGAAGGTGTTCGGCCCAGGGGCTGCCCCTGCTCCCTGCTCGCAGCCCGTATACCGCACTGAGAACCAGCTTAAAAACAATTGAAAACATTCCCGAAGTCACTCTGCCACGAATGAAATTCTAGGAACTGTGTTCTCCAGCAGAGCCAATTTGAGGCCTGTCCGCAGCACAATCTCTGGGTAGGATTTGCAAGGGTTATGCCTGTCTTCAGGCCAGCACATCCTTCAGAGGAGCATTACGCAGGCAGAGAAGTGCAATAGCACAGAACTGAAGAAATTCAGCAAAGGTTTCTGCTGGGTGAATTTGTAAGTGCAAGGAGAAGATCAGATCCCAAATGACAACTGAAAAGGGAAACCTAATGTAGGAGCTAAGCCACGAGGCTCTAAGGTACAGGCTTTCCAAGCTGTTTTCTCACAAAGCCGAAGTGGCTTGTGTGTCACCCAAAGTGGGTGACTTCAGACAAAGTCTGTCACAAATTTTGCCTGAAGGGCTGTCACTTTTGCAAAAGGACCTGTACTTTTAGTGTGCACTTAGAAGTGTACTTTCATACTTTCAGTATGCACTTAGAAGAGATCTTAACAGTGTAGGCTCATGTTTGATCCTCTAAACCACGTGTGAGACACAGCTGGAGTTTTACCACTGCAGCAAAACAATTGTTTTTAATGGTGATACAATAGAAACAGGTCGGAGCTGATTCAGTTTGCACTGGCTCATTTACAGGCAAGACTGTCACTTGTGTCGTCCCTTGAAAATGTCAGTTCCAAAATCTATGGAGGAGAGGCACTGCAGAAATTGAGGTTAATGCCACGCTGCAAAAGGAAGATAAAAAGGAAACTAAACAGATACAACTCTTGCAGTAAATATGTAAATTTTGCACCTGCTTTAAACAACTATTGAAACAAATTATGTTTCAGTCTCCATTTAGAATGTATTTGGTGTTAAAGCACAAACCACTTTCAAACTGAGGTCAGACCTCTGGGCAACCTAGAAGAATTTCTTGGATTTTTAGATAGCATTTATTCGATCCAGTTGAGAAATCCTGAAGGAAATACATTCAGCTGACCAACTAATATTTTGGTTAATCACACTGTATGTAAGCCATAAAACTTCAGCTTTCTGAGGGAAAAAGGATGAGTTCCAGTCACTTCTTGTATTACTTTGTCCATTTTACCAGCAGGAATTTCTAGGCTGCCTAGAGAAGCCGTGGCTGCCCCTGGGTCCCTGGAAGTGCCCAATGCCAGGTTGGACAGGGCTTGGAGCAACCTGGGACAGTGGAAGATGTCCCTGCCCATGGCAGGGGGTTGGAACTGGATAATCTTTAAGGTCCCTTCCAAGCCAGGCCATTCTGTGATTCTATGGGTTCTGCAGGACAAGACCAGTGTGGTCCCAGCTGGATGTGGGTGCTGACATCTCACACTGCTCTGCCTTGGAAATTGCTGCTTTAAACTATTCCTTGGAACCAGGTCTCCTTTGCTGATGGTTACTCCAGGGTGTGAGTAACCATCAGCATTTGGCTGCCCAGGCTTCTAACTGACTTGTGAGTAATGCCTTTTATCCATCTATATATAAATATCAATGTATTGATACCACTCTGAGCAAAGTGCTGCTGCCAATCAGTGTTAACTGAGCTGATGTAACCAGAGTGAACATCACCAAGCATTCTGTGTTCTGCAAAGGGGCAAACTGGGTCGATTCCCTGGTGCCGATGTGGAGGAACACACTCGGTGCAGGGAGCGCGGGGTGCAGCTGCAGTGGAGCTGCAGGCTGAGCTCCGGAGCAGCCCAGCTGAGACAAGAGGCTGGGAAATGCCAGCCCCTCGCCCAGCACAGCGCCCTGTGGCACCGGGCAGGGGATGGACTCTCAGAGACACGGCAGGAGATGAAAACCCAGACTTTCCTACCCTTAATCTGTGAGGCTGTAAAAGCGCAGGGGTTCCCTTGTGCTGAGTCCCTCCTGCAAGGCCACCAGCTCGGGCTGTTGTGTTGTCATTTAGTAATTGCACCGCGACTGAAGGATGTCACGGAAGTGGACATCTGAGACTCTGGTAAGGGAAACCTAGAATGGAGCCAGTAAGGAAACCCGGTCCGACTGGGAGTGCGGGGGATGCAGCTGGGAAGGGGCTTCAGTCCCAGCTCAGGCGCTGCGAGTGTCACTCCGAGCGGCTCCGGGATGCCTAGACCAGGAGCGTCATGGTTCCTTAACACCAGCGTCATGAGACGCTGCGAAAGTTTTAAGGCGAAAACCTCCTGATTGCAATTGCAGAGTGAGAATGCGGAACCATTTAGGGTGCAGCAGTCCAGGTGTAAACCTCGCCCTGCCACGCCCGCCACTGACCCTGTCCGCAGGCGCCACATCCAGGGGCGCTCAAACGCCACCGGGGCGGTGACTGCCCCGCAGCCGGTCTGATGCTGCTTATCCCTCTGGGAGAAGGCTTTCTTCCCGACTCCCAACCCAAGCCTCCCGTGAGGCCGTTCCCTCTCGTCCCGTCGCTTGTAGCGTGGGAGCAGTGCCAGCCGGCCCCGACCACCACGGAGCCATAGACCCTTCCCGGATCCTCCTTTTCTGCCGGGAGCGGCCTCCGGTGACGTCAGAGCGGCACGCGGGGCGGGGGCATGATGTCACGGCGCGGCGCGCGGCGCCGCAGTGCGGGCGGTGGGACGTGCGCTCACCTGGGATCCACCTGCGCACATCTGGGCACATCTGTGCTCACCTGGGCTCCCCTGCGCTGCCGGGCGCCATGGTTCGGTTCGGGCTGACGGTCGTGCGGCAGTGAGTACCGCCCGCGCACCCCCGGCGCTGGCCGTGCCCCGGCGGCCGCGTCCCCTCCTCGGTCACGGGCAGCGGGAGGGGGGAGCTGAGCAAAAGCTCTCAGGCGGGGCAAGGGTGGTGTGAACCTTTTTCACGTGAAACGTTAAAGTGGTTGTGACTCGGGTGGAGTTCCTAAGGTGACTTTTTCTCCCGCTCTGTTGGCAGAGGTTTGTACCTGACTGAACCAAGTAGCTCCAGCTCCCTGCAGCTGTCAGGAGAAAACTCTTTAATTTGTAGGAAGGCTGAGCTTTTTTTCTCCTTTACTATAAGCCCCGGAGGCAGCAGGGCAGGGAGGATTCTGCCCCTCTGCCCCTCTCTGCTGAGCCTCCCCTGCAGGGCTGCATCCAGCCCTGGGCCCAGCACAGGAAGCACAGGGAGCTGCTGGAGCCAGGCCAGAGCAGGGACACCAAGGGGATCAGAGGGATGGAGCAGCTCTGCTGGGAGGAAAGGCTGAGGGAATTGGGATTTTGTTCAGCCTGGAGAAGAGAAGGCTTTGGGGTGACCTCAAAGATGGAGAGAGACACGTGTCAAGGGGCCCGGAGTGACAGGACAAGGGGCAATGGCTTCACACTGACAGAGGGAGTGTGTGTCAGGTTAGATTGGCTGTCAGGTAGAAAAAGTTCCCTGTGAGGGTGTTGAGGCCCTGGCACAGGGTGCCCAGAGAAGCTGTGGCTGCCCCATCCCTGGCAGTGTCCAAGGCCAGCCTGGCTGGGGCTCTGAGCAACCTGGGATAGTGGCAGGTGTCCCTGCCCATGGTAGGGGCCTGGAACTGGATGATCTTTAACGTGTTTTCCAACCCAGTTCATTCCATGACTCTATGATTTCTTCTGCTTTGGCTTCCTAGGCTCTCTTTCTTCCAGGTGTGCAGCTCTGCTGCTACCCTTGATAATCTCTGGAACTGCTTCCCTGTAAAGTTCAGAGAACCAGCTGCAGCACATGCTTGTCAAAAGAAGGCTCCAGAGTCTTCCTGCAGCTTTATTCTCTCCAGCATGGAGGTGTATTTGTTAGAGATAAATTGTGCTGCATTTCTGATAAATTTAAAAAATCACTTCTCTTCCTTTTACTCCAGATGGCTTTGTCTCATTAAAAGCTGAGAGCATGATTGGAATTGATTTGAAAAATTTTTTTATTGTTATAACATCTTCATGTGCATTGTTTTGAAAATGGTTTGTGCTGCATTGTGGCTCATTTTTTTACATTCAGGTGCTGCTGTTTCTTGTTGGTATTTAATACAACAATGTTTTTGAAAATCCACTTAAATTATGAAAAGTTAATTTTTTGTTGTTGTTGTTTACATTCTCTTTCAGCGGAGAAACGAGATACAACAAAGACAAGATACTGCAAGGTTAGTAAGAGTTATTCTGTTACCTGGTTAGAGATGGAGAATCATGGTGAAATCCTGTCACCAACTGCTCAAATATCATTAAGCAAAAATACTGTAAACCTTTAGAGACTTTATGTGTAAGCCAGGACATGGCTTTCATAATGTTACAGAAGATTTTAAGTCACCCTCCACAGAATATCAACAGATGCTGATGCACATTGTGTTTTAACAGGAGTATTAGAATAGTTCCTTTTTCTACACAGAGAAAAAATATGTTGCATGTTGCATGTGATCAAATAAAATGGTAGCAGCACCTTTTACTAAGGACTCCATAGCACTGTGTTAAATCCCAGTAATAGGAAGTTTGGGAAAAGGGCTTCTGGGAAAAGGAGCTGCAGAAGGATGGGTAAAGATCCTCATGTGAAGGGAGCTGTTCCCTCAAGAAAGGAGTATGTTACTTGCAGTAAAAACCTGCAGTAGGGCAAGGGAGAATAAAATGTAAAGGTTGTTTAAATGCTTGAATTGTTCAATCCCAGCTCTTTCTAGGAAGGCAGTCTTGATTAGACACATTTAAAACTGGATTTCACCTTTGTGGCTGCTGGCTTGTACACCCAGAACTGAGCACACTGAGCTGCCTCGATGTCTGCTGTAGGAAAATCATGGTTGGGGTTGTACTCTGAATAAATGAGCTTTCTACAATACTTCATGTTGTGAAGGAGAATTGTGCTTCCAGATTTTCCTCCCTCTGGCATTGCCATTTACAATTCTTGCAACATGGATTTGTGCTCATAATAAAATGAGTAAAGAATATTCCCCTGCTTTACTTGCTTAAAAATGTTGATGATGTCTTTTGATTTCCTAGCTCCTTGGGTCAAATGATGTGTATAGGGCTCCTCTCCAGTGTGGAGAGAACATAGCTTCTGTTTTTGAGCAAGCCTCTTCTGAATAGAGAGGTGTAAGCCTTCAGCAGCACACTGGGGTCAGACGTCTCACATGTCTGAATTACAGATGAGGTGCTCAGAACTCAGGTTCTGGACTTCTGGTGTCCTGTTTTTTGCTGTTGGATTGTGCATTTTTTGGGTGAAAGTAGTTTGTTTTCTTTGTTCTGAATCTGATGGGAATTTCACTCTGTCTGCTCTGGATTCCTGCAGACCTAGAATGGGTAAAAGGTGTGGATGTAGCAATCTGTTACACGTTTGTCCCTCCACCACAGTTCTGGGTTCTCCTGCAGACTCTGAGCTGTGGCAGGAGCACAGCTGTCCAACTCAGGCTGAATTTCCAAAGTGCTGCTTCTCTCAGCACTCTCCTAGAGCTCTGTGACCAGTTATTCTCACAGACTTCCTGGCTGGAAACAATTTTTGGGAGGTTTGCTGCTTTGCAGCTGGGTTTGCTCCAGCTTGTGTGAGCATTACTGTCAGCATGTGAGATGGAGAGAAAGAGACCACAATGGATTGTGTTTGCATCTCATTCTCTCAGCAGTATTGTGGTCTTATTTTCATTTAACAAATCTGTTTATGGAGTTTCAGCTGTGAGATACCTCTTGCAGGAACTAGTGACCCTTCTAAAAATGGTCACATATATTAAATGTAGGTCTCTGTCTTATGTTTAAATTTGTCAAAGGTATAGATTAATGTAGTTATCATTGATAATGATCCTTCTGTCTTCCTAAACTTTACTCTTTTTTATCATTAAATATGTGTGACTGAATTTAGGGAACACCAGAAGAGCAGTGACTTTTCCTAATGATTGGCTTTGCTAAAGAAGAAATATTTTCTTATGACTGAGCAGTTTCTTTATTGCTGACATGCCTAGTCAGCTGCTAAATAGTCTAAAATTTGCATGTTTTAATGCTGTGGGGTTTTTGTTTTGTAGGTCAAGGAGTGGATGAGCCACTCTCTGCAACTGGTTTCAGGCAAGCAGATGCTGCTGGTTTATTTCTCAGTAATGTGAAGTTTACCCACGTCTTTTCAAGTGACCTCCTTCGAGCAAAGCAGGTAAGTGCTTCTTGAGGCAACAGCTGGCTCCCAAGTCTAGTGTTTTTTTGCTGTTGGTGATGCAAAAATATTGCAGTGACAGAGCCAAAAGCTGCCTCTGGATCCCTGGAAGTGTCCAAGGCCAGGTTGGATGGGGCTCTGAGCAGCCTGGGATAGTGGAAGGTGTTCCTGCCTGTGGCTGGGGGTTGGAACTGGGTGATCTGAAAGGTCCCTTCCAACACAAACCAGTCCATGGTTCCATGATTTGCTGTTATTTTATATGGACATTGTTCTTGCTAAAGGAGTAATGGGGACTTGGTGGTCCCCATCATCACAGACAGAACTGAGTCTTTCTCTAAGAAGCAAACCAGACTGGCTGTGACATTGTTGTGGTGTCCCAGGCACTGTGGCTGTGTGCTGTGTTCTTTTGAGGAGTGCAGACCAATGCAGGCAAGGTCGAGTTTTGCTGTGAAATCAGTACAAGGATCATTAAATGGGCAGAGATGTTGGATTTTGTCAGGCATCTCACACCTCTTGCCTTGATGCAGTAAATATACAATACAGATTAAATAAAGAGGAAAAGTTACTACATAGGATTATATGTGACTTTGTGTGCAGAATTATGAAATACTCAAAATTAGGGAACCAAAACTTTTAAAGTTAGAGGTTGGCTGTTCTAGGAAGGTCATGTCTCCTGTGGAGGCCCTATCTTTAATTCTCTCTTCTGTTACTGATTCTGTGTTTTCAAGAGACCTGTAGGGGGTTGAAACTCCTAAGCCATTCTTGTTTGCTTGCTTTTTGCTGCGTTGTCCTGCTAGAAGTCTGTGAAGCTGTGTTGTAAACCAGATCAACCAAATGTAGTATAAATCTCCTTTTTTTTCTCTCAAAATATACACCATCAACATTGCTCATCAGTTTTGCAGCACAATTCCAGAAACTCCTGTAGCAGCACAACTTAAGCAGAAAACAAGAGACAAGGAGGGGAGAGTGCAATAGTTGGATATTTTAAATATGCAGAATAGCTGCCTGAGTCACTTCCTTTATGTATGTGAATGGCAGTGATGATATTTTAAAACATTAAGAGTGCTTTCTAACTTTCATAAAGCTGTGCTGTGTGCCTGCTTTATAGGAATTGGTTTGGGATATTTTTTCTTTTATTGGAGACAGCCTTTTCCAAGAAGAGCCCTTTCAGAATTGCACTCTCCTAATGTGAAAGACCTGAATTTTCTTTTGCATACAGGAAATGTATTTTGCCATTTGTTTGACAAGCTGTCCAGATGTTGGAAAAGCTTTCCCTAAGATGTGTAAAGCTGAGGTTTCCATGTGGTCCATGTGCAGCTTCCTTGGCAGCTGCAATTCTGTGAAGGGCCTGTTACTACACTGTCACTTCACAGCTCGAGTATGGGAGGAATGTACAAGTTCTGTTGCAAAAGAGGAAATTCCTGCATATAATCATACAAATAACTGTGCTGTGCATATGCACAAGGAAGTGGATTCAACCCTTTCTTTATTTCTGCCTTATTCTTTGAAAGAAGGTTAAAGTTCCAAGACCAAGTTTGTCCTAAGCAATATGTTAAATGTGCCAGTAGTACAACAAGGCTGCTTATTTGTGCCAGAATCCAAGGAGCATTTTCAAAATGAGTTCTTTAAATGTCAGATTGATTGGGTGTGGATGTTTGCACAGCTCAAACTGCCTGTGAAGCCAGTGCAGCCTTCCCACTTGGGTGCATGTAAGAACCAGGAGCAGCTGTCCTCTGGTTCCCAAGAAAGACAAGGAGAGGACCCAGTGGAGGCCACAGAGATGATGAGGGGTCTGGAGCATCTCTTATATGAGGGGAGACTGAGGGAGCTGGGCCTGGTTAGTCTGGAGAAGATGGGATCTCATTAATGCATAGAAATATCTCCAAGGAGTGTCAGAGAATGGTGCCAGGCTCTTTCCAGTGGCGTCCAGTGACAGGATGAGGAGCAATGGACACAAACCAAAACACAAAAAGTTCCACCTTCCAACATGAGGAAGAATTTCTGTAAATCGAGGCTGGCAGAGCCCTGGAACAGCCTGCCCAGGGAGGGCCTGGAGTCTCCCGCTTTGGAGACATTCCAATCCCACCTGGACATGCTCCTGTGTCACCTGCTCCAGGTGACCCTGCCTGGGCAGGGTGATCTCCAGAGGTCCCTTCCAGCCCTAAGGACTGGCTGTGGCAGCCAGACAGTGTCAGATGTTTTTTCAGTTGGATTAACTGAGCAGTTTCAGGGAACACAGCTGTGAGTCTGGCCCATGTAGTCCGTGTAAAGAATGTCCACATGACTGCTCTGTGTTGTATTCAACAGAAGATGTGGCTCTTATCCCAGTAAACCCTGCTGGCCACCTCTCATGGGTGCTGTTTCTTCAGCTGTTCTGGACTTTGAATTGGGAAGGAACTGCCAGAAGATTGCAGCTTTTCTATTTTTATGGCCTGGCCAGGGCCATCTATCCAATTCTGCCAGACTGGTAGCTGAAAAACTTTCTGTTTTGTTGATTTGGGTTGTTGGATGCTGCTGATGGGATTCACCTTGGCTCTGGTGGTGTAAGGTGGTGTGTCTATGTTCTGTCCAGTTAATGTGACTGTATATTCACTTTTTAGACTGCTGCTGCCATTCTAGGGAAAAACAGGTTTTGCAAAGATTTGGAAATCAAGTACGATGCAAGACTGCGAGAGAGAGTAAGTGCCAAAAGAATTTGTTATCAAATATTGAACTATTTGAAAATGTAGTTTCTTGCTGATGGGTATCTTGGCTTATTGAATGGTAGATTTAGCAGTGGAGAGCACTATTTGATGTGTTTTTAATCACTGGAAACTGAACAATTCACATCAGGGACAATAAATTGTTTGCAGAAGGGTGAAGCAGAGCCAAAACTAAATGATGAATGTTGTAACTATGATGCTTTAATGGTTTCAATAAGATAAGGTTTAGTGTTTAAGGAGCAGAAAGTGATTGTAGCATTTCCTGTTTGAATTTTTTTTCTCTGAGACATTCCAGTTCTTCACTTGAAATCAGCAAGGCCTTATTATTTACTTTTAATTGTGAGGGTACTTGTGTGGGTTTGTTTCCTTTTTTTAATGTCTTTTTCAAAAATTCTGAATTGAAGATGGATCCATCCTCTGTTGTGAAGACTTCACAGGTCTTCAGAGAAAATACTGGTTTCTAACATGTGAAAAATAATTCCCTGTAGCCTTTTTGCAAGCAAAAGGAAAATGGAGTTTATCCTCATGTGCAGGGCTTCATACAGAAGCATTTGCACTGTGACCTCAGTCACAAAGACACTTGAATTTTGTATGCTGGGGATGAGTGTCAGTGGAAGAAAAAAATCTCCACACAAAGATCAGGCTGAGGGTCATGTTTTGAATGTCCATGCTTTAAATGAGATGCTGCTCTTGGTGTATTTGTCTACTGAGCATATATATCTATATCTATATATATATATTTATATATATATTTGCTGTTTAAATGGGTACCTATAAAGATATTTCCTCACCCAAATTTGGGATAAAATGTAAAAGGTAGCTATGCCTTGGGAATCCAAGAAAACAAAGCTGAAGCTTCACAAAGGGAAGAGCTGTTTGCAGCCTCTGGAAGGGGTACAGGAGACCTGACACATCCTGCCAAACCCCGTTTTTCCCTTACAGAAATACGGTGTTGCAGAAGGAAGGCCTTTGGCTGACCTCAAGGCTATGGCAAAGGATGCTGGAGAGCAATGTCCTTCATTCACACCTTCTGGAGGAGAAACACTGGATGAAGTATGGTATTTATTTATTTATTTATTTATTTATCTATTTATGCCCTGCTTTCTAGGCTTTTTTAGCAGTGCAGTTGCAGCTATTGGGAGCTTCCCACTGAGAGCTCAGCCCAACCAGAGATATTCTCTAAGCTAAAAAATACTGCTTGGTCTGATAACAGTGGCTGCCAAGTGGGGAATCTCTTTATAACTAAAATACTGATTTTGAAACTGACTCCTCATGAAGCTCTGGCTCACAGGAGGATGATAGCAATTGTTCTCTGGAGGGCAGAGGAGTTTGCACAGCAGTCAGTAACTTACACTGGCTTCTGAGCCTTGTCTGTGAGAAATCTTTGTCTTGTAGCTGAAGTAGTTTTGTGTCTGATTTCTGAAAGGCCAAATCTGTGCTTGCTTCACAACAATCTCTTCGTTCTTCACAACATTCCCTTCCGGCCTTTCCCTGCAGGTGAGAGAGCGTGCGAGGGATTTTTTTGAATTCCTCTGCCAGCTGGCTGTTGAGTTGGAGCAGAAGGAGCAAGGCAAGCCCAGTGCCCCAGGCAGGAGCTCAGGAACATCTGGAGAACAGTTTGTTTTCCCTTGGACAAACCACTGCAGTGAGGCGGAGCCCAGCTCTGCGGGCAACGGATCTTCCACGGTATTAGATGCCAATATTTTGGTGGTGAGTCATGGAGCCTACATGAGGAACTGGATTGGCTATATGGTTTCAGATCTCAACTGTACCTTACCAGCAAATTTAACCAAGTCCCAGCTGTCTTCTGTCAGTCCCAATACCGGAGTCAGTCATTTCATTATAAAACTTGAAAACGGGAATTTGTTGAAGCCCAATATCACGTGTGTCTGTCTTAACCAAGACTCTCACTTAGTGGATGTGGGAGCTGAATGTGTAGCTTCAAAAGTGTTTTAAGAGTCTCTCTGGGGGGAAAGTGGGATTAGATCACAATTTTGCTAAACTAGGGAAAAGTATCTGTAGTAATTACTGGGATTGACTGGAATTGCTGACATTAAACTGCAAAAAGGGAGACATGCAACTGCTTGTCATCCTAAAAACTACAATTTGCATGGTCCTAGTGCCCAGAATAAGTTGGCAGTAGCAAAATAAAACAAATATTCTCTGTTCTCAGAAGCATAATATTTGCAGTCACTTGCATATCTGCTCCTACAGCACATATTTCAAACAACTCCTTTGCATTACTCCATAATTATTTTGGTTACCTCCAAGTGAAAGGGTTGGGGAGAAGAGAGAAGTGGTACCTCAAAGCTGAGCTATACTGTATTCTTGTTTTATTACAAAATGCTATATTGTAATATGAAACGTACATGTTGTCTTAAAATAAATTTTTGAATGCAATAGTAGAACCCAGGAAGGAGCATTGCCCAGTGGGACAGACTTGGTGCAGAGCCAAGGGATGTGACTCTGACACTGAATATCTGTGAGACTCTGGGCAAGTCTCCTTTCCATTTGTAATGTGGGAATGATGATAAACCTACCTCGCCAGGAGTATTTTCCTAAGAAATTGTTCAGGTTGTCGAGATCTCTGTTGAAGAGCACTGTACACAAACACAGAGTATTTATTTTTAGCTGTGATCAGGATGAGGAACCTTGTGTGCACATAGTAGTGGTCTCTTTTCTGGAAAAGGGACTTTCTCTCTGGGGTGAGTTGTATTTGACTGGAATCCTTCTGTTAGCTGCAGTCATGCACTTGATCTATGAATATTTTTGCCTAGAATGAGGCAAGTTTGATTGTTTGGTGACTGTTGGTGTGAATACTGCATTCTTTCCCCACTGGGGTGTTTGTGGTGTTACAGTGTGAGCTTATCTGGTTTATGTTATTTATAAGATTCACGTATTTTTTCTTCATTTGCATATTTTTGGCCTGTTAAAAAAAAAAATTAAAGACTCTTGAATAGAACTCCCATTTCATCTGTATTTCTTTTGAGGTAAAAATCTTTCTTAATATTGCCCTGTGAAGCTTTGCTCAGATCACATAACTTTTTTTCCTTCGTGGCTAAAATGGGAATATGACTTTTGCATGGATGCCTCAAGCTCTTTGTGAAATGCTTCTTCCTGGAAGGCTTCTCAGTACTAAATTGATGGTCACAGCCAACGAAGATAGCAAAGCTTTAATTATGATTTCTAACAGAGTTAATGGTAGGAGTATGGGGCAGGAGTTCATTCTGAATTTGCCTGTCCCTGGTAGTGCCAGTTTATTTCAGGCATGCCACTTACACAGCGGGGAATTCTCCTGCCAGTGCTTTAAACTGCTGAAACTCCCCTGGAACTGCCACATCCTGAATTTTGCCAGTCATTCCATCAATTCTTTTTGGAACCAATCATCTATTCTTAATAGAGTTGAAAATATGAGAGGATGAGTGGAGATGTGACACATTTTTCTCCCTAAGTCTGTCATTTCATCAAATATTTCAAAACACACTCGTGATTGGGGTGCTTCTCACTTTAAAAGGTTTCTTTATCTTTCTTGCCTGCTCTCAAGCAGATAATTAATATTTCGTTCTTGTTGATGATCCCATAACTTAGGAGAACATCTACTTTGTTAAGTGCTTTGCCACTGCTTGGGTCACACTATTCCCAGAGGGATTTTTGACTCTTCCTCTATAATAAGCTTTACCTTCTTTTTTTGTATTTATAGGTCATTAAAATTTAAATCCAGCCTAAGGAACCTGTGTGATTGTTTTCTCTAACTTGCTGTTACCAAATTCTTTCCTCTGGCAAGTAGATGGTACTGTGGTGTCTAACAAGGAAAAATACCAAAGGGTGAAACCACTCAGGTTTTCTGAACAGCTCCTATCTTAATGAAGTCACATTTTTCAGTGAAAATGCATCAGAATCTCTGCAATCAGACTTTGTAAAACACACTAAAATGCTGCAAACACATCTGCCAGTGGCCAAGGGAGTACAAGCAATCAAGAGTGTTAACAGTTGCCCAGATGTGCTTTTCCCCTCAGTATCTGCTGTTGACTTTACTGGAGACAGGATGCCAGCCTAGGAAGCGTTATAGCCTGCCCTAAAATAGTTGCATCTGTTATTTCTCCTTTGTTATGTCACATGTCAGGTTCTCTCTGCATGAAAAAGTCACTCATTTTGGAAGCTTCTGAAGCTAATTCTAAAAGCTGTTTTCTTTAGGTCTGTGTATAGTACTGCTCTTTTTAAGTTTTTACATCAACACTGAGACTAAATCTTTTTTGGTCAAGTGACTCTTGTGCATGTGTACAGTAAATCTGTACAGTTTATTGGGATCATGGGAAAGGAGAGCTGCAGCAATAGATGGGTCTGTTAGGAATAGTAACAGAACATCAATATTTGAGGGACTACTCAGTAGTGGCAATGGATGCTGGCTCCATCTCCTCACAGGTCTGCCTTTCCTTGAGCAGCTATCAGGCAGAGGGCTCTGGTAGTACCACAGTTTCCTTCCTCTAAAGCAAAGATACTTTATTCCCACAGTTCTCTGTTGAAGACTGTTGTGCAGACATAGTCCTGCCTTTGCAAAAGGAGGAGGTTTATTCCTTTTAAAAAAAATTTAGAACATAATTTAAATAGATGCATTCTATACCCAAGCTTTTGGCTGCCTCAGATCCACAACCCATATGCCTAGACTTAAAAGATACCAGATTTCACCCAGATGTCTCCTGCTTTTGAGGGCTTTGGCCATGAGTTGGAGGTTTTTAGATCTTGGAAATCCCAGGCAAATGGCAGCTGCATGGCACAAATGAACTTCACAGTGATCTGTGAGCTGCTTCTCTGGTATCCATGGATATGGCAGAGCCACTGTGGGGCATCTGTGTGTGTGTGGTGACTCCAGTGCCATTCAGGAAGGTCTCATGTGACAGGCAGCTCTGCTGTCACCTGCAAACAGCTCTGGGGTTCCTGGGGTGCAGGGACCTCGTGTGGCAGTGCATCACTTGCCCGAGTGCCAGAGCCTGGCAGGGGGGCTCTGAGGGCACTGAGCGTAAGGCACAGGAGAATGCTGGGATAAAACGCAGGAATCTTGAGCAGGCTGGTACTGGTCACCAAAGGAATGCTCCAGGCAGAACTCTTTCCTTCTGGTGCCCAGTTGGGTCATCCAGCCAGAGCTGAATGGGAGCACGGTGGTACAGCACACTTGACTGTAATAAGTCCTGAATGTGTTTTGGAACAGCTGGCCACTGAAAAGTGAATTTACTGAATTTAAAAGCTGAGGTGAAAAAAGGAGATTTGATTTCAGAGAGCAGGAATCACAAAATTAGTTTTAGAATTGTGAAATATCCTGAGTTGGAAGGCACCCACAAGAATCACTGAGTCCAGCTCCTGGCCCTACATGGGACAGTCCCAAGAATCACACAACTTAAATTCTACTTCTCCAAAGAAATTTAAATAATGGTTAATGCAACAAATTCTGAAGGAGAAAGTAATTACAGACATGAGAGGTAAATGAAACCTGGAATCTAATTAAATGAGTTTTTACCATAAGTAGTTCACACCCTACTAAATGTGTAGTTCTTTGATGAAGTAACTAATGTATAGGCAAGGGACAAATTAAATATGATCTAGGTGAATCTTAATTGAAGGCTTAATGCCACAATGGAAACCATCAGCTCAGCTGGTAAAGATAAATGTTGCTCAGGAGAAAAAACATGGTGAAGAAGGTATGCAAGGAATTAGTGGGCATAGAAGTAGTAATGTCCAAGGTCAAGCATTGAGCTGGAGTAAAGCTGGAGTAAAGCCCCTATTTTAGGGCCCTTAGGGGGCAATTTTTTTTGTAATTACTTTGAATAAAAATACAGGAATATGAAATATTAGTGAGAAGGCATCATCAATAACTATGTGGGGCAGAATAGCATGCAGAGGAGGAAATTATGAACTTCCAATCTTAAAGCTGCTTGAGTCTTCACAGAATGGCTGAGGCTGGACCCTGAGAGTGGCTCATGTGGTGCCACTTCCCTGCTCCAGCAGGGCCATCCCAGAGCACAGGGCACAGGATTGTGTCCAGATGGTTCTGGAATATCCCCAGTGAGGAGACTCCACACCCTCTCTGTTCAATCTATTCAGGGCTCAGTCACTGCCAGGACAGAAGTTCTGCCTCCTGCCCAGGTGGAACCTCCTGGGCTCAGTCCCTGCCTGTTCCTCTGGTGCCATTGCTGGGCCCCTGGAGCAGAGCCTGGGCCCTGCTCGGAGCCCTCCCTGCAGAGGCTTTTAATTTGTCAAATATCTTTTAGCCCAAGATCTTTGAGCCAGGATCACAAATAATTCCCAGCAGGACTGAACTGACAGACCTGTGGTTTCCCATTGCTTGTACAAGACATTTCCCAATTGAAGTTAAAATCCCTTCATGGTCAGTCTAGACCTACTAAGACACTGTTTTTCTCATCATCTTTCACAGAACTTTTATATTTGGGGTGCATGAAACATTTAGGAAGCTGAAACCTGTGAAGCTGGAAGTCACAGGGGACAGCAGCACACAAAAATTTTCAGACACTGCTGCTACCATTTATTTGTTCACTCAAGTACTTTTGGAAGGAGGAGCTTGAACAGACAATGCAGAATCCACCATTTGGAGATAATGGAAAAGTTTATTGGTACTTTTTAGAAAGGAAATAGTCTCTATAATACATTATTATAAATACTTATAAATATTCTGCAGGATTTAAGACCCACTCAAATAAATAAATAAATACTGTGACATAAATAAGTCATGTTTTCTTATTAGCTGGTGATTGCCAGCATCTCCATTGAAGAATAAATTCTTTTAAGTTTTGATGCAGTTGCCTATAGTTACATTTATGGTTTTTTGATGGAAAATCCACCCTCTATTCAGTCTTAGCTTACTTTTCCCCTGGCTACTGATAGAGTGAGCAAGCCTTCTTACTCTGTTCTAGTGTAGGAATTTAGAGATGGTCTATAGATTTAACCCCACCAATATTTCCCATCAAAATTTAATGTGGACAGAGCTTTTAATGGTTCCAGTTGTTGTAGGCGAGTTGCCTCAGTCCTAGAGAGGAACTTCCAACAATTAATGTAAAATGCAAACTTTGCTGGTATACTTGAAGTCCAGAGCTCTCAAGGAACAAAAGCCAAGAATAATGGTATAGGAATCAAGTAAAAAGATCAAAATAGAACATAAATAAAATCCCACCTCTCCACTGTATGGACAGCAAGTTAAAAAGCCTTGCTGTATTTTGAATAAGCAAGAAAAAGCGCAACTGTCTGCCTGCCTGCCTGCAATTCCCTTAATTCCTTAGAATCACTCTTTTCCTTTAGAAATTAATTCAAAACCACAGTAAGTTTAGAAAAACAAATTCCAGGAGATGCAACTCTTGGACTAATCCTGATCATTTGGTTTTCCTGTGCTCCTAAGTATTTATATTAATTAGGAATCTCTCCATCTAGGAAAACTGTTCTAAGAGCAGAATCAGGGGACCTATGACTTTTCCAACATAATGAGTTGGATGTGGTAGATAAAGAGATATTGTGTACATATACAAACATGGGGGGAAAGAGATTATTTTAAAAGCTGTCAGCAGTCCTGCTGCTGTGCTAAATCCAGAAAACATTAAATGAAATCAAGAAGCCCAGGGGGTTCTTATTTTGATTGTGTTTCACTGATGTAACTCCAGTGGCTTCAGTGAACTACTTCATGAGAAAGAAAAAAAGAACAGCATCCAACCTAATTTGTTTTTGTATGTTGCTATGAGCACACTGAGGAGCAGTGTATCACTTCAAATTGTTCTCAGGCTGATAAATACTTTAAATAAACAGAGCAGAAGAATCTGTGTTTTGACATGCAAAAAATCCCTGCAAAATAAAACCCTCAAATCTCTGCCACACTGGGTTTTGTGCTGCTCATCAGTGCCTTGCACCTGACTTCTGCAGAGTTCATCAAGAATAGCTTTTTCAAAGTGAACTTACCCAAAGCATAAACCAAACTAGGGAGAAGGTTTTGTCACCATTAGAGATCTCCTGATTAATAGTAATTCCACTCCTACAAGTATAAAGCATCTGATACCTGCTCAGAACTGAATACAAACATGGATGTTAACTGGAGGTTCCTTCTCTAAATACAAACCTAATTTTCACTCATTAGATGAGAATCTTCATTATAGTCTAAATATTAATCCTTTGATCCTTATAAAACATTTTTATAGATGTAGATTTCAATATTATGCAAAACAAACTGTCCTGTTTAACACACTACTGATTATTATTAATCCTGGTACTTCTGTCTTAGTTGGAAATATGCACTAATGATCTTTATTTCCATATTGGGATTCTGGAATTTAGTAAATGTAGAACTGTGATAGAGAACCACTTGGGAGAGAGTGAGACTTTCCTCTTTTTTTCAAAACCTCAGTTTAGGTTCAGTCAGAAATTGCTCTTTTTCCACAGGACCCTTTAATCCTGTCCTGTTGTCCCATCAGTTCCTCCAGTTTGCCATGTTTGCTGCTCTTATAACAGCAGAATGCCTTTTTTTGACTCATATGGGTGAAAAGAGAAGGAAGCTCCAACTTAAAAGCTAAAAACAATGAATCACAGGTTGAAAGGGACCTTAAGGCTCATCCACTCCACTCCCCTGCCATGGACAGGGACACCTGCTACTATCCCAGGTTGCTCAGAGCCCCATCCAGCCTGGCCTTGGACAATCCCAGGGATGGGGCAGCCACAGCTTCTCTGGGCAACCTGTGCCAGGGCCTCACCACCCTCATAGGGAACAATTTTTTCCTGATATCCAATCTAAACCTACTCCTGTCAGTGTGAAGCCATTGCCCCTTGTCCTGTCCCTGCAATTTCTGATGAAGACCCCCTCTCCAGCTTCCTTGTAGCCCCTTCAGACATTGGATACATGACATGACAATTTTTAAATAATAAAATAACACACCACCTGGCAGTTTGTCTGCTGTGCTTGGGCAGGATGGTGCTAGTAAGAGATTCCCTGTTTCTGCTGGAATCTTGGATGCTCCAGGTCTCTACATCAGTAACATCCGTTTCCCATTTCGTACAAGAGATTCCTTTTTTTGTTTGTTTGTTTTGATGCAAATTTAAGGTGATTCAGACCCCAAAAGATTTGGTTTGTGTCATTGTTTTATAAAATGGATCTTCTTTCCAGTAGAGCCCAAACTGGAAAAATCTGACTTGTACTTACAGACAGCAGTTTACTGACAAAACAAGATTTGAAGCTAAGGAACTTTTCCCAATGTCTCCCAGGTTTCTAAGAGCCACTTTGGCATTCAGGCTGAGTGTGACAGACAGTTCCTTTTGCCCCTGGCGGGCGCAGGGGCCACAGTTATCTCGTGATGTAGAAGCGAGGGCTTGGGAACCTCCTGGCCTCCATCATCGCGTGGGGATCATCGGGGTTCACCACGTCGTTCTGGTTGATCCTCATGGGCTCCCTGGGCATGTGGGGGAAGTCTGCTGGCTGCTGCTGCAGGGAGCCAAACACTGGGGTCTTCCTCTGCGGGACCAGGATCTGGTGAGGATCTACGGGATCAACGTCTGCGCTCCTGGTGTGTCTGTGGGGCTCGGGGGTGTTGAATCGGAACAGAGGGATCTCATTCTTCCTGGACAAAAACTGGGAGTATGGTGGTGGATTCATACCAGGGGAGAAGGCTTGTTTAATTCTGCCTACGCTCACCAAGAAGTGGTGTTTGGGGGATTGGTACACATCGTACCCGTTTTCCAGCGTCCTGTGGTTGAACACGCAGTCGTCTTGGCTGAAGTAATGCTGAGGGGAAGAAATAGGACACTTGTGAGCAGAGGAGTCTGGTGAATTGCAAACACTGATTAAAGAGGGAAAGAAGGGTGAGATCTTGCAGCAGGTGTTTTTCTAATCTCCCAGGTCTGTGTCTGACCCAAATGCAGATCAGAGTTGCATGTCTGTGCTTTCAGCAAAGGAATTTTAATGAAAAACCCTGTTTTCTTCCAGAGGGTCCCCACCCATGGCTCTGTGCTACAGATTGGTCCCTCACTGGATCTAATTTCTGTAATATGGGAAAGTAGGGGTTTTGTTGTTGGTGATGGTGGTTTTTTGTTTGTTTGGTTGGTTGGTTTTGTGGTTTTGTTTTTTGGGGTATTTTTGGCCTCATTTCCCCAGGCAGGATCTTAGATGATTTTTGTCAGCTCTACAACTTAATACAATCAAAGGAGAGAGCAAAGTTTGACCTAAGTGTCAGATCTTCTCTAACACTTCCCCCTCCACCTGCAGCTACCCAGGCTTGCCCTGGCTGGGGAAATGGGCACCACAGCAGCAGAATGCACTGGCCATTCAGCCTCAAGGCTTAGGAAAGGTCACTCACCGAGCCAAATATGTTTCCTTTCGTGTCCATACACAGGTAGCGTCCACTCTTCACACCTGTGATTATGACTGAGCCAGCACCCTCAGACTTGATCATTAGGGCACCTGTTCAGAACAACAAAAAGATCAAATCCATTTCAACAATGCATTTACAGATCCACAGATGCTCTGGCTGGAAGTGACCTCTGGGAGTTCAAACCAACCTCCCACATGACCTGGGACTGTTGCCCACCCTAAATCAGGTTTGCTGTGGCTTTGGAAAACTCCCAGGATGGAAGGCACCTCTCTGGGTGTCCTGTTCCAATGTGGCACTAACCTCCCAAAGACAACTTTTTTTCCCTCTGAAGTCTCAAATTGTGGTCTGAGGATATTGCCTTCAGTTCTGCCATTGCCCACATCCAGGGGGAGTTTGTCCCACTCATCTTTGTGACTGCCCCATGGTATTTTTTCAGTGGTGCCCAGCAGTGGCACCAGTGGAATGGGCAGAAACAGATACTCAGGTGGTAGTTCCACCTGGGCAGGAGGCAGAACTTCTGTCCTGTGCATTGACTGAGCACTGAACAGATTGTCCAGAGAGGGTGTGGAGTCTCCTCACTGGGGATATTCCAGAACCATCTGGACACAATCCTGTGCCCTGTGCTGTGGAATGGCCCTGCTGGAGCAGGGAGGTGGAACCAGGTAACCCCCTGTGGTGCCTTCCAACCTCAACCACTCTGTGATTTTGTCATTACATTGCCCTTAACATCCTTTTTACTGGACTAAAACCACAACAGATCATCATCAAGGCAGCCTGAAAACCCTGTGCCAGACCCACTCCACCTTCTACTCATCCAACATGACCTGGGGTTTCTGTAGTGCTCCAAGAGCAATGTCACTGGTACCAGGTAAGTGGGAATAACAACTTTCCTTGATCTGCTCCTTGCATCTGACTCAGTGCCTGTTGCCTTGTCCCACCCAGAAGATCTGTGCACATCCAGGCCGTGCCATCCTGGTGCAGAACTTGGCACTTCCCATTGTCTGGTGGCAGCAAATCATTCACCCTCCCTCTCAATATCCCTTCTGATGTCTGATTTCGATCTTTCCTGCTCCACCATTCCAAATCCTGCTATGCTTGTTTCATGGCATATATGGGAAAATGTCATGTTTTGCTGTATGTTGTTCTCTAAAATCCCACACTTGGTTCTTGACCAACATACCTAAAATGAGTTTCATAAAATCTTTTAATATGTAGCAAGAATAACAAGACAGTGCCAGCATTTCTGTGAATGTTGATTATCAATTCCTTAAAAAAATAGCAGAATGTGATCCTTTTTCCTCATTAATTAAATTATAACTTTAAAAACCATCCTTATTTACTTATGTAAAAGCTTCATTACCTAGACATAGATTTTTAACTGAGTGTATAAAATAGATGTAATAATAATAATAGTAATAATAATATTAACAACCTGATTTTATGATGCATAGCTTCTTGTGATTTGAATGCTGCTAAGAGAGAAGTATTTTTGAAATGCTGTAAAAGAACCTCAAGTCTTAAACCCCTCCCACATTTGTCTACTAACTAAAGAGTTTGGGCCAAGTAGTTAGCAAAGGAAGAAGAATAAACTATTCTGTGTTGAAATAGAATAATAAAATATATAATTAAATAAACTCTGAAGACACAATTTGAGAACCTTTTAGTTATACTAGGGTATAGTTTCTTCTCATGAAAGAACCTCATGAAAGAACCTTCTTCTTATGAACCCCAAAGGCTCAACACTTCTGTTATGCCAGTCTGGTCTTCCACAGTTTCCCCCTTTTTCACTGATCTTTGCATGCCCATGTTCTGTGCACATTAAAACTTAACTTTTAGTAGTTCTCAGCCCTCCACCCCAAAATACAGATTTTATGGATGCCATCAGTTTTCCAGCATTGCTCTGGAGAGTTCCCTCAGTGCAGTTCCTTTGGTAAGCACCATCAGTGGGAAGCAGCTATTTACAGGATATCATTACCAACCTCTAATAGCAGCTTCCTCCAGAAACTGGGGGTAAAATCATGAAGTGAAGGATAATTCAGGTGGTTTTTCCTTGCAGGGTATTACAGGAACCATAGGACTTTAGTTGTCCTAGTCAAGGAATGAGATTCCCTATCCACTAGATTTCTTTGGAGCGATTTTATTTGTTAAATAAAAGGAGAAGTATGATGATGTGTATTTTCCATTCCATGGCTGTGCTCCTCTGCCTGCCTGCCTAATGAGTAGAGGGGATTTTCTATAGGTGGTGAGGAAGTAAAACAATCTCCTTGTCCCTCCCCTGCTCCCATGGAGGTCTGTAGGAAGGCACTTACTGTAGATGGTTTGGTGAGGAGCGCCGTCGATGTAGCCATCAGCGTTGATTTGGAGGTGGAAGCTGCTCCTCTCAGTGTCGGTGTAGAGGTGCATCAGGCGGTCTCCATTGCCCCAGCTGGGACTCAGCAGTGGAGAGGAGTTGGGAAAGGCAAGGGAAGCCTTCAGGCTGCAGAGTAAGAGGAGCAGGGAGCTGCAGGGAATGCCCTGGGGAATGGCTCGCCACTCCATGGTGGGTCAGCGTCTGCTCCTCACCTCCCCTCGTGCCTGGAGTGTGAATCCTCAGACAGGATCCCTTCTTCTCTGCAGAGGCTTATAAAGGGCAGCAACATGACATCACACAGGAAAACCTTCTCCACATCCTTGATTTTTGGCAAAGCAACATTTTAAGTGTCCCGAAACCTCAAGGGAAGGATCTCTGGCTAAGGTGTGTGGGGGAAAAATGTAAGGTTTCTAAAGACAGCTCACGAAAGCTAATCATATGTTCAAATGTTATCTACAACCCTGTGACATCTGAAAGCTTCCCACGGCTCTACTGTTGGATCCAGGAAGGGCAATCCACTGCACTTGAACTGAAGGGAATGACCCTTTGGACCTGAATTATCTTTCTTTTTTGCCAGATGTGTTTATTCAGACTCCCACCTCCCCTCACCGTTTCCAAGCTGCATTCTGATTTAGTGGAAACATCAAATACAGCTAAAATTTTGTTGCAAATGTACCAAACGTTAGTATTAAGTTGTCCTGAGCCTGATTCCCCCTTCATTATGGTCTAAGTTCCACACCAAGCCTGTTGGGGTGCTATTTGTGTGACTCCATTCAAGTGAAGGGAACTTGATATGAGCAGAGCCTACTTCAAATAAACTGTCCCTTTTCTTTCTCCTGTTTCCTTCTGAGTCACACAAATAATCTAAAGTTGGTCAAAACCAGCTGAAAATAATGTGTACAACACTTAAAAGCTGGATGTTTGCTCCTGCATTGCACATCTGGCTGGCAGTTTGTAAAAAATGTTCCAAGATACAAGACCTGCTTCTCAGGTGTCCTGCCAGTGTTGTGGGTCTTTACAAACAAATTTTCTGATATCAAAAAAGATGGTTCCATTTATTACATGAAAATGCTGCACTAATGGGACACTGTATATGGGTGAATCAATGATAGGAGTGACAGGTTCCAAAACTCGACTGTGTTAAGGTTCCTTTCAAAATTTAATATAAACTTGACAAAAGTACCAAACAATAAATGAATATTTCCTTAATGAAACCTGAGGATTTTAACTGTAGCAGTGTTAGGTTCAGTTTCAGTCTCTAGCTGGAGACAGCATGAAAAGTTCTTAGTTTCATTAACAAGCTCTGGAGCTGTACCATCAGCATATAATGGATAGATAACATTAATGGATTGGTACAGCTGTAACCCACTGCAAAAGTGGATCTGATTTTGGTTTTTTTATTGTTTAAAATGAGTAAAACTCTGCCAAATTCTGCTGCCACACCTGTGTAAATCCAGAGACTTGCGTCAGAGTATATTCACCTGTGTAAATGACAGCACTTTTTAGCCAACCTGTATAAGGGTCAGATCTTAAACTGAGCAGGCTGACAAAGCTGGCTGCACTGACAGTCCAGGCCTCAGATGTTTTACTGGTTACAACATCTGAAATGCTTTAAATGAAAAGGTAGCTTAGAAGGAAAGGAGAGTTAATTTTTCTTATATTTTTAAAAAAATATCTCTATTTACTGTTGAAATTATCCACTCATATTTTTCACTCTTATCTTAGAACAAATGTTTGGGTTTTTCGTTGGTTGGTTAGTTGGTTGTTCTGGTTTTTTTTCTTTGCCCCCTTGACTAGACTCCTATGGAAATGTGAATATTGATACCTCAGTTGCAGAAGTGTCTCACAGAGGCACTGTACCCTCTTGGAATATTCTGTCATTCTTTTGTGACTGCAGTTTTTCTGGTTTGATGTTTCATATTCACTATGACATTTTGCTGTGCTCGCCAGCAGGCACTGATCTGATCTTTCTCCAGTGCCTTGGTGGCACAGAAAACATCCTCAGATGTTTGAAAAATTTATTCAACCTCATTTAAGCGCATGCCAGTTGTGAGCATCTGTTTATATTTTTATAATAATCAGACAAGCAAAGATTACTTTTAGAAGGTTAAATTGTTTAGCATTTTCTAAAGTTTCCCACAGCATTAAGAAAACTCCAGACTTTACTAAGTTCAGTTTAATCTGCTGGGCTAAAGTGAATTTATTTAGTCACTTCTTGTGAGAATGATAATACAAATTCTGCTTTTTCATAGACTTTTTTGCTTTAAACCTATAAATACCCACTACATGTGGTTTGTTGTGGGGTTTTGGTTTTTTTTTTTACAGTCCATGTCTTTTTTATTTCAGGCTGAATCAATTTATTCCTTCTGTGGCTATTTCTCTTATCCTCTAACCCATTCAGCTGTTGATGGGGTAGCCAGGTGTATGAAAGCTGCTTTACTCCTTCAGCCAAGTCTGTTATAATAGAAGTGATGACAACCTTTCTTGTCTTGCATGTTTTGCTGATGCATCAGCAATAACAATATTTCTGCAACTTTTACCACAGAAGCTGGTATAGATTTTTCAGATTTTTATATTGCTCTATGGTGTTTGATGAATTGAGATGGCTTTTCTCAGTTCTCAGCTAAAAAATTGCTGATAATTAACAGAAATTGTTTGTTGTAGGGAGAAATAAAAGGGAAAAATGGGACTGAATTTAAAGATCTTTTCACATTGTCACATTTTCCACTTCCCACTGCAGGGGTGCTACACTGCCAGCGTCAGGTGCCACAGTGGTGCAGGATACTCCATAGATGTATCCTGGAAAGGGAGGCTGGGAGACAGCCTGGAGGAGCTACCACCTATTGTCAATGTCAGGAGCCAAGGTAAAGGGAGGAAATCCTCACTCCAGAGCAAAAGATGAAAGGAAAATATGGATAAGACAGACCCCAGTTTTCAGGATGAAATTTATTTGATATAATCATTGAGCAACTTGGTCTAGGGGGAAAGTGTCCCTGACCATAGCAGGGGGTTGAAACAAGATGATTTTTGTGGTCCCTTTCAACCCAAATCATTCTGTGATTCTGTGATTGATGCTCCAGCCCTTAGTGAGTCTCACTTCCCTCCCTCCCTGCCATGCCTTTGTCCCAGGCCTGCTCCTGCTGCCTGCTCCTTGCTCCAGAGGCAGCTCAGCTCAGGTTTAGCCAGGTATTCTGGGCACTCACCTGGGCCAGGTGCCTCAGCTGGATCATGGATGACACTCAGACCTCCCTGGTATCATCATTTAACTGCAAATGGTACACAGAAGGAACTGAGGGTCACAGGAGCTCTGACTTTCCCCCATTTTGACTGCTTTGAGTTTCAGCTTTAGGTCATTTTGCAGTCCAAACTTACCACCTCAACTCTGTAAAACCCTCAGCAGCTAAATGTCATTCCTTGTGCTGTTTATCCCCTCAGTTCTAGAGGGAACTCACAAGGCAAAGGCAAGCTTTTTTTACAACAGGTTGAAGTTTCTAGAAGAGACTTGCAGTTATCTTTTGGAAGGGCTTTGTGGACCATCAGAAAAAAAAAAGTTTTCTACTCAATCTAATGGATTTGCCTTCCAGGATTCTCCTACGAGTGAAACTACACGTCCCTTCACAGTGCTGGAGTTCCTCTCATCACGTAGGAGCACCTGTAGCACTCTTGCCTAATAAAGCATATTGACTTATATGTAAACAGGTGGGTGGCTTGCCCTTTTGCAGCATTCTGTGCCATCTGAGTGCCTGTGCTGGCCTCAGGAAGCCTCTTGCTCTCTGCTGCTCAGCTCACACAGGAGTTTGGGTTGATATATTTGAAATTACCTCTGCTCTTAATAATTTCCTTTGCGCTGCATCTCTTCAAAAGAGGTCACAGAAATCAGAGGCCTGTCTCTCTGCCTCTGCTTCCTTAAAATCACTGTTACAAGTGGCTCTGAGATGATCACACCCCCAGCGCTGGAAGCTCAAGGGTGGAGTGCCTCTCCAGCAGTTATTCTAGGAATACTGACGCACTGAGCCGAGGGAATGTACCGTGGATGCTGTGTGTATGTGTGTGTGTGTGTGTGTGAGCAGATGCCTTTGCCACAGACTTCACCCAGTGTTGTTAAACACATCCTGAGTGACCTTATTTGGAGGCCCCATTCTTGTCACACTGCCCACGACTAAAGAAAACATCCTGGCCCAGCTCACCTACGTGAACAAGATGAGGTAAGCACAGCCCACTGGGTTTGGGACCGCAGTGTGTACCAGCAGTTTCTGCAGTGTGCCTGCTCTAAGGAACTGAAATGAAGGGCCTCATTCCTCCTCCAGCTGAAATCCTTGGCACAGCTCCCAGGCAAAGCAGAACCAGTCCCTAAAAGGTTTTGTTTTCTGAACAGAGAGTGTTTCTGTCATTTTAAGGGGTCTGAGTTTTCTTAAGTGTTGTGGGAGAGAGAATGGGTGCAATTTGTGGTGACAGCTGCTGATACCCTCAATTTCAAAAACAATCATAGAATCACAGAATGGCCTGTTTGGAAGGGATCTTAAAGATAATTTCATTCCAACCCTCTGCCATGGGCAGGGACACCTGCCACTATCCCAGGTTGCTCAGAGCCCCATCCAGCCTGGCCTTGGACACTGCCACATCTTCTCTGGGCAACCTGCACCAGGGCCTCAGCACCCTCACAGGAAATAATTTATTCCTAATATCCCATATAAGCCTGCACTTCTGTCAGTGTGAAGCCATTCCCCCTTGTCCTATCACTCCAGGCCCTTGTCAAGAGTCTCTCTCCACCTTTCCTGTCAGCTCTCCTCAGGTCTGGAAGGCTGAAAAATGTTCTGGTTTGGTGTTGAGACTTGGAAGGCCTGAAGTTTGTCTGGATTCTGAAATCTGCCCTGTGCACACCCAGTCCTGCTGACCTGCCTGCCCAGGCAGTGTGTCTTGTCTGAGAAAGTGTCTCCTTTCTCCTGGTGTGCTTGCTTCCAGGTGCAAAGGAATCCTGGGGACGCAGATACACAGCCTCAAGAAGTAAGTCACTTCAGTCATCCATCTCCTATGGTAATACACTGCCTAAAAGCAGGCTGGTGGTTTTATTTTGGGAAAACTCTTTGGTTTATGTAAAGTTTCCTATTTCCCAATATTGGGAAATAGGCTTGGACTAGGAAGATCTAGGAGCCCCTTCTGATCTAAATATTTCTAGGATTCAACAACATCTGCCACTACATTCATTGACAATTTCCAATAAACTAAATTGACATTTTCTCCTTGTTAGGCAGAAGACAAGGATCGATAATAAACTTTGTTGTAACCTAATTTTAAACTTACTCCAATCTCTCGGTTTCACCTGTTTCACTCAGATCTGTCTCCTTTAAGAAGAGATAAAAAAGTCTTAGGTTAAATAAATTAGGAATGGAAAATGAAAAGAGGGAGAGGGGAATGCAGCGAAACAAGGAGACAAAATATGCAGACGTCATCATCAGCCAAGGGCACTTTTACTGTGGGACAGTAATAACACAGCATGTGACTGATATGGGAAGAGCTGCCTCAGTGCAATTGCAGGTGTTGCTCTTTAGCTCTGGGACTTCTTTTTATGTGGGATCTCTTTGAAATGAAAACTTCACTGGAGAAATCTTTGCTCTCTATAAGTTTTAAGAGTAATTTTTTTTTAACACAAAAGCCTAAATAATAAATGAAAATAGTAATGACTGAACATTGTCCTTGTACTCAGGGTTTCTAATACAAGGAAAATAGAAAGATTCCCTAAGCCACTGCAAGACCAGTCTATGATACTGGAGTCCTCTAAAGAAACATGGAGATGAAAGTTTGTAAGGGGCAGGGCAAGACAAGTAACAGTGGCTTCATTTTTTCAACTAAACTCTGTTATCTCATCTTTGCTCAGAAGCTGGGTTCTGTTTTCGGAGGTATTTCCATGACAGGGAGCACATTGAGGAGAATTCATGAGACTGAACAGAAATCTGACAAAAATATGTCTTGAACTCTGCCCCTGATTCAGGTTTTCCTTCACAAAATGTCTTTTCAGGTAGATGTGCAGCTATATTTTTTTTTTTTCAGTGTAGACACAATAGTTCTTCATGCTGCTTTCTCAGCCTGCCACATTGCTGGTGAGGAGGAACTTGAGAGTCACATCAGCAAAGGTTCATCAGCTGCTGGGACACTGATCCTGCACCTGGGCCCTTTTGATCTTTGGCCATTTTCACAGCTGTCACAAGCTGGTGCCATGCCAGGGCTGGTTGGGAAATGCATTCTCTTTCAAATAAGTAAACCAGACTGGTTTTTGTCATCTTTATTGAAGTTCTGGACTCTAATCAACCTGCTCATTTCTCCAAAAGCAGAGAGATTTCTTCACTGACAATTCTTTCAAAACTTAAAAATGTAACTTAATACTTTTTTTTTAAATCTTCTTTATTATCCTTTCCATTATGCCAAAGGAACTTTCTTACATGCCAGAGGCTGGTTAGCCCATCTGCCGACCCTGAACATGACGATGTCTCTTTGACACTGGTGTCACTTCTTGACCCTTTGCTCCATTCCTCTCACAGTCTCCACTTCTGGTGGAAGAATGGAAATGAATTCAAGGTACCACCTTCATGACCAGCTGATGACCATCTCAGCATGAACTGAAGTTGTGCAGAATTCAAACATACATAAGAAATGTCATACACAAGAAATTCCAATCACCCAGGTGGCTGTGGACCTGCATGTTGATTGCTGTAGGGGTGTAGGGAAAAAATTCCATCGGAGATTAGCTTTTTATTTTGAAATCTGCAAGTTTCTCTTCAAAAAGTGCAAACACATCTGCAGATTTGCTCAAGATTTACAGAAAGTGACACACAGACATACCCCATACATATCTACTTTCCTACAGTTTCTATTTCTGTAGTTACTGCCTTTGAAAAATCATCATTATCACAGAATCATGGAGTGGTTTGGGTTGGAAGGGACCTCACAGCCCATCTCATTCCAATGGATATGGGCAGGTGTCCCTGCCACTATCCCAGGTTGCTCAGAGCCCCACCCAACCTGGCCTTGGACACTGCCAGGGATCCAGGGGCAGCCACAGCTGCTCTGGGCAACCTGTGCCAGGGCCTCACCACTCTCACAGTGAATAATTTCTTCCCAATATCCAATCTATACCTACTCTCTGTGACTTTGAAGCCATTCCACCTGTGTTTTGACCCTGGTAAATGTAAACTGCTTTGTCCCTCACTGGATCACTGAGGTAGTTAAAGTTCTCCTGATCTCACTGAGTGACACCTATGCTGATTAGCATAATTCCCTTCTTTGGGTTTTTGCATAATTTTGTTTTATTGCCTCTTCAATAGGCTAGAAGATTTATGTTGGACCATTGAGTCCTGGGCTCAGGTCATAGGCAAAGTAACTCCAGGAAAAAAGCAAGGCTCCAGCCACCTGGAATGAGTCAGGATGGATCATTTTTCATTGAAAAAAAAAGGAAAGGAAGCTCTTCTCCAGAGTGCCCTGAAACAAATATAATTATAAACTGTGTTGTTTTAGATATCATCCCTAATGATTTCTTGTTTGACGTAAGTTGGTGTCATTTCATTGTCCTTGGAGAAACTATTCCAGAGCTGTCAGCCATGGTTCATGAAAGCATACAATAAAATTGTGAGTTGTAAACAATTAATTGTGAGAGGAAAAAAATTAGTCCTAATCAAGGCATTTTGGTCCACACCCTGTGACAAAAAATAACCAACAATTATATGTGCTTATGAGATCCAGGATTGAATAATATGTTCAAATTTCATGATCCAAGGACGCAGCTCGTTGAGTTCATCTGGACTTATTGGCCCCTTGGATTTTGGCCAAACACTTTTCAGCAGTGTAGGGTTCCAAAACAAACATGCTTTTGGACTGAGCAGGATGCAGAGCTTGGCTGGAGAGAAAAAAGAAATCTCTGCTTGTGGCTGCATACTTGGTTGTTTGTTTTTATAATTTTTTTCTGCAATGACAGCGATTTCCTTAGCCAGGATTGCTCACTGCAGTTCATTGCAATTCCAGTTTGCATTACATGTATTAAACCTAGAGATTCCCAGTGGTTTATCTTACCCTGAGTCTCCTGCTCAGCTGTCCAACAGCTGGAAGAGATTCTTACTTCCTCTTTTAATCTTGGGTTCTGACAAGGAAACCAAATGTCCTCTTGGCTTCTCAAATCATTGTGATTCCTAACATGAAGCACAAAAGTTTGCAGTTGGATGATTTTTTGAAGGAACAAAGTCACCAGTAGTTAAATACCTGGGACCTAATTGTCTCCTCCACTGCTCAAATTGATGCAGAGCAGGGTGGCTTCAGCAAATGCCAAAAGAAAAAACAAACAAAAAAAAAAAAAAACCACCCCAAAAGACCAATGCAAAAGAGATGTGGGGCTGTTTGTTTCCTTTTACAAGCATGTCTTTAATTAGAATGCCAATTCTTATCCCAGCTTGCTCAGAGTCCCATCCAGCCTGATCTTGGACACTTTCTGGGATCCAGGGGCAGCCACAGCTTCTCTGGGCACCTTGTGCCAGGGCCTCAACCACCCTCACAGGGAACAATTTCTTCCTCATATCCAATCTAAACCTGCTCTCTGTCAGTGTGAAGCCATTGCCCCTTGTCCTGTCACTCCAGGCCCTTGTCAAGAGTCTCTCTCCATCTTTCCTGTGGGCTCCCTTCAGGCACTGCAAGGCCACATGAGGTCACCCCAAAGCCTTCTCTTCTCCAGGCTGAACAATCCCAATTCCCTCAGCCTTTCCTCCCAGCAGAGCTGCTCCATCCCTCTGATCCCCTTGGTGTCCCTGCTCTGGCCTGGCTCCTTGTGCTCCCTGTGTTTCCTGTGCTGGGCCCAGGGCTGGATGCAGCCCTGCAGGGGGGGCTCAGTAGAGAGGGGCAGAGGGGCAGAATCCCCCCTGCCCTGCTGCCCACACTGGGGGCTCAGCCCAGCACAGGGTGGGGTTCTGGATCTCAGCACTGGCCCTGCTGCTGGCCCTTGCTCTGAACGTGGTCTCAGCTGAAGCCACACAGTTCATGGACCTGAGCTTTGTGTACCTGCAGCTGAGCTTATCCTGTACGTGTGAATTATCAGAAAGCATTCTTTTTTCCTTTTCTTTCCTTTCCCTTCATGGTACTGAATCCTTCAGATGATTTCTGCAGCCATTTGTTGGTAAGAGTTAGCTCCAGCAGGAGGGATGCTTTCTGTCAATGCACAGGACTAATGTGTCTTGTGTCAAGACCCTAAAGATGATGCCAACCCTTCAGACTCTCAGCAAAGTATGGGCTGCTCTGGTGACCCTTTTGAGATATTTGTCTGTTTGATGCCCTTTGAGTTGCTATCCAGAGTTTCAACCAGAGCTTAATGAATCATTAAGCTGTTGCAGGGGCTGTTGCAGGAGATGGGTAGATGAGATTCTTCCTGATACATCTTCCCCTAGCTTTGAAGTTGGTCCTGAACTCATCTAAGATGTTGGATTCAAGCCTTCCAACAGTCCTTTCCCTTCTAAATGTCTCCATAGAAACAGAGATATTACTAAGTTTCAAATTACCTGTGAGGAAGCAGAAAATGAGGTAGACTTAGCAAAATGTTTCCTATTCTTCATAGGGGTGTGAGGCTTATCCACCATCTCTTGTCCCCAAAATTCCTGGGAGATTTTTCATCCCCCAAACTGAGAGCACAGAGTGGGAAGGGAGCATGGGAATTGCCTGTGCCTCCCAGGACACCTGGGCACTTCCCAGGCAAGAAATCTGAATTACACAAAGTTCTACAAGAAATTTGAAGTGTAGCAATGCATACTCTGGTTTTAGAGGTGAATAAAAACTAGGTTTGGAGGAAGAGTTAACACAGCATTTCTGAATCAAGGAAAAAACCAAATGTTAAGAGGGATTTAGAGTCAAAACACTACCAAAAATGTATAAAATTTTATTTTATGAATACATTAAACTATTGTGCGCAGCACATACATATAAAAATAGAAGCAATTTCACAAACAATTGATTGGACAGTTTTATGTTTCTTGCAAATTTACAGTCTCAATTGTGAGTCCATATTGAGTCAGAACATGAGGTATATTTTAGTGAAAAAAGGTAATCTGAGAACTTTGGCACCATTTTACTGTGCAAAATAAAATCTTGGAATTGAAATAGTGAGGTATACAAATATTACTCTGCTTTTCCACTGTGTGTGTGTCTGTGTCTCTTCATGTCTGGGAAAAATACATTTATTAAAGAACATGATTCAGTTCCAGCCAAATCTGCTTTCTAACAGGGTGATTTAAGTCTTAGAACGTTATGGGGTTTGCCTGAGGGAGGAGAAACTGTGAAAATAGGCATTAACCCCACAGGAGAATCCCATGTGCAAAATGTGGGCATGCCAGGCTGGTGTGGAGCATTCACAGCGATGCTTTCAAAGCTCAGCCCATGGCATGACCCCTGTTAATGCACATTTGAGATATGTTTTGAAGTTCCTAATTTGGCCCTGATTTGGGAAATTCCTTTAGTTTCATGAGTTTTCTTTATATAGTCACATACCCTTCTTTGATTTCAGCTGTGATTTCCATGTTGATCTGGCTGGCATTGGGGTGTAATGAGGAAAAAAACCAGTGATGTAAAGAGTAACTCAGCAGAGTGACTGATGGGGCCCTCCAAATGCCCACCAAAACTGCATCCAAAAGGGTCTGCAGTTCCTAAGAACAGTCTCAGGCTGTGAATAACAGATTTATAGATACACAGAATGATTGAGGTTGGAAAACACCTCCAAGATCATCAAGTCCAACCTTTGACAAATCCCCACCTTGTCAACCAGACCAGAGCCACATCCAGTCATTTCCTGAACACTTCCAGGGATGGTGACTCCACCACCTCTCTGGGCAGCCTGTTTCAATGCCTGACCTCCTCTTCAGTGAAGAAATTCTTCCTGATGTCCAACCTGAACCTCCCCTGGCACAGCTTGAGGCCATTTCCCTCTGAGTTCTTGTGACCTGGTCTATGGGTTGTCCTCGCTTGACCAGTGTGTGCAAAATGGAGCCAGTGAGTCTGATTCCCACCTTTTGTGCCAGCTGTCCCAATGCTTACCAGTCCTGGAAACAATCACTTTCTCTAGGCTGCCCTGGTTTAAGAGGGAACAGACTCAATCCTGTCATAAGGATGCTGGATTAAGCTGTGATCAGAAGCAAATTTATGTGCCAGTACTCTGTTTCCTTCTACATCCCTGGACTCTTCCATACTTCTTCAAACTTCATTTCAAAGACATTTAGGAATATAACCCCAGGATACAGGTTGCCAGCTAATGTATTTCAGCACAGCTCTCTGTACCTCTGGAGACTCTAGGCCAGTGTACTGCCTGATACCCTCCAAACTTTTCTTTGACCCACTCTCTCCCCACTCAAAACATCCTGATTTTTCACTTCAAATGCACATTTTTCCAAAGCAAACTGCTGCACACGTTGTGGGTGAACAAAGTGTGTCATCTTGGCTTCTTTCTGAAATACTGCAAGACCAGAAAATGAAGAGCAATTCCTTTCAACTCCTTTCCTTCCAAAGCATCCTTCAAAGTATCCTATTCCTGTATTGTGAGCAGCATTCCACTCTTTTTTCTCTTCATTTACACTGTGATCATCACTTACATTTGAACCTGATAAATCCAAATATAAGTCACACTAGAGATGCTGGAAAACTGTATCTTGTTCACAAAACAATTGGCTTGACAGTTTCTTGGGAATGGTGGTGGGGGGTACATCCTTGTGGGTATGTCCATTGGGCCAAATCTTCTGCAGCTATAAACTGATAGTTTTCCAGTTTTTCTAGGCTGATTTACTCCAGCTGAGGATCTGGCCCTGACAGTGTCTCTCATGCATGTCAGAAGGCTCAAATTCATCACGAATAGACAGCCCCTGCAAATAGAATGGCATGTCAAGGCTGGACATAGCCCCCTTTTGGCTGGACGTGGGAGATAATCTTGCACTCAGATATTCACTTCTGCAGCAGCATGGTCCATCTATGCTGAAAATGCTCATGCTCTGACATTACATTGAATCTAGTTTCAAATTTAGGAGCACGCCACCAATGCAGGAATCCCAAGGCTTCTGGTAACTGACATTTATAGTGACCATTGACTTAGGGCCTCTTAAAATACTCTTTCAAAGGCACAGAGAATGCAGCTTCATTGGTGATCTGGGAAAGGGTTGTCAAAATAGCAAGGCAAGGTTATGTGTCATTTGTACAGCTTCTAGGAGAGCTTTGAAGAGTGTTTCATACAGCTTGCTGTGTTGTCTTTGAAACTGATGCTTTGCAAGTGACAGAAACTGGAATTATGGCACGAGTTCCTCTGTCCCAACATGGGAAGGTATGCTTGTGTAGCTTCCTTTCTCTGTCCTTCATACCTCAGGGAGGTATGATAGAGAAGAACCAAATATGCTTAAGACAGTGAAAATTCAACAGAGTTTTCTAAAATAACCCTTTGCTGGAAGCTTCCATGAATTTCTTATCTTTTATAAAATGCATCCCACACACCAGTTCTAGTTCTTAGAGATCAACAGCATTCAGGCTAAATGAGATTCAGTGCCTTTAAATATTTCTTTTCTTTTTTATAGAGGCACATGGGCATCAGGAGACTGGCATGACTGATTCATTAAAAGTAGTTACATAGATGCACACTCATCCATCCCATGTCTATATATATACAAATATTAATATTAAAGATGTACACATCTATATTGGAGGTAAATCTAAACTAAGCTCACAAAATGCCATTCAGAATCCTCAGCTCCAAATCAGTTTTGCATTTGAGACCCATCTATGATTTATCCTGTGGCCCTTCCCACGGGAAATTGATTGTAGGTCTTCATTTTGCCAACCATTCCATGTGAGGAGACCCTGGAGAATCCCTTCAGGGGCTCTGGGAACAGACAGTTTGCTTGTGCAGAAACACTTGTGGAATTGGCACCTTTGTGATCAAAACAGGTTGAGGACTTTACAGGACAGGACACAGTCTGTAGAGGGGGGTGCAGGCAGATATTCAGATGGAGTGAACTGCCTGAAGCTCTGGTGAAGCAAAATCATCTGGTGATTTGGCCCATGATATGTAAACAGTTCAGTACAAGAGGTTATTATCTGAGGTAATTAATATCTAGTAAATCACCTATGATTGATTAGATGGTTGCCCACAGCCATTCTGCATCTTCCAAAAACTTCCTTTGCACTCCAGCTTGCATTTTTCTCTGTACAGCACCAAAGGAGGCACACAGCCATGTAAAATTTGTACAGAGTAGGAGAGAAGCAGCATTGCATTACATATGCTATGTGATGAATCTAGTACAAATACTTTTATCCAAATATACACATACATATACAGATTTCTTTTTGTTTTCCAATGGCCAGTATAAATACTTTACCTGGGAGGTTATTCCCCATGTGCAAAACGAAACTGTTTGTCCTGGGATTTAATCTTCTGTTTTGCTGGTGCTCATATTCTTGGTAAGAAGTGGGTCACTGTCATGGCAGGAGAAACCTTGTTCCCTCTCTTCACCCTGCCGTGTTTGCTCAGGGCTATGTAAGCGCCGCGGTGAACCTTGGATTCATATGCATTGTAGTTATTGGGCAGCAAGGTTTCCTTGAACTTGCACTCATCTTGGAAAACAGCCTAAGGAACAGCAAGGGGAGGGGGTAGGGATTCAAATCAGGTACAATCAATTTTCCACCAAGGCCCAGGTCATTTTTCTTCCTCGCGTTTTTACACCAGGGCTCGTTGCAGTGTGCGACAGGTGGTGCCGCAGCCACTGCGGCCAACAATAAATCTCCCTCCTCGGTGCTAATTTGGTGTCAGATGAACTCAGATGCCACCTGTCCAGATAATGGACTGTGTATTTCCTGTGGCAGATCAAGTTAATTCATTATAAATCATGGATTTCTTCATTTTATTTGCAAGTAATAATTTCTGTCAGCATTGCACCCTCTTGCCCAAACAACAGCTTTATTTAAGACCTCCCCTCTGCCAGAAGTTCCATCATTTATAAAAAAAAATTTATGCTGGCTGTTGAAACCTTCAGAGCTTTTCCAAACATCAGTGCCCAGGGACAACTGCTTGCTTTAATAAGAGATTTGATTAACAAGAAATAATTTCTTTATTAAACCATTAGTAATATTTAACTATGCAGCTGGTTCTAATCTGGGAAAACAGTTTTAATGTCCTCCATGTCAAAACATGAAAATCTAAGGAGGGGGAGTTATCTGGGAGAGGAGGTGCAAGGACAAGCAGGAGACAAATGCAGAAGAAATTAAAAGAGAAAGCAGAATAATTCTCTGACTTCAAATGAGATGCCACCAATGCAGTTTTACTTGGGCATCTGTGTGATAACACCATGCAAACCTGTAAGAGTTTGACTTAAGGCATTGCGCTGTGCAGGGAAAATGCACATCTCTTACAGTTTTTGAAAGTGTCTTTGAAAATAAACAAAACTGTATTGAAAGTGGGGGAAAAAATCAAAGGGATTTCTGTACTTCTTTAGAAAGACCCAGCTAAGTAAAGCAGTTGGACTTGTGGCACTTTTTAGGTGCTTGTGATCACTTGTGATTGAAAGAATATTCCTGAAGTGCGATCTTAAAGTGTCCTACTGTCATTATGAGTGCGAGAAGCAATCAGGTTAGTAATGCCACAGGTCCCTCATAACATTTGGCATTATTTTAAACCACTGCAATGCTTTGTTGAAATTACAGCTCTTCCAAAGGAAAGGACTCTGCTGCTCCTTGACAAAAGAGATTGCTACAACCAGTGCCACTCATTACTTTAAGATGGGCTGATTTTGCCTATTGCCCAGAGCCAGCCTCTTTCAAATGCACCTCCTAACAAGCACTTTTTCTGCTGGATATTGACGCTGGAGATGTGCTGCTCACATCTCTGAGGTTAAACTGCATTTAGAAAGCAAATCATCTAGATGAGGATGATGGTGTTTCAGTATGATTTGCATACCATTGTTAATAGTTATTATTATTTTCTCACCCTTTGCAAATGATCTCACAAAACTGATCATTAAAATAACCCCAGCCACACATGTTGACCTTGTAGGGTAGACTTCCTATTTATTCTTGATGGTGTGGCTGTTTTTGGTAGGAAGGAGCATGTGGTCATTACTTTACTAAGGGTAGCAGTTGGAAATAGCTATAATTGTGCCTCTCCTACACACAATGCGATGCAGGATGGAATCAATGGGGCTCAGCTTTGCTACAATGTGTTTGCAGCCCTGTGACCTTAGAAGAAGCCATCTAATTAATCTGTACTATTTGCAGAATATGTTCATTTTCCTAAGGTGTCCCCTGTACAGTCTTACAGGAAAGCTTTAAAATCCCAGCCCTGTAACAGCCATGCTGCTTGTTGCATTAAATAGCACTGATGACAGCAGGCTGGGCAGGCTCCCTGTAACAGGAGGGCTATTTTCTCTGCTTGTAATCAGAGATTTCCATAAGGAAAGGATTGAAACAAACAAAACCAAAACAAACTGAACCCAAACAAACAATGCAAAACACTAAACCAAACCAAACCACTTCAAAACCTTTTTGTATAAACTGTGAAACACTACTTGCACTTGTACTTACCGTCCCATACAACCTGCCTTTGCTGTTCATTGCAATGAAGAGAGCACTTTTCACACCAAGCAGACTTACAACACCTCTTTCTACAGTGGATATTTCAAAGAGACCTGAAAAACATGAAGTTTAATAGAAGTGTTATCACAGAATCTAGAGCTAATGGAAGACAATTCAGATATCTTTTTTTTTTAAACCCTAACAAACTTGTAACATATTATTTATAAGAATTAACTCCCTAATGCAGCAAAATAAATACACACAGAGAAGATCTTGGGTTTTTCTAAATGTCACAGGATTTGAAAATAATTATTCTAGAATTGTAGTCACATTCTGTATAAGCCTTTTGTTCTATCAAACTCTTTTGATCTGTCAAACTCTGGACCTTTTCAATAAGAAAATAATTTTTATGTAATATGCTATACTTACAGAAGTTTTTTTACTGAGCCTTAAAGAAGTGTGGCTTGCATTTTGAAGTCCCACATGACATTGATGCAAAAGATTTTAGCAACTGCCCTCTACAGGAAATTCAAATCCACATGACTAATGCTTTCCTTAATTCTTAGGGTAACAGAACAGCACCCACAAGAATGAATGAACCAGGACCAGCAAACCCCTTCCATGGGACACACTGAGTATCCCAAAAATACTGGTCAGCTGAGATTCAAGAATCATGCTTTGGTACTCTGGACTCAGCAAAAACCTCCCATATTCAAAAGGGAAATGAGAAGGTGAGGAGCAAGAAAATGCAGCAGAGAGTCAGTTTTCGACCTGGTTTGTCTTTTCTCATCTGTGCAGCAAAGCAGGTACAAATAAATTCTATCTAAATTTGTCTAAGCATTTTGTGCCATGTTTCAGCCCGAAGGGTTTCTCATATTTACTGATCCCAGGGACTTTAAAAGGCAACAGATGTAGCACAGGTTAATAATATCAAGTCACAACATTTGCACTCTGTGAAGGGTAATTACTAGAGTTCACAGCAATTAAGTGACATCTATTCTATTTCATTTCTGGATGCAACTCACTGTATTGGTTTTCATTGTGAACTCCGCTTATCCTTCCGTCTGGGAGGATTTGAAGGTGAAACCCGATGCCCACGTTGCAGTAAAGCCTCCGCTGCCTCTTGATTCCTAGCAAATAGTCACTCTCCCAGTTCACATCTGCCTTCTCCCCTGACATCCCAGCCATGGACCTGGACAGCAGAGATTGCCATCCTCTCTCCAGCAATGTGCCATTAGTTCTGCTTACAGCTGGGTGTGTGGCAGCAATCCCGGCTAGCAGACCCAGGAGAAGGAAGGCAGGAAGCGTCCGGTGAGCGCCGGCGTCGCAGGACATAGTGATGAGAAGTCTTTGTGCCGTGGCCATCCCGTTCACCTCCTGGGCACGTGGTCAGAATTAATGGCCCTAAAAATACCACCCTTCTTGTTTTTCTCCCTTCAGCATGGTGGCAGAGGCTTATTTTTGGAAAGCAAATAGAGCTTGCTGACCTGAAACTAAAGCCCAATAGCAGTTGGGTTGGGAGCAGAGACAGGCCAGCAGGACTGCAACTGGTGGGGACCATGGTTTGTAGATCCTGCTTCCCGCTGGGCAGCCTCCGTTATATTTGATTGAGCCATCTTTATAGTGCAGGGGCTGTCCCTGCCCACATCATCACTCTGACATCAACAGCCTGCCCAAGGTGAGGCTGCCAGGGCTGTAACACAAACCTGCGTCCTCCCTGCCTGCTGAGGTTGGAGTGCTGTCAGCCAAGACTGGAGGCAGGAGTGGGATTTCATTGGCTGTGGGAAGCAAAGGAGTCAAATTGGTCAGGGAATCAGAGGCCTCACAGGCAGCTTCCTTATTTAGAGAAGAAGGTGTAAAAACAGTTCTGGACCTCATCAGTGAGCAATGAGAGGTTTGCAGCCACTTCCTTGGTGGCACGATCGGCGGGTGCTTGTCAGGGCACCTCGATACTCGGGGACAATCAGCTTGAGGTGGCCACAGCTCTTTTTGTGCACACCCTGCAAAGCCAAGGCACCTCTTACTGAGCGACCCATGTGCTAACCTCTGTCTGTACTTCTGCAGGGAGTGCTCCTGGCTGGCTAAAGGAGAGGTAAGCCATGCAGCAGGGACAGAAGCCCCAGCTCCTGCAGGTTTTATCCCAGTGGGAATTCTGCTAAGCAGGGCACACAGGCTGGAGCATTGATCTTGCAGTGACACATTAGGTCTTCCTGTTGTTCACTGAGGTGACTTCCAGATGATCACATTTACTTCCAGGTGATCACATTTACCTGGGGAGGGTGTGTTCCTCCTGCAGGGGGGCAGTAGTATTTGTAGAAGCAAGACAAGGACTTAGGTGATGTGTAAAAGCTGAGGAAAAAGTGAGATGGCCACAGTTTCCCAGTGTTTCACTGTCTCCTTTCCTCAAGCCCAAATACTCACTATTTTTAAAACTTATTACCATCTTAATTTGCCTCCCCTTCTGTTTGCTCAGACTGTCTTAATTATTTCCCCTCATTTTCCACTGAAGCTGTTTCAGCTCCTTTGGAGTTAGATAGATTAGACTTTTATCTTAATTAGTTTCACAGAACTTATCAAGACATAAGACAGAGGAAAACAGCTGAGATTTATACAAATACTTTTGTCAATATGTCTGTCAGCTTCTCATAGCATAGGCCTTGCATCTTCTGTGTCATTTGAGAAGCCTGCTAATGAGGGGAGTACCTGGAAGCATAATTAAACTGAGCACACCAGTAGAGGTGCAATACGAGGCCTGGGACACTGCAGACTCCCCAGCAGGAGCCCCATGAGGTGAAGGGGAGCCCCTGGCAGCCTTGAGGCAGGAGATCAGTCATTTTCAGTGATGTATGTGAATACTGATTGCTCTCAGGAGACAGGCTCAGCTATAAAATAATTGGGAACCACAGGGCTAGGCCCTGGCTTGTGCTAGGTGACATTTCAAGGTCTCTGTGCCTTTGCTGAAGCTGAACTTGACTATCACAGAATCACAGAATAACCTGAGCTAGAATGGACCCACTAGGATCATGCAAGTCCAATGCCTGGCTCTGCACAGGACACCCCAGCAATCCCATCCTGTACCTGAGAGCCTTGTCCAAACACTCCCTGATCTCTGTCAGGCTTGGGGTGGTGGCCAAAGGAAGGATATCTTTTGCTGACAAAGAATATCTTCAGATCCTTTTCTCTCCTGCTTTCTACTTTATCTGATGATTTTTTCATCTATATGAAGTACATATATCCTTTTTAGGAAGGAATAATACTAGTATTTTACACCCTCTTATCATAGCCGCAGTCTTCATGAGAGACCATCATCACTGGGAAACAAAGCCCAGGGTCCCTGTTACAAGCATGGAGCACTGATTTTCCAGTTTTTCCTATGCTGCAGTTTGAAACCTGCCCATTCCCAATGCATGTGACTCCTGGCAACACTGCCTGGTCTCAGAGCCATCACTGTCTGTAAAAACATGCATTGTAATATTTTCTTTCCTGTTTATTTTTCCCCCTAGAGAACTTTTCAAGTGTAATGGGTACAGAGCTGTATTTCCATCCTCAGCTTTAATCACCTTTGCATCTTTGTGTCTCATTCATCAGAGCAAAGACAAACCATGGGCTAATTGAGCTCCTCTAACTTTTGCTAGCACATCTGCCACTGTGGATTCCCCATAAGGTGTCCTGATGGCCCAAGTTAAAGGAACGCTTTGTAGGATGAACCATGTCTCATCCCAGTACCCTTGACCCCGGAATTAAAACCAAATGGTCAGACACAAAACAAAGAAAGACAATTTCTGACACGTCTATGGGATGCATTGGTTTGTATTTTAGTCAGTCCAGTTGGAAAGTGGCTGCTGAGGGCTGTGGTGACCCAGAAGACAGCCTTGCTCCAGCAGTGTCCTGCTGAGCAAGTCTATCTGACAGCATTCTGTATGGAAAGGGTGCACAGACTACTTGCTTGCAAAAAATCAGGACTTTTCTTGCCTGATCTGTAAACCAACCAAATAGCTAAAATTTGTGATTTCACTGCAACACCTGGTCCTCTTAAGACCAGGAGTCCTGGTGTCTGGCCCCAGACCAAGTGTGTGCAGCTGGGAGATGAAGGGCATTCTGCAGTCTTGTACTGCTCAGCAATTCTGCATCAGAGCTGAAATGAGTCTTGAACCATTTTCCAGCTGGATCTGTGGCCAGCAGGTTGCTGAGTTTCTGTGTATTAGCATTTGAACTGCCATGTAAATTCTTGAGCTTCTGATTCAATTAGGCAAGCCTTGTTTGCTCTAAAAGATGTCTCATTCTGCTCAAACTTGTCCTCTTGGCCCATGAAGTGACTGTTTCCAGAAAACACACTGTAACCTTCTGATTACAGGTAGCATGTTGTTCTGGCTTCATGTGCCCAGTGAAATTTGGAAGGGAGACACCAATAGCATTTGCAGTAAAATAAACCCTGTGAACTCCAAAATAGTAAAAATTTACTTCAGCAATCAAACTCTGCTTACTTGAACTCTTAAGACTCAGGGTGACAGTGCTCACTGCCTAACTAAAGCAACAAGTTTTCATTGTCAGTATTTCAGCACAACATTAAAATAACCCCTCTTTGGAGCACAGCAGTTCAGATCCACTTTCAGATAGTCTAAGAAAAGTCCTGCAGCTGAGCAGTAACATGATATGGATGCAGAGCACGTCTTTCAAAAAATGTGTGATGACTTAGGGTCCTAAGTTCCATTTTCAAATCTGTTAAAGTTCTCTCCCTATTTTAAGGCCTGGAAAGAGCAATCCCTCATTCAAGCACAGAAGGATGGACTAAAATTGTTCACCTTGCCTGCGAAGACCCAAGCTGACGGTGGACAGTGGAGAAGGGAGATTTCCAGGTGATAAATCTGCCTGTTGTGGCAGGGCAGGTGTTGCAGACTCTGGACAAGTTGCATAAAAATCCGTAAGCCCAAGTATGACATGGAGCCCCATCTGATCATCTTCAGGTTAATGGGGTTTGCTGACCAGAGCAGACAGATTTGTAACACACATACCAGGACTGTTACGAATTAAATATTAATCACAATCTGAAAGCAGCATAAAAAAATAAGAGAGCAAGGGTTGCAGAGCTGTATTGACACCCAAGGACTCCACCAAACTGTAAAACTGGTAACACTGAAAAGGGTGTTGTTCCCTTGATGCCAACAACATCAGGGAACACTGAAACAGATGATTAATCAGCAGAAGAGCTGAGCTCTGGTAGCAGGAGGATGACAGAAAGGGTTGTAGCACACTGTGTTTGTTATTTCTCTTCCCACTACCCAAGAGAGAGGCAGATTTGTTGTCACACTGATCCCCAAAGTGAATAAAGCTGGACAACAGACAGCAACCTTGCCTAAGAGCCTTGGCAGCTGATGAGCTCTTGGAGGCTGAAGTGAGCAAACTTCTGACCCAAACCTATCCCCTCATTGCAGCTGCTGACTCCTAAAGCATGTACAAGACCTTCTCAAATATGGTTTGTCATCACCAGTCATGAGGAAGCCAAGATATTAACAAGAAACCTCCACTTTGTCACACACACAGAGGTCCTGGTGAGGACACTCAGACACACCTGGGCAGGAGAGTGTGTAAATTTAACAACTTAGAGTCATCTCAAATAATTATCTTCCCTTTTCTCTACAGGGAAATCTCTCACTGAAATTTCACATGCCAATTTCTTACAGGCAAGCCCAAATCACAAACCATCTTCCTGCTGTTTTCTTTTTGGAGGGAAATGGGAAAAATTATCTACTCCCACAAAAAACTCTGGAGGATTTAGGACTAGGTGGATGCTAGCTTGCTTGGAAAAGGATCTTGGTTTATTCATGCTGAATTCATTCTCTGCAGAGGGTATGTCAAGCACAGAGACAGTCAAATCTGCTCATCTTTGTTCTCCTGAGCTGGCCAGGTGTCCCTCTCCATGTCCCACAGAAATGGGAATGACTGTGAGAAAAGAGAGCAGTGACTCTACAGTGGACCTGTGTCTTCCCACCTGGTGCTGTGCCCACCAGCCCACACTGCTTCTCTCATCACCTCCCAGCTGTTCCCACTCCACAAGGACAGGCAGTCCAAGGGTAAAAGGCCGAGCTGAAGAAAACAGAAGTGACAGCAACCACCCCCAGAGGGATCAGCCTGGAGTTATTTATTAGAAGAGATGAATGACAAGGGACATGTTTAATTTGGTTTGTTTGTTTCGTGCACAATTTGCTCATTACAGCAGGAACAGGGACGCTGCAGGAACAGGGATGCTAAGTGCCACATTTTAGTAACATTTTGAGTAGGAAAGCAAAAACCCCCTTGGTTTTTATTGTTGTTGGTGATGAGATTCTGTCTAGTGGCCCAGCTAACCTCTGTGATTCCTGACCATAGAACTATTCAGATTAAATTATGTAATGATCATAGAAGGTTAAAGGCAATTTCTGTCATTTGCCAGGTTATTGTGTCTTCCTTGTGTTGTGCACCATTAGCTCAGTTGAGGACTTTCTCTTGCATGCCAATTCTTCATCCATTGGTCTGGATCCTCTCTAATATTTCAAAGGAAAATTCCAAAACCTTTTGTTAGTCATCTGAACTTTTTCCTGGGTTTTTCAAGTGTTTGGGTTGGTTTTTTTTTTCCCTGCATGAGCAGCAACACCTGAAGGTCTAAAGCTTGTAATGCATCATTCAAGCAGTTGTGATTCATTGTTTAATTTCCACAGAAAGGATCCTGGTTTTGACATCTCCTCCTATCCTCTTCTGCCACCCTGTTCCCATTCCCACTGCACTCTGCTCATTCCACCTGCACAGTTCCTGCAAAGAGCTGTTAGGGTTGCACCCTGTTGGTATCTTCTGTGCTTGAAGAAGGGATGCATTTATGGCACAATGTTCTGAATTCTCTGCAGAAGGATGACAGAATTACATCCCTGATGATAGCCAGAACCTTATTCATAAGGCATCTTTCCAAGGCAAACAAAAGCTTTTTTCCCTTTGGTCAAAAATGCTCCAAACAGTTTAGCAGTCTCTTGATCCCTCAGAAGCTGCTGAGAACACCTTCAGCCTCTCCTTTGAACACCTTCAACACACTCCCTGTGCATCCCTGGGGCTGTCTACTGGACTTCCTCCAATCTGTTGACTTCGCTCCTGTGCTAGGATGCCCTAAACTCTGACCATACCACACCAGATGTGCCAGGGATAGGAAATAATCCCTTCCCTCACCCCTTGAACTCCTGGCCACCTTTGGGCTAATACAGCCCAGTCTGTGGCTGTCCTGCCTCACCACAACTATGAATTTGGGTTCAGCTCTCTGCACCATGATCCCCAGCCTCTTCTCAAAGCAAAGCTGCTCCCCAGTCAATCAGTGCCCAGCCTGGACTATTGCCAGGAAGAATGTATTCCCAGGGTCAAGGCTCTGCATTTCTTAATGCCAGGCTGCACAAGAATCCTGTCAATCCATTGTTCCAGCTTTTCAGGGGCCAGCTGGATGCCAGCCCTACCCTCATTATATATTCTTTTCCTACAATTTATTGTTACCAACTGCAGACTTTCAGGTTAGGGAAATAAACTAATCTGGGAGTAGTGATGGATTCTTCCTCAAATGCCTGCCACATTTGTGCAGGATGTTTTTTCCACTCTCCAAATTATTGTTCATTGTGATTTGGTTCTATGTGGTCATCACACATAGTAAAATACAATATTAAAAAAAATTAATTTGGTTTCTGCCAGCAAAGACCTCATTCTTTAGCTTCATTTTTTTACATTCATGTTTTTCTGTGTGTGATTTTAGATGTTCTCCTCATAGTCCATGCCTATACAATACACTTAAATGGACTTGAATCCCCAAGGCACAGCCTAAAGACAATGTGAGATGAGTAAATGCAGTTCTAATCTGGTTGATTACAGTGGTCATTCAATATTATTTTTAAAGACTGCAAGTCCTGTTTTCAGAAGGGAGCCTGTCTCTCTGTGTCAAAATATGCTCTGCTTTCAGTGCAACAAGGAGATCTCAATATTAGTGCCATATTTCCCACTGGAGTCTAGGATCTGTTGAAGAGCTGGCTGTGAGTAACCTGGACATCACTACCCTCTCTACAAAAATCATGCAGGTTTGTGAGTTCATCTGGTTCAAGGCTGTCTTCTTCTTTGCTTTGAAATGATAATTTCCAGTAGTCACTCTAAACAGTAGCAAATGTGAGTCCAAAGAAAACTTTTTGTGTTTAAGGTTGCAGCCACCTTGTCATTTCTTCGTCAGGAACCACAGTGTAAGGTATTTGTTGTGATGGTTTTTAACATATGGAAGATCAAGATCAGATTCCTAAAATATTCTGAAAACCAGTTATAGCTTTAACAGTGACCATGGTTAAATTTAAAGCCTAAGTAATTTGTTCTATTAAAAAGCCCAAGTCTTATTTTTATCAAGTGATGTTATGAGGGCATGTTCTAAATCAGCCAAAAGCTCTTGTAGCTACAAGAGCTTCACTTCTGCAATTTTTAACAGCCCAGTTAAGTTGGTGCAGCTCATTGTGCATGTTGTTAGTACAGAATTCCTCCTCTGACACTGACCAGATCAGGCAGACTCCAGAAGGTGAAATATTTGAAGAAGATAGGCAAAGAAAATGCAAGAGCTGAATGACAATGTTGAGTTTATTTTTCCCCTGCAAACATGAGTCTCATTTGGACAGGGTCAGGTTGTGATGGGTGCACAGAACTAGGAAATAAACCCATACATTTCATGCATTCATGTAACTCTTCTCCTGGCATCCCTCTCCAGGCTATTCTGTGCACAGGCCCAGTTTAGGATGATGATGCTGCTGCTGCTGTGCAGCAATTCCAAGCATCCTTCCAGCAGAATGTGTATTCCATGCAGGATTAGAGAATGGTTTGTCTGATGCCCACTGGACAGGCGGTGTGGAGCAGGGTCAAGGCAAGCATGCAGCAGAGCTCTGAAATTTCCTTTTTGATCAAGCAAGGAGTGAGCATATGTTGGCAGATGGAATGTGTGCTCAGCTTACTTTAGTGGAGTTTCAGCACTGACCTTTTGCTGCATTCCTCCAGCAGCAGTAAAATGGTTCTGCTTAAGTAAACTGACATGGACCACGTGCAAACCCAGCTGTCTTCTCCAGCCCACCATTTCTCCTACTGTTACAAGAAGCATGGATGCATGGGAATGTTGTAATTTAATGTGTAATAACCTCTCATAGAAATAATGTTGTGAAAATTAATGGTGCTCGTGACACAATAATCTCCACCTTGAGGAGCCAGTTTAAGGACCGGCCACAGAAGTGCACATTAATAGTTCCTGGGTTGCTGTACTTTATATTAAAGTCTTCCTGACACAAACAGGAAGTTAAAGGCTCTTACACCACTCCAGCTTGGCTCATCCTTACTTCTCTTTGACTGCTTTATGTTTTCCATCCTTTGTTTCTCTGAGTGTCTGGGCAGGTCTGGCTCTGTATGACTCCACAATAAAAATGAAGATGGATTAGGCAGAAGTAGGTGATCCAGCAGGCCAGTTATTAGTGGGCACAATGTTTCTCTAAAGAGCTACTCATGACTGCATCATGAGTAAAAAGAAGAAAATACAAAAAATACATGGCTGCACCATGTATTGTACAGAGACTGCCCTTCCAAATATTTGATGCCTTTTTCATGGAATCATAAAATCATTTGGGCTAGAAGTGACCTTTAAAGGCCACATAGCCCAACCCCCCTGCAATGAGCAGGGAGAGCTTCAACAGATCAGGTTGCTCAGAGCCCTGTTCAGCCTGACCTTGACTGTCTCCAGAGATGGGGCATCCTCCACCTCTCTGGGCAACCTGTGCCTCTCTGGGCAACCTCTGATCACCTTGGTGTCCCTCCTCTGCACTGCCTCCAGCAGCTCCATGTCCTTCCTGTGCTGGGCCCCCAGAGCTGGGCCACTACTCAAGCTTGTCCAGGTCCTTCTGGATGGTACCCTGTCCTTCAGATGTGTCACTGCACCCTTAGCTTGGTGCCCTCTGCAAACTTGCTGAGTGTGCAATCAATCCCAGTGTCCATGTCATAAATGAAGACATCAAAAATGACTTGATCCCATTACAGGCCCCTGGGGGACACCACTTCTGAGCCATCAGGAGGGGCTGACTCACCTGCTGGGTCTCACACCCAGGCAAAGGGGCTGACTGTCCTCATCCATAAATACCCACATGCTGTAAAATAAGCATCAGGAGAAGAAAAACTAGAAAATGCTGTTGTCCTCTTGCAGCAAAAGATTTCCCATTGCAAGCAAAAGTAACATATAAATGTGGTGTGTGCCATTTTGCATGTAGCAACATCAGTTGGCATGACTTGCTCAAAATTGACGAACTGCTTGAAAGGAAGAACCACTTCCAATGGGCAGGGAGAAGTGCCCAAAATGGCTAAAAACACATCCAAGATAACAACTGGTGGTCAGGCAGTGGTTTCCAAACAACTACTCAACAGAAGCACTCACATCCTCTTGTGTAGCTGGTCAAGCTTGGGGCCAAGCTCCTGCCAATGCCCCGCTGCAATTTCCATCTTTGTTTGGTGAGCAGGGAGAGAGATTCATTTCTCAGAAAGGGAGGCTTGGCTGGCCTGTGCTGGTGGGATTTCCGCTGTGGGAATAGGCACGGAGCACGCCGATAACTTGGGTGCTGCACACACCAGGAGGGGCGGAAGGAAGCAGCCCCTGTTTGTGGGGTCAAGCTATTTCTGCTGGGATATAAAACTGCTCTTTGGAACAGAGTTGAAACAGTCACTATAAATGACTTGCATGAAAGAGTGCAGAGCATTTTGGAGGATTATAATTTATGCCAGGCAGAAGCTGTTATGGTTCAGTTTAAGGAGCTTAAAATAAGACTTTTGGGAGACAACCAAACCAGCTTCAACTCTGGTAACTCCTCAGTTCAAGATACTCCTAAATTGATATGTACAGGGTCTGTTCCTGCCTGGGGGGTCAAGGGCCTTGAACTCTTGTTGAAACTACTGAATCTCAAAGATGCTCTGATGATATTTGGCACTGTGAAGAGTGAGCCAATGCCCATTAGGAAAGAGCTGATAGTGCCTTGGAGCATACGATTCTCTTTACCCTTCATCTAAACCTGAATTAATTTAACTTAAGGATTTCTCCCCCCAGGGCTTTGTCTTTCATGGAAGGTACCTCTTGTAGGAATGTAGAGTTTTTCTCTGTGGGATTCTCCTTTCTGCAGATTTAAAATCAATCACCTTATTAAGCTGGAGATGAAACACATCTGTCTGGACCCCAATCCCATGTGCTTCCTAAAGATGGAACAGATGGAGGGAGAAATCAATCCATTTCTGCTGAACAAACAGAAAGACAGACATGCAGTCCTGTCTTGCCATCTCCCAGGTAACTTAAGAGTACTTTATACCACAAAGGTACAGCTGTATCCTCCTGTTTTCTTGGAAATGACACAGTGGCTATGACTCCACTCTAAGAGAAATATGTGTACAGTATGACATTGATTTCTAAGTTTCTAGATATATTGCTTCTCTAAAACTTTCCTATTTTCCTTTATTAGTTTTATCACAGTTAGTTAAGTTGAAACTCTTACTGGAACATGCAGTCCAAACCCGCCTCCTCTTTAGTCTTTGCATCCTTTAAATATTTACAGATGGTTTTCATATTCCCCTTCAGTTGCTATTTAGCCAGTGTTGCTCTGTGTGTATCTCTTCAAACTTAGCACCCTGGGAAGGGCATACAAGGCCAAATTCTGCTCCCAGTTACATCTCTGTAATTTTGGAGTAACTCAGCAAACTTGATAGACATTGAATTGACACAAGCAACACACAGAGCAGAAGGTGAATGCCAAAAGATAAAACAGGATGTCAATCAAAACTAACATCACATCCTGTGGGCCACAGACTGCACAAGGTTGGTGCCTTTTCTATCATGGTATTTTTTGCTGCATTCTCAGTGACTAGAGTGAAGATTTAGAAGAAGTTGTGAACTGCAACAGCCATCAGGAAGATGCCAGTACCTATCATGGCTCCTCTGAGAAGTGAGACACAGCACATCATTGTGTGCTGGTCCATGCAGAGTGCTTGAGTGATTTTACACTGATTTTATAAGAGGTTTTCTATGTTACATAGAATATTTGATACTAGATACTTCATATTTCTGTGTGTGTTACAAACATGACACAATAGCCTTGTTTTGTTCAGTGACCTTTTTTTTCCTATGGGTATTGATAATTACTCCAGCAGAGAACATTTCTCCAGCTTTTCTCAGCCCTTCATAGGGCTGGTTGAAAATACTGCTCTATGTCTGTTCTGAAAGCAGAGAAACTGGCCAATGAGACCAGAACTGAGCATCACAAACTGAAGTCCACAGTCCATTTCCCAATTAAAAAAATATGTCATATGGAAAGTGCTTGCCCAGAGGAAGTGCTTGCTTAAGATGTCTCATCTTCTCCAAGCTGCACTTGGCAGAGCTTGCAACACTGACTTCACATCCTAAGTTGACTCATTTCCATGGCTTTTCTCTTTCGAAGCCTTTATTATAAAGGGCAAATGTTGTTTTTCTCCCTTTGCAGGTTGTTCTGACAGAAGTGGGAAAGGAAATAGAGAACTATGAAACACCATTCCTTACCCAGAATCTGGCCTAACCTCCAAGGAATAATCTTCAAAAGAACTTGCTTCTAAATGTTGGGGTAAGATTACACCTTCGTGTTTAAATGCTATTATATCATAAAATCAAGCTCTTCAACTTATGCAACCTGAAATAAAACTGTTTGTCCTTATACATAATAATAACAACATATTCTTCTAATTCTGTGGTCCCATAGGACAACAGTCCTGTGGTTGCTACTGACTTCTATCACATCCAGTATATAGCATGAAGTAATAAATTTATTTTTATGCAGCACTGATGGTGTGTCCTGAGAGCTCCATGAGGCAAAGATACAAGAAGAGGACAGGCATCTCTTTACTCAGCTGACCTGGTGTGAATACCAGGGGATAGCTCTGTATTTTTGGGTAGAGCACTGGCAAAAAAAAAAAAAACAGTAAATGAGGCATGAAAGACTAATGCTCAAAATACTACACAAGTATAAATTAAACTTTCCTCTAATGAGGGGGAAATGAGGTACAGATACAATAAACCAATCAACTTTTAAGCTCACAGAAATACCAGAATGGGGTTAGAATGCGCAATCTCAGTCCTCTCAGATGGAACTGGTTGTTCTTTAAAGCCCCTTTCAGCCCAAACCATTCCATGATAATTTCCTCACTTACATTATATCCCCTCTGCATAATCCCCTTCTGTGGCTTCATTCACCTCTCATACAACAGGAAAAGTTATTTTATAACTCTTTCATCATTAAGATTTCACTGTCCAGAATGAATTATTGCAGAAGAAAAGACCTTGGGTACGCTTCCCACCTGTCTGGGCAGTGCCAGCTTCTAACAGGGACACTTCTGGCATTGCAGCAGGGGAGAAGCACCTGGCCAGGGCAAGGTCTGTGCATGTGTTTGACTGCCTGCATTCTTCTCCTCCTGTTTGTCACCAGCTCCCACAGAAGCAAACAGACACAGGTCACAGAGCTGGTGACAAGAGGCGAAGGGCACTAAGTGATATCCTTGACAAATCCAGACTCTTGGCATTTTTTCCCTTGCAATAACCTCAGTTCAGACTCTGTAAAGGGCACCAGCAGTTTACAGCGGTCACCATGAGCAAGTTAAAGAAGCTAAACAATGGCATTTGCTCCTCACCTCTCCCCACAGCAAGAATAATTTATTCAATTCAAGCCACGCGTATAATTTTACACAACATTTTCAAGGCATTAAATATTGTCACCCTTCCAAGGAATCTGCACTGCACATACAAATAGAAAACCTCATGCCTATTAAGTCATTTTCCTCTTAATCTTGAATAGCTTTTCATGACTGAAACAGAATTTCTAAGGTGGCTTTACACCATAAACTGCAGCCTGTATTCTACAGCTGTCAGGCACAGACCAAAGAGAAGATACAGCTTAGGTCAGCCCATCTCTATATTCTGCTTTTCTCCAAAGACAGCTAAAATTCTGCTGTTAGCACCACTTCTTTGAGAACAGGTATGAAAAATGGGAATATTAAATGCTCTGTCACAGATCCTCCAGACAAAGATTGTCTTTGGCAGGCTTATTCAGCATTTACAAGGCTCACACTTCAGCAAGCAGAATTAATAGTTTTCCCATACCATTCCTTCCATTTTGGCTTTCCAAAATCTCATCACTAGAGCTTGTTGGTTCATTTCAGTATCTAAGACCAACTGGTTCTTCTGATGACAAGTTTAGATGCAATCCACTGAGGAGTAAAAACAAATATTTCAAAAATAAAAGGGAAAAAGCTGAGTTATTTTCCTAGAAATTAGTGGCAGTTTCACCCAAGTGCTACTAAATTAAATGGAGTCTTCATGCTTTGGCAAAAATACAAGGCATAATTTTTATCACCAAAAAGTCTCAAAGTATATGCAAGATGCTTGCTTAAGAACTGTTGGTGCTCCTTGTTGGTAGATTTACTGACTGAAGGAAAATATAAAATTAGTATAGGTAGGTAACACAGATTTTTTCCCACACAGATAAGCATTACAACTTCTAAAAAGGAATAGCTCTGCCACCACACCTTTCCCAGACAGAATAGTGTTAGAGCACTTGCTTTTCTGGGACCAGAGTTTGATTTCAGTTTAAGGCCAGCAATGTAAAATGAGCTGTAACAGGATTAATCCAGCTCCTTCTGGAGGAATTTACATCCTTCTTTTCTAGAACACCAAATTAGGTCACGTTACTTGCATGACTCTTCTTTAGAAGCTGCTGGCAGATGAAAAGAAAGTATTTGACAGTTCAGCAAGAGATGTTTGCTGGGTCACTTACATGGCTTCCTGCAGCATGCAAGACTTGATAAAAATACTAAGCTGAGTCTGTTAATTACACAGTGACTTTACAATCATCATGAAATGGTGAATATTCCTTTGGTACTCTGTGAGAATTCTAAATTATGCAGCTTCCCCAAATCAGAGCTTTTCAATCTTTCCCTTTATTAAGCTAAATAACATTTTAAAAAATCACTGTGAAGACAGAAAATAATTTGAGTTTTAATTGGCTTCCAGGTTCTCTAGTTTCCAGGGCAGAATTTCAGCAGTACATAGGAAGAAGTTTCTGATTCAAAGCCAGGTCTGCCAGGATCCCCATGATTGCCACAGAGCAGGACTGTGGATTTGGAAATCCCACTACCTGGAACCTTCACCCCCACAGCTGCTTTGCTGTGAGCCCAGCGCTTCCAGCAATCCCAAGAATCCCAGTTCCTGACAGGACTTTCCCTGTGTCCATGGAAAAGCTGCTTCCAGCTCCTGAGTCCACAGCTGAGTTCCAAGATTGTCCATGACAGGGGAAAAGCAGTTCCCAGGGTCCCCCTTATCCCCCATCACTGGGATGCAGGAGTTGTTCAGTTCAGGTTTTTTGAGTGGATTTAAATTTGTCCCAAGAAATTTCATAGCTGCATCTTGAGCTGTCTCCCTGGAATTTTTGATTAGTCATAAAATGTTAATAAGCAGCAAATTTTATCTGTATAACAGTGTCCAGAAGACTTCAGTGTTTATTCTATAAAGTTGTTCATATGATAAACTTCTCAATGTGAAGACTGAAAATAAAGCCAAAAGTATTAACAAAAAAAGGAAGATCTATACTTCAAAATTCCTAATTATTGTCACAAGTATATATTAATTTTTTTAAACACCTCCACAATCTACAAAATGCAACAGGGTAAATGTTTGATTCAAGTCTTTCATTTTGCAGCAGTAAAATGAGGCAGTAATACATTTTATTCCACGGTCACTATGACAAATTCCATGGGTTATTCTGATGTGCTCCATATTCTTCTAAGTCACTAAGACAATTCAGCAAATGTTTGTAGAAGGCAGAGGACCCCATTCCTAGCATATGCTCTTACTGCTACTACCTGTGTATGAGAATCAGCTATATATTTATGTAGATTTCTTACAAGTTATAATGAATGTTTTTCAGGTAAAGGTGAGGAATTCATCATCAATCCTGTGCTGAAACAAAACAAGAGGCCAAAATCAGCTGCTACCAGCCAAGAACAGACAACATTTATCTTTTATTACAACACAATTCTTGAAATTACAACAAATGTCACTTTGGAGTCATGAGTCCACAGGAAAGAGACATCCTAGTCCTCAATCTCTGAAATCTCATCCTCTGCCAATAGGATACAGGTTAGTGCCCCACAGAAATCAGTGCTTGGAGGTCAGAGTCAGTGTGGAGGACACTCTGAAGATCTGTGGCAGCATGTTACTCAGCTGGTAGAACATTTCCTCTGAAATTGTCTGGGGGAAAAAAACCAACACACAGGTAAGCTTTGTCTTTTTGTAGTTAGGAAGAATTAAGTCTCTCTCAACTTTGTTTCTTGGTATTTAAGAGAATTGCTGCTGTTCAGAAGCCAACAAAAATAATTTTCAAGCTGTGTTATAATCTGACTGAATTCAATTAAAAGACTGACCTAAAAATATTTGCTGTATATTTATGTGACATGCCCACATAACCATTTCCAGCAGATTTCTTGTTCCAGGGATTGATTACTTCTGCCAAGCATAGGCAGGACAGTGCTGCTTGTTATCTACAGGACTCCTGCTCCTTGCATTTCAAGACTAGCTTCAAATTTGGAATTTATTTGTAGCTTCCTCCTTGCTCAGCAACTTTTAATTTGTCAAGAAATACATGTTACTCCTTTCCTAACATTAACTCTATTTTCACTGCTTTTTAGAACAAACTTCATGCTGGCTATCTTTGGATATCTTCCTGTTTCTGAAGATCAGCTAGAACTCCAAATTAAATAATTTCAGAATCTAAATCAGAACTAACTTCAAATACCTGGAGTAATTTTTTTTTTTTTTTTGGTGAAAGCACGACTGAACTTTCTGCATTGCAGCTTTCCATGCTGTTAGACAGTATGACTAATAAACAATGCAAGTCTTGTAACACAAGGTCAGACCATTGGAGTAATTAACAGAAAAATGTAATTAAGTAATTAACAGAAAAAAAAGCACCTTTTTCAAAGGTGATGCATTCACTACTTGTAAAGGTGAATTTCCCAGATTGAAATTTTAGTATCATCTCAGAAAATACTACTGGGTATTCAAAAATATAAACCCACCCTTACTCCTCTTTTAGAGGCAAGGAAACAAAACCAGATAGATTAATTTAAACTCACTCAAAAGAGGCAGGCAAGAGCAAAAAATTCACAAGTAGATCTGCTGTTATGTGACGTTTTACCAGCAGGCTCCTAGGTTGGATATGACTTCGATTTCACCTACCTGTGGTACCAGGAATTGTACAGTCCGAGAAATTCCTCCATCCCACGAGGCCATTTCCATCATGAAACCTAAAAAAACCAGCATTGGCACAGTCTGGATTACCTGTGCAACACTCCCCAGCAGTTACAGCATGAGCAGGCAGTGAGGGAGCTTTCACACACAAGTAGAGTGTGAACTGCCTTAATTAGAGATGCCCTCAACTGCCTTTAAATCAGACCTGGGCAATCTGAATGAAATGTAGAAAAATCTAATGATGAGTTCTGCAGAATACCTACACTGAGGACAGAATTATCAGTCCTCCTGTGCAGCACAGTGATGCACAGCAGAAGTGAGGGTTTCTCCAAACAGTGTGCCAGGAGTTCTTTCCGTGGCTTCCTTTCACTGTGAAAGGGGGGTGACCTCATTGTGGCCTTGCAGTGCCTGAAGGGAGCCCACAGGAAAGATGGAGAGAGACTCTTGACAAGGGCCTCGAGTGACAGGACAAGGGGGAATGTCTTCACACTGACAGAGAGCAGGTTTAGATTAAATAAGAGGAAGAAATTGTTCCCTGTGAGGGTGCTGAGGCCCTGGCACAGGGTGCCCAGAGAAGCTGTGGCTGCCCCTGCATCCCTGGCAATGTCCAAGGCCAGGCTGGATGGGGCTCTGAGCACCCTGGGATAGCGGAAGGTGTCCTTGCCCATGGCAGGGGGTTGAAATCTTTAAGGTGCCTTCCAACCCAAACAATTCCATGATTCTATAGGGATAAAGCTCAGCACTCATTTATTGCTCAAGTAATGAACTACCAAAGGCCACAGGAATCCTCTTGTGGCAAATAAGGACACTCAGAAAAATACTTGTTTAATAGAAGTGGATGATATAGATGATATATCCATTGTGAACTACTAAAGGTCAATTACTACAGGAAGAGGTTCCTGAAGCAGGTGGTTGAAAGAAAGTGACTGATTCAACTATTTAAGTGCAGCACAAAAAATGCAGAAAGTAAAAACACCACATGGAAAGACAGAAAACCATGCTGAGTTGTGAGGACTATTTTTTCCTAATACCCCACCTAAACCTGCTGTCAGTGTGAAGCCATTCCCCCTTGTCTTGTCATTCCAGGCCCTTGTCAAGAGTCTCTTCTCCATCTTTGCTATGGGTTGCCTTCAGGCACTGCAAGGCCACAATGAGGTCACCCCAAAGCCTTCTCTTTTCCAGGCTGAACAATCCCAATTCCCTCAGCCTTTCCACCCAGCAGAGCTGTTCCAGCCCTTTAATGAATTCATGTCCCTGCTCTGGACTGGCTCCCCAGATCCCACTGGGACTCCACTCCCCTACCTTTGACACACTTGAACACGAGCTCTGCCCTCTTCAGGCACCACGGAATGGTCATCTCCTAAATGAAGAAATAAAAAGCCTCAATGCCCCACAAATCTAAACAGCAAGAATAGCAGGGAAGTTATTAAAAGCAATACATTTTTTGCCCTAGAACATAATTTTCAAGCAGGATTTAGGACCTTGCCTTCCGAACATTCTAGGCAGGTGTACACACTTTTCAGGAGACCATAAAAGCACCACTACTTATTGCTAGGAGAGCCAGTGTCAGAACAATATTAAACATTTTTAAACTGATATGTTGAATAAAAATGCTGTCAAACCCACTGGAAACTGAGCTGTTCAATTCCCCTGTGGAGCTCCAGAAAAAGTCAAAAATTGAACTGATAATTATCAGGTTCATGCTTCAGCAAATCAAAGGCAGGCTCCTGACTACATCTTAAAAGCACAATGATGACTTCTAACTGTTCTTGATTTTGTTTAATATTTCTTGGCATACCCACAACCTTCAGTAAAACCTTCCCTCTAATACTGGAACTGGAAGAAGCCCTTCCTCCTTTAGATGCAGTTATGGTAAGAGTGAGAACAAACAAATCATCTGCATCTAATGAAGGAGTTTCAGATAGCAACAGCCAGCAAATCCTTACCTAAACTTAAATAGCAAAACATGACATGAAAACCACAGTGGTTTAAGATATGGCTACAAGCACTGGGCTAAATAATTTAAGATTAAAGTTCATGAAACATTTTTTTGGCTGTATGCTAGAAAGCCAATTACACCATGATGATGTAACTCCATCAGAGACAGAATGACTCACTGCAAACACTTCTCAGGAAGAAGAAAACAATATCTGTTTGTTTCTGCTGTAATCCTCAACATGAAGATGAGCACTTCCTACTCTGAATACAGGAATATAGATGTGGAAACTGATTTATCATTCCAAGTACCTTTTCAAACTTAAGCTTTACATATTTTTCTATTCACTAAAGCCAGTCTCTATTTTGCAATGTCAAACACAGTGCAATCTGTTGTTATCAGAAAGCCTAATTTCAGGATTAAAGAAAGTTATTTGAGAGGCAAGCTTATCTAAGAATGCTCAGTGATAACACAACTGATAAACTGGATGTATGGCTTCATTAAACAACTACTGAAAGCCAAAGTTCCTCCTCAGGTGGGAGGATCTGCAATCCCCCAAAATACACTGTATGTTAAAAACTGGGTAAGTTTGAAATATCTTTTCATAAATCTTTCATTATATAAATCACATGCTGCTTTTAGGGTATACACCACATTAATCAGACAGAACAGTGATGGACAAGTTTGGGTTTGTACTTTTGTTGTGGTTGCCTTTTGACTTTTTAAATTTTTAAGCATTCTGGAAGCAACACTTGGTGTTTATTAAAACTCATCTGCTCATGTGTGCTTTGTGTCACAAGTAAGGTTTATAGCTGGTTTTGATCACAGCTTTGGCTTAGTAAAAAACAAGTAACTAAGAACATTCTCTCTCAGGAGCACCTTGAGCAATCAGTGATGGGAACTGAGCCTTAAACAGACTGATCAACACAGCAGGATATGACACCATTCCTTGGACTATTTTAGAGGAACAGAGAGATTAAATTTTGTGGGCATCCAAGGAGATAACAGAATGTTGCTCCATGCAAGCCACAAGAACTGAAAATGACATAGCAGTGATTCAATTCTAATCCATCTTCACACACCAAAGTTCTCATGAATTCACCACATCACCAGGAGTTTTCTCTGGTGTGGAAATGGAGGATCAGCTAAGCAACAATGCAAAATACAGAGAAGGACATCAGAAAGCAAAAAAGCAATCAGCCAATCTCTTAGAGGGAGTTTTGTATAACAGTATTCAAGAAAGTTAAAAAAAACCAAAACACCTGGAACTTCGGGTATTTTTCACTAGCAGAGACACTTCAACTCTTTTTAAGATGCAACCATTTTGACAAATTAAGATTTTTTTGACTCATTTAGAAAAAAAGGGAGCAGAGGAGAGACCAGCTTCATTGGTCTTTCCCATATTTTTCACGGTGAGAAAGATATGCTGCAATCCTTTGGATTTTATTTTCATTTAATTTATGACAGCTCACTACACAGGGCTGCTTAGGGCTCGGGCCTTTGCAGAGCCATGTCATAATCAAGTAAGTAAAACAGTGAAGTCTACACACATCATGTGGAAAAATATTTCAAACTAAACTTCAGTGGGTAATTTCAGTAAGAATTAGCAAGGTGTTTAACTCACAGTGCATCTGTGCAAATCCTAAAGACTGGATGAGGAGATAAAAATTGAAAGGCAGGAAACTCAGATGAGAAACATTTGAGGTCAATCACCCATCATAACCTCTCTGTGGACATAAACCATGTTCATAAATATTTGTTACACAGCTTACACTCCTTTAATTTCTACTTTTTTGAAAAACAATTTTGTCTTAATTTATGCTAATAGAGACAACTGGACTGAGCTCACTGAAGAGTCACATTTTTGTCACTGTTGCTGTGCGGACAACAGCAACATTGAAGCTACCAAGGGAGGGTGCCACCTCTGGCATTTTTAGCAATGCCTTGCTGTTAGAGCCATTTCATTCCCCAGTTAATGGCAGATTCCAGTGATCAGTAACACCTCACTTGGCCTGAAATCAAACTTGCCTGCTTTTGCCTTTCTCAGGTATCAAATCCAGTTTCCTTCCTTTATTTAATTTAATCATCAGACCAGAGAGATGTGTTTTGGTTGTTCTTGCCATAAGAAAAACAAAGGAAAACAGAACTCTTGATTTATTTTTTTTTTCATAGAAATAACAATGAAATCTAATGGCTTCTTTGAGATCAATACAGTCAAACTGACAGAGAGCAGGTTTTGATCGGATGGTGGTGAGGCCCTGGCACAGGTTGCCTGAAGAAGCTGTGGCTTCTCCATCCTTGGAAGTATTCCAGGAAAGGTTGGATGGAGTTTGGAGCAACCTGGGAGAGTGGAAGGTGTCCCTATGCCTGGCAGGTGATGGGACAGGACGAGCTTAAGGTCTCTTCCAACCCAAAGCAGTCTGTGATACTGTAATTACTTCTGTGAGGCTATAAACACCACTCTTCCATCTACATTAGGAGAAAACCTTTGGAAAAAGCACAGAGAACACTTCTAATGAATGCCTGTCCCAGGGAAGCATGGAAACATCTCTGCAGCTGGGCTCCTGGTTAACCACCTCACAAAAATGTTCTTCTGTGGGTGGTAAATGCAGAGTCAGAACTGTGGCTGCCAAAGGCACTGAGTTCAGGGTAACTTTCAGAAATCTGTCATTACTCACTTTTCCCTCAACAAGGAGTTACAGATTTGTGTGTTTCAAAGCAGGTCAGCCAGCTGCCAAGCACTGTAATAAGCAAGCTGCTAATGCAAGTCATACAAAGCACTTGTGCCTAAACACACAGTTACCATCCAGCTCACCTTCTGCTTACTCTGCTAAGACTTAACAGCTTAATACAAAAGGTAAATTGTTTCACTGGGACCTTTTAAGAATCCAGCACTAGGCAAGAAGATAATTCTTCAGTTTCACACATTTCAAGGTGCACTGAACACTTGGTCATGTGATCTGTAGTTTAAAATACAGATATGCAAACGGAAGCTAAAACTAAGCAGGTTTAAAGGAAACAAAAACCAGAAGACCATAATCAGGTGGCACCTTGATTAAGAAAAAGATTGATATATTTAATAAATTTCTGAAACACAGCAACTGGCTCCCATGAGAGACCCAGGTTGCTGTCCTGCATGTTGATTACTTGCCCATGTTGATTTGTGCCCAAAGAAAGGTCTCAGTACAATAAATGAAAAATTTCATAAATAATCTAATCTGTTCCTAAAAGTCTACTTTTATGTATGGAAACACATCCTTTAGAAGCTTCATTATTGTGTCTTTTTATCTTTTTCACTGCTTGCTTTTCATTATAATAGACCCTGATCCTGCAAAAAAGGATGACTTCTACTCCATGTTCCAGTAAATTCTATTATAAAACCTGTCACTGTTAAAGGTAATCCACTGGTGAGCATTTATCTTGCTGTGAGTCAGCCACTTTCCACAAAGGAAAGGCAACATTGAATCTAAAAGTGAAAAATCAAAGGGTTATGTAAAAAAGAAACCTCTCCAACAGACTGTAATTATTACTGATACCCTTGCATGGATGACAGAATTATCTTCCTTTTCTCATTTCTTTAGGTTTATAGACTTTCCAGCTCTTCAGGATAGGAGGCATATGGCTGTACTCCCTGCCCTTCTTCCCCTGCCTTCCCACCTCTTTTCTTCTCTGTGAGCCAGGTGTGACAGAGAAAAGAAGCTGTCAATAGTTTTAAATTGCTGTGCACTGAGAAATGTTACAGCTGATTGAGAGACAAGCCCTACAGCAGAGTCCCACTACAGAAGAAAACACAAAACTCAGTACAGTAAGTAAGAACACAGAGCATCAGCAATATGCTGCCTCTTGCCCAGCCAGTATTTGAGGGGACTTAGAGAGGAAACAGGGACAGAAATTAGGCAGTGAAGGAGGAAACAGGTCAAAGTGAAGGTGAAATTTAGTTGCTCCTGTGTAGGGCTGAGGTGGCAGAAGACTTACAGAAGGTAATGTTTAGATTTACAGAACTCTAAGCCAAGCTTTGCCAGTTCTGCTGCTCCCAAAAGTTAGTTTTAATGTTTACAGCTAATGGTAATTAAAAGAGGGGATCTGGAATCATTACTGCATCAGCAACTCTGAAGGTAGAGTTTCTGAGCAAGAGCTTCCAGTTGTGGTACAAGTATTAATAGAAGATGGGACTACACTGCAGTGAGATGGATCTAGGAAGTGAATTGCCCAAAAGGAGGGGTGGGAATAAAAACTTTGAGTGATTCAGATGGCTGAGATGTTTTTAATTGGTCTATTAAAAACATGGCTCCTTAATTTGGGTCACCATGTAGATACAACTACCATGTGGTATGGCAGAGGCCTGTGAGTGAGAAAAACCATCCCATTTGGCCTATATCAGCATGAAACACACCATCTGTAAAAATCCAAGGATACAAAACCAGCCCAAATGTTTCCATTTACTTACTTCTGACATTTCATGCACCAGCAGGAGGGGAATGCTGATGGTGGTGATGTCATGTGTGCAGCAGACCTTGAGGATGTTCCTGAGCCCCATGATGGCCGGGTCCCGGGCGGTCACGTTCACAGACCTGACATTGTCATCCACGCACAGGTGAAAGGCAACATGGATTTCTGAGAGGTTTGAGTGCCTTGTGATGTAGAACTCTCCTGCACAATAAGGCAAAGCAGCAAGGGAAGAAATCATGGTAGTGATCTGTACTGAAATCCAATTGTTTGGAAGTGTAACAAAGATAAAAGGCCAATACAAATATACAGCAGAGATGAGGACATACACAGGAGATCTAAAATCTCTTGGACTGTCACTGTTTTACATCCATCCCACACTCTCTCTCCTGCTTTGATGGGTTCCACTGGCATCATGGCCACATGGTGTAATGAACCATAACAGTGCCAGTACAGGATATGATCTCTATATAGCACAAAACAGAAAAACAAACCCAGAGGAGGTGCAATACTCAAAATACACAATGCAAGCACGGAATTGCAGACAGATGTGGGAGGCGGAAAGGCCAAAAAAGGATGGGTTCAAATAAAGGATGCACAGAGCCTGTGGAAAAAGATAGTGGGTTATGTAACAACTGAGATATGGCACTGGAACACAAAGGGATCAGTGACCATTAGAATTTAAAATAAGTCAGAGTAGTGGGAAGGTGAGTTACAGAGTTGTTTGAAAAAAGGAACCAAGACATCTCGTTGGGGATATTTTTAGATTTAGTATTCATTTATCAAAGGTGAGAGGCAGTGAAATCCAGGTCTCTCCCTTGCTCCTTTGCACTGGAGATCTAAAGTCTACAGTACAGTAAAGGGAAAAGCAGGTGTGCAATGCCCCCACTGTTTCAGTCAACAAATAAACATCTTCCTTCAAACCTATTCCCACTGGCCACCGAAGTTAAGATGCTTTCTTTGAACTGGAACAGCTGCAGAATGGGTCTGTACTCCTTCTGGATAACTGCAAAGGAGGCAGGAATCCCCAGCTGTGACCATCTACAAGCAGTAACACAAGTCACTGCTACAAGACACCTGGATTTACCTGGTCCAAGTTGATTTACAATCCACTCCCACTAAAAATATTTAAGACAGTCATGAAATCAATTTTAATAAGCCCTCACTCAACCATGGGTTGTATGGACTTAACTCCTCCCCTAACTGCATATTCATCTTCAAATTCAACAGCAGCTTTCCTTACTAAACAACACAATATACACAGAAGATACTTCCCCTAAGAGAGGGATTTCTGAAAGTTAAAAAATCCACTCAAAACTGCTTTTCTGTACCACAGCAGTAATATACATATAGCCATTTTTAAAAATAAAATTAGCAGCTAGTATTGAAGTTTCACCTTTCCCCCAAGATTCTGAGAGTTCTTTTTTTTTCACCCTCAAATTCCAAAAGGAAATTTTAGGCAAAGAGGAGTGATTTGCCCCACACCATGTGATGCAGTGGCAAAGCTGGGAATAGAAACCAGATGTCCTGACACCCAGTTCTCTGCCTCAGCCACAGGAACATCCTTCTCCTCTGATTGAGGTCAGCTTGGGTTCAGTTTAAAATTTATGTTCTGACTTTAGAGCTAAAAATGTGGATGTATAAAACACAGTTTGCTTGAGGAAGAGGGGGCCACACAACTCACCCGGCAAAATGTTCGACTGGTTTCGTTCGATATTCTTTAATTTATCTTCGTTCCCACTGATTTTGTTTTCTGTATATGAACACATGGAACAAATATTAATCATATCCTCTATTAATTACACTTGGGCATGACAAGGTTCATGTACTGATATCTGGCTTGAATTTTGACCATGAAGTTACCATAAAGTCCCCAAAATGCAAGGGGGATGGGTAGAAGAGTTTTCACTGTCTTCAACACATCCCAAACTGAATCCTACCTCAAATTCCAGCCCTTCTTACTTACCATCCCATGATATTTCTTCACTTGGACAAAAGCAAACAATATTCTCAGACATAACATGAAACTTTGGAAGTTGCCCCCACGACCACATAGTATCTTGCTATTACTCTTTCAATAATGTAATAAATTAAAACAATTTTATTCCTAAGAGATTTACATAAATCAGGAGCATAAAACCAGCTTTCACCATTTCCCTTGAGATGCAGCAATATGTAGATTCTCAAGGGAACTTGTTTTTATTGTGTACTCATATTTGTTCATGTTCTGGATGCATTTAAATCACATAAGTAGCTCTCTGGAGGGAAAACAAAGTTACATGATGTACAACTGCACTGCCTAAACACCATGTGGTCAGAGCATTTCCCAGCCATTTGCAAACACAAATGTAAGGAAAACCATTCCCAAAGCTTTGGCCAGCACAAGAAAGCTAAATACACATTTAGTCAATTTCTTTTCTGGTTTTCAGCATTCACTTTAAAGGAAGGGGGAAAAAGTAGTAAACTCCTTTTTCTGCAATTTTTAAAGGTTTAAATGTAAATGGCAATAAAAAGGTAAAGACAGATAAAGTTTGTGCTGCTACCAGCAGTTCAGGAAAGCAGAATGGCCTGATGTACTTCACATGCTGTTAAAATGGGACTTTTATATGTTGATTCATTTTAAAGGAGCAGCAAAGACACCACCCAAACATCACATTCTCTATGAATTTCACACAGTTTCTTGATGAGCCCAAACATTCCATTTTACAGATGAAATAACTGCAGAAGAGTGGCATCGACTCTGCCCTGCCCACAAACATCCCTCTGACCACTGTTCTATTTCAAGGAGGGTAATTTTGGTTGTCACTGACCGTGGTGTCTTTTTGTCTTGCTGCTACGCTGTGCTCTGGCCTTAAGTACAACCTTCTGGACAATTTCAAGTTGTTCTTGGATTCCAGGAAAATGGAAATCCGTGCATTCTTGGCAAACGGTTGCGAAATCTAGGAAAAAAATAAGATTGAAATGCATGTCCTGAGGTTGTGCTCAGTAACCTTATGTAATTCTACTCTACTGATCAAGTAAATCCAGCTATAAAGGCAAACTCTCCAAATAAAGCCCTACTGAACTCCTCTTCCAAAATTCATTGAGGATTATATTTGACAGATTGTGACATGGTCCCAATACTTTCCCCTCTACTGTGGCTACAGGATTTAGTTGGTGGCTACAAGATACAATTTTGTGTTTAATGGCATTATTTAAATTTCTGTCTTCTCTCATTGCCTAAAATTTAGCGTAAAACCAGATACTCTCCTTTTGTTATTCATTTAAATACTTAAACACTTTAAAAAGTACCTGCAAAATAAGTACAAGAACAAAATACTGTTACAATTAAATTACTTGGAAACCATGAACAGCAATCAACAAATGCAATTGCAGTTTTTCCTGGTTCACTTCCCTCTCCTTCTTCCTAGCAACTCCAACTGTTTCCAGGAAATATCAAGCACCACTGTGCATTTTTTTTTTTAATGGCATGCAAGAATAATGGCAAGTAATAGTCAAAAAAAGACATTCCAAGTGTATTTGTAGCAGCATATGTCACAGTCAAGACAGCCAGGATACACAGAATACCACCCTACAATTTCCAAAGGCTTTAAGCATCAGCCCATAACAGAGTAACACCTGATCCCGTCAGAAGGGTGCAAGCATCCACCTTTTTGTTCTTCAGCCCAACCTTCTATACCACTCATGCCCATGCACTGCACCTGTATGCCCTCTGTTCCCTCTGGTGATTGATCAGCACACCTGGGCACTCCATGGTTCATCACCTTCTGTGCTGGTCCCCTGTCCTGCACAGCTGTAGCCACTGGGGATGAGGCTCAGCCACAGCCCCACTCCCAATTACCAAAACCAGTGTGCCTGCAAATCTTTTGATATTAAACTTCAAGACAGAAGTGGGAGAGTCAACCAGGAATAAAGAGAAGTTTCTTTGGTTAACCTTGATAGAAAACACCATCATAATGCTCACTTACTCAAAAGACATGCACTTAAAATGGCTATTAATCAAACTTTCCAGGAGTAGGGAAGTCATATTCCTATTCTTTACCTTTAACAGAATTCACAGTATCAAAAGGACATGGCATTTTTATATATTTACCTATCCCTTTAAAATCTGGGCATATTTCTTTTTCATTTTTGAAAATATGTTTCAGTGTGATAATCTGGTATTAAAGAGTTAGAAACTCATATAATAAATTTGTCTAAATCAATATTGAAGGGTCCTCTTCAATATTGTTTGTTACTTTGACACAAAATGTAGGGAAGAGATGAGAGAGAACAGCACAACACTATCCCCCATCCTCATCCATATCTCTTTTTTCATTTGTAACCCTTTTGCAATACATGTGCAAAACATGAGTGCCTCCACTGAATTTTAATTTTACAAAGAATATTTTTCCATGAGAGAAAACAGCCAAATTTTATTCTAATTTATTATTTTATTCATTTTCCCTGACATGATACCTCCCACTAGAAGGCTCACCTCTTTTGATTCCACTGTATGAGCTGATCCTGTTATCCACCAGTAACACCAGGCCACAGAGGGAAGTTGAGTAGAGGGACATGGCAGTCTGAAGCCTGTGCAGCTTCACCCCACTGCGCTGATTGCGCTTGTGTTTGCAGAAATCCAGCATATCAGCTCTCAGCAGCCTCAGGTTGTGCATGGTCTTCAGCTGAGCCCCTGCACAGAGCACACGTGGCTCAGTCCCAGTGGAAGTCTAAACTCAAGACTCAGATTGAAATGCAAGGGCACAAAACTGCTTCCCTAAAGATCTGGAAGGGAGCTGTAACCAGTAACACCCAGAGGACGTTCTCAGCCACTCATTCAGTTTTACAGACACATCAGCAATTCACAAAGTAGCAATAAAAACACAGTGTTTTCACTAAGTGAGGCTTGCCCGTGCCTGAAATGAGCCTTGTTCCCACTGCAGAATCACAGAATTATTAAGCTTGGAACCGCCTTTCAAAATCAAGACCAACCTGTGCCCAATCCCCACCCTGTCACCAGCCTACTGAGTACCATGTCCAGGCATTCCTTGGACACCAAACCTCCCTGGGCAGACCCTTCCAACCCTTTCTGTGAAGCAATTCTTCCTGAAGGAATACTGCAGGGTTAGGGATGAACTACTGATGTGTGGTGGTGTATCCTTCCCCACCCTCCCCAGAACCACTGCACAAGCTCAGGAACTCCTGCTAGGCCTTTGCATTTGTGCAATCAGCTGGGCACTGAGGCTTCCCTGGGCCATCCCAGGAACTGCTGCTGAAGCGGGAGCTGCATGGAGAGGAAGAGATCATCAGTCAGCCCCTGACAGCCTGGAAACATCCCCTACCTGACCCATGGTTCAAGGGGAACAAGCACCATTGCTGCTGGAGTTTTGGAAACTCCAGCAATTCAACCTGAGGACGAACATTTTCCAAATGACTCAAGGCAATCATCTCATGACCCTATGGACCACGGGTCCTAAGGGATGTCCTTGGAGCTTTCCTGCACCACAGCAGGCTGCACCAGCATCTCCCTCTGACGGATGCCTCTCAGAGCTTGCAAATTCCCAAGTTTGTGATACTGGGAAGGATTGTTGGTGCCCATCTCTGGCTAAATCATTTTATATTTCATCATAATCCAATTTTCCTCTCTGTGTTTTACCTATATAGTAATAGAGTGAACCTTGCCTTTGAACTTTTCTGCTCTTTTGCAAATTTGTATCAAATCTCCTCTGGCTGACACCTTTGCTGACAATTTTTTAAGTGACCTAAACTACTCCTGCACAACATAACATGGTGAAAACAGCTCAAGAAGACTCTACTGCACAAACAAAAATACAAATTGCAAGTATCTATTCTGCTGTCAACTGATCACAGGAAGTGAATTTCGTAAACACATTTTTCTACCAAATGTAAGAAAAGTCAAAGCATCATTTTTGGGCAATATACTTTGTTGTTGCTGTGCTTTTTCACATGAGTCACCCAAAGAAAATGGATAAAAATTTACTTCTAGAATGTTTTCCATTAAGGTTTCCACCTATTTCAGACATTGCTTAATACAGTTTATGCTGTTCTCTTACACATGTAAAGAACAAACACAAAACAACTCCAAACTATGGATTATACACATTGAGAGTTAAGTAGTGTAAATAATACGTGCCTTGGGTACATTATTTATTAGCAGCTGTTATTTGGTTTACTCCACTTACCTAAATGAATAGTAAAGCTTTCTTCTAAAAGCCTTTGCTCTTCATAGATTCTCCCATTTCCTTCCACAGATTCCCTCAGCTGGCTGGGCTGAACTTTAATTTCATCACTAAAATAATAAGAAAAGTACCAAAAAGTTAATCCTAATTTTTATTCAAGACCAACAACTTTGGGAAAGTTATCCCAAGTTTTCTCAGCTGGTCTGTGGAAACCAGGAGACCAAACTTATGAGCATGAGCTTCATTCATGAGGTTTCACCTTTGCCTTCCTGGAAGCAGGAAGAGGAAACTTCACTGTTAGATTTACATTACTTGGCCCATTAGTAAAGCATTCCAAGACTGAGAATTAAAAATAAGTCACAATACCTAGTTATAACATAGTAAGAATGTAGGAATAAAAGGAAAACAAAAAGAATTCTCTTCAACCTATTTACAGCAGCCAAAATCTTATTAAGGAAGTTATTAACTAAAGCATTTCTTTTCTTCTTCCCACACAAAATGGGAGATTAAAAACCACCTTATCAAATGTTCCACAGTGTTCAAACTCCCAGGAAACATTTCAGATATCAGTTTTAATATTTTCCCTAAATTCAACTGTCTGGTAGTGATACAACAAATACTGTTTCTAATACATGAAAGGACAGCATCCAATTTGTTTCGGCACTAGTGAGAAGTTTCTGTTTTCAAAGTGCCTCACCTCCAAAAATCTCTTATAAATCTTGCAAGCAATTCTACTGATTTCAACTGCCAAGCAGCAATGTCCTAGTGATAAAGAATAAGGATCCCACCCAATTTACAAATTCTAATTTCCCTGCCATTTCCTCAAACAGGGGAAAGCTTCTCATTCAATTCTCTCCACAAGCATTCATGCTAAAAAATTCCATTTTTTAGCTGTCCAGTGACATACATACAGAAAGAGAAAAGAGGCTTGTTAATTCAAACCATTGTTACCATTTTTTTAAAGTACCATTATTCTCCAGAACATGCTTGGGTGGTAACAGAAAGGTTTGTGAAACAGTGTTAAAGACAGATATAGGAGAGGAAGGCAAAACAGGAGGGAATTCCACTCATGTCAAGCTGTACTTTAGTGCATTACAACACTTCCTGGTACAGAGATGTTGTAATATCACACAATGAAGAAATTCCTGAAATTATACATATTTCTTTATGATGGTGTATTTGCCTTTGATTATCCTAAGCAAATTATTTATAGATATTATCATATCATAATAAATAGGACTATAGTACCCTATTTAGGAGATTATGTAAATGCAAATACTTTGAACTATTTCAGCTGAAATTCAGCATCACAGAGGAATTAAATACCTGACTGAGCTGTTGTTGGGATTCTTTAGGTCCTGATGAAGCTTTATCACCCACTCCTGATATTCCTGCTTCTGGATAGCAGTGGTCTGTTTTAATTCATTGGTCCATTTGTTCTCCAGATCCTGACAGCAGAGCAGTGATAATTTGAGTGGTGTGGATGTTCTTTTTAAGGTTATTATATGCATGGCATATTCTAGTTACCTGCTGTGACTCAAAATGCTGAGCTGCTAAGGAATTCACATCCTGGTCAGTCAGTGACTTCCCAAGCTCCTGCATCACCTTATCCATTTCAGCTCCTTGCCTGAAAGAGAAGCAAACAGATTTCAGAAGACTGGCAGCAGAACACCCTTTGCTGCGATAAAACAACAAACTTGGTTGTTTGTTACTGACAGAATGAACAATCACAGATTTAGCAATGAAAATCCACAAAACAAACTGGCCTTAAGGGCCAGGTCAGTCAGCCCCTGTGTAAACAGAACATCATTTGCACCATCTGGGACAGGCTCAGCTGCCACCAACATAGGGATGTGATAAATTCCAAGCGAATTGATACACAGCTACATTACACCTGTGCTCTACAACAACACTGCTCTTTCTTCTGTATGCACTCTTGAGAGGAAGCAATAGCAGCAAAAAGATTTGCTAACACCTTACTGGTGACATTGACCCTCAAACCAGAAATACATACAATTTAGTCCATTAGAAACCATAGCACGAAGAGATAATGCACTGTCTAATACAAGCTTAAACACACACAGCTCAAGAGGAATATTGCTACTCAGAATGCTAAACCAGACCTACTGGAATTATGTTGACACAAAAGAAAAACCCACACTCAACATGTTCCCTCTTGTGGATAAAGGAGTCACCTGCAGCTATGCAAGCTTATTCCAGAACTCTGGACTCAAACTTGTCACAGCATATGTTGCAGTCAAGACGACCATGATACACAGAGTGCCACCATACCATTTCAGAAAGCTTCAACCCATGCAGAGTAACATCACTTCAGAAAATTACAAACATCTGCCCATCTTGTCCTTCAGCCCAACCTTTGACACCCCTCACCTTACATGAATTGCACCTGTGTGCCCTCTGTTCCCTTTGGTGATCAGCACACCAGGGCACTCCATGGCTCATTGCCTTCACTGCTGTTCACCTGCTTTTCACAGCTGTAGCCACTGGGGATGAGGCTCCACAGCTCCACTCCCAACTACCACAAACTGTGTGCCTACACAAACTCAACGCTTTCTGGAAATCAAAACTTACGTTCTCCTCAGCCACTGAAAATAATAGAAGGCTACCAAGGTAGCTGACCCTAATGACATCATAGAATCATGGAATGGTTTGGGCTGGAAAGGACATGAATGTTCATTTCATTCCAACCCCTGCCATAGGCAGGGACACCTTCCACCTGACCAGGTTGCTTAGAGCCCCATCCAACCTGGCCTTGGACACCTCTAGGGATGAGGCAGCCACAGCTTCTCTGGGCAACCTGTACCAGGGCCTCACCACACCCTGAGTAAAGAATTTTTTCCTAATATCCAATCTAAATTTTCACTCTTTCAGTTTGAAGCCATTCCCCCTTGCTCTAAATACTCTTGTGCCAGCCAAGTGTTGTCTGACTTGGGGTTTACACAGACAAATACAAGCGACACACGTTGTCCTATGAGTTTACACACCCAGTGGCATGTAACCCTATCTAACAAAAGAAAGGAGAATCTAAATAATAAAAAAAGTAATACCTTTCACGTAGCTTTTTCAGCTCCACGTCCCTTTCACTTATTAATTCTGAAATGCTAACAAAATAATTGTGTTCCAGGTTTAACAGCATTTCAGAAGCTGGAGAATGGATCAGATCATGATAAACATCTGCAAAATCTTCATCCCAGCTGGTTTCTTCAGGTTTGGCATGTTCTAATGTTGTCTAAAGAAAAGGTAGGAGATTTTAAAGGATAAGATTCCTCTTAGGACATCTAAAGATCCCTCATTAATGGTGGGTAAAACCATGGGGGCCCACACACAGCCTGTACCATACATAAATTATCTTCCCTAATTTTAGCTTCCTGTCATTCTACTTTAGCTTTCAATTTTCTCCTCTCCCATTCTTTCTCTTTCAAAGCAACTAAAGTCAGAATCATTAAGGCTTGGACTACAGTAAGGAATTACCAATTTTCACACAACACCAGCTGGGAAAGAACAGCAATATCCACAATAATACTTGCACCTGATGAATTTTAGATAAGCCCAGAACACCAGCTGTGCAAACAAAAATGCTTTGCTAGTGAGGATGACTAACTGCTGATGTCACTAAGAATTCCATCAACAAAACTGATTTAAGAAAGGCTATTTTTATTTAACAGAGAACAGCCCAAGAATGCCAGTTTTGCAAACTTCTAATAGAATTTTTCACATTTTTCTATATTTCATGAGAAGCAAATTCAATTCCTATAAACCTTTCTTCAAATACTGCAGGTTTTAATTAATTTTTTCTTTTCACTAGGAGTCCTCCAGTTCTTCTGTACTCCACTATTTTTAAGATCCCATGTGAACCTGGAGACATTATTCCAACTAAAGCCTCCTAAATAATCCTTCCTAAATAATATGAACCCAAAAAATGAACTGAAAAGTCTCTCTCAACTATATGCTTTCTCCTTCTAGCCTTAATTACTGTTACTGAGTTTTAGGATAGGAGTGTCACTTCATTACCTCTTGCTTTATTTCTAAGCCACTATGAGCCTTATGCCTATGTTTTGTTTGAGTATCAACTGTTGAAGGAACAAATCACCATGTTTTGCCTCTCCATTTTCTACCTTTCAGCTCTATTAAATTTAAGAAAAACTTGACTAAGAACTTGTAGAATGAAGACTTGATGCTCACTTTCAGATAAAAAGAAAAACCTGCAAGAATGGCGGTGATTTTTAGTGTAATATTTCATCCTCACAGTTGTGATTGCACACATACACATATTCTCACAAAGCAAGCCTTGAATATTTACTCTTCAGCCTTAATCTTACCTCTTTATAAGCTTTAGCCCAAGTATCTGCCAGCTGGTTGATGTCTACTTTTCCTGATTTCACTGCTTCCAGAGCCACCTCAGCTTCTCTGTCATAATCTTTTATAGTTTCCTCTTCTACAAATTTACTAAGAGATTGCTTCAGGTCTATTACAACAAGAAGAAATGGTCCATCAACAGAACACATGAACAATAACCCAGGAAACCTGTAAGTACAGTTTTTCACCTGAAAACCTTTTCCTTGCTAGCACTGACAATAATTTTCTCTGATGTTTTGCTGTTTAAAAACCAATTTTGTAAACACTGTTCAAGTAAAACACTGTTCTTTTGGCTTCTTAGAGCAAGCTGTAAGATACTTGTGGACAAGGATACATGAGATTAATTTAAGAAACCAATTCATACCATTTTCTATAAAGCATGGCAGGTTGTGCAGAACCATCAGACGTCCATGTAAATGACTGATATTCTCTTGCACAGGGAATTTGAGAGGCACCGTAAGCACAAAATGTTCATTTCCAGCACTGAATTTGTACACATAGTCTCTCTCTCTAGTTAAAGTCTTTCCTTTATTAGGCTTCATCCTTTTTAGTTTGTTTCCTGCAACAGAAATGAAAGTAACAAGAATTACATTTTTGTAAACTCATAAGTAAAAAATGGTGATGAAAAGCCATGGCTTTGTTAATAATTAACAGCCAAAAATACTTAACCCCCCCAAATTTTCATAGATACTCAGTTTTGACTTCCAAACACATGCATCTGGAACTGAAGCATAAATACCAGCTTACAAAATATCAAATGCTTCTAAAATGTATTTGAGTGTGTCAATGTATAAACTTGGGTAATTGCTCTTAAAAATTACAGCGCAAAATCTCCTGACTTAAAAGAAGAAGCAAGGCAGATGGGAATCCTGATAAATAGAAAATTAAACAAAACACCTTGACTTCTGTCATGGATGCCTCAAAAGCTGAAATCGTGCAGAGTGCACAGAAATTTTATTTCCTCCTTTCTGCAGGTGCAAGGCCTGGGGAGTGGGGGAGCAGATGTTTGCAACGATTTTTAGAAAGAGCTCATTTTGTCTTTTTGTAACCTGCAGTAAAAATAAGCCAAAAGAGATGCAAGGGGGCTGTGTAGAGTGAAAATACAGGCTGAGATAACTCTGCTGGTATTTTTACCCTCCACAGGGTTCTTCTGCTCATTAACATGCCTCTGTTTTTAACATCCCCTACAAAACTGGACACATTGATTCAGCTGAACCCTCCCCAGTGCTAAAAACCACACCCCGAGGAAAAGAAAAAACAATAAAAATAAAAAATTCTACAGCAGAATTCACGGGTTTAGGGTTCGGTGGTTTTTTTTTGGTTTTGGTTTTGGTTTTTTTTGGGGCGTGGGTTTTTCAGCGAACAAACCTATGTGTTAGACACAGAGAAACAAGTCAGTTTCAAAAACATCTCAGGACAACCAATATTGACGCGAGGCGGTGTCCCGGCCTGTCTGTGAGTGGGATTTAAAGGGAAATCCTGGGAAACACAAACCCGACTACGTTCTTTCTGCTGCTCCCCGATGCAGCGAGAAGGTGGGGAGGAAGCTGATAGACAGGGAGCTGGGGACAAACCCCGTGTTCCAAAGAGGACCTGGAATCGCAGGCTCAAAGCCGGCAGGACACGGCCTGCAGGAGCCCATCCGCCCCCTCCCCGCCGCGGGCGGCTCCCGGTGCCCGCATTCCCTCCGCTGGAAGCGGCAGCGCCCGCGGGCACCGGGAGCCTCCCGGCCGTGCCCGGCCCGCTCCGTCCCGGCTCACCTGGCTCCGGGCGGGCAGCCGCGGGTTAACCGGGCCGCAGGGAAGGGGGAGCCGGGATGTTCCGCCTCCCCGCTCCCGTCATCGCAGCTGCGCGTCCGCAGCGGCACTTTCGGCGCTGCGCCTGTGGCGAGCGCGCCAAGCGGCGCCGGCGGCAGCGGGGATGGCGCGGCCGGTCAGGAGGTGCGTGTGCTGGGCTGAGGGACCGGGGGCTCGCCCGATCCCCTAGGGGCCTCTGTGGGATTCCAGAGTGGCCCCTTTCCCTTCCAGCGGAGCGGTCAGGATCAGTGGCACAGGGCCGTGTTGGAGGCCTGGCATTAGTGGTGTCCCCCGGGGTTCTGTCGTAGAATGGTTTGGGTTGGAAGGGACCTTAACAACCATCCAGTTCTAACCCCCTGCCATGGCAGGGACAGCCTCCACTATCCCAGATTCCTCCAAACCTCATCCAGCATGGCCTTGGACACTGCCAGGGATGGGGCAGCCACAGCTTCTCTGGACAACCTGTGCCAGGGCCTCACCAGCCCTCACAGGAAAAAATTTTTCCATATACTCAATCTAAATCTCCTCTCTGTCAGTGTAAAGCCATTCCCCCTTGTCTTGTCACTGCAGGCCCCTGTCAAGAGTCTCTCTCCATCTTTCCTGTGGGTTCCCTTCAGGCACTGCAAGGCCACAATGAGGTCACCCCAAAGCCTTCTCTTCTCCAGGCTGAACAATCCCACTTCCCTCAGCCTTTCCTCCCAGCACAGCTGCTCCATCCCTCTGATCCCCTTGGTGTCCCTGCTCTGGCCTGGCTCCTTGTGCTCCCTGTGTTTCCTGTGCTGGGCCCAGGGCTGGATGCAGCTCTGTAGGTGGGGTAATACTGGGCTCGTTATTGTTTAAATTACTCATCCACGATTTGGAAGAAGGGTTTGATGTCCCCTCAGCAATTCACAGATGATGCAAAGCTGGGAGGAGTGGCTGATACCCCGGAGTGCTGTGCAGCCCTTCAGAGGGACTTGGACAGGTTGCAGAGATAGGTAGAGAAGTGTCTAAAATTCAACAAAGGCAAGTGCAGTTTTCTGCACATGGGAAGGAATAGCTCCATGCACCAGCACAGGCTGAGGGTGACCTGCTGGCCAGCAGCTCTGCTGAGAAGGACCTGGGGGTCCTGGTGGACAACAGGCTGTCCATGAGCCAGCAGTGCCCTGGGGGACAAGAAGGCCAATGGAATCCTGGGGTGCACTGGGAAGAGCAGTGCCAGCAGGTCAGGGAGTGATCCTGCCCCTCTGCCCAGCCTTGGGAGGCACATCTGCAGTGCTGTGTCCAGCTCTGGGCTCCTCAGCCCGGGAGGGACAGGGAGCTCCTGGAGTGGGGCCAGTGGAGGCTGCAGAGATGATTTAGGGCCTGGAGCATCTCTGGAGGAAAAGGCTGAGGGAGCTGGGGCTGTCCAGCCTGGAGAGGAGCCCCAGCTGAGAGGGGCCCTCAGCCCTGGGTGTCCCTGCCTGCAGGGAGGGCTCCGAGCAGGGCCCAGGCTCTGCTCCAGGGGCCCAGCGATGGCACCAGAGGAATGGGCAGGGACTGAGCCCAGGAGGTTCCACCTGGACAGGAGGCAGAACTTCTGTCCTGTGCAGTGACTGAGGACTGAACAGATTGTCCAGAAAAGGTGTGGAGTTTTTTAAAAAAATCTACAAGCTATTCCTAATGAGAAATTGTGTACAGTTGCGTTGGTTGTAGATTTATCTCTGCTCTCTGTGCCCAGGGAACAGCTGGAGCTTTGCCAGGGCTGGGTTTGGGTGGATATCAGGAAAAGGTTCTTCCCCCAGAGGGTGGTGGTGGAGCACTGGAACAGGGAATGATCACGGCCCAAGGCTGCCAGAGCTCCAGGAGTGCTGGGACAGTGCTCTCAGGGATGCACAGGGTAGAACTGTTGGGGAGTCCTGAGCTGAGCAGGACCAGGAGCTGGACTGGATGATCCTTGTGAGTCCCTTCCAACTCATGGATAATCCATGATTCTGTGGTTCTGTCCGCCTGAACATGTATTGCTTTTTCTCCTTGTAAAACATGATCTACCCAAAAGTGTTACCCAATCAAGATGCTCAGTCAGAAATGATTGATAACTTTTTTTTTTTTTTTTTTTGCCACAGGAACAAGAAAGTTGTTGATTATTCTCAGTTTGGGGATTTGGAAGATGATGGTAAGTGGGATGTTCTTGTACATCATGAATGTGAAGTCATTGCCTCTCACGTAAAGAACATGTAAGAGAGGGTCTGTTGAATTTTCATTTTAAATACATGTAAGGATAGTGCAGTTATAGTTGTTGTGTTCTTTTAAAATATGATTAATTTCCAGAAAAAGTTACCTTGATATATTTCCAGTGTGCAATGAAAATGATGAAATTTAAGAATATAGGAAAACTCATGAGAGCTTGTTGCTGTTTTCCAACAGATGAAGACTTTGCACCTTCAAGCAAAAAATCCAGAACACAGCTCAAGGAATCAAAGAAGGAGAAAAAAGAGAAGTCAAAAAAGCCCAAAGAAGTGACTCCATCACAGACACAGACACTTAGTAAGAGGTAAGAAATGTTGTGGTCAACTGTGTAAAACTGGATTTCAATAGGAATACTTGGGTTTGGTTTCTTTTCCCCAGGAATTTTAAGCAGCTGAGAAAAAACAAGTAATACATGACTGTAATAAAGATTTTGAGCTGTATTAATGCACCTTCAGATAACTCTAAAAATTCTGAGTTTGCTAGCGACTCCTAAACCAGAGAAATATAAAGACAAGTTTGATTTCTTCTGAAAGAACATATTTAAAGGAAGAAACAAAATCAATGTCAATGAAAAAGAGAAATCTAATTTTTATGAGTAGAGTTGTGTTTGGTGTGGCATTTCAAGCAAATGCAATCACTTTTTTTCCCTGAAGTAATGCCAGTTAATAGTTTCATATATTTATATATCTATATATATATATGTATATATATATATGTATATATATGCACACATACACTGTTTTACAATCAAAATGCTTTAAAGTATAAAGTGCTTTAAAAGTTAGTGTGTGCTTTGTCTAAATAATTTCAAAATGTAATATTTGTAACAAAATATGCTATAAATATGTATTGAAATATTAATCTCTTCACAAGTACCTGAATTTAAAGAGTTCACTGAGCAAGAAATAGTTCTATAACGCTCGTGTAATTGTTTTATTATTTAACATGTTGTCATTTTTTCCCTAGGTTATCCTTGGATGAGAAACTTTATAAAAGAGATTTGGAAGTTGCCTTAGCCTTATCTGTCAAAGAAAAATCTGCAGATCCCCAAGAAGTGCAAAATTCAGAAGAACAAGGTTACTTTACAGTTCCATGCAACACTCTTTATTTATATGCAGTGAATTTGAACATGGGAATTTATTTTACACTGAAATAGATTGAAAACTATACTTTATTTCAAGATGTCATGGCAAGAGAGAGTTTCTAGGTATTGCCTATTTTCTTATGTTCTTGGGTTTTTTTTTTCTGTGAGAGAAGTAACTCTTCTATAAGATTTTCCAAATATATACTTGGATTAGAGACAGATAAAAACTTCAGCTATTTTAATTTCTTGCTATTTTTACTTTTTATAATATGTTTTTGTATAGTATTTTTAATTTTTTTCCCTGGATCTTAAAACAGGTAAGAATATTGAATCAGAAAATACACAGAGGAGACCCCCTTTTTCCAACTGCAGTGTAGACAGTGAACTTTTAGGTAAGTTGTTCTCACACTCTTTTTACAAAAAACATTTAAGTACCTTATCTCTTCTTTGTTTCCATTGGTTTCTTTTTTTTGTTGTTGTTGATGTGGAAAAAAGGGTCTTTATCTTAAATAAAGGTTGAAGGATGTGTCAATTCTTTTGTTAAGAATTTGGCGCCGGTCTTAAAATGAGGAAAGCTGTGGATTGGTGAATTTTTGGTCTTTGTTTTGTTTGCCTGATTACAGGTAAATGTTGATAAATTTGACAATGAGAAAATAAAATGAGAAGCACATGAAAACGGTGTCAATGATATGTTTCTGAACAGTGTAACTTCATATCACCAAAATGAATTCTGGGCACTCAAATACCAAATTATTTTAGAGGAAGAAAATAGATTTACTGTGAATTTGAGCTGATAGAATCACTTTCTGTTTTGTAGGTCTCAATCAGGTTATGGATGATGATGCACCTGAGGGTGATGGGAGGCAAAGGACAGCAGCGACCGAAGTTGCAGCACATCACAAGTCACTGGTGGTTGACAGTGATGACAGAGCCCATAGTCCTGATTCTGACCCAGAGTCTGTACCCAGTAAGTTCTTCTCCACCAAAACCCTCTCCTTAGATGTGCTTTGGATGTGATGTGTGTGTGTTTAGTTTGGATTTCTAGTGAAATTCGTGCTGCTTTGACTGCATTTTCCCTTACCTCCCCCTTTACTGAAGCATTATCCCCTCATACTCATGACATCTCATTTGCACTTTGACACTTAATTTACTCACTGGAGCTTATTCTCTCCCAAACCAGCAAAATGTCACTGCTTCTCTGCATTTGTATGTCAGGAGAAATTCCTTCTGCCCTCCTTGTCCAGGAAAGTTTCATCTCTTTAAAGATCCTCTGTTCATTTTTGCAGTTGTTTTCTGGGATTTGTGTCAAAACAGTGACTCTGGAGTAGTATCAGGTGTTGGAGCTTTCACTTTTGGCTTTGTTTAAGCTTATTTTAAAAAGCAGGTAGCCTCCCTTCTTTCCTTCCTGTGACTCTCATCATTTGGAAGAGCAAGCTGCATCCATGTCTGTGTCATTCCCTAACAGGCAAGGTGACTGTAAATATTTACTGCTTCAGGATGGGACAGTCTAGTACCATCCTCATTATTTCTGCTGTGCAGTGGTCTGTCATCTTAAATGATGATTTCTCTGCTAAAGAGCATCTTTCTAAAGTAATTTTTTTCCATCCCAGCATCACCTATAGTTTCCCCTTCTTGGATAATGGAGCACAACTCTGAGCCAAGGCAGAAGGTGATGTCCAGTCCCTTGGAAGGAGCTGGAAGGCCTCTACATGCATCAAGTCCTGTCACAGACAAAAAGCCTAAATGGACACCGCCAGGTATGGGTGAGGCTGCAGTTCTAGACACATACATGAGTTGACTTTAGCTTTTAGCAATCTCTCCTAAAAAAAAATTAAACAAAAAAAAGTTATTCCAGGAAAATGCCTGCCCTCTGTATACATTTTATTGAGATTTTCTTTAAAACAAAAAAGAGAGAAAGGAAGAAAAGCTATATCTGTGTTTCATTGACAGCATTATCCTTGACTGCTTTATCTGCATGGGGCTTACAAAATGTTTTCCAAACTGTGGATCAGACCTTAATCAAAAGATCCTTTCATGTCCATTTCTCTCTTATTTAGAGCTTTCTTTATTTCTGGCATGTGCTAAATTATTATCTGTTCTAAACAAAAAATATTAAAAAAAATGCTGGAATATTTTCGCTGCACTAATAAAGCAAATGCTTAACAGCTTTTTTTTCTCAAGGTGTTTGGGAATGCTGCTGCTGAGTCCTGATTCTTTGATTTTTCTTCATATTTGCTCTTCTTTTCTGTACATGGTTCTTTCTGTTTGGCTCCTTTCTCTCAAGTCCTCATTTCCCCATTGGAGTTGTGTTCGGTATTTCTCTGTGGAGTGCCTGAAAATGCCCAGGACACAGGGAACAGTTGCCCAGTGTTGCTGCAGTGTGTGGCTGGGTAATTAACCTGTGCACCATTCCTGCTGCACTGGCTCCCAGAGGGAGGAATCCCTGGTGAGTGATTTCCATGTGCCTCTGTAGTTTGGACCTTTTTGCACTCTCTTCAGAATGCTTCTTTTGTCCTGCTAGGAAAACGATTAGAAGACAGCAATCATATGATACTTTTTTCCCCCTTTAAACCTCTAATACCTTCTTTTTGTTTCAAAATCGTCTCCAGCTCCCTCAGGAAGCAGTAATGCCTCTGTGAAATGTGTTCCTGTTAAGTCACCTACTCACTGCCTAAGGCTTGGGCTCTCCAGACTGGCAAGAGTCAAACCTCTCCATCCCAGTGCTACCAGCAGTTAATGGTCAGTGACAAAGTGCCACACAGAGGAAAAGACTGTGGAAAGGGTTTTGCTGATAAACAGAGGGTGGGCAGCATCCTGGAATCATCCATTTTGGAGGACTCTTATTATCAGATCTGTCTGATGTTAGGATGAGTTTTTATTCTGCAGATTGCTAGGCATCTTTTAAGTGCTACTGGATACTAATGTTGTTTAATCAGAGTGACATCTGGCCACCAGCTTTTTGCTATATTATATTCAGAGATTTTGGTTTGTGATAATTTTAATTCTTTAGTACCTAAAGTCTTGGCATTAATGTAGTCTAGACAGCACTACGGCAGTATGATGATAGGGAAATGTTTTTTAGAATGTTGTATTTTTAAAAAAAAACTAAAATAAAATATTTTATAATGTCTAACTGTATTCCTTGAATGTATTAATTTTGAAGGTCTCTTTAAATGTGGGTTGCAGTCTGGCAGATATTTTTGCCTGTGTATGCTCTTACTGGAAGTCAGCAGTATTAGTCAGGCTCAGACAATGAGGAATTTCCTTGGAGCTCCTGGGGTTTCCTTGAGGATCATGATACCATGCTAAGGTAGGGGTTTTGTAAAGCAGTAAAGTGATTGCTACTGATTAATGAAACTGAGCTTTTATTAATCCACAGTGTCAGTAATTTCTTATCTAAGCCTATTGATTACAGTGGATGGCAGCAGATCCATTTCTCCATGTATTACTCGTGACTCAGGGAATTGCATTAACAAAGGAATATAATAGAATCATGGAATGGCTGGGGTTGGAAGGGACCTTAAAGCCCATCCAGTTCCAAACCCCACCATGGACAGGGGCATCTTCCACTATCCCAGGTTGCTCCAAGCCTCATCCAGCCTGGCCTTGGACACTTCCAGGGATGGGCAGCCACAGCTTCTCTGGGCAACATGTGCCAGAGCCTCACCACCCTCACAGGGAACAATTTTTTCTCAATACCCAATCTAAACCTACCCTGTGTCAGTGTGAAGCCATTGCCCCTTGTCCTGTCACTCCAGGCCCTTGTCAAGAGTCTCTCTCCATCTTTCCTGTGGGTTCCCTTCAGGCACTGCAAGGCCACAATGAGGTCACCCCAAAGCCTTCTCTTCTCCAGGCTGAACAAAATCCCAATTCCCTCAGCCTTTCCTCTCAGCAGAGCTGCTCCATCCCTCTGATCCCCTTGGTGTCCCTGCTCTGGCCTGGCTCCTTGTGCTCCCTGTGTTTCCTGTGCTGGGCCCAGGGCTGGATGCAGCCCTGCAGGGGGGGCTCAGCAGAGAGGGGCAGAGGGGCAGAATCCCCCCTGCCCTGCTGCCCTGGGGCTCTGGGTGCAGCCCAGCACAGGGGGGCTCTGGGTCCCAGCACACACAGCCAGGGCAGGGTCAGCTTTCACCCGCAGCATCCCCAAGTCCTTCTGCCAGGGCTGCTCCCTCTGCTCATCCCCAGCCTGGATTAATCCCCAGTACAGCACCAGCACTTGGTCCTGTTTAGCTCCATCAGATTCCCATGGCCACTTCTGCAGTGTCCAGGTACCTCTGGATGACGTCTCATCCTTCGGTTGTAATCCATGCCTTTGCAAAGCCTTCTGTTAATGGTTTCACTCATTCCTTGCAGATTGGTTGTCTGTTTGCTCCTGATGCATTATCAATCAGGTTATCATAAGGGAAAGATCACTGTTCCAGCTTTCATTATTTCTGAAGAAAACAGAATTTCGTTTTGATTCAGAACCTTTTAAGTGTGTGACTGTTACCTTCTGTAGTTCAAAAGATCCAAAACCTTAATTTCCCAGGTCTATATTGGTTATTCTCAGATAATATGAAATATTATCTGTTAATATGAAAATCTGTATCTTTAAAGTGGTTAAATAATAGAGATGTATCTTAATGCTTATTTAGAGACATGGGATTTAATAAGGGAAAGAAATATGTTCCCATTATTTTCCTTATTGAAACAAAATTGCCCAAATGCCATTTCCTGAGGTCAAGTGCATCAGGAATTCCATAAACTGCTCTTTAATTTTTAGCAGAGGGGTTGGGTGTAATTTGCTCTGAGCAGATAAATTTATTCTGCCTTTCATGTCACATCACTTTTGTTGTTCCAACTTTCGTTAACCAAACAGACTCGAAGCGTATCAGTGCAAACCACAAAGATGAAAACAGGATGTTACCACTTCTGGTGACCCTCTGAACAAAACCCTGCTCTTTGCATTTAATACACTTTGTCCTGCTGCTTGCAAAGAATTTCTGTTCTGTCTCCACTCAGGTGTGACATTTTTCTCTTGAGGAGAAGCCAAAAAGCTGTGATGAAAAAAAAGAACTTTTTTGGGTCAAGGCTGTTTCTGCTCTGCTGAATCTGTCTTCACACCCCCAATATTTATAACACTTGTATACATTTAAATGAACACTTAGACCATGAGTTTTTCCTGTACATTTGGGATATAAAAAACCTGAAATTTCTTTTTCTTGCCTTTTGTATTTTTCCCCATTGTTTGGTTTTTTTAAAATTGTTTTTGAATGTAACTCAGAATTTAAAGATTAATTTTTTCTAGCCTCAGCTGAATAAGAGCATGGAAGGACTTAACTGGCCTCGAGTGTAAAAGAATCTACATGGTCCTTAGTGTATTAAAGCTGTGTTTAATGCTTAGGCATCTCAATTCCTTCACCAAATTCTTTTTCATACTGACAACCTTTGGGGACATTTACAATACTTCAATGTACAGAGAAATCACGAGAAATAGAACTGATTGAAACCCAGATGATATTTATCTGCTTGGTGATAGACAATCTTGTAGAGCCAAAGATGACAGATTCTCTTTCTGTTTGCCTCCTTGAACAGATGAGAGATTTGTTACACATTTTTTTTTTACTTTCAGTAAATCTGTGTAAGTCTTGCTTTCATTTTATTATCTTTGCAGGATTCATAAAGCTGAAGATTCTAAAGAGTTATAATCAGGCAGTTCTTTCAGAAGTACCTTGTGAACCCCATCCTAGCATAAAGGTTAGTAGATAGGTGCATATTTTTTAGAATGTTAAAAGTCTGTAACTATGTAGGAAGTCAACATTAGAGGGCATAACAACATCAAGTTATCATTGCAGTGCAGTGGAGCTATGTGGCTAGCACTTGTATTGCAGTGTTTGCATGTCAGAGGGTCAGATGACAAGTGAGAGCAAAATACCAAGAACAGAAAAACAAATGTAGGAGTTTAATAAGCCTTAACCATCTTAACTTTTGTCAAGTATTATCAACAACACAGCTTCACTGTAATACATTTTCACAGATCAGTGACTTATAATGTTAGTAGGTATTTCTTGCATTATTTAATTCAGTCATAAGCTTTAACATAAAGTTCTTCAGATATTTGCTATAATTTTTCTTGAGCATAAGTTAGCCCCTCCCTGAGTAAAAGTCGTGTTGATGCAATTTGTGAGTGGGGTTCACAGCTGCTTCTGAGTCTGTGTCATGATTTCATAAGGAACAGAGTTGCCTG